>NC_088685.1:94512737-95762737 GCF_028017835.1 Emys orbicularis | reverse complement strand
TAAAGCCGGTCAAAAAATGATAACATTTTTTCATGGACAGTTTTGAAATATTTTTCATTCATAGGTATAAACATGATTTTTCATTTCTCTGAAATTTATCACAATTTTTTTCTTGAAAACATTCAGGTTTTGGAATTTTGTTTTTCATATTTTCTCCCTTTCTCTCCATTTTTTCCTTTCTCTACCCTATTTCCTCTTTTTCCATCTCACCACTGGAAAATGAAAAAAATACAAAAAGGGGAAATGGAGGGAGAATATATATATACAGAGAGAGGTAGATATAGATACAGATATAGATTGATTTGAAAAATGATGACAAAACCTAATACCACCAAAACTACAACCAAAAATGAGATTATCTGGACAATTAATGCATTGTGTGAGGAAAAACTAAGAGTAACTGGGCTGAGATCCTCACCTCTTCTTTGGCTCCTTTACACCAGGTAAAATGTCTGCAGTGGTATACAGGGGCTGCAAAAGCTCAATATCCAGTTAGGGGTGGATTCCCCAGGCATAGATACTGTGGGGTACAGTTATAAGGTTGCATCCGTCCTTAGTACCTCTTCACAAGCCAGGATAGGGCTCACGGTGGGAAGGGCATACCTAGCAGTGTAGTCGAGGGTAAACTTGGGTTAGCTAAGTTTACTCACTTTTCATTTGGAGAATATGGAGTTTAGGTCAGTTTACCCACTTTTTTTAGCACTACAACGCTGGGTGTACCAGCATGCCACTCCATGACAATTCCAGGCAGTGCTGCAGCCTATAGGGCAGCTGCCATAACTTACACAGAACCTCAGGGCTGTCTAAATTATGTCAGGGACCTCTCCAACCCCTGGAGCAGCATGGGATCAGAAAGGGCACAAAGATGGCTTAAAGCCACCATAACCCCCTTCTCCTCCTTGGCAGCATGTTCTGTGCTCTTAGAGATGCAGCACAGAATCTGACCTCCTTAGCTAGCAGAACACCAATCTTGAGACTTGTGTGGAGCACATTCGCTCATAGCCCCAAATGGTCTTAAGTATTAGTGTTAAAATGCTATACCTACAATCACCACTGACAGTACTGATGTTTCTAATAGATACGCGGATTGCAATATTACCCACATATTAAAAGTAAGTCTAGGCAAAAACTTTATCAACCAAATAACAAATGGAGCTTCTATAAACGTTGGCATTGGAGGGAGAGAAGTTACAGAGTACATTTTTAGAATGATGCATTTTTCATTTACCAAAGATCAGCAAATTGAGTAATCTGAGGAATCAGCATGAAATATGAAAACTCAGTAATCTACTCTACCTTGCAAAGTGATATGCTTCAGTTTGTAATGTGGAAATTCAAGTTTTGAGGTGTACAGTCATTACATAAATTAACTTCAGAGCTGTCTTGCAACATATAGCATCACATTTCATGTGTGATATCCCATATCTAATATCATCATGCTGCTTGGAAAATTAATGAACATCAGCAATATAAACAAGTAGAAAGTAAAACACAAAAAAATAAAGAAATTGCAAAGAGGACACTTCCCACGTTTTATTTCTGTTAGGTGTTAGGGCACTATAATGTACTTTTGATTCATTTTATTTTGGAATTACAATATAATATAAATTCCAGTCTGAATCGTTTGCTTTCATTCTAAAGTGGTGAATATGGCTACCTAGAATAACATGCATTCAATTGACCAGAACTAATAACTATTTAAATGCAACTTTGATACTGTCCCAAAATTCCAGTGGAATATGTTTGCCTACCAGCAAGTGTGTGTATAAAATTGACATTGTGAAATCCAAAACCTGAAATTTGCCTTTTAGCAAACACGAATGAATTGCATATAAAAGTCTGATCCTCTAATAAAAATATAGACTGTATAAACTCTGCAAAACCATTCTTATAGACATCATATTGTCTGAGCAAAAAGCTTTTATAGCTAAAATTGCTTGTATTTATATCTTTTTTCCAATCAGAAATATCATCCCTATAAAGACTATTTCAGTAGTGGGTAGAAGATTCCTGGTGCCTCCATTGAAACACAGGCATTAAGAGGACTGGTAACTTCATGAGGCATTTGCTTTTCACATTTTTTTTCTGTCTCAGAGCAGCCAGTCCCAACTTGTTTCAGAATGATGATTTGTAGCAGTGTAGTTTTCGAAGTGCTGGAGTAGGCATGCATTTGCTAGGCAGTGCATATTCAACCTTGTTACAGCACAGAGATTAGCTTCAACAGAGATCAACTCTATAACCTTGGAGAAAGCTGATACTACTTGTGTTGTCTTTTCAACATCCATAGTTGTTGTGGTTTATATGTTCCTTGCACTGTATAGTATAATTAGTTTTGGTGCAAGATGCTAATCTAAGGTCCAGAATAGCCCTTATTCACACAAGTCATCCAATTGACGCCAATGGGACTGTTCACTTTGGTAAAGGCTTGTCTGAGTTCTGACAACTGAGAATTCAGCTGCCTCTTCAAAGCTAAAAGATTTCAATCACCTTTAAAATTAGTATGGATCTTCAAGAAAAGAGGTGGACATAGACTTCTAAGTATGACTGAGACTCAGACTTTCAGGGCCCTATCCTGAGGACACTGCTTCTGATGCAAGAATGGTTTGGGGATAGAGATGGCTGTCCAGCCCGCAGGAGAAATGTAGAGCAGCCTCAAGTCTTCAAGGCTATGTCTACACTTGGAGGTGGGGGAGTGATTCCCAACTGGAGCAGACATAATTGCACTAGTTCTCATTGAGCTAGTGTGCTAAACATAGTAGTGTAGTTGCAGAAGCACAGGCATGGCGAGCAGTGCATGAGCTAGTCGCCACCAGTGCAAACCCACCCAAACCCTGTGGGCAAGTACTTGGGGGGAGAGGGAGGGCTAGCCTGTGCCACTGCTTGCTGCTGCCCATGCTACTGCAGCTACACTATTATTTTTAGCATGCTAGCTCAGTGAGAGCTATGAATCACACCCCCTGTTGCAGACATAGCCTAAATTGTTCCAGTCACGTACCCTGGCCACACCCTTTACGGCAAGGAGCTGGGGAGTGATGCAAAACTAGCATAACCAGTTCTGCATGATCTCAGGATTCCACTATGCACAGGAACCATTGAGTAACTGGTAAACCTAGCCTCCACTGGGTTTGGCATGCTCCAGATCTGGTCCTGAGTTTGCATCAGCTCTCTCCATGTTTCTCCTCACTGAATATTCTGTTCGAAGCTATGAAAAGTTAATTTGGGTATTTTGCAAACCTAGGCAAACGCTGCAAAAACAATTTGCAGAAATAGGTCATGCACATGTTTAAACAAATTCACTTCCCTTACATTTGCACCCCTTTACACTGACTTTTTGTGAATACTTGCACAAGTAAATTTACTGTCAGGAATGTCTGCAGAAACAGCAACAGTGAAGTACTATCTAATAGTGGGTAATATTTGCAGAAAGTAATTTTTGAATTTCTAGCCATCATAGATGACAGAAGCTCCCTTTGAACGGGGTCAGAGGTGCATACTGAACCTAAATATGCTAAGAACCATACTAAGATGTTGAGCCTGTATGCCCCATGAGAGTTATTTCTTTCTATATATGACACATCCCACACCAAACTGTGCACTTCTCAGTGTTTTGGTGGGACTGAAAGAACATTTGTGGCTTTTGGTTTATTTAAAAATATATGAGAAAGAACCAGTTCTCTCCTCTTCTCTTCTCTGAATGCTCATGCTCTGCATTGTGAATGGGGCGGGGGGGAGAGTCAGCGGGGAAGTCAGGGTGTCAGGGATAGGAAGGGGAATTAATGTAGGTGCCTTGTATGGGGAGTGAGGGGAGCTACTGAGTGTTGCCGGGGGGAGGTGGCTATGATTGGGAAGTGGGGTCCTTGCAATTCATATCCCCCTTGCCAGGGGTAGCTGCTTCTGGCCCTGGCCTGATCACCCCAGTTCCTACCTGATCCGTGGCCCGGCCCTGACCTGTGTGGCAGCCTTGGCAGCTGTTCCAGCCCCTCTGAGTCCTGCGGTCGCCTCTGCCCCCAGCAGCTTTCTTGCCCTGAGCAGACTAAGGAGCCTGAGCCGCACAGTTTGTGACATGTGGGGGTGGAAACATAAATCAGCTCCAATAATATTCTATTGGAGGGCACTAGCGCTCCCCAACCTCTTGGTTCTGTCACCCTTGATGAACCTGATTCTAAGAGTTGGGCTTATCCAATCAGGGAACAGAAACATACGATTTGACCTACCAATACAATGTAAACTACCCAAGAGCTCTCTAATTTCTCATTTTGAGGAGCTAATAATCATAACAAACTGCTTGCAAATGCTGTACAGATCAAGATTTATTCACCAGAATTACCCAGTAGATAATTTCCAATAACCAATACGTTGGAGTAAATTGCAGAAAAAGAAGAAAAATGCATCCAATAAACTATTCATGGTGAATGATTTTTACAACTCTGATATTTAGCAACACTTGCACAGAGTGGAGCTTCACGCCCTTTCTCCAGAGCCTATTCAGAATCAAAAGCAAAGCAGAGCACACATATTTGGTTATAATTGTAACACCATTTCTGGAAACTAAAATGAATGGGAGGAAATTCAACCAGATTCAGGTTCTATCTGCAACAGGCTTGACACCTCCTCACAGTGTGAACAGGAGACTCAGAGAGACAGTGTCAGGGGCGGCTCCAGGCACCAGCGCAGCAAGCACGTGCCTGGGGCAGCAAGCCACGGGGGGCGGCCTGCCGGTCGCTGTGAGGGCGGCAGTCAGGCGGCCTTCAGCGGCGTGCCTGCAGGAGGTCTGCCGGTCCCACAGTTTCGGCGGCAATTCGGCGGCGGGTACGCCGAGAAGCCGCAGGACTGGCAGATCATCCGCAGAAACACCGCCGAATCCGTGTCACCGCGGACCGCCCACAGGCATGCCGCCGAAGGCGGCATGCTTGGGGCGGCAAAAAACATATAGCCACCCCTTGACAGTGTGGTCCCGAAGTTAAGTCATTGGAATGGAAGTCAGGACCTCATATGAGACTGACCTTGGGCAAGTCACTTCATCTCTCCATGCTTCTGTTTCCCCTCTTGCCCTTTGTGTTTTGATTCTAGATTGTAAACTCTTTGCAGCAGCGACTGCCTCTTACTATATCTTTGTCTAGTGCTTTGCACAATGGGACCCTGATCCCAGTTGAAGCCTCTAGGTGTTACTCTAATTCTATTACTATAATCTCTATTTTCCAGGATATTCTCCTTTTTCTTCCTAGAGTTGGAAAATGAAATCAGAGCTTTGAGGTCAAGTGGCCAAGAGTATTTTTATTCGCAATTATTTCTTTTCCATTTAGGGCCTGATTCTGATCTCACTTCACTCCCACACTACGAGTGTAAAAGCTTTTTGATGCCAGTGAGTGACACCAATATAAATGCAATGTCAGTGTGTGAATGGGGCCCTTAGTCTGAAAAAGTAAAACCACAAAAAATTAGTGTTTGCTAGTGGTGCCAGTTGTTTTTCATACAGCTCTAATAGGAGTAAGGCTTGGAGTTAAAGTCTATTCTCAGCTACTCTTTTGTAAATCTGAAACCACTCCAGTGCAGTTCATTCTCGAGGGTGTGGCTAGCACCCTGAATTTTCCTCACAGTACCTGCCCAAATAAACATGTTGTACAAATTGTCTGATATATGTAATTAGTTCTCATTGTCTAGTGTGAGATGCAAATTTTATGCAACTGGTCCAGTTTTTTCCCCCCAACACCTAATAAAGTACTGTGCATATTTTATAGGGCCTTCCTTCAGGCAAACAAAGCTACTGATCCTGGGGAATGGTCCATAGATATGAGCTTTTATTTCTGCTCTTTGTTATTTGCCAATTGTGGCATTTTTCTTTTAGCAACTCTGAAGTTAAAAATTGTCCTGCCAGAAATTCATATATTTTTAGTTTCCTTGACTCATGCTTGAATTACTGAGGTTTTTGCACACTGCTCTTCTCACAAGGGGCAGCCTTTAGATTAATGGGCAGCACTAATCTCACTCCCATTTTGCAGCTATCTTAGTGAATTACATGCAATCATTCATGATTCATGTAAACTGGCTTCCCACAGCTCCATTAATCTTCTATATTCAGAACTTTGAGGCACCTTCTATGATGGGTAATTTCCATTTATTTGCCAGCCACAATATTTCTCGCATTATAAAATATTTCTGTTTAGGAATGATCAGTCACAACACCTCTATCAGGAAATCTAGTGAATTAGGGGTTATTTCATGCAAGGATGGGAAACAATAGGTGAAATACTGGCCCTGTTGACTTCACAGGAGGCAGGATTTCACCCAATGGGTCCAATCCTGCACTCTTGGTTTCAATGTATGTTTTGCTGAGGTAAGGTCCATAGAGTAACTAGAGCCTTGAGGCCTATGAAGTATGACATCCTGGATCCCCCAGGTTTTGAGATCACTAGATTCCATCTTAAAAATAGGAACATTCCCAGCAATTCTTGTTGCAAACATTGTCTTGAAATGTAATCAGTGCAAGGGTGGAACATTTGACGGGTTTTCCCCCCTAAAAGGATCTCTCATGGTCCCCTTTAGAGCTACACTCAATTTTTGAGAAGACCCCTGACCAATTTCCAGACTTTCAGGTTATCCCAGGAGTGCTATGGCTGCCACAGACTCATTGCACTGCTACCCCATAGCTACTTGCACTGATTCTCAACCTCTCTGTGATACTGCCATTGGTCCTATGACCACAGAAAAGGACAGCCTAGAAGAGTGGCTGGTGAGTAAATGCTTGTGCATCTTTAATTCAGCCTGCTTGTGTGTGTCCATTATGATACAGTCTTTAATTATAAGATCACATGCTATTTTTTTCCTACAGGTCCCCTGCCTGATAGAGCTATGCAGACACCCAACAAAGCATCTGGGCTCTGCTTTTCCTGCTGTAGGGGACACTGGAGACAATCACAAGACCCTCAAACAATTATCTTGCTGATCTTCCCCAAAACCCTACAGCCAGTTTGAAGCATAAGTGTATGATCACAGTGAACAAGAACCCAGTATGCTGGAGTGGGGCTGAAAAACTGTGCTGCAGACCTACTTGAAAATGCTGAAGCTGGCTGTGATCACTACTTCAGATATTACACAGTTGCGTTTTTTGCTTCCTGGAAGCACTGACCACCTGCTGATTTCATGCCAGAAGTCTTTGTTGATGTGTAGCTATTTACATACTGTAACAAAAGCCGTGATTGGCCTTTTGGTTAGAGGGAGATTCTCTCCTCTCATCTGTGAGCAAAGAGCATTCATAAGATCCCATTGTTTTCAATTGCTTTTAGGACAGGGGAACTTTCCCCAGATGCTACATGATCTATCTGCGCTGACATAAAGGTAATGCCTTGTAAGGCTTTAAAACAGGTTTGTTGACGTGCTATTGGGCAGATATTTAACAGCTCTTATGATGATGACTCATATGCTAGCTTTTGCGGTGATTGATGATATCACTGTCTAGTTTATTCACCAAGAACACTGACTGATTTTAGTAATATGTTTCACAATATCAGATCCTGCAAAATGCAAATCAATGCCAAAGTTCAGTTAAACAGTTATAAATAAATTGAAACCACTACTAACCAGATCAAAATAACATTAGGAAGCTTTGTGAAGAGCTAATTGGGACCATCATTTGGATAATATTACATCATATGGTAACTAGATATACAGTTTCTTTAATCTTATGAAATAGAAATAATGTATTCATATGTGCGGTAGAATATTCCTAATGGAATTTGAAAGGCTTGGAATATGAATGTGCAAACATTTAATTATGGTTTCTAAACAGTTTCCATTTTAAAGAAATTTCCATTCGCAACGGGGCCATGTTCAGTGAAAAGAGACCCACTTGCAAGCAAAATTGCTTTAATCAAGAATACACATGTAGTTTTTTATTAGACCAAACAACTTTGGGCAAAATCTTCAGCAGGTGTAAATCAGCATACCGCTACTGAAGCAATGGAAGTTGATTTACTCCAGCGGAAGAACTTTGTTTATGTATAGAACTATCAGTGATTAACATAAGAATGAGGATATTGGGCCAAATCCTCAGCTGGTGTAAATCAACATAGCTCCATTTTCATTAGTTAATATCTGCCCATCAGTAAATGAATGAGGACGCAGAGTCATAAGAGATAGCAAAAAATGTGTTTGTATAGGTCCTAGAAAATTACTATTTACTGTGGCGGAGTGCATGAGTAATTTAGTGGTACATAAAGCAATACTCAAACACGAGTGGACTCCTTCAAATAGAAACTTGGACCTGATTCTTATCTCATTCACAGCACATTTTTTCCCAGTTATATTACTCTTAGTTTACAACAGGAGTTGTTATTTGCTATGCAAATGCTATATATATATATATATATATATATATATATATATGGCACAGTATGCAAATTTTAAATAATAGCAACAATCCCTCCCCATCAGGCAGATATTGACATTTGTAAGGTACAGTAGATGAAATTCCAGACCAAAAAACCTTGAGACTGTCATGTTAACCATATGCAAGAATGTAAATGAAATTCTTCTAGGTTACAACAAAAAGGAGGTTTGAGAATTTGATGTTAAATAAACTTCAAGTCAGTATTGTTTATCTGTGAAGTGTGAACATGTGGTCTTTCTCTATTTTACACAGAAAGCTTATACAAATATTATAAAACGGAAGGTTACTTAATGTTGATTGTGGTCCTTGTTCTCCTCCCAAAGTCTGAGTAGCCACTATATGTTGAGCATTGATGTGGTCTGGGACTCAAGACTCCTAAGCTGTAAGCTCTGCCACTGACCTGTTATGTGAGTTGGGCAAATCACTTACCATTAGCCCATTCGTTTATAAGCCGACCCTGCCCCAAAATGGATAGGTAAAAATAGCAAAAACTGTATGACCCTTTCATAAGCCGACCCTATATTTCAGGGGTTGGCAAACTTTGGCTCCTGGCCCGTTAGGGTAAGCCACTAGCGGACCTGGACATTTTGTTTACCTGGAGCATTCAGAGGAATGGAGCCCCTCAGCTCCCTGTGGCCGTGGTTTGCCATTCCCAGCCAATGGGAGCTGAGGGGCTCTGTGCCTGCAGATGCTCGAGGTAAACAAAATGACAATGTATTAGATATTCAATCCAATGATTCCATAGAGTTTAAAATCATCAAATGTTGGTGTAAACCCGTTTATAAGCCAACCCCCGCTCTTTGATGCATCACTTTTTTTTACCAAAAATATTCGGCTTATGAACGAGTATATACAGTAACCTTTTTTGTCTATTTAGACTGTAAGCTCTTTGGGATAGAGCTCCTCTTTCACTATCATAGGACTGGAAGGGACCTCAAGAGGTCATCTAGCCCAGTCTCCTGCACTCAAGGCAGGACTAAGTATTATCTAGACCATTCCTAACAGGTGTTTGTCCAACCTGCTCTTAAAAATCCCCGGTGATGGAGATTCCACAACCTCCCTAGGGAATTTATTCCAGTGCTTAACCACTCTGACAGTTAGGAAGTTTTTCCTAATGTCCAACCTAAACTGCCCTTGCTGCAATTTAAGCCCATTGTGTATAGACAGTGTGTATGTATATGTATAAACCACAATGTGGTTCTCATCTCTGTTCAGACCTCTATAGGCTACTGAAGTGCAAATAATAAAGATAATTTAAAGTACATACAGCTAAAACATTTCCTAGAGGGTAAATGACAGCAAATAAAGGCCCAGCTCGTATAATTGAAATTAGTGGAGCTGTGCCTCTTTTAGAGCAGCTGAGGATCTGGCCCAAAGTATTTTTCCTTCTTTGGTCTAGAAATTTGAACCCTCAATTTTCCGAAGCATGTAATGACATGGCTCAGTGACTATGCTGGTGGATCATTTCCCATCTTCCTGGTATTCTCCCTTATATTTATTTATTTTTGTGTGTGTTTATAACCAAGTTGTGCCAAATTCTTTAAAAAAAAACCCACCACCTGACTCTGTGTTTGCTGTTTGAAAGCTGAATCCTGACAAAAATTCTTTTATTTAACAAAAAGTCGTCAAGCCCGTCCTGGAAAGGAGTAGGAAACAGAGACCAGGGCCATCATTATGGCATGTCTATGTAAACTTGTGCAGGAAGTTTCATTACTGATTGCCTCTAGTTTTTAACATGGTATCTAAATAAAGCTGCAATAGCACAAGATGATGAAGTTCCTTGGAAGTTCCTTGGAAACAGAGGAACACAGCCAGGGCTGTCCCTAGCTATTCTGGGGCCCTACGCAGCCCCCCCCCCCCCACGGGGTGTGTGTGTGGGGCCCCAGGCCTCCATGCGGGTGGGGTGAGAGGCTGGCCCCAGGCCTCCGCGGGGGGAGGGGGGGGGCTGACTTGGGGGAGGGGGGGCAGGAGGGAACCACCTCCCAGCACTCACCGGTGTCGTGGCTGGGGCTGGGTCCCTGCATTTCCCACTGCCGGTGAGTGCAGGCCCGGGGCAGGAAGGGGTGGGACTGGGGTGGAGCAGGGGTGGGAAGAGGCAGGGCGGAGCAGGGCGTGGGCTTTGGGGAAGGGGTGGAGTGGGGGCAGTGCTGGAGCAGAGCAGGGGTGGGAACGGGCAGGGCTAGGGCGGAGCAGGGGCAGGGAGCCTGGGGAAGAGGCGGGGCGGGAACTGGAGCAGTACGTAGCAGCGCAGGACACCAGGAAACGTGGTGTCCCAAGTTTCCTGGTGCCCTACGCAGCTGCGTACTTTGCGTATGGGTAAGGACGGACCTGAACACAGGTATAAATAAATCAGTAGCTAAATTTGTGTCATGTACACATAATGCTATATTACACTATAGACAGCACATCAGAATTATAGATCAGGGACCTAATTCGTCATTGTCTTGCAACTTGTATAGTTATTTAGGCTCCAATTCTGCAAACCATCCCTATTAAACAAAGTACTTAACCACATGCTTAAAGTTAAACACCTGCTTATGTGAATTGGGACTTTATTTTCCAGCAAAGTGGATGTAAAATATGCCCACGCTGCATTTTACACCCTAACTTACACTCATATTAGCTCATACTAGCTTAGCACAGATATAAATTACTACAAAATGAAGAATCAGGCCCAGGAATTCTGATGTGTGAACAGCACCATGCATGTTGATTGGGTGTTAACTCTGAAAACAATAAACAACAATTTAAATGTCAACCTTGATACTTCACGGCTCATTATTTTAGCAGAAACATCCAGTGACAAATTTTAAGTGCTTATATACAAATGCTAGAAGTCTAAATAATAAGATGGGGGAACTAGAGTGCTCCGTATTAAATGAGGATATTGATATAATAGGCATCACAGAAACTTGGTGGAATGAGGATAGTCAATAGGACATAGTAATACCAGGATACAAAATATATCGGAAGAACAGAACAGGTCGTGCTGGTGGGGGAGTAGCACTATATATGAAAGAAAGCGTAGAATTAAATGAAATAAAAATCTTCAATGAACCAAACTGTACCATAGAATCTCTATGGATAGTAATTCAATGCTGTAATAATAATATAGCTGTCGGGATATAATACCGACCACCTGACCAGGATGGTGATAGCGACTGTGAAATGTTCAGGGAGATTAGAGAGGCTATACAAATAAAAAACTCAATAATAATGGGGGATTTCAACTATCACCATATTGACTGGGTACATGTCACCTCAGGACAGGATGCACAGATAACGTTTTTGACTTCTTAAATGACTGCTTCTTGGAGCAGCAACTCCTGGAACCCACAAGAGGAGAGACAATTCTTGATTTAGTACTAAGTGGAGCACAGGATCTGGTCCAAGAGGTGAATATAGCTGGACCGCTTGGTACCATAATATAATTACATTTAACATCCCTGTGGTGGGGAAAACACCACAGCAGCCCAACATGGAAGCATTTAATTTCAGAAAGGGGGACTACACAAAATGAGGAAGTTAGTAAAACAGAAATTAAAAGTTAGAGTGCCAAAAGTGCAAGCTGCATGGAAACTTTTTAAAGACACCATAAAAGAGGCTCACCTTAAATGTATACCGCAAATTAAAAAACATAGTAAGAGAACCAAGAAAGTGCCACCGCGGCTAAATAACAAAGTAAGAGAAGCAGTGAGAGGCATAAAGGCATCCTTTAAAAAGTGGAAGTTAAATCCTTGTGAGGAAAATAGAAAGGAGCATAAACTCTGGCAAGTGAAGTGTAAAAATATAATTAGGAAGGCCAAAAAAAGAATTTGAAGAACAGCTAGCCAAAGACTCAAAAAGTAATAGCAAAATTTTTCAATTGTTAAGTACATAAGAAGCAGGAAACCTGCTAAACAACCAGTGGGGCCACTGGACAATCAAGATGCTAAAGGAACACTCGAGGATGATAAGACCATTGCGGAGAAACTAAATGAATTCTTTGCATTGGTCTTCATTGCTGAGGATGTGAGGGAGAGTCCCAAACCTGAGACATTCTTTTTAGGTGACAAATCTGAGGAACTGTCCCAGATTGAGGTGTTAATAGAGGAGGTTTGGGAACAAATTGATAAACTAAACAGTAATAAGTCACCAGGACCAGATGGTATTCACCCAAGAGTTCTGAAGGAACTCAAATGTGAAATTGCAGAACTACTAATTATGGTTTGTGACATATAATTTAAATCAGCTTCTGTACCAAAGGACTGAAGGATAGCTAATGTGACACCAATTTTTAAAAAGGGCTCAAGAGGTGACCTCGACAATTACAGGCCAGTAAGCCTGACTTCAGTACTGGGCAAACTAGTTGAAACTATAGTAAAGAACAGAGTTGTCAGACACATAGATTAACATGGGGAAGAGTCAACATGGTTTTTGTAAAGGGAAATCATGCCTCACCAATCTATTAGAATTCTTTGAAGGGGTCAACAGGGATGTGGATAAGGGGGATCCAGTGGATATAGTGTACTTAAATTTTCAGAAAGCCTTTGACAAGGTCCCTCACCAAAGGCTCTTAAGCAAAGTAAGCTGTTATGGGACAAGAGGGCAAGTCCTCTCACGGATTGGTAACTGATTAAAAGATAGGAAACAAAGGGTAAGAATAAATGGTCAATTTTCAGAATGGAGAGAGGTAAATAGTGGTGTCCCCCAGGGATCTGTACAGGCACCAGTACTATTCAACTTATTCATAAATGATCTGGAAAAAGGGGAAACAGTGAGGCGTCAACATTTGCAGATGATACAAAACTACTCGACATAGTTAAGTCCAAAGCAGACTGTGAAGAGCTACGAAGGGATCTCACAAAACTGGATGACTGGGTAATAAAATGGCAGATTAAATTCAATGGTGATAAATGCAAAGTAATGCACATTGGAAAACATAATCCCAGCTATACATATAAAATGATGGGGTCTAAATTAGCTATTACCACTCAAGAAAGAGATCTTGGAGTCATGGTGGATAGATTTCTGAAAACATCTATTCAATGTGCAGCGGCAGTCAAAAAAGCTAACAGAATAAAACAGAAGATGTCATATTGCCTCGATATAAATCCCTGGTATTACGCCTACATCTTGAATACTGCATGCAGATGTGGTCATCCCATCTCAAAAAAGATATATTGGAATTGGAAAAGGTTCAGAAAAGGGCAAAAAAATGATTAGGGGTATGGAATGGCTTCTGTATGAGGAGAGATTAATAAGATTGGGACTTTTCAGTTTGGAAAAGAGATGACTAAAGGGGGATATGATAGAGGTCTATAAAATCATGATTGGTGGGAAGAAAGTAAATAAGGGAGAGTTATTTACTCCTTCTCATAACACAAGAACTAGGGATCACCAAATGAAATTAATAGGCAGCAGGTTTAAAACAAACAAAAGGAAGTATTTCTTCACACAGCGCACAGTCAACCTGTGGAACTCTTTGCCAGATGAGGTTGTGAAGGCCAAGACTATAACAAGGTTCAAAAAAGAACTAGATAAATTAATGGGGAATAGATCCATCAATGGCTATTAGCCAGGATGGGCAGGGATGGTTTGCCAGAAGCTGGAATGGGCAACAGGGGATCGGTCACTTGATGATTACTTGTTCTGTTCATTCCCTCTGGGGCACCTGGCATTGGCCACTGTCGGAAGGCAGGTTACTGGGCTAGATGGACCTTTGGTCTGACCCAGTATGGCCATTCTGATGTTCTTATGTTCAGTAACTGTGATTATCCTACAATCCAAACCCACCTCTCATGTCTGCCAGCTGTCCAAACCTCCAATTTTGCCCCTGATTACCTCTGTATTTAATGCATAATCAATATTAAAAGGTTTGGCACATTAAAAATGGAAAATGTGGGGATGACATACATATTAGCAACTTCCTTCCTATTGCCCATGTGCTCTTTCCAATGTTTAAAGTGGCACAATAATCACGTGTTACGCTCAACCACTAAAATCCACTCCTGACCACCTACAAGAATAATCCATTCACTCCCCCAATAACTCCATTATATCACAATTATGAAATCTATCCTATCCAATCCTCATTGCATGCACTCCCAAATGGCCATGAATTAAGGAGGGCCTTGCAAAATGCCTGGAAGGTTAATAAATTTGGGCTCTTACAAATCAGGGAAAGAATATTCTATAGTTGATAGTGATCCACCAGCAGATCTATCTCTTCTGTACTGAGGGACCTCCAGTATGAGTGCCTCTGCTGATCATAGCTATGGTAGAGAGCCAATCTCCTTCAAAAACTGGACCCAATCCAGGTAGAACTTTAGGGTGGGGTTTTGAAAAAAGCTCAGTGTTGATTTTACCGTTGACTTCAATGGGAGCAGAATTAGGTCAAAGATAAGTGCTTTTGAAAACGCTACTCTTACAGGTGAACACTATCAGTAGGAACCCCATCCAGAAGCTGACAGGCAGTGAGTACAGATTGCAAAGCACTTGTGTTATGTGTTTACAAAAACCTCCTTTAAAAAAGAAATACTGTCCAATATGCCACAGCAAAGTGACACAGAATCCCAGGGGTCTTAGTGAAGAATTAAATCCAGCTAGTCACAGAGTATGCAGGGCCTTTAATATTGGGCCTACATATACTGATGTCTTTTTAACTTACAGTACACTTTGTATCATGCATATACACATGTCTGGCCTTCCAAGGGAAAAGTCACCCTTTACACAGTGGCAGACAGTAAGGGCTGGTCTACACTAGGAATTTACACTGGCATAGCTATGTCTCTCAGGGGTTGTGAAACATTTACACCCCAAAAGATGTAGCTATGTCAACCTAAACCCTGGTGTAGACCGCACTAGGTGGATGGAAGAGTTCTTCCATCAACCTAGCTACCACGTCTTGGTGAGGTGGATTACCTGCATCAATGGGATTTTCCCATTGATGCAGGTAATCCCATGTTGGCGTAGGTAGCATCTACAGTGAAGTGATACAGTGGCACAGCTACAGCACTATAACTGTCGAAATGTAGGCATACCCTTTTGAAGTGTACCTTTTAAAGTCAATCACAGCCTCTTTAGCGTTTCCATTTGTAACCCACACACCTCCTGGGTGTGGTGTTCTGTATGAGTCTTCTTCAGCCTTAGCTAATAGCCATGTGGCTTTTTGCTCATGCAGTAGAGGCTCATGCATTTAGCTCCAGAGGTCCCAGGTTCTATCCTGCCCGCCAATGACTGGGATCTGTTGGTGTTACACATTTACAGAGACTCAGGAGTCAAACCTCTGTTTGAACATAGGTATATAAGACGATAGTTTCACATTTGTTTGGCGGGTGTTATTTTGCCCTTTTCTAAACTGTAATGGAAAACAAAATCTTTTCCCCCAAAACAATACATTGTTTTTAAATAGTGCATTTTTGCAAAGTTATGAATAACTCTGCCTAGTAGAAATTTTGTGACCAGCTATATCATTATCTTCATAAAAGGTCAACCACAGATTATAACCTTCCTTTTCCTTGCAATGATGTGTGGCTTTTCCATAGACAATGAAAAGATACACAAGAAATTGATGAGAACAGAATCTTAAGAGCAATAAATTGTTTTGGGTCCCAGAAGTGTTTTGCTTCTAGGCCAGAATTATTTATTTATTTTGCATGTTGTCAATTATCAAATTGTGCATGAGCAAATTTCAAATTAGTGAATTTTTTTTCATCTGTAGCTAGATGGGGGAGAGGGTTGTACATTAAATAAATGTTGACGGATAATACAGATTTCTAGTGCCGATCCTAATGTACAGCATTATTCATGTATTTTTGTTTTCTTGTGCATGCTTTGGTTTATGTCTATGTGGTATCTTGTATTATTTACCTGGAAAATGGTAATGTCAAAAATTTGTTAAAATCGCCATCTTAAATGGTGTCTAGTAGTTGTTTGGCAGCCATGTTGGCTATCCTTCTCTTTGGAAATTTGGTGCCCTTTTGTTTGAGTTTGGCACTCCTTTGTGGAAAGGCGGGAAAAGGACTGGTCAGGTGGTCACTAATCTGCCCAGAGACTAGAGGATATAAAAGCCCCACACACAGGCTCTAGGGTGCTGTTCTCCTTAGCGGCACCCCACACTCGTGTCATCGGATAAAGAACCACCGGAAGATCTCTAAGAGAAACCACCACAGCTATTTACCTGAGAAGTAATCCTGATCCTGGTCCTAATCCTGGTTCAGCAGTCATCAACGGTCCAAGACCCTCCTGAGCCGCCTGTCATTCCCAAGCACAGGATCCCCTGGGAGAATAACATGAAGGGCAAAGGGGTCCAGGAGAGCTGGCTGTATTTTAAAGAATCCTTATTGCGGTTGCAGGAACAAACCATCCTGATGTGTAGAAAGAATAGTAAATATGGCAGGCGACCAGCTTGGCTAAACAGTGAAATCCTTGCTGATCTTAAACGCAAAAAAGAAGCTTACAAGAAGTGGAAGATTGGACAAATGACCAGGGAGGAGTATAAAAATATTGCTCAGGCATGCAGGAGTGAAATCAGGAAGGCCAAATCACACTTGGAGTTGCAGCTAGCAAGAGATGTTAAGAGTAACAAGAAGGGTTTCTTCAGGTATGTTAGCAACAAGAAGAAAGTCAAGGAAAGTGTGGGCCCCTTACTGAATGAGGGAGGCAACCTAGTGACCGAGGATGTGGAAAAAGCTAATGTACTCAATGATTTTTTTGCCTCTGTCTTCACAAACAAGGTCAGCTCCCAGACTACTGCACTGGGCAGCACAATATGGGGAGAACGTGACCAGCCCTCTGTGGAGAAAGAAGTGGTTCGGGACTATTTAGAAAAACTGGACGTGCACAAGTCCATGGGGCCGGATGCGCTGCATCCGAGCGTGCTAAAGGAGTTGGCGGATGAGACTGCAGAGCCATTAGCCATTATTTTTGAAAACTCATGGCGATCGGGGGAGGTCCCGGATGACTGGGAAAAGGCTAATGTAGTGCCCATCTTTAAAAAAGGGAAGAAGGAGGATCCAGGGAACTACAGGCCAGTCAGCCTCACCTCAGTCCCTGGAAAAATCATGGAGCAGGTCCCCAAGGAATCAATTATGAAACACTTAGAGGAGAGGAAAGTGATCAGGAACAGTCAGCATGGATTCACCAAGGGGAAGTCATGCCTGACTAACCTAATTGCCTTCTATGATGAGATTACTGGCTCTGTGGATGAAGGGAAAGCAGTGGATGTGTTATTCCTTGACTTTAGCAAAGCTTTTGATACGGTCTCCCACAGTATTCTTGCTGCCAAGTTAAAGAAGTATGGGCTGGATAAATGGACTGTAAGGTGGATAGAAAGCTGGCTAGTTCGTCGGGCTCAACGGGTAGTGATCAATGGCTCCATGTCTAGTTGGCAGCCAGTTTCAAGCGGAGTGCCCCAAGGGTCGGTCCTGGGGCCGGTTTTGTTTAATATCTTTATTAATGATCTGGAGGATGGTGTGGACTGCACTCTCAGCAAGTTTGCCGATGACACTAAACTTGGAAGCGTGGTAGATACACTAGAGGGTAGGGATCGGATACAGAGGGACCTAGACAAATTAGAGGATTGGGCCAAAAGAAACCTGATGAGGTTCAACAAGGACAAGTGCAGAGTCCTGCACTTAGGACGGAAGAATCCCATGCACAGCTACAGACTAGGGACCGAATCGCTAGGTAGCAGTTCTGCAGAAAAGGACCTAGGGGTCACAGTGGACGAGAAGCTGGATATGAGTCAACAGTGTGCTCTTGTTGCCAAGAAGGCTAACGGCATTTTGGGCTGTATAAGTAGGGGCATTGCCAGCAGATCGAGGGACGTGATCATTCCCCTTTATTCGACATTGGTGAGGCCTCATCTGGAGTACTGTGTCCAGTTTTGGGCCCCACACTACAAGAAGGATGTGGAAAAATTGGAAAGAGTCCAGCGGAGGGCAACAAAAATGATTAGGGGTCTGAAGCGCATGACTTATGAGGAGAGGCTGAGGGAACTGGGATTGTTTAGTCTCCAGAAGAGAAGAATGAGGGGGGATTTGATAGCAGCCTTCAACTACCTGAAGGGGGGTTCCAAAGAGGATGGAACTCGGCTGTTCTCAATGGTGGCAGATGACAGAACAAGGAGCAATGGTCTCAAGTTGCAGTGAGGGAGGTCTAGGTTGGATATTAGGAAACACTATTTCACTAGGAGGGTGGTGAAGCACTGGAATGCGTTACCTAGGGAGGTGGTGGAGTCTCCTTCCTTGGAGGTTTTTAAGGCCCGGCTTGACAAAGCCCTGGCTGGGATGATTTAGTTGGGAATTGGTCCTGCTTTGAGCAGGGGGTTGGACTAGATGAGCTCCTGAGGTCCCTTCCAACCCTGATATTCTATGATTCTATGATAGGTCCAGATCCAACATCTCGAGGCTGAAGCAGACGATTAGACAAACTTTGATCTGTAAAGTATGAATTCCTTTTTGTCATTTGTAGAGGGAGAGGGTTCTGGGCTTCATGCCCATGCAAGCCACTGAGATATTTTGTCATATACTTACCTTATGTTAAAGAAAGCACCTTTTTGTTTACCTCTTCCTGTCCCTTATCCTTATTTACACTGAGATCAATTAGGTAATAGATCCTAATTCAGGGCAGCCGTACCTGTGATTTCTTAGCAGGGGTCCATAGCATCCTTAATTTCTTCCCCCCCATTGATACATTGTAACAATTGGCAACCATGGCAGGAAGCCTGATTTTGGTCGCAGTGTTAATTAATTATAATTTACTCAGTTAAGGCTTGCTAAAGGTCCATTGATCTTGCGGGAGGTGAGCTGCTCTCTCAGCAGTGACGGGAAGGTGATTCCAGCTCAGGCCGAAGGGTCCGTGTAAGCCGTGAGGTTTGGGGCTCAGGTCATAAGACCCATGGAAGCCACTAATTGGTGGCTGTAAGTCTTAAGGGATTGGAAAGGTTAATGAGGGAAGCTTTTGAATTACAGAAGGAGGCTTACCCTAGTCATTGGGATAAGAAAAAGATAGCAACAGTTGAAGAGTCTATCTGTGAGATTATAGAAAGCAAAGATAGCCCTTATCCTAAAAGAAATCAAGCAGCAGTGAATAGCCAAAGTAATCAAAACCAGGCTAAATTTGATAAAGAGGATAAGGAGTTTGACAGAAAATATGAAAAGGAGCATGATATAAGAGGA
Source organism: Emys orbicularis (assembly GCF_028017835.1). NCBI lineage: Eukaryota > Metazoa > Chordata > Testudines > Emydidae > Emys > Emys orbicularis. The sequence goes on along the minus strand of NC_088685.1, from coordinate 95,743,189 downwards.
TTTCGGTCTGTCCTCTGGAGGAGGCTTTTAAAGTATGAAAAGAAAGATCAGCTCCATCGTCTCCCGACGGAGGAATTGTTCAGGAAATTGGCTCAATATGAAAGGGGTGGTCAGGATCCCATATCACCCAGTCATCAGCAGCAATGAGGAGGTCAAGCTCTTCCTCCTCCCTCTTTTGTAGAATATCTCGAATGATATGTGGGGGAGGCCTGTAACTACGGTTACCCTTGACAGAGAGTTTGGAATAGTGAATCAAGTTAAGTTATGTTATTAGACACAGGTGCTACAACATCCCTCATTTGTACTAGAGCCTCTCCTAAAATCAAGAGACTACCAGTTCAGGAGATTAAGGTACTGCAGGGTTATATGGAAAGGAAAGTGCAGTCCCTTTTACAAAACCAATCTACTGTACTATTGGAATAATTAAGACTAAACTGACATTTGGTCTGCAGTGCTTAGACGGACATGGAATTCTAGGTATGGATGCATTCAGAAAATTAAATGTAATTGTGGACTTACCTAATGGCATGCTGAGTAAAACAGACAATGGGTTGGGTGGATTCACAGTGCCTGCCTCACATAGAGTGTCAGCAGTGAAGGCCCCTCAGCCAGTCACCACACCTGAATGGGAGCAAGCAGTAAAGGAGGTTACTGATCAGTTTCCTCAAGCCTTTGCAACGAATAACCTGTAATGCGGAAAAATACACGCTGAAGTCAAGGTGGAGGGTCCCAATCCTTAAGTCCAAAAACAATACCGTTTTTGAAAGAAGCCAAAGAAGGGATAAAAGATACCAAAGAATCCCTTAAAGAACAAGGGGTATTGGTTGTAAGCGAGAGCATATGTAATTCCCCGATATGGCCTGTACTAAAGGCGGATAAACGAACATGGAGACTGACAGTAGATTACCGTGAACTGAATCGGGTTACACCAAGTTTTGCACCAGTTGTAGCTAAATTCCACAAGACTATTTTGTCCTGCTGCGTGTTTTCACACATGAAGGGAGCGTACAGGCCATTCACTTTCAGCCAATTGACAACCAATATATTTCCAATATATGTCTCCCATTTTTAAAATGGCTAAACTGCTCACTGGTTGGCTAAATCACATAATCAATTTGTTCTCTTTTTAGAATGCAACACTTAAATAGTAGCAGAAGATCCAATCCCACAGTACTAATATAGGAAAAACTACCCCGAGTGTAAAAGAGTGCAGGATCTGACCCAGAGGAAGGAGTTAAAATTCTACAGTAACCAGGACCAAAATAACAATTTTTCTACCAGCCATTTAGGGTAATAGAAAGAAAGTTATTATAATAATGTGGAAATGGTCACTTGATTATACTGATTTCCTGCCTTCAAAAATAAATGTTCTGCATTTCTGCAGCTTTGTATTGTGACAATGTACTCTATTGCTATTGCCTATTAATGGATCGTCATGGGTTGGTTGTAAGAGTGATTCCAAAGCAGGAAGGAAAATATTTTTCAGTATCACCCTGTAGTGGGGTAGTGTGGGCTGTCTCAGGCTTTATTTACATGGTAAATGGTGAGAATAATGGTGTTTTTCCCATTAAGGAGAAATGCATTCTTTAAAACAAGCTACCTTATCATTGGTTAGAGAGGGGTTGAGCAAGTCCCAGAAGCATGCCATGAGTGATTTGTGTGTTCTAAAGTAGCCTGTACTCTATCAATTGAGAATGCACAGATATAAGGAGGATGGTTAGGTAAGTGTTTTCATTCCTCTTGATTTCTTTATTCACTGGATATTTTCACTGGACTAAGCAGTGACGCATACATCAGACTGTATAAAAGGAAAAAATTTTTGTGGGGCTAAATTCTTGTGATTAAAGCCTGAGCCTGGGAGCTAGGGGAGCAGCATTATATTTCCAGCTCTGCCACAGATGTGAGATTCGATTCTGGGGCCAAATTCAATCCAAGTTGTGAGTGAGAGCGATTCCCATTGACTTAAGTGGCAGCTCCACCCACTTAAACCAAGTTTGTTATGATTCAGGGTTCCCACTGGGAAAATGGCAAAAATACCAGTTCATGCTGCCTTCTTCCATAATCTGTTGTGAGACTTACTCATGTAGGGGTGTCACAGGGTCTGCACAGGCTTCCACTCTCTCGTGCCTGTGCTCTGTGTTGGCTGGTTAAAATAAAGAGTCCCCATGCCTTCTTCGGTGCTTCACCCTTGTGTCTTTATTTACAGTGCAACAGTGTACCTTCCCAGTCAGTGCTGGTTATGCGGCAATGAAGGACCCCCTGGGGATGCATGCCAGTCAGACCTTCCCAGGGTCTCCTGGCCCATGCGGCTCCTTTCCTTTGGTGAGAAGACAGAGATGTAACCCTCCTATCCCCTCCCAGGCTAGCCTCCCGACTGAGCTTTCCCCTGGGCTTTTATAGCCCTCCTCCTCTTCAGCCCAGCTGTCGCTGCTCATCTCAACTCATAGCAGTGAGCCAGCCCTCATTAGGGCTTGTAGCTGGGCTCTCTGCTGACCGTCTGGGCCCCCACACCTGGCCTCCCTATCAGAAATTAGGGCTTAGCCAGCATTTTAGCAGGGCATTCAAGGGGTTTACCCCTGCCCTGCCACACATCTTCCCCCTTCAAGAAGCCGCCAGGCTCCACCTGTTCCTGCCCCTCTTCGGCCGGACAAATCCACCCCTTGGCAGGAGTTCCGATACCCCCGCTGTGAGCACTTGCGGACCCCTTCTGGGGTTACTAGGCACCCCCCCACCTCCGCGGAAGGGATGGGTCTCCCCTCTATGTCCCCCGGCCCGGCAGAGCTTGCACTCCTGTTCTATCCGTGGCTGGTGGCCTAGGTACCCTACCTCCGGGATCCGTTCCGTAACCTCCAGGTCCTTGCCTTCCTCAAAATCCCGAGGGCTACACTCCTGGCATGCATCCCCAGGGGGTCCTTCATTGCTGCATAACCAGCACTCTTTAATGTCTTTGACTTGTTGTCTAGGAGCAGGGCCGGCTCTACCATTTTTGCCACCCCAAGCAAAAGAAAAAAAACCTGCTCGGACTGCCGCGCCCGAACTGCCGAAGCAGAAAAAAAAAAAAGCCGCCCAGACTGTGCCGCCTCAAGAATGGACGGAATGCTGTCCCTTAGCATGTGCCATCTCAGGCACGTGCTTCCTCCACTGGAGCCGGCCCTGTCTAGGAGTTTCTCTGTTAGCTCTCCGCTCCATTCTGGCCCCCCATCCACCCACAAAAGTCGGCCAGCCCACATTCCATCTATGGGCAGTCCTGCTTTTTATGGCCCGGACGTCCGCACTGCGAACAGGTTAGTTCTCGACTGCGGGTGGGCCCCAGGTCTGACTCCCTCTTGGGTGTAGAGTCCGGTGGGCTTTTCCCCGGTCCTGTTCCCTTGCTGGGCTTCACTACCCGCCGGGGCCCCTCTGCTTCCACATATTCCTCCGTTAGTTGGACTGCATCAGCCACATGGGCCGGCTGATGTCTTCGGACCCACACGTGTACTGGGTCCAGGAGTCCAAGGAGGAACTATTCCAAGACCACTTGGTCCATGACCTCCTCTATTGTCTGAGCTGCAGACCTCAACCACTGGGTGGCCCAGTCCATTAGTCTCTGGGCGAATGCCCTGGGCTGCAGGCCCTCCGTCCAGCAGGCCGCTCGGAACCGCTGACGGAATCTCTCGGTTGAGAGCCCCATGCGGTCCAGTATAGCGGCCTTTACCACCTCGTTGTCTCTGGCCTGGGCCTCACCCAAAGCCATGAACGCGGCTTGGGCTTCCCCTCCCAGGTACGGGGCTAGCCACAGGGCCCAGGTTGCCCGTTCCCAGATGGCTGCCGTAGCCACCCATTCGAAAGTCCCCAGAAATGCATCAGGGTCATCTGTGGGGCTCATCTTGCAGAGCCCCACCCCGGCGTCCTGGTCCCGTCCCCTGCTGCCGGACTCACCACCCTTTGGAGGATCTGTTGTTGAGTTGCCGACTGTTCCCTGATAAACCCCTGGAGTGTTCGCTGTTGGTCCGCCTGCCACGTCATCAGGGCCTGTCATTCTGTCTGTTGGGACTGTTGCATTTTTTGCAACATGGTCATCAGCCACTTTAGGGTCTCCTCCATGCTGGCAGCCACTAGTAACTAGGAGGATCCTGGACGAGCCCCCAGTGTCACAGGGTCCACACAGGCTTCTACTCTCTCGTGGCTGTGCTCTGTGTTGGCTGGTTAAAATAAAGAGTCCACACGCCTTCTTTGGTGCTTCACCCTTGTGTCTTTATTTACAGTGCAACAGTGTTATCCTCCTTTTTCCCCCAATGGCTGTCCCCAGTCAGACCCTCCCAGGGTCTCCTGGCCCATGAGGCTCCTTTCCTTTGGTGAGGAGACAGAGATGTAACCCTCCTATCCCCTCCCAGGCTAGCCTCCCGACTGAGCTTTCCCCTGGGCTTTTATAGCCCTCCTCCACTTCAGCCCAGCTGTCACTACTCATCTCAACTCATAGCAGTGAGCCAGCCTTCATTAGGGCTTGCAGCTGGGCTCTCTGCTGACCGCCTGGGCCCCCACATCTGGCCTCCCTACCAGAAATTAGGGCTTCGCCAGCACTTTAGCAGGGCATTCAAGGGGTTTCCCCTGCCCTGCCACAAGGGGTTACACTTAGTGAAAGGACTATATCAAATCCAGCTAGAAAACTGGGGAGGTCTAAAGGAAACAACTGAAATGCTTGTACACTAATGCAATAAAATGGAGGAACAGGAACTACTGGTGAAGGATGCCAAACCAGATATAGGGATTACAGAAACATGACTGGAATACAGGTATGAAGGATATGTGCTGTTTGGGAGAGAGAGGAATAAAGGTAAAGTGGTTGATTTCACCAACGTACACGTTAATGACTTGTAGCAAAGGCCAATTAATACATTTGCTATAAGTCTGGGTGGCCCTCTCCCATGGAATCACACCAGATAGCTAGGGAGGAAATCTCAGCGAGATTCCCCTTGCAGTCATTGAGGTAGATTTTGCCCCCGAGCCTTTTTAAGCAGGTGGTAGATGTGCTCTTAAGCCCTGCAGACCTCATGGGAGACACAGGAAACCAGAGCCATCTTTGTAAGGTCCTACACCTCTACATTGATGTGGGCTTGCCTGGTTCAGGAGTCCCCACAGGAACTGCACTGCTAGAACATAAGAACATAAGAACATAAGAAAGGCCGTACTGGGTCAGACCAAAGGTCCATCTAGCCCAGTATCTGTCTACCGACAGTGGCCAATGCCAGGTGCCCCAGAGGGAGTGAACCTAACAGGCAATGATCAAGTGATCTCTCTCCTGCCATCCATCTCCATCCTCTGACGAACAGAGGCTAGGGACACCATTCTTACCCATCCTGGCTAATAGCCATTTATGGACTTAGCCACCATGAATTTATCCAGTCCCCTTTTAAACATTGTTATAGTCCTAGCCTTCACAACCTCCTCAGGTAAGGAGTTCCACAAGTTGACTGTGCGCTGCGTGAAGAAGAACTTCCTTTTATTTGTTTTAAACCTGCTGCCTATTAATTTCATTTGGTGACCCCTAGTTCTTGTATTATGGGAATAAGTAAATAACTTTTCCTTATCCACTTTCTCAACATCACTCATGATTTTATATACCTCTATCATGTCCCCCCTTAGTCTTCTCTTTTCCAAACTGAAGAGTCCTAGCCTCTTTAATCTTTCCTCATATGGGACCCTCTCTAAACCCTTAATCATTTTAGTTGCTCTTTTCTGAACCTTTTCTAGTGCTAGAATATCTTTTTTGAGGTGAGGAGACCACATCTGTACACAGTATTCGAGATGTGGGCGTACCATGGATTTATATAAGGGCAATAATATATTCTCAGTCTTATTCTCTATCCCCTTTTTAATGATTCCTAACATCCTGTTTGCTTTTTTGACCGCCTCTGCACACTGCGTGGACATCTTTAGAGAACTATCCACGATGACGCCAAAATCTTTTTCCTGACTCGTTGTAGCTAAATTAGCCCCCATCATGTTGTATGTATAGTTGGGGTTATTTTTTCCAATGTGCATTACTTTACATTTATCCACATTAAATTTCATTTGCCATTTTGCTGCCCAATCACTTAGTTTTGTGAGATCTTTTTGAAGTTCTTCACAATCTGCTTTGGTCTTAACTATCTTGAGTAGTTTAGTATCATCTGCAAACTTTGCCACCTCACTGTTTACCCCTTTCTCCAGATCATTTATGAATAAATTGAATAGGATTGGTCCTAGGACTGACCCTTGGGGAACACCACTAGTTACCCCTCTCCATTCTGAGAATTTACCATTAATTCCTACCCTTTGTTCCCTGTCCTTTAACCAGTTCTCAATCCATGAAAGGACCTTCCCTTTTATCCCATGACAGCTTAATTTACGTAAGAGCCTTTGGTGAGGGACCTTGTCAAAGGCTTTCTGGAAATCTAAGTACACTATGTCCACCGGATCCCCCTTGTCCACATGTTTGTTGACCCCTTCAAAGAACTCTAATAGATTAGTAAGACACGATTTCCTTTTACAGAAACCATGTTGACTATTGCTCAAGAGTTTATGTTTTTCTATGTGTCTGACAATTTTGTTCTTTACTATTGTTTCAACTAATTTGCCCGGTACCGACGTTAGACTTACCGGTCTGTAATTGCCGGGATCACCCCTAGAGCCCTTTTTAAATATTGGCGTTACATTAGCTAACTTCCAGTCATTGGGTACCGAAGCCGATTTAAAGGACAGGTTACAAACCTTAGTTAATAGTTCCGCAACTTCACATTTGAGTTCTTTCAGAACTCTTGGGTGAATGCCATCTGGTCCCGGTGACTTGTTAATGTTGAGTTTATCAATTAATTCCAAAACCTCCTCTAGTGATACTTCAATCTGTGACAGTTCCTCAGATTTGTCACCTACAAAAGCCAGCTCAGGTTTGGGAATCTCCCTAACATCCTCAGCCGTGAAGACTGAAGCAAAGAATCCATTTAGTTTCTCCGCAATGACTTTATCATCTTTAAGCGCTCCTTTTGTATTCCCAAGATGGTAGCTTGCCAGAATTTGCCTTAAAGTGGGTGAGTTCTTTAGCAAGGGTTGTTTGGCATGAGACTTGGGATGAGAGGAAGCATCCCCATCCTTCCTATCTACATCCTATTCATCTCCCTACCATGGCACCCCATGAAGGGAACTCTATGGAGGTCTCAAGATTTCACAGGAATGGTGCCACAGAGGTGGCTGACCCCTTACTTCTGCATGGGAAGCAGGAAGAACTGCCTGTGGAGAGGTCAGATCACAAGGGGATGATCAGGCTTTTTAGTTGCATTTGTCGAATTGATGACTTCCAACTTCAAAGCAAAAAGGTACAAAGAAAGAGACAATGACAGAGAGTGTATGAGAGATTCCAAGGGAGATTTTTATGGAGTAGCATATTCAGGGAGAAACTCAATAAAAATATCTGACTTTCTGGAAAACTAGACTGGTCTGTTCCTTTATTGTATTTTTTGTATTGCCTGTATGTGTCCCATCCTTTATCCTCCTGCTGTATCACTCTCACCCCTGATTTAGGGAATTTGCTTGAGCTCACTCTGAAATAGTTAATCCACCCAAGTGCAATCTGGGCCAAAGCCTACCACAATCATTTCTGTGGTACTTCTGCTACTGCCCTGTAATTCTCATTTAAATTGCATGAAATTGTTGTAGATGAAGTTTATAATCTTAGGTTCCAGCTTTGCTAACTTTTAGAAAATGAGTAAAGGGCCAGCACTATCATTAGCTAATGTCACATAAATTATGAAGTACCCTGAAAACACCAAAACAAAAAGAAAAGCCAGAAGTAAAAACAAGTATTGCAATGCGGTATTCCAGTACTTGTTTGTTTCCTTTGTTTTAAAAGAATGGTATTGCAATCATTATTAAAGAGAGTTTATGATAACACAGAGAAGGTCATGGGAAACACATACAAGTAATAAGTTAGAGATGGAAATGATTTATGGCATCAACTCAGCAAAGTATTTAAGCTCATGCTTAAATTCATCCTGATTCAGCAAAGCACTTGGGCTTAAGATCCATTGAAGTCAATGTTAAATTAAAATTATACACATGCTTAAGTGCTTTGCTGAATAGGGATAGACCAGCAGTTCTCAAACTTCATTGCACCACAGCCCCCTTCTTACAACAAAAATTACTACATAATTGAGGGTGTGGGGGAGAAAGCAGGACAGGGATGGAGCAGTGGGCATTGGTTCAGGCCCCTAATTAGTAAATGTATGAGTGTATCTCACAAATGGCTGACAGTGATGACCAGGTGTTTAATGGTTATTTCCCAGTAGCATCTTACCATACAGAGTTTGCTCTGCTTGTTCCTGTTGGGATCTTTGGCTGAGGATGCCATGTCTCCAAATCAGAAAGTTTGATCCTATAGTTGGTGGATAAATGTCATAAATGGCTTTTCATGTAATGGTCACAGCTGGTCCCTCCTAACTGCAGTACAATAATTTCCATTATATTTTCCTCTTTTTCTCTACTAGTAGCAACCAAATTCAAGTGGGAAATTTTTTAGGAAACGGTATACCCAGGTACGGTAAATGTGCTATCAGTATTTCACCTGTGAAAATACAAAAGGATTATATTTTCCCTCTCAACAGCTGGTGTCCCAGAAGACATCAATAATTATTATATCTTAAATAAGGAGTAAAATGATGTACCATAAATTCTATTTGCTTTACTACTACTCCCTCCCCCCCCCACACACACACGTTTCTTCATTAAGAAGTTAGCCTAGCATGGACTCCAGTAAAGGTGCACCCCTAGCAAAAAAAGTTGTGAGTGCACAGTATGAATGAGAAGTATTAGAGAGAAGTGGAATTCAAATATTCTTCTGACTTCATGCAACTTGAGTCTGATATCTTAGGCCGATTCCAGTCTCACAGACACTTTCGTGTAATGCCATTGACTTCAGCGGAGTGCCTTCTTATTTATACTGGTGAAACAGAGATCAGAACCAGGTCCTTTGCATGCAAGCTGAATACAGATGGCACTTCGTCCTGTGAAATATTGGAAGAAACCTTCCTTACAGAGTTCAGCAAAGGAGGTTTGCATTGCAGGATCATCCTCCCTAAACCTAGGCTATCTAGAGTACCCTAAACTCTAAGTGCTAAAGAGAAAGACATTTTTAATGCTAGTCATTAGGGAAATATCCCACCCAGTTTGTGCAATAAAGGACTGTTCACCATGAGCAAGGATATGGGAAGCTGGAGTTATGTGTGTGTCAGCATCAATGATGTCAGTACAGGAGCAAAATATAACCATAAGCCTAAGGATAGACTGCATTCCCAATGGCAGAAAATCCCTGGTCTCTCTCTCGCATGTCTGATACTGGAAGTCCTGTGTCACAGAAGTAAAGAAATCTGGCAGTCCCGATACCAGGAGGATACATCATGCCATTGCCACTATTGGTAGCATGAATGCTCACTAGAGGAAGGATCTTTTGGGTTATCAGTATGGAAATAGTGTTTACAGAAATAACATCAACTCCAGTGGAGAAAAAAACATGGAAGCAAAGATCCTATATATATAACATAAGAACGGCCATACTGGGTCAGACTAATGGTCCATCTAGCCCAGTATCCTGTCTTCTGAGGTTGGCCAGTGCCAGATGCTTCAGAGGGAATGAAAGCTTCAGAGGCAATTTCAAGTGATCCATCTCCTGTTCCCCAGTCCCAGCTTCTGGCAGTTGGAGGTTTAAGGTCACCCAGAGCATGCAGTAGTATCCCTGACCATCTTGGCTAATAGCCATTGATTGACCTATCATCCATGAACTTATCTAATTCTTTTTTTAACTCAGTTCTACGTTTGCTCTTCACAATATGCATGGCAACAAGTTCCACAGGTTGTCTGTGTGTTGTGTGAAGAAATACTTCCTTTTTTTGTTTTGTTTTAAACCTGTTGCCTACAGGGCCGGCCCCAGGGTTTTGGCCACCCCAAGCAGCCAAAACAAAACAAAAAAAACAAAACAAAACAAAAGCCGCGATCGCGATCTGCGGCGGCAATTCGGCGGGAGGTCCTTCGCTCCCAGGCGGAGTGAGGGACCGTCCGCCGAATTGCCGCCGAATATCTGGACGTGCCGCCCCTCTCCGGAGCGGCCGCCCCAAGCACCTGCTTGACAAGCTGGTGCCTGGAGCCGGCCCTGGCTGCCTATACATTTCGTGGGGTGACCCCTGGTTCTTGTGTTATTAAAGGGCTAAATACCACTTCCCTGTTCACTTTCTCCATACCATTCAGGGTTTTATAGACCTCTATCATATCCCCCCTTAGTCATCTCTTTTCTAAACTGAACTGTCCCAATCTTTTTAATCTCTGCTCGTATGAAAGCTGTTCCATGCCCCTAATAATTTTTCTTGCCCTTCTCTTCACCTTTTCCAGTTCTAATATATCTGTTTTGAGATGGGGCAACCAGAACTGCTCACAAGATTTAAGATGTGAGTGTACTGTGGATTTATACAATGGCATTACGATATTTTCTGTTTTATTATCTATCCCTTTCCTAATAGTTCCCAACATTCTGTTAGCTTTTTGACTGCCGCTGCACATTGAGTGGATGTTTTCAGAGAACTATCCATGATGATTCCAAGATCTCTTTCTTGAGTGGTAACAGCTAATTTAGACCCCAACATTTTGTATGCATAATTGGAATTATATTTTCCATTGTGTATTACTTTCCACTTATCAACATTGAATTTCATCTGCCATTTTGTTTCCCAGTCACCTAATTTACTGAGATCCCTTTGTAACTCTTCACAGTCAGCTTTGGACTTAATTATCTTGGGTAATTTTGTATCGTCTGAAAAATTTGCCACTTCACTGTTCAACCCCTTGTGCAGATAATATATGATCATTTATGCATATGCTGAACCAAGAAACAGAAGTTAATGATAAGGAATAGATAGACCCAGATGAGTTGTTCATCATCTGATTTTTTTTATTTCTCATTCTCCCTTATGCTTAGCAGTATTTCTAAGTATCATATATGATTCTGAAACTTTGAAAAGACAATACAAGTTCTGGTTAAAACACGTGTCACTGCATAGCTGTATGGTAGCTGTACAAAGCAAGTAAGTACACATAGCAAAGAAATCACCTTCATGGACTCGTAAAGACAGCATCCCAGAGTTGGTCTGTGGCTTGATGTGACTATTTCATAGGGTTCCCCGCAAATCACTGTCCCTTATAACAATGCTTCTATTCACAAATTCACGCTGCTCAGAAAGGCTTTATAAAGCCTCAGATAGCAGAGAAATGAGTTTATCAAAAGCAAGTAAAGTGGTCTCTAGTTCGTATTCACGACAAACACATGTGCTGGTGGTGAATTATATCATTCATGGCACTTTGGGAAAGTTCCAGTCTGTCAATACCATCCAGTTTAAATCCAAATCAAGTGGCAAGAGAAAATATGTAGTGCAGTAGAGTACATCAAGTTTTGTGTGAAAACACACAAAAGAGTTTCAGCTACCATTTGGAATGCGTTGTCTTGAATTCACTGTATCATTGAGTTATGCCATCATACAGTCAGATCCTCAACTGGTGTAAATCACACAGCTCCATTGACTTCAATTAAGCTATACTTATTCACTACAGCTGAGAGCATCCGGGATGAAGTCCTGGCTGCCCTGAAGTCAATGGCAAAACTCCCATTGACTTTAATGGGGCCAGGATGTTGCCCTGGTTCATTGTTTCTGTAGTAACAATGGTGTCCATATTCCATGTTGGTAATGGTAAGAGAGCTATCAGTCTGTGCTTTGATTTCCACAACACTAATATTCTATAGCAAGATGCCTGCCTCCCTTGCTTTTAAATGTTTTTTTCTATCAAAACCAAAAAGATTCAAGCGATTTTGTATGATGTGTCAGTGTTTTATGCATTCTGTCAAATCAACATCCTATCATATACCCTGATCACTAATGGAGATATGTGTCTTCTGCACTTTTTTTATGGAGGGCATTTATCCATTCTAGTGTGAAGGAAATCAGTGAAAGGAGATCAATATGTCGGTCAACATTTGCAAAGCCAATAATTGCTTTTGAACTATGAATAATATTTTAGGTAGTACATGAATGGGTGATTTAATCTTTTTCAGATAGGTTCCTATGATGAATGTGCTATATTTTAATATCAATCACATATTTAAAATGAACTTTCAGAATAATATTTTAAATGAAAGATTAGGTACATTAAACTTTTAGCACTGATCATTTTATTTTTAGCTTTATTGTGGTTATTTAAATATATCCATAATACTGTAATAAAGCATAACCATAGGAATTCCAAACAAATGAGATTTCTGACTAAAGGGTTCTTTGCTATGGTTTATATATACGTAGCATTTAATGTAGATATGCTGCAGTAAAAATCATAAGAAAATTTGGCATTAAAGCTTTCCTTAAGTAGTTCAAAACTTCTTAGCTTGAAATTGTAATTTATCTGCCATATTTGAAAGGTCATTACGTCCATAACATAAACCACAATGTCAAAAATAAAGGCATTAAACATTTATAATACAATACAGAATCTTTTTGCCATTAATCTTGGTGCATGTGTGTGTGGTAATTTTTTTACCTCTGCTGATATGTATTTCTTTTTTTATCTTATTGGTTAATTTATTCAAATCACTCTACTTCTCTTGCTTTTCTTATTTAAATTTATAAGTTTCTTACACATTTTTGCCCTCCATATTTATTGTTAAAATTCTAATCTGAAGATTCTTTAGCTCGTAAAATCAATCATATAGGCTTCCTCTAGCGGGGTGTGTGTGTTGAAATGCATGGCTTTGAAATAAGCTTCTAGTTAGCTGTTGTCTTCACAGTCAACTGGTCTCCTGTTGTCCTGCTGGTATAAACAAACAAGAACACCAGGAGGCTGAGAAATGTCCTCTTTAATGTTTCACCAACTGGCCAGAAGATTTCGTGCTTATTCAGTCCTTGGTCTCTGGGCTGAGGTTGCCAGCAAAGGTGTCAGTTTTGACTATGTTCTTGCCATATGGACATTTATCTACTGGGAACACAAATCAGATCACCAGCCCATCATACATTTTCCACCAAACAACTATCAGATGGTAAGCAACGAGTTTAGATCATTCCTGACCTGTGCTGATTTCAGACGTGTAACTTAGATGGGAAAGACTCTGCAGACCATTGCCAATCCCAGATTTTGCATGGTCGTCCCCATGATGTCCATTCCGTAATATTTCAGTGATGATTGAGGCAAGTTTTAGAATAACTCAGTATATAACTGGCAAGAAATAGATTATTGAGAGCTAAATAGAGAAAATGCTTTCAAGTGTGAGTATAGGGCAACATGAAGTCTCCCAAACCCACTGACAGCTTATTTTTGTATGGGGAATATGGAGGTGTTGATTCTTCCATCCATTACTTACAGCTTGTATTACTGCTTGTTTTGTTTCATCCTTAGCTTTTTTTTCTTTCCCATTCATCCTGCATTTGTGGTGATACACCACTTGACACCTGTATCACATGTAAAATATGCTCCTGACAGCACAACAGTTATTACTAAGTGACATCCTGGATGTAATATATCTGCATTGCTTGAATCTTAGAATCATCCAGAATTATTTTCTTGGTGATCAAGAAATCTTCTCCTAGGTGACTGTCTCCTAGGTGATTTCAGATATTTGAAATTAGTACTTGGCCTCATTCAGTTTAAGGCTGTTTCTTCTTCCAATTTCCAGTATTCGTTGCAATTCTTCCTGAAGTTCGGTAGCAGTGCTGCCCCAGTCTATGATGTCATCAATGTATACTCTCACTCTCGAGAGACCACCTTGCTTCTGAGGCCCTATTCCATAACATAAAATACTTCTGGAGCAGAACATTTTCCAAAAGGCAATCTCAAGAAGTAGTATTTGGCAAAAGTTCAAATCTTGGATTGGTATCAAGGGCAATCTTCCCAAATCTGGCCGATGCATCTAATTTGGTGAAGAATTTGGCTTCTGCCATCTCAACAGACATTTAATTCCTCGATGGCAAGTGTTAATATTCCCTTGTAATGTTGTTTGTTCAGTTCTGTGGGGTCAATGAAAAGTCTGAGTTCACCCTCTTTTACCTCTACAATGACAAAGGATTGAATCCAGTTTGTTGGCTCTTTTTACATACAAGTGATACCATTGACTGACCTGTTTTGTAGCTCTTTGTCCACTCACACTTTCAAGGCCTTATACAATGTGTCAGGAGGCATGTATTATTATAGACACTGAGTCCTAATTTAACCAAATCTTACATGTCACCAGAGGACATCCCTTCCCTGTGAACACATCTTCATATAATGTAACCAACCTGTTCACATCTAATTCAGGTTTGTTATTCTAACTCTTTGTGGCTTATGCCCTCCTAACTAGGCCAAACACCTTACATATGTACAAGCCAAAGCCTGCTTTTCAGTTTTACGTTTGTACCTCATTGACAATTGATATTTGCCCAAGACTTTCTTTCGTTCCTCACTATAGGATTTAAACCTCACCTTTTATATTATACTTTCATTGAATTGCATCATTTCAGTTTGTATTATTACATCCATGTGTGCTCATGTGTCTATTTCATAATAGGACATTTGTGCATGTTTTTATGATTTCGCAGCTTCTTTCTCACCTATGAACAGCTCATAGCCTTGCCCTGAGGGAATATCACATTCTACCTTTAACCTATGCGTTTTCATGCTTTGTCTGCACATTTTTTGCAAAGTTAGGCTTACTAGACTTTCTACATATGTACCTAAATGCTGAACATGTTATATGCTCATGCCAGCTGTCAGATTACATATGCAATTTCTTGTTTGGCTTATTTTTTCCCTTGGCCTTTTTATCTTCTGTACATTTCCCCTAACTTTTTAAACTATGGTGTTTTCAGTCATATGTTTTGTGCCTCTCAAGGGCCTTTATTTGCATTTCTGTTTGTTCAGCTGCTTGGCATGTGAATACTGCCTCTTTAAGAGTCAATTCCATGTCCCTGCGTAGCCTTTCACATACTTTATTATTGTTCAACCTCAAATCTATTTGGCCTTGAATGAAGGAGTCTTTTGATGTTCCATATGCACAAGAACAGCTTTTTTACTTTTACGTCTGCCCCCAAACTCTTCTGTTGTTTCCCCTTCTTTCTGGGTCCTTGTGTGGAAATTATATCTTTCATAGATAACATTTTTTCTAGTGACACAATGATCATCAAACATTACAATGCCTCTGTAACGTTATTGACATGACCTGTGACCATATAGATCATTGTTGCAACCAGGGTCCGATGGTTGCACCAGGTCTTGTATAGAGGAGGTCAAGTGGGGTGCCTATGGAAAGGTTGTAGTTTGCTAGTTCTGATTATGCTGTCTGTATGTGGGTATCATTTTTGTATTTGAAGTTATGAATATTGGCTATGTACTTGTATCTCAATGTGTTTTGATTCTAAGTAGCCTCAGTGAAGCATTTGGTCAGCTTCTTGAGAAAGGACTATTCTCAGTAAGGGCCTAATCAAGAAACACTTAACCAACAATGGACTTTGGGAGACGCCAATCCACAGCTGAGCTTTCCTGGGAATGTTCAAACTAACATGTAAACAATGCCATTGACCTGCAAAAAGCTGAATCGTTCATGGACATTTGACTTTCCTGGTGGCTACAAACTCCATCTTGTTGCTGTGACTTTGCACAGAATAACAAAGGGGTTTCTGCCCACAAGAGGGAAAATACAAAAGACCCTGGAAGCCTCTCCATTTTGTTTTCAGCTGGCTTAAGAGATGGCCTTTCCACCCCAAAGAGATGCCTGAAAGAAACTGGAACAAAGGACAGTAACTACGGGGATGTGAGTGATTGCTGGACCCAGACTAGGAAGGAGTCTAGTCTGTGAAAGAAGCTTATTGGAACATCTCTGAGGGTGAGAAAAATGCTAAGCTGTTTTCAGCTAAGTCTGCAGCTTTGGGGGGATGTGGTTCAGACTTGGGTCTGTGTTTGCAGCAGGCTAGCGTGTCTAACTCAACAAGACAGGGTACTGAAGTCCAAGCTGGCAAGGAAAACGGGCTCAGAGGTAGTCTCAGTATGTCAGGTGGCAGTCCCAAGGTGATTTCTGTGACCCAGCCCATCACAGCCTCTTCAATCTTTTCGTCTCCTTCCTCATCATCCTCAACATGGAATGCATCATGTCTCTATAGTGCTTCTGTCCAAACCACCATCCCAAACAGTGTCATTTTAGCTCATCTTTCATTTTACTAGCCCCTATGGCTTTCCTATACTGTTCAAATTGCTGTTTGAACCTTTTTCAGAACTGCAAATTTAAAATTAGGTTGCCACCCATATATTTGCTTTACATTACATTTGTGCAAGTAAAACTTGATCAATCAAACATTCATATAAAATGATCTCAGAAGAGGTAAAAGGGCAATGCACTGAATTAATGAATGTATTCCTGTCTCCCTCTAGTGGCTAAATGTATTAATGAATGTGTTCATGTCTCCCTCTAGTGGCTGGTACCGGGGCTATAAAGGGCTGTTTATTTTACTTAGGTAAAGAAGCCCTCCTTTAATTAAAGAGATAGGGCCTTGTGCTTCTGGTCGTGAAGGTACTGAGTCTGAGCCCCATCGATGGCAGTGGTATTTCTATGTATATGCATAAATTAATGTAAAAATTTGAGCAAATGTTTTCAGAAATATTTTTGAAGCATTTGTTCAGATCTAATAATTTTATTCCAGCCTTTACAATATTTTCCCCCTTCTTTGATCAAAAACATTGTATAAAGGGAGGAAAATGGCTATAATTTTCTCAGTAAATGGAGTGTTTGTTAAAATGATTTTGAATGGGATAGTAGGTGATTAGGACTGTGCAAAAACTTAACAGCCCAAAACCTAACGGTTCCTCGTTTACATTCTACTGGCCTTACTCAGACAAACTCCCTTTCAAGCCAGGGCAATGGAAACTGGGCAAGGACCTCAGGGTTTGACCAACAAAGAATAAAGTTCCAATGCTTTATAGTTTCAGGGCAGTACCCCAGATTCCTCATCAAATTCCATCCTGTATATGGTGATGATAATTCTCTTTTTCCATCTTGACCAGGAGTCACCACCATGACTCACAGGAAGCGTGTGGTTTTGCCTGACAAACATGTGGCAACACTTTAATAATCAAAGATATCTCAACAGGAACACTTATTAATGACTTATCTGCTTTTTCACGTATTCCAAGTACATTTCAGTTGAAGTGCCATCATTCCATGAAATGCCATCAGCACATGGGAACATTCAGTACATTCCGAGAACACTGTTGTACCAGGAGTCAGCTGGCAAAATGAGCTGGGTGATGTGTCCTCGCTGGCCATTGTTGCTGAGGAGGCACATTTTGGTCCAGCTGGCATTTTTGCAAGGTCGGGCATTCATTCCCAATTACAATGAGTTGCAGTAACCCAGCCTAGAAGTAACAAATGTGGAGATCATTGTGGTCAGGTCACCAGCAGGGTTTGTGGCCTTTTGCTACTGACAGATGAAAAAAATCAGTTTTTGAAAAGCTATCTGAATGCCCACAATCAGTGAGATATCCAGAAGGACTAGGAACTGACCTCACTATTTGAGAGCCGAGTTACTTGCTAGTAGGAGATGCTAGAGTGGTGGCTAGTTCTTCAGAATGTTTCTCTCTTCCCACCAGCATCACCTCCATTTTGCTCTTGTTTAGTTGCAGCCAGCTGCCCTTCATCCACTTGCTGATTTCCACCAAGCCCTTAGACTGTTGGATGATGGTGCTGTCATTATTGTGAATGAGTGAAACATAAAATTGGGTCATCTGCATAATACTGACATTTTAATGCATGTTGTCTTATGATTTCTTCCAATGGTTTAATGTAGATGTTGAACAAGATGAGTGATAGTAAAAGACATGTAGGCTCCATTCTAACTATGGGGGCATGGGTCTGAGTCACATACTATGGCTCTGATTTTCTGCAGTGCTTCATATGTCACTTATTGTGTGAATGGGTCAAAGACTGGGGAAAAGGGAGGAATGTTTCTAGTCCTGGACTCAGCATATAGTTCTTGTTATCTGCAGCAGACATCTATGATTCAGGTGAACTTCTCTGTAAAATAGGCTGAAAGCTCATATGATGTTGTCTTGTGGGCTAATGGCAATCAGCACTGATGATGTCATTTACTGTCCTGAAAAATTCTGGCAGTGACCTGCTGTTTAATGTAGAAAAGAATGAGTGAGCAAAGAGAAAAAACATGGTCCAGAAAGCATTTATTAAAGAAGGTAAAATAACTAAGAACATATAAAGCAAATAGAAAATCTTAGGCTTTAAAGAGCACAGATTTGGCATGGCTGTAATGGTAAAAAACCGATGGATGGATTTGTCAGTGTTAGAAAAAGTAAAAGGAAGTACGTCTCCGGGATGCCAGGAACTGCTATCCTGGAGTAACTTTTGTTTATCTTGCATTAGCTCCTAAAGGCCTTGGGACCCATTGTGCTAGGTATTGTAAAATATATGGTAAATACAATCCCTGATCTAAGAAAAGCAAGCCATGACAGATGGATGGGACAAGGAAGTGGGCAGGAGGGTGGATGTTTTTGCACAAACTGCATGTGCCATTCTTAGGCAAGCAGCAGCAGCAATCATATCTTACCGCCTACCTAGACATTATCAAATTGTAGTTTTATGTATGCATTATGGCAGAGACGAGTTTCAACGAGATTTGAAGGAGGATAAGGTGGAAAGCTGGCAAGCCCTGGTATGCAGGTAGCTGCTGAATACTTGCACGTCTCCCAGTACCCAGACCTTGAGTAGGGAAAAGGTGGCAAGGAACTGAGTCTTCTTATTCCAATTTGATTTGTGACTGTATAAGATTTCTTGACTGGGCTTGTTACCAAATGGTCAGCCAACTATTGCTTGCTTGCATTATTGCAACCAGATTAATGTCAATATTTTCCTTTGAAAATGTTATCAGTATATTATGTACTCACAGATGTAAGAACATGCTGCTCTGGGTGTTTTGTAGGTTCATGAGCAGTGTGAGTGCAAGAGTGAAAAAATGACCACTGGGTAAAAGGAACTGTTAGACTCAAGAGACTGATAGGATACAAAGCTTCTAAGTCACTGATCTGTTTTTACCAAACAATGTCTATATTATAGTGGATGTAAAATGAGCTGGTCATTGTCTCACTCAACTTGCTAGTGGATAGGTGTCCTATCACACAGTCATCCTCAGAAACTAGACTAATATGGCAACTGTCTCAGCAGATGATTAGGACTGCATTAACATTAAGATTGCTCTACTTCTCTCACCCCCAAAAGGTAGTGTTGAGAACTGGGAAATATCTGTATTATTTTGTATGAAAATGGTGCATGCTTTGGTGTTTTTGTTTATGATGGATTACTTGCTATGGGGTTAGATCAAAAGTGGTTATTACAGGAAGCAAGCAGGAAAGGTAAAGCAGTGGTCTAAATAAGGAGCATCCATCAGACACAACAGATAAGATTATAGCAGTGAAGAGGCGACTCTCAGCCCAACCCTGGTGACTTAGCTGTTTTGCCAAGGCTGAGAACTGGGAGATCAAAAAACAATGAGTTGTTAAAAGATCCACCCTGCAAAAAGGGAGGGGGAAAGTTGTCAGCTGCTACAGGCTGATACACACTGATTGAGAGTGTACAGCAAAGAATGGGAAGCAGCAAACCTAGGAGCTTGAATGGAATGCCAGAAGTAGGTGGGACCATCTGTGTATATGTCTCTTGGTTGTTTCTAATAAATTTCTCCAAATGTCATGCACCTTTTGGCAAATAAATTTTACTTTGTTTTGAAGAAGCTGCTGCTTCTGTGTTACTGCACGTTATTACTGTCCACAGGCTCCCAAAAGGAAATTCATGCAGCTGCCAAGCCCACTGGGCTTGGTAAGGTACCATAGTTGTCACCAGTAGGGTGTATCCTAGACACCAAGTCAGAGAATAGCTAGATCAAGACACTCACCCCAAAGAGAAGTGAAGGAATGGGCTAGCCATTTGAAAGGGATACACTCAGGAGACTGGAAAAGGGTTTCAAAAGGGGCAGCCTAACCAGGGACAATGGTCCCTTCAGAACAGGGCTGAGGATGAGGCAATTTGATAGGTCAATATGAGGAGACTTGCAGCCACTGCCAGTGATGCAACTACAATATTTCTGTCTCTAGAGCTGACAGTCCATATGAGTATTGCTAATAAATGTATTCACTGGAGATGTTGATTGCATTCACACACACACTAACAAAACCAGAAATACCATTATAATGAGAATGGACTTTGCGGAGTGTCTGTTATAACCAGCAGTCATCCTGCCAGTCTTGCTGATAACATGAACAATTCTTAAAGAATCTCTTTTCTTTTCCAACCACTGTGTTTTCATTGATCACTGCTTAATATGATGACATTTCTTCACTCATGATCACCCATTATTTTGTTAGTGTATGTATCATTGTAACATCTGAGTGCCACCTATGTCAAATAGATTGGCAATAGCCATGTCCCCGTTGGATTTTATGGACTCTCTGGCTGGGGTTATCAGGAGCCCTGTCAGGGTTGCGGCTTTCTTGCTGATTTGCTTTAAATGTAACTTAGTAAAAAAGTGAACAAATGAAGATTGGCCTGATTGTGACCAAATGTAAAATTCCCCCCCCCCCCAAAAAAAAAACAGCACTAAGACACCATCTTCTGATGTAAAAATGCATAGCTCTAACCTCCAGTGAAATCAATGAAAGTCTTTCCATTGAATCAGGGAGCCTGATTGTCTCAGAGAGAGGAAGATGCTCATTGCATTGTGCCTCAGTACCTCCTGTATGTCAAGGAACATATTGTTGGTAATAACATTCAGCTACAGAAGTTCCTGTATGGAGATGGTAAGTATACAAAACACACCCAGAGATGCATGGTGCTTTATCTCTGGTAAGAATTCATGACAAACAGAATGAAGACCAATTAACCATAACTGCATGTGAAAGAACCCCAGGGAGTTAGAAGATACCCACAGTTTCTTACCAAGTTATAAGTAGCTCATAATGACTAAATGTAGGAACCATTCCATACATGGCAAAAGAATAAACTAATGGCTTGAGAAAACAGTAAAAAAATTAAATGAAATTTTAAAAAAATCTATGGGCCTGATTCTCCACTCACTTATATCAGTGTAAATCACTAGGAATTCCACTGAAGTAAACACAATTATTCGGAGTAAAACTGGTGTAGCTGGGAGAAGAACCAGGAGGTAATTATCTGTAACAACAATGGCAAGCTGAAAAATTCAAAATTACTGGACTGCAGTAAAATTCAAAACTACTGGACTGTAGAGAAAGATTATTCTTATGTTCCTTTCCCCAGTATGAGACATATTATGTGGAAGGGGGAGTTTAAAATTGAAGCATGAAGTCTTTAAAGTAACCTTTAGTATACCGTCTCCTGGGTGGCTCAGTACTCTGAGGATGTGTATAGAATGAATATCAAAATAAACTATTGGTGTTAGTCTTCTGCATCTATTCAAAATGAAAATTTCAAGGAAATTTGCCAGGTATAAAAAAATAAACATTGCTGGTTAATGTCCCTGTACAGAACAAGCTCAGTATGAATAGATGTTATTTACATAAGTGCAGAACCAGGTTCAATTTGCTATTATATCCACTGAGGTAAATGTCTTTATATAAACTTTGGACTCTCCCATTAAAACAGCAAAGAACTGAGAACGAAAGCCAAAAAAGAAAGGTTAAAATCCAAAGGCTGGCATTCATTTTTCAAAACACAATAATAATACTATGCAATCATATAGATCTGTTTATTCAAGGATCACAAAACACTTTTCAAATATTAATTCATTAAGCCTCGCAATAACTCAGTGGGATTAGAGGTAAGCAAGTACTATTCCCTCATTTTACAGGTGGGTAAACTGAGGCACAGAGTTTTAAATTGTTTTCCCAAGATCCCAGAAAGAGAAAGGGGCAGAATTGTGACTAGAACTCAGAAATCTCGACTCCCAATCTCTTCTTCTAGCCACTAAAAAATGTTTCCCATATATAATTAGAATGAGTTATTAACTGCCTGGAGATTGTGCATGCTTGGGCATTAAATATAGTGCAGATGGATGAGATCCAAAGACTATATAATGCACTAATACAGATCAGTAATATCACAATGATGATGATTCAATCAGCAGTAGGACAAGTAGGGACTGGTTTGCTTAAATAAACTGTGAATGACACACCCATTCAGCTCTATCCATGACAGGCATAGGCACATTGAGTCCAGCTGCAATATAGAGCAACAAGGAACTAGACTGGATTAATTATTATATTTTGGTTGTCAGATAAATATATGGGTTTAAATTACTGGCATTCTGATGATATCACCTCTGTGAGTTCATTGCCACAGGAATCTCTGCATTCATTTTAGCAAGGAATGAGAGCTAATAACATTATCTTCTGTACAATATATTTTGTGGTAATCGTATACAGCATGACTTGTCAATGCTGCAGTCTGCTGCTTTGCTTTTTTAAATTTGGCAAATGTTAACCCAGCTACCAGTATTGGGAGTCATATCAGCTCGATATTCATTTGTCAAGCGATAGTGCTTGAAAAATCACACATTTACTTGAATGCAAATATGGAAACAACTCATACATGCCAATATTGGTTTTGGATTTAGCCTGCATATTTTACCAGTGAGGAACTCCAGAAATGCACTGAATATATAATTCAGGATTAAAATGCAGAGACTGAATAAAGACCAGGAGGTGCAGAGGGCAACCAAACTGACTGGTACTGACAGAAGGAGGAAAGGAGAGCAAGTGGAAGCCCATTCTCTCGCAACAATAGTTGCCCCTCCATGAAAGTGTTGTTGAATCTTCAGAAGTCTCTGGCGGTACTGGCTGCCATGAGATGGGCAAAGCCAAGTGGAAGGCACTTCATCTGGCATCTTTCCCTGACAAACCACACAGAATTTCCTGCAGAAATTCCTCTGGGAGTTAATCCTGATCATTTCCACATTAACATCAGTTCCTGCAGCTTCTTCCCTCCTTAAAAAGGAGCATTCAGGGACCTGATAGCAGCATGGCTCCTCAGGGGGCCTTATTTGCAATGGAAGAAAACCCGAAGAGAAATGTGAAGAGTTAGGCCCCTGTACAAATTCCACCAAATCCAATTACCAACAGGTCTATGAGTATCTGCAGTTGAAGGGCCAGGCCCTTTTACTCCTTCCATGAACCCAGACACCCTCCTCTCAGAGGGGACAACGTCTTCCATTCACCACAGACTCTGTTATTTTCCCAGTTCTATGTGATTTGACAAGGGAGGAGATGCTGACCATATACAGCCAACAGATTATTTTCTAAGCTTACTTTTGAAATAATCGGTTACTTTATTAAAGCAGCTAACCATGCATCTTTTCTTCTTGAGATGATTGTTTTTCTAAGCCACTTCAGATAGAATTTTAACAACATCATGCTGGCTGTTTATCATTCTTCCTCCTTTTTTGTCACTTAAAAAGTATTTTTTGTGTTCAAGTAACTTGGGAAGCTTATATTGTTCTGAAAAGGCTATAAAAATATACTTCAGCATATCAGCATATATTTGAAAGATGTGTAGGACCTTCCTATATGCTGGTTTTACTGACTTCAGAATCCAATGCTATCAATACAACATAAAACTTCATGCTTTCTCCTCGCTGTGCCCAATCACACTCATATTCATCTAAAATTGCAACACTATCTAAAGGGAATATATTTCCTGTAACAGTAAGGGGAAGCACCAGACAGTTAATGAAAGTTGTGTAAGTTCTGCTTAACTGAATGCATAGGCTATTAAATTGTTGGGGCGGGGGGAAATGTGTGTAAATTGTGGTGCAATTCTTTTTAGAAGCTATTGAGAACCTTTTAGAAAGTCTGTTTATTGGGTTGGTCTCTCTGACTGAATTGTTTCTGAGGCATTCAAGCAAACCAAATATTAAATATAGAATCAAAACACTACAAGCTATACTCTTTGAATTTCTGATCTCTGGTCTGGCTGTAAATTGATCCTCATCTGTCAGATATATGCAATTTCTATTTCATTCTTTCAGCACCTGAGTGCACATTCTTACTGGGTATATTTGCTTTTACAAGAGTAAAATTAGAACCCAAAATTGGAGCATAAAAGTGTTGCTTACAGCCAATGTACACCGATGGGCTACGATCATAATGATATGCCCCAAAACAGTGTAAACAAGTGTAGGGCTGATGAGTAGGCAAAACTGAGGCACTAAGGTGCTGCACTAGGCTCACACCGTGTTGCATTTGACACAAAATTTGACATGAAGGAGGAGTCCCTGAGGAGACCTTCTTCACTAGATAAGTGTCCCATATTACGTGCTATTTCCATTTTATTTCAACCTATATTTCCATTCAAGGAAGTTCAAAAAGCAATTGAATTTCTGGAGGGTTGCTGTGCTTTGTGAGGGTAGTTCTAGTTTCATCCTCACTGACCATCTTGCGACTTGTTTTTACTTCCTCTGATAAATACACATACATGCATGTTATGCAGCAGGTTGGCCTGTACTGCAGCAGACTGTGAACATGGAACATGCCTTTGTAAATAATGATATAGTCTTTCAGCATGTCTTCTCTTTGCTCTTGGAGCAATTGATTCAGACTGTATTAGCTTGAGTGAGAAATACATTTCCTAAGATTTAGTTGCTGTTAGGAATTTACAAACCCTTCAGCTGGTCTCTAAGTTGCAGTTTAACAGTTCCAAACCTAGGTCTCATTAAGAGATCTTGACATAAGACAGACTGTGGATTTAAATCATTTTACGAGACTTGAAGCCTGCAGAGCAAAATGTTTCTAAAATGTCTTCCTTCCTCACTGTTGTTTGTTTTCATCTCTGGAGACAGAGATATTCTTGTGCTCTGCAGCAGCCGCAGCCTAAGTATTTAAGAAATTGCTTCACACATTAGCTCAGTTCTTTGGCGCTTTGGGTCAAGGCAATGCTTTTCATCACAACCTGCTCTACCCATCAACTCCCAAGGAACATCACATAGTCTTCCTACTGTATTGCTGTAAAGTTTTATGTCGTTTGAAGTCATTTATCTATTGTCAGCCTTGCATAGCATTGCTGCGCATTGCTAGGATACAGTAAATGTTTTTAATGGCAAAAGACCTCCCCTTTTTCCTATTGGTATCTGCAAAATAAGGCCAGATTTTGTTCTCAGATAGGTATGTGCATCCCCCAAAGGAGTAAATGGGAGTTCCACGGATGTATTGGAGGGCAGAATTTGGCCCAAAGGATTTATACAGCTATGAAAATACAGATAGATAGTAATGATTATATTTTCTAGAACTCTGTTAGGGCTAGACCACTATCCTTATATAAGGTTCATCTTAAAATAGCCTTAGTGACCCAAGAAATACAGTTTTTGAGAATTACTGTACTTTTCTGGTGTTTAGATTCATTTGACTTTCAGTCTATTCCTTCTTCTACTCTACAATGGTGAGCCAATGAGTAGAGGAACCATGAGTTGAATGGCCACATCAGGTGTCTCTGAGACCCCTTTGTGCTGCAAGGGGAATTCTGCAGCATTCCAGGGATGGGGTCATGGGATTTGCAAGTACACCAGACCCAGTGGCCTAGAAACCTCATATCAGAGAAACAAAGACATAGCCTGTGGGTTACAGAGATAAAATACTTCAACTTTACCCCAGTGCAGTTGAAATTTGTAATAGTCCCCCACACTGCCCTGCCTTTCTTGTTTCATTGTTTAAAACCATGTTGCTGGCAATTTCAGCTGGATATTAGGAGAAATTGTGCTATTGGAGATAACGATGGCAGCTGGTGCCCAAAATAAATGGCGGGGCAACAGGAAGCAAATGGAGAAATACTCTGACACTCTTTACCTCTTTACCTCACTTGATTATTACCTGTTTCGTTCATTCCCTCTGGGGCACCTGGCATTGGCCAATGTAGGAAGAGAGGATGCTGGGCTAGATGGTCTGACCCAGTGTGGCCGTTCTTATGTTCTTATATAAAGCATGCCATGTAAGATATCATATGAAAGGTCATGATCTGCTGAAACCCATTGTTCTGTCAAAATATGTACATCGTTAGGGTGTATGAAGTTATGTGATTTTGCAGTATAGTTGTTACCAAAATATGTTGTAAGTTTAAGCGTCTCTTCTGCTAGGTGGTGATACATTCTCAGGAGGGTGTTAAGTGACCATTAATTAGCAGGGGAGTTGTAAACAAGGAATTTATAACACTGTAAGGCCTGGTCCACACTACCCCCCCACTTCGGACTAAGGTACGCAAATTCAGCTACGTTAATAACGTAGCTGAATTCGAAGTACCTTAGTCCGAACTTACCGCGGGTCCAGATGCGGCAGGCAGGCTCCCCCGTCGATGCCGCGTACTCCTCTCGCTGAGCTGGAGTACCGGCGTCGACGGCGAGCACTTCCGGGGTCGATCCAGGATCGATTTATCGCGTCTAGACAAGACTCGATAAATCGATCCCAGAACATCGATTGCCTGCCGTCGGACCCGGAGGTAAGTGTAGACGTACCCTAAGAGGGCTGCAGAAGCATCACACAGTGGGAATTGCTCAACCCTGTGACCCAGCAAAGTCCACCAGGACATGTCTGGGGTAGTGTTTTCCAGGCACATGGATTGAGGATATAAAAGAGAGGACAGTGGCATCAGGCTTTTGGCCTCCCCCACTTACATTGGAAGCAACAAGAATGCTGGTAAGACAAAGACTTGAACTGAGGAGACCAGTTCCAGGCTTAAAGGGGAAGCCTGTATATTAAGAATTATAAATTATCTACAACATCCAGTGGGGTGAGAAAAACTGCTTGATCCAAATACTGCCTAGTGTAATAAGGTTTAAGATTTAGATGGTGCACTTATCTTTTATTTTCTTTGGTAACTATCTCTGATCTTTTGTGCCTACCACTTAACATCTATCTTTCTGCAGTTAATAAATCTGTTTTATATTTTACCTGAAATAGTGTGTGTTTTGCTTGAAGTGCTTGGGAGGACAACAAAAGTGATTAGGAGGCTGGAACACATGATTTATGAGGAGAGGCTGAGGGAAATGGGATTATTTCGTCTGCAGAAGAGAAGAATGAGGGGGGATTTGATAGCTGCTTTCAACTACCTGAAAGGGGGTAACAAAGAGGATGGATCTAGGCTGTTCTCAGTGGTAGCAGATGACAGAACAAGGAGTCTCAAGTTGCAGTGGTGGAGGTTTAGGTTGGATATTAAGAAAAACTTTTTCATTAGGAGGGTGGTGAAGCACTGGAATGGGTTACCTAGGGAGGTGGTGGAATCTCCTTCCTTAGGGGTTTTTAAGGTCAGGCTTGACAAAGCCCTGACTGTGATGATTTAGTTGGGGATTGGTCCTGTTTTGAGCAGGGGGTTGGACTAGATGACCTCCTGAGTTCCCTTCCAACCCTGATATTCTATGATTCTACGATTCTATGAAATCTCAGCTCAGTTTGCAACGGCTAGTGTGTGTCCTCATCACACTGAGGGAGAGGCCAGGGCCGTCCTTAGGATTTATGAGGCCCTACGCAGTATTATTAAACGGGTGTCCCTATGCTCCACTGAAGATGGTCCCTAGCCAGCGCCACTGACCTCAGTGTGTCGAGGGGGCACAGCCACCACCCCCACCAGCGGACCCCCAGAACCCCCTTCTCTCCCCCATTGCTGACACACACCAAGCTTTGTACGCAGCAGACGCTGCGGCAGTGGCTCAAGGCAGGCTTCGCGCTGTCACATGGGGGCTGCATCTTGCCCAAACCAGTGGCCCTCCTGCAGCCCCTAGCCACTCCTGGCTCACCACAAGCATTTTGACAGGAAGTACCAAGCAGTAATAACAACAACAATAATACAAGTGTGTGTCAGGTTTCAGTGGTAGCCGTGTTAGTCTGTATCAGCAAAAAAACGAGGAGTCCTTGTGGCACCTTAAATAAATTTGTTAGTCTCCACGGTGCCACAAGGACTCCTCGTTTTTTTACAAGTGTGTGTGCGTGCGTGGCAGAGTGTGTGAGTATGTGCATGTGAGAGAGACAGAGCAAGAACCAGTGTGTGTGTGTGTGACTGTGAGTTGGAGGACTGTGTGACAGAGTGTATGTTGGGAAGTTTGAGACTGTGTGTGTGACAATCTATATTGGGGGACTGTGACTTCTGAGAGGCAGAGTATATGTGGGTGTGAGAGCCAGTCTGTGTGTGAGAGAGACAGTGTGTGTGTTAGGGATGAGAGACAGTGAGCATACTGTCACCTTAAGTCCCCCCTTCCCTCCTTCCCTCCCCAGCTCAGCCCACCTCCTCACCCCCACCCCCGCTGACTCACATGGAAGTTTTGCTCTTCATGTCCTGGCCCTGTCCCCAGCCCAGCCCGGCCCCTCCCAGAGACCAAGCAGGGCAGGCAGGAAGGGTCCAGGGAGGGACTCCGCTCTGGGCGGTGGTGGGCTGTGCCGCAGCACCATCAGTGATCAGCCGGGCCGCTCTGGGCTCCCGAGGGCTGGGGCAGCAGAGCCGGAGGCTGGAGTGAGGGAGGGGTCAGGGTGGGGGTCGGGGAGAAGTCCACCGGCTCAGCGCATGGGAGGGGCCAGAGAAGAGAGGATTCCAGCCACAGCCAGTGAGGGGAATGGTGCCCAAAATTTTCGGGTGCCCTACGCAGCTGCGTATGCTGCGTATGCCTAAGGACAGCCTTGGGAGGGGCAGACTGGGTAATACATGTACACTCGTCAGGCTTCTAACAAGGGTAAGATGGTATATTCCAGGGGTGCAAGGCTGGGGGCTTGGGAGATTTGTTCATACCTTTCTTTGTGTGATTCATGAGTGGCTCAGGGAGCATTCATGCAATCTCCTGGGGCTCCACATTCAGGGCCGGCTCCAGTGTTTCTGCCACCCCAAGCGGCCGGGGGGGGGGGGGGGGGAGCTGCGATCAGCGGCACTTTGGTGGCAGCTCCACTGCGCCACTTCGTTCTTCTGCCGAATTGCCACCGAAGAGCCAGACGTGCCGTCCCTTTCCGTTGGCCGCCCCAAGCACCTGCTTGCTGCGCTGGTGCCTGGAGCCGGCCCTGTCCACATTCATTTGTCCTGAGTGATAGCAGTGTCTGGAGGAGTTTGCTGATTGTCATTACCAAAGCATTGTGAGAGACAGCCCGGGCTGGAGAGTTAAGGGGGCACAGTGATACCCCAGTTCCAGTTTGTACCCCGGGGATTGCATCACACACCCATATGGCCTTTCGGGAATATGCAGTATGACCTATTACTGTAGGTCACTATTTTACTCACAATGTAATTCCCCCCTACCCCTCCAAAAAGACCCACTTGCCACAGACCCAGAGCCACCAACTCTCCCTGCCAGCGTGTGTAGCAGCTATGTTATTTAATAAGGATTTGTTACATTTTAGTCTGCCACACTGTCCCTGATTTCACAAGCAGAACAGAATCCAGTGGGTTGAATCTCTTACATTTCACCAAACAAAAACTGGAATTACAATTAAAAAAACATCTGTAAAAGAGTCTCAATTTAATTTTATAATGTTCCCCCTTGAAATGGCAGTCTAGGTAGAGTTAGCAACAGGAGAAAAAACAATTCATATGTTTTTAGAGAACGAACGCCTGCGTATATGCAAGATCCAATTACTTTGTATTCTTGGCCATCAGCCATACCACCTCGGGCTGTGATCATGCCAGATCTCATAAACTAAGCAAGGTTAGGCCTACTCAATAAAGTATCTGGATGGGGAATTCTCCAAGGAAAACCCAAGTGCTGCAAGAAGTGATGTAGGTGATTCACTAAATAACACTCTTCTCTCTGAGTCAGTTTTGAAGCAACGTCTCAGCTGGAGATTAAAAGAAATTGTGCTATTGGAGGTGGGGCAACAGAAATAAATCTTTACACATGCACACATGCACGTACAGGTAAGTTGATCAGTCTGCAAAATGAAAACTGGGTCATCCTATAGTTCAGGACAGTGCAGGAGAAACTAGTATTTATCCTTCTGTGATACTTTTCTTGTTCTTTTCTCATCCAAACCTCTCTCCCCCTGAAGTTTAGGTCTTACCCTACAATCCCCTTCTCAAAAATACCACCAATACACCCACTCCCTCATTTACCAATTGACTCCATTCACCCTTGTTACCAGATGTGCCTGTTACTCTGGGGTACGCTCATTTATTAGGGTTACTTTTCGGGGGGGGGGGGGTCTGTAATTCTATCAATGTACTGCTTGTATCATTTATGTTTTCATATGGAGCTCTACTTTTCCCTTCTGCAAGACCCCTCCCAATGGAGCTATCCTGCAGGACCTAGGTTCCCCAGGGCTTGGTTCCTCCAGCCCCTGACCCGGATGAACACACACACACACATTAACAGAGCAAGTCTGAGTGGACCAGGTCAATCAGCACTTTCAAGCTGACCCCTTATATGCCCCTGGGCTCAATAGGCTGGGCCAAGCAGCACTTTCAAGCTGCCACCCTTATGTGCCACAGGTACTGCACCATAATATAGTAAGTCTGAGCAGGCTGGGTCAAGCAGCACTTCCAAGCTGCCACCCTCGTATGTCACAGGTTCAGCACGTCCCTATCCCCACTTTCACGTTACTATTGTACTGGTAGTAACCCACTTGATGAGCAAACCCCACAGTATTTTTGGGTGCTACAGGCAGAGGTGACAGTAAGCCGGTCTGGTCCAGTCCGGTTTACCGGCAAGAGCCGGTACGCTGTGCCGGACTGGACTGGCTTCTCTGGCAGTGATTTAAAGGGCCCAGGGCTCCAGCCGATGCGGGGAGCCCCGGGCCCTTTAAATCACTGCCGGAGCTCCAGGAGCCAGGCTCGGGCGGGGATTTAAAGGTCCTGGAGCTCCGGCCCCTCCGGGGAGCCCCGGGCCCTTTAAATCACTGCAGGAGCCCCGGGAGCCAGGCTCTGGCGGGGATTTAAAGGGCCTGGGACTCCCCGCAGTGGCTGGAGCTCTGGGCCCTTTAAATCACCTCCGGAGCCCTGCCACTGCTACCCCAGCCCTAGCCCGAGCCCTGCCGCCCCGGGGTAACGGCGGCAGGGCTCCCGTGGTGATTTAAGGGGCCCGGAGGTCCCAGCCACCTCTGCAGCCGGAGCCCCAGGGCCTTTAAATCTTGACAGGCCCCTCCTCTTCCAATTGAGGCCACGCCCCGCTCAGGACTCTGGCGTAGAGGTAAGTCCTTTAAGTTACTTTCACCCCTGGCTACAGGGATCTTTAGCTTAGGTAAGAGAAACCTTGCTGCAGATTAAATGGGGAAGCTAAAAACACAAAAGAGTAAAGTTCAGAGAGAAAGAGAGAGAATGGGAAGCAACCAGCTTAACCATAAAAGTTATTTATTGAATAATAGTGATAACTGCACAAGGAGAGCCTAAACCAACATAACAGTTATATTATTAAAGGTTACAAAAGTCATATTTAGAAAACCTGAGGTAGAAAAGAAAACACAGAGAGAGAGAGAGCTGGGATCTCACCAATCCATGAAGCTTGAACTGGTTGGGGTTCCCAGGTGATGGTGGAAGCTCAGGGTCTTGAGTGCTGGAAACAGGCGGAGCCCCCAGCACGATCAGCCAGGAGAAGATGAAATCCCAGTGGAACTGATCAGAGTTCTATGCATCAGAACACTTACTTGAACATAGGTAGTGGTTTTTGTAGAGAAACAACAATGGTTCAAGGGAGAACAGTAGATTTGTTTATGGGTAAACTGATGACTCAAGGGTTTTCTTTAGGCTAGACAATAGGAGCTGATCAATCTTGGCTATGGGTGATGTTCCTTCCAGGGAGCTAACAATGCAATTAGGCTGCTTCAGTATTTTGGATATCAATCAAGGATTCATTACTAGAATTGGTCTGATAACTGCTGAGCTGGGTATATGCAGGCGTAGGTTCATTAACATCTGGAGCAGAGATCCCCCATGGTGCAGTGCTTCCCTGCTTTTCTAGTCCCAGAGTTCAGTGCGGTTCTTGCCTTGGAATCTCTGTTCTTTAT
Organism: Emys orbicularis; assembly: GCF_028017835.1. Lineage (NCBI taxonomy): Eukaryota > Metazoa > Chordata > Testudines > Emydidae > Emys > Emys orbicularis. The sequence continues at coordinate 95,711,200 of NC_088685.1, read as the reverse complement.
TCTGTATGCTAATGGAGATGCCTCCCTGTCCCATCTTTGATGCAGATGAGGCTAGGGGAGTTGCCTTAATCTTGTCACCCTTGTCAGGAGGGGTCTAGGTGTGTCTCTCACCACCCTTCACTGCTCTCTGCAAGTCTTTTCTCTGATTGGTTTTGGTTCAAGCAGTGGTTGGGAGGGATGTCTTTCATGAGTCAGACAGGCTGGATACTGTGCCCTGGTTCCCCAAGAACACAGAGCTGACTGGTATCACCCTGCACTGGACCCTGCCAACCTAACATATTCCTCTCCCAGTTCAGAACCCTACTAACCTCCTCAGCTCCCTCTAGCTCCCATCAGCTCAGAAGCACACCTATGAAAGAAGATTCCTCTCCTGGCTTGAGCTGCCCCCTCAGCTCTGAACCTCTCCCAGCCAACACAACCAGGATCAGAAAGCACCCACCCCTGCCACATACACACACACTCCTCCAAGGTCATAACCTTTCCCCTTCCAACTGGATAGCCACCATCATACTCCAAAAGTCACTTCCCAACAGCTCAGAAATCGCTCTACCCTACCCCTACACTTATTGCTGGGTTTCCAAAAGCAGGAGCAAAGGCAGCAGGGAGCATGAGCATTTGATCTGAAATAGCCCCAGAGAGGGTTGTGTTCCTTGTTCTGTGCCTCCTCCCGCTGCTGCCTGCAGTCTTCCTGCCAGAATCGTGCCCCCCACCTCCCTCCCACCAGCAGTCCTGGTGCTGGAACAACTTCTGCCCCAACAGTAATCCCACAGTGGCAGCAAGTGGTAGTGCAACCTGCAGTATATCAGCCACACTACCAATGTGACACTATCGACTGGGCTCTAGCATCCTTAACCCCTAACAAGCATCTTTTAGATGGGAGATATCTTTTGGATGGGAGATTCCTGACCACTAATGATCATTAAAGATCTCATGACACTTTTCACAAGCGGAGTGTTATCCCCTATGTCTTGTCCAAATTCCAATCTGGGCAACTACATGCTACCTAGCTAAACATTCAACCTAAGCTTGTAGTTTCACTTTAATAAGGCTTTCATCACATTCCTGTTTTAAGCAGGCCTATATTTTTGCTCTGTGTTATTAAACAACTGTGTTCTATTCCAGTTGTGGCTACATTTTATTGGTGATTAAAAGATTCCTACATATAGAGTATATATTCTGTAAAATGCTTTGGGATCCTTTTGAATGAAATATATGAATAATATCGTAATAATAACTAGAGAGACAATTGTTTCTTTTATTAGTAGCTTTCATGTCATGTGCTTATTAGATTACATATGCAATTACTGTCATAATTTAATGACAGGTGATAACTTGATTAACAATAGTCTATAAATTAGTTTTTCAAAATGACACAATCAATTTGAAATCTAGTCAATTTTTCAAAATGAGTTAAAAGTATTTTCACTTATTACATCTGTCGCGAACTCTCTCCCTACCATCTTCATAATCTTGTTATGGTTTTACAACCACATTCTCCTGTGTTTAAATGCTTTTCTCTCCCTCTATCCCAGTTGCTGTGTGAAAGACTCATACAAAGAGTGAACAAGTGAAAATGATCATATGGAATGTTACGACAAATATAGGAAACAAACAGAATATTAAAAAAATCATTGTAATCTTCAGTTATGACAGTCTTGTTACTTGAACCAATACTAGGTACAATTGCTATTTTTAGACAGTAGTGTGTATTTTTGTTTGTTTTAGCTGATAATGTCCCTTTAAGAAACATTCTGCACAAAAGTGTTACAAGTGAATGTGGAATACTCATTAACATAGATAAATGTTATCTAATTAAATATTGGAAGTAGTTGGTTTCTATTCTAATCTGACTCATTTGATGTGTTTGTGGTTATTACTACAAAATGTGTAATTGTATTTTTCTATGTTGTGAGGCATTTCTTATTAGGAGTTTATGAAAACCTGTGTTTAATTCAGATTGAAAGCAACAGCCCACAATGCCATACTTCACAAATAGAACTAAGTGGAGATGGGAAATTTAGATTAAAGAGAACAGTCTCTTTGGCATTTCAATAGCATTTCTATTGAAACACATTAATGGCCTGATCCCACTCAGTGATAAAACTCCTACTGAGGTCAATGGTGGCAGGAGCTAATCCTACACATTAAGGACCAGGTTTTGATACCCTTGCATGTTGAATAAAGCTTTACTATTTGTGGCTCCATTGATGTTAGTGGGACAACTTGTGGAGTAAGGTGCTACTGTGTATCAGAATCTAGTTGAGGGTATCAGAATCTGGCCCTAAACCCCACAACAAGCCTTTGAGGTAGGTTAGTAAACCTAGCTCAGCTATTCATTGCAAACAAAATGTATTACTAATCTAGCCCAGGTCTCTGTGCAGAAATCATTTGTGAAGCATTCCTGATTCCTACTAATAGGTTTGTTATTTGTGAACAATTTTGATGAATAATTTTTAAGCTGTCCTTTGAGCTGTTCAGGAATTGTTTATATCAATTCACCTTCATTCCTATTGTGCGACTGACTGGTCATCTAAACAATTAGTATAGTTTCTACTCAGTGACTGACTGGCTGGAACCTTTTAAACAGGGCACTGACCAGTAGTGAACAAGAAGTGTCTGCAGAAGAGAAGAATGAGGGGGGATTTGATAGCTGCTTTCAACTACCTGAAAGGGGGTTACAAAGAGGATGGATCTAGACTGTTCTCAGTGGTACCTGATGACAGAACAAGGAGTAATGGTCTCAAGTTGCAGTTGTGGAGGTTTAGGTTGGATATTAGGAAAAACTTTTTCATTAGGAGGGTGGTGAAGCACTGGAATGGGTTACCTAGGGAGGTGGTGGAATCTCCTTCCTTAGAGGTTTTTAAGGTCAGGCTTGACAAAGCCCTGGCTGGGATGATTTAGTTGGGAATTGGTCCTGCTTTGAGCAGGGGGTTGGACTAGATGACCTCCTGAGGTCCCTTCCAACCCTGATATTCTATGATTCTATGAAGTGTCTGGTATGAATTTTCAGATGGCAAACCATTTTTGTGTCTGGCTTTTGGGATCTACACACATCTTCATGAATAGCTGGAAATCACCTAAATATTTACAAATAGGGAATATGACCCTGCAGATCACAGTGAACTGAACTCAGTGCTTTTATTCACAACATATTTGTGATTCAGCTCCTTTCACTGTATGGCTATGGTAGCAAATTGTGCCTTTGAAAGTCTCCTTGTGTATTGGTTAGTATTATCTCCATTTTATATATGATGAAACTGAGGCACAGAAAGGTTAGGTGACTCATCCAAGGTTGTACCAATTGGTGTCAAAGCAGGGAAAGGTCCCATGTCTCCTGTTTCCAACTCATATATTTTAGGCTGTGTTCTCTTTCTCAGGACCCATGTATAGCCTCCCACACCCACACCTAAAACCAAACTGGACCTTTACTAAAGTTTTTTAAACAGTTGACTAAGATTTTTCCTCCCACTTCCTGTTTAAAGCCAAAACCAGAAATGGAAGCACTAAAATATTGAGACATGTACTTAATGGTGAAGATTGAAAGCAGAGTGAGAGAAATCTGATGAGACAGTATATGTTGCCAGGTGTCTAGCATAATTTTGCAGAAAGCAGAAGTCTATATAGTTCAGATAAGCTTCAGATAACCATCCAAAAGTTTGCACACTTGGCTGAACTGAAACCAAACTCAGAAACTTTCAAGGATCACCCACAACTGGTATTAATAAAAAATGCCTATTTATCTTTATTATGACAGATGTAGATCCACAATAGGGAGATGAGCTGAATAAACTAGGGCTTATCACATAACAGCTGTGGATATTTTCACAAACTGACCAAGTAAATCTGACCAGTGCTCAGTGTGAGTCACTTTGCTTTCAATAAATATTTATAATAAATACTGAATCAGCAGGGTCTGGGAAACAAGCTACCCCAGTGTTCTACTAACAATCAATTTACTTTAATGAAAAAACCAAGATCAACAGTTTCTGTGATTTGCTCCAGCTAAAGTCAGACCTTTGTAAGCCAAGCAGAACAATTACAAAAACTTTTCCTAACTGGCACCACAAACCAACGCAGCTGTATACAACACAATGCTAAAGAAATGAAAGTCAGTGGGACTTGGGGTCCTAAATCATTTAGGGACCGGGTAAGTCTATACAACCCACAGCAGGGAGTCTCAGCACCTGGGTTGATGGACCTGGGCTCACGGGCTACCACTATAATGCTAAAAACAGCTGTGATGGGCTTGGGCTGAAACGTGGGCTCTGAAGCCCACCTCCTCCCTAGGCTTCAGAGTCCTAGTTTGAGCCCAAACAGCTACACAGCTATTTTTAGCATGGTAGCGCAAGCCCAAGTCTGTCAGCCTGGGCTCTGAGACTTGCTACCGTGGGCTGCCACTTGCTATATAGATGGTGCTTTTGAAAATGTTACCCCCAGTCTGCACAGTAAACACAGGTTTTATACCAGTTTTACTATTTCAGTTCGGGGTGTGATTTGTTACTGAAATAACTAAACCAGAACAACCCTTAGGCCTGGTCATCACTAGGAAATAAAGGCGTGTTCCTTCTAGATTAGACACTTGTAGTGCATTCTACATGGGGCTGCATCTTTAAACCAAGCCATTCAAAGACTCAAGCTGGTACAGAACACAGTAGTTCTCTTATTGAGCAGGGCTTCTTGCAGGGATCCTGTGCCACCAGTGCTTATGCATCTGCACTAGCAGCACATACCCATGATCTTCATGTGGAGTTTAAGGTGTTGGTCATGATCTATAAAGCCCAAAATGGGCTGGGACCAGCCTACCTGAGGGATCTCCTCTCTCCGCATGTCTTACTCCCCAGCCTTAGTCAGCATGGGTGCTTGAGCTAGCTCCCTCAATCATACGAGAGAGAGAGAGTGACTGGTGGGGTATTCTCTGTTTGGGCTCCAGAACTCTGGAACTTGCTCCTCCCTTGGTCTGAAAAAGCCCAGATTTAGTGACCTTCTGGGCATGTTGCTAAAGATACCTGTTGGACAGTTTTTGGAGAGAGCTGAGGGTATATTTCCTAGATGATGAAGGATCGGAAAAGGAGTTTTGTACATGGCTGGCTGGCTGAGTTACTGCAGAATTGATTCTTATAATGCTGCTGAGATCTGATTGCAGTGCTAGTGATATGTTACAGTTCCTAGAGCCCTGATTAGGCATCTTTTCAGTTATTATTCAAATCTAAATACTACCTGGTAGCTAACATGTGGTAACTAACATGAGGTAAAATCCCTGTGAAGACAAGTAGTTTACCCCACCCTGCTAATATGTGTGAAAACTACAAACTGCCTTGTCTTCTCTAGGATTTATCAGGTAGAAGTTTCCACATGTTAGTGAATATATCGTAGATGTAGTCAATGGAGCTATGACAGTTTACACCAGCTGAGGATTTGCTCCTACGCATTTATGTTTGAGAAACTGAGATAGTTCTGATGATGCACAAAAGCCTCTCTATAAAACTTGTAAAACTCATTTTCTAGCCTTAGTATGTACATTGTACTTGGAATTGAATAGGTTCTATGCAACCCCTCTGTGTGTGAAGCTTGCTGTGTGGCATACAAATATTTCAGTAAAATTTTATACCAGCTGTGACTTTGCACTCCATATAATTTTATGAAAATATGCTAATGAATGTGAATATAATGTAACTGGAATATGCTTCATGCAAAAGGTCTCTTGTAAGGTATCATTACAAAGCTTATAATCTACTGAGTATGGTCATCTCATTTGTATAAATGTATCATTGTTGTATATGAAACTAGAAATATGAAATATAACTCTGAGGTCCTATTGTAATTATGCAAAGTGTGGGCCATTAATGGTGGTTTGGAATCTTGATGGCTCTCATCAACTAGGACAATTGATTGTAAATGTCTCTGTTTACTTGCAAGCCTTCCTGCAGGGCCGGCTTTAGCAAGAGCGGGGCCCGATTCCTGGGGGCGGGGCTTGCTGCAAGCCCCGCCCCCAGGAATCGAGCCACGCTCCGGCCAGGGTTGCCGGGCTAGGGTCCGGCCCGGAGCCGCGCCGCACCGCGGGGGCTGCGCTGGGCCGGAGCCGCACCGGACCCGAGCCGTGCCAGAGCCACGCCGCGGGGTCCGGGCCGGGCCGGAGTCACACCGCGCCGCAGGAGCCGCGCTCGGCCGGACCCGCGCCGGACCTGCGCCGCGGGGGCCGGGCCAGGCCGGAGCCACGCCGCGCCGCACCGCAGGGGCCGGGCCAGGCCGGAGCCGCACCGCACCGCGGGGGCCGCGCTGGGCCAGAGCCGCAACGGACCCGAGCTGCGCCGCGGGACCCAAGCCGGGCCGGACCCGAGCCGCGCCGCGGGGGCCGGGCTGGAGCCAAGCCGGGCCAGAGCCGCTGGGGCCTGCGTGCTCGGCCGGAACCGGGGCCGGACTGGGCCGCGCCTCCCCGGAGCCCTTCTCGCACCCCCCCCGACCCCCCCCCCCCCAGCTTACCTGGTGCTGCCTGCCCGCCCCTGCTTCTTTTCAGACTTCCCGCGAACCTCTGATTCGTGGGAAGCACGGGAGAGGGAGGAGCAGGGGGCGGAGCGTTCAGGGGAGGGGAGGAGGGGGAAGTGAGCTGAGGGCGGGGTGGAGAGTTGCGGCGCGGGGCCCTCTTAGCGCGGGGCCCAATTCAGCCGAATCGGCTGAATCGGCCTAAAGCCGGCCCTGCCTTCCTGTGAGTCAGGCCAGGAAGAATGAAGCATTGGGGTCTCAGAGGACATGTGACCATGTGTCCTGGTACGGGAATCCATCTTAAACCTGGTGCTTTTCCATTTAGAAGGAGGGATGGGGACCCAGAGAGACAAAAGATTCCCGCCTTGTTCCAAAGCTATATAACGGGATGGAACAGAACAAAGGAGGTTCCAGTCATGAGAAATCCCCTAGTTACCACCTGAGCTGGAGCTAACAAGAACTGTACCAGGGGAAAGGATTGGGCACAGATTAGGAAGAAGTCCAGTCTGTGAAAGAAGCTTATTAGAACATCTCTGAGGGTGAGATTGTATCTGTAATCAGTTTCTTAATGTATTAGAACAAAGTAAGTTACCAAGCAAAATAAAACAAAACACTCAAGTCTAAGCCTGTCTGTTATTACTTGGAACCACTTAAATCCTACTTTTTACACTTAATAAAATCACTTTTTGCTTGTTAATTAACCCAGAGTAAGTAATTAATACCTAGGAGAGCAAACAGCTGTGCATATCTCTCTATCAGTGTTACCCTGTATACGCTTTATACAGAGTAAAACAGATTTATTTGGGGTTTGGATCCCATTGGGATCTGGGTGTCTGGGTGCTAGAGACAGGAGCACTTGCTAAGCCATTTTCAGTTAAATCTGCAGCTTTGGGGGCGTGGGACAGACCATGGGTCTGTGTTGCAGCAGATTAGCATATCTGGCTCAACAAGATGGGGTTCTGGAGGCCCAAACTGGCAGAGAAAATGGGTTCACAGGTAGTCTGAGCACACCAGGTGACAGTCCCAAGGGGGTCTCTGTGACCGAACCTGTCACACCAGCTATACAATATTATTTCAGTTGCAATTAGATCAGATTAAAATATGGCATATAGTTTGCAAATCCAAAGATATAAAAGAAGTAAGATAAGATGGGTCCAGAGTGGAGGGGGAAAAGTATTTTTAAAGCAACTTCATAACTTTTTTTGTTGTTTTGCAAAACACTGGCTGGAAATTGTCTTTTGTTTTTTAAAAATTGAAATGTTACATGCAATCCTTCTTTCATATGGGCCGATGCCCTTGCCAAAACCTGAGAGTGCACTGACGCATCAACCAGCAGACATTTGGGAAATGTTTGCTAACCTTTTAAAAAAAAATACACGTCATTAAAAATCTAAAGTTTCTTCACCACTTGGCTCCTGCACTCCCCTTTCAACCTGCACCAGCCTGCTTCTGAAATAGCATTATTCATTATTGTCTAGCTGCTGTCTCTGCTGAATATCATTGTCTATCAACCCTTTCTCCTTTACATATTTTATTTCAATATGAGATTTTTCCAGATCACAAATGAAAGTGGAAATGGATTCCATTTGCCAAGAAGAGAAAAGGTTCCATGGCACCCATTCTAGGGTCCTGAGTTAGTTACTTTGCTTAACTTTAAACACGCCATTAGTCTCATTGATCGAATTCGGGTCTAAAGTCAGAGTATGTATTGTAGCAAGGAAAAGTTAACTATCATACATGCCAATTTACAGTGAATTTGATCCATTTGCCTGTACTGACACAGAGTTATCACTGCTATATATGGAAAAGAGCTATTAGGTTAACTGGTGCATCCCACTTTCAGAGCAGGATCACTCCCTTCACTATTTTGTTTGCCCAGCCTACTTTTAAGTGTCCCCAGCATAGAAGAATGAAACAGTTAAAAGGAAGGGTTAAAATTTTTCTGATAAGCAATAATAGGGTTAAGATATTACTAAAGAATAGGCCAATTATGGATAAAAGCTGGAAACTCTATGGTATTATCTTTTTTTTAAAAAAAGGCCCAACCCCTTTTTTTTTTCTCTTTGCAGCTCACCTTTAAGACTCGAGTTTTACCTGCATATCGTTAGGAACTGCATTATAAGTAAGGATAAGGAAACCACTTTCTGATATCAAAATGAGATGAATCAACATTTATTTAAGTTAAATAATGCCAGCCTTCTCCATCCTCAGAAAGGGCCTGATTCAAAGCCCATTCTTAGTCTTTCTGTGACTTCAATGGACCTTGGATTGGGCTAAAACAGATAAAGTGCAAATCCCAATAATAATGTTATAATACTAATTAAATTTCAAAACCCAAGCAGAATCTGTTTAAGGCTCCTATCAGAATTTCAAATCAGCATCCTTTTGCTAGGATATTGCATGTCCTTTAGCATTGTGACATTACCCAGGGTACAATTTGGACCAATGAAAAGCTGTGTCTCCTCAGTTCTCCAACTCGGGGTGCCTTTTACACTGCTTTGCTGTGAGAGTTACCACTCCTGGTCTGCTCAGACACAGCCTCCAGCATGTAAATTAGTCCCAGTTTTAGTGCATGAGTGCTATGCCCAGCCACCCTTGAATTATACTGCAGAGCAACACCAGCAAATTCCCAGTCACAGCCTTTCCCCCAGAAATATATGCCTTGTACTGCCCAACTCTCTACTGGACAATACAAGCTCATATAAAGTCCATCATGTTATAATAGAAAATGATATGCACAAATCCTGTTATGCCAAATGGAGTTTCCCAAACACTGCAATCCAAGCACACTGATTTAGATAAAACAATAAAACAAGGTTATTAACTATAGAAAGGTAGATTTTAAGTGACTACAAGTCATGAGGCATAAAAGTAAGAATTGGTTACAAGAAAATAAAGTAAATCACAACTAAAACCTAATTTAACAAGCATGAGTGAATTCAAAGCAAAAGGTCTCTCTCACCATATGTTCTAGCAGTCTTACTGGCTGAATTCCTTTCAGCCAAGATCCCTCCACAGTCCAATGATGCTTCCTTTGTCCTTCAAGTGTTGTCGATACCATGAGTAGAGATGAAGGAAGAGAAAAGAGCTAGCAGAAAGGAGACCAGAAAGTCTGTGGGGACAGGAATCTCCAGCTGTTTCTTTGCCAAGCTGTGAATTTCTCGCTCACACCATTTTTCCTGTCAAAGAATGGCCACGTAACCAGGTGAGAGTCCATTTGATTTCGTTGACACTTGGCTGAGGCATCAGTTTGTATTTTGTGACTGAGGAACTGGTTTGTGGATGCTTCCCCATGTTCAGTAACATCATACAGTAGAATCTTATAACTTTATATACAGTGTTGCCACACATATTTTACCAGGACAATAACAACAACAATAACCAGCAAATTATAAGTTTTCAAATTATACCTCATAAGGCATACTTTGTACAAAATGTATCATAGTTTTGAAAAAGGGGTGGACATGGGGATACCGACTATCACAAGTATATCCCATAACTCTTTGGGATTTTAGACTTTGTTGCGCAAAATTATTTTCCAACAACAATTTGGCCAAAATACATAGATAAAGTGTGAGTGAGAAAATTTGCTTGTTCTAAAATACTTTCTTTTCACCACACTCAAGTGCAGTACAATCACTAGTCAGTAACATCATGACTGCCAGAAAACCTCTCCAAACATATCCGCCCCAAGAAGACTATGCTGCTATCAAGTTTACTGTCCAGTTCTAGGACAGAGGTTTAATTGTTTCTTTGCTATAGTGACATCCACTGGGAACAGTGTGATTAAAGCAGTGCTTTCCATGGCAAATTTCTGAGTTACACTTTCTTAGACCTGGCTGAGAATTACTGGGATATTTGTGTCTTTTTTTAAAATAAAGCACCTTCAGCTAATTAGATCTTTCACTTGGCTAGCATTCTGACACCTCCTTTTGCCAAATAAGATGTCATCGCTTGTGTGATGTGGTGTCCAGCATACGATGCTATTGCAGAATAGGTGGGAGTCTTAAAAAAATGGTATGAATAAATACATGAAACATGTCTGCTCTGCTAATCAGCTCTGGCATACACCTGTTCATTTTGCCCTGGGAACCAGAGTGCAGCTCCTTCTCCCTTCTGGCTCGGGAAACCAAATTAAAGATTTTCCTGGGTGTCTGCCAAAGAGATGGTATTTCTTACTGCACTCCAGATCATTGAAAGACATGGGTCAACTTCTCTCCTTTTCCTTCATCAGCTCCTCCTAGGAATGGGAGGATGAATAGCTGCGGTGGTCAAATGGGGGGGGGGAAACTATTTTTCAAATATAATATTCATTATGTGTCACCAGCATGTAAATAATATGTTTGCCAAACAGCTTTCTACAAAATCCTTTAAAGGGTATATGCTGCTACTACGTCTCCCCTTTCTGCTAGCTCTTTTGCTTGCTATTTACTGTTAATTTTCAGGGGTTCTGCTGGTAAGGTGATCTGTGAGAGATGCATGGTGATAATTTGCAGGAATAATTGTCTTTAGGCTTTAAAAAAAAGGCAGCATTCATAAGCCAGCATCAGTACCATGTTTGGATCTTTTCTACGATTTGGAAATGGTTGACATGTTTTAAATTACTTACTAATGCGAAAATATATGACCAGCTGAAGACTGTTGACTGTGTAAATATTTTATTGGTAGGGTCACCAGCCCTTGGTTAATAAAGTAATACTTATTCAAGGCTATTTATGTTGATTTCTTTTAATAAGATGAGCGGATTTAAAGTTGACAAAACTTGGCACAGAGGATTAGGATGTAAGATAGTGGCTCGCTATTTGCCTTTCACATTTTATAAAAAAAAAAAGTTATCCTGAATCACTAGTTAACAAAAAAACCAAACGTTCTAACATTTCCCTAATGTGAAATATATTAAATACGTATTAGAGTATAAATATTTGTTAATGGTGTAATACACTGAGGTCATTCTCATGAACCATCCAAAGTTAAACAAAAATAATTCCCTGCTTTCTGATAAATATAACAAAAAGCATCCTGCCAGCCTTAACTTCTGATTCATTTGTGCTTATAACATTGTTGAACAATCATCTCCTTGTGTATAAAAGACATCTAGTACAAGAGGAAAGACGCATGCACTCTTTTTACATCATGTCTTACTGTAAGGGCTTCATCATTCCCTCTGATATATGGCTCACAATATTGCTAATGGTAGTGTGCTCAGTGCCAAAAATGTGCTCAGCCCCAGGAAACATATAGTCTTAAGTGTCAGTCCTGCAGTGAGCTCTGTGCAGGCAAATCCCTGCGCCCGTATGGAGCTTATTGCAGAATCGGGGTCTACATGCTTCATCTCTATATTTGGGGCAGATTATGCCTGATCTGTATGCAAGCGTGCAGGGTGGGAAGGGTGCTCAATCTCTGCTCAAGGACCAGGCAGAATTACAGTTCTGGGATCTGGGAAGAACATGTACTGTTCCATTTCTACTTCCTCAGGGTCACACAGCGCCCCAAAGAAGGAGAGGAAGTGAAGTCATGGCCCTGCAGTGACCCTGGCATGCAGTGGGACATATGCCACACCACTAAAGCGATGTAGTAGCAGACACACCCACACCCTTTGCAACAGGGAGCTCCAAGAGGCATTCTTCTTCCATAAGGAAAAACGCATCCACTGAGGCAGTGTAACTCTGTATTACCCTTTCCTCTGGACTACTCCGAGCAGACCCAGTTAAGCCTTTTACAAGCAAGTTGGGGCAATGCACATAAATGCACAAGAACTGCAGCTGATTCTACAAGGTACCCAGCTATGCTCATCCATGTGTCATCACAGGGCAGGATTTAATCTTTAATCTTTATTGCAATGTAAACCTTTCCACTGGTTTTCACAAATGTAGCCAAGACTAAGGAAGCTTCCTTCTAAAGTCTCTGACACAAGTTTCAGACAATCAAAATCCTTGTCTTTGTTTAAATACTGTACCATATGGCCCAATTAATATGCATTCTAAAGTGTCTGCAACTCAGCTAGTTACAGGGAGGTCCTCAGGCAGCATTTTAATTACATTTTATAGGTCTCTTGTAGTTTTGCTGCTTTTCACTACTTTCAAGATGAAAATCTTCTGTTGCGCACTCGTATGCAGCAAGGTGAGAGCTGTTCAGAGAGCAGTTGCTACAGAAATGGATATTAACTGATTAGCAGTGATGGGTGAACAGGGTCAGATTATATCTATATTTAGGGGTCCTATTAGTAAGGTGCCCCAGCCCACTCTGGAATTTCAAAACCCCAGGATGTGAAAGCCTTAGTCATGACTGGAGTAGGAGTAGTGGTTCCTGTTCTGGGAGTAGGCAAGGCTGAAGTTCCCACGGGCTGGGAGTAGCTCATCTAGCTGAGATTCATTTATATGCTGCAGACAATTATTATGTAAATCACACACATACACCTGGCAAACCAGGACTACAACTCTAGCTCTTCAGTTCCCCAAACAGCATCTATCATTCAAACTAATTCAAAACTGCTAAAGCTGCTAGCAGTAGTAGACACTTGTACCTCTTGTGGACCAGTATCTGGAGAGCAAACATAAATTATCCATCCACATATGTTATTTGACCAGCCCCGAAGATCTAGGAAGCTGAAAAAGGCCACCTCCTGCCCCTTATGTGCTTGAAGAAGAGTGTTAGAAAGCCACCAGATTCCCTCTCCAGGAGATATTTTTGGTTAAGGGTTGCGGAAAGCCTGTTCTGAAGAAGGGAGAAGGATTTCTGTGAGAAGTGGGGAAGGGATCCAGGTCTGCAGAGAAGGAGAGAGAGGTCTTGACTGCCCAGCCATTCCTAAGTTTTCATGAGACATGAGGGCAGTCCATCTGAGCTGTGTTTGCTTATCTAGCTCTAACAAGAAAGAGAAGCTGTGTAGAAAACATGAAGGAGCCAGAGTATTGAGTGATACTGTAGGTGGTCCTACCAGAAGCCGGGCTAGGGCTATGGGTAAGCAGTGAAAATCTTTTCGTGAAAATTTGTGGACACACTTTTCCCTTTCACTTTAGGCTTTTTCACACCCCGAAAGTTTGCTTTTCAGTGACTTTTTGTTAATTCTCTCCCCACTGCCCATGCTGAAGCATCTGAAAATGGAAAACACCACTTTTGCTCATGGTTTGGTGCTGTGAAACTTTAGGTGGGAATAGTCTGTTTTTCTGTGCTGCTAAAATAAAATTCTTGCAAGATGAAGTTTATGACATGCGAAACAATGTAAATGATCAACTCCTGCCCCTCCATTGTGCTCCACGTTGTTGTCTGAAGCCACAAACTCAGGGGAGATTCATACAGTCAGACACTGATTCCCCCCCCCCCTCAGTTTATGCAACCAATTAAATGTAGTGTGTGGTATTTGGAAACTGTGTCCTGCTGTAGGCAGGGCTAGCTCCACTCCTTAGCACAGCACTTTGGGATGACTCTTCTCCCAACAGATGAAGCTAACATGCTAGAGGTGTTTTAATTGGTGACAGCTTTGTCCTGCTGACAGTGTCAGCTTTCTTCTCTTGGGAGATAAGGTGTAAACCATGATGTGCATGGTATATTGCCTTTCCAATATGCATTAGTGCTCTCTGAATACATGCATGACTGCCTGGTTAGAGGGGCAAAAGTGCATGTTTATACTTGGTCATGACACCAGTGGGATTATTCACATGCATATATATTTGCAAGGTTAGAGCCCTAGATGCGAAATACATCTTATTACAATCCTGAGCTATCCAGTGTGTGTGTGTGTGTGTGTGTGTGTGTGTACACACACTTATATATACACACACACATATATAAACACATACATACATACACAGGCATACATATATGTTATACCCGCATAACATACATACTACTTTTCAAACTTAAAAATAAAATTGGCTTGAGTTTAGTTTGAGGGATGGGCAACAATCCAGACCAGTTCTTATTTTAACTGAAACAGTTTGCCCAGTGCTAATTTTAACCCATACAATTTATTTATCTGCCAATGGTACTCTCATTCTCCCCACCCCATTACCTCACCTCCCACCACTGGAAAGTGTGATGTCACCGATTTGGTTAGATGTACTCTTTATTTATAAAATCCTACTATTGAAAGATGCATATTCTTCTTACCAGGCTTAGCTATCACTTCAGGGGAAAAGGAGATGTAAGCACTATCTAGATATTGTAGAAACGTCCAGGGAAATAGTAGATTTAGGTCTTGGGCCTAATTATGCAAGCCATTCTCTCCCATTGGTGTCGTACCGGGCGGGCCTGGAATCACTATCAAAGGTTGTGTGAAGATAAGTAAGACACCTTTACCTAGGGTGAAAAAAAGCAAAGAGGAAATGCTGTGTGTAAACTAGAAAATCAGTTCGAGGCCTGTGACAAAGCTGTTTATCTTTCCTTAATAAATTTCTTGGCGTTTACAGAAGAATGACTCTGTTATTCTGTACCAAGCTTCAACACATGACCCAGACTTTTTCTGCCGTGCGAGGAATGTAATTTAAATTAGATTTAGAATCCTCTGTGTGCCCAATCATGTCACCTGCTGGAATGTTCAGATTATGTAGAATTAATTTTATGTTTTGTTTAAATAAATAAGTAGCATTCAAGTCCAATCATTTGAGTGTAACTTAAAAATAGAACTAGGACTAAATTCCTCCAGGGGTCTAGAGAGGTCCTGGCAGAGGGACCCAGCAGTGGACAGTTCCCCCAAGAGAGACGGCTGCAGAAGTAGAAAGTGAGCTCATACTGGGGTATGTATAGGAGGTCAGCACAACCCTAAAACTAACCCACACTGGCTGGAAAGTGGGTGTGGCTCAAGCAGCAAGAGTCTCTGCTGATTCAGCACCATCCTGCAGCCGGAGCTCCCAGCAGGAGATAAAGCTGCTTCCTTCCATTTAAACCACCTGCCTATTCTTCATTGAAATTCCCCGTGAGACACAAAGAGCCTTTCTGTGCCATCTGTAGCGAATCAGGCACAAATTATTTAACTCAAATATTAAAATTCTGATTCCCCTGTCTTTTTTTCTCTGGTGAAAAGAGCCATGTAAAATGAAATGCTATTGGAATTGATTATCATTTTAAAAGATTGCCCTTTATGGATGATGATGATGTCTTTGTACTGTGTTAGCACATAGTGGCCTCAGTCAAAGATCTGTTCCCCATTCTGCTAGGCACTGTACACACAAATAACAGAAAGCCAGTCTCTGCCCTGAACAGTTTAGCTTTACAGCCCTTTGTGGCATGAATGACCTGCACAAAAATTCACGGAAGCCGTGACCTGTCCCTGACTTTTACTAAAAATGTCCATAACAAAACGGGGAGGGAGGAGGGTCAAGCACCCTGCCTGGCTGTGGCTTGGATCTGAGGCTCCTACCCCATGGCTGGGAGCTCGGAGGGACGCCTGCCCACCTGTGGCGGCTGGGGAGTAGCAGGGGATCCCCCGCTGTCCCAGGACTGGCGAGCTCTAGGGGATTCCCCCCCCCGCCCATGCGGGGGAGCTGTGAGAGTTCCCCTGCCGCTTGTGGCAGCTAGGGAGCTGCAGGTGTGTCCCGCATCCGCGGGGACTGTGGAGCTCCAGGGGATTCCCTCACCGCTTGTGACAGCTGAGGAGCTGCAGGGGATCCCCCACCATCCACAGGGACTGGGGAGCTGCCAGGGATTCCGAGCCACCCGCGGGGACTGGGGAGCTCTGGGGGATTCCCCCCGCCATGGAGGCTGGGGAGCTGCGGGGAACCCCCACCACTCCAGGCAGCAGGGGTAGCCTGCAGCTCCCGGCCACCACAGGAGGTGGGGGAACCCTGCAGCTCCCAGTCGCTGCGGGCTGAAGTCACGGAGGTCTGCAGAAGTCATGGATTCTGTGACCTCTGTGACCAAATCATAGCTTTAAACATAACTAATAGCACTCTCAGTAGAGGCTGGTTGAAAAGTTTCCATCAAAACTGGGTTTGATGGAAAATTGGGTTTTCAACTAAAAGAGTTTTTCCATATAGGGTGTCTGCTTTTTATGCAGAATTTCAATATTTCATTGAAAAACAGAACACCCCAAACTCAAAAAGCACATCTCCTATGATGCACCATGGTAGCTCAACACGAGGGCAGACCATAGTGTGTTGTGGGAGAGAGAGCCTGCCCAGGGAGCAGAATGGTTACAACTCCCATGAGGCATTGCGATGCCATTTCTGATTCTGAATGTTCCCTTTAAAACCAAACGTTTTCATGTGAATTCTTGTGTGTTTGGCTGAAAAAAGCTGACTTTTGATTTTTTGCCAAAAAGTTTAAATTATCTTGGGGGCAGGGGAGCAGCACATTTTCTGACCAACTCTAGTTTCAGTTCATTGCCTACCAGTGAAGCCACCAACACCACGCAGACTTTTTACTCTTTGTATTACAATAACACCTATGTGTCCCAACCAAAATGGAGGCCACATTCTGCTACATACTGTACACAGTAAGAGACAGTCTCTATCCCAGAAGACTTACAGTCTAACTAAACAAGAGAGATAGCTGTGGAAAAACCTATATAGGTCATCCAGTTAATCCTACTGTGAATACGGGGTGATTTCCTAGAACATACTCTTGCTGCAAGTAGTTTTTCTCATAGTCTAGTGCAGGGGTTCTCAAACTTTGTTGCACTGCGACCCCCTTCTGACAACAAAAATTACTACACGACCCTAGGAATGGGGACTGAAGCCTGAGCCCACCCAAGCCCCACTACCCCAGGAGAGGGGGCCAAAGCCCGAGCCCCACTGCTCCAGGTGGGGAGGGCCTGTAACCTGAGCCCCACCCACCAGGGCTGAAGCCCTCAGTCTTCGGCGGTGGGGCTCAGGCTTTAGCCCCAGGCCCCAGCAAGTCTAAGCCAGCCCTGTCAATCCCATTAAAATGGGGCCGCAACCCCCTTTGGGGTCGCAACCCACAGTTTGAGAACCATTGGTCTAGTGTTAAATATCTAAAGAATGGACCATACTCTACTGTTTAATGGATCTCACTGTTGAAGAAATATCTTTTTTCTTAATTTATATAGTGCTATAAATGTGCACTTCTATTTACATTAGATAAAGCATGCCAAAGAATGGAATTCTTATCCTGAGTAGCTTACAGTCTAAAAGGAATGGATGAGTACAATACAGAACAATGGAAAACAGAACAAACAGAGTCGCTAGTGACCTTTACAGCTGGAGTGCTTCCGAGAACAGTGCAGTTTTGAGAAAGTAAATGGAAAACAACCAGAAGGTATAGCATGGAAGAAGGTATGGATTTATGAATGGAAGGAGACAGAGGAAGCAATCAAGAGGGAAATATAACAAGAACATAGGGGTATAGGAGGAGATAAAAATAAGATGTAGGAAAACATGGATTTATGGACAATTTTGAAAATGAAAAATCTAAACTTTGTGGAAGAAGAGGGGGGTTGATTTTCTTAATTACATCCCTCTTACTTTTAGCTACACTGTTCTCTTGTATAACCCTGTACAAGGTTTGGCATCGTTCTAAAGTGAACCCATCATAGCTGTTACAAGCCTAGATGTTGAATGTCATATATATCAGAAGGATGCTACATTAGGGTATGACCAACCCAGTGAGCCCTAAAGTCTTGAGTCTCTCCCACCTCCCATATTTTAACACTTTAGTACCAAATCCCAATACATCACTTTAGTCTCATGTTGAGGACAGCTCAGCACTTCCACAATATTGCAGCCCTTTATTCTCAGAGAGCCAGCTCCCTGTGGTCAACTCCATTCCCTAGCCTGCTTCTCCTGTGCCTCAAGCCTACCTCTTCACTCACTCTCCTTCCTACTGCCAGCCAACATGCCACAGTGCACATGGTCAGCTTCTCCTGTAAGGCAGCTGGCACAGCAGCAGCTGCTAAACTCATGGAGGTCCAGCCCACCTGGCTCACCTCACTGCTGTTGCTCCACTGCCCAGTGCTGACCTTTCTGCCTCTCCACAAGGGCACCTGTTAGGCCCAGTCATGTTTGGCACAACTGATGAGCATGGCTTTATGCACCAGGAAACGAGAGAGAGAGTGAACAGAAAGTTGAAGCTTGGGCCACTTGAGGTCATCCATTGACTTTTCCTTCAGTTATATTCCTCTAGCCCAACAACAGCTACAAACATGCTGAATATGAGAAACAGAAAGAATACATTTTTACCAACTATAAATGGAACTCAGTGGTCAAAATAAAAGCAGGGAAGTGGAGTCTAAACCGTCAATCAGAGCAGAACCCCACTCTGACATATGGTTGAGTTTATGGTTTTGTGTGATACTTAAAAATAACAGGAAAGGACACCACCTTTTAAAAAACACTGACTCTTAAAATAGAGTGTAAATGAAGGTATGTGATGCAAGCTTTCATTAACAGCATGGGAAGCATAGTTACTTCTGTACAATCACACCTTTTAGCATCCAGGTTTAAAATTATACCTCAGCTGTGCATTCAACATACTTCATGATTTAAGAGAGCATTACAAAATATTCCTCTAGAATTACAGCATTCTGATTGATGTGCCCTATTAATTCTATGTGAAAAAAGATCTTTAATAAAAGCAACTTTCTGCTGGTGAAGTATACAGAGTAGGAGCCTTAGGGGATAAAAGTCCAATGATACTCTGAGTTCTCTTGATCCAAAATGGTCTATCTCTTTGTGCCATGTTTATTCTCAGATAACCCAGATTTCTTAATGCACTTTTAAAAAAATTGTCCCCCCCCCCCCCTCCCCAAGAGTCAACACTCTTTAGGAGGGTGGGAGCCAATTACAAACCCATGACAGGGTGATCTTCTTAGGCAAATCTTCACCAGGTTGAAAAGAGTAAGCTACCAGGGATGCAAAAGGAACTGTAATGCACATGCTAGAAACTCTCTGAATAGTGCATCATGATCTAAAGATGGATGTTAACCATGGGCCAGCTTCTGATGCCCTGCTCATGTTCAGAAGTACCTTGTCTGCACCACCTTGGCCTGTTTGTTTAAAAAAAAAAAAGGTGGACATATTAAGTCACATAGAGATGGATAAGGATTAAGATTCCATGTAAATGAGCTAACCTACCTGTGATCTGCTACCAGCCTAAGTGAGACACAGGTCAAGGTGAAATGTGTTTGGAGATCTCAATTAGCTGATTGCCAGCACAGCAAACCCGCCCATTTTCTTAACTTGGTGAGCTTGGTTTCCAGCTAGCTCTACATTCATTAATCACTAAAATGCTCTTAGTCAGCCTTTTCTATTTAATTTCAGTATAGTGGTGATGGTGGTTATACATGAAGTTTTCTGTGGCTATTCAGAATCTCTTCTTTGCTCCCACAATGGATACGAGAGAAGTACCCAGATTATTAGAAGAGATGACGCTAGACCACATTAATGACATAATGTTTGCAAAGCACATTGAAGATGAGAAGTGCTGTATAAGTGCTACTCTAAGTATTATTATTATTTATATAGTGTGCACAGTCACCAGTGGAAGCCTGGCATTAAGTTCAATTGGGACGAAGGTGGAAGGAGGCTTTGCACAAATTCTATATCCCACTACTTTCACTGCATCCGTGCAGCAGGGAAATGCAGATAACTAGCACCTTCAGTTCCTCTGCTGTCTGCCTTAATTATAAAGTGCAACCAAAAAGAAAGAGATCTGGGCAAGTGTAGGCTGCTGAAAAGAGAGATGTAAAATGGGTTTTTCGAGTTGTCCAGCCCAAAATCCCTAATTATAATGGTTAAAACTGGCAAGATGCATTCAAACCTATGCAGCTCTGAAATGCTTTAAATACCAATTTGTTTATTAAAAGATATTCAGAGGAACAGCCTATTCTAAAGCTTTTGAATGCCCCCTTACCAGATGATGTGGGGAGGAGGGAAGGGGAGATTTGCTACAGTACAAAAAATTGAATGCCTACATGTGGAGAGGGAAGGGAATGCATAAGGGTAAAGGGTTATGTGAGTAAGTAAGGTAGGGGAAGGGCAGTATGAATAGGGGAGAGGAGTAGGAGCATTTATTGAACAAATAGATAGAGCTGGACTATCCCATTGGGTCCCAGCAATGGAGATGACTCAGATGGAGTGGAAGGGAGGAGTATGGGCTCTGTACCTTTCTCCTAAATCCCATGGAAGCCCCTCCATAGCTTCTCTGTGGAGACAGAACTCTTCAAAGCAGTGCTATTTGCATGGTTGATCTTCACAATATCTCTCTTTAAAACCCCACAGGAAATAAACCAGATGATGCATACAAATCCCGTCAGGATTATCTATCTAGTTTTCTCCTCAGCACTTTGAACACCCCACTCACTCACTGGATGATCGAATGCAATAGCCAGTACAGGGGAAAGCACAAAGTCCATGTAGACTAAAGGGGTCAGTAGGCAGCATGGAGGTACTGGGTTGCTGGGGAAATGGTCCTGCTCTCAAGCAAATCTCAGAAGATCCATGACTTTCATGACCTTGATCTTCTTCTCATTCCCCAGGAATCAAATCCCCTTTTGACTGTAAGACAAAATATTTTACTAATTAAGAGAAGAAAAATAGGCCCTGATATTGCCAGTTAGTCTGAATAGGCATATCCCAGCACCCACACAGAGTCTCATCAGCTTCAGGGGACTCTGTGTAGGTCCATCGGAGCAGATAAATTTTCTGGATCCAGCACATAGGATGTAATGCATTTCAAACATTAGACCTAGAGTGTGTATAGATGAGGTACATTTGAACCAGTTACACCAGTACAATACCCTAACATACACACTCTACACTAGGGTAAGTCATAGTAGCACAAGCACCAACTTACACCAAGGCAGTGCATCTGCACTGGGGAGGTTGTGGTAGTATAGCTACATTCGTGTAAAACCGTAGGGAAGACAGGGTATTGAGTAGCAGAAGAAGTTGGGGGAATAATGCATAAAGAGATATAAACATGACTTGCATCTCCAACCTTTTCGTTTCATTGACTTCAGTGGAGTTATGCCAGTTTATACCAGCTGAGGATCTGACCCAAAAGATATATTTTTATCTGTACCAAAGTATAGATGGCTGTTTGTTGGCTTTATATTTAGCTTTCAGACAACTACCATGAGATGCCAAAACACAAAGGCATATAAATACAGGCTGAGTGCTGGAAAACCTTTTAGACTACTGGCAACAAAACACATTGAAGCAATGTTAGGATTATGACGCCCAGACAAAAGCTAGAAACATTCCAAGTGAAGGCTGATGCTGTATTTTGAACGGGCCCTGCTGGTGTGTTTGTGTTGCAGAATGTACCCCGGTGAGATGTAAATGACTTTGTGAATGGTATAGAAAATGTTGTTCTTGTGTTTAAAGTGTCAGTTTGCGTGATTCCAGAACAGCTTCAACTTTGAGCCAAACTACTTCAGAGTCTTCAGAGGCGGCAAATTCCATGACTCAGCAGAAGCTGAGACTGAAAGTGCTTGTTTCAGCAGGGACTAGTGGTATTAAGATCCTAAAGTATCCAGAGGTTTCTATAATCCCTTAAAATATTTTCCATGCTGTTTTCCCCCATTAAGTTCTTGTACATTTATAAGAGAGGCCAGTGTCGCTAATAAGTTCCAATCTGCATGTTTCATGATCACACCAGCTGGAGCCTGTTTCATCCAATGTGATTGTTCCCTAAATCTTATTTATTTTGGGCCAGATTATGGATTCCCCTTACCATAGCTATGCTGTGGGGAAAGGAGGATGGGTAAAGAGCCTCCCCACCCTTGCAGAGCATACATAGGAGCTGGATCTCTGGAGTGTGGGGCTGCTGCTCAGTTATTTGATCAGGCCCTTTGTAAGCAACATTCCAAAAAACAGGGAGGGCAGGGAGGGGCAGAAAGGAGGCAGAGCCATAGCTCTGGCCTGATGCTATAGAAGCCAGCAGGGCTAGGGAAGTACACTATGCCCCGGCACCTCTTAAAGTGATGTGGCAGATCCAGGGAGCTACAGGAGTCAGAGCACTGCATGGCACTCCCCAGATTGGCATAGCATGGCATTGCTTCAATGCAGGACTGTGGCTAACTCTCCCAATCTAGCTCTTCCTAGATTTGACACCAAGTTCTCTATTTATTACATTTATGGTTCTTTTTTTACTTTTTGTTACAAAGTAGGCACTAAAGTTTTTATAAATTGTTTTGCCACTTAATTGAATTACAATGAAAAGTCATGAGGAAGCTGTATGACTCTGAGTATGTTCACAACTCACTGAAGCAGGACTAAACAATTTAGCTGCACAAACTTTCCGGGGGAGGGAAGGGGGCTTAAATTCATGAACATTAGATTTTATCATAGCTCCTCATGGGCTTGATCATTTGACCATTGAAGTTGAGAGGAGCTTTTATGTTGATTAAAATGTGTGACTATTTTATCCACTATCCCACCAGTTGGAAACATGCAACTCTGGACTAGATCTGTCTTGAGGAAAAGTTTAAATGTCTGCCCATTTGCCCCCTTAAATAGGCCTCAGGTCCTGCTTCTTATTTTATTATCCAGGTACTTCTGCCACTTCTGTTTCTCAATAATGCAGTAAGGATTGAACTTTTCATTAGCCACACAGTATCAGAGGGGTAGCCGTGTTAGTCTGTATCCACAAAAACAACGAGAAGTCTGGTGGCACATTAAAGACTAACAGATTTATTTGGGCATAAGCTTTCGTGGGTAAAAAACCCACTTCTTCAGATGCATGACTCCATAAATCTATTATTCTTTAAGGTGCCACCTGACTCCTTATTGTTTTAGCCACACAGATTCCATTGGCAGTAAGCAGCCATATGATCCTATATGCTGTACGCTACTAACCCCTAATAAGAATCCCAAGAATGGCTGTCTCTGGGTGTTTCTCTGCCAGTACTCTGACCCCCCTCCAACCAAAATTACCTCCAGCCCTAAATCCCAACATGCTGGTGCATCGGCGGCTGCATATGGATCAGCAAGGTTACGGAATGACATTAGCATTTTGGCACCAGTCAATGTTACAAGAGTACTCTATCACTGTATATATTTAGTTAGTTAACAAATAGGGTGCCAGTAATAGTGATCAAGGATAAGTAGCATAGCTCCTAGGTTTGACAGGACAGATAAAACTTGTAGCTGTGCACTGTTAATGGCTTCTTCTGACAGCTCTTTACTCCTGCTGTTAATAGTAGGTAGTCAAGACATGTTTATAGAATGTTCCTTTAGCTTCTACCAAAGGATAAGGGTACATTTAAAGTTTTTTACTAGGATCAGAATACTATTGCTGTTCTCACCCAGTGATGCACCAGCATCATGGAATTTGCACTTGAAGAAGTTTTCAAGAGAGACAGAGTTTGGGAAATCCTTGGCTATGGCCAAGAAGCACACAGTACAAATCAGAGGAGGGCAAAGGCTACAGTGGTGGTATAAAACTTACCTTGCAGTCTTCTGATCTTGGGGCAACGGATGTGCAGAGCTAATGCTCAAGCATAAGTTACAGTAACCTGAAGGATCGTGGAATAGCTCTAATGGGCAGAAACCTCAGCCAGAGCCTGGCTAAGGGTAGTGGTTTCCTAGCCATGACCCCATTTTTCTGGACACACCCTGTATGTTAGCAGCAGAGAGAAGGGTAGTGTGGGACCCTCTATACCAGCTCTGTGTCACCAGAGGATTCTCCACATGCTGGAATGATCCTTGCAGGGCCAGATACATCAGCACTATGGTCAGAATCGGCTGGAGGATCTAGCGACAAGTGTCTGAACTGAGCAGCTAGAAGAGGGGTGGGATAAAACCCTTTAAGAAAGTTTGGGGGCAATCTTCCCTCAGAAAAACATTGTGGAAATATATAATTTGGTGCAGTCTATTGCATTTTAAAAAGTGCTCTTCAGAGGCAGTTTCTGAGCCAAGGATAAAAGTGAGCCCTGTTGGGCATATTTAGAGAAGAGAACTCTATAGGAAGAAGGTAAATGTTCTGCCTTACACCACAGAAGTTGGTCCAATAAAAGCTATAACCTCACCCACCTCGCCTGCCCTACACTGTTTAGTTCAAATACTGAAAATGGGAGTGGTGGAAGAATTGTTAAGGAAAAAAGAAGAGCTGGGCTTTAACCAGAGACTGTAAATAACACACTGTTAGATTTGGGGGGACTTTGGATACAGATATACTGAGATGCTTAGAAATATGAAGTGCAACCCTATTACACCATAAACAGGTTAATTTTCATTGGCTGCAGCATCTGTCAATTAAGTTTCAAGGAATTTCTGGCTACTCTCTGGGTAGTGCCTGCCCCATCCATATTTCAGCAGCAGTGACAGCTTCTAGTTTCCCTCAGTAGACAGGAAAATCAGAAAATAATATATTTTAAAGTGAAAATATAAACTAAGGCCAGATGCTCCCAACTTCTGCCAAGCACAATGAGGAGAAAAGGTGCAAAAAAAAAAAGGGGAGGGGGGGGGGAAGAAACCTCTCTAGAATTTGGTCAAGCTAGGCATACCACATGCTCCCCTACATCTGAGCCTGTGGAAAGGCCAGAAAAGGCTCCATAGAAAATTGGGGTGATGGGTGAGGTAGCTGATAGACATCTGTTATGTAAAAAAAAAAAAAAAATGGCCTAGACACAGATCAAACAACTGTGTAAATAGCAAATAAAGCCTATTGGCACTGCTGAAAAACTCCCTAGAGAGGGGCTTGAAATTACAGTGACATGGCAAGTGAATGGGGACTGGGAGAGACACTGAGTTCAGGTCTGATCCTCACTGTTGGGACAATGTTTCCAGCAGGACCTGATATATCCAGGTGTACCGGGTCTGAAATTAACAAGATGAAAGTCAATAAAGACAAATGCAAAGTACTACTCTTGGGAAGGAAAAATCAAATGCACAACTACAAAATGGGGAATAACTGGCTAGGCGGTAGTACTGCTGAAAAGGATCTGGGCTTCTAGTGGATCACAGATTGAATATGAGTCAACAACGTGATGCAGTTTTGAAAAAGACTAATATCATTTTAGTGTGCATTAGCAAGAGTGTCATATGTAAGATACAGGCCTGTCCTGCTCTACTTGACACTGGTGAGGCCTCAGCTGGGGTACTGTGTTAGATATTAGAAAAAACTCTAAGGATGGTTAAGTACTGGAATAGGTTTCCAAGGGAGGTTGTGGAATCCCCATCGTTGGAGGTTTTTATTAACAGGTTGGAAAAATTAAGTGTCAGGGATGGTCTAGGTTTAATTGGTCCTGCCTTAGTGTGGTGGAAGGGACTAAGTGACCTCCAACCTTACATTTCTATGATTCTATCATTTGTCTCCTGTCTCTTCCACAAAGATTGCCATCCCCACCTTCTCAAAGGAGTGATCCACACAGAATATTCAGGGTATCTTCCTCTTGCATATATTTTTCTGCAGGGATGACCTGACCAGAAAGTGAAACTGGTTAGAAATCCTGGTGCCCTTTGAAGTCAATGGCACAACTCTCATTGACTATAATGGGGCCAGGATTTTACCCAGAAAGTTAAACTAACTAGTCTAGTTTCATTGTGAGCAGTGCAGAAGTAAACAAACAGCATAGCTGGTAAAATGTAAACTAGAGACATTCTTTGTCTGCTTCTATAATTAAGAAATTAGTAGCACATGTAAGGAATTTTTTAAAAAGAAGCTATGACTTGATACTATCCTTTGTTAATATTTTGCAGATAGTTAAGTGTATATTCCCAAACTATTGGTCAGAGTCTGACATTCTGATTCAGTGGAATAGCACCTTTCTGCATGAGTGGTCCCACTGATTCCATTAATTCAATTTCACTGAGGGTACCAGAATCTGATTCTATGATTACTGTGAACTTTCAATTCAAAGCAAATTTAGGGCTTGTGTACATGGGGGGGTTAAATCAGATCAAACTGAGTTAATCCAGTTTGAAAATGTGTGCATACCCACAACACAAACCACCACATAAACCCATGTAAACTGCATTTATATGGGAAATGCTTTGGATGAATCCTTAACTGTTCCATCGCACCATAATCTTGAGACAAAAGATAAACAACAATCATGTGTCAAAGTAAAAGACAATTAGAACGCTGATTTATACTAAATTAAAACTTTATTGACTAAAGTATGTTCTCCAGACAACATGATCTGATGGACTATGGCTGCATACATGCAATGAAGTTGAACATGACAGTAGTTTAACATGGAATGTCAAACAAATTAGCATAACGTATTATACAAAACCCTTTATCTGTGTTACTGCATAATGAAACCAAGCAATGTATTCCCTTGGTTGATCTGTGTTGAGCTAAAAGGCAATGTGGTTGAAGAAACTGGTAGATTTCTTTAGCATATATTTCAAATAAATTAGTTAGAATTGTACTCTTTAGAAACCCTTTCAGCTTCACTTTCATTCCAAACAAAATCTAAGTGCAAACATCAATATTGCTGAATTCATCTAGAAAGATTTAACTGTCAACATTGGATTGAACCAGACTTTTACAGTTGAGTATATGATTATGTGTAGGACAAAAAAAAAAACAAAAAAAACAGTTACTGAAAAATTCACGTAGGCACATTTTATTATTAATCCAACTCAAAGCATTTCTTCTAAGTTTCTCACATTAAAAACTAAAGCTTGTTTACAGTACTAAAATTTCTATAATTCAAGCATCAATTATTACATAACAGAGAGAAGGACTAAATGATCTAATGGGTCTTTTCCATCTCTAACAGCTACAAAAGAAAATCATTGATGACAGCAAGAGCATCACAGCTACTTTTTGGACCTGATCATACAGTCCTTGCTCAGGCAATACTCTCATTGGCATTCAAGAGAGTTTTTCCAGAGTAAGATCTACAGGATTAGGCGCTTTTTTTAAAAAACCCTCTATTCATACCTAACAAAATAATAGCATCCATCATAGGATACATGGAAAATAAGATATTGAATTAAAATAAAAAGTCAGACATGTGCTTTACTTGTACTGCAGGAATCATATAATGTAAACACCATAGTGGCTCACATCTCCACAAATACCATCAGAAAATGTCAACTATACGTTTGCTGTGTGTGTTTCTCAATGCTCAATGCTTGAGAGTGTGTCTTGTGTATACAGGTCTCCAGGGAACCCCCTTCCCCACACATATCCCAAATACATATAAATGTGTGATAGAATTAACTGAAAGTGCCTTGATTGTCTGAGTCCAACTCTTAAAATCTGCAAGTGGTAGCAAAATATTTTTTTTAAGGCTTTCATTATACTGTATGTATGAGATGTCGAATGTGAATATTGCTTTAGAAAACAAAACGTGGATGATATTGTAGGAATGACATGGGTGTGCAGAACATCCAAACTCTACACACAACAAAATCTACCTGTATGAAGAATCGAGAAGCCTCTGATCAATGTATTTCGGTGGGCCTTGTTTGAAATTTTAGCTGATGTGATTCAAAGGATATAAAGTTATCCATGCACAAGTCTATTGACGCCAAGAGGATCAAAACAGGAAGTTTACCTTCAAAGTGCAAATTTTAACAATGGAATGTTCTTGACAGGGAAATGATCAAAGACAATCCTAGGTCTTTCACTTGTTCAACAGGAAAAAAATATCTTCATCTTCAGGCAGCATTTCATTCTGAAAAAAGTAATTTCTTTTTTTTTTTAGTACAACAGAAGACTTTAGAAATGAACACATTATGCACACACACACTTAGATATTTACACCCTTTCTAGAAAAACAAAAGCCTACCTTAGTGTTGGCTAATCTTCTCTTCTTTTTTAGTGTTTAAATTCTTTAAATCAGCTGCTTTAAATACCAACATGTACTGTACCACCCCCGTGCCACCCCTACAGCCCCAGAAAACACCAAGTAACATAAAAGTTTTTATGATTGTTAAAAACTCCTGGTTGAGACTATTAAGTACCACCTCCACTGGAACAAAATGAACACTGCATGCACCTTCCAATGCATTTCATTTCATAGCTGAACAGCTAGGAATGGTTAGATCTCCAGGTCATCAGGTCTAGGTCTACTACTGGCTCGGCTGCTGGCTCTGCTAGGTGGCCTTTGGTCCACAAGGGTGAGGGGCTGCAGCTCAAGCCCTGATGCCAGTTTTTTAGTGTTCTGGGGATCATCATGGAAATCAAAGGGCTGGGCATGAGAGTTGGAGATGGTGCTACCAGCCTGTCCCATTCTGTTCTGCTCAGCACTGTAATTTGCCCAGTTTTGCTCACTGGCTTGTTTATTGTAGTTACGACAGGAGGAATTGTTCCTGTCACCAGTAACAAGCTTGTAGCCTGGTGGAGACATGGGTGATAAGGGGGCAGTGGGAGAGGAACAGCCATTAAAATAAGCATATTTTGTGGATCCACATTCCTTGGCAGGACTCACAGTACCGGTGGGAGAGTAGGGGTCTGGTTTTCCTTTCACACGATCCTTGACACCCTTGAAGAACACATAGAAAAGCTCAATAATGTTCAAGGCAAGAGATACTAAAGACACTACCAGCATGAAGATAATGAAGATGGTTTTCTCTGTTGGACGGGAGAGGAAGCAGTCCACTCTGTGTGGGCATGGGTCTCGCTCACAAGTGTAAATAGCATTCAGGCTAAACCCATAGACGTACCATTGTATCACCAAGAAGGCTACCTCAAAGACAGATTTAAAGAGAATGGTGATGATGTAAGTACGGAGCAGTCCTCCTCGCATTTTAACTTTGCCATGCACTTCAATTCCATACTTGAATTTCTTTATCTCTATTTGTTTGAGGTGCATCTCCACATTCACGCCATCATTTTGGACACCCTTAAGCTCTTCTTCTCTCTTGTTCAGTTTCTCTTCTTTCCGCATCACATAGAACACGTGTGCCAGATACAAGAGGGTAGGCACAGACACAAATATGATCTGCAGAACCCAGAAGCGCACATGAGATATTGGAAAGGACTTGTCATAGCAGACGTTCTCGCAACCAGGCTGCTGAGTGTTGCACCGGAAAGCAGATTGCTCATCTCCCCAGGCCGATTCCACTGCTGTCCCCAAGAGCAAGATGCGGAAAATAAAGAGGACAGAGAGCCATACCTTCCCTCCTGCAGTAGAATAAGCTTGAACCTTGTCAAGAAGTTTGCCCAGGGCACTCCAGTCACCCATCTTCACAGGATGCTGGCTAAAAACAAAACAAAAATAGTAATAATTAAAGCTAGGTTAACTTTATTCATACCTGTAGGTTTATAATGCATGTAAACCACCATAACACGGTCCTTATCTTGGTTCATGGATGTTAGTCTAGAGGGAGATAGGTAGGTGGCCAAGAAAAACTTTCTCTTTCTACAACAAGGAGAGTATTTCATAGTTCCACTGGTGAGGTATCAAACAAAAGTCACTATAGGAAGTCCACATGTACAAAATATAGAGTCAGATCCTCTGCTGATAGTAGACTTGTATTTAATGTAACTAAAATATCTGACAAGTTAAATATTGCTTTGCATTTCAGTGCCCTACAGGAAATGTGTTTGCCAATTTCATTTCACTTTTCAATGGAAAGCAGTCACCACCACAAAAGTTGCCATCCGAGTTGGCACTAATTGGCATCTTTGTTTTCACAGTCTCAGCACAGGTGCCAAAGCCTGAATGAGCCAGATCAAAGTGAAGGCTCAATGGGGAAGCAGTCTGGGGAAGTTTGCATTGACACTGCCCAAGTATTCTCTGGATAAACAGAAGATTTCAAATGCTTGGCTAGCAATCTAGATCAATCTTCACAAGTAAAGATTCATTCACACTTCAGTAAAAAAGTAAAGAAAACACATTGCAATATCATGCAAAAGCAATGGCAAGGTTGTACAATTAAAATAATAAAAATCACAAAATACATATGTTAAAATTCTTTTTGCAAGGTTAACTCAGCCAACTTTCATATCCAGTATACTGTATGTGATATGTTTAAGAATATAGGTCCCAAAGCTGAAAATATTTGCACACATGCTTAACTTTAGGTGACTCGAAGTGTATATATTTAACACAGAAAACAGGAGCAGAAAATATTAAATATATGAAATGTAGCCAAGCTAATGTTCACATAGTGAAGAAACCTTAATTTCTGCATTTCCTGACTTATATGTGGCTTCCTTATTTTGTGTTGTTTTTAGCCTTGTGTTTATGTAATTTTTGCATTTAACTTTCTATATATTGCTTTGAAAGAGAAAAAGGAAATAATGGAACAAAAAGGGAAGCAAATCCTTCCTATCTCCCCCATTGTTAACTATGTAAGTACCACATGGGTGCCTTCAACAAATGTGCCGTCCCTGCAGTGTGCAAGTAATAGGTATGCATTTCAAGAAGTGTGAAAAAGGCTAACTTAACTGTCTCTCTCAATCTGATATTGAAGTGTCCATTTCTAGATTATGTGTACTTTATGGAGCATATCTGCACAAATACCTTAAAATGTAATGAAATGGTCAATTTTGCATGCTTGATTCCTGGCAGAGGTAACAAGCACTGTTGCCTTTGGCCAAATGGTGTATGGTAACCTACTTAGAAATTTGTATCCTGGAAGATCTAACTGGCATTGAAAATTTTGCACCTAAAAGAAGCATCCCTTTGGAAGCATGAATTGTCAGATATAGTGACATTTAGTACCATGCAAACTGAGTAAAATATTTTCCAATATTCATAACTTTATTAACTCCTAACCAGTTTCTTTCACACTGGATTAGAGATGTACTCCCCAGTGAGGGCTATTTACTTGCCAAGTTCTACATTTCACATACTCGTAATCCAGAAATGATTGGAAATGTTTTCTTTAAACTTTCTCGGGGAGGGGATCACCATAGGCTTAGGGTACGTCTACACTACCCGCCGGATCGGCTGGTAGTGATCGATCTATCGGAGATTGAGTTGTTGCATCTCGTCTAGACATGATAAATCGATCCCCAAACGCGCTCCCCATCAACTCCGGAACTCCACCGCTGCGAGAGGCAGAAGCGGAGTCGACGGGGGAGCGGCGGCCGTCGATCCTGTGCTGCAAGGACGCGAAGTAAGTCAATCTAAGTTGATCTAAGATACATCAACTTCAGCTACGCTATTCTCATACCTGAAGTTGCGTATCTTAGATCGATCCCCCCCCACCCCCAGTGTAGACCAGGCCTTAGAATAGGACATTTCAGCCCCTAAAGATAATTTTTAGGAAAGTTAGGAGTGAATGAAAACAGGAGGTTATAATGGAAACTGTTTGGCAACCTTCACCATAGTAATTGCTGTTAAATAAATGAACTGCCACCACCTCCTTCCCATAGGCAACAGGCTGAGGGAGCAAGAAGAGGCAAGAGTTTAAAGGACCTACGTGTGGTTGCTGTCTCTTATCCTTGAGTCCTTTCTAACCTCCTTAACCCACATGGACACATCCTCCTCAGGGTATGAAGGACTCCCCATGATAACCTCTAAACCCCCTCACATGATTAGCCCTTTCTCATGCAAGTAGTCCTTTGAAGGATCAGGCCTCTTTTAGAATTTAACACTAGAGGCCATGTATCAACCTCCACAAGGGTGATTCTAGGAAGTATTTATTTGCCTTCCCATGTTAGTTCTGGGGAAAGATGTTTGTCCTCACTGGTCCATTTTGATTGAGAAGAAGACAGGCACATTCATTTAAGGGTCTCTGAAAAAAGATTATGAGCCCGACAGCAAATTTTTTTAGCATAAAAGCTGGCAGGTTATGCTACATCAATAAAACATTGCTTCTCAAGCCATAATTGTTGAAACAGAAAACAATCTGTTGTAGTGTATAATATATGAAGTTTGTTTAAAAGGCAAACTCCTTTCTCCATGTCCTATCTATGGAAATGAACAAAAGCAAGGGTGTTTTGTTTTTTTGTTTTTTTCCCCAAATAATAGCTTCTTGATTTTATTAGCCAGTTTTTGGATGATTTGAAAATACTGCATTAGCAGGCTTTCCCCAGGCTCAGTGGATTTCGTTACAGTGTAAATGTTATTTCAGATTGAAAGTATGATTAAAAAAACAGAAGAGGTGTTATTTCTAGGCAGTTATAGGCTGCTTGCTTTTTAATTACGCTCCACTCGGGTCCATTAATATAGGATGATATACTCCAATTTTGACTTACTTAATCCCACACCTGCAGTATTTTTAGAATTTATCGCCTATTTTCCAATTTGTTTCAGCATGCAAAATTGTTAAGTTTCATTATATCCTCTGGCAATACAAACTCCAGGAGGACACATTCCTTGCTTGAATTACTCATACATAGTTCTGAAAAGCAAACTTTAAAAAAAAAAAAGGATCAATTACCCTCTAGCATTTGCCAGTGATAAAACACCTACATCAATTCATAACATTGTACTGTTAAGCAGATAACCTTGAAATGACACAAACATATTATTCCTTTGCTTAAGTAGAAACTATCGTTCTATGAAGCACAGTATTTCAGTTTGTTGCAGAGAAAATTCATTGATTGGATCTAAGTTGTTTACTTTCAGTGTACCAAAAGAGCATTTCTATTAACGAATTTACAATATTTGTTTACTAGATATTACAAGAGTTTTTCTCTATTTCTACAATGAACAATTATTTAAATGTTCTTACTGCTTTAAATTGCTTTAAAACTAAAGATCTCCTTTAGTGAACAGCCTCTAATATCTCTTACCTTTTATGATTTAGACTGCTTTTAGCAATGTCATCCTAATGGAATGATTGCATCATAGCACAGTAGCTGATATAACTGATAAGTAGTCAGACC
The DNA here is from genome assembly GCF_028017835.1 of Emys orbicularis. Taxonomy (NCBI): domain Eukaryota; kingdom Metazoa; phylum Chordata; order Testudines; family Emydidae; genus Emys; species Emys orbicularis. The sequence continues at coordinate 95,678,080 of NC_088685.1, read as the reverse complement.
CCCCCAAATTCAGCAAGGTACTTAAGCATGGGCCTGGCATGTAAGTAGCCTAAGTTCTTACTCATTACTATTTTATATGATGATATAGCTTGTTTGAGGTGGCTAATACAAAACTTGGACTGTAAAGCATTTTAGTAGATGGATTCCTTCTCAGTTCTAGTGTGTGTGTGTGTGTGTGTGGAGACAGAGAATATGCTATACAGAGAAAGAAATATGACAATATTCATCTGTATGAATTTTGGATGGCCACATGTAAAAGAAATTTGATATACACCACAATTGAGAAATTTGAGAACTTTTTTTTATGGAAGGCATTCATCATGTCATGTGGTTCATATTTTCCAGGGGGAATAGGGTACTCTGCTAAAGAGTCCAGGTCTGACTGCAATGTCAGTAGGTCACATGGTAATGAGTGGATCAGGCTGGGGCTGCAGTGCAGTAAGTGTGTGGGAGCTGAAATGAGGCTGTACAGCTGCAAGAGCGGTTAGGAAATGGGCCAAGAGCTTTGGCCCTCCCCTAAACTCCTGCAAAAGCCTGCCCTTGAAATGCAAGTAGAAATAAATACCTAACAAAACAGAACCTTTGAGAGGATTCCTGGCCCTTGAGCACCGATCACCGTGAGCCTTGCCCAAGAGCAGCCAACAGCTGAGGGAAAGGAGCTAAGATGCATGAGACTTGGGGTTGAGGATGTTTGTTTGTTTTTAAATGTTAAATGTATTCAATCTCACAAAGGTTAGGGAAATGGTACTCTTACATTCCATTGGGAAGGTAGAGTCCATCTGTAGGTCTGTAGATGCACTTCAGGGATAGGGAATTTCACCCACAAGACAGAGAGGGCTCCCAAGATGGTTACACAGTAATTGGTGCTTAACAGTCATAACTCGTGTTCATTTGTTTTCTTTTCCAAACTTCCAGTACTAATAATCACTGATGGATCCTCTCCTCTACCTTTAGCTGCTCTTTTTTAATCTATCTCATTCTTTTCTACCCAATTTACCTCTATGGAGCTTTACAGAAGGACCAAATGCAAGACAGAAAAAAACACAAGAACTTCCAGTTGTACAAGTCAGGTCTTCAGCTGATGAAACCCATTAACAGCCTATGAACCATGCACTCATGTTTTGGTTCAAATTTATCCATGGTATAAGTGGCTGCAGATCCCTTTGAAATCAGTGAAAGCTGCATCCACTTACTGTAGGCATGAATTTGGTCCTCTATGTTTAACATGTATAAGTTTTCAAATAAGGAAGCCTGCAAAGAAAATGTGATATAAATGTGTATCCAGGTGCCCATATTCAAAGGGTGGAGGGAATATTATTTGTTTCACTAGGAACAACGCACAGACTTCCAGCCCCACAAGTATCTTTTTACCTAAACTGAGGTTCATTTGATTTCAGTATCAGACCGTTCTCATTTTCCAGGCTAGGTACAAATGAGAGCTGAAAGCCCTTTACAATATTTAGTGTGTGTATACACATATTTGCTACAAATCAAATCCATTGCATCCTTCCTTTTCCCCATTTGAACTCAGCCTGTTGCTCATCCTTCTCCTATTTGTATGCTTGTCAGGTATCATGGGTCAATGCCAATGTTTAGCTTTGAAGGTTTTGAGGGAAACACTTCAGTAAACATTTCAAAGTCAGGGGACTTCAGGAGTTCTACAGCGCAGTGTGTGCTGCCCAGATGTTAAGATGGCAAGATGAAAGGCTTAGTGCAAGTTCCCTCCATGCGTACAGACACAGAGAAATCGGAGACACGAGTTGTTTCTCAGGTCTGTTTTGTTGTTGGTTTTAATGAAACTCACTTAGAAGACTCTCAGTGAACATTCTATTAGGAAAATACCCCAAACTGCAGGGCCAGTCAGTTGTACTAGGACAGATGGGGGAAAATCCTAGCCGGGCACAATAAAACACAATTGTAATGTTACACTGAAGCCCCTTCTTCATCCCCCTTGTTTTGTTCTTTAATTACTGGCAAGCACCCAGGCAACAACAACAATAAAGAATCACACCAGAGTCTTGCAATCTGCTATAACTTCAGACAAGAGTCAGTTCTGTGAAAGATGCTGCCCAAGAATTCCATTCCTCTTCAGTCCTGTACTACAGCTTTCAAAGCAGATTATCAGAAATATATCCTGACACATATTGGGAGTATTCTCAGACTGCTTCCCTTAAGAACTTTCACAGGCATTGCCAGCGTGGTGAGGCAGATGCCTGAGTGCTGCACGGCTCCTTCTAAAATCCCTAACTGGGATTGCTAACACAGAGTAACTATATACAAACTGGTTTAAAGAAATCCTTAACACACTTCTGGATTTTATCACATCCATTTAAAAGGGGGGGGGGGGGGGAAATTCAGCAAGACCACGTGAAAGTCACCAGATTAGTAGCAGCAGCATTTTAACAAAGCTACTAATTAATAAACTTGCTTTGCACAAACTATTAAACATCAATCAAGATTTCCATATGAAAGCAAAATGTGTGGGGGACAAATGGGAAACACTTAGGATACAGTCTCTCTGTTATTAACTTCTGAGACCTTTTCAGTAGAAGAAGGGATTACTTTTAAATTATTATTTTTTCTTAAACTAGCAAATTTAGACCTAGAAAATTGTGCACATTGAATTATTTTACCCAAATCCAATAGAGAGTCTCATAATCCAGTTTTGCAGATGAAGTTTTGCCATAGTTTACCTGTTGTAGAACTAGGTTAGTAGTTGAAAATTAAAATTATTTAGAGAAATGTTCAAAATGTAACAAAAACAAACAATAAATCTCCAGAAATGTTAACTGGATAACTTCTTTAAAAATGTTGTGCTGTTTTTTACAGTTGTGGTTTAAATACTCCAATAATGGGGAAAACAATAGAAAACTCCTGAAATCAAACAAAGTAAAAACTTTCCAACTTACCCCTGCTGATGATCAGTGAAGCAAGCAAACAAGTGCCTCTTTGGAAGAGTGAGCTAAAATGGAAAAGCAAGTTCAGGCTTTCAGACCTGTCTATTTAAACTTTAAAAGTCTACTGCTGTTTTGTAGTTTTCATCCTTCCTTACCCACTAATGAAAGAAAAGTGCTGATACCTCGTAAAAAGTTTTTTTTCTAACTTGGAACACTGGGAGAGCTTTTAACCAGCCACTGAAGGGAGGAGGGGAGAGGAGGGAAAGCTAGGGAATGGGGAGGAGAAAAGGGGGAGGAGGAAAAGCAAGAAGAGACTGCAGAAAACATTTCGGAATAAAGGAGAGTGTTTTGAGTGTATTGAAGTTGAACAAATGAAGGATCACTCAGTAAGGAATATTTGAGATATACTAAGTGATACACTGAGTGGTAGTTTATCCAGAATGGAACTCAGGGTTACCTGGGACAAATGAGGTGGTTTAACTTTCTTAAGGAGTGTGGAGTCTTAGGAAAAGGGAACAGAGTGAGAGGAATCAATTTGTAACCTGAGCCAGCCTGCCAGGCTCTGGCTTGGGATAGACTATTTTGCCCTCTTCATTCTCCTCCCTGTGGAGTGGCAGTCACTACATAAGAAGTTTATCTTTAGTTTCTTGGCATATCTTTAGTTTACTTGCTTCCATTTCCCTTAGGTACTCAATAGAAAGTAACAGTGTATTTGTTAATGTAACAAACAGTGTGTTTATTAATGTTACTTTTTCAGCCCTCTGGTTGCCTCAAGAGATACACAGCACATTATATATTTGGTGAAGATTCCAGGGGAGCAGCGAACTTACATTCCAGAAAACTCATGCCAGGAAACTTCAGTACAACACCCACAAAATAATGCAGGGCATTCAATCTCAAATAGTGAGCAGCACTGAGTAGTCATAGTATTTCAGTTCATTTCACTGAATGCACACAAGAAAAGGGTGGGGGGGGGAACCCTTCCAATTGGATTGAAGCCAAACTGGCTTTTGCCCTGGCCTGCTTGTGATAAACCCCCTTACAACAAATGCTTTCTCTGTAAAACACAGCGAATTTTGTACTGTCCATTATGGTGAGGTTTCTCAGACACAGAGTCAAACAAGTGTCCATATGAACTGGACCATTCTGGATACTACATTAGGAATTTTATTTTTTATTTTTCTGTATCATGTGGTGTTGGCTCCTTTATTGCCCTGGCCTGGGCAATGACTAGGATGGTTTAACAACTACTCCAACAGCTCCAAGTGATTGGACAGCTCCCCAGGACCGTTCTTCTGTGATGCTCTACAGCTAGGGTTTTACAGGTTCATTTTGGGCCCTAATCCTCAGGGAAGGGTACTTCTGGATTCATTCAGGGTCCACAGCTTCTGGTTTCACTTAAGAGACTACTAACAGGGAGAAGGTAAAATAATACCCTGATTTTGGGTAAAGTTCCCTACTCATCTTCTTCTTGGAACTATGGATGTCAAACCATGTAACCCTAAGCATGGATAATATCATAGTCTTTTGCTTAGCTCTTATATAGTTCTTTTTACCCATAGCTCTCAAAGTACTTTACAGATTAAGGTAAGTATCATTACTCAGATGGGGAAAATAAGGCAAAGATATTTGTCCACAGACACACAGCAGGTTAGTGGCAGGGCTGGCAAAGGAACCCAAATATACTGACTCCCAGTCCAGTGCTCACAGTGTCTCCTGTTTTAAAAACATAACATACGGGTTATCCATACACCCCTAAATCCTCCTTTTCCTGCAGCCACATATACTTGATTCTCCATCTTGTCTGGTTTCCCTTGATATTGGTCTGTTGTGTGAGGTGTTTTTAGTTATTATTGTAGTCACCAAGCCCTGTGAGTATTGTTTTTTTCTTTACTGGGAACATTAACTCTGGAGAGAGAGAGCAGCTGGGTAGGAGGATTGGTACTATGTGCATTAGAGGGCCCTGAAACCTTGTTGAGAGTTAAAATAATTTACAAGCCATGGGGTTGGGTCCCTTCTTCCCTCCCTCCCTGAATATGGGTGAGACTAGCCACTTAAGTGAATAAAATGTTCCTAATGCAACCTTGTATAGACTTTAGTTATTAAGTGGAGTATGGATACAAAGCTCATATTAGGTGACCATGTGATTATTAGCTGGACCCAGAAGGAGATTTGGAGTGGCTTGTTTGCCACTGGTGGAAGTGTTGTTCCTCCTGAAGATTGCCTTAATTTGAGAGGGAATCAGATCCTCCCCTACAGTCCTACAGTCTGGCATGCTGGAATACAGTGCTGTAACCTATATGAGATACTTTCAGGGTCCTTCGGCCCAAATTTGATGTACTTTATTTTTTTCTCCTATATCTGTCTGGAAGGTCTTTGTAATTCTTCATGCATGTTGTTCTCAAAAGAAAAGCTTGGAAGTATTTCCCCACCTAAATAAACCAACAGTAAATGTCAGCAACCCAACTTCATAGTGCAACCATACAATAACGAGCCAGTGCATATAAGCACCATAGGAAAAAGAAATTTGGTAATAATAGTAAATGTAATACTTGGCATTTCCCTCTGAAAGGACAGTGTTCTGTTTCAAACTTCCAACAGGATATTGTAAAGAAATAAGAAAGATTATTATTATTATTGTTGTTATTTTATGGCACATACCTTGCCAATGTCTCTTTAAGAATTAGACTTGTTTGCCACTGAATTTATGTTTCACAGTTCAATTTTACCAGCTCTGCCATAAAAGGGGCCAAAATTCCACTCACTTTTATTTGTGTGACAAATTAAACTAACTTTTTCAAACCAAGTGAACATTTTCACTCGGCTGCCCTCCAGCCAGACTCCTCAGTGTTCAGCAGAAATTTTGAAGGATGTTAGAGCTGTGATATTTGTAAGTCTGTTCCTAACTAAGAAGGACTAGGGGGTGAGTGAAAAGATGGACTTGGGCTCTCACATGGAGATTTGCTGTTATTAAACCCAAACGTCTTTCACTTTTTTGGAATGAGATCTTAGAGCATGGAGTACTGGGACCAGTATTGCCATCTGATGATGTTTGCATTTTGAAGCAAAAGTCATGCTGTCATGAAGCAACACTTGAGCGTGGCAATGCTATTGCTGTGGAACATGTCTGGGTTTGATCTGGCAAGCTAGAATGCAACCAGTGCAGGCAAGTTCAGGTTCCTACCCAAAAATTTTATCCTCACTCAGCTTCTGTTTCATAGATGATTGTGATTAAAACTCAGAGGCAATTTATGCAGTATTTCCTTTAATTTTCTGTTCAGTAATCACAAGAGTAAGATCCTTTATATTAGGGAAATAGTTCAGAGATTGCAGTTCTGTTTCAATTTTTTCTGTCCAGGATTCATATTTATCAGAGAGAGGAAATTAACTACACATTCTGACAGTTTATTTAATATTTATTGTCTTTAATACAGCACTCAGTCCAGTATTCCTTTCCTATTTATTACACACACATATGGTATGGTGAACATATATAATTCTACACAAAGGCTTTATTCTGCAAGACGCTATTTTTTAAATCAACTGGTTCACCGGGAAAGGCTGAATAACTGAGTTTCATTTGAAATATAGCATTAATATGTTTGTATCAGGTCACTGATGTTAAAATCTGTGCGTCCAAATTGGTGGGCATTACAGAGGCAAAATTTCCCACTGACTTCTCAGACCCACTCAGAGCAAAGGGGTGTCACTATCCTATTGGTGCTGTGGATGAACAGCACATTCTTCCTGAGCTGCAAGCTGAGCATGTGGCTTTGTCTACACTGAAACTTTGTCAGCAAAACTTTTGTCGTTCAGGGGTGTTAAAAAAACCACATACGCACACACCCCAACGACAAAAGTTTTAACGACAAAAAGCGCTGGTGTGTGAACAGCGCTTTGTCGGCAGGAGCGCTCTCCTACCGACAAGGCTGCTGCCACTCGTTGAGGGTGGAAGTTTTTTGTTGGCGGGAGAGATCTCTCCTGCCAACAAACAGCAGCTACACTGCATGCCTTTTAGTGGCACAGTTGTAGCAGCACATCTGTGTGTCGCTAAAAGGTGGGTAGTGTAGACAAAGCCTGAGTGCGTTGGCTGCAAATCTAACTTCAATGTACTCCCCTGTGCTGCTCAAACCTCCTTAACTGCAGCTCAGAGAATGAGGCCATTCAATGCAAAGTACACTCAGCTGTGCACACATGCACAACACTGGTTTTCTTAGGTGCATTACAGGGGAATTAGGCCTCTAACCAGGAAAGTAACGTAACTATGACCCTAGATGACCAGAAAAATTTCATTGTTGTATGCTTAGGGTTATGGTTGGTACAGACCTGCAATGCCCCATGTCTTGCTGATGGAGGGTTGGTGATTCAGAATGCACATTACCATAACTGTGCATGGTATCTTGCTTATCTTAGTTCTTAAATGTGCAACCTTAACATTCTTTTAGAATAGTGGGGTTTTGTTTTTATTTTGTGAAATTAACAGAAGGAAGAATTATATTCTTCATAGCTTTGAAGTACTGCTTGTGTCCAACAAATTGGCCATAGCCCTGGTAATTTCCATAATCTAGGACCATTGGGCTAGAACTCCCCCAGAAGATCTTATCCCACACAATTTAGGATTGCAGGAGGGAGTACCACAAAACACACAGCTTATGAATTTCAAAAGGCCATTACTCGGTCAAATACAAGCCAAAAGTCTTTAGATTGTAAACCAAGGGGGCAGGGATTGTCTCTTTTCTATGCTTGTACAGCACACTCGGGCCCCAATCCTGACTGAGTTCTTTGGGTGCTACTATTATATAAATATTTACTGAGAATGAAAAACAATTGGAATATTCAAAAGATTCCTTCTTAGCAAGCGTTATTGCCATTCCTTTCCACCCCCAAGGTGTTGTGACTGTAGGGCTGCTCAAAAAAAAGGTAGCAACAATCTTTTCTAACGTTTTTTACTGTCCTTTTACTCAAAATCAGGTAAACTATTTTTGATCAAACATTACAATTAAAAAAAATATAGGATATCATCTTTGGGCAGAGATCAAGATTGAAGAATTTCAGCTGAAGGTTTCCAAAAGTTAGAAGAGACTAAAACCAGGTGGTTGGAAAAGAATCCATTATTCAACCTTAATTATAACAATCACTGTCACTCCTGCTGTAGTAACATTTTGCGATTCTATCCTGACATCTGTCTAGGATCTCAGAGTGTTTTACAAACATCAATGGAAGTTAAGCCTTACTCTACCCCTAAAAGCTATGTAGTATGAAAATATTTTAACTCATAGGAAAACTGAAGCATGGAGAAATTAAGCAGCTTGCCCATGGCCACACAACCAGCCATTGGCAAAGACAGAACTAGATCTGAGATCTACTAAGTACAGCACCTCTCTCTAGTCTTTCTGTTTAAGCAGTAAGAATAATTAAATCCATTTTTTTAAAATTACAACAGGTGTTGCTGAAGTAAATAGAGGTTTGAAGTGAGGACAGGTTGCAGGGGATGTGGCTCTCCCCACCCACTCCCAGTATCACAGCATGCAACTGAACAGCATTCTTCACAACTGAGATCTCACCACTGCTTGATCATGGCCCTGTCCTCAGTGCTGCTTGCCCACTTCTCGTGCCATATCCTGAACATACTAATTCACCCCAATTTTATTCGCTGGTTGGTGGACAGAATGTGCGGAGGGTAATGAATAGTTCCTCTGATTCCTTTTGACTGTGCTAGCAGAGCTAGCAGAACTTAATAAAGAGAACTTAAAGACTGAAAAGTGGTAGCTTTGTTCAAATAAAATAAAAAATTAACTGACCAGTGTAACTGATTCTGGTTAATATCCACCCTCTTTCTCCCCCCCCCCCCCCCTGCGAACAAACCACCCTCCATCAAAGCAGTTGTATAAATTAAAAAGCCAATCAGAAGAGCATTTCAAGCAGGGAAAGAAGAATGTGTCTATAGATACTTATGAATTTGGCTCCACCTTCTGTACACAGTGAAAATAAACATGAATGAAATTGTGTCTTGAATGCCATTTTCACTTCTTATTGTTTTTACTTCCCAGTTCAGTTTCAAAAGTCTACCCACATAGGTTCTCATGTGTTTTAGTGAATCTTCATCTCCACGTGTTGAAGTAGAGGTTTTTCAGTAATTCAGTTCCAAAGAGTGGGAGTATTTTTTATTTGGGATTATTTATAATTCACTTTAATTTATAATTTTATATGGGAGTATTTTTAATTCACTTACATTAGGGAATTGAAGTCAGGGTAGCGGCTGGGACTATTTAAAGATGTGTGATCTTTAGATTCTTTTAGATTTTTTTGCTGTGTAGAGGGCGAGTGACAGTCATTCAATTAGGGTATGTTAGAATTTAGAGCAGACTGTGCAGCGCTTACTTACATTGGCAAGTATTTACTCACATTAGTAATCCCATTGAATTTCTTAGGACTCTGCCCACAAGTAACTGCTCGCTATAGTGAGCAAGGGCTCCAAAGTCGGAACCCTAACTAGAACCTTATGTATGAATACAAGAAGAAGAGGTTGCAAAAGGGTTTAGCAGTTTAAGACATTTTTTAATTTATATTATTTTAAAAATGCTTTCATTATCATTTGAATGCTCTTATAATTTGATGTACAATTAGTCTGCACAATAATCTGCATGCCCGTGGTAGTTATAATAAATGAAATGATTAACATGTAAATAATAATACTTACCAGAGCATTTACATAGCTGTTTTTTCTCCAAGGATTGCAAATATTCATTCATATCTGGTAACACCAATATCTACAATATCTCATAAGGTTGGGTTGGGAAATCTGAGTTACAGAGTGTTAACAGCAAAGAGTCCTGTGGCACCTTATAGACTAACAGACGTATAGGAGCATGAGCTTTCATGGGTGAATACCCACTTCTTCGGATGCATGTCATGCATGTCATGCATCCGAAGAAGTGGGTATTCACCCATGAAAGCTCATGCTCCTATACGTCTGTTAGTCTATAAGGTGCCACAGGACTCTTTGCTGCTTTTACAGATCCAGACTAACACAGCTACCCCTTTGAGAGTGTTAACAGTATGCAAGGAGAAGAGAACCTAGGAGAACTGATTCTTTTCACCCTGAATTTAGAATTTCCTGGGTTTTCTGAGTTTCATTCAAATCCTTTATATTATTGAAACCGAGTTTTTCATTTGGGCATCTGGATATATGAGTGTGAGGATGGGAGACAAAGTGTTTTATCCACAAGATCAAACTAGAGAATTTAATTGTAGTGTTCTACAAATGACTTAGTACCAAGAGGTGTTCGGAAATACATTTCTTCTTTGAGTCCATGCTGTAAATTAGAAAAGAGACAGTGAGAACCAATCATTTGTCAGTTGTGCATTTGTTATTCCTTCCCTATAGGAAGACCATGATCTAACTCAATTACTAGCTTTATTTTTATCATATCAAAATTAGAAAAAAGTTTTAGGCAGCACTTTTGTGTGCACACAGTTATATTTAGATTTACTAGCTCATCCAAATGTAACTTGGTAAACGTGGGCACTCACCAGCATGCAGCATATGTTGGTAACTTTAATGCCCTGTTCTTATTCAACAACCATGACAGGAAAGACAGTTGGTAATATGCCACACTGTAACTTGTTTGGGGTGCAGATAAGAGTAACATCACATGACTTAATTAAAATTACCCCCCCCAAAAAAAAGAAAAGAAAAAAAAGACAAGATTGACAACTGAGAGAAACAGTAATTGGTGAGATGACTATTAACTAACTCACTCTTTCTCTTAGGACTAGTTCAGGGGAAACAAAATCAACAGATGGTATTGATAATATTTATGAGACTATCCCAAAAAGGTGGTCCCACATTATACAACTGAGTTCTTTAAGGCACACCAACCAAATAGACAAAACAGTTTAACTTTGAAACAAAACTTAAACAAAATTGTAAATGTAACTGAACTGTGAAGGACGTACAATGGAATTACACAGTATACAAGGTAAATAACTGAGTCAAAGTAGCACTATGTATAAAGAACCAAAAAGCTTGAATTTATATTTCTTTATATGGTTTTAAATCATTTTAATCATAGTTATGTATTTGAATAGCAGTTATTTAGCTGAATGTTGTAATCAATCCAGACATACTTAAATCATCATATTCTAATATAACCTAAAGTATAGCCTAATCATCATAGAAAGAAACACACGAAATAAAAAATAAAGTAAGAAAAACTATATTAATAATATAAATGCGTTATTAAACCAAAAATAGGTTTAAGTCTAATAATTCTTTCTATACTGCTTTAGAATGAAATAAAGTTTCTAAAGCTTAATACAGTATTCAAAAGCAAAAACTTTCAATCAGGTAACAACCATATAGCTCAATGCTAATATTTATCTACACATGGGTAGTTGAAACCGTTACAAGTGCAATTCTAGCAAACTTCATTACAATTCAAACCAAAATGGATACTGAAAATTGGTTTACAAAGATTCTAATTCCAGTTTTTTTAACTGTTTAGAAAAGCAGTACTTTCCTCTTTCCCCCGTCAAAATCTTTCACTCCCTTCATAGCACAGTGTTCACCTATAGAATATGAGTGTTTTGCTCAACATCTCTACACTGAAGCAGGATAAGACAATCTCACCCTCCACTCTGAAGTCTTCTGGAATCCCTGCATAGAGGTGTTCTTCATGTCCTCAATCTTTAGGAAAGATTCTATTTCCCAAGGCAACTTTGGTTAGGATATGGGATCCTAGTACTCAAAATCCTCCAAAAGTTTTGTCCATGGAGGATTCGGTTAAGGAAATGCTTCTGTTTTGGGGAGAGGAAGATTACCTTTTCAGGACTATAAGAAGTGCGTAGAGACTCTCTGGATCAGGATCAAGACAACTCTTCACTCAGGATGTATGGATCTTCAGATGAGGCTGCTATTCCACCAACCTGTGGTGGTGAGGGTCTTCTTTTATGAACAAATTTTCCATTCAGTTTCATAGATGGTTTTGGGCCATCCCCTTGTGGACCATCTTCTGATATCAGCACTTTTACCATTGGATAGAGCAAATTTGTGGAATGACTATTCTTCAGGTTATAGATAATATCCATCACTTAAGCTAGTCAGGGGTCACTGACTTCTTTCCACCCATACAATAGCTGGCATTCAGACCTCACAAAGGTGCTTTCTAGAATCTCATAATTCTAAAAGAGAATTCAAAATATTATGCCAACAGTATTATTCTGAGGTCTTTTAGTTCTGTTTTCTGCTGTTAATTTGTTTTCTAACATTCAAGAACAGCTGTAGCAGTCTCTTTGCATTCTGTTGTATATGTACAATACTCTTAAACTCCTTCAGTCTTGAAGCTTAAAGTTCATTTTTCATTTACTTAAAACTAACTTCAATTCAAGGTAAGTTTATCTGTTCCAGCTTCAAATATAGGAAAGGTTATCCCCAAAGTTTGCTAAACATTAAACAACTTCCAAGGCTCATTATCAAATTAACATTTAAGTTCCAAACACCAAAATACTCTTTGCCATTTCAAATTAAACACTTTTACCTTAACCCAAATTAATGCAGTAAACAACTTGCTTTGTGGGGATGGGCGTGAGGCAGACAGACAGGGTCATGAAAAGTCTGATTTCTCAACGTCCAGCAGCCCAGCTGGAAGGCTCTTGACAATTGCACTTTCTGCCTGCAGGAGGCAGAAAAGCAGCCAGCATGCTAAAAATTCTGCATTAGATCTCCCAAAATGGATTTTTTTTTTTTTTTGGTATATTTGACTTTTCATCTTGATTCAGGATGGAAAACTTTCAAAAAAGTGAAATTTCTCATGGGAAGGGACTTCCATTTTCTAGCCTGCGCTATTCAAAACAAACATGAGGACCTGCTTTATTTCAACACTAATTCCCATCTAGTTTCTCCAGTATTTTGACTATATTTTAATTATGACTCTGTAGTGGGGTGCCTTCTTGTGGCTGGGTCTTTCAGGGCTGGTGCCTCCCTTCTGATGGTTGTTTACATTGCATTCCCCCCTACACACACACTCTCCAGGACTCGCAGTGCTTTCTCTTTGTGACCCAGCCCTCTTCTGGGGTATTGAAGTCCCACTGGATGAGCCATCCACGTGCCATTCCAGACAGTTTTCCAAACCAAGGCCAGGTCCTGTGCCATTTTCCCAGCAGCTAGTTGGGGAACCTGGGCCCTTCCACTACTCCAGATTCCAGTCCAGGGACCCTATGTCCAGCAACTACGGTCTGTTTGTTCCCAGACCATGCCACTATCTCCCTGGACTCCTTCCTACTTCTCTGTCTTCTGCCCCCACCCCCACTACCACCCCGCTCTGGGTTTACCAACCCAAACTCCCTCCTACCAGTGAGTAACTGAAGACTACTTTCCAGCTCTGACTTCTTGCCAGACTCTGTAGCCCCAAATAAATCTCCCTTCTCACAAGAAGTGACTGCAGACCACTTCCCCTGCAGCCCCTTCTGTTCTCAGCTTCATCGCTTTATACAAGCCCAACCTGCTACTTCTCAACAGGACTTCATGTTCCATTAAGCTTTACTGGTCCCTGAATCTCTTCCAGGTGTACTTGTGGCACCTTAGAGACTAACAAATTTATTAGAGCATAAGCTTTGTGGGTTGTAGTCCACGAAAGCTTATGCTCTAATAAATTTGTTAGTCTCTAAGGTGCCACAAGTACTCCTGTTCTTTTTGCGGATACAGACTAACATGGCTGCTACTCTGAAACTCTTCCAGGTGTGGCTTATAAGGTTAATTGACCTAATTTAACCTGCTCTGCCTTTTGAGGGGTGGACATCCCATCATAGACCCCTTCAGTGTGACTGTAGAAATCTTACAAAAAAAGAATTACTTGTGTGCCTAGTATAGATGCCTAAATTATGGTACTCTTTTGATGTCTCTATGACAGATATTTATTTTGTGGTTGGTACATAAGAACATAAGAATGACTAATAGTCCATCTAGCCCAGTGTCTCTGACAGTGCCCAGTACCAGATGTTTCAGAGGGAATGAACAGAACAGGGTAATTATCGAGTGATCCATACCTCGTCATCCAGTCCCAGCTTCTGGCAGTCAGAGGTTTAGAGACACCCAGAGCTTGGGGTTGGGCTAATTGTCATTGATGAACCTAGGGTGACCAGACAGCAAATGTGAAAAATCAGGATGGGGTGGGAGGTAATAGGAGCCTATATAAGAAAAAGACCCAAAAATTGGGACTGTCCCTATAAAATTGGGACATCTGGTCACCCTAGATGGACCTATCCTCCATGCTTATCTAATTATTTATTTTTTGAACCCAGATATATAATATTGAACCCAGGGTGAAGTAGAGGGTAAGTCTCTTCTCTTGCATGCCTTGCAGCTGAGAAGGTTTCAAAGATGAGAGAAGGTTGGTTGTCTGTTCTTCTTCCAAGCAATGTATTTCTCTTTCAAAAGAGCAAATAATGGTTCCAGACAATGTGAACCCATAAACAAGAGACAAGGTCTTCCTTTATGTGCTATGCAATTCAGAGCACATTGCTGGCACACAGTACATAATAATAACAACAAATACAATAATAATAAATAATACAAATAATTATTACAACATATAATATAATACAACATCATATCTGGAGAAATGTTGACCAACACTAATTGTAATATCTATTAGCAGAGTTATTTTCCCCAGCTTCACGTGTATAAGCTATACACTAGCTATAACTAAAGATCTTTGTCTTATGTACTGTGACAATGATCTCTTTTAATTTTTGGCAATGTGCCGAGAAGCCAAAACATTGATACTTGTTTTTTAACATCTGTTTCCAGACATAAAATAAAAAATTCAAGGTACCGAACCATAGAAAGGTGTGTGAATAAAATATTTTGTTCATCTCTGGCATTTGAAGATGTGCACAGAACAAACAGATGCAATCTGTATATATCTGGTAACTCTCAGATGTACCCATCACATACTGACTTCTGGAAATGGTGAATGCTTAAGATATTTCAGGAACAGGCAATCTTTGTAAGTCTCTGTTTATGCTTGCTAATAGTCTGGCATCCCACAGAGTAGATTCCTTTCTTGAAACATAGAAATTAGTCTCAGGTGTGGAGCCAGTTAGCCTGATAAAGGTGGAAAGAGCTTGCCAAAAAGATTTCTAGATAAAGGAAGAGTAATCGTGCCACTGAGCTAGAAAGATTAAAGACAGCCTAAATCCTAGGAAAGTGAGAACACAAAGCAACAGCTGCAATCCCAGTGTTAAAACCAAGATGAATCCTATTTGTATTATTTCAGTAACAAATATATGGCTATGCTATATACATATCAAATCATTTCATGACTCAATGTCCACTTAGTGTAAAGTGATACCTATTCACACACAGGGCAAAATTATTCTGTCTAATCCCCACTGGCAGATCTCCATCGCATATTCAACATTTGTTCCATGCACAGAATTCCCAATGATGTCAACAAGAATTCTACATACAGAACAAACAAGGTCTATGCTGTAGAAAACCATACTGTGGTTCAGAGAGAAGAATTTTGCCCTTTGAGTGGGCATGTGTATATATATATATAACAAAAGACAGGCAACTGTGAGTTACGTGGATATACATAACCTTTCATAGCTAGTCTAAATATACATTAGCTTTAGGAAAACACATTCTAAACAGTACTGTACACTAAACAATGTATGACAGTCAGTTTTGACTTCTCTATAATCTCACAAATGTGGGCTTGGTGGTCCAGGGAATAATAATGCACTTGTTTCCCTTTTATTTTATAGGTTGTCCTGCAGAAAAGTTCAGGGCCTTAGTCCCATGGCATCCAAGATTGGATGGCAACATTTTTATCTCAGAAGAAAGGAAAGGTCATGAAGGAGTGAACTACAAACATGAGTACTTTTCTTATGTTCATGATATAATTTAGAAAATGCATGCACACAGGCTAGTAATAATACTGTGTTCAGTGTTAATTCTGAATCTTAACTCTGTCCCTTGTACTTATGCCTTAAAGTATGGTCTATCTTTATGCCATTACAAATTATTTGACAATTAATACAAGCTGGAATTTCCAAACAACTTCACAGATAAAAAGTTACAGATTGTTATACAAAATTTTCAGACTTTGATTGATTCTTAAAGAGACAAGTATGACTGAGGATAGAGTTTACCCTGCAGAATCTTTATTCCTAGTGATAATGCATGAAGCACAGCTTGACTTTCAGGTCCCAAACTCAATTTGCTGCATTGGAACTTAGAAAAAAACATCACTGCAAACTGAGCAAACGTAACAGGGAATACACTGAGAGAAAGGAAGCATGGAATGCCATAGTGCAATTTTTACAGTCTCCTTTCAGATTTTAAAACACAATTTTAAATTATTAAATAAAATTCAAATTTATTAAATTAGAATTTTCCTACAGATTTTTTTTTTAATATCACTAAGACAGTTGTGAATCAGTTGTGAATCAGTGAGTGCTTTCCCCCCGTGTGAGGCTCTTCTTCAAAGAAAAGGATATATTTATTTATTTATTGGTTTAGGAACAGAAGTGAAGTTTAGAAAGTTTGGGTTCTCTAGAAACTACTGGATGTTAACATTTCACATCACTTCCCACTAGGGGGAGATGTTACATAACAAGCTCTTCCTCCCTCTCCTCCCACCCCCAAAATCCCTCCCAATCCAAGTACATCTGCTCTAAATCTGCCCACTAATTGTGGGTTACAAAAACACTTATTCATGGCCTGCACAGTTTTTCTTATTTATTGATCCCTGTTTGAGATAACAAAACAAAAAAAAACCCAATATCTTCAGCAAACACTTTTTAAAAAAGTGTTGTGTTGTTGTTGTTGTTGCAAGAAATACATGGCTGCGGGTATCAGCTATTGACAAGCAAAACTCATCAGCTCTTTGTTTGCAGAGGTGAATCATTGTGCTTTCGGTAGATTCTCCCTCTTCTCATTTCACTTTGACCATTAGGTTTGAATGAAACTAAAATCACAAACCCACACAATGTCTTGCATGGGTTCCACCTGAAACTATAAGTTGACCCCAAGTTGCTTGAAACTCAGTTCCATTTTTTGAAACTTATCCCAGGCTTGTTGGAACCATGGCCTACATTTGCCAAAAGGTTTACAGACCCTGACAAATCTCTACAAAGCTGACTCAGTTTTGATTTTCCAAAGAAACCTAAGGTGAGTTTTTGAATTTTTTTCACAACTCTACTACAACTCACTGTGGCCACTCTGCAAAATCACTCTGGGTTCGCCAAGAACATGAATATGATAATACCATATATTGTGACTCAGTGGTGCCTCGCTTAATTTGCCTCACACCAGTGCATCTCTGCAACATCTACAAAGCACATTGCATGTATTATACAACCATTTGGGCTTGCACCCAAGTCTTTCCAATGACTTGTTGTGAAAAATCATATCCATTGCATTGTATGTTCTTTACTATGGTTGCATTTTAATTCATACAAATATTCAAGCTTTTAGCATGATGCTGTATTCTAGAATCAATAAAAACACATCATGCATTGCCGTCTGTGGTCTAATCTGTCAATGATCCATATATAATAAGCTGATAAAAGATCACTGACAACTGATTTGATCTACTCCAACTGGAAAGTATTTAACTATTGTGGAACTGGTTGCTTTACCAATTGTTTAAATCTCACAAGAATTTCTGACAAGCGCTGAAGTTTCAATAATGGGGTAGTTCTGCTGTGCAAGAAGGCTGAGGATTTAGATCCCTGCACCTTTGTCTATCTACAAAGGCACGGCAATTCTTTTAAAGTAAATTAACAGAAGCAACACCTCTAGATACTGATACTTTGGGATTTAATGTCACAGAAGAGAAAAGCTTCATTTGCTAACATTGTAACGTCACTTCCAGAAATACCACTTTATACATTTGAGACATTCAGGGATGCTGTACAAGCAAAATGGGTCAGTGAATACATGGATAATATGGTGCATCCCTGGTACATGTAGGTGACAGGAATTTCAAATCCTACTCATTTCTATTAATGAAACAAAAAATATACCATTTAGTTAAATAATGGGCATCTGTCCAACTCTATTGAGGAAAGTGAAAGTTACTATAAAGGACAACAAACCAGGAAATCAGAAAGCCATAATTGTACTATTTCCACCACTGAATTTAAGTGGTAGTATCAGTCATGCTGAGCTGGCTGCAATATCCACCATAAACATTATATTTGATGAATTTAGCTCCTTTTCTTGTTCAGAAATGATTTTCAAACAGACGTTGATTGTTACAAATTTATTCATTATTCAGAATGATTCAGCTAAAGGTTTATGTGAATATATTTCAGCCTAAGGAATGCCCATCATGAACTGTGTTCATGATGGGCTGTGACTGCTGCTTTTAGTATTCAGGGTCTGTAACTACTATTTGCACTGTGTGAGTGTGTACATAGGTCATATGGTATTATTTTTATTCTCTGATTGGAAGAGTCTTAAACCCATAAAGAACTTTGCAGATGGCCACCTAAATGAACACTTCTGGTACAAATACTTGTATAAATGCACATTCACGTGAATATTTCTGACACTTTGCCTTTCAACAAATATTCTTTCAAACAATTTTTCCTTTCGCTAATATCCGCAAAAAGCTGTAAAGTGTTATGAATATGCATTAGCCAAACACAAGTTATGCTTTAATCAAACGTGTTACATTATTAAGCTCAATGCAAGGGTAACTCGATTTAATGTAATGACCTGTCATATGCAGAAGGTCAGACCATATGTTTTAATGGTCCCTTCTGGCCTTAAACACTATGAATCTTATTCATCTGTGAATGCTGTTGAAGCAGATTTGTGTTTTTTATTGAAGTAAGTTTTCATAAACACTTTCTTGCAGTGTTTATTTAAGGATATGACATCTACTCTGGTGGTGGATGTATTAAAAGTCTAGATAGATCAAGAAGGGAAGAAGGTCAATGGAATTTACAATTCAAGTCAGTGACATACAAATTGAGAATGAAGATGGTAGCAGCAAAATAATTTTTAGTGCAGATACAAGAAATGAAAAATAAAGGACAAACTGCCAAGGACTTTCTGTACTGAAGGAAGGAGATCAAGAATGAAAACATTCTTAAATGAACTATTGAGGAGCTCAAAACCAAAATAATAGAAAAAAAATGTCACATACACTAGGTTACCATATTTTTCTTTTCATAGCTTGAGTTATTTAAAACTAAACTGGACAAAGCACAAGATAGTATGCTGTAGGGAACAAGCCCTCCAATGGCAAAGGGATAAATGAGATGACCTAATAAGTTATTTCCATTCTAATTCTTATTATTTTACATTCATTCATTGTGGGATGTGAATGTAAAATGTAGTCACAGGAAAATCAGACCAGGTTGTGTTTTGATTGTGTCATCTTTGAAGGTTGCAGAGATTTATCACCATGAAGTGAACAGTGGAACAAGATATTGTCAAAGCAGTGGGTGATTTTTAAACATTGACACAAAGAAGATGAAACTTTCACCTGAAAAAGAAACATATCAGATAAAGATGAAAACTTCTTATTGAAAGCCATGCACTGCGTGATGGATGAGCACAGATTCATTCAAAGCACAGCACACTAGTAAACTGTAATCTCTGGAAGAAGACGACATATATATTCAAGACTTCCCATTAGTCAATCAATAAAGAATTACACCTAATAGGATGGAAGCTATATGAATGTGGGTGGTTTGTACTGACAGTGTTTTTAAAAATGCCCCTAAATGTGTATTAGGCATCAATAACAACAATAAAATGGCCTAATAGTGACATTAAAGCAATAATTCACAGCAAATATCATACTTGACAAATTTAGCCTAATTTTGTGCTCGCTGAATGTCTGCAATCAGACTGAGATTTCCTTGGTTGTAGTCATTATTCATATTGACGCTGTTAGCTTGTTGAAAAATATTTGTTTTGGTTTCTACTTGGATTGATTGTAAGCAGTTCACTTCAAGTATTCACTACTCAGTAATTAACTCTCATATCAGACCAAATATTACCCAGCTATTTCCAAATTGCGGTCTTGGAGACCCTTTGTATCTCAAAATTGGAAAAACCAAAACAAATGGGATGCATTTAAAACTGACTTATTCTAACCAGTGAACTATAAAACTATGAACAAGTCAAATCTTTCATATATTCAGAAGCACACTACACAGTACTTGTGTTGGAGTCTAACTGACCACATGATCAAACATATTTAAAAAAAAGCTACATACTATACAGATGTTGGGGTCTGACTGAAGCCATGTTTACATAATGAAAATATATAGCAACAGCAACAATATAAAAGGCACAAACAAAGCAAAGTGGCAGTAAATGGCCTACTAATTTGAACAAATGGAGTTAATAGGTGGCATGTTCTGAATGTACAAGGTTCATACACTTCATACATTTGTATGTGTTTTTCTGTCTAGTTCTCTGGAGCAGATGTAACATCTTCCCCATTTCTTAGACTATGCATCAGTACCCAGCACATTAGACACTGTTTCCCTGGAAGCCTGAGGCAAGGCTGCGATGTTCCTTTCCTATACCAGTGGCTTCACCATTTCTGTACCTAGGTCTCTGAGAAACAGCTGTCACTTACTCAAAGATTTATTATGCCATGTGCAATTCAACAAAATCCAAACAATATATGTATTCAGACATGCCATGCACATGTGCAATGCAACAGTGAGACTTTTCCCCAGCAACACCAACTGACTTTGCCCCAGCAATAGCATCTGTCAAGTGTGGGCTTGCCAGAAAATGTATCTGACAATTGGGGCTTCCCCAGAAACTCTTTCTAGCAAGTGTAGGCTTCTGAGAAAATACTATGATGGCTTTATCTTTCAAGAAACTCAATTTGCTGGACAACTGTTATGATACATGACACATATGTTATCTGGATTTCAGAGACACCCCTCCCCCCACCCTCATGACCCTTTTGGTGTATTTTTTGAAAACCCCAAACCACTGAAACTACAATGATAAAAACAATACTGAAAGAGTCATATAATCAAATCATAACTGTGGCCTTAAAACAAAAACAATCTGATGCTGGAATACCTGAGTAATTAATTTGGGTTTTAACTGACCCCAATACCTTTTGAGTGACTTTTTTCACTACATTAAAACCACAATAGGTATACAGATAAAACCAACACTAACAGGTTGTTCTCATCATAGTTTGAGAATTCTTAAAGAAAGAAGAGGTAGCCGTTTGCATAGCATGTTTTACTTAAATGTTTATATGAGTTTGGGGTCCAAGAGACCCTCAAACACCTTGGAATTGTAGTACTTTCATTTTCCCCATTGATTAACATTCATGGGTCTAATTCACCCCAGTACCTTTTTAGTGACTTTTTTGCTACACAAAAACCACAACAAGTAGGATGATAAAACCAATGTAGAACAATTGACCTCACCCTCGTCTGAGAATTCTTGATGTATGAAGAAGCACAGATCTGACAGTAAAAATCTTATTTACACTTTTGTACACATTGGGGTCAGATAGACCCCAAAACAGTAGGAGCGTTAAAATTTGAACCGCATTAGGTGTTTTTGGTAGATCATGTAAGTCACATGTGTTGTTTCTCTCTGCTCATGGGCCTAGCATAACTCTTAAAATCAAATGTAGGGCTTGCACAAGTTAAAGGGGCTTTGAATTGCTCAGGGAGAAGAAGCAGACAAGCAGGTTTAGGGAAGTTTAGAACACTTGCAACCTTTCCCTTTCTGGGCCAGATAGGCCTTGTCTGAAGTATCATTCCTAGAAGCATTAGGATACTGCAAGGCTTAGAGGTTGGATGCAAACAGAGTGGAAATGTAGCTTTCACTTGTCAATTTCATGTGATAGCATGTACACCTGCAATGCTACTTGTGGATGGTTTGGGCAGCTCCTTGTCTAGCTCATTTAATTGCCCCTGTGCCAGAGTTTTGGGAACCCTGTCCCCCTGCTGTCACACAGTGTAGTGTTCCATACAAACTATACCCATGCTGGTACTGATATTTGAGCATGCAAACTTAACATCCATCTTGCATGAACATTCCTATAAGTAAAACTTGATCAGGTGAATGTTCATGGAAGCAGGGATCTTCAAGGGAATTAGGCACTCAACTCCCCCTGGATTTTAATGGGAGTTGAGCACCTCCCTCCCTTAGATTCCTTTAAAAAATCAAGTTGGAAAGTAAACACTAAACGGGGCACAAGAACTGCCACAAAAAAGGGTCACAGCCATTTTTAGATTTGAGCAAATATGGATAATGTTTTTCAGTAATCACTCAGCTACCATATTAACAATCCCTTCCTATTCCTTCGTTTTCTGCCATGCAAAGCATTGTTTGCCAAAGGGGAACATTGTTGGATTTTCTCACTACTATGAATCTGGTGATGTGAAAACAGCTGGCATGCATATGTATTTTACTTTGGAGCTTCATTACTAACATTCTGACTATTGCTATAATTTTGAATGAGTGCAATTTATGAAATACTGCTACAGGGGAATGCAGTGTTTCCTGATTTGCCATTAAAGACACTGAGACAACTTAAAGTTTTTAATAGGAATTCAGATCAGGGACCTATAAGTGGCCAACTATAAATCAGGACAGTCTGTCAAAATAGATGCAAGACTCTTATACTCATCATAATACAGATCAAAATAATACGGAAACAATTGTAATGAGAGGCTATTTCCACATCCCCCCATCAACCCACACATACATACCTGCCCCTTCAGTGAGATGCTATTTTAGTTCATTATCATTTCTTCTTTGGTAGCAGGAAAATATTTTAGTGATACAAACTTGTTCTTTACATTCCAGAGAATCTTTTAGCAGTCAGACTTGGGTCATAATTATAAAATGTGGGTTGGATTTATCCTGTGTTTGAAAGATGAGGCACATAGTTCTATAAAAAATACTGCAGTTGTGCTAAAAATTAAATGGAAGTAATTCTGTAAACAGATCTGTACAACTGAATTGAGAAATAGAACATGATATTTTCCCTTTATTTTCCATTGTGACTTTAAACAGGTGAGTAGTCCTATAGATTTCAAAGCTAAGCACATGCTTCACTACTTTGTTTGATAAGAACTTAATTTCAGAATGACTAATTATCCCTTGGATTATCATAGCTATTTAAAATGTAATGATTGTGGGTAAATGGAAACCATTCTATAGAATTAAGAAATGAGAGTCAGCGTTGCTCAGAAAAATAGGGCTCTCCCTGCTGAGTTTTGAGACTCTCCCATTTGCCTGTGTGAATATGCTGAGAAAAATCTTAAACAGTACTAAAGAAACAGACAAGAGAGTTGGCAACAGATTCAAATTGTTCCAAACCAATGGAGCTATTAAATATTTATAGGAAGTTGAGTGTATCATTATCCCATTCCTAATGCAAATATGTTTTGTAGAATTTTTTAGTGTGTACAGGGGAAGCCAGACTGTGTCTGTGTGTGTGAGAGAAGCATCACTAAGTACCAGAACATTAAGGCCCATATGTTCCCAACAGCTGCACAACTGGAAAATAGTCTGAAGTTGAGCAATTTCGGTCTAACGGCATCCACATGAATGCACAGGATGCATGGTATAATGTCATTGTCAGATTGCCACATATGTTGCTGTCTGCATAATGGTTGTGGAATCTGATCTTAAAAAGCCTAATTCTACTACCCTTACTCATGCAGAGCAATATCTTACTCTGCAAGTAGTCTCATTGATTTCAAATAAACGAGTAGAACCTTACTGCACAAGAATTCCTTTTGCAATGAAATGGGACTACTTCTGGGTTAAGGTCCTACTCAGAGTGAGCATGGGTGGCAGAATTAGGCTGAAAATGAGGGCTATGCCAGGAGCAAAAGTGAGACAAGTCAACTGAAAGATAATATGCAATATGTGTTACTCTTCATAAAATAAGGTTTTCATGCTCAAATATCCATGCCAAGTTACCACCCCATACCTGCAGTAACTTGTGATCTACAGGACAAATAATCCACACTTGGGCAACATAAAAATAGGGTAACAGTTTCCTTTCTCATTCCAAAGTCACTCTACAGATCTAATGAAACCCCTTGGATCTCAGTGAAGAGAATTTGATCCTTCATTAATTATGGGCCAGACTATGACCCACTTAGTCTTACTGGTGTCTGATTACTCACAGGAATAGTCAGACTGAAGTCAATTAAGGAGTAAGGGGTTCACAATCTACCTCTAAATTATTTCTAGCATGTTGTGTCATAGCAAATTGATATAATTTATATATCCTAATGGCCTGACTCTAAATTGGAGAAGGATGAATCAAGTTCTAGGTATCCATTATGAAACTTCCACTTGTCAAGTTCATGGCAACTGAACCTATATTCCTGCTCTGTGGTCCAGTAAGGGCACCCACTCTATGCTTCGGCTTCCCAGACATCATCACCTTCTAACAGTTTTGTTTTTTTTCAGATTGCATAGTTCCCTGCCTATACGGTGTTATTCCCAGCAAACTAGGCTGCCTAAGCAGGCCTGTGTCTGTGCTTTGCTTTCTCCTCATAAGCTATGAGTAGTTGTGATTGCTCACAGTTATAAGTTATCTCACAGCCCTTTTTAAGCAAGCACATTTATTCTTAACTTGGAAGTATTGCAGAGAAAACATATTACAAAGAATAAAAGAACTTACACACATGCCAATAAGCCAGTGGTTCTCAAACGTTTTAACTGGTGACCCCTTTCACATAGCAAGCCTCTGAGTGCGACCCCCCCTTATAAATTAAAAACACTTTTTTATATATTTAACATCATTATAAATGCTGGAGGTAAAGCGGGGTTGAGGTAGAGGTTGCCAGCTCGCGACCCCCCATGTAATAACCTCGCGACCCCCTGAGGGGTCCTGACCCCCAGTTTGAGAGCCCCTGCAATAAGCTTACCAGAGATCACCCCCCTCCCCACACACACACACAAACACACAGAGCAGGGCTCTGGCAGTCCTTCAAACCACACTAGGGGGTTTTCTGTGGTTACAAATTCATAACAGCCTCTGCTCAGAACAAACACCCACATAAATAAATCAGTCTGTCCTTTATACAGCTTGGACCTTTGATCTTCAGATTCCGTGAATAGGGAATCTGCAGACAATGGTTCTCTCTTCAAGGTGTAGCTTCAAAAGGTTGGGTCTGGAGGTGGGAATTTTCATGCATCTCCCCAACCCCACCCCTACACACCCTCAGGTATTTCCTAGGAAACCTATTTAACTTTGTCCCAAAAGTTCCTTCTTGTCTGGTACATTGTTTAAAATAGTCCTTTGAAGCTCATAACACGTTGCTGGGTTTACATTGGCCACATCTCCCCCCTACAGAAGTTACAGCTAATCCCATAATAATACATAAACTTTGCATTCAATGCAACATACTTCAAAGACACTTAATTTAATAAAGTTTTTCAAGGATATGGTGGGAAATTACCCTATCTATCACACCATCATTTTTGATGTTCCCTGGGACAATTCTCTTCCTACAGCCAAATAAATAGTTCTTCAAGGTGAGTTGAATTGTGTTACTTTGAAATATGTTTTTGCATTAGGAACCTGACAAGTATCACATTTATGCGCTCTGTATTCATTCTTTGAAATATAACTACAGTCAGTTTCTAGTATGCCAAACAGCTAAGCCTGTTTTCCCTGTCGCCTGGGAAGGAGTATTTTCTTGATATATCAAGAGCCATTGCAACTTTCAAGAGCTGCCCACTTTCTTGCCTCCTGGGAAAACAAATAACTGCAACTTCTAATTTGAAAGATAACGCTGCATTAAATTGACAAATCATTGTTTACAACACTGAATTCAAAACAGCTAGAAATAATTTAGGCAAATAAAGGTATAATTGCTTGAGAAACAGCTATGTTAGCAAAAGCTTTTTGTGGTCCATGGCCAAGTTAAAAAAGACAGTGGGATAAACTGATCCACCTACAAGGATCCATAAATACCTACATTTTAGCTCTGACTTGGAAAATTACCCTTAATTTTGCAGCGTGTAACTTTACCTTTCATGGTCCTGATCCTGCAATCAGTTCTGCATGGGCAGGCTCTTATGTCTGCATGGAGTGGCTTAGAAATCAGTGGGGCTCTGCATGGGTACAGAGCATGTAACAGCTCCAATTGTAGGCTTGGGACCTAAATGGCTAAGGCTTTGTACATGCTGCTGTTTAGTAAAAATAGCACAAACTAAATTTTCCTCTCAGTTACCCTCTTGAAATTCCACTGAGATGAAAATTTGGTCGAATATTGTTATATGGCCAAACAGTCCTTTATTTAACCTGGGTTTTTGTGAAATCTTATTCATCACAGTAGGTGCACTTCTGCAAGACCTCCATACAAATAGTTACTAGTTAATGGTTAGGATCATTATGTTTGTATCAATCCACAGGAACCGTAAGATGATGATACCAAAATAAAATATTAATTGCTAAAAAATAGTGCAAGCCCTAGCTAAATTTCAATTACAATAATTCTGTCTAAGTCTTCCCTTTTGTTTCCATCAGAGAAATTAGTATTCACTAATTCATTGTCCTAATACCACTGTCATGTAATGTGTCTGGAATGGAATAGCTACTGCTTTTCATACAGTAAGTGGCTGCATCTTACATGAAGTGATCCCGGTATTTAGTCTTTACAATTGAACACTATAGGATTCCTCAAAAGGAAAAGTTCTCTATAAATGTTAAAACTATATGATTTAAAGTTGAAGGATGGACTTGTGGTTAAGGTACTGCATTGGGACTCAGGAGATCTGAGTTGAATTCCGCCACAGACTTCCTGTATGAACCTGGGCAAGTCAATTAATCTTTCTGTGCCTCAGTTCTCCATCTGTAGAATGGGGATAATAATAATTCGTTTCTCGCAGCCTTTGTCTGATTTAGCTATATAGATTGTAAACTATTTGGGGTAACTAAAGTTTCTCTAAATGTGTATGTAGTGCCTCTAGAACAATGGGACACTGATATTGGTTGAGTTCTCTACGTACTACAGTACGAAAAACAAATAATGATTTTACACAAAACTAGAACTGATTTATCTCATAGTTTTACATTCTGTTGAGTGGTTTTCTAAAAAAGCCTTGTCCAAATGAAGTGTTCCATTTTTGTTTGGCATTTTTCTACTCTCTCCAGTAAACTTTAAAGATATATATCTACTCTGATGTTTTTGAGAAAAAAATCCACTTAGACCACCAAAAGAGACTAGAGCACATAAGGAATATAGAAACAAAATGTATGAACAGGAAGATTAAATAAATAAAATAGTTTTGAATTCATTTGCCACACTATTCTGTTACAGCAATAAAATATCAGGAAGACAGTATTTAAGCAGTGTATTTTAAGTTAAATTGGCCCAATTTAAAAGCTGGATTTTATTAACAGATTATTTTCAGTCATTATCTTAAAATTGTTCCAAAGCATGTTCAGTACATCTTCAGGGTTATTTACAATCCTCACTGCCAATGACAACTTGCAAATACTAAGCAGGATTGCTTTGCATTGCACAATTCTGCACATCAGTGTCTTTCACATAGCCCAGTGAATGACTAATTAACACTTGCTGAAGCGTCCCTCGGCCCGCGCCGCTTCCAGCAGCTCCCATTGGCCTGGAGCACCGAACCGCGGCCACTGGGAGCCGCAATCGGCTGAACCTGCGGACGCGGCAGGTAAACAAACCAGCCCGGCCCGCCAGGGATTTTCCCTGCACAAGCGGCTGAACAAGTTTGGAAACCTCTAAATAATTCCTAGAGAAATCTTTTAGAAAATCATCCAATCTTGATTTTAAAATTGTCATTGATGGAGAATCTACCACCGCCCTTTGACAGTGGCTCATTACACTCACTGTCAAAAATTTACACCTTATTTCCAGTCTGATTTTGTCTAGCTTCAACTTCCAGTTATTGAACAGTCTACCTTTCTCTGCTAGACTGAAGAGCCCATTATTAAATATTTGTTCCCCATGTAGATACTTATAGACTGTAATCAATTCACAACTTAACCTTCTCTTTGTTAAACTTAATAGCTACTTGAGTCTATCACTATAACACATGTTTTCTAATCCTTTAATCATTCTCTGAACCCTCTACAATTGATCAACATTCTTATTGAACTGTAGGCATCAGAACTGAACACAGTATTCCGGCAGCGTTCACAGCAGTGCCAAATATAGAAGTAAAAATAACCTCTCTATTTCTACTCGAGATTCCCATGTTTATACATTCCAGGATCTCATTAGTTCTTTTGGCCACAACATCACACTAGGACCTTGTATTCAGCTCATTATCCACCACAATCCCCCAAATCTTTTTTGGAGTCAATGGTTCTCAGAAAAGGGTGATCCTGTAAGTATGGCCTACTTTCTTTGTTACTAGATGTATACATTTATATTTAGCCATGTTAAAACAAATATTATTTGCTTGCACCCAGTTTACCAAGCATTCCAGATCACCCTGAATCAGTGACCTGGCCTCTTATTTATTTACCACTTCCCCACTTTTTGTGTTATCTGCAAACTTTATCAGTAATGATTTTATGTTTTCTTCCAGGTCATCAATGAAAATGTCAAATAGCGTAGGGCCAAGAACCTACAACTGCAGGACCCCAGTGGAAACATGCCCACTCAATGGAAATTCCCCATTTGCAATTACATTTTGAAACCTATCAGTTATTCAGTTTTTAATCCATTTAATGTGTGCCATGTTATGATACTGTTTTAGTTTTTAAATCAAAGTGTTATGCAATACTAAGTAAAATGTCTTATAGAAGTCTTAAGCAGAAGTCAACGCTATTATCTTTATTAGCCAAACTGGTAATCTCATCCAAAAAAAGATATAAAGTTATTTTGGCAGAATCTATTTTCCATAAACCCATGTTGATTTACATGAATTACATTACTCTCCTTTGATTCTTTATTAATTGAGTCCCATATCAGCTGCTCCATTATCTTGCCCAAGATTGATGTCAGGCTGACAGACCTACAATTATCTGAGTCATCCTGTTTACCCTTTTTAAAAATTGGCATATTAGCTTTCTTGCAGTCTTCTGGCCTTCTCCAGTTTTCTAAGACCTACCTAAAATCAATATTAATGATCCAGTGAGCTCCTCAACCAACTATTTTAAAACTCTTGGATGCACATTAATCTGGACCTGCTGATTTAAAAATGTCTAACTTCAGTAGCTTTTGTTTAACATCCCCCAGAGAAAGAATGTTACTATCACCATATGATGAGACTATATCACCCTTTTCCCCCCAAATACAGAACAGAAATATTTATTGAACACTTCGGCTTTTTCTGATTTTATTTTATTGATAATTCTATGATTTCCATTTAATAGCCCAGATTTATCTATATGTTATGCCAGTCAATGATGGCCTAAACCTCAGTGGAGTCCAGTGACTGATAATGCACAGTGGGAGGTTGCAAGGCTGCAAGAGCAGCAGCAAATTCCCATTGCGGGGGAGAAAGAGGGCCTCTGCTGCCAGAACAGTAGGCAGGAACGGATGGGTCAGGGCATGCAATGATTCATTTCCTCTCCTTGGCAGAGCTCCTGAAGATAACCAGTGGAAGTTACTGAGGGCAGTTGACCATATTGTCAGTGAATTCGCAGACTCAGAAATGATGTATGTGGATGCAAATGAGTCACAGGGAGTCTAAATGTATGTCTACAAAGCAGCGAGGGTGTAGCTTCAGTTACACAAGTGGCAGCTTGGGCTAACTGCCTGAGTGCAGTCTTGCCCAACCCTCGTGGGTGCATACTTGGGTAGCTAGTTGCCACCTGAGCCACTGTGGCCACGCTGTGAGTTTCAGGCACTAGCTTGAGCAGAGCTAACACGTTTTCATCTATCTCAGGTGGGAATTACTCCTCCCAGCTGCTGTGTAGATGTACCCTAATTAAGGGTGAGGCGCTGTCTATGTTGTTGTTACTCACATATCAATAGGGACGTAGCAGAAAAAAGTGACTCACATGAGAGTCTATGAATATATTCGTTTACATGGATAACTCCCTACTTAATTTACTTTTTCTTGCACTTTCTTCTAACCCGTGGTCATATGATTAACACCATTTTAAGCACCCCTCCACTCACTTAGACTCCTAGATATTCCTTTAGAATGATTCTCCTCTCACTTATCCCAGTGTAAATCAAGAATGACTTCCTGATGGAGTTACACTTGTGTAAAACAGGGATAAGTGGGAGAAGAATCAGGCCATTTTAGCCTCATTTAGACACCTTTACATCCACTTACCAATGTACCACCTAGTCAATTAGAAACACAGATTCTACAGGAATGGGCAGCAGTATAAAACAGACAGATTAGATTTATGAACTATAATCACAATAGAAGTAATTGTATGAAACTGGGCAAAGGAAAATGTAGGTTGTTTATCAGAAAAGTTTCCACAATGCTCTTGTCTAGTAGAATGTGGAATACTTTCCCATGGGTTGTGGCAGAAACCACACGGAGAACAAACTAGACAAAACAAAAAAAAGCGTGGACTGGAAACACCATCTGAAACATCCCATGAGAAAGAAAACCTGCACAAGCATGCAGAGAGACAACATGACCTCAAGGACCAAACCTTCAAAGAGGTTTCAGCTTTGAGTGTAAATTAAATATACAGTCTGTAGGCACAAACAGGTTCCATGGCTTTAAAATGGATTTTATTAGATCTTCAAACACCAAGCACCTGACTGTGTGCAATACATACAAATAACTATCAATATCCCTTTGAAAAGTAGGCATGACAGATCACTTCCTTCTCTAACTCTAATGATTTTCTAGTAGTGTATATTAATCTATAAACATTTCACAAATATTAACATACTAAATACTGTCCAGCTGTCTGCAAACAGTAAGGTGATATTTCCATCAATGAGTTCTCATATCAAACAACATGAGATATTCATCAATATCATTGGGTTCATTAGTATTATCTTAACGCCTAAGGTGGACTTACAACCTTAGGCTCATTAGTTTGGCGAAGAATATGCCATTATTTACACTATGATAAATAATGAATTTTCTTATCTGTATCACCACGCTTTATTTTCTCTTACTTCCCTCTTCTCAGCTGTCCCTGATTGTTGTCTCCTTTCTTCTTGTTTTCCCATGCTTGTCTGCCTCTCTCATTTCTCCCTTCCGCTCCAGTCAAAGGCATTGGCTCTTGGTCTGCCACTGGCTGCAGGCTTCTATTCTGTTTTTTGGCAGCTCTAAAGTTGTGGTTTTATATTCAAAAATACTGAAGTGGAAGTATTAAAACTCTTGGTTGAGCTTCCTTAAATAGAAATTGCAACTTTAAAGCTGTTGCTACTATTGACAAGCACAAGAGTATACATTGGCAGATTCAAAGAGCACATGCCATTGCTTAGAAAGGAAGGGTATAAAAAAATAAAGAGCTGGAGAGTTTCAGCTGTAAAATGTGTTTTCCTCATGCTGCAGCAGTAACTTCTTAACTTATTTATTTTTGCAAGGGTTTTTTTTTTCATTCCATCATCTAGAACTAATGTTGGTATCAGACAGTCATAGGACTGTAAATATGTAGGACAAGATTTTCAAAGGCGACTAGCATTTTTGGGTGCTCAATTTGATATACATCAAGTTCCAGAGGATGGATGCTTGGCACTTCCTGGAAATTAGGCCCCTTTAAGGTTTCTCAAGTTGGGCATCCAAAAACGGAGGCACCCAAAATCACTTATCACTTGGGAAAACATTAGGCATAGAGTATTATTGTACTGTGACAGAGCCACTCTGAAGGGCCAGGTTACAACATGCTGAACAGTACCTTACACCAGGGCGGGCTGAGGAATGTGCTGGCCGCCGCTTCCCGCCTCCCCCATTGGCCTGGAGCGGCCAACCGCAGCCACTGGGAGCTGCGATCGGCCGAACCTGTGGACGCGGCAGGTAAACAAACCAGCCAGGCCCAGCAGGGGCTTTCCTTGAACAAGCGGGGGACCAGCTTTGAGAACCACTTCCTTACACGATGAGCAGTCCTACAGAAGTCATTCAGGTTGCTTATGGCATAAGGTTCTGCTCAGTGTGAAAATGAGGGTTACAGCCTGGCTCTCTGCAGTTAAGAGAGAGTGCCTACTGTTATTGTTTAGTAGCAGAGGAGAACTTGAGAAATCTACCCAGTTTCAAGAGACATTCATTGAGAATTCTCCTGTTTGAGCCAGTCCTACATCATCAACTGTCTCTCCCAAATCTCATCTCACTGCCAAGTCAAATTCAACATTGCAAAAATTGAGCTTCTGACCCCCCCCCTCGTCCTGCCTTCTCCCTCCCTTTTCTATCTCTGTCCACCATCCTCCCTGTCACAACCTTGACATCATCTTTGACTCCTCTCGTATCCACCCTGACATTAAAACCTATCTGTCTGTCCTTACAACATCTCCAAAATGGATCTTTTGCGTGCCAACCCTAACAAAACCGTAGTCCATTCCCTCACCATATCTTGCTTTGACTACTCTAAACTAAGCCCCTCTGATCTCCCTGGTTCCTACTGCATGCCCTTTCATGACATTGAACATGCCATCACCAGAGCCCTCCTGCTACAGGTTTTACCACCAGGAGGGGATGATCTCTCAGAAGGTTCATCCAGAAGTTATGGGGTTTGTTTATTTCATTACTACCTGAAATTAATAGAGAGGAAATGAAAGGATGACTCTGGGGGATTTATTTAACTCAACAAAGCCAAAAAAATGGAGTTAAGGTAAAAACCTTAGCCACCACCAATATGCAGGATAAGGTTAGTTTAGACAGGAATATCCAGCATCTGGCTGGAGCACGTTAAACAGCAAATGTAATGTCTTAAGCACTTATTTTTAAGTTAACATAAAAAAGTATTAGCTGACTTTTTCTAAACATTATTACAAATAATTGTGTCCCTGGTACCTTCATGGATTTTAAAAGCAAACACAGAGAATCATCAACTTATCACATTTCACTGTTGCTTGTACAGATGATTGTATGAGTTTACTTGTATACTGTACACATGATGAAAAAAAGATAGATTAAACCTGCCTCATCCTAATTACATACAGTTCATCATAATCAGGGAGAAAACCTGGCACCACTGAAGTAAGTGGGAGTTTTGCCATTGATTTCAGTGGGGCCAAAATTTTACTCCAAGTGTCTTATGTTCAGGAGAGGCCCAAGACTATGATTTCAGTCATGTAAAGCTTTATTTCCATGAGTAATCTTTGCTCAAATGAGTAAAGCAGTATCAGACTGTGCTGCAGGATAACAGGAGTTTAGCGGTTCAGGGTGGCCTAGCACTGCCAAAGCTGTGTCTGGATTGTCCCTAAGAAAGAACTACAAATTAAAGGGGACCTCTGCACATAGGTCTCTCACCTTCTGAATAATAGCAAGGCTCAGCTATCTCAGTGGCACAGTCCCCAGGCCCATGAAACCTTCTGAGAGCTCCAGGGCCTGAGCTGCACAGGGAAAGGGGTGCAGTTGTTGGAGCAAGGAGGGTGCTCATCTTTCCTTCTCTGGCCCCATGGAAAACAGCTAGAAAATAATGTAGAATATAGAAACATGAATAAAATTATCTCAGTCTAAAAGATACAGTTAGTTACTTTGAGCAATAGTAATGTTTCCTAAGATTATCCAACCCCCTCCCCCCCCCTAAAAGTTGTGACCAAATATTCATTTAACAAACAAATCTGGCTTAGATTTCCAGTTTCGTCCTCATAATTTGGACACATTTTGAGAGGTTTTCACTGACTTGCTGAGGCTGGTTTAATTCAAATTAGGCTAATAATAACACCAAATGTACCCTAAAAGTATATTAAAAATAGTAATTTGGTTTGATCAGTTTAACATATAATTAGACATTTTCATTTTTTTTTCACAGTCATCACCCAAGCAACTAATAATTACTTTCTGCAACATATTTAAAATATAATGTGCACCTGTAGGTGGAATGACTATTACCATAGTATTTACTTTAATACATTCTTGTGTAGAGAAAAATACAAGCATAGGATGGCATCCATTCATTGTCAATACCTCTAGGAGTCAATAAACAAAAATGTAATCTTTATTATAGTAAGGGTATGTTTGAATTCTTTAAATGGTACTGAAGAATAAAATTATTTTCCTTTAATGCTTTTCAAACCATTTCAGAAAGTCAGACAAACAGCAAGGCATGGTTTACTGGCTCCCTAGACTCTGTGCCACATCCCTCTTGATATTCAATGCCCTGTGGACACATGTGTTTTGCTGATTTCATGCTTCTCTGTTCTCTTTCACTTTTGCAGATCACTGGACCACAACCACAGTCACATTTAAGAAATGTTGCCGTGTTGCGGTTTCTGAAATTTGGCAGAGAGTACTATATTTCCATCCTCTGAGCCAAATGCTGTTCCCAGTCAGTGCTAGCTGTGTGCATGTATTTCAGTGCCAAATTTGGCCCTTTGTGTTGATCCTGTTTCAGAATGGATTTCTGTGACTCAGCACTTAGTCTTGCTATTGGGATGTTGGGTTTTGTTTTTTAAAGAATAAGCAAAACAGACAATTCTTGATTAATGAACAGATTAATTCATTTTTACTCAAGTTTAGTTTTATTTTTTTCTTAAATCAAAGAAAAAAAATTAAAACCACATTTCTGAGAGCTGCTCATATCACACAACCAGATTAGCTTTTCCCTTTACAAGGGAAAGAATATATAGTATTGAGCCTTAATAGATTTCAGAGACTTCTGATGTGTTGGATAAATCATTTAAAACCTAAGCAAGATGAGATACTAGCCATGTTCAAACAGACTCTAAGCTCCCATGATTTTCACAATATGTGTTTTTGTTGCCTTGTATCCATTCCAAACTTCTGAGCTATACTCAAACAGTTGGATGTGCCACAAAATATACCACAAAAATGATGTATCACAAAACGCTGCTCCATTCTCCACAGAATGTGGGAAATTGATTCAGGTCAAAGCAATTATTAATAGCTTGAGATCCAGGATTTGCTATATTCACTCCTGGACCAGTCACAGATTTAAGGGCCCAGGGTCTGTTATTATTCAATATTTTCATTAATGACTTGGATAATGGAGTGGAGACTATGCTTATAAAGTTTGCTGATGATACCAAGCTGGGAGGCATTGCAAGCACTTTGGAAAACAGGATCAGAATTCAAAAGACCTTGACAAATTGGAGAATTGGTCTGAAATCAACAAAATGGAATTCAATAAAAACAAGTGCAAAGTACTACATTTAGGAAGGAAAAATCAAATGCACAACTACAAAATGGGAAACAACTGGCTGGGCAGTACGACTGCTGAAAAAGATCTGGGGATTCTAGTGGATCACAAATTGAATATGAGTCAACAATGTGATGCAGCTGCAAAAAAGGCTAATATCATTCTGGATTGTATTAACAGGTATGTCATGTGTAAGAAACGGGAGCTAATTGTCCCGTTCTACTCGGAACTGGTGAGACCTCAACTGAAATACTGTGTCCAATTCTGGGCATCACACTTTAGGAAAGATGTGGACTAACTGGAGAAAGTCCAGAGGAGAGGAACAAAAATGATTAAAGATTTAAAAAAACATGAGGAAAGGTTAAGAAAACTGGGCATGTTTAGTCTTGAGAAGAAGACTGAAGGGGTACCGGACAGCAGTCTTAAGCTATGTTAAGAGATGTTATAAAAAGGATTGTGATAAATTGTTCTTTGTGTCTACCGAAGATTTAATCTGCAGCAGGGGAGATTTAAGTTAGGTATTAGGAAAAAACTTTCTGGCTACGAGGGTAGCTAAGCTAAGGTTGGAGGATTCCACAACTTCCAAGGGAGTTGTGGAATCCTCATCATTGGAGGTTATTTAAGAACAGGTTGGACAAACACCTGTCAGGGATGGTCTAGGTCAGGGGTCGGCAACCTTTCAGAAGTGGTGTGCTGAGTCTTCATTTATTCACTCTAATTTAAGGTTTTGCATGCCAGTAATACATTTTAACGTTTTTAGAAGGTCTCTTTCTATAAGTCTATTATATATAACTAAACTATTGTATGTAACATAAATAAGGTTTTTAAAATGATTAAGAAACTTCATTTAAAATTAAATTAAAATGCAGAGCCCCCTGGACCGGTGGTCAGGACCCGGGCAGTGTGAGCGCCACTGAAAATCAGCTCGCGTGCCGCCTTCGGCACGTGTGCCATAGGTTGTCTACCCCGGTCTAGGTTTACATGGTTTTGCCTCAGCACAGGGAGCTGGACTTGATGACATCTTCTCAGGGTCCCTTCCAACCCTATGTAAGCAGAGTCAGGATGAGCTCTACCCTGACATCTGGTGGTGAATTATGGCGAGTGTGGAAAAGAACTCCAGGGGCTGATCTTGTTTGCATAGGCACACCCACTCGCCTGGCATGTAACAACAGCAACTGAAAGTGGTTACTTTGGCTGGTGTGGGATCCCCAGTTTCTCTGTTATTGGGGCAGGAAGAATAAAGTTTTGTTACCCTGATTCTGTGAATCAAGGCCAGTGGAACTGTTGTATGACAGAAGGACTGAGTGAGTCCTTCACCATTACCTAAGTAGCATTTGCTTGTCAAGGGGCATGGGTTACAAAACCCAGCGAATTGAGAGAGGTTGGGGGCAGGTATTGGTACTGGGTGGTGTGGGTCCCTTTTGTGGGCCTGAAACACCAATTGCACCTTCTCCTCTCTCCACTGTTGAATGTCAGAGCTAACTTTGATTCCCTTAGGAGTCTAGTTACAGGCTGCTGAGCTGAGTTCACTTTGGGCCACTAGTGCACCAGCACTGGGGCTCCCCTACTATGAGCTGAAATCGCTAAGAGCTGAAATCACAAAAGAGCTGAGATCACTGAGGCTGTGTTAACTAGTGGGGGAGCCTGAAGCTCTATTGCTAAGCGGCTGGCGGAGCAGTTTGCGGGGACGGCTGGAGGAGCAGCTAGCCGAGTGGAGCCTCGCGGGGACGGTTGGAGCAGAGCGGAGCTGAGAGGCTCACAGGTCAGTGAGCGGAGCAGAGCAGCTGGAGGAGCAGCTGGCAGAGCGGAGCCTTGCGGGGACGGTTGGAGCGGCCCAAGGGACGGTTGAAGTGGAGCGGAGCCGAGCGGCTCACAGGTCGGTGAGCGGAGCAGAGCAGAGCGGAGCAGCTGGCAGAGCAGAGCAGTTCGTGGGACGGCAGGAGCGGCTCACGGGACAGCAGGGGGAGTGGAGCGGCTTGTGGTGAAGGCTGCGGCGGAACCCCACAGAGAGGTGGCCGGTTGGTCTCGGATCACGTAAGGTGCCCCTTAACACCCTGCGCACCCCCCCCCCTGAACTCTGGGGCTGCACTGACTAGGGACAGAGACTTTGGGGGGTTGTTGGACTTTTGGGACTTTGGTGATTCTTGGGTTGCTGGTTTCAAGAACCAACGGGAAAGGACACGGCCCAATTTGCTGGGGTGGGTCTTCGCTCATGGTTGGGTCTATGAACTCTAGTTGTGGTGTTTTCCCAATTTAATGCTATGTCGTTTACCTCATGTTATTAAACATTTTCTGCTACACCGAGGCTCTGTGCTTGCGAGAGGGGAAGTATTGCCTCTTCGAGGCGCCCAGGGGTGTGTGTAAGATTTTCCCAGGTCACTGGGTGGGGGCTCGAGCTGGTTCTGTGTCACGCTGTTGGGAAGGGACCCCTATGTACTGAACCCGGCCCTTGCTGCTATCAACTTGGCCTGGCAGAAGGGTTACACCTACATTTCTATTATTCTATGATTTCATGAACCAACAAAGCTAAATTCA
Source organism: Emys orbicularis (assembly GCF_028017835.1). Lineage (NCBI taxonomy): Eukaryota > Metazoa > Chordata > Testudines > Emydidae > Emys > Emys orbicularis. Next base: position 95,640,432 of record NC_088685.1, on the reverse strand, counting down.
TCCTCAGAAAGCTGGGATTTCAAATGTCTCAGTGATATATACTGTACTGCATTCATTTCTAGCACATGTAAAGGACACTGAGATCCTCAGAGGAGAAAGAGAAAAGTATTGGGGTACGATCAGATATCTTTTCACCACTGGACTTCATGTTAATCTGATCACCTTCTTGTTTTTCTGGCCTTTGGGTTAAATTCTACCCTGATATATATATTACTCACTTCTCCCACTGATATTACATCTGTTGTTGAAGCCCTATGAATGCACCTAAGGGCAAAATTCGTCCTTTATTCATCTAAAAAATATAGTGTAACAATACTGTATTTGCTATGTTGGCCCTTGTGAAACTATGCATTCAGTTTCACCTTGTAATAAAGTTTGCATGTAGATTACATAAAATAATCTATGTTAAAAGAACACTATTTAGGTTTCAAAGACAAGCATACAAATACCGTTATTGCAGTTGCTGCTGCTGCTGCTGCAACCTTAATTCTGATCCCTTGTGTGTCTAGCCTGTGCACTGGTCCTGTGGAAGAAATAATATGTGAGCATGTAATTGAAGACTGTATTGTGATACATAGGCATAAAGGAGGGGGGGAGGGCTGAATTAAGCTTTCATGATCAACTGAAAATCTGACATTTCCAAAATTTTAAGTGCTTGTGTTTGCAATGTAACTAACATTTGAGGGTTTCCTTTTTTCAAATGTAATTTCCCAATTATTTTAAAGGAAAAAGGTAAATACAGAGTCTATTGTGTGCATCTATAACAAGCTCCTCATCATGCATCATCAGCAAAGTTTCAAACCTTGGCATAACGGACTTCCCCCACTTGAGCTATAGAACTAACTGGCAACAAGAGGAGGGATGGACAGCAGCTGGGTTTATGTCCTGGAGTCTGAGGGGCAGTCGTTGGCTAGGAGGAACCCAGGTTGGGTTTGCCAAATCTCTCTTCTCCTTGCCATGCCTAATAGGTGGTGCCACAAGGTGCTGCCACCAGGAGTGGAGGGAGAGGGCAATGGACTGCTGGGGCCATGTTCTGCATCTGGTAGGTAGTGGCTGAGGATGGGGAGATTGGCTGGGCTCCTTCTTTCTCCAGCTCCACAGAAGTTGCCACCAAAGGGGCGCATGGGCTTCTGGGACCTTATGCTGAAGAGAATTTCAGGGGACAAATAAGAGGGCTAGCCCACTGCCAACAATTGAAGGCCTGCTGTAAACAATCGAAGTGTGAGAACTTCTCAGAGAAAAGACTGCAAGAATGTCCTATAATGGAAGTGTAAAGCAACCTATCTAGAGAGGTCACTACCAGCTCCCTATAGAATATATGATGAAGAAAAAAGCTAATAATTTGAGAAAGAAAGAAAGAAAGAAAGAAAGAAAGAAAGAAAGAAAGAAAGAAAGAAAGAAAGAAAGAAAGATTATTCAGAGTTAATAGAGGAGCACAGGGAGTAACACACTTCTAGCTGATAACTGAAGTTATACTAATAACTACTCATGCACAACTTTGAAAATGTATCCTAAACTTTCCCAGCATGATATTTGTAACAACCCTGGGAAGTGCCATTAGCCAACATAAATGAATATGTGACTTCTAAGAAACTGAGCCCTGAGATATTTTTTAAGGTTTCTACAAAATCACCTTCAAATTTGCCCAGCAAGAAATGTTCAGCATTCGATTCATTAACCAATTTACTTTGTTCTTCCTTCACATTTCTTGGCTGAAAGTCCAACAGGAGTTGATAAAAAGATGATAATTTATGAGACAGTGGGTCAAATTCATCCTGTAGTATAAATTAATTGAAGGCAGTAGAGTTGCATCAGAGGATGTTTTCTCCACACTATTTTTAATACAGATCTGACAAAATTGTGAAAGATGCTGTTTTATAACATTTTGTATAAAATATATAGTGCCTCCAAGGAGCACTGACACTCTCCAGAGCACCAAACAAAAGTAAAAATTAATGGCCAGGCCTTACGAAAAGGTATGTTTTAAACATCAGACAGAAACTTTCATTTTCCATTTATTTCAACCTTCCATCTAATCATTCCTTCATCCTTCTCAAATTTGTACAAAAATGTTGCATTAAGCAAAAAAACCCAACAAAAATGCCCCAAATTCCTGTACATTTGTGCCCTTAGGTAGACCACCTGCATGGATCATTTAGGATGCTTAGCTTTCAAACTCCTTGTGACTTTCTTGTCTTCCAAACCATTTTTTATTGCCTTTCTTGCACGGTTTAATAGTCTTGCTTTCTCTCTCTCATAAAACTGCTGCAGGCCACAGCACACATGCTGTCAGAACTTTTACTTTTTGAGAATGTTAGTAATTTATTTTTCCAGTTCTTAAAGCCACAGAATGGCATCATGTGATTTGGTAGGATTCCTTTCTTCACAAGACAGTTGTGCAAGTGTTTCTTAGATACACATACAACCTACAAGAACAGATCCAAATCCCCCTGAAGTCCAGTAGAAAAACTCCTGTTGACGTCACTGGGCTTTGCATCAGGCCCCGAAACAGCAGATTATTTTTTTAAAGGTAAAATAAAATGATTGCTCAGTCAGGCTATTTTCATGCTGCCCATAGTTATGGCTGGTGCGCAGGCAGACCGTCCCAGAAAGACCATTGGGAGACACTGTTCCTCAGAAATAGATCCTGGGGCTTCCCTATTGTGATGATGGGTGGGGCATACGTACATGGTGAATTGGGGGCAGAGCCAACCAACTCCCACCCAGTTGTTCCTCGGGGTGCTTCTGGTGTGCAGTCCTAGGATTCCTCCAAACACAGAGTTGTAATCCAGGTAGCCCTTAAGTAGTGATGCAAAGTGGGAGGGGAATCCTTAGTTCTTCTTGCACAACCATTTAAGAGCCAGGCATAATCAAGAACATAAGAATGGTCCTACTAGGTCAGAACAATGGTCCATCTAGCCCAGTATCCTATCTTTGGACAGTGGCCAATGCCAGATGCTTCAGAGGGAATGAACAGAACAGGCAATTATCAAATGATCCATCCCCTGTCATCCTGTCCCAGCATCTAGCAGTCAGAGGCTTAGGGACACCCAGAGCATATTGTTACATCTTTCACTATTGTAGCTAATAGCCACTGATGGACCTATCCTCCATGAATGTATCTAATTCTTCAACTACCAATACCTGCAGAATTTATTTTCTATGTGGTGTAGGCATCAAAGGGAATGAGAACTGCCACTGCTGACCTAATACAAGACATATTAAGTGCATTTGCGTAATAAGTGTAGGGCTCTTCTGCTTCAGCCATCATCCACATGGTCAATCTTGTTCCTGGAAAGCACAGCTATCATCAAAAAAGAGAGCAACTGCACTTTATACTATGAAAACACAGCACCAAAGACTTGTTGGCGGGGGGAGGTGTACATTAGAAGAGAGGGGGACAATTCATCTCTGGTGCAGTTCAGTCAATGTCAGTGGAATACTGGGTCTCAGTTCTGCTTGATTTCATACTATGGATTTCTTATTTGGTGCATGATAAATATTCTAGAACTTTTTTAGCTCCACTGCTCAGAATTGGATACAGCTGGTCTGCATATGTCTTCAAAGCATGACAGCCTTGTATATGCAGTGAACTGTATGAATCCCATCAAAAATTGAAGTTTGGAAGCAATTCACCATTTGCATGCCTGAAAGGGAAAACAGATCTATTTGACGTCACCAAAATTAATGGTTATCTTCTAAGTTTGTCTCATTCTAGTTTCAGATTTTCATGGGCAGACTATCAGTTATTATAAATTACTTGAGCACTTGGGTTTGACAATGACTGAGCTTCCCCTTTTGGTTGAAATTCACAATTAGTACTGAGCAGACTGCTGATCCAACTCCCATGATGATTCTCTGTGTAAATTCTGGTTGCTTAAAATAACAAAATCATCTTCGCTACAGTTCCCCTTTTCTCCTGGGTGAAGGAAGATGTTGGATTTTATTTCCAGCATCCAAATTACTTTGAATGTATTACTTGGGAATGATACAGCAGTGAAAAACTCTTGCTGAGTCAAGACATTCTGACGAAATAGGAGAGAGAAAGGGGTTATAAAAATGCAACAAAACAGCATGTGTGATTTAGTCTACATAGCTTGCATTCTACATTTGTTTGACACAGTGTATTGTCATACACTAAATTCTAGTTATTAACAATGAATAAAATGTCTGAGAGGATATTTTGCCTACAGTTAATGTTTTTAAAAAATTGCAAAGTTGAGTCTTGAGGACAAAAATAGTTTGCCAAAGATCTTTACAGAGGATAAAGCTAGTATCTTGGCTATGAAAGTTAAGCCAATGACACATAAATACTCAGGTGCACCAAATTAAAAGTCACATTCCAGGGAGAAAGCCAGTTCTGTGTCTTAAGATTTACAAACTAATTTATTGAAAAGACCATTAAAAAGTGACAGTATGGTTGTAAGACTACATTGTACACACAATTTGTTATTTTAAAATTGTAATTCAAATAATTATAATTAAGTTATCCAAAATAATTATATTGTCATTTGTAAATTTTGTCCATGGGGATTTTTTTAATGAATTTCTATAACCAGAAAAATATTAGTGAATTAAAAAGAGGTTCAGATAAGAGCAACAAGAATAGTCAGAGGGCTGTGACTGATTCATAAAGAAGGATTAAGGGAGTTAATATGTATAATTTAGCAAAGAGCTGACTAAGTGGCAACATAACAGCCTACAGATATCTGAAGACTTCACGGTGGCACATGTGGGTAAAAGCAAGAGTAATGGAAAATTTAGACTAAATATAGGGGGGAAAGTCCCACCAATGGTGGACTGTTCTCTGGAATTTTGAAACTAGATGAGACGAAGCATTAGACAATTTACTCTAGGGAGTAATCCTGCATTGGAAGACAGATGGATTGCATGAATGTATTGGTCTTTTTGTTCTGTAAATTATAAATTTAAGTCACAGCATTTTTGTTTTAGAATTAAATTGGCAAGGGGGACCAAAGTCCTCAAAAGAGAAGTCAAGAAAAAATCCCTCACCACCATCAATTACAATATTGCACAATTGGCTTGGAGAGTTATGGTGGATTTTCACCTTCCTCTGAAGCATCCGATATGGGTCATTGCCCGAGGCAGATTTCTCACGTGGGGCTGAAGGCCTGATGGAGTATAGCTAATCCTATGTTCCTTTTAAACAATGATCCAAACCCTGCTGAAGTCAATGGGAGTCTTTCCATTGACTTCAATGGGCTCTTAATCATCTCGTAATGAAATAAAACCCAAACCAATGCCCAAGGATCAGGAAAGCCCAAGAAGTTAGATCCCGAACACCCTTTGTTTACTAAGGGGGAATTAAAATAGTGAAGAAGTGGGCTGGGGAGACCTTGTAAAGGGAAGTAACAGCTACAATGCATGTTCCCTCTCTCCTGCAGCTCATCTTTGGGAACAATATGTTGGGGATCTGCTAGAAATTTGGAGGGGGGTAGAAGACGGGGCAGTTTGCAAGATTGCCAAGCAAAGAAGCAAATATGTGCCCTGATCCCGTAAGGAAGGGAATAAACCCCCTCACCAGTTTTATCATGGAAGTTAGCAGATTGGAATGAAGAAGCTAGTGGCAGCAACAGCACAAGCCAGTGGTGATTCCATACATAGGGCAGCTGTGTGTGTCTGGTCAGAGATCTGTGAGGTCAGGTCCTGAGTAGCCTATGAATCCCCTCCCAATTTTCCTTCTGCTAGGCCACTATTCCAAATTTAAAAATGGAGGTTGTGCAGGAGATGAGGCAAAAACAAAGAAAGTTTTTTCCCCTCCTAAATAACTCTCTCCTTCCACTGCGTTTATGTCAAAAGGGAAGGATCTGGGACTAAGTTGGGAAAACTAATAACAATGTATGCTATAGACACATGTAATTAGAATACAGATCTACACTACTACAATTTTATACAGTATATAATTTTATACTCCTGGCATTCAAGGCTTGCAAAACCTAGGACTGCTTTAGGCTGCACACAAACAGGAATGTGCTGGAAATGCATGTGAAAAAAAACACCAATCATATTTAAAGTGGGGAAAAGAACGATACATTCTGATATCTGATTGTTTGCAGTAGATCATTTATTTCGCTTTCCAATTCAAGGACTGAAAGTACTAACAGCTGGGTGTCAAAAAAGACATGTTCCTGGCTTTTTGCCTCAACAGCCAGTTTAAATTCAACTCTGGCCAGTATTAAGGAAAAGAAGTTTAGTGCTTTCAATTCCGTTTCTGAGAGACTATTGTTCCCATCACAGCAAGATCTCACATTTAGCACAGTTGAACAGAGTTATTAGTGGTTTTTCCTTTAAAATGATAGGACTAAATAAGCTTACAGAGAAAAAAAACATTCTCATTGCAACAGAAGATAATTTTCTCAGATTAGCAATGATTTTCAGTGGGCAGAGTCTTACAGAAAAGTCCTGTTTTACACTCACCAACAGTCTAGTTAGCTGAGCACGTTAAAGAAAACCAGTCCCCAGAATGTTGGTTAAGCTAATCCCCAAACCACTGAAAATAAAACATCAAGAATAATGTAATGAACTTGGATAGTGTGTATATGTACTACTGCCCTCTACTGGATAGAATCAGAACTATTCAACTATGGGTCATAGGTCCTGTCCTGCTAACAGCTAATGGAGATTTTTTCTTTAGTTTCAGTGGCATGGGAGCTTGTGCTCAATGAAAAGGATCTGAGTTCTGTAAGTGATGCTACCATAAAGCTATCATGTGCATCATATCATGAAATCCTAGATGGTGAAAGATTTGTTATGATACAATCTAAGATGTACAGTTATCCTATATGATAAGTATGATGAATTAGTTCAGTAATATTTACTCTTCCCTTTCAAGAGGATTTAGACTTTGACAAGTAAAATGCTGATTTTCATACAGTTCCACCAAATCTACTAAATGAGGTAAGACAAAGACAAATGGAGGGTAGACCTCACATTTACTATCCTAATGCCAAGCTAATTTGCACACAACCTGTCCTACAGAAAGTGAACATCAGCTAAATGACCAGTCTGTACCTGTCACACATGAAAGCAAGTTTTTCTAGGTGTTTGCTCACAGAATCTGAAAAAAATATATTAATTATTAGCTCTATAATCCTGTAAGTATGCATAATACAGACAAACACAATATGACAATGTCTCTGCCCCCAAAAAGTTTACAGTCAAGGTGAAACTTACTACAAAAGACAACATGCTGACCTGAGTGACTCTGTATAGCCAGAAAAAAAGATTTACTAAATATGGCATGGAAACAATGGCTTCCTTTGTATAGGGTGGTACCTAATACCGAGGATTTCATACTTAATGATGCTGCATTTGTTGCTTCCAATGATTTTTCCATATCTCATCCACATCTTCTGTGTAATTTTTTGTGGATGGTTCAACAGATGCAATTCTGAATTACTCTGGTTTTGCTCCTTTAAATTAGGTCCTTAAGGGTAGATAATGTCATTTATGGAGGAAGAGAATGCTTGAGCTGGACATTTTGTCAGATATTTTAGTTGTACGATGGCTGCTGAACTTCTACCAGATTACACCCATTGATTTTTGCAGGATAAAATATGTGATGGGTTGGTTGCTTATGAAGATATAATAGAGGTGTCACATATGAAGAAGGATGGTTTTATGATGAAAGCACAGGGTTGGGAGTAAGCAGATGTGTTTTATTTCTGACTTTGCTGCAGATATGATCCTGCTCTCACTTAGGGCCTGAACCAAAGCCCACTGAAGTCAATGGAAATATCCCCATTATCTTTAGTGTGGGAATTGGATCAGGCTGTTACCACTGATCTTGCACTAGTGTACTTCAATTCTTCTGCTTTCAGTTGAGTTAGAGTATTACAATTTACATGAGCATAAGGGAAGCAAAACCAGACCATTTATGTGTGACCTTAAGCCATAAGCAAGTTTTAAGCATAGTAAATGTAGTAGGAGGGAGAAAGAACACACATGAGTATCAGAAGTCCAGTCACATAATAAGACTTAAGTTGTAATATCACTAGGGAAACAACATTATACACCATTGTATTAAAACAGAAGCTCATTTTGGTTCATGGAGAAAATAACGGACACATTAATCTACAGGAGGATGAGTGAAGTGAAGTTTAGATACGGGAACTGACATCCATGAGAGCAGCTCACCTATAGCTCATCACTTTTTCTCATATCATGGGATGGCTCCGGTTCAAAGTAGCATTCTGTAATGTTGGATGGACAAAAGTGTCTTGGGGAGAGGATTGCCCCACTGTCTTGCGATATAGAGTTTAGCACAAGCTAGCAGTGAATGTAAAAGTTTGTAATTTGCTGCCGATGAGCTAAATCCTGCAGTGTTCACTACAGCTAAACAAGCAGTATTCTGGCAGGGCTTTAAGTCATGTACACCAGACTGACCAATACTTAGGATAAGGTTAGGCTGCTCTGTGGTTGGAACCTGTTTAATCTAAGATGTGTCTGGGAGCTCATATAAATGAGCTCACATCTCCTTCACTGACTTGCGATAGATCCTGATCCTTCTCTTTCCTGTTCAAGGACCGCAGAGAATACTGTTATCTGGTGGCAGCAATAACATCCACAGAAAGGGAGGGAGAGTTGGTATTGGTGGGGTGGAGAGTGAGACAATTGAAGGGGGTTTGCTGTTCTTCCCTACTTACCTTTTCCTGAGGTATGGGAGGTATTTTCCTTCTGGGTGGACCACCATCCCTGGCTGACAGCTCCATTTCACAGCTGTTAGCTGGCTCTGGTGTTGGTAGTGATGGGGCCTGGCTCTTACTCAGTCTTCCTCTTCCTCCCCCACACAAGCACAGAGTCTGGAAATCTGCCTTCATGGAAGGTGAAAAGGCTAGGTAGCTAAAGGGCAGTTCCAGGGTTATGGCTGAGGGGCCCTCCTCTGTCAGAACTGGATTACTGTCCCCTGGGTCAATGGCTGCACTAGGATTTGGCAAGCTGAGATTCCAGTGTGAGTTTTGCATGCCTAAGAGCAGATTTGGCCCTATAAGAATATTTACCCCATGCATAGCTAGTGGAACTAATTTAGGAGCAAAGAGAAATTAAGTCATTAGGACTGTGGAAATACACAGCATGCCAGACATTTTCAACTATTAGCAAATAGCTTAAATCTAGTCTTAATATTTGACTTTATTTAATTCTAACCTCTATTTTTGTAACTTGTTTTTGATGAACCAGCTTTTCAAAAATCTTTGCATAAGCTGTTATTCGGGTTAATATATATATATTCTCCCCTTTGTAATTATAATTGTTGGAATGTATTCCATCTTCTCATCACTGCATAGTATCGTTTACAAGATGCTTAAGTAATTATTTACCTTTTAGCTTATTTTCTTCCTGTGTTTCATGATGCTAAATAGCAGCCAAAGTAGAGAATGTGTTGCCTTTTATTAGAGCAATAAAAGAAACAAGCTCTGGGACCAGAAAGGTCCCTCTGCTAAGGTACTGACAGGTTTAACAGCAAGGCTAATTTATACAAGACTGGCTATGTTGACCTAATTAATATGATTTACATAGTAGATACAAGAGAGAGGCTTTATTTTCACTTTATGAGAAGGTGGCTACATCAAAAACTGGTGCTGAAAGATGTTAAGATATTCTCACTATTCTCTGTGCATAGTGGACCAAAATGGAAATCTGTGTAAGCAGGGTCTCTGAATGAATGCTTCCTTGACAGCTAACTGGGAGGGGGAGAGACTTTGGGTGTGTTTATGTAAATACAGTTTGCTCCTGCTCTGCTTACATATTCAGCAGATACAGCCGTGTCAAAGTGATCAACTTTGGCTGGTGCTGGGTACAAATCACCTTAATACTGAATGCAGGTGTAGTGAAATATGGTTACCAATGTTGTAATTATTGTAGGAATACAGGAAACCCCCCTCTATTGGGAGGAGGGATAGCTCAGTGGTTTGAGCATTGGCCTGCTAAACCCAGGGTTGTAAACTCAATCCTTGAGGAGGCCATTTAGGGAACTGGGGTAAAAATCTGTCTGGGGACTGGTCCTGCTTTGAGCAGTGGGTTGGACGAGATGACCTCCTGAGGTCCCTTCCAACCCTGATATTCTATGACTGTGCTTAACCTGTCCCAAATGAGGTTGCCACCTTCCTCCTTAAGCCAGGGCCTCAAATTTCAGAGCCCTGTGAAAGTAGGAGGTGTGGGGACAGGTATCCCAGTCAGGGGACTGCACAACCTCACATCCTCTCTAGACTGGTTTAACCTGTTTCTCCTCCCCCTCCCCCACACAGAATTCAAAGAATAGAGCTAAACAGATTTCATTAGGAGCCTCTTTGTTATTTTAATTGCTCAATCAGAGCTGAAACCACTTGTGGCAAGACTGTGCTTCTGCCCAGAGCTAAAATCAGGATGAGACTGATGGGCAGAGGCCACCCTGGGAGCAGTGAGCAGGCAGTCGGCGGTCACAGCGAGCAGGTGGCTGGCAGGGGTGGCTGGCGAGAGCAGCGAGCAAGCTGGTGGCCAGCAGGAGCTCGGGCAGTGGAGCAAGTATGGTGGCATTTACCCCACCCCACACACACACACACACACACACTCCTGGCCGGAGGAGAATTCACACAAATGTACCTTTGAACTCTGGGTCTGTGCTGACCCAGCACAACACCTGTGACTGGGGTGTTAAGGGGGGCGCACACTACAAGAACTTGGGTGTTGGACTCAAGAACCTGAAGCAAAGGACACTGCCCAGAGTATTCTGGGTGGATATCTTGCTCATGCTTTTATGATTATGAATACTGTGTGTGCTGGTTTCTCAGATTAATGCTAGGTTACTTTTATTAAAGAAACTCTTTCTACCTCAGACTCTGTACTTGCGAGAGGGGAAGAATTGCCTCTTAGAGGCGCCCAGAGGGTAGAGTGAAATTTTCCCAGGTTACTGGGTGGGGGCTCGAGCCGGTTTGGGTTATATTGTTGAAAGGGAACTCCCTAGATTTTGAACCTGGCTCTTCTTGCTGCCCTCTCCAACTGGCAGAAGGGTTACACCTATCTCAGGCAGCAGGAGAAGAAGCATCTACAGTGAGATTTTTAGGAAGAGTTTCCTCCTATTTTGGGGCTTCCCAGAAGCGTGTCATATACTTGGGCTGGAACACAAGGTGAAAATCCAGAATAACACCAAATTCAAAACAAGTAACTGAGGAGCTCAACAAAGATCCTGTTAGGCTTCTCCAGGTCAGCTGACTCCAGGAGGATGACGAGACTGGCAGAAGATCCTTGGGCCTCCTTCTCCCTCTAAAGATGCTTTGTCCTAGGGAAGGACCACAGAGCTTTCCTCTCCAGATGACTTGTCATCTGATGATGGTGTGAACACTTTGATATGTGTGTCTTGAGAAGTTCTTTACCAGTAATCCTTAATTTGCATTTTAAAATTTCTAGTTTAATTAAAGACTAGATTGTACCAGGCCATGCATGAATTCCCGAAGGCTGGGCCACAAGGTATTTTTGTCCCCATCTTCTGCCCTTGTGCAGGAGCCTACCACAGTCCCAGGGGAAAGCAGAAGAACTAATCCTATGGAGGGGGCTACTGCCACTACCTGCTCTCAGCTAATACCCAAATGATAGGTGTAATTTGGGGAAGGACTATTCCCCTCACTAATCCTCTATATCAGGCCCAAAGTTGGCCCCCCAAAGGCAAAAGCACATGCTGCCATTTTCAAAATGTAGCAGAGCTCTCATTCTAGCTTATGCTAAATCAGAGTCCCAGGAGGTTCTTCCACACCCCATCAAAATGCAGATCGTGTCTTAAAGCACTGACCGAAATGTCTATAATATTTATATTGCACTTTGGAACACTCTATGGTTAAGTGCCTTTTTGCTCATACTAAAGGCGTCGGGACCATTCAGCTTCATTTTGTGGATGTCTCATACTAAAAATGCTCAAGAGACAACCGTAGCCATAAAAAATCTGCTTAACACACACATAAACATAAAGCCCCTCCAGCAACATAGCATTACACTGCACGCAAGATTGCAGCTATAACATCCACTCACACAATTTCCATTTAACACATCCTCAACAAAAACCTTCAAACAACCCATTTTAAACTCAAATGTACACTGTAAAAGATTGTGGAATGATACAATACTGTGCTATAATGTAACTGCTAAGTACCAATTTCTCTTTGTTATCATCAAAAGATACCTCATTTAGAAAGACACTAACAGTGTTTAAGTATCAGCAAGTTACACTTTTTAAAGAACTAAGGCTAAGGCAACAGCTATGCTACTAAAACTTACAAGAAATGTGGCAATGCTTATCTAATGAAGGTTTTAACTCAGCCTCACATATGTTCCTTACATCCATTCTGTACCAACGTATAGTGAAAATAAGTTAGTACCATGGAGATGTATTAGGGAAAACAGAAGGCGTAAGTTCATTTCACACCTATGTATTAATTAATTTGGTCAGGCTCTTCTGGAATAATCAGCACTTGAACAGCTTCATTTGTTTTCAATGAGCCTCTGCAATCTGTCTGCTTAAAAATCCATGGGGGCCATAAATGCACCAGCCTGAATAGTAATGATCATAGAGTGCTTGTGCCAGTCTTTCACATTATAGCACATATACTGCACTCACACTAAAAGTACTAGGTGTGATTCTCTCACTAACACTAGCGAGTTACATTGGAGCAAGAGAAGAACAAGAGCGGGTATCTCCATTTGTCTCACATTGCTATCCATTTATGAAAAAGCCAATATTAATGATATTGCGAGAATTATTCAAGATAGTAGAATCTGCATAATGAATTATACACCAATGCTTTCATACCAGGACACAAACAACATACTGTTAAGAGATGACAGGTTAAACTGACTCTTTGAGAAACATGAAAACTCACTTTGCTAGAAAAATGACATAAAGGACTGGCTGAATTTCAAGCATCCTACCTATCGGTCATATAAAACCTCTAACTTCCAATGCATACCCACACTGAAGCAAAATCTATTTTGTTCCATATGGTCCAGTACTGCTTTGCTTTCAATTCCTTCATTTCATCATTTTGGTTGTAATTTGCTATAACATCTATCTGACTCAAAGCCTATTGAATATGCAGAACAAAAGCCAATTTAGAAAAAATAGCTTAGCTATATAAAGATATGATAGAGTGGTACTTTATTATTATTCATAAGAATCACCACTGACCTTCCTTAAAAAAAATAAAAAAAAATATGAAAAATGGTAGACATTTAGGCCCCAATCTTGCGAAGACTTGCATATATATTTAACTTTATGTATGGGAGTAGATTTCAATGGGACTACTCACATGAGTAAGGTTAAGTATGCATGAAATCTTTGCAGGATTGGGGATTAAAATGGTCCAGTTAAACAGGACATCAACAAAAATGGTAAGTATTTTAGAAATCATTACCTATGAAGAAAGGTTGAAAAAAATTGGCATGTTTAGTCTAAAGAAGAGAAGGCTGAAAGGGGACATGATAAGACTTCAAATATGTTTGAAGGGGATGTTTGTAAAAGGATAGTGATCAATTGTTCTCCCTGTCCACAAAGGGCAGGACAATAAGTAATAAGGTTAGTTCACAGCAAGGGAGATTTAGGTTATATATTGTTAAGATATTTCTAACTATAAGGATAATTAAGTACTGTAATGGGTTACCTAAGGAGGTTGTAGAATCCCCATCCTTAGAGGCTTTTAAGAACAAGTTCAACAAACACATGTCAGGGATGGTCTAGGTATACTTAATCCTGACTCAGTGCAGGAAGATGGACTAGATGACCTTTTGAGGTTCGTTCCATTTCCACATTTCTATGGTTTCTATAATTAAAGAAACCTTGCCCATATTTGAGCAGATATGAGAAAGATCAAGGACTCAGTTCTGCAAGGTCAGACACTGATTAACTCCAATAGTTGAGAGTGTGCAGCAATTCTCAGGATTGAGCTTCAAATTACACTTGAAACAGAGCATTACAAGAATAAAATGAATTTTAAAAATCGGGTGTAAGAGCTATGGAATTCAATGAAAATTTATTCTCTAATTCATATCAAGATCTATTTTTCTATAAAATTCCATGAAAATTACACTTAATTTACTGTTGTTTGTTTCTTCAATACAAAAGTGGGAGGAAGAAGAAGAATTTGCTTACATTTTATATATATACATTTTGCCACAACTAGGGCACCTATTAAAATGATTTTTTTTTAAATTGACTTTGATTTCATCACCATGTTTATTGTATTGAGTTCTATGCACTATATTACACATCACTGCCATAAGGTATATAAAAAATAAAGTAATGAATATGAAACACATTGACATTACAATTATTTAGTGCTACAAAGCATCAAAGGAAGCTAGTGAAATTAAAATGCTAGACACTGAGCAGGGGCATTTCATTAAAATTCTTCAAGATACTAAATGAAAAGAGCCAAGTACACTTCAGCAGTAAGCACAACTGCCCAGATCCCCAAAGGTATTTAGGTGCCTAAATCCCACTGAAATCACATTTGGGGATTTGGGACATCCTTCTTAAAACCAGAGGGTTCTGATTAAAGTTACTGGACCTACGGCAATTTACATCAGCTGAGGCTCTTCCACTGATTTCTTCATCCCTTCAGTGAGCCCATCATCTTCCAAGGCAAGCACAGTGCTCAGGCAAGAAAACAGTACTGAGCAAAGAGGAGAAGACTCGAAGAGGAATAGAGAAAAAATATTACTTACAGAAATTATAATCATACTTCACTCTTGTGTAGCACCACTCATCCGAGAATCCTGAGACCTTTATAAACATTAATCAACTAATAAAAAGCTCACAACATCCATGTGTCCCCATTTTACAGATGAGGAAACCAAGGAATAGAGGAAATAAACCCAGATCCTAAAAGTTATTTATGCTCTGATGGAAATCAAAACTGGGCCTAAAAGTCTCAGCTAAAATCAAATAAGGAATCTGTAGGAGAGCCAGGAATAAACCTTGATCAGCTGACTCTCAGTGCCACACTTTAATCTCAAGATGATTCATACTTCTTGCCCCTAGAGCCTATGGTGCCATTTTTTTTTTGAGTGGTATAACCTAGTAATGTAGGTTGAGAGTTTGCAATAAATTATGTTATACAGAGCTTTCCATCTTCAATGCACTTTGCAAACATTAACTAGCAGGCAGTCCAGTTTCCATGGGGTTACTCTGCTGAGAGTGCGAACAAAGATGCCAATTAGAGCTGACTGTGATAGTGACTTTTGTGATGTGCACATAAAATATCACATTAACCACTCCCTAGCTGATATGATGCCTCTCACAAACTCCCAAATTGGCAACCTTTTTGGTTGTTCCTGCTTCAAGGTCAAGGAGTGAGAGTTCATAGAAAATAAAAACTACTCTTTCATAGTTCATCTAAGTCAGGCTGGAAGCACATTTGTAAGGTAGTGGCAGGGAAGTCTGCACTGTTACTTTCTATGCTATACTTGTTCTGTGGCTAACAGGGGACTTCATTCTGCAGTGGTATCCATGTGGCATTTTTATGAACATTATATTTACTTTTAAAAGTACTAAAAATAAAGCATTACTTTACTTCCTTGTCAACATACTAGTTTCAGCCTGAGAAATATTGTGCAAAGGGGTTAACTCAGCATTATAACTGTACAAGAGAGTTAATAGACATGCTTTTCTCTTGTAGGCACCTGGAATCAAATCTGGAATTAGATCACAAGTGGGAATGAATTTGATGGATACAGCCACATGTCTGCTGGACCTTTACTTATGTCACAAACTGCTACAGTAACTATCAGTAAAATATTAACTATTTTCTTTGTTATCTGGAGCTTATTTTATGATGCATGGTAATGAAATATATTTGCAGACTTATTGGGCCAAATTAATCCAGAACATAATTTCAGTTAATTTATTGGAATTATACTCATTAACTTTAGAAAAGACATACATGTAATGCATTTTTTTCTCTCTGAGAGATTAGGATTAATTATCTATTAACACCATATATGTGTGTGTGTGTGTTCTAATTACCTTCTATTACACAGCATAATTCACTTAGGAACCAAATACTAACTTCAGTGTACAGATAAAAGAGCAAAATGTCATGGTGAGAAGGCATTAAAGCTATTTTTGTTGTAAAATTCCTTCTCCCTTTTCCACTACTTCACACCAGCAGCTGTTTACATGAGATCTAAAAACTTTTCTAGATGTAAAATTACAGCAGTCTTCAAGAGAAATTAAACAACTAAAAGAAAATAAAAGTACAAAATATTGTCTTCCTGAATTGAAATAAACACTGGTGTTACTATTTGTAATGCTTTTAATTTTTTTAACAGCACTTAGGCAGTTGCAGATGTCATAGCTAGTTTACCGTCATTCAAAATACTTGAGAAACAAAGCATAATTCTTTCATGGTCCTATATATACACACTTCTACTAAAAAGTTGATATAGCTTGACATAGCCTGGAAAACTAAGGGCCAAATTCTGCCCAAATTCTGCCCACACATACACACACATTATTAAAGTGAATTATAGCTATGCATGAGCATCTGAGAGCAGAATTCAGTCCCAAGGAGAATCATAGAATATCAGGGTTGGAAGGGACCTCAGGCGGTCATCTAGTCCAACCCCCTGCTCAAAGCAGGACCAATCCCCAACTAAATCATCCCAGCCAGGGCTTTGTCAAGACTGACCTTGAAAACCTCTAAGGAAGGAGATTCCACCACCTCCCTAGGTAACCCATTCCACTGCTTCACCACCCTCCTAGTGAAAAAGTTTTTCCTAATATCCAACCTAAGCCTCCCCCACTGCAACTTGAGACCATTACTCCTTGTTCTGTCATCTGGTACCACTGAGAACAGTCTAGACCCATACTCTTTGGAACCCCCTTTCAGGTAGTTGAAAGCAGCTATTAAATCCCCCCTCATTCTTCTCTTCTGCAGACCAAACAATCCCAGTTCCCTCAGCCGCTCCTCATAAATCATGTGCTCCAGCCCCCTAATCATTTTTGTTGCCCTCCCCTGGACTCTTTCCAATTTTTCCACATCCTTCTTGTAGTGTGGGGCCCAAAACTGGACACAGTACTCCAGATGAGGCCTCACCAATGTCGAATAGAGGGGAATGATCACGTCCCTCGATCTGCTGGCAATGCCCCTACTTATACAGCCCAACAAGGGCACACTGTTGACTCATATCCATCTTCTCCTCCACTGTAACCCCTAGGTCCTTTTCTGCAGACCTGCTGCCTAGCCATTCAGTCCCTACTCTGTAGCAGTGCATGGGATTCTTCCGTCCTAAGTGCAGGACTTGTCCTTGTTGAACCTCATCAGATTTTTTTTGGTCCAATCCTCTAATTTGGCTGGGTCCCTCTGTATACTATCCCTACCCTCCAGCATATCTACCACTCCTCCCAGTTTAGTGTCATCTGCAAACTTGCTGAGGGTGCAGTTCATGCCATCCTCCAGATCATTAATGAAGATATGGAACAAAATCGGCCCCAGGACCGACCCTTGGGGCACTCCGCTTGAGTTGAGTAATCTCAGTAAGCATTTTTGAAGCACTTTAAAAATGAACCAAGCAAACCTACTTGTGTATCATTTCTAATTAGATCCCCCCACCCCTTTGTATTCCCCCCGAAAGGAAGGGTACAGGTCACTAAATATGAACATTACACATTAAATGCTAAGGAAGCAAATATCTTAAGTGTCTGGCTCTACAAACAAATAGAAGGAAGATGGGAAACACTTGAGGTGATGCTAGAGAGGAAATTCTGTCTTGTTGGGTACTGGTATTACAGAACTGTAGTGGGAAAACCCTATGCATGGAATGTTATAGTTCATATTAATGAATTAAATTTGTGTAAGGATGGGGGACAGAGGAAAGGAAGAGAGGGTGTGGTTTCTCTATACAAAAGCATTGTAACTCAGATGGAACAATGAAGTAATTGATAACAATGACACATTGTACAGGTTAAGTTGAGACAGATAGAAAACAAAAGGGAATTCACAGATTTGTCAGCTGCAGAACACCACATCAGGAAAGAGGAGGAGTTGATGAATTGCTTCTGAAACATACCAGTTTGACACTCTCAGAGGAATTAGTATTCAGCTAATTTACTAATTTAGGAATTAGTAAGAAAAATCTTGAGCAAGAGATCATGGACTAGTTGTATTCATTCACTGTACGGAAGACAAGATTAAATGCAGGCAGTTATAAAGGTATTCAGCTTCTGAAAGGCAAACCTGCTGAAATTAAAAGGACAGTGTGGCAGCATCTTAAGGATACTGAATAGGGACTTACTGGGAGGAAAGAAGAAAAATTACTCATGTTCAGTAAAAGAATAGGAGAAGTACAAAAAAACCATCCAGCAGATTCCTTATAAAACAGAAGGGTAGTAAAGATTTATTTAAAAATCTGAGGCCCCGATGCGTCCCTACATGGGGATAACTCACATAGGAGTATGTAAATTTATACCCATGGAGTTTCTTCCTTATTTTTCCATCAGCTATGGTCGCTCAACTGACAAGATAAGTGAGGCTATCAGGGGATCCATTGGCGGCAATGAGCATCCATGCAGAAACCCTCAGCTTTTGTACTGCTACCAAACCACTCTTAGCAGTATGGCCCCTTCCCTTCTGCAGAGCTGGAACTCCACAAAGCACTACAAAAGTGGCTTCTAAGGAGTGGCAAACAGGGAAAGTATCCTGCAGATATCATTTCTCTCTTCCACGATGACCCTCCCACTATACTGCAGCTGGGATCTGCAGGTCCCAATCCACTCTGCTTGGGCTAGGTCTACACTACAGCGGGGGTCCGACCTAAGATACGCAACTTCAGCTACGTGAATACCGTAGCTGAAGTTGCGTATTTTAGGTCGGCTTACCTAGCGGTGAGGACGCGGGAAAGTCGACCGCTGCCGCGCTGCCGCCGACTCCGCTGCCGCCTCCTGCCGAGGTGGATTTCCGGAGTCGACGGCAGAGCGATCAGGGATCGATTTTACCGCGTCTTCACTAGACGCGGTAAGCCGATCCCCGATAAACCGATTGCTACCCGCCGGATCGGCGGGTAGTGAAGACAAAGCCTTGGAGAAGGGCACACAAGTCTCCAAATGGGGATAATATCTATCAGATGACCCTACAATGGATGAAACCACCAATAACTGCTTTGCCCCAGCCTGTAACAAAAATGCTTGAAAACAATGTGAAGTATATTGAGTTCAAGACAAATGTGATGTGAGGAGATAGATCAAAAGGATGTTGTTTGAATTAAAATACTATGGTGTCTGGTATGGAGATAAAATTGGCTGACTGACTAGAAACAGAGTGATTATAAATGGTGCAAAATCAAACTGCGAAGAGGGACTGAGTGGGATTCCATAGCACCATTTATATTCTCCACTTGCTGTCCATAGATAACTTTTGTAGTGTTAATGGGAATGATGCCCAGACATCGGTTAGGCAACTCACCCCACAATGTTCAGTAATCCAAAGCTCACTGAAGTCAATGGTAGGAATAATTTTAACTGTGTGTGAGAGCAGAGTGTTTTATTAACACAAAACATTTTAGTACTTTAGGAAACGTCTCCAGAAATCAACCCCTTTAATCTGTGAACTTCTATCAGAGATTTTCTAAAAGCAAGCAAACAATAATAATCTGTGTTTTATTCTTTACTTTGTATTTATTCCATGCTTGTATAATGTGCTCACTTTGATATCTGAGATATCAAGCTGTAGTTTTAATATACCACATTCAAGTGGCATGACGATTGGTACAACTCTGTTTTTATTTATAGTTTATTGCTTTACCTTGCATACATTAACTAAAAAGAATGAATATAAATCACACCTTTTAGTAATTCCACCACAAAAGAAAAATCACAATGGGAAATATTTTTGTGTAGTAATTGCAACAACAAAAAACCCGCACCGTCATATTCTTTTCCTTAATAAACTAATGCTTAAACAAATGTCAGATTTCAGGTCAATAGCTTCAAAAATCTGAGAGATGTGCAGGGCAGCAGTTAAATATTGCTGCCACCTTCAGGTTACAGATGGTATAAACCACAAAAACTAATTAGAAGAGAAATTACTGTTAGATTATATTGGAGAATTATGGTAAAACCACCAGTTAGCACTTATATCGTGCTTTACATGTTCATAGTACTTTTCACATTAGCAATGTGAAGTAGATTTTATTATCCCCACTTTACCAATGAGAAAACGAAGAACCCAGTATTAAGCAATTTGCCTAAAACCATACAGAAACAGTGACATACCCAGGATTAAGTTCTTGCCTCCCCTAAAGTTATGCCAAAGAAGAATTTGGCCCATTAAATCCTTGCCTTGGCCATCCAGACATGTACTACTGTCACTGAGACTTGTTTTGCTATTGACTCATTGAGATTGTTATTCATTATTTAAGTGCAGAGTATATTCCCTGTACTGTATTGTACAGGGTGAAAGACTTGATGTGTGGTGTTATTAAGGGCTAAACCCCAAGCTGGGAGCAAGAAAGTTCTGGGTTTTAATCTTGGCTCTGCCTCTTAGTCACTATAATGGTGATAAAGGCCATTAATCCTTCATTCTTACCTATTTTGTAATGCAGTAAATGGAATAGCTTAAACTAGTTACATACCAAATCAATAAGCAGTGATCAAAAACATTATTAGGTACTGCAATAATTCAATGAGATGGGGGAAAAGAGAAAAGCACAAATAAGTGACCTAATGCTGATGCCTGAAACCTTTTAACATTGAGATTTATACCCACATTTAGAGATGAACAATCAAACTATTTTGGTAGCCAATTAGAATACAAAATAAAACTATTCTAAAATATTGTAATTTACTATAATATCTGAGATCGTCTATATCCAACCAAGGATGCTGTTCCAAAGAAATCAGAAGATGACTAGGGATAGCTCGGTCTGCTATGGCCTCCCTTAAGAAAGTGTGGACTGCTGAAAAACCTAATTTTTTCCATAACCATTTATGGACATGAATCATGGGAAGTTAATGCTGCTGACAAGAAGAAAATTGAAGCTTTCGAAAAGTAGTGCTGGTGAAGACTCTTGTGTATCTTCTGGGTGTGAAAAGAAAAAGAAAAGATGAATGCCTATGTTAGAAATACTATTGGAGAGAAGCATACCCTGAAGTCAGAAATCAACAAACACAAACTTATGTACTTTGGTCACATTAGGCATAACAAGGAAAATAACATTGAGAAAGTTAGCATGGAAGGTATGGGGGGGACACATCATAGCAGGGGAAAACCTGAGAGGAGATGGATGGATGGTGTGTAGCAGATCACAGGAAGGTTAGCTGCTGATTGCCCAAAGTTAGCAATGGATCATGAAGGCTTCCAAAATTTCTGCTACAATGTCACAGATTTTCACACATGGAATAAATGTATTTACTTATTTATGGGAAACAGCTTCTTTAAAACAACTCCAAAGATAATTTTCCCTTTCACGGACCACAGTTTTACCATCTGTCATTGCCTTTCTCTGATAACATTTATTTCACCTTTGCCTGAAATCCTGAGGAAACACTGAAAGCAGTTCATAGATGTCTGCACTAATGTAATTATGTTCAAAGACTCTGTATTAAAACAAACACAAAGAGAACTCATGGTGAATGCATAAACACAAATTTTGTCTGTTTGTTTTGTTTTTAAGGGGAAGCCTGCCATAGATAGCTGTGTTAGTGTTTTCTATTGCCACTTGGAAGAAAGCCTGTCTTAGGGATTGTCTACAGCAGTTACACCAGTTTAACTAAGGCCTGGTCTACACTAGGAGCTTATATCGAATTTAGCGCCGTTACATCGAATTAACCCTGCACCCGTCCACACCAGGAAGCTACTTAGTTCGAAATAGAGCTCTTTTAAATTCGACTTCTGTAATCCTCGAAAACGAGAGGAGTAGCGCTAAATTCGAAATGGCAATATCGAATTAGGCTAGGTGTGGATGGAAATCGACGGTAATAGCTCCGGGAGCTATCCCACAGTGCACCACTCTGTTGACGCTCTGGACAGCACTTCGAGCTCGGATGCTCTGACCAGCCACACAGGAAAAGCCCCGGGAAAATTTGAATTCCTTTTCCTGTCTGGCCAGTTTGAATCTCATTTTCTGTTTGGACAGCGTGGAGAGCTCAGCAGCACTAGCAACGATGCAGAGCTCTCCAGCAGAGTTGGCTGTGCAATCTAATAGAAAGAGGGCCCCAGCATGGACTGATCGGGAGGTGTTGGATCTCATCGCTGTCTGGGGCGATGAGTCCGTGCTTTCAGAGCTGCGCTCCAAAAGAAGGAATGCAAAGATCTATGAGAAGATCTCTAAAGCCATGGCAGAGAGAGGATACAGCCGGGATGCAACGCAGTGCCGCGTGAAAATCAAGGAGCTGAGACAAGGCTACCAAAAAACCAAAGAGGCAAACCGACGCTCCGGATCCCAGCCCCACACATCACGTTTCTACGAGGCACTGCATTCCATCCTAGGTGCGGCCGCCACCACTACCCCACCAGTGACCGTGGACTCCGAGGATGGGATATTGTCCACGACCGGTTCCTCCTCGGAAATGTTAGGTGACGGGGAAGATGAGGAAGGAGATGAGGAGGACGAGGCAGTCGACAGCGCTTGCACCGCTGATTTCAACGACAGCCAGGAGCTCTTCATCACCCTTACCGAGATCCCCTACCAACCGTCCACAGCCCTTACCCCGGACACCGAATCAGGGGAAGGATCAAGCAGTGAGTGCTTTAAACATCTAAACATTTCATTTTAACATAAGTGGAATATTTATATTGTTAAGAATGGGCTTTTCAGTCACTCAGTTAAACATAGAAACTTTTATTTATAACAAAACAGGAATAATAACTATTTCAGTAATTTGTTGTTCATGATTTATTTGGCTTAGTAAACTTTTTACTACTAACTATGTATAGAAAATCAAGTACTGTCCGGATATTCATGATTAGTCCACAACACGGCCCCTCCACTCTGTAGTCCGTTATGCTCAACTTAAAGGAAAAGGCGGTCAATGTGCCCGGGAATGGACAGACAGTCCTCCTGGGATAGCTCCGCATAGCTCTCCTGGAGGTACCGCTCCAGCATGCGCACGAGGTTCAACGGCAGGGCAATCTTGTTTGGTCCCCCGTGGTAGCACACGTTCCCACGCCATGAGTCCATGAGGTAGTCGGGGATCAGTGCGCGGCACAGCATGGCGGCATATGGCCCAGGCCTCTGCATGCATTCACGCAGCATCCTTCCCCTCTCGGTCTCCGAGATCCTCATGAGGGTTATGTCACACATGACGCCCTGCTTTAAATTAGGGAGGGGAATGTTAGTATTTGGACTGCTTTACAGCCACGCGGTGGAGGCGGCAGAGGGGCAGCATACAGGGATCTTTCCCGGGGACAGCCGCGAGGTGGTGGGACAGGGGCAGAGCTCATGCTTCCCTGATTGCTGCCAGCAGAGAGTGGCCTTGCATTCAGTGCGAAAGGAGCCCAGTGCTACTATTACATGTTTAAGCTGCCACAAGTCTACGGCTTACCATGTTTGCCCGCAGCAGAAGTAGAGGTGTCCTGCAACGCTTCTCTGATCGCAACTGCAGGACCCCAGACACATAAGGCGAGGGCCGAAAATTCGACCTTGTCCTGAGTGCGCATGTGAAAGGTGCAGTGCATGGTGTTGTTCACAGAGAAAGACTATGCTCTTTGTTAGCAACTTCATTTATCTGGCTCAGGAATTTACTCCCTTTTTCCCATTCCCACAGACACATCTGCGACTGTCTCCCAACCCAGCCTGGCATCACACTCCCAGAGGCTAGCGCAGATTAGAAGAAGGAAGAGAAAAACTCGTGAAGACATGTTTTATGAACTTATGGAGTGCTCACGAGAGCAGGCAGCCCAGACGACACAGTGGAGGGAGAACTTGTCACAAATGCACAGAGCAGTCATGGAACGGGAGGAGAGGTGGCGCCAGGAGGACCAGCAGGCTACTCAAACCCTGCTTGGACTAATGAGGGAGCAAACGGAGACGCTCCGGCGCCTAGTGGATGTTCTGCAAGACCGGAGGCAGGAGGACAGAGCACTGCTGCTGTCTATCTCTAACCGCCCTCCCCCGCCACCAAGTCCCACACCCCCCTCACCAAAAGTACAAAGAAGGAGGGGCGGCAAGGGCCGTTAAAACTGTCAGTCGGCCACTGCACACTGCTGCAGCAATGGAAGGCTCTCGTTCCAAACTTTGAAAAGTCCTTTCCTACCCATCTCACACTAGCCCATGTCCAAGTTTCCTTCCCCCCCCCCCTTTTCATGTGCGGTTCGTAATAAAACATCTGTTTCTGTTAAGTACTGTTTCCGAGAGTGTCTTTTGGAGGGGATTCTGTCTGAAGGGGGGGAAGGGGTTTGTTACTTGGACAGGACAGTCACCTGTAGCAGGCTACAGAGGCGGGGGCAGGTCCAGCATCAGGACACATACACAGCACAGTCACCAGTTACCCTGGTCAGTCTGGGAGGCGGTTTTCTTGTTCTGGGGTGCGAGGGGGTTGATCTGTGACTTTGTGTCGGGGGAGGGCAGTTAGAGATCCTATGCCGCGGTCCTTATCCTGGATCACAGAGCCACGCAGCAGGGGATCTGTTACCCTCCACCCCCTGCCAGAAAGTCACTTGGCCGACACATACATCCAGTCCCGCCCAGGACTGCTGGCAGGCTGCGTTGAAACAACCAACGCAGCACTGCGGAGCCTGTCATTCCCGGACTTTAGAAGCATCATTTGCATCAAAACAGTAAGCCCGCCCCCCGCCACAGTCTGCGTCCCCGGTTTAAAACATTCCCGCGAAAACAGTAGAAAAGGGAACCTTGTTCATTAACAGAACAGAACAGATTTTATTTGTTGGGAAGGTGGGGAAGGGGGTATGTAACTTGGAAGGATAGTCAACAGTAACTGGGTAAAGAAACGGGGGCAGGTTCAGCATCTGTGTCCACAAAGTAAAAAGTCACTGTAGACCCTGTTCAGTCAGGAACCTGGCTTTCAAAGCCTCCCTGATGCACAGTGCGTCCCGCTGTGATCTTCTAATCGCCCTGCTGTCTGGCTGGACGTAATCAGAAGCCAGGCTATTTGCCTCAACCTCCCACCCTGACATATAGGTCTCCCCCTTGCTCTCACACAAATTGTGGAGCACACAGCAAGCAGCTATCACAATGGGGATATTGGTCTCGCTGAGATCACAGCGAGTGAGTAGGCTTCTCCATCTGCCCTTGAGACGGCCAAAAGCACACTCCACCACCATTCTGCACTTGCTGAGCCGGTAGTTGAATAGTTCTTTCCCTGAGTCCAGTGCGCCAGTGTAGGGCTTCATGAGCCAGGGCATTAGCGGGTATGCAGGGTCCCCGAGGATGACTGTAGGCATCTCCACATCCCCAACAGTTACTTTGTGGTCCGGGAAGTAAATACCTTCCTGCAGCCGTCTACACAGACCAGAGTTCCTGAACACCCTAGCGTCATGAACCTTGCCAGGCCATCCAACGTAGATATTGGTAAAATGTCCCCGATGGTCCACCAGTGCTTGCAGCACCATGGAAAAGTATCCCTTTCTGTTTATGTACTGGCTGGCCTGGTGGTCCGGTCCCAGGATAGGGATGTGAGTCCCATCTATAGCCCCACCGCAGTTTGGGAATCCCATCTCGGCAAAGCCATCTCTGATGAGCTCAACGTTTCCCAGGGTCACTACCTTAGATAGCAGTATCTTGACGATTGCCCTGGCTACTTGCATAACAGCAACCCCCACGGTAGACTTGCCCACGCCAAACTGGTTAGCGACGGACCGGTAGCTGTCTGGCGTTGCGAGCTTCCAGAGGGCTATGGCCACTCGCTTCTGGACAGTCAGGGCTGCCCGCATCCGGGTGTCCTTTCGCTTCAGGGCAGGGGACAGCAACTCACACAGTTCGAGGAAAGTCCCCTTCCGCATGCGAAAGTTGCGCAGCCACTGGGATTCATCCCAGACCTGCAGCACTATGCGGTCCCACCATTCCGTGCTGGTTTCACGGGCCCAGAATCGCCGTTCAACAGTATCAACAAGACCCAGTGACAGCGAGATGTCCTGGGCGCTGGGTCTCATGTTCTCAGAGAGGTCGGAGCTAGTGTCCGACTTCATGCCGTCACGGTAGTGCCGTAGCCTCCTCTCATGATTGATCTGCAGCTGCCTCTGGTACAGGTGGAGGAGAAGCTGCGAGGCGTTGAGAACTGCCACAACTGCAGCGATGGTCGCAGCGGGATCCATGCTCGCACTGCTGTGGCGTCCGCGCTGTCAGTAATCAGAAAAGCGCGCGAAATTATTTCCCGCCGGCGCTTTCAGGGAGGGAGGGAGGGAGGGAGGGCTTGAGTGACGGACGGATGACGACAGGCGCCCAAAAGCACCCTCGACACATTTTTTTACCCAGAAGGCATTTGGGGCTCGACCCAGAATTCCAAAGGGCAGGGGGGACTGCGGGAACTGTGGGATAGCTGCCCACAGTGCACCGCTTCCAATGTCGACGCTTGCCCCGTTAGTGTGGACTCACAAAGTCTCACAAAGTCGAATTACTGTCCTTAGTGTGGACACAGACGTTCGACTTAGTAATATCGATTCCACATAGTCGAATTAACTAAAATCGAAGTACTCTCGTAGTGTAGACAAGGCCTTAGATAGGTTTAGTTAAACTGGTGCCACTTTTGTTTATTATATCAGTTTAAAATGGCTAATATCAGTTCAGTTTCTATCTCACTGGTGATAGCTAAACATATACAAACCAAGTTTAAACTGATATACTAGAGTCCACAAACAAACATTTCACCAACTTAACTAAATCAGTATAAAATCACACCTTTATGTTGGTGCAATTCTGTATGTGGACCAGGCCTAAAATTGTTATTCCTGGCCTCTTATTCCAGGGGAGAGAGGTTAGAAATTGGGACAACAAATCAAAAAGGACTCTTGCATAACAGTGCTGAGTGCCAACTCAGGGCCACCAAGTCAGATCACAAATATGAACTTTATTGATAAAAATGTAGGTTCATGTGTTCACAACCTGTGATTTTGCCACATACATTTTATAGGAAATTTTTCTGTGGATATTTTGTGAAGAAAGAAAGAAAGAAAGAAAGAAAGAAAGAAAGAAAGAAAGAAAGAAAGAAAGAAAGAAAGAAAGAAAGAGAAAATTAAAGCTTGTACTGTGATTTACTTCAACTAAAACGAGCAGAAGGGAGCAGAAGCCAACAGAATTGGGTTAGAAGGCATGAGAGGGAAAACATCAGTTCCTCTTCAGGCTCCGCATGAGAACCTGGAAGTGTCTGCCCCAGAGACTGTAGGACAGGAGCTCTATATACTGGGAGAAGCATGCCAGAAAGCAGCTGTTCTCTGCTGCATCCTGTCCTCCAAGCCTGGTGATTGACTGCACAAAAATTAATACTGCTCCAAGAAGCGTAAATTCTATTCCAAGTATGCAACCTCTGTAGTGAAGGGAGACATCTCCTGCACTTCCTCGATGAGGACCAATTATCATCCTAGAAAGGACACTGCAGTCTCAAAGAGAGCTTTCTCCATTGATCCCCAGGATTTGCAGGGATGAAAGTCTTGCTGTCCGACCTCATGTCTCTTACCCTTTGTGACCAGAGATTTTGCCTCTGTTGCCCGAAATGCCTTACAACATTTTAAATTGAAGATTTGCAGAAACTTCGAGAAAGGGTTTAAATTCAGAAAAATTATGAAGTGCTTAATTGGACATAAAATGAGTGGTGATAGTATCAGGATCCTTTGGAATGCTCAGAACAATAATTACTTTTATGAATAAATCTTTAATTAAATAAAAATTAAGAATAGTTTAAATTAGAAAATCTAGTAATGGCAGCTATCGGGTGATGTAATATAGTGGGAGATCCCATTTCTAGGACACATGGGGGTCCATTGCCTATGATGTAATGATTCCACTTCCTGTGATGCAATGGTTAATTCAGTTTCCTGTGGGGAATGACTCAGCAAAATTCCATAGAGATCCATTGAAGCCCATAGGAATACATGGGGCTTTCAAACAGGAAGTAGCTAGGGTTCATCCAAAGGTCAGCTGAAAAACTCCATAGGAATACATTGAGCCCATAAAAGTCTATGGGAGGAGGAGGAGCTACTACTACATGCAACTAATTAGCATATAATTAACATACGCTAATATCTAGAAGCTGATTCGCTGAGTGTCACATGCCGGTGCACGTGACATAAATTAGCATAGGCAAATCCCTGAAAGTTGATTGGCTGAATTATGATAATAAATCATAGCTAATGAGCTGCCAATCATATATAAAGGAGATGGCCAGCAGACTAAAACCTTGTAGGGGACAGGGACCTGAAGGAGAGTGGATTCACAGAGCTGCGGCAACCACACCAGCAGAACATTGCTGGGTAAGAAAGCTAACTATTGCCTTACAGCAGCAGAATAGCTAGCTACCCATGATTACAACCATTGACAACACTCGTTAGCCTCAGACAACGCTCACTATCAGCCATCGTTCACAAAGCAGCTACTACTGTAGCAGCATCACAAGCCATAGCAACGGCTTCTGTAAGTAGCTAATGGCCTTTCCATCCTAGCAAAGCAGTTACAACAGCACTGCAACCCACGCTTCCTAGCAGCGTTCCCAAGCAGCTCTTGCTGCAGCAGTAACAGCAGTCCATGCAGGGTTCCAAGGTTGCCCTGGCAATGGCCGTTTCTGCCACCCAGCCAGCAGAGGCCACCGTAGCAGCTACAGGGGGTCCCTGGTATACATCCCCTTTTCCGTTGTTTCGGATATCCATCGCTAATCAATAGGGGAATGCATTCTGATTCACGTTGGTCCTCATCTGCATATCCGTGGTTTGCACGGATCGGGACCGACGTAAATTGGAACACGTTCCCCTATTATACAGTACAGTACTTGCATCCACCAGTGGCCCACAGGGCCGCCAATCAACTCCTCCCCCTTCCTCCCTCACGTGCCTCCTGCCTGCCATAATCAGCTGTTAGGCATCGTTCAAGAGGCGCGGGGGAGGAGCGGTGATGAGGGACTCCTCCTCGTCCCTCCCAGTGCCTCCTGCCTGCTGCGATCAGCCATTAGGTGGCGTTCAGGAGGCGCGGGGGGGAGGAGGAGAAGCGGGGATGGGGTGCTCGGAGGAGAAGGCAGAACTGGATGGGAAGAGGCGGGGCGGCCCAGAGTACAATACTGTCCTGTACCGATCATGAGTGCAAAACGCGTTCAAAGTGTTAAGAGTGGGTCTGTGTCTAAAAGGCAACGTAAGAGTGTAACATTAGAAGTGAAATTAGATGTGATAAAGCATATTGAAAGAGGTGAGCATGCAGACGATGTTGCTCGTATTCTCGGTTTGCTTGCTTCAATGTTACGTTCAATTTTTAAGAGTGCCATTTGAATTCGTGAAAGCACCAGAAGTGCTACAAAATTGTCATCAATGAAGATAATGAAACAGAGAAGCAGTACAATGGAGAAGATGGAATGTTTGCTGATTGGATTTATGACCTCCATGAAAAGAAAATGCCTATGAGTTTAAGCTTGATTCAGGAGAAGGCCAAAAGCCTGTAAACTGATTTAAAGGAAAGAGAGGGAAAGAGCTCAACAGCAGAAAAGGAGGCCTTCGATGCTAGTCATGGGTGGTTCCACAGATTTCAGAAGTGTGCCAATCTACATAATGTAAAAGTCACAGGAGAAGTGGCTAGTGCGGATGAAGAAGCAGCTGAAATGTTTCCTACGCAGCTATACACAATTGTTTCGGAAGGTGGCTACTCTCCAAAACAAGTTTTTAACGTTGATGAGATAGGCCTTCACTGGGAGAAGATACAAACGAGGACTTATATTTCTCATGACGAAAAGACTGCTCCTTGGTTCAAAGCCTCAAAAGATCACTTAACCCTTCTGCTTAGGGGAAATGCAGAAGGCGATTACAAGTTTGAAGCCCTTGCTTGTTTACCACAGTGAAAACTCAAGAGCAATGAGGGGCTACGTCAAGTCTTGTCTCCCCGTAGTTTGCTGGATAATTTGCTTCTTCTGGATAATGCAAGTGCCCATGAACTGGACTATGAAGCCCTCTGCCTGAACATCAAGGTCCTATTTTTGCCACCCAATACCACATTGTTGCTGCAGCTTATGGACCAGGGTGTAATGGCCACATTCAAGGCTTATTATCTATGGACGATGTTCTCCATGCTGATTAAGGAGATGGCAGGTGAAGGAAAGCCCAGTGTAAAGGAGTTTTGGAAGTCCTACAACATCTTGAACAGCATGGAAAACATTGACGCGTTGTGAGAAGAGGTCACTTTGCAATGTATGAACAGCGTTTGGCGCTGTGCATGCCCAGATGCCATCCACAGCTTCGTGAGATTTGATGCCGTTCCTGCTCTTGAGCAAGAAATTGTCAAGTTGACGAAGGATGTCAGCTTCAAGGAGGTGGAGGAGGATGATGTACAGGAGTTGTTGGAGTCTCACGCTGAGCAACTGACAAATGAGGAATGGATTGAGCTGGACCAACAACGGACATCTGAAGAAAGCAAAGATGATGATGACGATGATAATGACGTAGGGCAGGAAACCAGGAGTCTGACAACAAAGAATCTCTCCCGTTTCTTTGGATTGCTGGATGAGATGACGGAAATCATACAGAACGGTGATCCTTTTCATGAATGGTCTGCCAACGTCCCCAGGGCTCTCAATGATACACTGGCTTGCTACAGGGATATCTATCGTTCAAAGATTCATGCAGGAGAACAGACATTGATAAAATCCTTTTTTAAAATTTCTGCAACCAAAAAGTCAGCCACAGAAAAGCCAGCTCAAGAAAACCCAGCCACCACCCCTACCTAAGTTTAACGTAATTGGCACTGTTTTATACTATATTACTGTACTGTATTTACTGTATTAAAATGTTCTATGTGTTTGAATGGTAGGGTTCTACATTATTTTATTAAATGTTTTATGTGTAAAATGTACTATTTAACCTGTCATTGCAAAAAGGTACACTGTTTAGGCAAAAAAAGCATTGTCATAGGTGAGTGTAGTGAAGTTGTGAACGGATCCTCCCGTTATTCCATTATTTCTTATGGGGAACAATTCCCAGGTATACGTTGTGTATACCTTTTCAAGAACGCAACCCCAATATATACAGGCGACCCTCTGTACCTCAGCAGCAGCCAAGCAGGCTTCTGTATCTGCTCCCTGAGGAGAAGCTTTACCTCAGTGGAAGCAGGCAGCCCCTTGAACAACAGCACAGATTGCCATCAGCGCTACCTGAACATTGCTCCCAAAGGATAGACCGGGGTCTCAAACTCCCGGCCCGCGGGCCATCTGCAGCCCACGAACCTCCCCAATGTGGCCTGTGGGGCTCCAGCAGTTTTAGGGCCGGGTCTCTCCCTTGGCCCCACCTGCTGCCCCCGGGCGCTCCCCCCCCGCTCCAATGGGAAGCTGCAGGGACGGTGTCTGGGGACAGCAGAACGCGGAGGCCCCCCGCCCCGCCTTGGAGCCCCAGGTAAGCGCCGCACCCCCCGACCCCCTCCCAGAGCCTGCACCCCCACCCCTTCCCACATACCCCTCCCGCCCCCAAACTCCCTCCCAGAGCCTGCACCCCTTCCCCCTTCCCACACCCCCCCGACCCCCAAACTCTCTCCCAGGGCCTGCAACCCCACCCCCTCCTCCTGCACTCCCACCCCCTACCCCAGCCCAGAGCCTGCACCCCCACCCTTTCCCACACCCCTCCTCCTGCCCCCAAACTCCCTCCCACAGCCTGCACCCTCCACTTCCCATACACACCATCCCGCCCCCAAACTCCCTCCCAGAGCCTACAACCCCACCCCCTCCTCCTGCACCCCCATCCCCTGCCTCAGGCCAGAGCCTGCACCCAGCACCCAAACTCCATCCTAGAGCCTGCACCCCAGACCCACTCCCCCACCCAAACTCCCTCCCAGAGCCCAACCTCTCACCCCTTCTGCACCCAAATTCCCTCCCAGAGCCTGCACACCAATCCCCTACCCCAGACCTCCTCCCCCACCCAAACACCTTCCCAGAACCTTAGGCAGGTGGGGGGTGGAGTTTTTTGGGGCCAGAGTTTTGGGGGGTGGGTTCTGGGTGGCGTGAGTGATATTATTGGCCCCCTGGGAGGATTTGAGGACTGGCACTGGACCTAAGCTAAATTGAGTTTGAGACCCCTGGCATAGACAGAGCAGAAGGACCTCTAACATGATTCAGAGGGATTGTTAAGAAAGCCCTTATAAGTCCAGTCTTTCTTTTATTTTACCGTCCTAGAATGTATGGGCCTCAAGTGTAAATAAAGCTGGATGTTTGTGGTGAGATCTGCTCCTACCCATTAGTAACCGCCAGTGCTTACAAGATGCTTAGTTTAAGTATTTAATATTGAATGTTTAATTAACATGCTTGATTGTTATATTGTTATAAGGTATAGAGTAGTAAGCGAATGATTCTACTGTTATATAGTTATATGCCATAGAGTTAATTGAAATTGTTATTATAGTGTTGCCTTTTTTATTTGCCGTGCCGTTTCATTCCCTTTTTAACCGTAACCCTATTATATCTATTTCTATTCTTTCACTGAAACCACTCACTTCTAAATAAATATTACTTTTGTTTTCAAAGATTTACTGCTTAACTGTCTATTCTTGATCAGAAGGCTGTATTTATGTCCTTTCAAGGGAAGTTAGCTTGCCACTGCTTTCCCTGGAAATTCCTTAATTACCGGAATAGATAAATTAAGAATAAAGGTTTTAAATTAAAAGTAGTGTTTTTAGGAAAACCCATTGGTTCGATATAATTGGTCTCAAATCTTCTGGTAACACTTTGATAGGAACATTCCAAGGAAAATCTTGAAAGTGAACCTTGTGAAGCTTACTCACCCACAGATTTTTAATGAAGGGGGGTATAATATAATCCTATATTATTATCAAGACTTAAAAAGTCTATCAGAAACTGATAGGCAGGGACAGTATAGAAAATATGGAGAAAGCTAGCAGGTGCCAAGGGCAGTGAGCAAGTAAGATGCCCAGCATCCTTCTCCAGCTGCTAAGAAAGGTGAGAGTCGGTGAGTTAGGTGCCTGTACCTTCCGTATTAAGCTGACTGGTAGTTGTCACAACTTTGAAACTATATTCCCTTTACCATCATTTTTGGGGTCTTCCTTCTAGTCTCTTCCTCTCCCTCCTGCCCAGTTTGTTTCATCCTCCTAACTTCTGCAGGAGCTCATCTAGCTTCTTAAATGACTGCAGATTGAAAGCCAGAAACTGACAAGACTTCAGTTAGTTTTACCATGTTTCCCAAGCCTGTTAGGAACAGGCAGTGTGAATGGCCAAAATATTGTCAATTTCCTTTCACTGCTGACAGCTGTCATCCATGCACCTGAGGAAGTTTCTTAAACCCTACTTGATAGGACAAGTGGATGTTTCAATCTGATACATTATTTTTTATCACCTCACAACAGATAATTAGTAAGTAAATATTGCTCACTTGGACCACAACTTGCAAGTGAGTCCATGCAGGTGAATCCCTGCATACGTGCAGAGCCCTGTTGACTCAAAGCTTGCCCAGTCATTTGCAGGATCAGGGTCTTAAAAAGAATACCAGTAACACTGATAATTTGATAATCAATAAAATGATTACATTTTGAATAAAATATACAAGTTTTAAAAATATAATTATATTTATGTAGCATGACATTTAATAAATAATTATCAACTTTATCTCTTTCTCCTTAATGTACATGTATTGTATCATATTACTGTATTGTTTATTGCAACCATCTGCTGAAAAATGATATGGAAATTAAAGTTTATGGTGCAGTCCTGCTTCCACTCTTGCTTGGTGCTCACTTACTTGAAGGAAAGAAAATCTCAGTAGGTATCAATTTTAATGCACTTGTTATAATATTTCCCTCTTCTCATGGAAAATTCTGTTGTCCTATGACACTATAAATCCTTGTACGTGCAGGTAGCCCCATTGTACCTGAATCTGCTCTCCTACTGGTGTAAATCTGTACTAATAGCACTAAAATCAAACAAATCACACCAATGTAAAAGCAAAGTAAGGGACAGGATAATCAGGTCCACTAGCTTCTCATCTGAGTGAGGGTGGGCAGGCCTGAGTCTTTACTCCTTAATGTTGGAGATTCCGAGAACAGATTTTTCTGAAATTGTTTTAGGTAGTGTCTGGTTGTTCTTCCATAAACTCTGGCCTTCCCTGGAAAGTTCTCCAAATTACTGACCCATGGGCAAAAGTAACCCATGACTTCTGCTCTCTTGCCATTACTTTATGATAAAGAGTGGGTGTATGCAGGGCCACCAAGAGCGGGTTCGGGCCCCGGTGAAGGGCGGACTGGCTAAACAGGGCCGATGAGAGGGGGGGAAGCCGGGCCCGGAATTTTTTTGGCCCCCCCAGCAAGGGCAGACCGGCTAAACAGGGCTGACCAAGCGGGAGGGAAGAGGGGGAGGGAAGCCGGGCCCCGGGCCCCCTTCCGGACTGCCGGGCCCCAGTAATTTGTACCGGCTTCCCCGCCCCCTCTTGTCGGCCTGGGTGTATGGGGCAGAAAAATTCCCTAAGTGTTTAGAGGGCAGACAGGCAAAAGAGCAGATGGACACTGTACAGATATCAGGAGCTTCCCAGAGAAAACTGACAGCATGAGAGTGTGGCTGAAAGCAGGAGATGTGTGCAGCGTTGTTGTAGCCCTGTTGGTCCCAGGATATGAAAGAGACAAAGTGGGAGAGAGATAATATGCTGTATTGCACCAACTTCCGCTGGAAGGGACAAGCTTCACAGAGCTCTTTCTCACGTTTGGAGAAGGCAACCAGATGTGGTAAGTGGGATGGGGAGAGGGAGAAAGTGGGGTGGGTTAGGGTATGTGTCACTCAGCGGTGTCTTCCCTCCCTCCTCCTGCACAATGATCCCACCAAGCTCGGAGCCGCCTCAGAGCGCTCCAGCAAATAAGCAGCTGCCCCTGCTTTCCTACCGCCCGCGCCGCAGCTGGGCCAGTCCCTCCTGTGTCCCTGCTCTTCCCACCCGCCTCCCAGCCGGCCCCTGTCTCAGTCGCCCCGCCCCGCCAGGCCTCTCGCGATGTTGCTAAGGGGGCCGCGAGACTGTGCAGCAGGCGCGTGGCTAGTTGCTAAGGGCCGGAGCTTCCGCGAGCGGTTGGGGGGAAGCGACGCTGGAGTCCCCGCCGTTGCCACAAGGTGACTCCCGCCCCCCTGGAACCACCGGCCCCATGTCCGCTTCTTTGCACTGGAGACCTCCCGGGGCCTGGCTCCCACCCCGCCTCCCGGGCTGGCACCTGCCCCTCCGCGGGCCTGGCTCAGTGACTCCCTCCCAGCCCCTGCCCGGGCTGGGATCCTGGCGGGGAAGGGGGTGTCTGTGAGCGGAGACCGGCAGCCGCTCCCCGCCTGGCCCGCGAACCAACCGGGCGATCCTGCTCGGGGCGGGGCGAGCGGGGTCAGCCTGGATCCGGGGAGAGGGCCCCGGGCCCCGCTGCCGGGCCCCGCCCCTGGGGGCTGTCCGTGGGTCACGCGTAATTTGGTGATTTTCAGCCCCCCCGTAACGCCGAAACAAATGCGCCGAGTTAAGGCCCCAGCCGCCCCCCGTCACCTAATGTGCGGGCAGCCCCCGTCGAAGCGGCTCCGGGACGCTGCGGGGCCTTAGCCAGGCCGGGGGAGCCGCGTTCCCAGCCCCACGAATCAAAGGTGTTTCCTCCGCCCTTGGCAGCGGTGAGGGGCCGCGAGCCGGCAGGGTAAACTCGCCCCCCCCCCGGGTTTCCGGGCGTCTTGGGCACTGCACATTAACGGGGTAGAAGCGTCCGTGTCAGGGGCAGCCAGCAGTTCAATTGCGCGGTTTTTTTTGTTTTTTAAAAGCGGCTGAGTTGCTTCAAATCTGTAGGCTTGACAGTCACCTTCTTTAGGAGGGGGGTGACAAGGGCCCATATTCTGATTTCAGCAATTGATGTGGATGAAGGTAATTGACATCATTTATGTTGTCAGGTGCACAGAGTACTGTTATTTGTAACCACTGTAAATTAAAAATCAGGCTGTTCTCTCAAAATTTTGAAAGGTACCTTGCCAAAATGAATAATGGGTATGTGCCCATTTATGCTTCTTTATAATATATAAGAAAGACCTGAAAAACTGTCCCACCCCTCAAAAAACTCCCTCCCCATCCATTACCTCCACTTGTTACCATTAGAAATTCAGGTCCTTTCTAGTCTGGACTCCTAGCAAAATGATTATATCATAGGCGTCAAGAGTAAATGTTGAGAAATTGAATGGAGTAGGAATTTTTAGTCAGACTATTTTAAAATGCTGTTAATTTATTATTGAAGCTAAATTAATTTTAACATTTTGGATTTAAGGTGGCTTTTGGTAAAATTCATTACCCCTACTCCTTCGTTTAGAATGTTAAACTTTAGTCCTGCGAGCTTTTTCTCATGGACGGACCCTTATTATTATGGAGCTGTGAACAGGGATCTGACTACATGGATCATTTTACAGGACAGGTCATAGACATCGTAACTGAGAGGTCCTATATTAAAACCAGGGAAAACTAGACTTGACATTTCAGTTAACCTTCAGTTAAAAGGTAGATCTAAATCTTTCAGGGGATCAAAAAAAAAAGTGTCAATTAAAAAAAACACCTTTATGTGGTCCCTTTCAGCTGATGGTATTTTAAACCAAATGTTTATTCAGAGCAAACTAGAAACAGTATTCATGATGTCTTTACAAACACTTTGCAATGATCTCTTTCTTCCTTTATTTTAATTTTTAGATGTGCCTGTTAACCAATACTCTAAATTTTTACACAATTTAAAAACACCAAGTTGTTCGTGTGTGTGTGTGTTGTGTATATATAAAAACATTAAAATGTTAAATGACTCTTACTAAGGGGTTGAAGATTACATGTGGAAATATCAAATTCACAAACTGATAATAGAGACACTTGTGAGGGTGTGTCATTTACCTCCTTGGAATGCATTGAGTTTGATTAATTTTTTGGAAAGACTGAGGTTTTTAAAAATAGGGAATGGACACCAAGGAGTTGTAAGAATACGACAGGCTGTATTCCCTGTCTATTTTAAAGCTATTTCTGACATGCTTTTTTGGTGGCAAGAAACCTGAGCTAATTTTGAATTGTGTTTGATCAAAATAAAATGTTGTTGTACAAGTTTACTAGTTTGGCAAAGGAAAATGTTAAACCAATTAAAATAATGCCTGAAAATAGTATTTTAGTAGAGTTGCAAGCCCTGGATTGTATTAAATATGACTCTAATCAATGATGTTTTGCCACAATTTGATTTCAGGTTTGAAATATAAAAATCTCCACTATCATTAGATAAATGCTTCAAATTGTGAACGTTATTGACTGTTGTTGAAATATTGTTCAGGTTTTAAATATTAGAAATCTTTTGCGGAAAGTGGGTCCTTAAATTGTTCTGGGTTGGTTAATAGTGGTTGTTAGTGGCAGTTAATCATTGTACAGATATTAACTTTGCATATCTCATTTATATACAGGCATTTACAGGTTTTTAGATTAGTACTTTTTATAATTTGAAAAAAAGTAATCGTCTCAAAATCATCCTTCCTTGATACAGATTATGAAAAATCCAATCACCGCTGTGGAGTAGGAAACTTTCCTTGGAAAACGAGATGCTTACGCCATTACTCTAGGCAGAAATAAAGCTTTCTTTCTTTCTTTCTTTCTTTCTTTCTTTCTTTGAAAGAGTAAACCCTCACAACATGAGCTGACACAAGGATGTCTTGCTGACCTGGCATACAGACAGCTCTAATGCCTTACTTTTGCTGCTCATAGTTTTCTTAGGCCTCTGTAGAGTGAAATTTACAAGTCTCTGGTCAGGCCACTGTGATATTGACAGCCATGTGGACAGTTAAAAAATGATGTCGATTTCACTTTGCTCTTGATGTTGGGAAAACTATGAGCACCAGCCAAATCCGGCCCTGGAGCTATTCTTGGGGAGGAGAATCCGAAAATCAGAGGTTGTGGGAGGATGTTGAATAGGAGAGATCCTTTGGACTATAGAAGGCTCTATGGTGGACTGAGAAAAGAAAGTCATTTCTCCCTTCTAACATGCAAACTGGTCCGTGCTGTAAATTTATCAAGCACATATTAGTCAGAGGCTGGTATGAAAGAAGGTGCTTATAAGAGGGGTTCCAGTCCCAGGGCATCTTCCTAATAAGACTCCCAATGCCCTTTCATTTTGCAGCCATGCTTATGTATATGAAGGGTTGGGAGATGGCTTCTGGGTTTCTCATCAAGGTATTATCTTTAGATCTTATTGGTGAGGAGGCCCCTATATTTTTATATCTGCTGCTATCTAACAGGCTTAGTCCTTTGAGTAGTAAGTGTTCAAGGGGTTGTCTGCATACAAACTGGAAACAAAATAAATAGGTTGTAGTTCTCTCACCTTTAGTTATTTCAGTGTAAGGCTGAGTGTGGGCATCTTTATTTCAGATTAAGAGTGTCCTATTTCAATTTAAATTAAGTAGATAAGAAATTGATTTGCCATTTTGAAGTAGGGCACGCATAAATGGAAATAAACTTCTTAAATCCTTTCTCTGTATGAATGCAATTATATGTGTATTACAATTTTTGGCAAAGTGAGGGTATATCTTCATATTATTGGTGACCAGAGGAAAAAAGTGATATTTGTATGAGAGATTAGTACTCTTATTTTAGGATATTGAGAAAACAGACCTAGGAAATGTACAGTTACAGTACTTTCATATGTTTCAGACAGATGTCTCATTTCTCTTGTGAAGATGAAGCTCTGTTACAGTCTATGCTCAGACAATTACTGCAGAGTGTGAAGGAAAAAATCACAGGAGCACCATCAGTGGAATGTGCCGAAGAGATTCTTTTACATTTGGAAGAAACGGATGAAAATTTTCACAAGTAAAAATATTTTTGTTATTTTAATTTTATGGAGTCATCTAAGTGCTGTCAACTGTTCTGTGAAGGGAAAATGTTTACTACCTATATTGACTTATATATTAAGAAAATACTTTTAACTTCCCTATTACTGATGAGCTCTGGAAGAATGTTACTTCAGAGATTTAATAAACTATATTTTACTAGTTCTTATTTTTTTTCTTCTGTTGGTATTTTCTTTCTTCTTTGGCTGAAATATTACACTGCTCTACAGCCAAAATGCTTCTGAAATAAATGTAGTCAAACTTTACTAATTCTGGGTCACTGAGAACGAAAATGATGCTTAAAATTGTTGATTGGCTCTAGTTTTCAAGATACGCTATTGGGTCAGTATATACGACCCTTGACTTGGGAATGGCAGAGGATAGGTGAGTTATAAAGGGAAGGGATCTCAATTTAAACCAGAAATGACTAAAATACATCTTTGACTGGATCTATGAATAAATCTATGACTGGGTTTGGACAGTACTTGCTTTTTAGGCAAAACAATGAATGATGCAATCTGAAGCTGGTATTGCGTCATACATGATATGAATTGCATCATGTTATTCTTAGAAGTCATGGATGATGCAATCATAACGAAGCTTACATCACTCTGCTGAACAAATTGCCCTATATCAGCTCTAGAAATCATACAGTGTCGTGCTCTCTTATTTGTCAGTGTTTGATTTTGCAAAAGGACACATTTCTGTTTAGCCAAAGTGAGCAGAGATGCCTCGTACTTGTGTGAACAGTGCAGATAACTTCTGCTATGTTTGTGGTGAAGTGACTTTTGCATCCCAAAAGCGCAGTATAACCACTATGGTTAAGAAAGCCTATCACCTTTCTTTTGGCTGCAAAATTGGAGATCAGGACAAGAGGTGGGCCCCACACATATGCTGCAACACTTGTCCAACAAATCTTCGCCAGTGGTTGAACAGGAAAAGGAAATCTATGCCTTTTGCAGTGCCAATGATTTGGAGAGAGCCAACAGATCATACCAGCAATTGTTACTTCTGCATGGTTCCTCCAGTTGGGAAAGGTGTGTCAAAGAAGAAAAAGTGGACTGTGCATTATCCAAACATTCCATCAGCTATACGCCCAGTACCCCACAGAAAAGGACTGCCGGTTCCTGATGCACCAGAATCATTCTCACTTGAGTCAGACGAGGAAGAGGAAGAGGATGAAACTTCTGGTCCTGAACCATCAATGTCACAGGACCCACATTTTCTCCCATCCTCCTCCTCTGAACCACACCTCATAACACAAGGTGAACTGAATGACCTTGTCAGGGATTTGGAACTACCCAAGAGTAAGGCAGAGCTGTTGGGCTCCAGACTACAGCAGTGGAATCTCCTGGCAGGTGATGTTAGGGTTTCCATGTTCCGTGACCGTCAAAAGGATCTTGTCCCATTCTTCTTCATGGAAGGTGATCTTGTAGCCTGCAACAACATCGATGGTGTGATGGCAGCCCTCAACATCGTTCACGATCCAGATGAGTGGAGACTGTTCATTGATTCATCGAAGACGAGTCTTAAAGCTGTTTTACTGCATAATGGCAATGTTTTGCCATCAATTCCAGTTGGTCATGCAGTCCATATGAAGGAAACCTATGACAACATGAAACAACTTTTGAGGTGCATAAACTATGACCAACATCAGCGGCAGCTTTGTGGCGATTTGAAGGTTGTTGCTCTCTTGCTTGGTCTGCAGACTGGATACACAAAGTACTGC
Organism: Emys orbicularis; assembly: GCF_028017835.1. NCBI lineage: Eukaryota > Metazoa > Chordata > Testudines > Emydidae > Emys > Emys orbicularis. The sequence continues at coordinate 95,599,756 of NC_088685.1, read as the reverse complement.
TGTTTTCTCTGCGAATGGGATAGTCGTACAAGAGATTCCCACTACATCAAGAAAGATTGGCCATTCCGACAGTCATTGGAGCCTGGGAGGAAAAGTGTTCAGCATCCACCACTTGTTGAATCAAGGAAGATTTTGTTACCACCCTTACACATCAAGCTGGGTCTGATGAAGAACTTTGTCAAGGCCATTGACAAAACACAAGCAGCTTTCAAGTACCTCCGTGGAAAATTTCCAAGGTTAAGTGAAGCTAAGATAAAGGAAGGTGTCTTTGTTGGTCCTCAGATTCGTGAACTTCTTCGAGATGATGCATTTGACCATGCACTGCGTGGCAAGGAAAAGACGGCATGGAAAGCCTTCCAGTTAGTGGCAATAAATTGAATAGGACTGAACTATGTACATAATAGTTATTTGCCTTTTGTTTCGTAATAAATTTTATTTATATAACCCTTTTGCTGATTTTTAAAGTGTTACATAAACAGGACAGGTGAAATAGTATCATGTAAAGCAACCATAAACACATGAAAAGACCTAGGTTTACAATTTATGATTAAAACTCTACTATCTACACAATATACATAGATATAAAATGTAAAAACGTAAATATCCTAGCAACAGTAGCCAATCAGTTGTTTTAATTGTCATATTTGAATTCAGCACATGAAAATACATAATAAATAGCACATTTTATCTCTGAAGCAGACGACTTCTCAAAAATTGTAGACCAGTGTTATCAATAGAGTTGTCATAGGTTTCACCCCCACTCTGAACTTTAGGGGACCTGCATGAGAACCCCTAAGCTTAATTACCAGCTTAGATCAGTATGCTGCCACCACCCAAATATTTGAGTAATTTGAGAAACTGTCTTCTCCCCCAAAATCTTTCCCTCCCAATTACTATACCCCTTCCCTGGGTAGCCTTGAGAGACTCCTCCACCAGTTCCCTGGTGAACACCGATCCAAGTCCTTGGGTCTTAAAACAAGGAGAAATTAACCATCCCCCCTCCCTTCCCCCACCAATTCCTGGTGAGTCCAGATCCAACCGCCTTGGATCTTAAAACAAGGAAAAATTAATCAGGTTCTTAAAAAGAAAGCTTTTAATTAAAGAAAAGAAAGGTAAAAGAAAAACCTCTGGGAGATAGCATACAAGCTGATCTCACAGACAACAGATTCAAAACACAGAGGATGTTCCCCTGGGCAAAACCCTTAGTTACACAAAAGAATACCCAATTTGATTATTCCCCTAATGCACAAGACAAGTTACAAAAGAAAATAAACATAAACCTATTTATTCCTTTTCTAATACTCACTACTCTGATACGAGGCTGATTCCTTGATCTTTTCCATTCTGGCCGAAACTGAACTAAGACAAAGGGAACTTCCCTCCTTCCTTTTGAAACATCTTGTTCCCCCATTGGTTCCTCTGGTCAGGTGTCAGCTAGGCTAGGTGAACTTCTTAACCCTTTACAGGTAAAAGAGGCATTAACCCTTAACTGTCTGTTTATGACAAGAGTAAATGATTCTTCAGGGAAAATCCATTGTCTCTAAATTTATTTAACTCTGATAAATTTGCTACATTCAGAGACAAACGAGCTAGGAAAAAAATCCTAATTGAAGGTTGCCAGATGATTTTTGTAATTGCTGTTGGGGTCCTTATTATTGTTCCTCATGTAGGTGAAATACAAGCAAGATGGCTAAAATATGATCTTTTACAGGCACCTTTCACAGTTAGTCCTTAGCCAACTCTCTTTTTATATATTTGATAAGATAGGATTTCTGTTAGAAACTAGAATTTATTACATTTGGAATAAAACTGAAAATCTTCTCTATTACCTCTTAACGACTTTTGGATGTCCAACTGGTGCTAATGCACACTCACATATTTACCTACGTACTGTGCTCAAATTCTCCTGAGGCCACAGTCATCTTTGCACTTCACCTCCATTACACAAACACAATATTGTAATGGTTTTGTGCTCAGGCTTCTAGCCAATACAATGCATTTTGCTACATGGCAGATTTTATGACACAGTTGTGAGGTCTGAGAGAAGCCATTTAACTTAGATGAACTGAAAAGATGTTTAAGCTTTCGTGGGTGAATACCCACTTCGTCAGATGATGACTACATGCATCTGACGAAGTGGGTATTCACCCACGAAAGCTTATGCTCCAATACATCTGTTAGTCTATAAGGTGACACGGGACTCTTTGTCGCTTTTTACAGATCCAGACTAACACGGCTACCCCCTGATACTGAAAGATGTTTAATTGTTAAAACCTGGGTTCTGTGACCTTCGTTTCTTCTGCAAAAGCCAGTGACCTCAAAAATATCTTTAAATAATGCAAGGCAGTGCATTAACTGCACTCCTTATACTTTAACTAGGTGTCAGTGATGTGTTGTCAGTAGCAAGCTACCCGACATCTCTAAACTTGGGTGATAGCAAGTAAGTAAAGTAAAAAACAGAAATGACTCTAAGCTATTTTTAAAACTAAATTCAGAATTTTAATGCCTTCACATGTTTTCTCTTAATGATTTTAGATTTAGGGTTGTGCATTTGAGCAGTCCAAAAATAAATGGTCAGTGGACCAGTCAAATGTTCGTCAAAATATTTTAAAGTACTGATTAATTAGAACAGTAAAAAATACACAAAAAGTAAGATTTTATGGCCTCCAACAGGCTTAGTCTTAGATGCTTATGCCTAATTAAAAAAAACCCAAATTACTTAACTATGTTATTTTAACTTAGAAAAATATGAAAAACAATTAAATGAAGTTTTAAAAATGAAAGAAGGGCACCAGGATGCAATCAAAAAAGATAGGCCATTGCCTACATTGAGGAATTCTTGCTGGAATATTTGACAATATTTGACTATGATCAAATAATAGGCAGTTATCTGACACTATTTAACTGGTCAATTGACTGTCTTTCCAAGCCTATTTATGTCTTACATGGTTTTATTTTTAAAATTTATTTTTCACCTGTAACTTGTATTATGCAATTATTAATGACATTTTAATGCTAATATCGGTGCAGCCACTCAATTTGAGCTCTAGATCAGGGGTTCTCAACCTTTTTCTTTCTGAGGCCCTCCCAACATCCTATAAAAATTCCACAGCCCACCTGTGCCACAACTGTTGTTCTGTATATAAAATCCAGAGCCAGCATTAGGGTGTATCAAACAGGGCAATTGTTTGTGGCCACGGGCTGCAGGAGGCCCCATGAAGCTAAGTTGCTTGCACTTGGGGTTGGGCTTCAGCCCTGCTGTGGCTCCGGCTTCAGCTTTTTGCTCTGGGCCCCAGTGAGTCTAATGCTGACCCTGCTTGATGGACTTCCTGAAACTTGTTAGAGCCCCAGACTCCCAACTGAGAACTGCTGCTCTAGATCAGTGGATACTGAACACGAGAAGAAAAGTGGTTGCACAGATATCAGTATTAAAATTACATTTTAATTTCTGGACAATAACACATTTTAATTAGAATAAGGTGACTTGCCCATTATAAAATGTGAAATTAAGTTTTCTGATGTTTCTGAAGAAGCATTTGTAGCTTCTGGCAACACACTCCCCTCCACAAATGGTGTAAAAGTACACAGAAAATTCTACAAGGTTCATCTTTTGGAGCTCATCGTGCTCAAAGAAAATGAGTTGAGGGATTGAAAGAGAGGAAAGGAGATGATCCTAGAAATACTATGGGGAAAGTAGTCTCAATCTGGAGCAGCAAAGATGAGGGTTAGCTTCTTGGGAGTCCTCAGCTTTTCCCTCTTCTTAGCAAGTTTCTGTGTGAGCCATGCTGCTATTGACTGTCCCCCACCTCTTGTGCCTGGGCTATAACACAGTTAGGAGTCAAAGATACTTAATTTTAATCTGACCAGAATTTGAATTTCAATAAGAAAATCTAGTAATGCTTGATGGGAGCATGTATCACAGTCACTGCACTGGAGCTGTACCCCTGTGACATTCTTCTTTCAACTTAACCATAGATCCTTGGTGGTGTAGATGGGCTTTCATTGGTTCACGAAGGGGTGGCAATATGCCATGGAGACTCTGCTCCCCCAGTTCCTTTAAGTTTTGAGGTGTTCCTTTACCCTTTTCTTCTTTGATGTTGAACAGCAGGAAACATGGAGCCCTTAATTTGAGTCTGCCGCAGAAGTACAGAATGGATGACATTTCTCTTTTCAAAGTTCAGTCAAAGCTGATTTACATCAATAATCTAGGACCTTAGATTTTTTTTTTTTTTAAATAATCAGATTTACTTTGTTTTATTCAGACTTGGGGAACACTAACAATATAGCTTGATTGGAACTTGCATGCCTGTGCAGAAATTTGACTTCTCCATTATTTTGTTACAAACTAGTGAAAAAGATGAAAGAATGCTGCAAGGAGCAACACTGTAGTGTCAACTATAAAATAAATTTAGTCTCTCTTTTGGTCTACCATCTTTCTCTGCAGCAAATACACTGTGCTGTGATCTCTAAATTATTATTATTATTATTATTTATTTGAGAGAATGAAGCAGTTACTGCCAAAAATACATTTTCTACAAACACCCCAGCCATTAAAAAAAAAAAAAATGAGGAAAAAGACTTATGAAAGCTTTCATTCGGCAGACTGCCATAGTGCTATTTTTTATAGTAATAGTAATGGCTGAGCTACCCTTATAAACAAGTGAAAGGAGAAAGAGACAGAAAATGAACAGAGAAGCTAAAGAGTTACATTTTTCCTTGAGATGCATTTATGTTGCCTCTACCTGCAGTGACAATAAAATATGAAAGTGAATAAATGGAAGAGGAAATAATTTAGAGCCATTACACTTAAGGTAGTCAAGAGTTTAATCTGATGAAAAGAACATTATATGAAATAGTTGGTAACAAAAATGACTTGACTCTTACTCGTTTTTAAAATGTTCAAGAAAAAAGAAACTACACCAGCAACTGCAGCAGCCGCTTTTGTTTTCATGTGCACTTTCCAGGATTGGACAGTTCATGTAATAAAGCCAGTAAACCATATATAAGCATGTCCACTCCATATATTGATCCTTCTCAATTCACACGAAGTACGTGCTCATGTACTCTCACTTTGCATCCACGTTTGATATAATGAAAAGGTAGTGTAATCCTACAAACAGCTGTTGCGCAGTCACTGTTGTGGTAACTTGCTGTATGTCTTGCCCCTAATGCAAAATAAACAGATTATCAAGATTACATTGCTCATGTAGTCTGGACATCTTTTTAAAAAAATAGTTAATTCAAATAACCCTGAAGCTACAGACTAGTCCTCAATGCAGACTATTGCTTTTTGTTCGTTTGAAAAGCCAGTGATTCTAATTTAACAAAGTTATGACTATTTTAAAATTGCTTAATGAAACTACAACATAGAAAATGTCCTTAATGTTCCAAGTACACATGTAAATATAGATATGCTGCTTATGGCCCTGATTTAGTAAAGCACTTAAGCACATGCTTCTGTCCCATTTGCTTTAATGACGTAAGCAACTTTTGTACTGAATAGGGATGTTTTTTTGCATGGAGGGGCATGATCATGCAACTAGTGAATTGTGCACTGGTTGATTCAAGAACTTACTAGTTCTGCTGGAAGAGCTTGTAAACTGAGTTCAGATATTTTCCTTGACAAACTCCGGTAATTTAAATGCAAAAGACTGCATTAATGCAAAGTGAAGATTGCGAAGCTAAAATCAAAAAGTCAGGAAACTCAAAAGTTAAGCTTTCAACAAGTTTTAACTCAACTGCATAGCATATATGTGCTGTTGTCCAGCTATACTGAAAGAAGGACAGAAGACATTTGACATGGGTTTAATCAGGCTGCAACTTTATTATTAGATGTCTGGGACTACCCGGCAGATAAAACTATACAGTGCAGGTAACCCCAAGTTCATTCCATAATTACCCAGGGGGCTTCTGCCAGCTCCCCTTCTTTTTCCATCCAGATCCACCCAGCAAATCCATTGCTGGGACTTTACCATCCACTCCCCCTTGTAGGAGGGTTAAGGTGAGTTATAAGAAAAGGGGGTTGGCTCTCTGCCATACCAATCCTAGGAGTCCCCACCCCCTTTTCTTTTTAAGTCCTTTCCCAAGCCATTTATCTGGTCACTGTATACCTTCCCTGTGGAGTACCTGCACTGGACATCCGCCCCACACTTAAATAATGAGTTGTGACATAAAGCCTACCACCCTTCATGCTACGCATGAGAAAAGCACTTCCTGAACCCACTGTGGGGAAGATGGAAAAAACCCAAATCCACCTACGCCAATCTGGTGGCAAAGGAAAAATTCCTTCCCAGCCCCCCTAAAGAAGGGGTGGCTAGCGCACAGCCCACAGCAGGTCTTGACCAAACCTGGTATCTCAAGCCTCCGCTTGCTCCGTGTAAAAGGGGGCTTCACACACAGCCCTTTTAAACCCTTCTGCCCATCCAGTTCCCAGGGGATGAGTCAGCGTCGTCATGCTGGTCCCTTGTTCCCTTTTGCAGCAGTTTTCCTCTCTCTCTTCTCCCAGCCATAAAACACTGTTCCCTTCATTAGGCTAGCCAGACAAATCCTCTCACCCCCTCCTTAAAGGTGTGGTGTGGTCATTTTCTCTACCAATTTTCCTAGTTACATGTATAACTTGGATCAATTATTACTAATTGTCATAACATGTATGCTTCAAGGTACTTTTTATCAGTGCATTCAAGTTAATGTTTTTCTTGGAGCCTTAACTTTTGCATTTCCTAACACTTTATGATTTTTGACTGTGCAGCCTTAATATGGCATCAATATAGATCTTTGCATTTAGGGGAAGATTTTCATAGGCACAAAAGGGAATTTTAACTTACTGAGATATTCTTTTCATATGATAAACCGATACTAAAGACATTTAAGAAAAGCAAAATTGTTTGGTGCATAGATACTGGAATTAGTGGTGCTGGGGGTGTGGCAGCACTCCCTGATTTGAAGTGGTGTCCATCATATACAAGGTTTACAGTTTGGTTCAATGGCTCTCAGCACCCCACCTATGCAAATTGTTCCAGCGCCTCTGGTTTGGTGTCTGAACTTTTCACTCGGCTGAAAAACTCCTCTTTAATTCTTAAAAGTACTGATACTTAAACAGATGTGTCTGCTGGAAAAATGTTGCATATGTAATGTTGAAAATGTTTGGAAGATGAATATCATGAAATACATTGCATTTTAATTTCTGGATATTTGTTGCAGCTATGAGTTTGTGAAATACCTTAGACAATACATATGTAGCACTCTGGGCTCTGTGATTGAAGAAGAAACAGAAAAATGTACCTCTGCTCAAAATCAGGGTGAAGGATCTGGTTATGACACTCTTGTCCAACATGTTACAAAGAAGACTCGGGAATCAAAAGAGTGAGTATGTGCACAGGATACATATAAAATTCCATTTTTAAAAATATGCAGTTGGCAGGATTGTCTGGCCCAACTTTTTCTTTTTTCCTTTCATATTTTTTCAGTCAATAATTCTTAATTGTAATATTTATGGATGAAGGTACTTTGGTTCTAAAATCTGTTTTTTTGTCATTTATAACTTTCCTCACATATTGCCTTTTGGGTTGAAATTCCTCATGATTGTCTTATCTTGGAAATGAAAGTATATTGCTGACTAGGAAGGTTTGAAGACAATCCATTGAACTATTTAAGATTTTTGACTTTGTATGGTTAGGGGATTATTTAGGATTTTGGTGGCACTTAAACTCAAATAGCTGTATTTTAAATTTCACACTTGATTTACAAATAGTCCTATATGAGAAATGAGGTCTTTGTCAAATATAAATGTGTGTATCTGAGAAATAATTTGTTTATGCACAATTTTTAAATTTCCTTATAGATTTAAGTGGACACTGAACATGATTATCTAGATATACATACTTTGAAAGCTGTAATTCAACTAAAGTGGATTAGTTGAACTTCTTTTAGATCCTGTCTGCATACAAATTCTCTGGTCTACGTTACACATCAGAACCATATTTATAATCATGTTAGGGGATATGTGAGTTGTAGCCAGATTTCTTGAGATAGTGGTTTATTTAGTGAAGGCATGACCTTAAATGGAAAGCCCATGTATATGCCAGATAATTCTTACAACCTGGTTAGCCATCCCTTCTTTGCAGATTCTCTTGATTCTCTTGCACAGTATGAACTCCATCTCTATTTGTTGTGTTGTGAATAGAAAGTGATTTTGTTACCAAAACCATTTGTTTTAATTTTAAGTTCTCAGTTCAGCAGGAAGTGAAAACAATCAAAGTTTGTTTCGTGTTGATAGAAATTAATTTTTAAATGTTTGCTTTCAGAAGACTTCACATATAAAAGGAAACAAAACAACTGAAGTTTTAAACTATGCTTAAATAGTGTCTTGTACATGTCACCTGTTCCAAAATTTGTCACATTATGACTGCAAGAAATTCAGTGCTCTGATAATGTTCTGTTTGGGTCTCACAGTCTATTAGGTCTGATTTCAAGACTATTGTAGCCCCTATTGTGGATAACTATAGTCTCCCTGTTATTAGCTGGATATATAACTATTTAAGTGCATGGGGGTGGGGTCTGTCTTGGGAATTTGACCTTTTGATTATGAGCTATACATTTAATGATAATACTTCTGAAATTATTTTGGCAATACACCTCTACCCCAATATAACGCGACCCGATGTAACACTAATTCAGATATATCGCGGTAAAGCAGCACTCCAGGGGGGTGGGGCTGCGCACTCCGGTGGATCAAAGCAAGTTCGATATAACACGGTTTCACCTATAACGCAGGAAGATTTTTTGGCTCCCGAGGACAGCGTTATATTGGGGTAGAGGTGTATATAGGTAGGTCATACTACAATTGTCAGACACAAAGAAGAACATACATTGTTGGGCAAAAGTCAACATGGTTTCTGTAAAGGGAAATCATGTCTTACTAATCTAGTAGAGTTCTTCGAAAGGGTCAACAAACATGTGGGCAAGGGTGTGGAAGCAGAGAAAGAACTGACAGGAAGGGGATGCAATGCATGACAGTTTGTTAGCAAGAGTCAGGCTAACTGTAACCCTAATAACGCGAGATTTGTAGAAGCAAGGAATGTGTGAGACGAGTGGAAAAGAACTGTGTGAGAAGTTGTTGCGACCTTGTGTAGATAATGTGTAGATAATATGGAATGTATACTAAGAGTCTACATTAGGTCATTCTGATATCTTGTTTTTCTCACTATGTATAAACAAAATGCAGCTGTTGCTCATTATTGTCTGTAACAAAAGGTATAAATGCTTGCTGTAATTGTTTACCTGTTGAGAGACCTGTTTAGCTCTCTCCCTCTACGCAATTGCTTGAGAAAATAAAGTATCTGACTTGCTGTACCCAAACAAAAAGTGAGAACTCTGTTATTCTCCGACAAGGAGGATCCAGTGGACATAGTGTATTTAGATTTCCAGAAAGCCTTTGACAAGGTCCCTCACCAAAGGCTCTTACGTAAATTAAGTTGGCATGGGATAAGAGGGAAGATCCTTTCATGGATTGAGAACTGGTTAAAAGACAGGGAACAAAGGGTAGGAATAAATGGTAAATTTTCTGAATGGAGAGAGGTAACTAGTTGTGTTCCCCCAGGGTCAGTCCTAGGACCAATCCTATTCAGCTTATTCTTAAATGATCTGGAGAAAGGGGTAAACAGTGAGGTGGCAAAATTTGTAGATGATACTAAACCACTCAAGATAGTTAAGACCAAAGCAGACTGTGCAGAACTTCAAAAAGGTCTCACAAAACGAAGTGATTGGGCAACAAAATGGCAAATGAAATTTAATGTGGATAAATGTAAAGTAATGCACACTGGAAAAAATAACCCCAACTATACATACAATATGATGGGGGCTAATTTAACTACAACTAATCAGGAAAGAGATCTTGGAGTCATCATGGATAGTTCTCTGAAGACGTCCACGCAGTGTACAGCGGCAGTCAAAAAAGCAAACATGATGTTAGGATTATTAAAAAAAGGATAGAGAATAAGACGGAGAATATCTTATTGCCCTTATATAAATCCATGGTATGCCCACATCTTGAATACTGTGTACAAATGTGGTCTCCTCATCTCAAAAAAGCTATACTGGCATTAGAAAAGGTTCAGAGAGGCAACTAAAATGATTAAGGGTTTGGAAAGGGTCCCATATGAGGAGAGATTAAAGAGGGTAGGACTTTTCAGCTTGGAAAAGAGGAGACTAAGGGGGGATATTAGAGAGGTATATAAAATCATGAGTGGTGTGGAGAAAGTGAATAAGGAAAAGTTATTTACTTGTTCCCATAATATAAGAACTAGGGGCCACAAAATGAAATTAATAGGCAGCTGGTTTAAAACAAATAAAAGGAAGTTCTTCTTCACACAGCGCACAGTCAACGTGTGGAACTCCTTGCCTGAGGAGGTTGTGAAGGCTAGGACTATAACAGGGTTTAAACGAGAACTAGATAAATTCATGGAGGTTATATCCATTAATGACTATTAGCCAGGATGGGTAAGGAATGGTGTCCCTAGCTTCTCTTTGTCAGAGGGTGGAGATGGATGGCAGGAGAGAGATCACTTGATCAGTACCTGTTAGGTTCACTCCCTCTGGGGCACCTGGCATTGGCCACTGTTGGCCGACTGGATACTGGGCTGGATGGACCTGTGGTCTGACCCAGTATGGTCGTTCTTATGGTCTTATGTTCTTATTCTTATGTTCTTAAGAAGAAATTTGAAGTTTTATTGCAGGATAAAATCCTTGCATGAGCAAGTTCATTAATTAGTGCCTAATTGTTATTCACAAATTACTTTAGAAACACGTAGCAAAAATATCTTTTATAAGTCAATCATTTACATTAAAGACTACAAATCAGTTCTTAACCTTTTGGCATTAAATATAATAGTTTGTGGGATGTGCTTTTGAACTAAGCTTTTGACCTTCATGTGTGTAAAGTTATCCACGTGTCTATAAGTCTTGCAGGATTAGGGCTTGATCCTATGGTCATTGAAGTCAATGGCAAAGCCCCCATTGACTTTAATTATGCAGGATCAGGGCCCAGGGCCTTCCTGAGCATTTGCAGTGCCAGCTTTGTTCTTTAATGTGAAGTCTTTAGCTGTCTCTCCCTCAAAAGATATACTAGCTTACATTAGCATAATTCCAGTGGAAGTAGTTTAATGCTTTAAGCATTAAGTTTGAAATACCCGAACTCCTTGAATTCCTAGGTTCAAAACCCAGCAGCACTAACTCAGTTCTTTTGGGTTTTTCTGCATAGAGACTTAGTGTGCAGCAAGCCAGGATGTAAATCTACAGCGCACTAGCTTCTCATGCACTAACTGGCCATGTGGTTCACTAAAAGTTCAGATTGAAACTGTAGTTTGTCAAAGTGCTCTATGGAACTTTTAGTGCATGGTAGCAGGGTTCACATGGTGACTTAGTGCACAGCAAGTGTGAATGTGCCATTCACTGAGTCTCTGGGTAGTCAAGCTCTTTATCATTTTGTAGTGTATATAAACATAGTTTAGTGCAGTTTACTGTCTGTGGGTCTTTGGGCAAACCTTAAATATACAAGCTATACCTGCTGTATAGAGGCACCAAAGATCTCATTGACTTTGTTTTTTCTTCATACAGATGTTTGACCAAAGTTGCTCCTTGCCCAGTGTTGTGCAGCATGCAAATTTTGCACTGGGCTGCTGCCCTGCATCCCATATATGGCTGCATTTTAGAGGTGCTGGGCATATATAGTCTGTGAAGTGCCCTGTCCTCCTTCAGAATGAAAAACACTATTATACATGTAAAATACAACATTATTGCATAATTCCCTTTTACAGATCAAGTTTTGTTTTCATGCATGTACATACAGTATTGACTTCACAAAGGTCTGGAAATTGACTATTTTTCTCCATCTCCATTCTGTTTCTTGAATGGAGGGGGTTTATTAAACATTAACTTTGGTCATTACAGAAATGGATTTGAATTGGTATTGGGGACACACAGCTTACTGGAAGAGAGACTAGATAATGATGTGCGTTTATTTGAATTTGCTTTCCCACATGAACTATTTTAATGACTACCGGGTTTCATGACAGGAATTCTCATAAGTATATATTTCAGTATCCATCGGGCAACAGTTCAACCTTGGATCACATTCTACTTTGGAACCATGTGACTAAACTCATCTGGGATGTTCAGGTATTTAGGAATACTGATCTTGCTCTGGAATCTGATTATTGACTCCTAATAGTAGAAATGATGATCTGCTTTAGTACCTACTGCATCAAAATGCTTCAGTGTTGATAAGCTTCATGTTGAAGCTATCACTAACAGTTATGTGGTAGCGATTTCCAATAAATATTCTATATTGGATGACTAGTTATCTACCACAGAGGAAGAGTGGACTTCATTTTGGGAATCTGATACAGAAATCACTGGAGAACAGCTAGAACTAAGGAGTATGAAAAAGCAACATAGGATTACAGATGATACCATCAAATTATGGGGAAAAAAGAGAAGTGCAGTGTAGAATGGGTGCAGTAAAAGTTGAGGCAAGTTAATGAAGAAAGGAGGAAATGGACAATAGAGGAGAAGAAATGTGTTGAACAAGTAGTTAAGAGGGTCCACCAAAATTACCATAGTCAATGGTGAAATAGTATGGCACAGCACATTGAGGGAAGCCTCTGAAAGACATGACCAGAAATACATATTTGAGATTTTGAATGTCATAATGAGATATCCATTCTCATGACTTCCACCAGTTAAGGACAAAAATGGAAACTATTGCCAGGATATTGATGCACATTTTAAGCGTTGGTCTGAGCATTTTTGAGAATTAATGAACAGATCCCTATCAAGATGTAAACTACAACTTAATCCAAAAATGAACTAAGTAGAAAATATGCCAGTGACATTAGAGGAAGTGATACCTGTAGCCAAACAGTTATCAAATGATAAAGTACCTGGCCTGGATAACATTTCAATGAACTGCTGAAGAGTGACTGTCTGGGTTTAGTTTAGTTTCTAAGGTGCCACAAGTACTCCTGTTCTTTTGGCTTCATAGAGTTGTCTTAAAAGTTTGGGAAACCAGTCACATTCCAGAAGATTGGAAAAGGGGCTGCATCATGCCTTCCCCCCCCCCCCCCCCCCAAAAAAGGAAAAGCAATCATATTGCTCAAATTATTGTGGAATAGCAATGTTATCAGTCCCAGAGAATGCTTTTATGATCATATTACCTTATTTACCACATTTTATGATCAAATATTGTCTCAGCTCTATAACGAGAGGCAACCAGTGTGGTTTCCATAAAGGTGATCTACAATCCATTCTGTGTATGCCTTGTGGAATGCTATTGTAAAATGACTAGCGCAAAAAAAGAAAGTTAACATTGCCTTTATTGACTTTGCAGCTGCTTTTGACTCAGTGCATCAATGAGCACTATGCTTACTGCTATGTCAGGATGGGGTACTTAATGATTTAGTGTGCCTAATGAACACTTTTCCATGGTACACTTAGTTGGGCAAGGATCAACAATTATTACGGACTAGTTTTCAGTAGAATCAGGAATAGGCCAGAGATGCCTATTCTCTCACCTACATCATTTGACATTCTAATAGACTATCTGATGACAAAGCTGAAGGAGGCCAAAATAGGTGGTGTGAAATGTAAAGATTCTTTTTTAGAGGATCTTGAGTATGCAATTGCCTTATTTGGAGAGACTACTGACCAACCGCAGCTAATGCTGGAAAGGCTGTGTAGAATTGTAGAATCAATGGAACTTAAGATCAATGGTGATAAAATAGAAGTTATGCACTCTGCCTATAAAATGTCTCGCCAACACTGCAGGTAGATGATGGTAATGATAACAAATGGGTGAATAGTTTTATCTATCTGAATGTTTGGTTGACAGCAGGCGGTTCTATAACTGAAGTCACATGTTGGATTCGTTTTACATCAGTGGTATTTCAGCATCTTCAAAGCCTGTCTTGGGGCAGCAGGATTTCTGTGCCAACAAAGATGCAAGTGTTTAATGCAGTGGTATTGATGACAAATGTGATGGGTGTGACTCATCACAGTGGCGCCACCTGCTGGCCATCTTGGAGATTAGCTCCACATGTCGGTATGCCTTTTGATGGTGCCTTGCCCCCGTCACATCTGCTCTTGGACCCACATCACTCAAAGGACCGCAGCATCCTCTTCATGATACAGCCCTCTTGGCTGTATCATGATCTGTGCTCCCCCTTGCAGGGGCCCTGCAGTCAACTGTCCAGCCACTTCCCTCAGTTGCAACTGCAGCCAACTGTCTAGCCACTGGCCCAGTGACAAGTGTGTGTGGGGGGACCCAGGCCCACCCACTACTTTGGGTCCCAGCCCAGGAACCCTGTCGATGCGCAGCCATGTGCTGCATCCCCTCCAAGTCCTCAGTATATTTCCCTGGGCCACTTCCCCCAACCCCCAGCACCTTCTTTGCCCTTACCTCAGGGCCTCAGCATACCAGTCCTAGTGGCCAGCCAGGAGCTCCCTCTTGCTTCCCTGTTCCTGCCCAGTACTGTTCTGTCCAGGGTGCTAGCTACCATCCACCTCCATGGCACCCAGTTCTCCCTCCTTGAGCTCCAGGGAGTAACTGCCCCTGGTTTCAGGGCCGGCTCCAAGTTTTTTTCCACCCCAAGCAAAAACATTTTCCTGCGCGCTCCCCTGCCCCGCCCCAACTCCGCCCCTTCCCCACCCCATTCCAAGTGCCGCCCCAAGCACATGCTTGGAGCGCTGGTGCCTATTGGCCACTTCCTGCACAGCCTCTCTAGGGCTCTATTAACCCCTTACATGCTAGTGTGGGTTGGACACCTCATCACAACAACCCTTTACAGGGAGCAGAAACATGTCCATTAGAAACAGCTGAGGAGAGAAAACTAAATAGTTTTCAGTGTCAGAAGTTACACAGTATTCGTAACACCCGTTTGATTTTGTCACAGACAATCCTGGTAAGTTGCAGTCTTGTACCAGCTGAGAACAAGACAACTGTAATGGTGGGGTCATGCCCAACATACAGAAGAAGGTACGGTTCTAAAGAAGGTTTATGGAACTTAGGTAAAAGGAAGCAGAACAGGAGGTCAACAACAAATGAGGTTGGAAGATGAAATTGAGGGATTTAAGAAGCCTAAATCTTCCCATACTGACTCTTGATGAAGGAAGAAGACTTGCAAGAGAATATTTGAGGTGGAAGTTCATTCTGCGCAACAGCATGGCTAGCTACATTATAGCCATGTGGATCTTCTGCTTATTAAACATTATACATTTTAGATTAACTTGGTTATCTGAAGGCTACTCTGTCCATGCATTCTGTACTGCTGCTTCCGCAGAGGACTTTTGTGGAAGAAAAATCCTTAATTAAACTTGTGGAGACAGAAACGGTAATGAGGATCAGATTTGGTCTCTTGTATTTTGTTAGGGCTGTATTCTGCTGATGGCTTGCACATTGTTCCTATTGAAAGACATCTGAGTGCAGAATACAGCTTCGTGACAAAACTGGGAATGCAGGTCCCTATGCTGTTTGTTATAAATGTTAGTATTGTTATTTGAATAGTTGTAGGAAAGCTTTTTAAAATGTATATATCTATAGTTTTTAAGTTTGCACACACATTCTGTTAATTACTTGGGATCTGTATAGTGTTTTGTATTTATTTTAAAACCTTTTTAGTTCACTGAGTAAATTCTGTGAAATGTAAATGTAATGGCATGCCTTATTCCATTATTCATAGTTTAATTAGTGATTTTTATGTTGTTTAATATTAACATTACCTTGACTTTGAAGGTACAGAGAAATGATGCATTCCTTGAAGAATGTCATGATGGTGGTGGTGGAATCTCTGATTAACAAATTTGAAGAAGATCAGATGCGTAATAAGGAGATGCATAGGAAAACCAAGAAAGAGCAACATAGTGCTTACTATACAGACAACTGCTCTGATAGTGACTCATCTTTCAATCAGGTATGATATTACGATCTGGACTTGTATTGTGGAATAAGTAAAATACTTATACTTGTAGTAGAAAGAGAGCCTGAGACGTAAGCCTTTGTATCAGAGGCCTGGTATGAGGCAGGACCTGCTCACAGAATCTGGCAAGAACAGGGCTAATATTGCAGAAATACATGTTCCTAAGAAGTGCTAGTCACAGAGTACTCACGCAAACACATCCCGATATCAAGTGGTACCAGTACGAGAATATCCAAATATCAAGAATGGTACAAAAACATTCCCAAGGATAACAGGAACACACTGACCCCTCCTAAAAGATAAGGTCAGGATGACAGTATGTAATATAAATGTTTTAATCAAACCAACATGTACCAGGTGATGGGTGATAACTAGCCACATCAGGGGGAAGTAACTAACTATGTCAGAGGTGTTATGCTCATACAAAACACACGGGATCTTTATAGAGGAAGGTAAATACACACAGCATTTATTGAGAATACCACAGTTAGCATATGCTTTTTAGACACACACACACACACACACACACACACACACACACACACACACACACACACACACACACACACACACACACACACACACACACACACACACACACACACACACACTCTCCTGCAGTGATGTTTATAGTTACCAGTCCAGAGTCTGGATCAATCTAGTGGCCAGCCAGATTGGTCGCAGAGGGGAGCGGGGTTCTGTCAGTCGCGATCCGATGCTCCTGGAGTGTGGCAAGACGAACCCAAAGTCCTATGGCAAAGCACCCTGTTCTTATAGGTTTTCTTCTCTGTTGAAGCCTATGGATTCTGCTGTGTCACTTTGTGACCGGTTACTTCTTAATTGGTGTAAACATTCCAATACACCTCCGAGAGGGTCATCCTGTCCTTTGTTCCGATTTAATCAATTGTCTTTAGGGGTGCCAGCCTTTACCTCATGGTTGTCAATCTGCCCTTCATTATGGATGCGTGTTGATGATTCTTTGATGTCCTTTAAGTTTCTTCACTCCTTCTTCCTTGA
Source organism: Emys orbicularis (assembly GCF_028017835.1). NCBI lineage: Eukaryota > Metazoa > Chordata > Testudines > Emydidae > Emys > Emys orbicularis. The sequence goes on along the minus strand of NC_088685.1, from coordinate 95,582,771 downwards.
CTCTGGCTATAACAATGGCCTTCACACCTTATCTTTTCCTAATGCATACATTCCTCATTCACGCAAACAGATTGAGAATACAAACAGTAGTATTTTATATTGAGCAAAAGGGCATTGCAAATTAAACCTTGCTAAATTTTTCAATCAATAACCAAGACAATTTACATTGAGACCCAGGCCTTCAATGTTCCTCTAATCTACTTAACATAGACCCAATAGAGAACCCTGTCTTTTATTTACTAAACCTTAAAACAAAGAAATGTATATTTAACTAGAGTGCCTACTTTGTAATACATATAGGAAACCATAGTAGACATTATAACTTCTTATAAAACAAAAGGGTGACCATAATCAGTCATAAGGATTGTTTTGGTCTGTCATCCTTTCTGCTATTCAAAAAGGGTGGCTGACAGGATGAAATCAAATCATACATTAATTCTCATAGTACATTATAAAATCCAGCTCCTACAGAGGGGCAGTACTAGCTTGTTTGTATTGGGTATATGAAGGTATATCTCAGAGGGAGTATCTTTGGCTAGCCAAGGAACGGAACGGAAAGTCTCGCCATTCACTGAGCTGGTCCATTGTTACAGGCATACATGTATTACTGGTCCGGTAGAGTCTGCGGGATACTAGTACCGTGCCTCATTGACAATAAACCTGGCTGGGTTCCTTCATCCCTTAACGGCTCTTGTGGTCATTGGGAGGTTCACTCTCGAAGTTTGCTGTGCCAGCTGTCTGCGCAGGGCTGGGGCAGCATACAAAGGGATCACACACACACAGCCAAACATCTATTAACATCTAACCACACTTGTGATCTTGATTAATTTGATGTTTATGGTTCTCCATCAGAGTAGTGAGTAGTAATATTACAATTAAGGATGAGATGGCACTTTCACTGTAAACCCCAGTTTTCAATTGATTACACCTTTTTTCAAAAAGTTACCCTTTTGTTTGAATATCCTCACATGTGGTCTTAACCTTGAAGTGATTTTTTAAAAAGATGATGTCTAAAGAATCTTTTCAGTTGAGCAGTAGCAGAATTGAATCGTTTTTAAAAAATGAAATCTTAGATTCTGCAGCCAGATTTGTCTGCAAAGGGTAAATTCTTTCGCAGTTCTGTTGCCTTAGAGTCATGGAAAACATGGTTCCTTGCATTTACAATGTCTGTGAGCATGCAAGTGCGTGGACATATATAATCTGCAAAATATGTGCAAATAATGTGAGGAAAAAGGTGAAGTTTACATAAACACAATATTCATTTTAACTTTTTGCATTTTTACTGGAAGAACAGTAAAATACTGTATATGTATTTATTTTCCAACATGCAATACTATGCTATATTAATTGCATGCCACATTACCTAGCATTGTATAACAATTTTATAATAGCAACAGAGGGTCCTGTGGCACCTTTAAGACTAACAGAAGTATTGGGAGCATAAGCTTTCGTGGGTAAGAACCTCACTTCTTCAGATGCAAGTCTTGCATCTGAAGAAGTGAGGTTCTTACCCACGAAAGCTTATGCTCCCAATACTTCTGTTAGTCTTAAAGGTGCCACAGGGACCCTCTGTTGCTTTTTACAGATTCAGACTAACACAGCTACCCCTCTGATAATTTTATAATACAGAGGCAGAATGGAGAAGAAAGAATTTTATTACTGGACCTTCAAGTTTGGGTTTTCTGAACTTTGGCCATTTAAAATCTCAACTTTAATGTTGCATTAAGATAAATGCTAACACTTTAATTGTTCAAAAATAAATTTTATATCCATAAAGTCTGATGATTTTAGTCATTAGTGGTGCATTTTAATAGGATTTACTTAGTTAACGTTTTACATTGTGTGTTACAGAGTTATACATTCATGAATCAAGAACAATTACAGCTACTTGTGGAAAGGCTTGACCCTGCTCAACCTAAGGAGGTAAGTGAAAAGAGTGTCTAAAATATCACTCATATAAATGAAAACTTATGGTATATTTGAGAATATGGTACCTGTAGATAAACATGGGTGAAATCCTGGCTCCACTGAAATGAATGGCAAAACTGTAAATGACTTCAGTGGGTCCATGATTTCATCTTATGGACTTCAGCTTTATAGTTACAATAATACAAATAATAACAACAATAGTTACAGTTGCAATCATTCCATTTCAGGGGTCGGCAACCTTTGGTAATCTGCTGGTGGGCTGCGAGACATTTTGTTTACGTTAACCGTCTGCAGGCACGGCCCCCTGCAGCTCCCGGTGGCCGCGGTTCGCTGTTCCCGGCCAATGGGAGCTGCGGGAAGCAGCAGCCAGCAGCACATCACTGAAAGGTGTCTGGCAGTAAATTGCTTCATATTTATTGTTGTTTATTTTTTGCAGTGCTATTACTCCAGGTTGTGGCATTTGAGTAATAAAGTAAAGCAATTTAATGATCTAGTATAAATCTTGTATTTGATAACAAAATATATAGTTGCTATGGGAGAGCAAAATACTAATAGGAATCAACATAATCCTTAGATTACTTTAATTATGTATTTTAAAAGTGTATGCTTTTGTGTTTTCCTCACTGTTTTGTCCAAATTATTTTAACAATCTACTAGCAGAAGAGGTGGGTTTTTTTTTTTTTTTTTTTTTTTTTGAATTCTTGCTTTTTGTGTCCTATCACTATGGACTGTTTCCCCACAAAAATCACATTTTTAAGTATTTCATTGTAATGGTACTGTTGACAGCATTGTTTTGTTTATATTTTTTGATTAGGGGGGGAGGGATAGCTCAGTGGTTTGAGCATTGGCCTGCTAAACCCAGGGTTGTGAGTTCAATCCTTGAGGGGGCTACTTAGGGATCTGGGGCAAAAATCTGTCTGGGGATTGGTCCTGCTTTGAGCAGGGGGTTGGACTAGATGGTCCCTTCCAACCCTGATATTCTATGATTCTATGATTATTTCAGGTGCGCCAGGAAGCAATGCAGACATTGTGTTCTGCGCCTCCCTCTGATGTACTAAACTGTGAGAGTTGGTCTAATCTGCGTAAACATCTGACAATGTCTCTCTCGGATCCTGATTCCACGTTCAGTGTAAGCAAATGGTTTATATGTAGCAATCAGATGTTTATCTATTCTAAATAGTTCACAGGAATAAACATGTACATTTGTGACATGGTAGTCCAGTGATCTGGCAAGAGGTAACTAATTTGTATATTTATCAGTTAAATTGTTCTTGAGGTAAAACAACTTACCACATTTCTCCAGCACTTGATTTAAAGGTGACTGGCACAGGATTGTGTAATAACTGGACTTGTTCCCTGTATTGATTTTTTTATGACATATGAAGATGCCTAAATATTGTGTTTGTTTTTTATAGATTTTTTTCTGATTATTTTCCCCTTATAAATATCTGTCTTTTCCTGGTTTTGCTAGAGGTCTCAGAGGATGTGTATTGTGTGTTCTCATACTTTAATTGAAAGGGTGTGGGTGTTTGTATTGAATCTTTAACAAAGACTTCCTTTCTCCAATATTATTTCATTAGTCATTGAAGTTAAACAGATATAGAGAATTTTTTAAAGTAAAAAGTAACACTTTTTAATTACTCTATCTATCTAGTGTACTGCACACTGCTTTATTCAGTAATTTCACTCCAGTATAGCCTGGAGGAGTTCCACAACTCTTAGAAATGCTATTAGTGAGAGAAATTTTCAAAGGCATAAATTTGAGCAACATGTCCATCATCCATTGTCTTTTAGTGGGAGTTTGGTGCCTAATTTCTTTAGATCCTTGTGAAAATGTCAGCTTACATTAGTTTTAGGCAGTCAAATGAATTTCTGTGAAAACGAATCTACATGTTATAATATCAATCAGTTGGAGAATGTACCATGCTTCCCATTCCAGTAGAATGTGGTACAAGCTGGGTCCAATTCTGATTCTCTGAACCTGAAGATCATTGTTTAAGAGGCCATGACTTGAACTAGAGTGCGAAGAGATAAAGGACCTTAAAAAGTGAGACAGATTGGCAGAGATTACTGGAATTCACATCAGCCCCAACAAATTACTCAGCATAGAGTTTACATATGTTTGTTGAAACCTCACAGGTATATAGTGCAGTATTTGCATTCAGTTGCCATTTTTCAGACAAGCTTTATGCAGCCAGTTAAATTCACATTTAAATCAGTGGGTATATGACTGGTATCCAAATTTTGCTTTGTGTAGATTGGTTTTGACTGGGCTAATTTTAAAATGAATATAGTAAAGATTTTTTTTTCTATTGAGAAGAGAACTTCATTATTTCTGTATTATAGTGCTCACTGTGGTATATTAAATTTGCACTTTAAAAGTTATTAAAAGTTATTTAAGTTGTATCTTTTGCTTTGTTCCCTGTAATAGCATAAAAATAAAATGTATTTATCATTTTGTTAAAAAGATTGCCTAACTACTATATAAAATGTGATGGTGATCTCTCACAGTAAAGCAGTGTATTTTCTCATTGTCACAAAAGATATGATACATCTTGAAGATACAGTGTTGCATATGCACTGTTCAGAAAAAAAAAAATGATGCTTTCTTTATTACTTTTGGCATGATCTCTGGGGCACATCTCCTCTGGAAAAGCAATGCAAATGAAGTGATGTGGGGTTTTTTCAGTGTGGAAGTGCCCTTCATATCTGCCAAAACTAAAATTGTTAAAGCTGCGCCAAGTGCTGTCATTTATCTCTCTCCTTGTTCCTAAGAAGTGCTTTCATTGGTTTAAAAGCTGTGGTTAAACTTCATATCATTAGCGTTACTGTGTAAGTTACTTGCATTTTGTATGACATTAAAACAATTAAAATATACTAATATAGGCCCTGATCCTGTGCCTGCATAGATCAGTGCAGTTCCATGCGGGAGCAGCAAATTGCAAGATCAGGGCACTGTTCCTTTTAGATTGTAGGTTCTTGAGACCACAGATCTGTTTTTTATCCTGGTAATGCGCCAGGTGCATCTTTAGTGCTATTTAAGTAGTATGTAATATTGAGCATAACGCACAATACATTTTAATTGTACCATATTATACACCATGCTAATAAGGTTATTTGAGCATAGGTTACTAATTTTATTTCTTTTTCTTCTTAGGACAAAATTTTGAGATTCTATGCAAAGACCTTTTCATCTTCTCCACTAAATATGACAAGGGAAGTCTATACAAGCTTAGGTATGTGCATTTAATCATGTTTTAATAATTTTTCATGTTTCATATGCTTTTCTGAAATCATTTAAAAAAAAATCACAACCTAATGAAGTCTATATTACTAGTAATACTGTTTTTCCCCCCCCACTCTTTTCAGCGAAACACTTAGAATTGTACTTTCTTTCTGGAGAAAATTGTGTTCCTACTATTTCAGATGGTATAGACACAACTAACCCAGAAATAATTCGTTTACTTAAAAAGGTATACGTTAGCTTTCTATCCCTTTTATTTTTTAATTATTGAAATATTATTAATTCTTTTTAAAAAAATTATAACCTTTATGTTCACAGGTGCGTCTTCTAAATGAGTACCAAAGAGAGGTTCCCTCTTTCTGGATTCGTCATCCAGAAAAGTATGTCACCTTTTTTCTGAGATAAATATTTTTTACATTAGTGTTTAAAGGCATAGAATTTTATCAGAAGATTAGTAATGTGTATCCAAATGTCTGGATTGTGGGGGTGATGGAGAGGGACTGAGAGTTGGTTGAGCATGGGACAGGGGAATGGCCAGTGGATCTGTCATGGCATGGATCCATTGGATCACAAAACTACTTAGAGGCTCACTGTGGACAGTGGTCTATACTCCTTCCCTTCATTACTATTTTATTTTATTTTATTGGATTCTTTACAGATCAAGAGGCAAGGCCCCTATGCGGAGAATTTTATAACCTAAACAAAGAACACATGAGGAATTGGGGGTGGAGGGTGAGGGAGAGGAAGTGGTGGAACTAGTAGTGATATTCAGTGTATGACTTACTGTTCCTTGTTTTCTTTCTCTTGTGCACATACAAAGGGTCTATATAAGGAAAGCACTTTTGGATGGGAATGAGGAAAAAGGAGTTAAAAGGCTGTGTTGAAGAAATTAGTTTAAAGGAGCGATGCTATCCATAGGTTATAGTAATGGGTGCAGTCCAGTTGTGTAGACACTTGAGGGAATGAATTCACTCTACAGTCTCTGCATAATTTCAGTAACCCTTTTAGTCAGGCCTTGCTTGACGGATTTCATAGTGATCTGCATTTTCAACTGTTTCACTACATATTTATGGGCTTGATTCAGGAACCACTTGGTGAAATTCTATGGCCCATGTTACAGAGAGGGTCAGACTTGATTTTATCATTGTGGTTCCTTTTGGCCTTCAAATTTGTGAATCTCTGAATAAACATGTAGGATGATTACTGCATGTACAAAACATTTTTGTGCCCCACTATGCCTTTTTTTTTTTGGTACCATATTCTTTTCCTCTTTAATTTAGTATACTACTCATATAAATATATTGGTTTCTTCCAATTAATTAGTCACAGTCTTAGAGGAAGTCCCTTTCCATTTCCCATCTGCCAGTTCAGGGCTACTACTTCATTATCTCCCTCAACTGCTATCAGCTATGCAGGTGTCTTTGTGTAAATATATTTTTTGATATATACTCTTTCCATTCCCGCCATCCTTATTTTCCAATCATAAAGAATCATTTGACAAATAACCCTAGCTTTCTTCTCTCCATAGCTAGTTCAGCTTCTGGTTTTTAGTCTTCTGTGCCTTTCAGCCTTTTCTCCTACTGTCTTTCAGCCTTCAGGCCCCCTACCTTTGGGGAAGCAGGCAAACACTTTTCCCTGCTAGTTCCACTACAGCTTGGCATCAGCTGCATGATATCAATTCCCCATCAGTGCACTCAAAATAATCTACCTCCTCTCCAGACTCTCTGGAAACCTTATCCTCTCCTCACATCTTCTAGCATATGCCAACAGATGTCAGGATCTCCAATACTCAGTATGACTGCATGATGCAGGAAGTGTTGGTGATTGAGTATGTAGCAGTCTTAATTCCAAGTCATTGATGGTCCAGGGCCACAGCATATCAGAGGGGCTTTGCTTTTGGAGGTGTTTTTCAGATGAGAGAAAAGTGGCTAATCACTTTAATTAAAAGATCAGTGGCATTTTCCCCAACAGTCAGAGACTTTGGCCCCAGGATTCTGGCCAAATCCAAGTCTGAGTAATTACATTCTACCTACTTAAATTCCCCTGCAGTTTCAATTGAATGATAGTGTATTCTTTTTCCTAACAATTTGGGTAGTAGTTTTTATGCATAGTTAAACATTTACCTTCTTTTGACGTGGAGGAGACTGCATTTCAATGGTGGGTAAACAATTAATAATAATAATTACTAGCCAACTTTTATATACTGTTTTATATACTGTTGGTAATATGCTATATAAAAATATGCATGTTGTTATCCATTTTATTCACTGTAACACAGCAAGGGCTGAAAAAGAACTTTAAAAGATCAAATTAAATGTAATTCAGTTTCCATTTACAGTGTGTGTATATATAATATTTCTCAGTTCAAAAAGTTTTCCAGTATTATAAGCAAGATTATTTTTGAATGGTACCAGTATAAAATTTAATTCAATTTAACACTTGACCAATTTTTTTTTCTCATAATCTCTTAAGGTATATGGAAGAAATAGTTGAGAGTACCTTATTGCTGTTGTCAGTAAAACGTGAGCAAAGACACCTTGTCTCTCCAAAACTTTTGGATCCAGTCTACTTCTTGGCTCTGCTTGATATCAAAGCTGTGTGGTTTAAAAAATGGATGGTAAGGAAAAATGGAAGGATCTGCTGATGGATTTTATGTATTTCAGAATGTTTAACTCATAAAGATTGGAAACAGTGATTCCAGGTTGTAACCAATTCTATAGACTATAACATATGGTATATATACCTGCTAAAGGGTTTTGGGGGCAGAAAGTAATTGGTGCAGAAGTAGTTTAAAATGCATCTTTTGTGACAGTTTTTAAGTAAAGGTGATTATATTGTAATGAAGGGTTAAAATTTAAACATCATAAAACAATGAGAAACATATATAAAAAGTTGTGTGTGGCAATAGTCCTGGGCCATGTTAAAGAGAAGGGTACAGGTGGAAGGATAGAGAATAGCTTCATTGGGAAGGCGTGGTGTAGGTTCCTTTTGAGGTTAGAATTAGCTATCCTCCAAGGGAGCACAAAAGGGTCAATTTGCATTCTGCCTCTCACAACTATACCATTCAGGATTTGCATAGCTCCATATGAAGCCATATCCTGTCATCTAAGCATAGTTACTGGTTTTCTAGTTTGGTACAGGTGAAACTGCACATTGTGTTTATTTTCATTCTGGCCTATCTCTAGAACTACTGTAGTTTTATTGTAATCCTTTCTTTTTTATGGCTACCCTAATCTAATGCCAATAGAAAAACATACCTGTATACAATAGTGATTAACATGAGTTAGAACTTAATTCTGTGCAGTAATTATTGGAATAGAATTGGAGAACTTTGATTTTTGTGTTGCAAAGTAAAAATTAAATAAATGATAGATGTTCACACTATTTCTATTTTACAATTTTAGCATGCAAATTATAGCAGAACAGTGGTGCTAAGGCTCCTTGAAAAGAAATATAAATCTCTGGTAAGTCTATATTTGTGGTTGCCATATTCTGCTTGGAATTTATTTCCATTTTGTTCCTTGTGGTTTGAGCAGTTGTTTGTTCCTGTCCTCCATTGTGGCTGGTCTTTTTTCCTTCGGTGGACCATGTGATAGATTTTTAAATTGGCCACGTCTTTGGTTTAAAAAAATTGTTTCAGAATCTGATAGTCTTTTGTCAGTGCTAAATGCAATATGGGGCATGCGAGCAGATTTGAATAAGGGGAAATTGAAACGTTTGATATCAGCTATTTAATAAATGAGACTGTTGTTTAATACTATTTATACATGTCATATTATAGATTTATTGCATAAGACATACATATAGATGATGATAAACATGTGGAAAATTGTCATAAAAACATACGTCTTGAGTTTGGCTTTAAACTGTTTAATGAAAAAAGACCCCTCCTGTTAATGCAATATTAAGGTTATGAAATCAAGCATCATCAATCAAAAATTGTAAGGCTAAGGCAGAACATATCACATATGTAAAGCACCAATACTGCAACTTGTTCCACGTGAGCAGACCCTTGTGTGACAGTTGTGGGGCCTGGGAAGTGTAAGGAGTTCAAACGACTATATTGAAATGTGGCAGCAGACATGGACTTTTAGCACAATGTGTTAAGTGGGTTTCCTGGGGAATCCTTGGAGAGTGAATAATGCAAATTCCACAGCCCGGGCTATGCAAAAGCCCAAAAAGATGGCTACTGACTAGTTACCTTGGCCCAAGCTCTATAAGAAACAGCTGAATTGTCCACGGGGGTCTGGTTCCTGGTCTAAAAACTGACCATGAACTTGTAATCAAGGGGGCAAACCCAGCTGTGGGGTCTGAAAGACTGACACCTACCAGAACCCTGTGTTTGAATTAGGGGTGACCGCTGGTAAGCATTTAGCATTCATGTAGGTTCTTTTTTGGTTTTATATGTTTTCTCTGTAATGTCTTTGCTTGAAGAATAAATGCAATTTGCTTTGTGAAGGCCGGTTGGTAGTTGGTGTATACTGTTATAGTCCCTGGAGAAAGAGTTAACCTCAGGTTCTGGATCCTGGTCAAATCTACTGGAAAATTACAGCGAGTTGCAAAGGGACTGCAAACCTAAACCCCCAGTCTCAAGGGAGAGAGATGCAGGTCCCCACCCTAAAAGAGATGACAGCTGGGAAGCCTAAATCCTTGAGTGGGTGCCCTCGAGGAAGACCAGGAGGAGATTCAAAGGTGCAATTGACTCTGAAACTGTGACCCCCTGCACTTGCACGAAGCTTTGCTGATTTCAGTGGGCTCCATGCAGTGGGGGTCCACATGTATGGAACGTGTTGCAGGATCAGGGCTGTAATTTAAAAAATAGGTTAATACAAATGAAGAGATATGATGTGAGATATATATATATATGATATGATATATATATATGATAAAATTATAATATATTAAATAAAATACATAAAAAAACATAAAAATACCTTTTATATTAGGTGCATTTAGGTTTATTAGTTGTGTACCAACATCATGCTCGGCTCTCTGAAAACATAGAGGAAAATGTGGTCCATGCCCCCAAAGAGTTCATAATATAAAGTGTACACACAGTAAAGTTAAACATACATGTTGCATAAATATAAGTTAGGCCCACTACCAAGTTGTGCATTTATTTTACTTTTTTTCAATGTATATGCAATACATGGTTCAATAGTAAAAGACACGTCATGCAAGAGTAGGCCTGAAGTTATATAATTGCAAATATAACTTCAGGCCTACTCTTGCATTATTTAGTAATTTCAAAAACATGATTCTGGGGAGGTGTCCATCTGCAGTTTTGATTGCAGCACCTGTTGAGTAGAGTGCTGTGTGCTGAAAACCCTTTTTTTTAAACAAAAAAATATTTGGTAGCATAAACACGCTACCCTTTTGCAGAGACCATCAGTGCTAGCAATATTGTTCAGGACTGATACATTTGACTAGTATAGATGGATCCTCTGACCAAACATTTCAAATTTCGATGACAAAACTTAGGCTTCTAAGTCCATATTTAAGCACCTAAATAAAATATATTTACCCCGATATAATGCTACCCAATATAACACGAATTCGGTTTGATATAAGGCGGTTTCACCTATAACGCGGTAAGATATTTTGGCTCCTGAGGACAGCGTTATATCGGGGAAGAGGTGTAGTTGATATTCAGAATTGCTGGCCACCAACTAATCCCATCAAAATCAATGAGAGCTGCAGGTGCTCTCTACCTTTGAAAATCAGGCCACTTATTTAAATAATTAAACATCAATTTAGAAGCCTAATGTTAGGCACATAGGTTTGAAAATGTTGACCACAAACTTTCAGATCATCTTAATCAAATATCTAGCTTATAGCAGCATACACATTTAAGCCAGCGCTGAATTTGATCAGTCATATTCAGTGATATAGACACCATTGTACGGTACATTGGGAGGGAGAAGAAAAAGAAGAAATAGTTTGAGGCTTTGAAGACCAGATTAGGTGTCCTTTTGAAGCAGGAAAAAAACATCTATATGTGTAGTGGGCAAAGTGACTTTAAAACATGGCTATTAAAAGTGAAAAGAGACCATGAGTGAAATTATTTTAAAAGGGTGATTAAAATGTGGGATAAGTTAAAGAATGCAGTTGGCTTTTTGGACATATGTAGCTTATTCTCCTGACATCTTTACAATGCTACCCTACAACATGTTTTTATTTAGTTAAGCTGTGGGAGGGGAGGCATTGTCTGGTTTGCAGAAAGAAGGGGTATATCACTTTAAGAAAAGAAAGAAAGCACCGTGGGTCAGTTGACTCCTCCCCCAGGGACTGGAAGAGCTGGGGAGTTGATAAGGGCAAGCTCAGCAAGAGAAGCCCCTTTTCACCAGACCAGGAGGAGCAGCAATGGGTTGGCTGGAAAAAGGGGGGGCTGGTGGAAGCCCCCAGGTAGATATTGAAATGAACATGGAATTACCTGCACTATATTATTTTATCTGCCGGGTTATCTGAGACAACTAATAATAAAGTTGGGGGCTGATTAAACCATACCCAGTGTCTTCTGTCCTTCTTCCAGTATAACTGGACAATGTTGTGAATTAGATTGGCCTGCTGAACTTCTTGACATCCCAAAATAATTCCCACCACACAGTTTCCATATCAATGTTCCTGAATAACACTAAATACTGTCCTTCTCTTAGCTTTCATAAATACCTACACAGTACCCTTTTCGCAGAATAATCCTTTTGATACCTGTAGATCTGAGGTTTCTATTGATAAACATTATGGACTTTTCAGTGGCACTTATATTGCTTTGGAAAATTTTCCCTCCTTTTGGTAAATGGCTGATTCATTTTAAACTATGTGCAATCATATGAAAATTCAGGCCCTGTTAAGAGGCAATACTTGGATCTAAAGGAGAATTAATTTATTGTGAGGTGTTGGAAGTTTTATTGTATTGTGCTTTTTTCAGATTAATGCATCTGTTCAACAGTGTGTTTACTACTTTGAATCATGTGAATCAGCAGTTGATGCAACTTCTAGAGTTAATGTTTTGCCCCAGCAGTACAGCAGTAAGTAATTATTTTATCGTGTTGTACAATTTTATATATATGTATAAAACCTAGATTTTTATACTATGCTTATTATTGTGATATCTGAGCTCCACATGACAAAAGAAGAATACACCCTCACGCTTTCACCCCACAAAAATATCTTTATATATAATCTTTTGAAATAGCTCTTTATGTCTTTTTCACTTGAAATGGGGAAAAAAAGTATATTTCAGTGATATTTGCTTATTTATGTTATCTGGGAAACTTCCTTTACAAATGTAGTACTACACATTTTTGGTGGTTCAAACAGGAATACATAATAGACAGGTATGGTACTGAAAATTATAACTGAATTGTGAGAAATGTTCTTATTTTTTTTAAGGCAATAACCAGAAGACTTTCTACTCAGGACAAGAATTACAGTATATCTATTTTGTTCATTCACTGTGCCTTTTAGGAAGATTGTTGATATATAAACAAGGCAGAAACCTGTTTCCTGTACAGCTGGAAAATAGAAAAGGTATGGGCAAGTGGAGGAAAAAGGAAGGTGTTTAATGACAGTGTGTTTGTAGTTAAGCTGTGTTTCAAATGTGGTATTGTAGATGTTAGTGAGCTTGTTCCTATTATTCAGCACTTCTGTAACTGGGAGTCTTTGTTAGACATAGTGTGGCTAAAATTGAGATTGGGGCCTAATTTCTTCATCCTTGATACTAAGTAAATTTGTATTGTTGTCTGAGTAGTGAAAGTAGTAATGGAGCAGTTAATGTACTAAGAACGGTTAAATTATGACGACATTGAGATAATAAGTTAAATCCACAGTCTTGTTGCAAATTTATGGAAAATTCCCTTTACAATTAACTTCAACTTGTAATAAACTTGATGGAGTTTGTCCAATTATTCATAAATATCGTACATGTATTCAATACCTTTAAATTATAGGTCACCTCCTACTTCCACAGAAGATGTGGTAAAAGTCCAGTTGATTTAAATGGGAGAGGATCAAGCCATATAAGATGATCTGGAAGTATTTACAGTGGTTAGCTAAGTGGCTACAGTCCAAAATTATTGTAGTGTGTCATCTGTAGATAAAGCCGTTAATCACAATAAAACAAGAAGTTGCTTACCTATGTCTAGAAAGTTCATTTTTGTTATGAGGTTAATATAATGCTTTATTTTATAGACTCCTTTTTTTCCTTTGTGATTTTTGTAGATTTCATATCCCTAACCGACCTGTTGGTACTATTTATTCGATTTATTTATTGCTCTCCCACTTGTCCAAAGACAACTCTGACAGTGCACACAGGTAATATTGCCCTTTTTAATTAATTTCTTAATTGTATCACTTTGTGAATAAAGGAAGAATTCAATACCTTTTGTATCTGGTTACTTTTAATTTGGACATTTTAAATAACAGTTTGCAAACTTTTTTTAGTTTTCTTTCTTTCTTGACTGGATATTACCCAACTGAAGATGACTCAAGTAAGCATCTGGGTAAAAGTTATGATAATATATTAATGTTCATTTATATTAAAAATGTAAACTAATACTTCTTGTGTTTGACAGGCAATTATTCTCCAGCAATCCTTGTTACAGAGGTGCTACAAATTCTGTGTGACCGAACTGAATGTGCTACTGAATGTTTATATTCTAATATGGTGATAGATGCACTTCTTCATCCCATTCATAATTTACTGAATGGAACAGAGGTTTGTAGTGTTCCCTCAAATAAACTTGAAATGTTTGTTTAAATCTTACGATATCAAAGAGATGTGTGAGAAAAATCAATACTTTTGTTAAAGTGTATTCTTGTGGTATTGGAAATCAGTGCAACCTGATAGTGTGGATGTTGTTATCCATTATAAAGGTGCTTAATTGGTATAGTTTATTTTCATTACAGTATCACCTTTAGTGTATGGATAGTCCATTCTCCATGCTGATTCAGTCCATGGACTCTTTCCTGGCAAAAACAACGAGGAGTCCTTGTGGCACCTTAGAGACTAACAAATGTATTTGGCTATAAGCTTTCGTGGGCTAGAACCCACTTCATCAGATGCATGGATTGGAAAATACAGGAGCAGGCTACCACTCTGAAATCTTTCCTGGCAGTATCATTAAAGGTGATAATTATGATGAGGATGTGTACGTGCTTCAATTTGAACAGAGGCCATTTATTAATTTTGTTTATGCCAGTGAAACTCAGATCTCAGTGGTTCAGGAGCCAAATTAGCTATCAACATGACCCAAAAGAGCCACAGTAGTGTGAATTCATTGTTCCATTTACTATAGTAATACACACACGCACACTCTCATAGCAAATAAATTAATAACTTAATTGATTAACCAATCAGGATGCTTTTACTATGTTAGTAATAATTTAAATTGGTTAATAATTAAATCACACAGTATTTTAATATCATGTGTTGCAAAGAGCCGCAGAAGACACATTAAAGAGCCACTTGTGGCTCGCAAGCATCTGGGCTGGTCTACACTAGCACTATAAATCAATCTAAGTTACACTAGTTCAGTTATGTAAATTACGTAACTGAAGTCGCCGTAATTTGGATCAATTTACAGTGGTGTCTCCGCCGTGCTATGTTGACAAGAGATGCTCTCCCGTCGACATAGCTTCCGCCCCTTGGGGAGGTAGAGTACAGACGTCAATGGGAGAACGCTCTCCCATCGACTTAGTGTGTCTTCACCAGACCTGCTAAATCGACACCGCTGCATCAATCGCTGCAGTGCCAATTTAGCCGATAGTGTAGACATGGCTTCAGTTTGAGTATCACGGATTTAGGCCATTGAACATCCATCATAAGGGTGGCCATCGGTCACTAAAGACCTGAGCCAGACTTGTACAAGCATATTTTACAGAAACATATTACAAATGTAAAAAAAACCTTTATAAGCCATTTACCTAAAAAACTAATGTATTTTTTTAACAAAACAGATGTATATAAATTGCCCTGAAACCTCTTTAATACATATAGCTGATATTTTGGCAAGGATTGCTGCTGTAGAAGATGGCCTTTCTCTTGTCCTTTATGGAGGAAACATGAACTCTGCCAAGAAGGATAGGTAAGAGACTACTTAAAAAAATTGTTACTCCACTAAATATGAGCTTGAAGTCATTTGTTGTCCCCCTGTTATTTATAAAGTACATATGTTTTGTTTTTGCTTTAAATATCTATACACATTTATTTGCTTATATCAGCAGTTATATAGCTTAACATATATTTTCTCAAATTCTTAATATTTACATTTTATTATGTAAAAATGGTGAATGATGCACTTTTTTACTAGATTAGTTTTTTACTTGTTATCTGTGTTAAGCTGCATGTGTCTGTAAATTGGAATTAAATGAAAATGCCCCAAAACAACATTTATAAATGGTTTTATTAGTTGAATAAAACGACTTTGAAAAACAAAGTAAGTTTACCAAACATGTTTTGTATTTTAAACTAACTGATTTATGAAACAATATATATATATATATATATATATATATAATCTGTAGTTAGTGTGTTGAACTGATTGTTTCTGGTCACTATGCCCTTTAAGATTTTAGGAATAGTAGATCTCATCTTCTCACAATTTGTTTTTATTCATAGATTGATTGAGGAAAATGAGATTTCCTTCTTTTTCAACTCCCAGCTGGTTTCTTAATTTTGAATGGGTTAGTCACTGAACCGAACTAGTAGAATAAATTGAAATGAAGTAAATAGTCTCACTGTACCTGCAGCAGAGGTAGCTACTGTCAAAAGCTGGGTTAGCACTTCAATAAACCTGGTTCCAGATGCTTAACCAGTGATTTCCAACAGTTCAGTCACTTGGCTTTCTTTAAAATTTCATCAGCAAACATACTGCTTGAATATATACATATTAAAATTTAATTCAAATGATTGTAATAGATTATAGTAAATTGAGTCCTTAGCATTTTAAAGAAGAAAAATGTATTTAATTTATATTAAGATAATTTGATTTAAATTTAAAAAATCATTTTTGTCTTAAATCATTAATTTTTATCCACCCTTGTTTGAACTAGGTGGACAAAATCTGTTCCACATTTGTTTTGTTTGGATCTGTAGCCCAAAGGAAAGTGCCCAGTGATCTTTATTTTCCTCTGACTGAGGTTGGAACAATTTTTTTTCTCTTTTTGGGGGGGGGGGGGGGGGCTAACTGAAAGGGGCCATGACTTCAACCCCTAGGACTTCCCAGCAGTCCTGTTACACTTCTGCTGTAGAAATTGCATGAGCTAATCAAAATGGTTAATTGTATGCTGTTTATTAGTGACTACAAAACAATGTTTTAAAAGGGCTATTTTGTTTCTAGTCTTACAGCAGCTCATACAATTGTTCAATTTACAAAGAAACTCCTTGATGAAAATATTTCTGTTTTGTCTGGAACCGAGACGTTGCCAGCCCTTAAAGGAGCTTTCATTTTTGTGTGTCGTCAGATGTATGGTACCTGTGAAGGTCTGCAGGTGCTGATTCCTTATGGTTTGCATAAATCCATTGCCGACGCTTGGAAGAAGGTAACTAGCTTATTGCAAACCTAAGTTTTTTGTGAACAATAAAAATATATCTTTACTATTCTATTGCTCTTCAGATTAAATCCTTTATATTTAATTTACACTGTAGTAGGGACACTGGTATGCTTGAGAAGACCCTTTATTGTACAACATTGTGCTCTACAGATAATTCCCATTCCTGAGTCTATGCATCTGCATGCGGGCATGGCAGGATCCCATTTATAGCTTGGAAGTTTTATGCCTTTGGATTAAACTGGGAAATTTTATACCATACCTGATGAGGTACATAGGCTGCCCTCAGCTGTCCACACATTAATTTATTTTTCACAATTGTCCATGAAAGAGCTCCTCTGGGGTTGTGACTCGCCACTGGTCAGTGCTCATCGCATATCAAAGGAAGATTTCAAAGAATCACTTTCTATCGCCAACCTTTTCTAATCGCCACTCTTGGTTCCTGGTCTTGTAAAATTAAAACAAAAAAAAAATGCTTTAGTCATTATTTTAACATGAATTTTCCTATTTTTTGGGTGGGGATGGGGAAAGACACACAAAAAAGGAATTTCAAACTGTGAAATTATTGGTTAGACCCAACTGAGATTCCCTAACACTTGCACCTATGAGGCCTGCACAAGGAAGTTCTTATCTTGTGTACCTCAGCAAGCCTGTCCTAAAGAGCCCTTCTCCTGAAACTTGAAGAGCTGTGCAGCTTTTACTTTACAATATACTCCATGAATAAACTATTTTGTGACCCTATTTCCAGGGCTGTCCCTCACCATTCTGGTGCCCTACACAGCACCCCAGCGGGGTGTGGGGGGGGGGCAGGAGCAGGCTTGGGGAGCAGGGGGAAATTGCCCCCCAGCACAAGCCGGCGGAGCGGGGCGGGTTGGGGCCGGGTTGCTCCACTTCCTTCCGCCCGGTGAGTGCAGGGCAGGCCTGTCCCCGTACTCACGGGGCGGCGGGAAGTGGAGCGACCCGGCCCTAGCCCACTCCACTCTGATCCCCTGGCTCCCAGCCTTGGGGAGGGCAGGGGGCAACTGCCCCCCAGAACTCACTGGTGGCGCGGCTGGGGCTGGGTCGCTGCATTTCCCGCCGCTGGTGAGTGCAGGCCTGCCACCTGCTGCAGTCCTTAGAGGAGTGGGGGCGTGGCTGGGGTGGAGCATGGGCAGGATGGGGCGGGGCGGGGGCTTTGGGGAAGGGGTGGAGCAGGAGCGGGGCTGAGGCGGAGCAGAGGCGGGAAGAGGCGGGGCAGAGCAGGGGCGGGGGCTTTGGGGAAAGGGTGAGGCGGGGCTGGAGCAGAGCAGGGGCTGGAGCAGCACGCAGCTGCGTAGGGCACCAGGAAATTTGGTGCCCCAGGAAATTTGGTGTCCGAAATTTCCTGGTGCCCTATGCAACTGCGTACTTTGCGTATGGGTAGGGATGGCCTGCCTATTCATTCACTAATATTTTCATTGCTCAGATAGGCTAGTCATGCACACATGAGCTACATGTTCTTATCTAAGCATGTTGTGAGATTAGCATAGTCATTGTGAAAAGAAAAAAAACCATTTGTTGCACATTCTGAGAGTGCAGTTGTCAAACCATTCATAACTTAGTTAAGTCAAAACAAATGTTTAAGAGGATGAAGATGATTTTCATGCCAAATTTCAATTTTCTTCCCTCAAGCACTTTGAGGCTAGAGTTGATTTCAAGTAAGTCATTGAAATATTTCAATTGGGAAAGTGGTGGAATTTTTTCTTTCCCTTCATGCTCAAAAATGAATGGAATACTTTGGCTCAAATGTTCCCAAAATATTAACTTTAGAGACAGAAACCAGCCCAGCCCTGAAAAAAAAAAAAGGCTTTGAAGGTTAAATTTTCAGAAAGATATGAGACTGAAAACGTGGGGAAGAGAGGAGTTAGAATGGAACAGCTACGGCTTCCACTACATTACTGTATATACACCCTATGATAAATGTGAATATAATATATATGTGTGTACAATATTAATTAAGTAATAATTTAAAGTAATATAAACAGTCACAAATCCAAATTTAAGCATTCATTTACAGTAATCTAAAGTCTGAATAAGAGATACTTTGAATCATAAGTTTATTTTGGATATTTCCTGCCCCTGTTGCGCACAGGTACTGCAGTGAAAGGCAAAGGTTAATTATTCAAAATAGTGAAAATAAAATAAGTTATTACCAGAATCTCAATTTTATAATGATAAATTAGATTTCTAATTGAACAAAGTTGATCTTGAAGCTAGTGCTGTCTGTTGCATTGAGAACGCTGGACTAGAATTCTGCCGACTTCAGTGAACTAGTTTACATGTATTGTGCTGTAATTTATGTAACTCAGCAAGTTGTCTATCCTTGTGATGAGGATGCTATTCAGTCTAGCTTAAACAGTCTGTCTTACTTTATTTAATTTTTACGATATATGAAATCTTGCAAGCTTTTGATGGGCATTTTCAATTACCTGCTGTGATGAAGTGCTACAAGTGATATAGCTAGGCATACATACAACCTCTATGCACATTAAATTCTCTTGTCATAGCACAGAACATCATTTGGACAAAAAACCTAAATTTGACGTGCAGAAGATGAATATGAAGAATACTGAGAATGAAAAATCCATCAAACATATAACTGTGATATAGCTGCTCTTCCTGTATCCCACATCAGAGGCCAAGTTGAGATTACAGAGTGAATGTGCCCTATGTTCATCCCTAATGAACTGAATAAACTAGTAAAGCAAACTGAGTTTTTAGCTTCGCCATCTTGGGTATTTTTCTTTGTAGTTTTCCATTCCTGGTTTCTTAAAATTAGCTTCAACTTATAAAAAGCTCTACGAGTTCCAGACATTGGTAGTGTACCAAAGTGTTTGAACAGGTGATACATCTCTGAAATTAGGAGTTGCTGGTTTTAAAGGATAAATCTGATGATTTTTAAAAAGTTTCTAGGAGTATGAGAGGCAAGCACATTGCCATTTTGTAAGGTGTTGGAGTCATCACCCAGCAACAAACAGAAATTACTTATTCATAAAGTTAAAAGAGGTTACTCATTGTGTGGAGTAGTTTATTATTAAAAGGTAATTCCGAAGTAACAGTGGGTGCCATCTCTCAACCTAAGCACTTTTTCCCAGGGTTGGCTGTTTTTAGGGTTCTCTCTTTCAGGACCTGTCTGGCTCAAACCCTAGTTTCCCTTCTGTTTATGGTGCAATCTGATGTAGAGTACTTCCACAGTGTGTCAGCATTAAGAAACCTGTAGATCCTTGCAAGGTTCCGACAGTTGCTAAGAGTGGGGCAATGGGAGAATCCCATTACTACCCTCCAAAATAAAAACTGTAAAAGTAGTTTGAAAATATAACCCAAATGTGTCAGCTTTTTCTCAATACTAATATGTGGACTCGCCATTGGGACACTTATAAATCTCAATTTTTTGTACTTACAAATATTTTGATCATGGTATCTCTTTCCCAACGAATGGACCTGCTCGCTCTAGTAACTCTTTTAGCACTGCACTTCTGAACATGAGCACTGTTCAGTAAGACGGGGAAGGAACAGTTTCACTCTGCAGGCAAAGCCACTAAAAAGTGCTCGTGATCAAGTATATGGCAGTAGTAGAATTCTGGGGCAGATGCTGGCATGATTAAAAAGAAGGAGAGTTGACAGACCTAGAAAGAGCAATAGCATACTACACAATGATATTATGGATGTATTTGATCATGTGTATGTTACAATATAACTTCATTATGCTCATCGAAATTACACATCTGAAATTATATAATCTATAACATCCACTATCATTTGATTAAGTAGTGTAATATCCCCATCATTGCTTAAAACCTAAAAATCTGAAATCATTGATCTTAAATAAAGTATTTTCTTAAAAAAAAAAATCAGATATCTTTTACATTTTTACATTTCCCCATCAAAGTTGTTGACTTTTTCTGAACGTTGATAGGGTTGTTTGATATATTTAATTTTGTATCGATGATTCAGAAGGTACTTCTTACTTCAGATCAGATCAAAGCTAATATGCAATAAAGAGACCAGTATCCTACAGTTAAGAACACTGATCTCCATAGATGCGAATGGAATAAAAAAGTTCCTTCTTTTTGTGTGTGAAATTTTGTAATTAAAAAGAAAACTAAGTTATCTACAAAATTTCAGAGAGTGTGTAGTTTTATTTTAAGCAAGATTGGAAAAATATATTATTTGCATTTCTTTCTATACCATATAAGATATAGAAATAGAATTACAATTTTTCAGATTTTTTTCAGGATTTTTTCGCTCTGCTGATAAATAAGTGATATAGAAAATATTTACTTAACAACCTTAACATTTTCACACCTCTGGTAAATATTCCACAGTATTTTACAACTTGGCAGATAGGTGTTTATTAATGTAATTGAACTACTCTGATTCAGAATTCTGGCACAATATGCCAGGACATTCTGGATCTAAGCGTTTATTTTGGAGCATATTAATTTGGTTTTATTTTGTATATTGTAATGTTAGGTGTTCTTTCCTGACACTGAATTTCCTTACCTCACATAAAAGGGTACTGATAATATCTCAGTATAGTGACAGTCATCGTGTTTTGAATTATACAGTGCCATTGTCAAAGGAAAGCATAGGAGTTTTGGTGGTTTTTTTAGAAAACCAAAGAAAGCATTGAGAAAAAAAAAAAGTACCAAAACATTTACAGGACATTAAAAAAGGCCTGATTGGAGAGTCAAAGGATATTTGGAGACCACGGCCTCATTTACATTTCTGGGTCAATTGTGACAAAAGAGCTATGGGAAAAACATAATAAAAAGAAACAGACCTAACTGGAAAGGAGGGACTCTGAGTACAGGATATCATATCCAAATGATGTTGGATGGGTTGAAGTTGGAATGGTGATTGGAGTAGCACAGTTTGGGTGAATTACTCCTTTGCTGACTATGGTCAAGCAAGAACTGATGAGGAGGTTTCAAGAGTTAATGTTCAGTCATTAGTAGCTGGGGTAGTGACTTGTGCTTCCATCAGCTACTACTGATCAAATAACCCCTCAAAAACTTGGGAAGTTCTGCTTGGCTCACACTAAGGAGCTGAGACTCCTACCAGAATGACATACTTAGAGAAGCAGAATTACAATGTAATTCCCCACTACAGAAGCACGTACTACAGTGAGCAGTTTTTTTTTTGCTACTGTCATTTAAAAAATAGTCTAGTAATTGAAAAACTATGAAAGAAAGGTCCATAATAAAACTATATTTTATTAACAGAAATTATAGTGTCACCTTGAAATATATTCCCTTTAAAACATATTCAGGATTTATTTCATCTAATCTATTTTATTTTATCTAACTGAGGCACTTATATGGCTCATTACTATAGTAGCTGAGTGCCTCAGAATCTTTAATGTCTTTATCCTCACAATACCCCTGTGAAGCAGGGAAGGACTATTTATCCCCATTTTACATATGGGAATCTGTGACACACAGAGACTAAGGGCCAGATTTGTAAAGATATTTAGGTACCTAAAGTTGCAGATAGAATCCTAAATACCTTTTAAAATTTGTCCTTAAGTGCCTTGTGTACAGGCACATGGGAAGCCTGTTGACCGAGCAGGAAATTGAATTCAGATCTCCCAAATGCCAGGCTAATGCCCTAACCACTGGACCATCCTTCCATCCTTTTTGTTAGTGGTAGTCAGGACTTCTAAGAATGATGTAATAATAACTATATTTTTTATTTCATAGGCTAGTTCACTTTCAGAAAGGATTCCTACTCCTGTACCTGGGGCAGACTCCATTTCATCAGGAAATCAAGAGTCACAAAACATGTAAGTACTGCTGGGTCTATTCATATTTGGGTAAAATACACAAGTCCACTGCAGCCCAGATTTGTTGACCTTCAGGACAGTTATTAGGCCCATCTGTTTTCTTAGGCTTTTGCTAAGAGCAGGTTGGTAGCTACACGAAGGTACATATCTTGAGCTGAGGTTTCTCATTTTAGACCTTCCTAGCACAGGGCTCATTGAGTTATAAAATTCTTCCCAGCTCTGTGTAGTTATACTAAGTTCTATATAGATTTGGCTCATAATTTGCTGTCTGTGGATCAAAATTTGTCTGGGAAAATATGAATTAAAAGACGTAAAACAAAATAGCTGACAGTTTTTCTCTCATGGCTTTGATTGTGTTATTAGTTAAAAATCCTGTTTTGTAGAATACCATCAATGCCTTCAAAACATCATATAGGGAGATTACCAGAATACTGACTGAAAGCCTGTCACACAGTGAGAGAAAAGACATCTCTCCTTTGATGTTAATGCAAACTTCATTTCCCCAGTAGATGGTTGTATGTTAAGTTTTACATGGTAAGAAATACATGAACTCTATATTGCATGTGAATGTGGGGTATAAAAATATGTAATTAAACGTTATCGATAGACTTATGTATGTCTTTCTTTTCCTTTTAATTGCTGTGGGATAGTTTCTAAAAGCTTCCATATGTAATTTGTATAGGAATTACAATATTTGTTGTTGGTTTATTTTTTTCCCTTTTGTGAAGTGACTGTAGTGACTTTAAATCAGTGTTGAGTAAGGGAACCCTATATGAAGTGCTCTGCTGGAGATGCCTATCAATAGTTAATTTCAGTGAATTATAAACTACAATCCCTTCCTAACTGCTGAATTTGACATTTTTTTTATGGAATAAGAGACTTTGAGGAATTATTTTTAGATGAAGCTTTTGCTTCCCACTAAACAAGAAATAACTTCAAGATTCTAGATACGGTGGCTAAAGTCTAGGGTGGTGTTTGACCATTGTTGGAAGTGGGGTTTCTGCTTATATCTGTCACTGCTGCTGGTGGGAATCAAACATCCACCAAGGGAGCTCAGACCCAGAAATGAGAATCCAGTAAGGCAATGTGTTCAGGGAAGCCGGATTACAAGGTGAATCCCATGGTGATGGGATGGTGTCTAGTGAGAGATCGTTTCAATGCTGGGCTTCTCTTTCTTGGGTAGAGGACGGTTTGGGTGTGTTCACACTTGCTTCTAATAGTCACCTTTTCCCACATCACCCTACCAATTCATATATATATATATATATATATATATATATATATATATATATATATATATAAATGTTTCTCACTGGACATGGAGTCACTAGTATCTGGACTCCAGTGGACACATTTTAATAGTTTGGAAAGAATGCACATATGCTTACCCAGATGTGGGTTATTGTATGTAACAGCATCTCATTTTCATAAACAGCGCCCCCATTTTCTAGTATTGTTTCATGTCTAGTATATAACACCTACAAAACAGTTTTAATAATATTTTGCAGTTATATAGTGCTTTTAACTGTAGCTCTCAATTTGCTTTACAGTGGTGAGAAAGCAATCTTATTCCCACTTTACAGATGGGGAAATTGAGACACTGAGAGGTGACTTACCCAAAGTCACACAGTAAGTCAGCAGTAGATTTGAGAATTAGAGCCCAAGTCTTCTGGCTCTTGGTCATGTTATCTATCCACTAGACCATCCTATCTCACCATGTGAGATCTTTTCTGTGATCTCGAATTTCGATGCAGTATTTGTATACCGTACAGCTGTTCTGTACATAGTTTAACCCCCAAGAAGTAGTTTAACTTGCTACTATACACATAGTGAAAGGTAGATTTTTTTTAACCTGAAAAGTTTATATTTTCTCTTGCTTTTCACTACTTTTATTTTTAAATCTTTTTTTATTCATTTTATTTTTCTATCATTTTCAGTATGGTATGGGAAGAGACTTTATTAGATGATTTATTAAACTTTGCTGCTACTCCAAAAGGTCTTCTTCTGCTTCAGAATACAGGAGCCCTCAATGAATGTGTAACCTTTATGTTCAGCAGATTCTCAAAAAAACTCCAGGTAGGCATGTCAGAGTCTAGTACAATCACTTATTTAATTAAGGTAATTAGAAGGGAAAACCATAAACCATTGTTTATCTGTTATCTTATTGGAAGAGTTGAGTTAAAATGTAATCTGACATTCTAAATGTATGGTACATTGATTTTATTTCAGTTGTTACTCTGCAAAATGTCAATAATAATGTCATATTATCACTGTTACTTTTTAGCTCAAAATGTTAAGCAAAAGGATACTTTTTACACTACATTTAATTTTGGGACCTAATCCTTAGTCAGACTAGTGCTCAGTGATGTATGTACATTGAAATATAGGTACAGTGGTTGCCAGTAAAACGGCAAGATCTAACATGCCAGACATCAAATTACATAGGGAATTATGCATTCAATTATGGAGGCAAAATATGTTATCACACAGCTACAGACTAGGGACCGAATGGCTAGGTAGCAGTTCTGCAGAAAAGGACCTAGGGGTCACAGTGGACGAGAAGCTGGATATGAGTCAACAGTGTGCTCTTGTTGCCAAGAAGGCTAACGGCATTTTGGGCTGTATAAGTAGGGGCATTGCCAGCAGATTGAGGGACGTGATCGTTCCCCTTTATTCGACATTGGTGAGGCCTCATCTGGAGTACTGTGTCCAGTTTTGGGCCCCACACTACAAGAAGGATGTGGAAAAATTGGAAAGAGTCCAGCGGAGGGCAACAAAAATGATTAGGGGTCTGGAGCGCATGACTTATGAGGAGAGGCTGAGGGAACTGGGATTGTTTAGTCTCCAGAAGAGAAGAGTGAGGGGGGATTTGATAGCAGCCTTCAACTACCTGAAGGGGGGTTCCAAAGAGGATGGAACTCGGCTGTTCTCAGTGGTGGCAGATGACAGAACAAGGAGCAATGGTCTCAAGTTGCAGTGGGGGAGGTCTAGGTTGGATATTAGGAAACACTATTTCACTAGGAGGGTGGTGAAGCACTGGAATGCGTTACCTAGGGAGGTGGTGGAGTCTCCTTCCTTGGAGGTTTTTAAGGCCCGGCTTGACAAAGCCCTGGCTGGGCTGATTTAGTTGGGAATTGGTCCTGCTTTGAGCAGGGGGTTGGACTAGATGACCTCCTGAGGTCCCTTCCAACCCTGATATTCTATGATTCTATGATCACATGAATTTTTAAAAGGTTTTGTGGCCCCTAGTCTTAATCGGTGGGTGCAAAGGATTTGGAAGGTTATAGTCTTAAAAAGTTGTTATTCTGTGTGCTGAAGTTGCACTTGCTTTATATTATGCTATTTATACTTTGAAATAGCAAAGGGAGAGATTCCTTTACTGGCTAAACAAACATGCTTGTGTTGTAATCTGACCCTGATTGGTCTAGATACATTTGTTTACAGAAATTAAAGTTCTGCAGGGAACAAGTCAAAATACATAAGAGAACATTTGAGAATATGAGTGTCTTGGTTGTATTCTCCAAACTTCTTTTATCTCTTACATTTATTATGAATAGGTGAGTGGATGTGAAAGGTTTGGTTATGGAGTGATGGTTACACAAATGGCAGCGACATCTCCAGGTGCAGTAGCTCTGCAGCGTTCAGGTAATTTTAAGGGTGAACTTTATCATAGGCACTAACACATTGTAATATCATGAATTAAAATAATATAATTCTAAACAAAATAAAGTCAGATGTGATTAAGATAGATATGCAATACTAGTAATGACTAGTTTGGAGCCTGCTGATTTTTTGGTGGAAAATTATTCTTTTAAATGTTTTTTTCTTAAGTACAGAAATGCCTTATGCATTAAGTTTTTGCAGATGGAAGAATATGATCTTGTATATTCTGTGAAACAAAACTAAGATAGCATAGTAAAAGAATGTTCCTCTTTTTATTTTTATTTCATTTGTTTTGATTTCAAAGAAATGTATCTATCCTTTCACCTAAATGCATGAATACATTAATGAATGTTACAAAATAAACTGGTAATAAATCACAAACCTTCCTCATTCATCAACTAATCATAATTAATAAATACCAGCTTCTTTAACTGATATACCATCTTCATGACCCACTCATTTCTCAAAAGCCTGGGAAGATGGATAGGTCTGAACATCAACAAACTCTAGCTCTTTAGGACCACTGATTGGTGAGGAAATGAGTTCCAGAATCAAGAATTCTTCACTAAAAATGCTGTGCCAGAAAGCTTCTCCAAGTTAAACCAGGGACTGGCACCACAGCTCAAATATCCTGCACCTAAACCATGTAGTGTTTCAAAGATTAAAACTGATAACTTGAATTGCAACCAGAGTAGATTATGGAACTGTCTGGCAACTGTTCTGTTTGTTCATCCAGAAGAGTTGGGGAAGTAATTAAGATGGCAAGAGTATGACAGGCAAACTCCACCAATGAATGAAGCTGAAATAATCTCTACCAGTTCTTCAGTTTGTCCCTAAACCACAAGCTTTATTTCAGTCTGTTCTTAGTTCAGTTTCAGCCAGCTAGTCCTCATACTGAAGACACAACAGCTCCAATTTTCTCATTAATCTTTTAAAATGATCTGTATACATATTTCAGTTCCTGCACAACAGAATGGAGCCCTATGGTATGTTACATAAGAGAAACCTTGTGGCTGATTTTGAAAAAAAAAAAAAAAAGTCTGCTACTACTTTCTGGAGTCTCTCAGGAAATGAGGAACAGATTAACTTGAGTGACTCCTTCTGTCCTACTATGGTCCGCAGCCAGGACACATCCTATGGTTAATGATATTGAAGTCAGGTGAAATACCTGAAAGAATCAGCCCAGATCTTCACCCCTACTAGAAGGCATTTATACAAACATGACTGAGGTTATAAATATCAGCCTATCATTTACAGTAGACAGTACTCAGAAGATATGTATTTCTACTTATCTTTCCCTTAATTTTCATTTGAAGATATATATTGATAAGATTTCTTAACATATTTTACAATCAGCTAGCAATATACATTAGCAGGACTAGCCCTAGACCATATGACGTCGCAGGTGAGGAGCATCTTTGGCGTCCCCCCTCCATTTTTTAAACTTTTGAATACCTTATTTTTTATTGTAGTTGTAGCCTATTTCACGACTTTGATGCACAATTTGCATGCATGATTTATCCCTGGCATATAAGATGATAAATTTGCACACTGTAAATCTGTATTTATTCATGCCATATATAAGCAAATAAAAAATAAATTGGTTTCCTCTAAGCTTATAGAAACTTTAATATTAAGAATAACTGAAATGTACTAACATCAAGAAATTGAGTTGTGCACCAACACTGGGTGGACCAGTATTAAATAGTGTTACGGTAGGTGACAACCTTAGAATGTTAACCCTAATCCTTTAGTTCAAAAGGTCACTTTTCTCGCCTTTGCCCTGGCGCACTGAAGCACAGTGTCAGAGAGTTCCAAAGATTGGCCAATGGCATTTTCAACCAATAAAATAACAAGTGATGTCAGTCTCTTGTCGACTATCATCGGTCAAAGATATGTTTTAATGAGTCTGAGCATTGAAAAGCTGCACTCACCACTTGCAGCTGTGACCGGCAGCATGAGCAGAATCCCCAAAGCTATCCACACATTTAGGAAACGTGTTCTTGAGCTCTACATCATGAATGAATTAGAGAACTTGGAATGGAGAGGGCTTCCGGTGTTGCCAAATGTCACAGATGTTGTCCAATTCAACATAGAGATCTTTATCAATGATGACTGAACATTCCCCATGTGTCAGCATCTGGTGAAGGTCCGTACAGTTTTCCTGTCCGCCAGCAGCTTATGAAGGTCAGAAAAAAATCCCCAGGTCTTTTAGTGGTGCTTTATTTGTCCAAAGCTTTCTTTGATGGACACTGTAGCAGTGTCAACGAGTGAGCAAAAAAGCTCCCTCTTGAATTTTTCTTCCGAGCTTCCCATCACCTAATCCCTACCCTCGTAACCAAACTGTCTCTTCTTCTGATCAATATGAGTATCCTTGAATACAGGCTGAACTCCTACATTTTCTGCCATTTCTTTGGTAGCAGTGATGGCATCTTCAAATCCGTTGTCTCTGTAGTCCACAACGAAATCAAGGCAACTTCTCATCAAAGTAGTAGCTGTCATGATGTCCATCAACTGAGTTTCTAATGCCTTGCTTCCAATGTTTACTTGAAACAGGATATTATGCCAAACCACAATTGAGACCAGAAATTTGAAGTCAGTGATCTGGTTTGCCAGGCTTTGCATCTTGTGTCGGATTCTGGCCACAGCTTTACTTAACTGCACCAGTTCCATCAGAGCATCATAAACCTCAGTCATTTGGTACCTCACTGTCAATATGGCTCTCCCAGTGAGTGTCACTTACTGACTTCCCAGTCAGATTTGTAACATTGTCCGTGAGGATCTACTACCTGATAGTTAATGCTGAAAACAAGATGTATATCCTTTGCAGTACTCCGAAGAGATATTGAATTTAACGAAGATGATGCTGCATCTGACTCAGTCAGGTTGAGGGAATGGCAGCCACAAGGCATGAAGAAAGCTCTTGGATTCAACATAAGGATCTTTGCCTGGATGCCACTGTTTCTTCCCTTCATGTTTACGCTGTTGTCGTAGCCTTGGCTGCGGCAGTCCTGAAGCTTTATTCTTGTTCAAAATGTTCATAAACAGTTCTGTTAGGCCTTTTCCAGTAGAGTCGTCCACAGACCAGAAACAGATAAAACGTTCCTTTTCTTGTATACAGCCATCCTTGTTAACAAATCTTACTGTAAATGACATCTCTTTACTCTGACTAATGTCGGGAGTGCAGTTCATTATTACTGCGTAGTACTTTGCTTTGCCAAGCCGCATCAATATGTTATCAAGCACCTGCCTTACCATAAAGTCAGTCAATCAGTTTTGAATTGTTTTGCTGCAGTAATGGTCCACATCTTCTTTACAAACTACTTGACATTGGTGTTCACGCATGACATCCTCATACTTCTCCAGGAGTTCTACCAAACTGAGAAAATTACCATTGTGTTCAATGAACAACTTATTTGACTTTGAGAAGTGTTGCTTCTGTCATTTACTGGAAACATCATACCCTCATTCGATATTCTGTGATCAGTATCAGCAGATTTTAGGATTGCTGGTCATAAAGCAGGATCTGATGTATTGATTTATGATGTGCAGTTTCTCTCACTTCTGTTTCTGTCATCATGCAAGGCTGATTCTACTTTATCGTTCCTCTCCTTTTCATGTAAAACAGAATTTTTCTCTATCATCACTCTCCTTTATGTTGCCAGGAAAACTGGACGATTCTCCATCACTTTCCTCTCATTTCCATTCCTTATCTTCAAGTAAATCTGCTAATTCCTTACTAATAGGACTTCCATAATTTACGCTTCACTTCTCAATTTCTTCTGCACTGGGATGATTGCTACTGCCTAAAGCCCAGTCTGTGGTGTTCTATTTCAGATATTTTCCTATAAAATTTGTCCATTGCTGCAAACTAGATTGCAATTGAGCTTTTAACTTCCTATAATGAGCTCCTGAAGGCTTCTTCAGGGGCAGCTTTTATTTTCTATGGGGGGGAAATGGTCAGTATTAGGGAGAGCAAAAGTCTGTGTTCTGCAGTCTTAGAAAGTAATCAAACATTACATGGTAAGCATGGCAAAAGAAATATTTCTTTTATATTGTTGCATAGATGGGGTTCGATAGATATGTCCTTTATTAGTCACTACTTACACTCTTCAAGTCTTAAAACACAAGTACACTTTCACAATTGCACGATAAAACAAGGTTTGCAGTGTCGCAACTGGGCTCTCACTTCATTCTTATATCTCATTGACTGATTGGCAATGCCCTGTCCATTATATACCTGCAAGGGCATGGCTGACAACATTCTAGGAGGGTCAAGGAAAATGTAGTTCTCAGAAAGTCTGGAAGGTTCCACGAGATTCTACAAAGGTCCAAAACATTCTAGGTAGTTAGTGAAAAATTAATCCACAAGCTGAATACCTGAAACATTTTACTTCAAACCTTCTATTTTCCCTTTTGTTGCTAACAACAAAAACAGCACCCCAAGCACGGTGCCCCCAAAGCCCGGCACCCCAGGCGGTTGCCTGGATAGCCTGCCCCTAAATCTGACCCTGTATATTACAGTAGACTGGCACAGGCAGCTGTGCAAAACTACTCTCTCTTTAGGTAAATCTAGTTTATTTTATTATGCAAGTGCAAGTGAGTTGTTTCCAAACAAGTTGTCTTAAATCCTGTGTCTTTAGAATCAATGATACTGTATAATATATGGTTCCCAAATTGTGGTCTATAAGAGCTAGTTTGTGACAAAATACTGGGTCTTCTTTGTTTCCAGCTACTTAATCGCTTAAAATCAAACAAACAAAAATGGAAAAATATATTACCTACAGTAATATTACTTTTCCTTGTAAAGAGTTGCTGTAGTTGTCCTAATGATGTTATTTGATCATCAGTGGGAAGGATGGTGGTGTACCTACCATATTATGGATAGAAAAGGAGAGTAGTCCCTGAGGCAATCTCTTTTTAAGATTTGGTCCACATTGTATAGAGTTTTGAGTTTTATTTTACTTGTTTTATTAAGCATTTTTGTGACTAAATCAAACATTAAATTTTAGGGTTTATAAAAGCACTTATAACTGAATTATGGGCTGTTCTGGAGTGTGGAAGAGATGATCTTAGAGTAACTCACCCCAGTTCTACTCCAGTAGATCCTATTGACCGAAGCTGTCAGAAGGTGAGAAATTATCTTATTTTGTGCAATTTGTTACTACTGTGTATAAATACACAGGTGCTTTCATTAATATCTTAAATGAGACATTTCATCAGCATTGCTTCTAATTTAGCCACTTAAGGCAAAATTGGTGTAGTACAACAAGCAAAACAATGACTGAATGAAATAGGTTCCTGTGTTATATGGAGGGTCACAATTGCAAGGGTCACTTAAAGTCAATTTAAAACGATATCATAAAAAGAGTGATATAGAGGATCATCTTGACCAAATGAGTTCTTATAATAGCATAAATTGAGATTTATGAGCAGTGTTGTAGAACAGCATATAAATGTATACCTAAATTGGCTAATATTTTAGATGGAATATGATTTGATTTTATATTTGATTTTCAGTTAGTTTGTTTTTCATGAGGTTACATTCTTTCAAGTGGAAAGTTCTCTTTCTGATAACGGTTACTTTGTCTTAGAATGAGTTACAACTACTAGTTCAAGATGATCTAAACCACCAAATTTTACAAGTATGTGATGATATAAGTAGTATAGCATTCGAAAATCATTCAACATTTATTGCCAGAATTGTACTTCATTCAGACCCATAGAAGAATTCTCAACTTTCACTGGGCCATTTGCTTCTGCAATGTGACAGCCCATCAGTTCACACAGTTCTCACAAGGTGCATGGGCACTACCTTTAGGCTAGCATACATGTGTCTCTCATGAGGATATGAGTAATGTTCCACATTTGTTTTGTTGGGCAGCTCTGCCTGTTGAAACTTCACACTGCAGAGCAGGGTGAGGCTGAGACCTGGGCCTAACTTCTTTACATTGTTTTAATTAACTGCCAATTAAATGCTATCAAATGTTTGGTTATATAAATACAAAAGTTCACAGGATCAACTTTTTTTTTTTTTTTTTAAGTCTTTTCTAGCGCTGGTAAATTTGCTATCCTATCCTGCTATTTATGAACTGATAGGTGATCAGGAGATACCAAATAAATCAGAATATTCTCTCCGTGAAGTTCCTACAAATGTTGTTGTAAGTAATTTTTTCTTTGATTTTTTTTTCAAAATATTACAATGTAGTTAGACACTTTGCCTGAGCAAGTATTATGTTAATAATTAAAGACATGCTCTATTTTCTGCTCAATGATATATTTTAAAATGTTTTTGCATTTTTTATTGTGTGCAGCATGAGGGCAGCATATGCACATAGTATATTGGGTAATATAAAATCTTTACATAATTTGAAGGTCTTACTTTCCTTCCTCACTTGTATTATAAATCTGTTCCCAGGGATAATAATGATATATATGAACGTCTCTAATTTTGTGTGTCCGCGCGCATGTGCATATGTATGGATATATTTGTATCATACATTATTATATGTGTGTGTGCGTGTATGTATGTATAGTCCCTCCTCCCTCCACTTATATATATTAAGTGGAGGGAGGAGGGACTATATATGTAGTCTTATACCACACCCATTGTAGTGACAAATATTTAACCTTTTAACAAAAAAATTAATTAAAAATGGGTTAGAGTTGCTGAAGTGCATAAACTACCAACACAACATAAAAAGTCAGGATTTACCTAGTAACTTCCTTACCCAGTCCTATGTATGTATGCTAATGATTGCTCATTCTCCACGTTATTTTATCCACATTCCCTGCCCTCCTCTTCTACACGTCATGTGTAAACTTCAACTCTAACCACACAAAGTGGTTACAATTGGATGTTTGTCAATTGCTCAAACTGTTGACTATTGTATTAAAATATTTGATTAGTTTTTATGGTGTAGATTTTTAGTTATGCATGAGAGTCTTGGATGACTATTAGTGCAGGGAATATTTTTAAAAGTGGAAATAGTTTGTAAAATTGTCTGTCATGTTTGGAAGTTACTATTTTGAAATCTTGTAACACTATTTACGTGATTAATGGGGCAGTATGGTGCTATTTTCTGTTTTCAGTAGTTATTTGTGTTCAGAGTCCAAATTGCATGTTTTGTGAGGCATAGGAGGGGAGTAGTCATTTGTTGAGGGTAGTGTATGCAAGTGATGTAATATGAAGAAAGCAAAATCATGTTTGAAGGTTCTATGGGTTGCGTGAGACTTAAGTAGTGATTTCATAGCTTTATGAATCTGGGTTGGTGGAATATACTCTGGAACACCTCAAAGTGATTTTTTTAATAAAGCTTTTTGTTTGAGGAATTTCTTAGGTTTGTAAAGAAGTGTTATTTCAGTGTTGATAGTTGCTCACATGGATAGTAGTAAAAGTTCTTAAATATTCTCCAAATTATGCTCTCTCCACCTTCAGAGCCCTGGTGTTTGCACAAGCCCCTCCAAAGCCCAGAATCTTCTCTTGGCCCCTGTACACCTGCGCTTCTTCTCTGGGTTACTCTCCAGATTTCCATTCCCTCATAACCCCCATCCGTGGCTCAGATGTCCCTGGGTCACTCTTTAGAACCCTGGTGTCTGCAGTGTTCCACCCCTCATTCTTGGCTCCTTGCTAAAACATACAATGGCAGAAGAGGCTGCAGTTGTCAGACAAACATCTCTCAGCATCTCTTTCTTTGTGCACACAAATAGCCAATTTGCATTAAGTCCTTTATAAATTATTTACATTACTGAGTTCATGGCCAACCAACTGACTGAAAAGGCAGCAGCAATCTTGGGGTTAAAGGAAATTATATTCAAAAGAATCTTTGTATACACAAATGATCCAATAAAATCGAATTTCCAGTGATTTAGAATAAATGTTAAATTGTTTAGTTGCATTGCAGTGTAAAGTAGCAGTTTCACTTACAGTGAAGTTGTTCTGTGGGGGAGGGAAATAATTTGGTGTCAGAGGATTCCACTATCTTTAAATAAGAATGCATTTTAAATAAAGGATATTCTGCTTTATAATAATAATAATAATAATAAATGGAGATATCCCATCTCCTAGAACTGGAAGGGACCTTGAAAGGTCATTGAGTCCAGCCCCCTGCCTTCACTAGCAGGGCCAAGTACTGATTTTGTCCCAGATCCCCAAGTGGCCCCCTCAAGGATTGAACTCACAACCCTGAGTTTAGCAGGCCAGTGCTCAAACCACTGAGCTATCCAATATTAACATTCAATAGTAATTTAAAATGCTTAATATTTCAGTGCCTTGAGATGTATTTAACTGAGTTATGTGTTTCTGTTTTTTTTTATATATATATATAAAAAATATAATGTGCCTTGATTCCGCACCATTGACTTTAATGGAAGTAAGAACATTAAGCACGAATACTTTAAAAAAAAAAAAAAAAAAAAAAAGGTAACATTTAGAAAAAATAATGCTGTATTTTTACACATAAATCAACCTTAAGTGTAAGAAATATAAGAAGATGCATGATAATTTTATAATAATGCCTTCTTTTTTCAGGATGTAATTGACAGACTTATAATTTTGAATTCAGAAGCTAAAATTCACTCCTTATTCAATTATGAACAATCACACATCTTTGGTCTGAGGTAAGATCCACTCTCTGTTCAAAATGAGAATACAGTACAGCAAGTTTCTGTTGGTTTCCAATAAACCCATATTATTGCTTCTTATTGTGCATGAAAGTGAAATTCAGTTAGGTTTATTTTTTTATTTTTATTTTTTAACATGGAAAGGTTGAATGAAAAATGCATTATACAGAATTAGGAAACCAGCAAAGCCAATTTTTATTTAATATTCCTTTACCCGATGCAATAAAAGCAGTTGCACAAGGTTAGTTAGCATGGATGGTTGAAAAGCAAATTTAGTACATCCATCATGACACGTGAAACAAACTTCCTGCTAAAATACTGAAATAAATTGAGGATTTTACATTACCATGTGCATCTTTATATATTTAATTTATCTACAATGAATGCATTTCAGAAGTTCATTCTGTTTTAATTATATTACCAATTCCAGCAATATTCCCTGTGCTTAAAATGGGAGCTACCACTAGAACCAGTAATATGTCTAGAACTTGAATGAACATTTTAAATGTGTCTACTGAATATGATGCTCATCAATATAGTGTCTGTGTGGTTTCCAAGTATTTAAAAATAGAAATAACAATCTATCATTTTCCTTCTTTCTTCTTTCCTAGCCTGAAGGATAAATAGTTTGCTTAGGGTATCTCTATTAAGATGTGATCCATACTGTGAAAAAAAGTTTGATAATGTCTGATTGGACAAAATAATGGTCCCAATGGTTTATAAAGTCCAAAGTTAGTTTTCTATAGCCTCACTTATACCAAAATATCAGAGTAAATTAATCTGTACTGTACATGCAAATAATAGTGAACTATGTACTGTAGATTACATCAAATAATCCAGGTAACATTTTTCATCTGGCAGAACAGGTATGAGATGTACAGTGACAAAGTTTTGAGATATGAGAAGTACAGTCTTGTACTATGAAACTGGGAGTCAGAGATGGTTTCATAAAATAATATAGGACTATAGGAGTCTTAAGTTAGGTAGAGGTGATGAGTCCGCAGATAGCATTTGAAAAACTAGTAGTTACTTAGACACAACTGTGAAATCCTAGCACCATTGAAGTCAACGGCAAAACTCCCTTTGATTTCAGTAGAGCCAGGATTTCACTCCCAGTTGGGCAGGCTGTTCTGAAAAGGAACTATGAGTTTTGTCTGTGTGTTTATATTGTGGTTTTCATTAAGGCCCTGTCTACACTGCTAAATAAATAAATAAATAAATAAATGGGGTGCTCATTGAACCATAAAATCATGAACTCCAATGCATGTTTTATACACAGAGATAAAACTTTCAGCTAATCTCTTTGAGTGGGTTCACAGCTGACTCCCTGATTCCTTTTAGATTGACAAAATTAAACAAGTACACATATTCCAACCTGATTGTGAATGCTTTAAAAAAATGTGTTTAACAAGCTTGTACCCGGTGTACATGGGTACCACAACCATGACACTTGAAACCATTTTACAAACACCTATTTAAATAGATTAGAGGGGTCTTAACATTTACTGAAGAACCTGAAGCATAGAAGGAAATTTTGCACTGGATTATGAAAAGGACAGAAAGCAAGTGAAAGCTTCTGAGAATAGGGACATTGTTCTGTTTCTCAATTCATGTAAAGAGACAAATTGTCTTATTTTTAGGCTTAGCAGAACACTTATTTTTTATAATTTTGACAGATATCAGTATTTAGTTTTAAGCATTTTTTTCTATATTTATCGATTTTAAATTTTCACAGTTGTGAAAAATTATGGGTGTTAAGCATCTTTTTTTTTGTTAATTGCATTTTACTCAGTTCCTGGAAATTATGGGTGGTCAGACAATGGGAGAGGGGTCAGACAGTAATTATTTAATAACAGTAGACACTGATATTCAAAGAGTTATTTTTAGAACCATTAAACCAAAAAATTGTCAACATCACATGTCAAAATGTACAAAGTAAATAGCCTTAAATCAAACTCTAATTCTCAAGCAGCATTTTTTCTTGCTTTGCCTATCTGTAAATTTCAGTCATTACTGATGGAAATATGTTTTCGTTGGTTTATGTGTATATAGTGAAATCAACATTTATCATCATTTACTGATAAACATTTAATTCTTCCAAGCCTATGCATTTTTATTTCTCCACCAGTAATGATGCTGAACTCCTTTGTAAAGTTCTTTGAGACCTACTGATGAAAAGCTCTATATAAACTAGATAGTATTATTATTATTGTTGTTGCCACTATTATTTTAGGGGGAAAAATAAGTAATGTGCTATTCACAATATGAAAATGTCCTGCATATCAAAGTAGGTAATGTTTTAATATAATATTAAATGGCTGCTACACTAGGAAATCAAAGAAAAGATTCTTTAACTACTGAACCATAATTTTCTGTGGGGCCACCTAAGCTCCTTTTATAACCTCAGTGATGCCTTGGATCTACCATTTCACAGCCTCCCACGAACGTCCCCCCTTCTCCTGTCTTCCCTCAAAGGCCCCATTTATTGTCAACTTTCCTTCCGTTAGAAGAAGGGAAGATGCAACTCACTCTAGAGCCTTTCAACACTGCTCATTACATGTATTAGAATGCCAAAGTGAGGCACTAAGTCCTCTGATCTCTAACAAACTCTGAACCCCATATAAGGGTATGCAATGTCAGAAGTACAAGCCATGATCTCTATATTAAGCAACCTGTCACCTTCTTTTCAAATATATTTAGCCATAGCAGTAAGCTTGGCATTTAGTTTCCATTAAATAGGTTTCCAAGAAAAATTAGCAAAGTCTACGTCTACCTTCTTTGTGACATCTCAGGTGGCTTAAATATGCTTTTTTAAGCTGTCAGTTTGATTAAAGAGAAAACTGTATATATTATTGTCAACAATATCTACAATATTTATGAAAAGATTAATTTGAACGGTGTTTTGACAAGTGTTTTACCACAATAAAATACTTCATAACAAATATCATTATGATTTATTACATAGCTTTCTTCTGTATTTATGGGCTTAAGTGGATGGTTTAGGTGAGACCAAAAGCACCACAAATCAGAGACAGTGCACTATTTCTTACCCAAATATATATTTAAAGCAATATATTAATATTTTGGAAACTATATTTTCAAAACTGATTAAACTTGTCCCTTTACTGTACTGATGGTCACTGAAGTTTTAATACTTTTAAAAATCAGACCACAAAATGCATTCCTCATAAGGAAGTGTACAGGATAGTGGGCTAAAGCTGAGAAAAAATGAAAATATTCTTAGTATCCTCTAGTTTTATGTTGCATTTTTATAACATCAGTAACACGTTTCAGCTGAATACTGTCTATTCTTGAGTGTGTTTGAAGCATCCAGCTTCATGTTACATTTCCCTTTTGTACCTTAAGTTTGAAAATTGTTATTAAATAGCCTGAATGTTTTCTTATTGTTTTAATGGCTTTTCATGAGTTTTGGAAGGTGCACACATACTATTTCATGGGTAATAGTTTTAGAATTCGTAAATACAAAACTTTTATTCTGACTAATTCAGTTCCTTATATAAGGAATCTGTACTATTACATACTCATTCCAAGTTCTCACACCTCTGAACTCCATGGAGTCAAACTTGAAAGATATATATTTCACTAGAATCCATTTGAGATTAATTTTGATCTACTTTCCTAAAATTGCTGAGTACAAAGATGTCTGTCTTTTTCAAAAGGAACATTGTCTTGTATAGTCA
The DNA here is from genome assembly GCF_028017835.1 of Emys orbicularis. NCBI lineage: Eukaryota > Metazoa > Chordata > Testudines > Emydidae > Emys > Emys orbicularis. The sequence continues at coordinate 95,544,259 of NC_088685.1, read as the reverse complement.
GCATGCTCCCCTACCTAATTCCTTCACTGATATCAAATTTGCTAGTATATGAAGCAACTGTAATGTCAAGCACTGAATTGTGGCATCATTGAACAAATCTGGTAGGAGCAGCAGGTTAGTTATAATGGATAAAGAATCTGTGTAGACACACACATCTAGTTAAATTGACAATGAAGAGAAATCAAATATTGCAAAATTCAGTAGCAGCTGAAGCTTGAGAACAATCTATCACAGCATGTTTTTGGTGATTTTTTTTTTAAATCAGTGTAGTAGACTTAACAAACTTATATAAAAAGGCTCTAAAGTCTTTATCTCTTTCAATATCAAGAGAACAGGACAAGATGTGACCAAGAGAATATGCTAAAGTAGCTGTCATCGTGTGTTCTGTACTGCTGTTGGTTGGTGGGATTGTCATTTGAAGGCCTGTATGCATCTCACTCTTTGAAAGCAATGATGGCCAATTTAGTTTTAGCTCATGGTTAATACACAGAATTCTTACAAGTCTTCTGCCTAGAGCACAGAAATTCTAAATTTGCTTTCTTGCATTTCAAACACAAGTTTTGGGTTAAAAACTCTAGTCTCCCTCAGTCATATGCTGTGCTTGTCTAACTTCAAATTTCATTGTACCTCCTAAACTTAATCTTAGTTTTTAATATAGTTGTTATAGATCATTTCCCATAATAGCGACCTTTTTCAACTGAAAAATATACAGATATCGAATTAATTTTTTAAGCTTTTATGTTATATTTTCTGGTGTTACTGTTTTCTTTTGAGTAAGCATGACCATTGTTCCTGAGTTGAGGGTCAGATCTCCTCGTTGGTTGTGATGAAGATAGATTAAAGATGACACTGTGCGGACCCCATTATCAGCTTCCTTTTTTAAGAGTCTATCTGTTCAGCACTATAGAAATCAGGGTAGAGAAAATGCTTGGTAGAAATGCATAGTAGAAATCACAGTAAAGAAAATAAGACATGCCTTTGAGCTGCCAGTGTCTCAAAATCCATAAAAAAGGGCCCCAATGTAGGTGACCGACAATTACAGGCCAGTAAGCCTGACTTCAGTACTGGGCAAACTGGTTGAAACTATAGTAAAGAACACAATTTTCATACACCTAGATGGACATGGGGAAGAGTCAACATGGTTTTTGTGAAGGGAAATCATGCCTCGCCAATCTATTAGTTGAGGGGGTCAACAAGGATGTGGACAAGGGGGGGAATCCAGTGGATATAGTGTACTTAAATGTTCAGAAAGCCTTTGACAAAGTCCCTCACCAAAGGCTCTTAAGCAAAGTAAGCTGTCATGGAATAAGAGGGAAGGTCCTCTCATGGATTGGTAACTGGTTAAAAGATAGGAAACAAAGGGCAGGAATAAATAGTCAGTTTTCAGAATGGAGAGAGGTAAATTGTGGTGCCCCCCAGGAATCTGTACTGGGACCAGTCCTATTCAACATATTCATAAATGATCTGTAAAAAGGGGTAAACAGTGAGGTGGCAAAATTTGAAGATGACACAAAACTACTTAAGATAGTTAAGTCCTAGGCAGATTGCGAAGAGCTACAAAAGGATCTCTCAAAACTAAGTGACTGGGCAACAAAATGGCAGATGAAATTCAATGTTGATAGATGCAAAGTAATACATATTGGAAAACATAATCCCAACTGTACATACAAAATGAAGGGGTCTAAATTAGCTGTTACCACTCAAGGAAGAGATCTTGGAATTATTGTGGATAGTTCTCTGAAAAAATCCACTCAGTGTGCAGCGGCAGTCAAAAAAGTGAACAGAATGTTGGGCATCATTAAGAAAGGAATAAATAATAAGACAGAAAATATCATATTGCCTCTATATAAATCCATGGTACGCCCACATCTTGAAACTGCGTGCAGATGTGGTTGCCTCATCTCAAAAAAGATATATTTGGAAGTGGAAAAGCTTCAGAAAAGGGCAACAAAAATCATTGGGGGTATGGAACGGCTTCTGTATGAGGAGAGATTACTAAGACTGGGACGTTTCAGCTGATTACCAAATGAAATTAATAGGGAGCTGATTTAAAACAAACAAAAAAGTATTTCTTCACACAACACACAGTCAACCTGTGGAACTCTTTGCCAGAGGATGTTGTGAAGGCCAAGACTATAACAGGGTTCAAAAAAGAGCTAGATAAATTCATGGAGGGTAGGTCCATCAATTGCTATTAGCCAGGATGGGCAGGGATGGTGTCCCTAGCTTCTGTTTGCCAGAAGCTGGGAATGAGCAACAGGGAATGGATCACTTGATTACCTGTTCTGTTCATTCCCTCTGGGGAACCTGGTATTTTCCACTGTCGGAAGACAGGATACTGGGCTAGATGGACCTTTAGTCTGACCCAGTATGGCCGTTCTTATGTTCTTATGGACCAAAGAAGACAGACTTTGCCAAAGGAATTCTAAACCAATCACACTTTTCTCATAGCGAGCACAAGAGATATATAGATCGGTGGGGGAAAAAACAGCAAAATCTGCACGCAAATCCCTGCCTCACTTTCCTCATCACTCCAAGAGTCCTTTGGGATTTGGTTAACATCTGTTCACTGGGTCCAGGATTCTGCTGCCCCTCTCTCCTCCCTCTTTCACCTTGCTCAATCTTGCCTTCTTTTTCTGGTTGGGGGGGAAGAGGGCTACTGAAAGCAGACATTGTCCTTTTATCATTTACAGTCCCCTGTGTCAGGTGACTTCCCTGGTCAGCTTCAAAACCCCATCAGATGATTAATGTTCATTCCGGGGTACAAAATATATCGGAAGGACAGAACAGGCCGTGCAGGGGGAGGAGTGGCACTATATGTTAAAGAAAGTGTAGATTCAAATGAAGTAAAAATCTTAAGCGAATCCACAGGTTCCATAGAGTCTCTATGGATAGAAATTTCATGCTCTAGTAAAAATATAACATTAGGGATCTATTATCGACCACCTGACCAGGACAGTAATAGTGATGATGAAATGCTAAGGGAAATTAGAGAGGCTATCAAAATTAAGAACCCAATAATAGTGGGGGATTTCAATTATCCCCATATTGACTGGGAACATTTCACTTCAGGACGAAATGCAGAGATAAAATTTCTCGATACTTTAAATGACTGCTTCATGGAGCAGCTAGTACGGGAACCCACAAGGGGAGAGGCGACTCTAGATTTAATCCTGAGTGGAGCGCAGGAGCTGGTCCAAGAGGTAACTATAGCGGGACCGCTTGGAAATAGTGACCATAATACAATAGCATTCAACATCCCTGTGGTGGGAAGAACACCTCAACTGCCCAACACTGTGGCCTTTAATTTCAAAAGGGGGAACTATACAAAAATGAGGGGGTTAGTTAGACAAAAGTTAAAAGGTTCAGTGACTAAAGTGAAATCCCTGCAAGTTGCGTGGGCCCTTTTTAAAGACACCATAATAGAGGCTCAACTTCAATGTATACCCCAAATTAAGAAAAACAGTAAAAGAACTAAAAAAGAGCCACCGTGGCTTAACAACCATGTAAAAGAAGCAGTGAGAGATAAAAGGACTTCCTTTAAAAAGTGGAAGTCAAATCCTAGTGAGGCAAATAGAAAGGAGCACAAACACTGCCAACTTAAGTGCAAGAGTGTAATAAGAAAAGCCAAAGAGGAGTTTGAAGAACGGCTAGCCAAAAACTCCAAAGGTAATAACAAAATGTTTTTTAAGTACATCAGAAGCAGGAAGCCTGCTAAACAACCAGTGGGGCCCCTTGACGATGAAAATACAAAAGGAGCGCTTAAAGATGATAAAGTCATTGCGGAGAAACTAAATGGATTCTTTGCTTCAGTCTTCACGGCTGAGGATGTTAGGGAGATTCCCAAACCTGAGCTGGCTTTTGTAGGTGACAAATCTGAGGAACTGTCACAGATTGAAGTATCACTAGAGGAGGTTTTGGAATTAATTGATAAACTCAACATTAACAAGTCACCGGGACCAGATGGCATTCACCCAAGAGTTCTGAAAGAACTCAAATGTGAAGTTGCGGAACTATTAACTAAGGTTTGTAACCTGTCCTTTAAATCGGCTTCGGTACCCAATGACTGGAAGTTAGCTAATGTAACGCCAATATTTAAAAAGGGCTCTAGGGGTGATCCCGGCAATTACAGACCGGTAAGTCTAACGTCGGTACCGGGCAAATTAGTTGAAACAATAGTAAAGAACAAAATTGTCAGACACATAGAAAAACATAAACTCTTGAGCAATAGTCAACATGGTTTCTGTAAAGGGAAATCGTGTCTTACTAATCTATTAGAGTTCTTTGAAGGGGTCAACAAACATGTGGACAAGGGGGATCCGGTGGACATAGTGTACTTAGATTTCCAGAAAGCCTTTGACAAGGTCCCTCACCAAAGGCTCTTATGTAAATTAAGCTGTCATGGGATAAAAGGGAAGGTCCTTTCATGGATTGAGAACTGGTTAAAGGACAGGGAACAAAGGGTAGGAATTAATGGTAAATTCTCAGAATGGAGAGGGGTAACTAGTGGTGTTCCCCAAGGGTCAGTCCTAGGACCTATCCTATTCAATTTATTCATAAATGATCTGGAGAAAGGGGTAAACAGTGAGGTGGCAAAGTTTGCAGATGATACTAAACTACTCAAGATAGTTAAGACCAAAGCAGATTGTGAAGAACTTCAAAAAGATCTCACAAAACTAAGTGATTGGGCAACAAAATGGCAAATGAAATTTAATGTGGATAAATGTAAAGTAATGCACATTGGAAAAAATAACCCCAACTATACATACAACATGATGGGGGCTAATTTAGCTACAACGAGTCAGGAAAAAGATCTTGGCGTCATCGTGGATAGTTCTCTAAAGATGTCCACGCAGTGTGCAGAGGCGGTCAAAAAAGCAAACAGGATGTTAGGAATCATTAAAAAGGGGATAGAGAATAAGACTGAGAATATATTATTGCCCTTATATAAATCCATGGTTCGCCCACATCTCGAATACTGTGTACAGATGTGGTCTCCTCACCTCAAAAAAGATATTCTAGCACTAGAAAAGGTTCAGAAAAGAGCAACTAAAATGATTAAGGGTTTAGAGAGGGTCCCATATGAGGAAAGATTAAAGAGGCTAGGACTCTTCAGTTTGGAAAAGAGAAGACTAAGGGGGGACATGATAGAGGTATATAAAATCATGAGTGATGTTGAGAAAGTGGATAAGGAAAAGTTATTTACTTATTCCCATAATACAAGAACTAGGGGTCACCAAATGAAATTAATAGGCAGCAGGTTTAAAACAAATAAAAGGAAGTTCTTCTTCACGCAGCGCACAGTCAACTTGTGGAACTCCTTACCTGAGGAGGTTGTGAAGGCTAGGACTATAACAATGTTTAAAAGGGGACTGGATAAATTCATGGTGGCTAAGTCCATAAATGGCTATTAGCCAGGATGGGTAAGAATGGTGTCCCTAGCCTCTGTTCGTCAGAGGATGGAGATGGATGGCAGGAGAGAGATCACTTGATCATTGCCTGTTAGGTTCACTCCCTCTGGGGCACCTGGCATTGGCCACTGTCGGTAGACAGATACTGGGCTAGATGGACCTTTGGTCTGACCCAGTACGGCCTTTCTTATGTTCTTATGTTCTTATGTGTGATGGTCTGTTGCTTGATTATCATCCACCTGGAGTCCAGACTTTGAAAAAATGGTTTTATCTAGATTGCAACCATCCCATTGTTTTTCTAGGGCAAAGCTTATTCAGTTGTTGATGGTGTGACAAAGTTCCTCCTCTATCTTCGTGGGTCCTGCGCTTATTGGCGGATTTTCTTGCCTCAGAGATTCACCATGTGGATTGGGGAACAGCCCAGAGACCTTCCTCTCTGGAAGAACCCACAGTCCAGGTCAATTGGGAGGTTTGGGGGGAACCCGGGCCCGCCCTCTACTCCGGGTTCCAGCCCAGGGCACTGTGGACTGCAGCTGTCTATAGTGCCTCCTGTAACAGCTGCATGACAGCTACAACTACCTGGGCTACTTCCCCATGGCCTCCTCCAAACACCTTCCTTATTCTCACCACAGGACCTTCCTCCTGGTGTCTGATAATGCTTGTGCTCCTCAGTCCTCCAGCAGCTCACCCTCTCACTCTCAGCTCCTTGCGCCTCTTGCTCCCAGCTCCTCACACTCTCGCACTACAAACTGAAGTGAGCTCCTTTTAAAACCCAGGTGCCCTGATTAGCCTGCCTTAATTGATTCTAGCAGCTTCTTCTCAATTGGCTCCAGGTGTCCTAATTAGCCTGCCTGCCTTAACTGGTTCTAGCAGGTTCCTGATTACTCTAGTGCAGCCCCTTCTCTGGTCACTCAGGGAACAGAAAACTACTCATCCAGTGACCAGTATATTTGCCCTCTACCAGACTCCTGTACCCCACTGGTCTGGGTCTGTCACAATGGTCTTTAATGACCACCCTATTCAGAGGTGCACACCCAGTCCCCAGTCCTCCTCTCCTCCTTAGCAACAAGAAGTATGAGGCAAGAATATAGTAAAGTTATCCATAAGATCACAAGCAGAGTGTTCATACTATCAAACAGAATTAATAAGTTGTACGTAGACAGGCCTCCAAATCATCACCATTAGATTTCATGGCAGGTTTTGACCTTCCTAGGAGAAGATCAAGTTCTGAGTCAATCTGTCAACAGTGGTTGATAAAGGAAGTGAGGGCTATTGGAGCCAGCCTTCCTTATGTATTACTACACCAACATTTAGGTGCACAAGGAGGCATGTCTGCAGTCTCAATAGTCATTGCTTCCTAGAGGATTTTGAACTTGCAGTGCCGTGGGAGCACACATCTCTGGAGGGGGGAATCTACAGGGGCAGTACTCAAAGTAATCAACTCTTAGCATTCTCAGTAGGAGAAAGAGTAGCTTTGGTTTAATTGTCAGTTTTTCTTCTCTGAGAAAAGCATGCCAATTGATCATGACTTATGTACTATTGATTGTGAGAAGCAACAAAAGCAGTTATGTGGAAGGCCTGTCACGTGGGCATTTGCTTACACACCTCCTCTTGAAGGCAAAGTTCTTCTAAAGCTGTTGTAACTGATAACAAATTAAATACACTTCATAAGTTAATGCTGCTAACATGCTTTTACTTTCAGAGTGGTTACAGATTGTATGGCACCACAGTAACAGTAATAAATTCCAAAGTAATCGCCAATTACCAAGCCTGACTCCGAAATATGACTACTTCAATTATTTGAAATTTAGCAACTTTATTGATCAGATTCCTGAGTCACAGTGTGGTGGGGTGTCTGCCCCACCCCCATGCTAGGAGGGGCTGCAGCAGGCCAAGGCGCCTGCGCAGGCCGGCAGCCAATAAGAAAAGGGCTTACTAGGGGCCAATCAGAGCCAAGATTGGAGACAGCCAATCAGGGCTCAGCTTGGTCCTATATAAAGGCTGCCCAGGAAGGGAGCAGGCAGTCTGTCCCAGACCTTCGACAGGCGAAGGTCTGTCTCCAGAGCTGGGAGACTAGCACCGTGGACAGCACAGTGCTGGCCAGGCTTGGGGAGCAGAAGGGAGCTCTAGCCCGTAGCCTGGCAGGCTGCAGGCCCTGAAGGGGAGGGCCTAGCGGGTGCAAGGGGCCATAGGGGAAGCGGCCCAGGAAAGTGGACAGACGAGGGGAGAGAAGGAGGCTAACGAGGCTGCCGCCAGAGGGTCCCTGGGTCGTGACCCAGAGTAGAGGGTGGGCCTGGGTCCCCCCTTTTCCCCCGTGCAGTATACCCAGCCATCGGCCTTGGGGAGCGGCCATCACAGACTACGCCAGATCCCTGACAGGAGGGATTAGACTTTGGGGGTGTGGTTGGACATTGTGGCTGGGGTGTAGAAAGACTGCTGATCACCCTCCCCAGAAGGGGGTGTGGATGGACTAAGGGGCACTGCCAGAGGGCAGTGGTCCTGAAGAGGACGCCACGAGCTGGAGAGCAACGCGGGCTCAGACACCAACCAAGGGTAAGACAACGGGCGGGACACCACCATGAGAGGGCGCGCCACTGGACTGAGCTAATTCCCGGAGAAAACCAGTAGGAGGCGCTGGGTGGTGAGTCCCAACCCTGTCACACACAGCATAACTAGTTCAAAGCAATCATGCAGGCGGGACAGGTAGTGGCCAACACTGTGCTACAGTCTGCTCTTGACACAGCTGACACAGCAGCCCAGTCCATTTCCACAGTGGTGGTTATGCGGCATATGTCATAGTTACACCTTTCGGGCTTCCCCAAAGAAGTGCAGTTGACCGTCGAATACGTTCCCTTTGAAGGCACAAAGCTCTTTGCGGACGAAACTGACACCTCCCTACATACCCTTAAAGATTCCAGGGCCACTCTCTATTTGTTGGGTATCTACATGCCTGGACAGAAGTGGAAATTTAGTCTGCAGCCCCAGCACAAACCATGCACCTCCCAATACTAAACTCAGCGCTATTACGAACCACAGAGTAAAAAATCTAAGTTCCCTAGGCGTAAACCATCTGGCCCACAGTCTTCCACGTCGCAACCATCTAATTCCAAGCACCAATTTTAACGTGTTGGTCAACGCGTTAACGGACCACTTCCCCCAATCACTACAGCTGACCGCTGCTTTCCACCCATTCGGCTATTGTCTTGTAATGTTTTGCAGCACTTGTAACACATAACATCAGACTGATGAGTCCTGGAGATTGTTCGCAATGGGTATTCCATCCATTTTACCTCTCTTCTCCCTCCACAACACCCTTCCCCATCACTCTTCAGGGACCCTTCTCACAAGAGTTTACTACGACAAGAGATAGATAGTCTCCTCCAGTTAGAAGTCTGGAACCAGTACCTCAACATGTATAAGGCAAAGCTTTTTATTCTTATTTCCTAATACCCAACAGAAAGGGAGGTTGGAGACCCATACTAGACATCAGAGCACTCAACAAGTTTGCCAAGCTCAAAAATTCAAGATGGTCATGCTAAATATGAGTATTCCAGTGTTGGAACAGGAAGATGATTTTCAGCTCTCAACCTTCAGGACGCCTACTTCCATATCTCAACCCTACCATCTCACAGATGGTTCCTCAGATTTACCCTGGGACAAGAACATTACCAGTACAAATTACTCCCTTTCAGCCTATCATCTGCTCCGAGAGTATTCTCCAAGGTTCTCTCAGTAATGGCAGTACACTTATGCTCCCAAAGGATCACGATTTACCCCTACCTGGATGATTTCCTCCTCCGAGCCTGTGACAAGAGGCTCGCCAAGTCACCAAATCTGCAATAAACTTGTTAATGGAGCTGGGCATTCAGATCAATGCCCAGAAATCAACCATCTTTCCAGTACAGCGCCTGGAATTTATAGGGGTTGACTTCGACTCGGTACAGGCCAGAGCTCTCCTACCTCAACACAGATTCTTCTCCTTGGCCATACTTGTAGAGACCATTCAAAAAAGCCCACAAATATCAGCCAGACACTGCCTTCAACTCTTGGGGCATATGTAGGGCCCTACCAAATTCACAGTCCATTTGGGGCAATTTTACAGTCATAGGACTTTAAAAATAATAAATTTCATTATTTCAGATATTAAAATCTGAATTTTCATGGTGTTGTAACTGGAGGGGGTTGTGGGGTGGTCACAAGGTTATTTTTTGGGGGGGGTCTCGGTTTTGCTACCCTTAAATCTGCACTGCTGCTGGCAGCGGCGCTGACTTCAGAGTTGGGTGGCCAGAGAGCAGCAGCTGCTGGATGGGACCCCAACTCTGAAGGCAGTGCCACCGCCAGCAGCAGTGCAGAAGTAAGGATGGCATGGTATGGTGTTGCTACCCTTCTGCACTGGTGCCTTCAGAGCTGGGCCCTCGGCCAGCAGCCACCATGCTCCATCCACCCAGCTCTGAAGACAGCGCAGAAGGGTGGCAATACCATGACACCCTTACAACAACTTTGCAACCCCCTCACCCTCAACCCCTTTTGAGTCAGGACCCCCTGTTTGAGAAATGCTGGTTTCCCCCATGAAATCTGTATTAGGGTAAAAGTACAAAAAAGACCAGACTTCATGGGGGAGACCAGATTTCATGGTCCATCACGTTTTAAATGACTGGGAATTTGATAGGGCCCTAGGCATAGAGCAGCGGGCACAGCATTAATACCACCTGCCAGGCTTCACATATGATGCCTCCAGATGTGGTTCAGCTCAGTTTACATATATATAAAATCTCCAAAGGTCTACAGAACAAGTCAGGAAAAAGATTTAGGAATGGGAGCTTTAACGGCTTACAGTGTACATCTATCTGAAAATCAAGCAGCCTATTGAAATATGCCTCAGAGCAGTATGTGTTAGTCAACATTTCATCTAGTTCACTCTATTCAAATTCAAATGAATGCACTAAATTCCACAGAAGCTATGAGATGTGCAGACATATATTTGTTAGACAAATGTTATAAATTTGACATAGCTTCGAGGGTTTAGGAGATCCAAATACTAAACACTGTAACGTGCTTTTCAGTTGTGCTTTAAAGATGATTTTCTGTTCTTTTACACTGTAATATTCACTCTTTCTGTATCCACAATTGCATCTTAAGGACAGGGGCATAATAGTATCATTTTAAATAATTTGTTCAATTAATTGTACCTATAGTATGTGTATTGTTAATTAGCTAAGTGTGTGAACTAATGTCTGAAACACAATGAAGGGAATATTAATTAATTTGTTCTGTAAGAGGGAAGCCTTCAACCTTCCACATTCCTCTGTCAGGTCAGTATTCTATTTAAGTTGGCCCTTTTTTCCCTTTTAATACAATGCCTCTTACATTATGCTTATCAGCAAATTTTAAAATTAATGATTTTTACCTTTTTAAAAATTAAAAATGATTCAGTTTAAACTACAGTGACACTTTTCCATATAAAGTAGTTTCCATATGTAATTTTTCATTTTTAAATGTTTGTAATATATTCCTTTCCATTTGCGGACCTTGTTTTTCATTGTTGAATCATGAATTATCTCATTAGTTTCAGATATTCTCCCCCGGTCCTGTTCTGCAAACATGCAGATACACCAGCAGCACTAAATGGCCAATGCAATTATCTCCATTTTTAAACAGGTTGACAGTCAGCCAGTAAGAGTGGCTGATGGGTCTGATAACTCTTACGATTACTAAAATTTGATTAACAGGAGCCAAAATGCCTACTCCTACAAAAGCAGCAAAGAGTCCTGTGGCACCTTATAGACTAACAGACTGTTAGTCTGTAAGGTGCCACAGGACTCTTTGCTGCTTTTACAGATCCAGACTAACACGGCTACCCCTTTGATACTCCTACAAAGAATCCTGTGATGCTATTGGTCAGTTACCCTCATGCTTTGCAAAATCCCTGTGAACTTACTTTTACTTAGGCATAACTATGTCTCTGTGAAGGAAAGAAGGCCATAGACAGTGGCTTCTCCTGCCCCATGACTTGCATCCTTGGGATCTATGGTATGCCCATAGAGGGTCTTTCTTATGGTCCAGGAAGGGAAGAACAACCTCCTGGAGGAGGTACTTCTTCCCTCTCTCAACCCCATTTTAAGATCACTAGATCTTCTGAAAGCAAAGGACACTTTCTAATGCTTTGGTTTTATTGCCATCAAATCCCAGTTAATATTCAGTCATTCCTAATTTATTTTGTTAATTTATTGTCAGATATTCTGGTTATTATTGTAGATGTGTTTTCTGTCTAGAAAGTAATGCATAGTTGCATTTTTTTTTTTAAGAAAAGCAAATTCATTCTGGGGCAATTTTATAAGACTTTCAAGGATGTGTGACATACTGTGATAATGTAACTTTTCAATCAGTGAACTACAGATGACTACTTCTTTCATATCACAAGTGACCCCGAGGGTTAATGTAAACTTAACATGGCAAATACTATTTCAAACCTTGTTGCTTTACTTAATCCTTCCAACTCACATTTGTTGATTCTTAATCAAATTAGAAGAAAAAAAGTCAAGCTACTATCTTATAAACTAGCTATCTTTATAGCTGTTTCGGATATCCTCATTTAATAAATCAAACCAAGTTTTAGGTAATCTGACTGTACTTCCAATTTTGTTTTTCAGATGTGAAAAATTTAAATGAAGGGCCAATGAACAAAACTGACAAGCTAGATTTCATATGGGAAAATTATTCACCAGGAATTCTGTTTGTCATAATTCCTTCTTCTCCCATTTTAGCTAGCAACTATAGTTACTGATAGCATTGTAGTAACCCACACCCTGGCACTAGCACCTGCTGTAGCTGTGATGCAGCATCAATGAATGCTATCTTGGGGGGAGAGAGAGACAACGAGAGGGCAGCTCAAGTTGCGGAGGGTGCTTGGAATCCACCTGAAGGGGCAGTTGGAATAAAATCTGTTAGACAAGGAGAAGAATGTAGATGCTGAGGTAGCATGTGCACTGGTGCCTGGGTAGGAGAGGAGGCAATAAAATAAAAGAAGAACAGGAGAATAAAAGTAGGGCACTGGGAAGCGAGAAGGAGGAAGGAAGGAAAATAGGAAAGGTTTCAGGTTAGGAGAAGTAGAAACAATAGATCTAGGTATGTGAGAAGGCACTATTAGAGAAAGGAAGTAGAGAGAAATAAAATTTACAGATATACTGGGGAGAGTGTATAAAGGGAAAAATCTGAAAGGAAATATAAGAGGTGAAAAAGGGAATTGATCAAAAAGCTGCACTAGATGAAAACAGATCCAACAGTAAATGAGAAGCCCACCTACAAATGACCTACAGTAAATGAGTAGAGAGAGTGACTGTTTGAACATCTATCTATTGAAGGAGTACAGTTCAAAGGTGCCTAATGGATCTAAGTGAGGGCCCACTAGGTGAAGAAGCCCCACTTGCGGATAAACTCTATTCAAAGAGGTTCAGCCATGGGAACATTGAAGCCGAAGAGAAACAAAGAACAGGACAGCAAGAGTAGAGCTGGACTTACAGCCAAGGAGAGGAAAAGTTTATTCTTCTGTGAAGTGACACAGTATATTGTTAAGTAATCTCTCTCGTTCTTGTTACTAGCAATGCATTTGGCACTACCTGCACCGCATGTACAAGCTCACAAAGGTTAATGAGTTGGTAACCTACAGGTTATTATTATAAGTAGTAAGGCTTTGGTAATATTCAGTATTATTGATGCTCCTGATACAATTTGGGGGGTTTCCCTTATAAAGTTTTAAACATTTATAATGATCCCTTTTTGGCTTTGCCTCTCTCACAGTTAGCATAGTCTAGCCTAGCTGGGTCACCACAGCAAGCAACGAGGCAAAAGCTCCATCAGTCAAAACTAGTATATAAAGAACCTATCTACCAAATGCTTTTCTAGTTAAAAATGTCCAGAGCAAAGTAATGGATGAGAAATTAAGGGGAAAAAATAAACCAAGAGATGCTTCCAAGTAGAGAGAGAAGTGATATAGGTTGGGAGGAAAGAAGATGCAACAAACAGAATTACTCATCAGTAATTCCCCTTGTTCATTCCCTCTTCTCCCATCCTACATAGTGACAATTAAAGAGAGAAGGTGTTGAGAGCAGAGAGTCAGAGCTTACCTGATGATAGCTTTTGGAACACCTAATAGCCAACAAAAGTCAGCAGAAGAGAAACAGATACAATGGCAGATCAAAATATATGGAGATGACCAAGTGGCCACCTCGCAAATTTCAGAGGCAGATTCTTCTGCTCTGAGTCCAGAATATTTCCATGTTCCTTACAGAATGTCAACTAACAATTTTGGATGTAGCCATTTGTTTTGGTTCATAGGTTACCATCTCTTATACACAAAGTTACTGCAGTCTTGGTTGCTTTTGACTCTTCTGACAACCTTCAAAGCAAATTGTCAAAGGTATTCCAATAAGTTCCTAATACATAGAAGCAAACCTGTACATAAAAAATGATTTTGATATAGCATTGATGTTGAATGCATTGCAATAAAATGTCTGTGATTACTCATAAGTAAATCAGGGTAATCACTTTCATAGCACAAATATTTCACAAGAGTAGCTAAAGAAATACAAATACGATTTTCTTATTTCTTTTGGTTCAATAAATCTTTATAAAACATCAGATATAAGTATTGATATCCTCAGCATATCTGCATTCATACTTGGAATACATTAACAAATCAGTATTTGTCTTGAAGGGAAAATTTTATGAGTAAATCAAATATAAAACCACTATGCTACTAACAGAAAACAGATGAGGCAAAGGGTTGTACATTCAAAATGGAGTTTGCAGCTTGGTAAAGATATATAGAGAGAGTTAATTTCACACAGAATTCATGAGTTGTACAGACATATTCCCCAAATTGTTACACGTTCTATCAGGAGTAAGTCCCTGCAGGTGCTCCATCTCCTGACAGGCTTACAAATAAACTAAGCTGCCTGGCGGACCGCCCTGCCTGATTGGCTGAGGAAACTAGAAGGCTGGTTCTTACGCCCAGCAGGAGCAGTAGCTTTCTGGCTGCTAAAAGCACACGCTTGTGGATTCTTTGCCTCCCTGTGCTTGCGGCACTCCAAGCCTGCGACTGTCTTGCTTCTATCCTGATGTGGCCTAGACCCTGCCCCGCACCCAGCCTTTTTCCAGTCCTCTCCCAGCTTATTTTCTGCCTTGGAACCAACCCTGCTTTTGCCTTCCCTGACTTCAGGTAATCCGGTTCTTATCCCCGTTTCCTATTACTGGTTCTGACTCTGACTTGACGCTTGGCTCTGGTATTTGGACTCTGGCTCTGGTTCTGATTCCTGGTTCTGACTCCTGTGCCTCCACTAGGCCTGACTCTTGCTCCAGCCACTAAGCCAGACCGCCTGTGATTCAAACTTGAGAGGTAGAGGAGGGGAATGTTAGCTTGAAGTATATTGTTTATATATAGTATATTGTTTAATTTGATCCTTTTAATGGCTAATCTTGTGTAACATAGCCGAGTTCCGGATGAATGCCCCAATGGAGATTACTCATGGGATGTTCTGAATCAGCGCAATGCCATTCTCTTTCCTGGGCCAGATCTGCCCACTTAGGGGGTTGTTACTCTCTTCTGCCCACAAGCGGGGATGTTATGACTGTTGTATACTGTCAAACTCTGCTCCTGGTAGATTTTTCTCTATTGGGCAGCTTAGTCAGGTTATATGCTGGTGAAAGCTACCGTCCATTTTGGACTAAATTCAGCCCAACATCTTCATAATAGTTGAAGTGTTCTTTTTCTAACTTGGCTATTTTAAACACATGAAATATTGTAGTCCAGATGTTGCTGTTTCTTTTGTGCTTTAGAAAAGTGCTCAGAATGAACCTATGATCTCATAGATAGGCACAAGTTAATAGAAAATAAATAGAAATACAATTTTAACAGGATGTAAACTGAGCAGATCTGAGTTAAGAATAGTCATTTTGGTTATGCATTCCTTGGTTATCATCACTTGAATATGCAGGTATTAAATTATTGCGAGTATGGCTCCTGAATTTTTCCTGTTTTCAATAGAAACATATTGAGAACACTGACTAACAGATACAAATGTCAAATAATATGTATTCCCTAGGTTACATCCGATATTATGTGAATGAAAAATGTAATGCTAATCAGATGTTATTCATGATGTGTTTTACTTCTATGATAAAAGAATGAAAGCAGCAACAAGAATTTTAGTGATATATTTTTCCATAAATAGGGCACTTCCGATTAAATAATTTTTGATGTGACGTTACAGTAATCAGATTTATGCAAAAAATACAAAAAAGTTTACAATTTCAGTGCTTCATATATTATCCTGGTGATACCTCAGATTCTACAATAGGTAACATCAAGCTAGAAAGAGAGCATTTATCATTGTGAATTTTGCCTGATGTTATAAAATAAAATTGTACTTAACTTGCTGTCATGTGTTCTGGAGATTATTACCTTTACCTGCCAGAATGTTCTGACATAAAAAAATAACAGATGCATTGTTTTAATTGCATGCTAAATCTTTTGTTGTCTTTGATCTTTGCATGAAATTTGACTAAACAATAGAGTACTTATAGTAGAGAATATAAATTTGTGTTTTTTTATCTTGACTCTTTTTCAACTGAGCTTAATTGGAAGTTACATCAGGAACTTAGTCAGTGTTGTATCATTTCTTGACATTTCAGAGCATTGGTTGTTTTATTAATTCCACATCATGCTTGTTTTCTGTGAGGTGCAGTCAGCAGACTAAGCTGACCAGCATATGTTTGTGAATGGTTTTTTACAGTTGTTCAGTATAAATTAAAAATCTATTGGGAGCTAGTCTCTAGTTGCATAACCCTGAGCAAACAGAGTGGCTACTAAAGGGATATAAAGGAATGCTTTGTCTCTTAGTTCTGTCCAGGTTTCTTAAAGCATAGATACTGGAACAACTTTTATAGTGAGGGTGATGAAAGCCATTAAAACAAAAATGTAAACCCTCCAAATGATGGAAACCACTTCAAACCAGGGAGTGCTGCCGCTCCCCCAGCACTCCTAGTTCCAGCACCTATGTCTTAAAGCACTTTTTTTTTACTTTGAGATCTCATGTTTATTCTGGTCTGCCTTAGTCTGTATTAGCAGATTCCTAAATCATGCTGTTATTTCAATGTGTGTCCTTCTACAGGTTGTTAAGTGTGCTGTGCTGTGATCTAGATACACTTCTACTTTTAGAGTCTCAATATAAAGTATCCCAAGTGCTTCTAAATGCCCAGAAGGAGAACGTCATAGAAACTTCTGAAGGACCTGGGTAAGAAATGATCAATATAAATATGATGTTATTTAGACTCAGTCTAGCAAATACTTACACATCTGAATAGCTTTATTCATACAAATACTCCAATTGAAATCAACTAGACTCCTAACATATGTAAAATTATTTACATGCATGTTTGCAAGATTGAGGCCTTAATCTTTAATAGTAAAAAAAATGCAAAATTAACAAACTGAAAAAGAGAGAAATATGTTGTCTTTAGTCTCTTTAATATACAATAATCCTAAAGGCAACTTGTAATAATAGGAGGCACAACATTTTCAGATGTAAATGTGATTGTCAAGTTGTGTTATTAAAGGACCCTTATAAAGGTCTGCGGTGGGGCCAGGACTCACCTGTGCGACACCTCCTGCTGGTAGTCTTGGGAATTAGCTCTTCACCAGCCCCGGAGCGCCCTCTGTAGGCCGGTGTCTCGCCTGTCGCTGGCCCCCGTGTGCCTCCCGGACCTCGGTGCCCTTTTACATCAGGGTTCTGCCCCCTGCAGTAACCCACAATCTGGGTCTCCCCTCCCTGGGGAACCCCCAACCCGCTATCCCCACCTTGCCTGCAGCCTGGGGTTTTATCCGGCTGAAGCTCCCCAGCTCCCTCTGCCCTTCCCCAGCACTGCCTCACCTCAGGTACCCTACCCAGCTCCTAGGCAGCCAGGTCCTTCTCTCTCATAAGCTAGAGAGAGAGAGAGTGTGTGTGTGAGCTCCTGGCTCACAGCCCTTTTATAGGGCCAGCTGTGGCCTGATTGGGGCATGGCCCCAGCTGTGGCTGTTTCCCCAATCAGCCTAGCCTTTTCTCTCAGCCCCGGCCCTCTCCAATGGCTGGCTTTTAACCCCTACTTAGCCGGAGCGGGGTGACTGCCCCGCTACAAGATCTGATATGTACAAATAAATATACCTTGAATTTTCCTCTTTGTAACCTCAGCCCTCTCTCCTCCTCTTATGACTTCTAATTGCTAATTACCAAAGTAAAATTATCTTGTGTAAATAGACCACGTTCTCCTTAGAGAGGCCTGCAGTGCAGCCCCACACAGCATAGAGTGATGGAACATTACTAAAATTAGAAGTCAATTTGTTCTTTAGCTCTCTCAGTATGTTGCACATTAAGAACTTGTCACAGTGTTTACATATGTGATCGGTATAGAGCTGAGACTCTAATAGTGGCCTAGATCCTCAACTGGTGTATGTCGTTGATTTATACCAACTGAGGATTCGGCCTATTATCTTTCTAAATAATGGCTACACATTGTTCTTATAGCAGACTCTGTATATGAAAAGTGAAAGTGTTTTTCCTTTCTAAAACAAATTTCCTTTGGGCTACATTGTGACTTTAGGCACAGTCTTGAACAAGGGGTGGCATGTAAGCTCTGAATCACTATGCCCTCCATGCTTTATTTTGCTCCTGGAGTAGTAATTTGCTTCTGGCCTATATCAGCAGCAAATTTTAAAACCCCCACTTGAGCTCAGGTGCTCTTGCCACTGAATTGGCAGGTGTAACCAAGGGTCCCCCAAATTCTCCATCCCAACCCACCCACTTGCTTCTAATCTGCCTCAGGTGGGAAGTAGGCATGCAGAGCCTACTTATTCCTACATGCCCAAGACCCCAGGTTCCTTTAGCCAACTTAGGGATGTGAGAGTTGTTTTTACTGCCCTACTAGTAGCTGAAAGCCCATGCTGTAGCACGGATGTAATTTGTGAAGTCAGAATGACTTTGCTACTCAAGTTTATGGTTTTATGGTAAGTATGTCTGAGGGCTGGGGAGTGTGTGTTGGCTGGTAGTTTACTGTTGATTTGATTGGGTGGTGAAAGAGAGTTGTGTGCACTGCAGTGTGGGGTGTACACTGTAGTGCAGGGTTATGTGTGTTTGGGGTTATTCTGTGTGCTGGCTGTGTTGATTTGTCTCTGGAGGGCTGTGCTGGGAGATTTGTGTTGATTTGTGTGAGTTGCATGTATACTGTCATGAGGGGCTCTGTGTGTTTGGCGTTATTGTGAGTGCTGGTTTTGTTGTTGTGTGGGTGGATGCTTTACGTGTGGCAGTTGGGACAAGTAATCCACAATCTGTGCAGTCTCCCTCGTACAGCCAATGAAATTGTTGCATGCAAATTAGCTTTAAGGTGGTGATTGAGTTACCTCTGATATCACTGATCTAGGACTCTTGGCATGGAATAGATGCATGGCTTGCTGTCACGTAGGTATAATTCATAAAGTCAAAATGGCTGACATGAACTGCAGATCCCAGTGATGATTGAACCTTGGGATAGTCTGAACAAAAAGAGCACTCAACCATGCTTGTAGCTGTTGCTTCAGTCTGACTCAACAGATATTCTAGTCTTAGAGTGACAATCCTGGAATCTTATTGTATAGATTTTTCCTTACACAACAAGTATGTAGTCCTAGTCACAATCTAGCTCTATAATTATAGTTTGTCCCTAGAATGATTAGCATCCTTGAATATTTTCTGAGAGCAGCACTCAAAGGTAAATCAAGTTTGTTTGTTTTGTTTTTTCAGAAATGTTATAATTGATGGGATATCGGTAGAGACGAACCATATTCTTGTTAGGATAAATTTTATGGGAGGACCAGTGGAACGGATTTTGCCTCAAAGAGTACTAAATAAGGTTAGTGTGTTGGTCCTAGGACTTAAGTATTCCCACTGCTAATTCACAATATAAATATTATTTAGCATCAAGAGACAACAACTGCCTGCACATCAAGAGTGTTAACACCTTCCATTGTAAGAAGAGATTTGCTTAGCGAAGATGTTATTTCTAGTGTCAGTGGGCTACTAAGTGCTCAGGTAATGCCATGTTCATGTCAGGTTATCATTTTTTTAAATTAAAAATCTGTTT
This sequence comes from Emys orbicularis, assembly GCF_028017835.1. Taxonomy (NCBI): domain Eukaryota; kingdom Metazoa; phylum Chordata; order Testudines; family Emydidae; genus Emys; species Emys orbicularis. The sequence goes on along the minus strand of NC_088685.1, from coordinate 95,524,697 downwards.
CTCTAACTGTGGAAGTGATTTTTTTTTAATTCTTTAATTAATAGATTTCTATCTGCAATATCTTCCTTTTATCAGATTTTTTTAACCTATGGGCATAGTTTGGGAGGGGTATGGGGGGCATGACCCCCCGAAACTGCAAGTCTTGGGCTGGTACGGAATTTGCCCCCCAGGCGCAGTCCCGTTGACCAAACTAGAACTGCCCTCTCAAATATATGCCTATGGTTTTAACCTGCTTGCATTTCATCTGCACTATCAAATACCTGTATCTCTCATCAGTATTCTCACAGTGCAGTATTTGTTAAGCAGGTTCTTTTGTTAAGTGCTATGGTTTTCTACTGACTGTCACACTCATAAGGAGAAGATGGAAATTACTGTCAGCACAGAAAAGACAACTAGATCAATGTATAAAATTGGAAATACAGTATTTCTTTTGAAAGCTATAATTTTCCTTTCAATGAAAAAATATTAAATTCAGAATTGTTAACAATAGTTACCAGAGCAAGTTGCTTAAACCTTCTGGCTCATATACTTATTGGATTTCATATTACTTTTTCTTTTAATTATAGAAAATCATACAATTAAATTGTAGTGTCAATAATTCTGACAAATCTGTTGGAGATTCATTGTACAATAGGCAAACTTTACCTGTGGATGAGTCGGGTAAACTACTATTAATTTACCTCCTAATATCACTTTGTTCTGGTTCTTTTTTCTAGGGCACTGATCCATATCCCTGGCCAATGTTTTCATCATACCCCTTGCCAAGGTGCTATCTTTCAGAAGCTCCTAAGAAAGCTGATTTTAGACAAGGTACTAAACATATTAATAGTTCAGATGCCAAACAAACATCTTATGTCAGTTTATTTTAATTCTTTTCTTGGAATGAAATCTTATAAATAGCCTGGGATTTATATTATTGGAACCATTTGTGGCCAAATGGGTTAATTTGTTTTTAGTTGTGTTGCTTTGTATACCAATCATTCTGAAAAGCTCTGTTTAGTAATCCATTTCTTATGCAAACTTCAAGATTAACCTTTTGGCTAAGCTCAGGTGGGAGACACATGAGACATAAACGTATCATCTTGTTTGGTAGCTGGAGTAAAACAATATGCTTAAGATACAGGATTTCTTTTGTACTCCGTTTCTTGATTTGGGTCTCTGTTTGCAGAGCGTGGTGGTCTGTGAAACAGACAATGTTTATAACAGTTGGTTCTTGCACTGAGATCTGTGGAATGTATGCAAAGTGAGTAGTCTGTTGTAGATTCATCTAGACAAAGCATATACAGAAACCATCTTAAGGTTTTATATTGAGCACATAGTACACTAGAACTTGGTGAATAATTTATAATGAATAATTTCTCATGTGGAATTTGCCTGTTCATTTATCTGTCAACAGATCACAACATACTCAGATGTATTCATGATGAGAAATTATTTGTAAATATATTCAGCAAATAATTCTTTCTCTCTTGGTCATTCACAATTATTCAAATTGTGAATACTCAGAAATTAGACTAAGCAAAATAATTGCATAACTCACATGGTATAGATTTCTTCCCCTGATTGTATGACTTATGATACCCTGGGTTATGCACCATGTGCCAGGGCTGGAGAATTTGAAACCAGTCTCTGTTGGTCCATGCGTGTGCCCTGGCTCACCATGTGCCTCCAACCGAGGAAATAAAGTGTTGGGAGGAATGACTGCCTCTCGAGTTCCTTCTCACCACTTAATGGTCTGGATTGGGACCTGTCGTTGTCTGCATCTTTGGCTTCATTCTACAAAATAAAAATAATCTAGTTTGTAAATAGTTTTAATAGTTTTTAATAGTTTTAATTGTTTAGCATTAGAATAGTTTCCCAGGGGCATTTCCCCCTCCATCCCTGTACCCTGTTCGGTTACTGGACTATGCTCAGTACTCCAGAATTTAAACTCTCTGCTTCCTGCCCGCGATTCTTCTATGTCAGTGATGACCACCAACACTGCCTGTACTGCCTTGGGGAAGCTCACATTGGCAAGATGCAGTATCTTCCAGTTGTTCCCTAGCTGTACCTGAGAAGAGTGGGAACTTTATCTCTGTAAATAGTGTGAGGGGTTCCCCCACCCCAGGGGTGCCACCTGGAACTGGGGTACCACTGAGCCCACCAGCCTGGGCTCCATTTACACTGCACTGCTGTGCAGCCTGCAAAGCCCTCCCCCAGGTGTCACACTGCACTTTACCAGCACACAAACAGGTAGGGACACACCTAGCTGCAGCTATACACACACAGGCTGAAATCAACTCTGCATGGGAAGGCTCAGTTAAGGCACCTCCCAGTTCCTAAGGCATGCACCTCCCTCTGGAGTGTAAACCCAAAATTATACCGTCTTGCGCTTCACAGAGAACTGTGCAGCGTAAACTCATGAAATTCGCCCTCTCTCTCTCAATGTGGAGAGGAATATACACAGCTTTCTGCTCCAAGTTATGATTTCAACACACTGGTTTTAGACAAAACAAAATAAGTTTATTACCTACAAAAGATAGATTTTAAGTGATTATAAGGCAGTGGTGGGCAATCTGTGGCCCGTCAAGGTAATCCGCTGGTGGGCCGTGAGACAGTGTTTACATTGACCATCCTCAGGCATGGCTGCCCGCAGCTCCCAGTGGCCACGGTTCGGCCTGATTCAGCAAGGAGTGGGCCTCCTGCTGTGAAGTCCAACTCTGGTGTGGGAGAATTACCCCCCACAAACCCCAAGGTGGGGGGAGGGATAGCTCAGTGGTTTGAGCATTGGTCTGCTAAACCCAGGGTTGTGAGTTCAATCCTTGAGGGGGCCACTTAGGGATCTGGGGCAAAATCTGTACTTGGTCCTGCTAGTGAAGGCAGGGGGCTGGACTCGATGATCTTTCAAGGTCCCTTCCAGTTCTAGGAGATGGGATATCTCCATTAATTAAAAAATTACTCTCATAAGCATGAGTTTTCCTCTAAGTCCACTTCAAAGAAATTGGACTCCGCTGTAAACAAGCCCACCAACTCAGCCCAGGAGAACTTAGGATATACTGAGTTCCAGTCGCATGACCAGAAAGCACAAGCCCATGTTCTGTCAGTACTGTTATCCCCGGCTCCTCCCAAACCCCAGGATCTGTCAGCACCAACGGATTCCGGTCACTGCCAACTGCAGATACCACCCTCCTTGCCGGCTCCGATGGTCTGGACAAGAAGAACCCCTCTCACATTGGGGAGAGCTGAATCTGTGGCCATCCCCACAAGACATTTTCACTCTTCTGAATCCAGAATCCCCTTCTCCATTGGGGCCCTCCATTTCCAGGGGGATAATATCACCTCTGAGAGAATTGACTGCTGGAAGGAGCTGATCACCCGGCCCATACACAGAATACACCTCCCCTTCAACAGCACCAATGGTATTGCCACTGGAACCAGAATCAGCCTTCTCCTCATTGGGAGATTCTGAGCCATCCAATGAAATACTCTTCCCTTACCCTACATGTCCTCCACTACCCAAAAGACCTGCACTGGTTTGAGACCAACCTCCGCCTCATCTAACTCAGAGCTGCTGGTACCCCACACCATAGGGGCCCCCCGCAACCACCTATCGACCCCTCCAACTGGCCATATTGGAGGCTTGGGAAGAGTACTCTCCTACAGAGTCGATCCAATCTGCCAGGGAGTCACTTCTTGTCTCCCCTCCCACCAAGGGAATGCTCAGATCTGTCACCAGATCCGACAGAGGAGGAGGAACATTAAGCTCCAGATCCAGCAGTTCTGCCAGAACCTGCAAGACTGGCATCGTCATCCCAAGACAAAGTGGTGACTTCTACATCCCCTCCTCGCCCCCCATGACTTCAAGAAATTCCAGGACCGTCTCTGCAGAGTTGCTGAAGAACTTTAGATTCCTTTCGAGGAGATCCAAGACTCCCAGCACAAACTCGTAGACATTCTGCATGCTCCCAGACCCAACAGAATAGCTCTCCCCATTAATGAAGCCATTCTGGAGCCAGCTAGGACAGTTTGCCCCCCCTTTCCCTCCCCCCCTCCACACACACACCTGTGCTTCTAGCCCCAAAGGGGCAGAGAAATGTTATTACCTGCCGGCCAAGAGTGCAAAATTTTTTTTCTCACTTCTTGCAGTTCACTGGTGGTCTGTGCCGCTTCTCTCTCCAACCCTATGGAGAAGAGGAGGAAGTCTGGACCAGTGTCTCCTATTCGCTGTCCCCTCTGGCAAGGACCTCAAGGGCAGCTGGTCCCCTTTTCCCCACTGGACGAAACAGAGCAGTGGCTCCTGTTCGTCTTTTGTTGGAGAAGCCTGCGGTGCATCAGGAACTCCTGTTAGTGCTTTGGCCTGAAGCCTATAATACGGGAAGCACTGCTGACCATTCTTGTCATGCACATGCACATTCCAAGGATGGCATTGTTATGAGATGCAGACAGCAGCCTGATACTGTTTACTTGTTAAAATAAATATGTTTTGCATGGGTGGAAGACAGTGAAAGTTCTGGGGTGAGGAATGATATTCTATTTATTTATGTATTTATGTATTTATTTGTTTACTTAATAAATACATAAATAAATAGAATAAGTTTAATGGGATTCCATTGGGGTCACTGAATCCCAGCTGTCAACTCTAAGGTATGAGTTTATAAATCCTTTGAAGGGCTGATACACATTAAGTGAATTCTAGTTCATAACTCTCTTCTTAAAGACAAGCTTGTGCCTTCTGGGAGTAAAAACACCAACAAATGGAAAAGAGATTCCTTTTAAAATAACAATTGTCAGAATGATTCAAATGGGTTATTATTTCTGTGATTCATCCACTTATATGAAATTTTTCTGCCATAGTCATTGAGCTCATTCATTACTTAGCATAGCAAGCCCTTATCATATCAGACACATTTTAGATGTCAAGCTTCTTGACATCCAGTAACTATTGATAACAGTAATAATACTGTAGTTACTCCTATATCACCACTTCCCCCCTTGCTAAGGTGCTCACAACCATTTTAAAGAAATTGTGACTAATAATTTTGTAAAACAAATATAAGAAAACTGGATAAACTATTTAAAAAGTCAAACAATTTGATGATATTTTAAAAGGAATGTGGGGGCTTCAAAACGATTTAAAGCTGAAAATGCCTGAAAAAGTAAAGTTCTGCGATACCATGTTACAATGCAGGGGTGAATAAGCTAAGATGGATGGATGTCCAGGGGAGCAAGTTCTGCATTTTGTTGTTGCTACAATAAAACCAAATAATCTGCAAAGCTATTGTGGGTAGTGTCAGCATGTAGATACCTGTCAGATTCACAGAGGAGTTCCCAAAAATAGCTAGGTTTCTCCCCTGTTGTAAGAGTGTATAGACCACCAAAGACAATATAAAGTCAGTCTGTCACTTTATAGACAGCCATCAAAGAATGCAGGATGTGCGTAAGATGATCACAGCTACTCAGCAGGTGTACAGTTGGACTCAGTATTTACTGTAAGGTGAGAACGCTGATGGAAGCCCTACTAAAAGGGAATTAAAATATTCAAGCCTTGTCACCCTGAACTCATTTGAAGCTGTTGAAAGATAAATACATGTGCATTCTGATGGCATGAAAAGTGAAAACATTTTCATGCCATGTTGGACCTGTAGCTTTGCATGGAAAGATTATAGTCAAAAACATGTCCAGTGGTTTTAACCTGCCTTGTGCAGAACATACCCTTTCAATAAATGGGGAATATGAAGGAAGAGAGCCCTTTCTCTTAATGATGAGCCCTTTGTGGCAACCAGACATCTTTGTTCACTGGATTGAAAATGAGGTTCTTGTGATGCAGGCAGAAATATCACCCAGCTCCCCTTTATGGCAGAAACTTGAGCTGGCAGGATTTACCCAAAGGACATACTGCTTCAAACTTTCCAAGAAGCTACTCTGTTCTGGCAGGTGCTAGGCATTTGTCTATGTGGTTTCTGTTTTATTAGGAAAGGATATGTGGAAAATAAAATCATAAAATGTGATTTATTTGCAAGAATTATCACAGCCAGGAGTTAGAGACCTACAGGCTGAAGCACTGGAGAATAATATATTGTGTGTCTCTTCTGTTAGTGTGAATTTGAAACATAATTTATGATGAAACTTCAAATGACTTAGGCCATTATTTGCATGAGGAAATAAATTATGTAAATTCCACCTGTTTACACTGTAGCAAGATACCCTGTTACTTTTCTTTTATTTTAAGTGTTCAATTATATTTCAGTAATATAATTTGGGGTAGAACTGCTAAGGGGTAAGTGTTTAGAATGATACACACAATCCTCTTGTTGTTTAGGGGCAATACCAAATTAAAAATAAGTGAGATTTCTTTATCTGTGGTATTAACGATACCATAAGTTATTCCAAGCAAAATAATACTAAAAATAAAATTAACTTATCATGATTTATGCTTTTAATTTGCATTTTGCATTTCTTGTCACATGCAAAATTACATTTAATAGATGCATTGTCTAATTTTCAGGAGCAGTATGTTTTGATGATAAAGATCAGGGTTTCTCAAACTTTCTGGTGTGTAGATAGTTATCTCACTGAAACTTCTTTTCTATTTAGAATTGCATGGACCACCTCCTCTCCCAACTTTTCTGTTTTTCCATTGTGAGTGTACAACATCCTCGTGTTGTCTACAGTAACATTTGCTCCTCTATTGCGCCAAAGACCCCACTGTCATTCTCTCCTCTCTAGCTAAGGAACTGTGCAAGGGTGGGAGCATTAGGCCTCCAGTATAATTCAGGACCTGTGCAAGACTGGAAATCTAGCCATATAGAGTTCATGAAGTTCCTAGAGCAGCAATCCCACAGCTCAGGACCCTCCACACACAGACCTCATCAGCCCCTGCTCCCAAAGCTTCCTTCTTTTTCTGCCTCTCAAAGCCTAGAATCCCCACAACAGACCTCTTCAGACCCTGTTCCCAACCCTGTTTCTCTGCTCAGAACCTTTTACCCATACACCCCCCCTCAGCCCTTGTTCCCTGAGCTTTCCCCTCCCCTCCCCTATCTAGAGCTTTTCCTTCAACTTTTGGGGTGGGGAGCACCTACTTCTCTAAGGACTTGCCCTTTTTGGATTCTGCTTCCCTCCTTTACCCAGCCCCACACCCTTTACATACTCCTCAATCCTATCATCAAGCTGTCCTGCTCTTTCCTCCCTCGCTCCAGTTACCAGCTATTTCTGTCTTCCTGGTGCCCTGCTCAAAACTCTGAACACAACTATCTTCCTCACCTGCATTTCTCTTCTATGACCTGGTCTTCCTTCCCTGCTTCCGTCCTTTGTCCACCATTTTAAGACAGCTGATAAAGATAATTAAATGGTGACCCAGTTGACACCGAGAGAAAAACCTTGTATAAAGTCCTTAGTTAAAAAATACCCTTAATAGGATTTGTATTCAATAGCTTGTGAATTATAAGTTGGACACTTTGCCCATTAGGCTTATTATTTTGGTTATTATCCATGTGAATTTGCAGGTTTTAAATTGATCACAGTGGGACTTTGCTATTGTCCCTTGAATGCAGAAGAAACTCATTCAGATTTTCACAATAAAAGCAATCAGATATAAAGGCTTGTGGCATTTATGTTCCCTAGTTCATGCCAAGACACTTTAGACACAAAAGCTATCTGAGTAATAGTAGAGTTTGGAGGAGAATTAGAAAATAGTTTCTTTTATGGAGAGAGATTAATTTAACTTTAGGAGAGCTACAATGTTCTGGTTCAGACCAGTTTCAGAGAAACTGTACATATACAAATGCACTGCAGGAAATTGAGTACTAACCCACTTAACCAATAGAGCACATTATAGATGTATTATGTAACTGGAGTTCTAACTGGCTGATCATAGCCTTAGGGCAGGATACTCTTGCCTAGCAACTTCTGAAACTTAACTATTTTCTCACAAGTTCTGTTGGAGGTAACCATTGCAATTCAAAAGTTAAATCAAGATACGTTGGTTTATTACAGAATCAACTGAAATATATTTTACATTCTAAGTTGGAAGAAATGACATTGTCTATTTAACTACAAACTGTTAAGAGAAACCTGGGTGGAGGAAAAGAGATGGTGATAATCCTTGAAATTCTGTCCATAAAATAAACTCCATCCATGTGCCAAAATGAGACCGTTCTCACAGTACCTAATGCAGATATAAAAACATGATTATGCGTGCGTCTTGGCTCCTAGATCTTGGCTCCCCATTGGGGGAGCCTGAATATGCCTCTGAGCTGTGCTAGACTCCTTGGGTTTGGTTCCTTCACCATTTTATTTTTGGAGGGGGGAGGGGATATCCCCCAAACACCATTTGTAGCATTAAAATGAGACGTCACTCAGAGTGAATTGTTCAGATCTGTCCTTTGTTACATGAGAAAGGAAAGTTAACAATGTTGACATATAAATTATAATCTGTCTGTCCGAGTTAACACTTCAATGAGGTGAAATGGGGCAATTTACACCTCTCAGAGCCATTCACCTTTCCAGACCCTCTGCAGACTCAAGTAGGCATCTCTACATCAACTACACTTTGTTCACATTTTTGAGATTTTCTTTCCAGTTGGAGATTTACTTAAAAAAAAAAAAAAAAAAAAAAAAGAATCTTCAGAAAGGTGCTTGTCTGACATCTGGACTCTTTCCAAGGACAGAGAGAAACTTCTACCTGTGCTGCAGTAAGGGTGTTATATACAGGAATGCTGATAAGAGTCTGGTCTTTTTTTTTTCCCCCCCTCTCTGATCATGTGACATAGAATTGCAAAATGTTACACCCACAAAAAAGTTACATTGCAAGGTCTTGTGTCCACTGACTCCACTGGTACTTTTTATGCATATCAGCTGTATGAGACATGAGCAAGCCAGATGCTAGCTGCTTTTGCAGGATCAGATGAAGTGTTTTGGGGAATGAAGTTCCAGGAATGAGTTTATCACTAAACTCTATCTGCATGATTGACTGTGATTTGTGAAGAGATTGTGTGGATATAAAGTGGAGGCAGAATTCTGGGAGACATAACCTAAGCACAGTGAAGACTCAATTGTTGTAAAGACTATAGGCGAAAGACAGGAATAAAACAGAACATGTAGAAAAACATTACTGAAAAAGCCATCGAGACTGACTGAGTAACTATGTGAAGAGAGATAAGAGACAAAAAATCAGATTAAGAGACCAGGAGGAACCAGCAGCGATGGTGAAATGGATGAAATCCTAGCTCTGTTGAGTCATTGGGAATTGTGCCATTGACTTCAATGGAGTCAGGATTTCACCCTGATCTTTTATTTTGCTCTCCTGCAACAAAAATCTCAGATTTAAAATGTTTATTAAAGCTAATGTTAAAAGATTATATAATACACAGGTTAAGAAAAGAGTGTCTGTACATCTGGGTATAACTACATACCAGCCGATCCTTAGTTGCCAACTTTAATTCCACCAGAAGACTTTGTAAAGCAAAATAACTAATTAACTTGTAAATTGATACTTCTGCACTGTTCTGAAATTATCTTAAACCCTAGCCTTTGCAACATATTATGGCAAAGGGGAAAGAAACAACTACAAGTCCTATAATCCTGCCTCACATTAAATATTCAGGCTCTCATAACCAACTATTAAAGTCAGCACATATTATTTGGAAAGACATTGACTGAGGATTTAATTATTTGGAGATAACAAGGGAATTTCCTTGTTAATTAATTTGGAAGAATTATTAATGTTAATAGTTAAGTAGTGTAATCAGCTTTTCTGATTTATTCTGAATTGGTTAAATAAATCCCAGTGACAGGGAAACAATTTATAATGAGTAAACTGTTAAAATCCTGAGACTGGTTTAAAATAAATGATGTGCAATGTAATAATTCTGTGAAAACCAAAAAATAAATATCCTCGCTCGGTTCAAAGCAATAAGGTTACTTGCAAGAAGTGTTTTTGCTGTAGGATAATTTAAAATTGAATATTAAGGTATTATTAAGAAGTAAAAAATAAGAACATTTGTAAAAGGTCATTTTCTTGATAAAACAAACAAGATAGCTTGTTGATTCCTAAAGATAAGTCACTTGCAATTGCCTGACTTCATTTCTGAAGAGTTACTTTTAAAACCTAGAAAGGGGATAATCAAGGCACTGATCCTTTAGTAAGATGTGTCCAGGCTCAGGTGCACTCCTGAAAAAAGCCAAATACTCTTCAACAGCAGCACTTACGAATGCCAGTGTCAAGGCACTTCCCCATTCTCAGTAGGAGGTGGTGTGGGAATTCTGGAGGTGAGACATGACCCAGAGTCCTCCATCAGATGTGGTGGGTACAAAGACCTGGGATAAAGCACAAAAAATCCTGCTTCCTATCTCCACAGTTGGATTGGTTACGTCCCCCATGTGATGGTGAACAGCCAGCATGGGATATACATGATTGTTATTTATGGAGTGCTGAACAGTCTTTTTTCCGTGAGCGCATTTGAGGGCTGCTCAAACATTGGCTAAGATAATAGCAAAGAGATGGAGGAGTCAGCCGAGTTTCCTGTTCCTCTCTGAACAGTACTAGTGTCTGTACTCACTCCCTGTGAAGCTAAGGAGCAGTAGCCCTCAGGCCTGTCTGTAGCTTGTATCTTTTTTACTGTTTATTTTTAAAAATGTTGCTATGGTAAAGCTGATTTGTGTTCTAGAAAAACACAATGTGTGTTTCATTTTTATTTTAGATAGTGATCTCAACAAGCTGTTGGCATCCTTAAAAAATCCAGAAAAACAGCCAGTGTGGATTGAAAACTGTAGAAGACAGTTTTGCAAAATCATGAAAGCCAAACCTGATGTCATCAGTGGAACCAGTGAGTATATTTCCTCCCTCCACCCCCCCACTAGGCACTTGTAAACAACTATTTTTCACATTTTCACTGAGGACTGCATTGCTTTTACTGTATCTAATTATGCATTGACTCTGGTTATGGTTACTTTTCCCCCCCTTACTATCAGCAAATTACTGTTTCCCAAGGTTCAGCCAGTACATTTTTGAAAATGACCAAACAGATGAGAAAAGTTTCATTTCTTTTAACAGCATTGTTTAGGAAGAACAGGGATTGGTATTTTGCTTGTGGTCTCAGGTTAGCATTGTCATACATTAACATTCAGATATAAAGGCTACCACTTTGTCACACCTTAAAGTAGAACATCAGGGAAAGATGCTGCAGCACTGGAAATACTGGTGGACTAATGCACTCAGTACCATTTTTATGACTATCACACATGTCATTTTTGGTGTATCCCACAGATACTCAGAGGGAGTTGCACTGTCTAATATAGAGGCTGACACAGTGGCTACGGCTCTGTTCACTATTTTCAGCTGAGTAGATTTTCCAAAGGAGACTGTGTCAGATTATGGATCAGATTTCATCTCCCAGTTATTTACTAAATTATGGAGAATATGTGGGGTAAAACAGCTGAGATCTACTCCATATCACTCAGAGACAAGTGGTTCAGTTGAAAGGTTTTTATGGGACTCTAAAAACTCTGCTGGGAATAAATGCAACCAAGAGGGCAAATGTCTGGGATATAACGTTACCCTATCTGTTATTAGCTTAGCGGGAAGTACCCCAAGAGTCCACAAGGACTCCCATTTGATATCCTGTTTGGGAGAAAGGTCAAAAGTCCCTTGGATTTCATCATAGACTCCTGGCAGGGTGGTACTGAGGTTAAAGGGGGGCCAGTGGCTGAATATGTTCAGAGGTTTAGTAAGGATTTAAAGTCTGTGATGGACAGCGCTGGCCTTACCATGAGGCGAACTGAGGCAGCCGCCTCAGGTGCCAGACTGTGGTGGGGCGCCACTAGGACACAGAGTGTAGAAAATTGTGTCTGCTGCTGGTGCATATGTATTCTCTCTGCTCTAGATGCACAGAGATGGTGGAGTGCTGTGCTGGAGGAAGGAGGGCACAAGAGACATAACAGGCAGGCAGGAGAAAAGGTGAGAGGGAATAACAGAAAGCAGCAGGAGCTGCAGGGAGAGAGAGGAGGAGGAGCCTCTTATGTACCTCTCTAGCACCCCCAGGAGCCTGGACTGATTAACACCAGCTTCTCAGGGAGCTTCCTGTTTCCTGCTGCTTCTCTGAACCCACTTGCGGAGAACAGGCAGTCAACTGAAGTAGTAGGAGACAGTTAGGCCTTTAAGACGCTGATATCTTTCCTCACTCAGGCCCTGATACCAGCCTGCTTATTTGTGCTCTTCAGTTGAGTGTTGAGAGCCACTATAACTGGCACAGACCAGCAGTCATGAGTGAAAGAAGAAAAAGCCCTTCTGGGGCAGCATTCAGTACAAAAAAGAAAGCAAAGGAAGCTTTTCTATCTAAGCAGGAAGGAGCTCTCCTGAGATACATAGATGCAAATGTTCACGGTGAGCCTTCCGCCCCCAGTGAGGATGTGAGTGGTGAAGAGATGCCTGATCTTCCAGTTAGTCAGAGTGCAGGTGACCTGGCAGCTACTGCAGCATCCATATCTCCATCTCAAATGGATGTAACCATGCACTTTCCTGAAGAAAAGTGTAGATCAGAGAAGAGTGTGGTGGAGGCGCAAGAAACAGCTGCTGCTGAGTTTAGTTCCTTAAATCTAGGACTGTGGACCCACTTCAGCAGTAGCCTGAGGGACTTCATTGTACTGCATGGGCCACAGCAAGTGGAAAAACTTCATGTTCCCCAAAGACAATGAAAATAGACGTTTCCATCCAACACATTACTGGCATGAAATCCCCAATGGTGACAAAGTGAAGAGGCCATGGCTTATGTACTCAAAAACCCAGAATGCTGCATACTGCTTTTGTTGCAAACTCTTCCAGTCTAATGTTCCAGCCACATTGGGTTCTCCAGGAACAAAGGACTGGAAAAATCGGGCTAGAAATCTGGCATGCCATGAGAAGGCAGCAAATCACCAGAGAGCATTCCATAGGTGGAAAAAGCTTGAGATGAGACTACAGTTAAAGGCCACCATAGATGATCAGCATCAAGAGAAGATTGCATCAGAGTCTTTTTACTGGCAAAATTTCTGAAAAGGCTCATTGCGATTGTGAGAATGCTTGCTACACAAAACCTAGCACTGTGTGGAACTTCAGATCAGCTGTATGTGCCAAACAATGGAAACTTCCTTAAAATTGTGGAGCTGATGGCTGAGTTTGATGCTGTACTCCAGGAGCATCTAAGAAGAGTCACCAGCCAAGAAATGTACACACACCACTACCTTGAAAAAACAATTCAAAATGAGATCATACAGTTACTGGCAACAAAAGTCAAACAGAAGATTGTGGCAGATCTGAAGTCAGCAAGATATTACTCTGTTATTCTGGACTGCACACCTGACATCAGCCATACGGAACAAATGACTTTAATGGTGCATTTTGTAACAACAACAGAACCTAGTGAAAATGTCCCTGCAATGGTGACTGTCAGAGAACATTTTCTAGAATTAATTGACATTGATGATACTACAGGAGCTGGTATGACAAATGTGCTTCTTAAAAAGCTGGAAGATACGGGAATTGCCATAGCTGACATGAGAGGTCAGGGCTACGATAATGGTGCCAACATGAGAGGAAAGAACAGAGGAGTGCAGACACGGATCCGAGAGTTAAACCCTCAAGCTGTTTTTTGTCCCATGCAGTTCTCATTCATGGAACTTGGTGGTCAGTGATGCAGCATCAGCTTCTAGTGAGGCTGCTGATTTTTTTAATGTAATTCAAAGCATCTATGTATTTTTCTCTGCATCAACTCATCTATGGCAAATTTTGAAGCAACATCTGGGAACACCCTCTCTGACACTGAAACCACTGAGTGCCACACGATGGGAAAGTCGAGTGGAGGCGATAAAGCCTATCAAACACCAAATTGGGAAGATTGATGATGCCATAGTTGCCATCATGGAGGATAATGCTATGACAGGAACTGTTCATGAGAGAACAGTGGCAGAGGTAAATGGAATCACCAGAAACATGCATAACTTCAAATTTCTTTGTGGCTTAGTGTTGTGGCATGACATACTGTTTGAAATAAATGTTGTAAGCAAGAGACTCTAAGGTGTCGACCTCGATATATCTGGAGCAATGGAACAACCGGACAAAGCAAAGTCATACCTAGTCTTACTGGTCAGATGAGGGATTTCAAAATGTTTTGAAGAGTGCACAGAAGTTGGCAGAGGAACTTCACATTGAAGCTATTTTCCCACCCATTCAAGAATACAAGAGTCACTGAAGAAGAAGACATTTTGATTACGAGGCATGGGATAATCCCATAAGAGACCCCAAACAACAATTCAAAGTTGAATTCTTTAACCAGGTGCTAGATTGTGCAATACAGTCAGTTGAAGAACGTTTCATGCAGCTCAAGAAACACAGCAGTATATTTGGTATGTTGTATGATACTCCAAAACTCCTCACTATACCTGAAGAATATCTACACCAGCAATGCAGGGCACTAGAGACAGTGTTGACACATGCTGACATGCGCGATATTGATGCGAGTGATTTAGGTGATGAACTGAGAGCCCTTTCAAGATACATTTCAGCAGGATCAACTCCAAAGGCTGTTCTGGAATATATGTGCACAAATAAGATGACCACCCTCTTTCCAAATGCTTTTGTTGCTCTGCGCATACTTCTAACACTTCCTGTAACAGTTGCCAGTGGAGAATGCAGCTTCTCCAAGCTGAAGTTAATAAAAACACATCTACGCTCTACAATGACACAGGAGAGGCTGGTTGGCCTTGCAACCATCTCAATAGAGCATGAGCTGGTCCAGACTGTGGACCTTCAGCAGAAAGCAGTTCAAATCTTTGCAACCAAGAAGGCACGGAAAGCACCACTTTGATTATTCAAACAGATAAAAATGCCAATGTTTACTATGCAGACAAGAAAAGTTACATTTGCTATTCAAGTATCAGGGGGTAGTCCTGTGAGTCTCTATCCACAAAAGCAACAAGGAGTCCGGTGGCACCTTAAAGACTAACAGATTTATTTGGGCATTAGCTTTCATTGGTAAAAAACCTCACTTCTTCAGATGCATGGCGTGAAGGTTACAGATGCAGGCATTATATAATGACACATGAAGAGAAGGGAGTACCTCACAAGTGGAGAACCAGTGTTGACATGGCCAACCCCCCAACCTGAAGCAATTACTCACCAGCAACTACACACCACACCACAGAAACGCCAACCCAGGAACCAATCCCTGTAGCAAACCTTGTTGCCTACTCTGTCCCCATATCTACTCTAGCGACACCATCAGCCAGCCTGTGGTGAGAAGCTTCTAAGTTTGTAAGGGCACTGAAAGTGTTAAGATCATCTTAGAATGCGTTTTGCTTTTATTTCATTTGACCAAATCCGTCTTTATTTCATTTGACCAAATCCGAATCGGTGTGACCAGCGGACTGAACGCAGGTGTGCCGCCGAAAGCCGCCTCGCTGCTGTGCTTGGGGCGGCAAAACACATAGAGCCACCCCTGTACATATCACACTTAGTAGGTCAGCAACTCCTAACAGCAACAACTCCTAACGGGCCTGACAAATTCACTGTACCTGGCATACCACTTTCATGGTATTTGCCCATAAATGGTGTTGTCAGGCTCCTTAGGTGTTGAACCCAGGCTCACAAGATTGCTAAGTAAGAGCCTTACCCTCTATGCCCAAACATTGCAAGGTCAAATGAGGGAACTGCAACTGAGACCCCAGTACCAGAGGCTACACCTGCTGAATCAATGGGATCAAATGACTTGAAGCAGACTGCTGATTGGACCCCTCTGGGCATACATATTCTTATTCCTATCCCACCCTTTGTCTGAACAATTAGTTGCTAGGTCTGTTACCGCCGAGCTCTCTGAAACCAAGTTCTTGCTTCTTTGCTTGGTTTCTATTCCTTGTTTCTTTCACCACCCCTCATCCTTTCTCCTTTTACCATGCCCTGCGCCTTGTTCCTGATTCCTTTTCTTGACCCCTGCAGCTGTCTCCATTCTTGACCTTTGGTGTGACTTTTGAGTCTAACTACGGCTTAATCCTTAGCATGACTCTGGCTCTCACACTTGGTGTGGCCTCTGATTCTGGTTTTCAATTTGGTGTGACTTCCAACCATGACCCTGATTCTACCCTTGGCTCCGACCACTTGGTCAGACCACCCTGTTACAGGCTCTGACAGATATCATGTGAGGTCTCTAATAAAAGCTTTTGTCATAATCATAACAAGCTGCATATACAAATAATATATAAGGAGCTGTGTATATGTACTAAAAATATGATTTAAAGTTTGTCACCAACCAAAGAGAAAAATAGGTTTCTTCCAGGCAGGAGGTAAGATGTGTATCTCTGTCAAAATGTAAATTAAGCACTGTAAGCTAGCACAATCAAGCCCCATTTATGTGGGAAGTCAACAGGAGTGTCGGAAGTCAATAGGGAGACAAGACACATGAAATTGAACCACAGGGGGTTGCCCTGTCTCATGAGGCAGACAGTGAACTTTGGAAAATTTAAGAGGAAGACAGAAAAGCACTGTGTTCTGCACCGAGCAAGTAAATGGATAACATGTTTACATTTATGAAAACGGCATCCCAACCAGCCTGCTTGGAAATGCTGCAAAGGACATTTGTGGTGAGATAAGCTACTTTAGACAGATGGTTAGCTTGTTAAAGTTAAGTTTAGTATCTAAGTATCTTATGATTTTGTTTTATATGCAACCCTTCTGTTTCCATTATCCTTACTCACTATCTCTTAAATCTTAATCTTTGATAATAAACTTATGATTGTTTTCACTATAAATATAACTCAATGTTCTGGTATTATACAAAGAGCTGATCCTAGGTTGAATCCTTCAAGCTAGTGGGTATACTGTTCCTTTGGGAACAGCAAACCTGGTTTTACTGGGTGTGATCAGTGGATAATGGGCTGAACACTACAGGGGGAATGCTTCACAAGGACTAGGGGTCTGGAGTGCACCGTTTGTTAACTTGCAAGGCAAAGTAAGGGCTGGCATAGCTCAGAGGATGTTGTTTGGGTAGCTAACAGACTGGAGGGGTCAGGGAGCTGACACCCAGTTAAGCACCAGCAAATCTCTCTGTCTGGAGGCAGGGAGGTAACAAGGTGATTCTCAGTTCTGGGCACCCTGAGAACCGTCAGTGACCGACTGAACCCCTGAAGCATAAGATTTTAGGAACATCTGACATGAACCAGAAGCGACCCCCAGGACTGCTGAGCCCTTCCCTCACCATCACAAGCAGCCTGGTCATATGATTGCACTCATAAATTTGTTCAGTTCTCTCTTTAAAAAATTAAGTTGTTTGCCCCCATGACCAGGGCCAGCTCCAGCGTTTTTGCCGCCCCAAGCAGCAAAAAAAAATAAAAAAAAAATCCCGCAATCAGCGTCACTTCGGCGGCAGCTCTACCACCGCCGCTTCTTTGGCGGCACTTCGGCGGCAGGTCCTTCCCTCCGAGAGGGACTGGGGGACCCGCCACTGAATTGCTGCCGAAGAGCCGGACGTGCCGCCCCTTTCCGTTGGCTGCCCCAGGCACCTGCTTGCTGCGCTGGTGCCGGCCCTGCCCATGACTCCTTGTTCTTGTGCCAGAATTATCCTTTAGATTAAATACCTCTCTCTTTACCCTCCCTGATGTTTATCAGCCTGATGTATTTATAGAGAGCAAGCATATCCCCTCTCTGCCTTCATTTTGCTAAGCTAAACAGCCTCTTTTTAGTGTCATAAAATAAGTCCTCCTGATCATCCTCTTCTCTGCAGTTATCCAATTTGAATTAATCTTTCTTGAACATGGATGACCAGAATTGTACACAGTATTCCAAATGAGGTCTTATCAGTGCCTTGTACAATGGCATTAATACTTTTTTCTGTACAGGAAATGCCTCGCCTGATGTATCCTAGGATTACATTTGCCTTTTTTGCAGCCACATTACAGTGGCTCATAGTCATGTTGTGATCAACCAACACAACCAGGTCTCTTTCCTCACTAACTTCCAGCTGATGAGCCCCTGGCTTATAGCAGAAATTCATATTATGAGATCCTAAGTGGATGACCTTGCACTACTATTAAATTTCATCCCATTTTCATTACTTCAGTCTTCAAGGTCATCCAGTTCTTCCTGTGCTTTGGTACCTGTGTTTTCAGTGCCCTGTTGCATCTATAACTGTCTTAATCCTCCTCTTCCAGTTTTGTTAACTCCGTGCATTAGCTGTGATCATTTTCAATGTTTGGGGCCAGGCTCTTTTCTCTGACTCTTTATGATGTTTTGATACCAGTGTTTCAAGGTGTTCCCACATCTGTCTTGCACTTCTGATACGACTGTTTTCCAGTGCCTGTGTGGAGAACATGGGTTTATAATTTGTAATAATTTTATGAATATGTGACCTAGTTATTAAGGTAGTTATGCATAGCAATATTAGGTTATTGAAATGTGTGAATGAACTGGTTCAGTTTAATAAGGGATTGTTAGGAAAGAAGCAGGAAATGAAACGAAACAATGGTCAGTGATAATCCATTTCTAGATAAAGAACTTCAAAGAAGCGGAGGAAACAATATCCCAGTCTAGAAATAGGAGTGGCTTACATAATTGGAACTTACAAAACTTGCAAGGAAAAAATAAGGTTTAGGTAAGACCCAGTTTCTTTGGGTGATGAAACAAGTTGTTTGTTTGTTTGAATCTATTTTGAGTCACTTTAATCAGCTGCTGGTCCCACCTCCAAAAGGGAAATATTGTGCGGAACCAAGTTCAAATGTACCTGCCAGAGGAGCTGCATTTGGGAAACAGAGCTCCAATCTAAGAGTGGCTTCCACCCTTGAAAGAGGTGAAGGAAGCCAAGCCTGTCACCTGGCAAGTGCATTTGAGAAGGATTGCAAAGAATCTAAAGTGCAGCTCACCCTGTAACTGTGATAGCCTGCCTTAGTGCCTTTAGTGCCTGTGTTTGGCAGTAAACGATGCCAGTGACTGACCACAAAATCAGTTACATTATCATCTGGGAACTGATCACAAAGTCAAAGGATGCCAGGTTCGCTTCCAGATGTGATCCTGAGCTTTATGGAAGAATGAGAAATGCCTCTAAGCCCTTTTTAAGACACCCCAAGCAGTTTCCACTATGTCCAGCATGAAGCTACCCCAGAGTATTTTGAAGGGTAAATCATTGAAACAGAAGTACGAGTCAGCCAAGACACCGATCACCTGTAATTCAGTGTCACCACCAAACCCCAGTTTCCTTCTGGGAAGAGTAAGGGAGCAGCTTTGTCATGGAAACGTTCCACACTTCCTTGTTCAAAGTCAAGGTCTTTGTCAAATATAAGCTGCTCAACACACTGAGCCCTAATATTTGGAAGTTGATGGTAATGGGTGTTCCTATTGTTCATTCGTATTCTTGGGATGGAGACAGTGATTCCATATGCAATATGTGCTCATCAATTTAGCTAAGTCACACTAGGCCACAAATTCTTCAAGTTTCAGCATTGAGGTGTTCCTCTGGACGTACAGTAGCATTTGCAATTGAAAAAAATATTTCCGCCCTGACCAGGTCATTGGTTGTCTCTCCTACCTTCAACACAAAAGGTTGGTGTTTGGAAACAATGATGGCTGGAGAGAAGGCAGACTGTTCTCATGGTACTGCACCCAAAACCATGACCTTCAGTGTTGGGATTTTTTTGGTGTCATTTTTACCAAGCTATGGTTGCAGTCCTCAAAGCTGTAGATTACCAGAGCTTCTTAGACAATGGCCAGGTGAATCTATGGAAGAAAGCCTCTAACCTGATGAAATCTCTCTCCACCATGGAAATATTAGGAACTCAGAAGGCTGGTGAATGAGAGTGTAGATGGGAATGTAAACTTCTGTGTTGGTGATGCACAAAAAGGAATGGAATCCACCTCACTCCGTCTTAACTGAGTTGCCTCTTCAGTGCTGATGAGAGTAAAGAGTATAAATATTTTTGCCACTAAAGTAGGAACAGATACAACTCACATAGGAACAGAACGGTTGAGTAAAAAGGTGGCATTTTCAGAAAGTCACTTTTCAAAGTATGTCATACTTTAGAAAGGTGGTCAATATAATTAACAAACATAAGAAAGCTTAAAGGAAAGCCAATATGTGTTCCCTTTATAGAGAGACAGTGCAACCCAGGGGACCAGAATTTCACCTTTACTTATAAGGTAAAATAATCTAGGGGCTTTAGTGCCAAAGTAACAGAAAACTTAGTAAGTAATCTGTAAAGGAAGAGATTCAGTGTAAAGATAATGAAATAAGGAACTTTCCACTACTAGTTTGTTTTAATGTGGCTCAAGTCAGCAGTGATCAAAAGTTGCTAAATTCTCAGGGCTTTTCCTTCTCATAAACTCTGTGTTATGAGTTTATAGTTTTTGATGACTGTAGTTCACTGAGAGTCAGGGTTTTTCTTTCCCAAGCACTCCGTAGAAAGGATAAACAAATGGAGGTCCACAACTCAAACCAATAAGTGCATTTTATATGAACTTCTGTCAGTATAATAAAGATAAATTGAAATGTAATACATTTTAAAATAGATTTTTTCTAGCATAAAAATATGCTGACTTTTTCACACCTACTTTCTTGCATCTCTCACATTGACCTCCCAACCTTCTAAGCAGTTTTTCTTAAAAGTTGTGCATCATGCAGAATATAAAATAATTGGAATGTGTGCATAATCAATTTATTTGAACGCAGCATTTTTACTAGTTTGCTCTCTTTGCTTGGGGTATATGAAATTAGTGTTGAAAATTGTCAGTGTATCCTACTGAGTATAAAAAGAAACAAGCAATTGCGAAGAAAAACAATTTTAATCTCTAAAAAAGAACACTTGATGTTTTAAACAGTGAGCTTCCAAAGGAAAGAACAGAGATTTATTCTTTTGTGCTTTGTAGTGGGCCATATCCAATGTCAAAAGCTGATGTGCATTATTTTCCATAACATCACTGAAAAGATATCAAAAGTGACAACTGAGAATTTCAAGCAAATATTGCATTTTGTTAACATGAATCCAAAAGCTATATACTGTATAAATATCTTTGCATTGAACAGCATGGGGAATAGCTAAGCAAGAAAGTACCCATAAAAGCATATATCACATGGATTCTGGAAATGCATAAAGAAATGTTATGGTACATGAAGAGAACATTACAGCAATGGAAACTGAATGACTTGAAAAGCAATTTAATTATTCCCAAAAATACTACCACAAGATAATACTTTAACCGAGGAAGATACTGCTAACCCCAGGGTGCTAAAAGCTCTTGTTCAAATACAGTAGATCTGAATGGGGCTATTTCAGAACCAGCAAAATTCCAGCTAACTGTGTTGGTTTGGGAACGCTTGGTTTTTAATAAAATATATTTTATGGGAGACTTGGTATGTTGTTTGCTCGCATGTGTTTTATGAGTGAATAAATGTATTAGGATTATTTTTTTCCTTTTTTTTTTATTTATGAAGATGAACAAAAGCAACAAACATTAAGTTTTGAAGGGAGTTTAGAGAAGGGAGTGTATGAAACTTTCTGTCCAGGTATACTTCTACGCACAGTACCATGACGGACAGCAATGGAACAGTGGTTGTGTCTTGCAGTAGACTGTATTACTTGCAGTAATGTAGCAATACTGAGTTTGTATGCCATGAGTATGCCACAATTTTTTTTTTTGATCTGGTTGAAAAAAATGACCAATCACTGAATTGATTTTCATTTTAATGAAGATTTACTTTGCTCTGCAATATTTATTACTTCCGAAACCAGAGAGCTCTGGATTCCAGAAGGTGCCCAACTGAAAGTAGCTTTAGCATAAGTAGCTAAAGTAAACTTGTAGGTGTTAAAGCACACAAACTACAGCAACTTAGAACAGCCTATCATTTTACATAAATATTATCTCAAAAGAAATGTCTTGTCCCGTGAAAGCCCTCAATTTACTTCATAACCAAGTTTATTTCAATACACTCCACTTACGTATTTTTTTCTCTCACAAATTTGATTGAGTTTTCACAGACCCCTGTTGGGCACTTAGATGAATACTTACAGATGGCTGAAATCAATTTTGTTCTAGAATTTGAAAAAAAAAATAACCTGCTTAGCAGTTGAACTGTACTTCTCCCAATAACTCATAAACTGAACTGAAGTATTTGGCTGTTGGGTCAAGCATGTGGATGCCTTCCAATAAAAAAGATCAAATTAAAATATTCTCTGTTGACTTTAAATTTTGTGAATTATGCAATATTTTAATCTTGCGACATTGCTCCTATTTATTATTCGAGCATAACATATTTCATTGATCTGAATGTGAACAGTCATATATTAATTGTACTGTTACAAGTGAACTGCAAGTTTTCCCAAGAGAAACTCTTTAGTTTCTATGTCTTAGTCTAAGCAGTAATTTTTTTCTTATTTTAATTATGTTATGCTAATTGTGGCCCCAATCATACAAAGGCTTAAGTACAATGGTAGGGTTACTCTCAGAATGTAAAGTTAAACACATGCATATATTTTCAATAGTGGGGTCCATGCTGCTACATTCATATTAACATGTTAATCTATATTGGAGGATTTACTTGATTCCAAGAAGAGGAAGAAGAAGAAAGCTTTTACAAATGTCTAATTTCAAAGGCAAATGCTGCATCACGGAGTGGCTGAACTATGGCAGCAGCAGAAGGGGCTTTTATGTGATAGTTCTGAAAATAGTATTTCTTTTGAAAAAAATACAGAACAAGCAACAATTTGGCAGAGTTCGCCATCTTCAGGGATCCAAACTCCTATGCTCTTGACTAGAAAATATTGCAGTCTCTAAATTGATTTTTTTTCAGGTACCCACAAAATGAACATAAGGCTGTGCTTTAATGAGTCTCATAGAATAAATATGCTTGTGCTGTCTACATTAATTTTTATAGAGGCATGATTTCAGGGGGAAAAGAATGATATTAAATATATTCAACCATCCTATTCAAACAGAAGAGGGAAATAACCCAATTTCTGTGCAGTCTCTATTGCTTTGATGTAGCAAGAGACTGATCTTTCTCAATAAAAATGTAATGCTTCTCAATGTGAACTTGGTGTTGCAACAATCATCATTTTCTATACCAACTGCCACTGCATATACTCTCTTTGTTACTACTGCAGTGAAATCAATAGTGGTATAATTAAAGTTCTTGAAGACTTCTTTTGAGCTGATTCCTATGCATTAAAATTCCATATGGGTCTGTTTCCCCAATGGGGAAAACTCTGGCACACAGAGTAGTCTCTGTAATCTCCCAGCAACTTCCTACAATATTTACAACTGTGGATTGACAAGACATAGATTTCTGTATGCAAAAATAGACAGTCTTTCTTAGTGGCATTTTTCTTCCTTAATTAAGGCATTTTTAATAGACTAGATCTGTAAAAATGTGATTCCTATGAACCTTTTGGACAATTAAACCATCAATGTGTATAATTTAATGAGAAAAGATTAGGTTAAACAGTGGCTGGAGAAACTGTAAAAATGATTGTCTTTATAGTTTTTTAATTGTTAGTTTTAGGAGTGGTGAGGGGATATTGTAAATTGAGGGTGAGATCAAAGCCTTTTTAAATCTGAATTGTCCTGGTGATGATACCTGGCTTTGGGTCATGCTCTCCTTGTTACATTTTCACTGGTGCTACCTTGAGTTTTTAATGTAGGTCATTATTGTTCCCTACATGGGATATTCCCATAGAGGAGATGGGAAAGCTTCATTTACATTCTTCTGTTTAAAATAGTGATGTACTTTGCCCAGCTACAGAAGTATAAAGGGACGCAGCCTCCCCAAACCTACAGGCAATTTTAAGTTTGAGAAGAGCCTGTGCAATTGCAGTGGCTCTCAACCTCTTAGCAGTTTTTCAGGACGCATTTCAGGACATGATCAAGAAAAGCAGGGTAAGCTAATGCTGACAGGGTGAGCACTAAGTTATTGGCTATTATCGTACAAGGGAGGGAGGTACAATTCCCTGGGTAGTGTCACATTCTGGGGTGAAATACAGACCAGTGAGGAATTGTCACCTCTTACCCTGTAACCCTGAGTGCCTCACAATGTCTTGCTACTGTAGCCCTCTGCCTGGGATACTGGACTTCCACTTACCCCCCACCCCCACCCCCCGCCTTGGTTAACAACTGGTAAGGTGACTCCACACTCTCCTCAGCCCCGAATTTTTCCCCAAAACGTGTTCTGAAATGTCCAACCTTGTCATGGAACAACCAGAGGAATGATAAGGTTTGTTGTCCTTTGAAGAGTCAATATACAACAGTTTTTTACGTTAACTGGAGTTACCAAACAGTTCAGTTCAAACACAGCACTGGGTTGGTTTAGATTAAAAATAAAGCAAGTTTATTTAATTCCAAAGAGATGAATATTAAGTGAGTACAAGTATAAGGATTAAAGTAAGAAATGGTTACAGGAGAAATAAAGATAAAATGCTTTCTAGCAACTAAAACTTAACAAGCTAGACTTGATTCAAGGTAAAATCCTCACCATGTGCTTTCACCAAGATGGCTGACAGAACCCCTGGGCCAGGATCTATCTCTTCATGTGTCAAAGGGCTTTGTCTTCTTAGGTGAAAGATAAATAACTTGGGGTTCCTTGGCCCCTCTCTTTAAATAAATCTTTGAAATGGATTCTTCTGAAGAATATGTCAGATAAGTCTATTCCCAGCAACTTGAAGGAAGTTTTCTGTTGCTTCTTCCCCTCCTGGAGTTGTCTGCTAAAATGCAAATTATTTTAGTTCCTGCTCCCTCCGGTGCAACTTAATGAGCATTAAAAAATGTCCTCCTCTGTCGTGATAATGTAGGGTTTGTCTCCACCACTTGTTAGCTTGATGGGTCTATTCACACGTTATGTAAATACAGTCTCATTGTCTTACAAAGTACTATGGAAGTAACTCCTAGGTAAGGAAACTACATTCCTTTGTCTGAGATAAACTTGTTTAATACCTTTACCTAGTCTAGGGAACCTGGTCTTGAACATATGACAATGACATCCTATAAGGGGAATTCATACATTTACATATAATATTGCTATATACATTTTACCATGATGTTATTAACCTGCAAGTTATTAGTTTTCAAATGATATATCACAAGGCATATTTTGTAGAGGGGTGCTTAGGGCCACGAGTAGTGACCAACTTCCAGCATCCTGCTTGACCCCACAATACAGACATTCAGAGTGGAGCACAATCCCCATGGGAGCTTCCATGGAAGGAGCAGATCTTTGAGTAAGATTGTAGTAATAATAAAGCGTAGAAGCATCCCTTAAGATTTGTTCTTTTCCTCTAATATCTAATAATATATACTGTATTTTTCATATTTTGGAAAGTTGGCCATTACTCTTGTATAAATATGCAAACAATTGATTTTGCACTGCTTATCAGAAGGAAGGACAGAACCCTTAAAGTGCATTGCCTCTTGTCTTTTGTCTTCAAGTAACATTTTTATGCACAGTCTACATCCACATACAAATGTGGTAAGTTATTGTAGCCTAATTAGAGTTAATTTTCTTTGTATATTGAAACCATGTAACAAATTCTGAAGTAATCCTTGGAGGATCTAAAGATAATAAATAATTCCCTTTCAGTTAACACTGAATAGATTCTCAGTGAAGCTATTACAATTTTAATTTGAATCAGGAATGTTATGAATCCAAGAGCA
The DNA here is from genome assembly GCF_028017835.1 of Emys orbicularis. Taxonomy (NCBI): domain Eukaryota; kingdom Metazoa; phylum Chordata; order Testudines; family Emydidae; genus Emys; species Emys orbicularis. Next base: position 95,499,070 of record NC_088685.1, on the reverse strand, counting down.
CAATATTTTGAATTGTTTCCCCATACAAATGTGCATAAACATTCAGGAGTTCAAATTGCTTTAGTTGTCCACATTTTGTAATTTTGTTGGGTAATGTAGTTCCACATTCCATTCATTGCCGCTAATGTTTTAATGGGTTTTTGCTTATTACAGTTTTGGCAGAATTAATTGAAAAGTTTGTGTTGCATCTTTCTGAAAACCCATCAGAATGTTACTTCAGCACTGAAGAATATGAAGGTAAGTTTGCAGGCACTTCATATTTGAATTTAAAAGAAGAATAATATATCCATAGCTTTTTGACTATTAAAAAAGTAGCTAGACATCTTTAATATTCTTTGTTTAACAGTTCATTTATTCATTATTCAAATCATGGGGAACATTTAGTGTCCTTCTGGAACCGCACCTGTTTGTTGAAGCATAGTATGACTAATGTTAATGAAATTTTGAACCTTCTTGTAATATATGTACAGTACATAAAGAGAGATACAGAATAAATGATGGTGTGGTATAAAGGTCTTATGGATGCTTGTTTAGGAATTAATTACATAGGTGACTGAGTAATGCTGCCATTCCAAACAAATGCCAGTAAAACCCATCATGTATTGTTTATAAGTCACACATTTAACCAACAGCTATTTTAGAAATGTCTTAAATAGTTTAATTGCAAGTGAGGGCTGGTTTCTTGTAATGCCAGCCCTCCCTTCTAGTTACTGTGAGTCCATCTACATGTGTCAGGGAACTAAAAATACAATTAACATACTTTTTAAAACTCTAAGAATGACCCAAACTAACTTTCCCGTACATTAAATGCTAAGACTTTATAATTAAATTTTCTCCATACTAGAAGGAAATATTGTGTGTCCTATTGGAAACCTGGTAATCTTCCCATTTTGAATGGTCTTAAGCTCCTTTTTCTATCCCTACTTGTAGACATGCCCCCCGTTGCTCACGGTACAAATTCACGGGAGACCACTCTTTCAAACACCAGTGCCCTTTTATTTCCTTGTATTTTCCCACCTTCACTTATATACAGCTTTATACAGTTCGCTATCAGGCAGGTAGCCCCTTGGGGAATAGCTTGCTCTTACAGCTAGCTGAGAGCAACAGGCCTTCACGCCTCACTTTCCTGTTCCTCTCCTCCTACTTCCTTCCTGCTAGCTTTATAGGCCTTCCCCCATCAAGCTCACAGGTGTCTCTCCTTTAGGGCTTTAATCAGCCACAGCCTGTCAGCTCCAATCTCTTCCCCTTACTGGGAGCTGAGCTAGCAGGCTCTGAGCTAACAGGGGCTGAGTCAGTGCCTTTTGGCCAGCACCATGTTACACTACTAGATCAGAAGATACCTTACCTTAAATCTGTTTCTTGTGCGATGTTGTCCATCTTGAACCTCAGTACAAGTTCATAGGGAGAATTTTGTGAAGGAAGAAAGACTTTTTTTTTTGGTAAGGGGTTTGTTTTTGTTTAATTGCAGCTCTTGGAAACTACTCAGAAGTTATTAATATCTGAATAAATATTGATGCATATAGATTAGTGAGCAGAGTGCAGGTGAGTTAGTCAAAGATAAAGGATAAATAAAATTTTATCACCTGGCTCTGCAGTTTAACAGCATTTTTATCACCACAAAATATGTAGTATAGCATAAGGGTTAATTGAGAGCTGGTCAGAAAAAATTAAGTAAGACATTTTGTATTAGAATTTGCCAAATTGTCAAAATCTAAATATGTTGCAGAAATGGTTTGATTTTGCTTAAATTCTGACAGAACCCAGGTAGACTGCCCTAGAGCCAAGGTTCCCTGTATAGCTGGGTGGAGAACAGTTTATCAAAGAATTTTGAAAATTTTTGGTTTTATTCCAAATCAGAGTAAAGACAAATTTAAAGATCTTTAAATCCTCCATGAAATGGAATTACCATTTTCTTCCCAGCTTCATTAATTTTTTGTGAGCTTAGGGTAGTTATTCATGAATGAGTTTTATGAAGTAAAATTTTCAAAAGCGCCTGTGTCCTATTGAAAATGAATCTAGCTTAGCCTCCTAAGAGACTTAGGTACTTCTGAAAATTTTATCATCAGCCCAAATCAATGCAGGTAAAGGAACAGATACTCGGTTAATGTAAATTTCTCTAGCTTCAGTTGGCCCCAAATCTCTTTGCACATCATATCATCCTAAATTCTGTTGGAAAGGTGGGATTCAACCCACTTTCTAGTGATATAAAACTTACATGTATAGCCTTGTAGGGACGCAAGGTATCAGAATTCAGAGTTGTGACATTTGTATGTATAGAAAATCTGGGCCAGGTCTTAATGAGTATGACTACTCTGCAATTAAAAACCTGTGACTGGCCCATGCCAGGTGACTCGGGCTCCCGGGGCTTGGGCTAAGGGGCTGTATAATTGTGGTTTAGAAATGTGGTGTAGAATCCTGCAAGAGGGGAGAGTTCCAGAGCTTGGGCTGCAGTCTGAGCCTGAATATCTACACCGCAATTAAACAGCCCCTTAGCTTGAGCCCCGGAAGCATGAGTTAGCTGGCACGGGCCAGCCGTGGGTTTTTAATTGCAGTGTAGACACACTCAATCTTGCCTGCTCTCACCTTGGGCTGGTAGAAGGAGAGAGGGTTGTTCCACATTTCTGGAGAGAAAGAAGAAATATTTCCTTGATGGATTGATTTTCTTTTTTAAATGACATGCTTTAAAAGCTGCTCAGGAGTTTGGAATGTTAGAATAAATCCAGGGGTTAGTAAGCAAGTGATACAGCTATAAGCATGTGAAAAATTGTACAAGCCTAGCCAATTTATCACTTGTATATTGCCGATATAAATATATTATATTCTTGGATTCCAATCGCAGTTTTAATGATGTATAGAATTATGTAAATTCATGTAGAATTACTGTATGATTTTGTATTACTTTGAACAGAAACGCCAGGACTACAGCATAATTTAATTATCCACTCAAAACCATATATTTTGTGCTTTATTCTCAAAACCCTACAATAAAGCTGTGAATGAAAGAGGTTTGGATAATAGTTACCAGCTTCCTCCTGAGAGAAAAATCCTTCAAGCAGGCACTGCATCCTGGTCCCTCTAAAGTGTGGGAGGCTAGAAAGCGGGATCAGAAGACAAGCCCAATTCTGATCAATTTGTAGATAAGATGGAGTTTCTCCTGCACATGTCAAGTACAGTAGAAAGAGTGAATAGGCAAGGGAAATGTTAGGATGCATGTTAGGCTTGGGAAACACCCAACTTCAATATTCAGTAGGCTTTATACTCATTAGCTTCATTACTCAGAGCTGGAAAAAGTAAAAAAGTATGGACACAGCAAGAAAAAAAAACGGACAAAAGCAAAGGCCTCATTTCTGGGTTACCTTGGGTTTTACACTTCCTCTTTCCATGGTAAACAACTCAGGCTGCATGACAGCCCTTTTCAGAGTTTCCCAGCAGTATTTTAACATAATCATTCTTATAAACAAAGCAAAGTTGGACACACATTCTTGGAACATGACTGAATGTTCAGTTCTCAAAACAAACATTCCAGTATACATTGTGTTGTTCCTTAACATTACTGGTACCAGGCTCTCTGAGAATTCATTATCCGTAAAGGATTAGTTTTTATCAGTCTCTTTTCCACAGTTGTATCTGTGCCATTGTCACAAATAGTGATACCCCGATTTGTATTAGATTTCTTATTCTTGCCCTGTATAAAGTCCTCCACTCCGTCTAGGTCATAAAACAAATATATTTGTTATGATTATGAAGAACATAGTATTAGACAGTATTGTGACATACAGAAGTTTGAAAGTAACGTGTAACCCTTCTGACAGGTGGAGCCGGCAGCAACCAGGGCCGGGTTCAATATCTAGAGGTTCCTTTTCAACAATACGATACAGAACCAGCTCAAGCCCCACCCAGTAATCTGGGAAAATTACACACCACTCCTGGGTGCCTCTGAGAGACGATACTTCCCCACTCGCAAGTGTTGAGTGTAGAAAAGAAACTTTAAATTGAAAGGAGTGAAGTCACCTAACATTAATTAGGGAAAATGCCACAAGCATGATTCATAATCATAAAACTGTGAGCAGGACACCCACCCCAGAGTACATGGGGCAGTGTCTTCTGCCTCATGTTCTTGAGTTCTACCGCCAAAAGTTCCTTTTCTGTGCCCCTCACTGCTCCCTCCTCATACCCCATTCACAGTGGCTGTCCTTGGTCTGTGAGCCAGGGCTCAAAGGTGCATCTGTGTGAGTTCACCTCCCACCTGGGGAAGAAGGCACCTTGCTTGCTCTACCATCTGACCATTTGCTGTGGCTGGCTGCCCCGCCAGCTGTGGTTCCTCTCTTCTGGCCACCCCACTAGCTGCAGTTCTTCTCTGCTGGCCGCCTCTCTACTATGACCTCTGCACGTCAGTCTCTTGAGGTTTCACCCAGCTCTCGGTGTTTTGCAGCTCTTAGGCTGGGCAGATACGCTGCCCCACTACAAGTGATTGTCAGCTCTTTTGACATAAATAACAGAAGGCTCCTAATGGAGCCTGTTTAGCTCTATCTTTGAACAGTGGGGAGGAACAGGTAAAATCAGACCGGGGATCCTTAGGGAGAGTCCGCACCTCCTGGCTGGGATACCTGTCCCCACCCCTCTTACTTTCACAGGGGTCTGGCATTAAAACCCCTGGCTTCATGAGGTCCTTTCAGCTGAGGGTGACCCCCTCATTTGGGACAGGTTAAGCACAGTTCTGCTCCCATTTATTTATACAATAAAGACAACAACACTCATAACAACATTTCACTACCCCTGCATTCAGTACTAAAGTGATTTGTAACCCAACACCAGCCAAAGTTGATCACTTTGAGCAACACTGCTCTATCTGCTGGATATCTAGGCAGAGTAGGTGTGTTCATGATTTTAAAGTTCTGTGTCTCAAGATCTTTCAGAGCTAGATGTAAGTCCTAGATTCTGTTGGAAAGGTGGGATTCATTCATAAATATAATTTGCTCCTGAAGTCTCTTCCCCCTCCCAGCTAGCTGTCAGGGGAGAACTCATTCAGATCCTGCTTACAAATTAATACACTTAAGGGCAAAAAATAAGCCCTTTTCCCCTCATATGCTATGAAATGAGTAGGGCCAGCCAGAAAGCAATTTTGTTCCTTGAAAGCTTTCAAGGTTTGGAACTTGTTTTTGTTCCAGTGCTGAATGAAATGGGAATCAGGACCTATGCTTCCATGACAAATTTAAATGTTAGGTTCCAGCGGCAAAATAATGAAAGAAAAATAGAAACCCATGATCATTAGGAACTGAGTTTCCTTTTCTCTTGGATATCAAGTTTGCCACTCTCTGATTGATCTGATAATGAATGACCACCTTAATACCCAGACTTTCCAAGAACCTCTATCAGAAGGTGTTTTGGAAGAATTTTTCTAAGAAAGGGGACAACTAATTCTTGACCAAGACTAATTGTATTGCTTGTGTTACATGATATTGTCGTTCCTTCACTAGCCTGTTAATGCAATCTGAGCCAAGTCTTATAAATACTAATATTTAATACAAAAATAAGGAATGGCTGCTTCCCTACCAGCTAGTGCATTATTAAGGAATTAGCCCATGGGGTGTGTGTAAAAAAAGAATCAGCCCAAAACAAAAACAAATCAGTCAATCTACAGAAACAAAAATACAAGAATTACTACGTAATATTTAGCCAATAATGTATAAGTAGATTTTAGGATCACATCTTTTCCCAAACACCTCTCCCACCTCCACCTCCAAAGAAGCTCACAGAATATCTGATGGATGGTGGTATGCTCCATCCTCCTTCTGACGTTACTCCTTGGGATTTGAACATTGAACAACAGAGGCTTTAACAGAAGCCAGATGTTTTATTTTAATAAACAGAAGCTATAATTTGTATGAAAGTAGTTTCAGTACAATGCATGGATACTCAGTGTTTATCATGTTCCTTGAAATAAGAAATTTATTATCTTTAAAAAAATGACAGCCCTTAGGTAGCTGAAATTAGAATAACACAATCATCCATCTGTTGTGGACTCCCTCAGGATTTCAATCTATTGTAAAATTTGCAAATCTGAAAAAATCAAATTAGGTTGGGTTGTTATCCCTTCAAAGATCAGAGGAGAAAAAAAACCGATAAATCTTTATGCAGTTGCAATACTTAATTATAAACAGCAACACAAATCTTAACTGAAGCTAAGTTTCTGTTATCAGCATTGAAAATGGACTCTGATTTGTACTCAGATGAGAGCACATGCACATAGTATGGCATTACAAGTTAATGAATTCTCTCTATCCGCCTCCTGCCACTGGTACTTTCCTTTTTGCTTTTATTTTTCCTCTGACCTAAGTAATGAATAGTCTAGAGCTAAACTGTGGCTCTTGTAGCAAGTGTAGCACTGAGCAGGGCAAGGAATGGAAAACTGCAGTGGTGGTGGAGGGGGAGGTATAGCGTCTCCAGAAGGGAAGAGAGACCCCAGTCTTGAAATAACCACTTCCTATACTTGTAGCACAGATGCAGTTTTCCCTTTGTCCCAATGCTGAATTCCCAGTCCAACCCCCAGCCAGACATGTCCTTCTTGGAATATGCCAGTAGCTCTAGCAGCCTCTCCTTACATGCAGGAAGTACAAGCAACCTCATTATGGCTGCCTCCATCACAGTTGCACTGGGCTGAGGAATTGAGTGCCAGTCCTCTGTTCCTCTCCTTCTCCTACCTGCTCAGGAGCAGATACAATTTGATGCAAAGGCTACATCTGCAGTTATAGTTGTGTGGAGAATACAGACAGCTAGCTTGGGTATAAAGAGCAGCATAGAGGGTGAGACACGGCTTGGCGAGTAGAGTGTCATAAATACTTGAACCCTTATTGTATGTGTCCTACATAGCTTTTTACATGCTCAAGCAGCGTCTCCCACACTTACATTGCTATTTTAGCAATGTAGTGTGCTTCTGCATACCCACTGTCAAAGCCTTTCCCTGCCTCAGCCAAAGGCTCCAGCAGAAAGGAGAGGTTTTGGTAGTAGGGAGGCAGTGGGGAAAGGCTCTGGCAGAGGGAAGCCTTTCCCTGCTGCTTCCCCGCTTCTGGAGAGTTTCCCTGCTATCTCCTCCCTGCTGGAGACTTTCCCCTCTGCAGTGATACTGGAGGTAGCCTGCTTTTCACTGTGGTGTGTAGCTACACATGTAGTGCCTGTACTCAACACTCCACCATAAGGGAATGCCTGTACTGAATACCATAGAGTGTGAGGTAAAGTTTATTATCTAATAATTTCTTTCTGTTCTTAACATAGTCCATTAGTCCAAAATACTTGGTTAACTCCCTTCTTTAGAGGTGAGTGGGAGTGGCTCAAAATGTTGGTTAGCAATTTGTCCATTTAGCCCTGCCACTTCCTATTAATACCCAGACAGCTAAAGATAATCCTTGCACAAGTTCAACTTAAATTTAATATTATGAAACCTAATTTAGTAAATAAACCTTTACAGTTAGTAAGCTCACAACCAATTTCCTTCACTACTGATAGGAATTCTTGTTGGTTCAAAGTTTGTGTTCTTTAAGTCATTGCATCAGGACAAATTGTGAATCCGATTCTTGCCAGAGATACGAGCCACATATGCTTCAGAGTATGCTTAGCATTTCCAATCAAGAGATATCGTTGGGGAAAAATCTCTTTCAGATGGTATTGGTCATTTCCTTTCCCATTGAAACTGATCCTTGACCTTAGTGGCCTTAGCCATCAGAGTTTGAGATCCTGAAACTTATCAAATGTAATGAACTGTTTATTTTCTCCTTTGGTTTTGGTCTAGGTTTTCTAACTTTGAAGTAAATAATGGTTTATAAAAAATACGAAAACCACTACCTAAAAAACCTAGTTATTTTCATTTTGGTTTTGATCTTTTCTCTTCTTCCCTTTGGTTTTTACTTTTGCCAGCAGTATGTCTAAGTAGCAATCACCATTTAGTGTATTGTTTACATGTTTGGAAGGGGAAAAAATCCTCTGTCTGGTTGTATCTGCTTATGCTCAGAACTGGAAAACTTGTCTGCTTTCAGGAAGGATTGAGGAGGAATGATTATATAGATTTTTTTTCTTATTTTGGGGGTGCTTTATTTCTTAAGTGGAACCACAGGCCATTCAGAGATGGGGGAAGCTTTGTGTTTTCTAAAAGTATCCCAATACCTCAGTGGATCTGAAATGAGAACAGACTTGCTTGGTTTTTAATTATTGTGAGACATACAATTAATGAATATTGGGGGAAAACCTTTTAAGTCAGGCAGTTCCTTCTGGGACTCAGAGTGGATGCTTGTCTGTTTGCCAAGATTACATAGTACCCACTTGAAGATCTGGGAGGATTTTTCCGCTCCTTGCTATGCTTCTGCGAAGAGATTTTCGCAGAAATAAACTTTAAATCATTAGCTTAAGGCACTTTGGAGTGTGCCCTCGGTGCTCTAAAAAAGTCCATTAGCTTCTCTGCACTAACTCTCCATGTGCACACTCTGACTGTGCAGGGAGCTGCTGCACACCACCTACTGTGGGCTTTTCCCCCATATTGACTAGCCCTATGTGTAACTAATCTGAGCAGAGACTGAAAGTGTTCCTTGTACCATTTTGTGGAATCCTGGCTATGTTGTGTGGAGGAGGCCTTGTTCTGCATCAGACTTGGGACCCTTTTCTCTGGCACATTATGGATTCATGAGCTGAGAACAGGGTAGGCATAATTCCGTGTTTGCTGAGGATTCAGTAGCTGCCTCACAAATGGAACACTTATTTGCCTTGGAGCTGTGCTTGTTTGTGAGCTCTGTCATGGTGTTGCATAGTGGGGAAAGAGGAGAGGTATCAGTAAAGAGAGTTCTAGCAAGATTCTAGTACAACCCACCAAAATAATCAATCCACATGTAATACAAATAGAGTTTTATTTTGTATAAGAGGTAAATATCAAACATGAATATGGACTATGTAATAATGTCTATAAGAAATCAGCCAATTAATGATAGCTTGACAGGGTGGGAGGGGGTTGGCCCTTTATTTATAATTGTTTAAAATAAAAAATACAAATATATGTTAAACTGCAACTGCACAGACCTTCTTATGTTGTTTGTCTTAGATTACAAATTCTTGCTGTCAGGAAACATATCTAGGGCCCTACCAAATTCACTTTTTGGTCAATTTCATGGTAATAGGACTTTAAAAATCGTAAATTTCATGATTTCATTTGTTTAAATCTGAAATTTCACAGTATTGTAATTGTAGGGGTCCTGACCCAAAAAGGAGTTGGGGGGGGGTGTCACAAGGCTATTGTAGGGGGGGTTGTGATACTGCTATCCTTACTTCTGCGCTGCTGCTGGCAGGAGTGCTGCCTTCAGCGCTGGGCAGCTGGAGAGCAGCAGTTGTTGGCCAGAAGCCCACCTATGAGGGCAGAGCCACCGCCAGAAGCAGTGCAGAAATAAGGATTGCATGGTAAGGTATTGCCACCTTTACTTCTGTGCTGTTGCCTGCAGAGCTGGGCCCTCAGTCAGAAGCCACCACTCTCCGGCCACCCAGCTCTGAAGGCAGCAGCACAGAAGTAAGGGTGGTATGGTATGGTATTGCCACCTTTACTTATGTGCTGCTGCTGGGAGGGCGCTGCCTTCAGAGCTGGGTGCCTTGCTAACAGGCACCGCTCTCTAACCACCCAGCTCTGAAGGCAGTGGAGAGTAAGGGGTGGCTACCGTGCCCCCCCCCCATAAAATAACCTTGTGACTCCCCTTCAACTTCCTTTTGGGTCAGGACACCCAATTTGAGGAACGCTGGTCTCCCCCGTGAAATCTGTGTAATATAAGGTAAAAGCACACACAAAAGACCAGATTTCACGGGGGGAGACCAGATTTCATGGTCCGATGCGTTTTTCCTGGCTGTGAATTTGGTAGGGCCCTAAACATATCTGTCTACATACAGAACCAAGACACTGGGCCCCGTTTCCGACTGGGGTATCTTGGCACTCCTGTATTATTAATATTAAATTATACTAATAAACCACAGTTGATAAGCTTGCTGCCACCACGTGGTCCTCCTGCTGGAAAGAGGGATAGCCAGATCCTTATCTGGGGGTAAACTGGTGTAATTCCACTGAAGTCAGTGGAGCTGAGCCCATTTACACTATGTGATAATCTGGGTCAGAATGTCTGAGTTGCATTAGCAATGGCTGTCAATGCAACTAATAGCTTCGTTGAACTTGAGGTTTTTCCAGTTTAACTGTAGAGGAGATAGACTAGTGAAGATGTTATGAAGCAGAATGATGTGAAATGGAAATGAATACTAATTTAAGTTAAATAGTAAACTTTCTGTTTTTTTCCCCATCACTAAAATGCAATTTGTCCATACTTATTGCACAGTTTCATTCAGAAATTAGTATTATAATTTTAAAAAGTTCTTATCTTTCAATCATTATCAGTTTTACTAACTATATTTTTATCAGCAAGGAGACTGGTATCCAAGCATGACCTCCATTGCTACTTGGTATTGTAGCTCTTTCAGCTCCTGACTGCTGTTGTAGCTTCTTTAGAAGACTAGTATGCATGACTTAATGAATAACTGGATTTATTCATATTCAGTTAATTGGCCTCTGCAGTGTGCTAAAGAGGGATGTGGTTGGCATCTTTATAACTTGATTAGTTTCCACTAAATTAAGAGATAACATCTCAAGGTCTTCAGCCTAGGTCTCCTGTTCAGACCATTTCTGTGGTGTGGTATGTAGTTGCTGGTGAGTATTTGCTTCAGGTTGGGGGGCTGTCTATATGCGAGGACTGGCCTGCCTCCCAAGGTCTGTGAGAGTAAGGGATTGTTTTCCAGGATAGGTTGTAGATCGCTGATGATGTGCTGGAGAAGTTTTAGCTGTGGGCTGTACGTGCCAGTGGTGTTCTGTTATTTTCCTTGTTGGGCCTGTCCTGTAGTAAGTGGCATCTGGGTACCCGTCTCACTATGTCAATCTGTTTCCTCACTTCCCCCAGGTGGGTATTGTAGTTTTAAGAATGCTTGATAAAGATACTGTAGGTGTTCGTCTCTGTCTGAGGGATTGGAGCAAATTTGGTTGTATCTTAGGGCTTGGCTGTAGACAATGGATCGTGTGATGTGTCCTAGATGGAAGCTGGAGGCATGTAGGTAAGTATAGCGGTAAGCAGGTTTCCGGTAGAAGGTGGTGTTTATGTGGCCATCACTTATTTGCACTGTAGTGTCCAGGAAGTGGATCTCTTGTGTGGACTGGTCCAGGCTGAGGTTGATGGTGCTGTGGAAATTGTTGAAATCCAGGTGGAATTCTTCAAGGGCCTCCTTCCCATGGGTCCATATGATGAAGATGTCATCAATGTAACGCAAGCAGAGGAGGGGCGCTGGGGGACGAAAGCTGAGGAAGTGTTCTAAGTCAGCCATAAGAATGTTGGCGTACTGTGGGGCCATGCGGGTACCCATAGCAGAGCCGCTGAAGGTATAATTTGTCCCCAAATCTGAAATCGTTGTGGGAGAGGACAAAGAGGACACCTGATGAGACCAGGTGTGTCGTAGCCTCATCAGGGATACTGTTCCTGAAAGCTTGTTGTCCATCCTCGTGTGGACATTCAATAACAGATTTAAAAGTAGCCATCCTTCAACAAAAAAGCCTTCAAAAACAGACTTCAAAGAGAAACTGGAGAGCTACAATTCATTTGCAAATTTAACACCATTATTTGGGCTTGAATAGGGACTGGGAGTGGCTGGCTCACTACAAAAGCAGTTTTGCCCTCTCTTGGTATTGACACCTCCTCATCAATTATTGGGAGTGGACCACATCCACCCTGATTGAATTGGCCCTGTCAACACTGGTTCTCCACTTGTAAGGTAACTCCCTTCTCTGCATGTGTCAGTATATTATGCCTGTATCTGTAATTTTCACTCTATGCATCTGAAGAAGTGGGGGTTTTTACCCACAAAAGCTTATGCCCAAATAAATCTGTTAGTCTTTAAGATTGTTTTTGTGGATGCAGACTAACACGGCTACCCTCTGATACTTGGCAACATGGTATTCTTGGAAATTAGATGTGATGGGTACAGATGATAAAAATATTTTCAGATTTTAAAAAAGGCAGAAAAAAATCTCTTGTAGAATTTATCCCCTTTTCTGGTTGTTGCTAAACTATTCATTGCCAGGGATGACTTTTGTCCTTGGTGTATAAAGATATTCTGAAGAAAATTTTATTTTTTTAATTAACCGGATTGCACTAAATAATGGGTATTTTCATCCAAAGAGCAGGTAACGATATTTCAAAAATCTCTCTCCTCTACTAATAAATTGTCCAGTCTGTGTCATAGAGTGGGAAAGATTATCTGACTTTTTTATTGCCATATATTATATTATTCTCAGTATGAGTTTTTAAAGGGTGTATGTGTGGAATCCTGACATCCATCAAATCATGAAATTTTACATGGATTAAGAAACATCTATTTTACATTTCATTCTTTTTAAAAATCAGATTACACATGTTCAGTATAGTTCTTTTTTTCCTGTGAACTGTGAAAGGAAAGTGAATCTGTCCCTTATATTTAATTCTTTTGCTGGATTCGACATATGGGAAAATGCTACTATAGCCTATTTTCTTCTGTTTAATTACAGTTCCTGTATCACCTCTCCATCTAATTGACATTTCAGAGATGTTCTGCCTTTTGTTTGAAGAGAAATCATGTTCTTATTGAGAAAATTGATCTTTTGAGGCTCGAGTATTGAAAACCGTAGTGTTTCAAGACAGTTAAACATAACAGTTTTATTGATAAATGTCTGTCAGATCAGTTTTGTGGAAAATTAAATTGTGCATATTGAATCAGACAGTTTGGACTCCATTACAATCACAGTCAATCTTTCTTCCCAAGAACAAAAATCCACCTGTTGTCCATGGATTGTGATCTACAATATTTAAGTATCCCATACAATTTTTTGGTAATCTTAAAGGAACACTAAGGTTTTATAGCTCCAGTTTTTTAAGTAGATGGTGATAGTCCTCTGGATTCTAAATATTTTTGTTTTGTTTTGTTTTGTTAAATCTTCATTTCCAGTCCGTTAATTGAAAAAATGAAAAGTCATGACTCTTTACATAGGATGAAAAGTACAATTTTTATGTTCCCTTTGCTAGCGCTGGATTTGCAGTTAACCTGCACTATGTTCAGAGCTATGATTACATCAGATATGCTATTACACAAAAGCAAGAGTTTTTGGCTTGACAAGGTACTATATAATGTGGAATTGTTATTAAATCCAAACCCCATGTTAATTTTATCTTCCTTTAAAATGCAGAGAAAAATATAAAAGGGAATATAATAAAGGGAAAATATTTTCCAGCAACTAAGAAATTATGACAATGGAGAATAAAAGGCAAATAAAATCAATGAAATCAATTATGTTCTTTGAATACCAAGTGGATAATAATAACTCACTGTTGTAAATTGAAAAAGAGTCTCAGACTCTGGGCTGTGATGCAGTCATTTTTCATAGTATCATTGGCCCTAATTACACAAGGCATTCTGACTTGGGTGCCTGGAAAAATAATTCCCTCCTATTGTTGTGGGTTTGCTATTTAGAGCCCATTAGAGAAAGACCTTGTCTTGCTCAGAGAACAAATTATTTTTCTTACCTATAAATGATGTTTCACAGATGGACAAGGTCAGTTTCTAATGACCCATGTTCTTTGATGGTTATATCTTACTTATTAATGTTTTAATACACAGCTTGTGTTTCCTTATCACTGTTCTACTGTTGAACTGTCTCTCTTCTTTGTTAAATGTAATTTTCCTGTATTGTGTTTTCTTCACTCTTTCAATAACATTTTGATCTATTTCCTCTGATCCAAATGGAGGGCTTATTTTCTTAGTTGCTCTTCTTAACCTTTTTCATTCCAGCCAGGACTTCACCTCCCCCAGCTTGTAAATATTTTATCTTTAGTACAATGGTGTCCATGGCTTGTATGCAAACAAGGAAACTAGAGAGCTCACTTAAATTGGTACTAGTAGCACCTTTAGGGTAGGTCTACACTTACCCGGTAGTTCGGCGGCAAGCAAATCGAACTTCTGGGTTCGACTTATCGCGTCTTGTCTGGACGCGATAAGTCGAACCCGGAAGTGCTCGCTGTCGACTGCGGTACTCCAGCTCGGCGAGAGGAGTACGCGAAGTCGACGGGGGAGCCTGCCTGCCGCGTCTGGACGGAGGTAAGTTCGAACTAAGGTACTTCGAACTTCAGCTACGTTATTCACATAGCTGAAGTTGCGTACCTTAGTTCGAATTGGGGGGTTAGTGTAGACCTGCCCTTAGTTTAGTTTCTTATGGCTGTTCAAGTGGGATGGGAGAAAATACCCATCAAATTAGAAAGTGATCTGATCCATCACAGAATTATCACTTCCATCCCGGGAAAATGGTATATATTGGTTTCTGCTGAGATATATTAAAAATGTGAAAAACAATCACGAATATTAAGAGAATCATGCCATCCACTGGATAGATGACAAAAACCTGCTTATTGTAAATTTATTAGTACTTTCTAGCCAGGAACAGAAACTAAACTAGAAAATGAAAATCAGAACCTGTTTGACCCTGGACCCCTCCAACTCAGAACATTTATTATGTGCTAATTGTTTGCTGAGGAATCTACACTTGTCTTTGATTATAATGTGTGTGTGAGAGAATATCCTTTTGTTAGGTCTTTTGCATTTAGGATTTAAATGTGTGAAAAAATAACATTTATAGAGGATGCTTAGTTTTAATGCACCAGATTTCTTAGTTTTTTGCTCTACTTTACAGCTTTTTAATCCAATACAAAGTGCCTAAAGTAGATGCGTACATTACAGTCACGCAGAACAATAAATGATGAACAAGTATCAGAGGGGTAGCCGTGTTAGTCTGTTTCCACAAAAACATTTTTAAGAAATGATGAAAGTAATTGTAGATCCCTTTCAGTTCAATATTTTTAATATATTTGGTGAGATTTACAACACTGTATGTGCAAACAAGGTTGGCTTTATACTTGTGAGGTCTCAAACTGCTGGAAGGGAGGCAATTGGGCCAGGAGTTACAGTTTTGTCTGTTTCACCTGCCAGAGAGAGGATGTTATGCTGAGAATGGAGGTATCACCAAGTAGTGCCCCAACTAGTTGTTTGTTCTAGTTGTGCTGAAGGCTGGTTGTGACCATGAGAAACATGCACATACTTGCTTTTTGTTTTCAAACATCTTTTTTAGAAAAAAATCAGAGGGTTCAGTTGTATATAGTTTCCTGTAATAATCTTTGCAGAGATTACTGACAGCACTTCAGATACAAAACAATGTTCTAGACTTGGCATTAAAATATGTAAAAATATTACTTTCATCCATTTTCATTTAAAATGATCATTATAATGCAGACTTTTTACATGTTTATAATTCTTTTTTCTTTTGTTTTTAGCTGATGATGCAAATGTGAAGAATGAAAGCCTTTCATCTGTGCAGCAGCTTGGCATTAAAATGACAGTCAGGTACATTGTATTAAACTATTTCCCTTGTGTATTTCTAGAGTTTGTTTGATTTCTTTGCAATGACTTTAATGATATTTAATCCATCAACTCAACATTTTGTACCATTTAAATCTAAAGATCATTTTTGAGCGAATGAATTCTTATTTTAAAGATGAAAAAGGTATTAGTACATGATTAAATTATCTGCAACAAATTAAATAGGTTATTATTCATGATTGTTCTAAGGGCTAATTGCAACTTGTTTAGCAAGATTTACAGCTAAACTTACATTATAGAATCATAGAAATATAGGGCTGGAGAGGACCTCGAGAGGTCATATAGTCTATTCCCCTGCTCTGAGGCAGGACAAAGAATGTCTCTGACCGATGCTTGTCTAACCTGTTCTTAAAAACCTCCAACAATGGAGATTCCACGGCCTCCCTTAGAAGCCTATTCCATACAGGGCTTTGGAGCTGTGCTCCGGCTCTGCTCCAGCTCCAGGCAAAAACCTGCAGCTCCACTGCTCCGGAGCTGCTCTGGGCTCCGCTCCAAAGCCCTGTATTCCAATGCTTAACTATCCTACTATTAGAAATATTTTCCTAATATCTAACCTAAATCTCCCTTGCTGCAGATTAAGCAGATTATTTCTTTACCAAATTTCTATACCACTTTCTATAGGAATTTCAGACCCTGACCTTGCAAAGGATCACATCCATGCTTAACTTTAAACACGTGTAATCCTATTAAAGTCAATAGGAGAGCTCATGTGAGCGAGGTTGCATAAGTGTGTGAAGGTTTGAGGCCTAAATTTCCAAATGATCTTAAAGAATTGCCTCATATGTAGGACTTTGCAATAGTCTTATCTTGAAATCACAAAGAAATGGATAATGGAAGCAAGGTCTGTGTCTGAAACAAATGGTTGAGGCCTTCTAGCACAGTGCAGATTGAAAAAAAAATACAGTTTTGTCAACTGCTGCAATCTGAATGTCCAGGGACAGCTGTGGATATAATAAGACTCCTATGATAGGTTGCAAACCTTAGGCCTGGTCTACACTACGGGGGTGGGGTGGGGTGGGGGGTGTCCAATCTAAGTTACGCAACTTCAGCTACGTGAATAACATAGCTGAAATTAACGTACTTAGATCTACTTACCGTGGTGTCTTCACTGCGGAAAGTCGACGGCTGCGCCTCTCGCCCTGGTGGAGTACCAGAGTCGATGGGAGAGCGCTTGGCAGTTGATTTATCGCATGTAGACTAGACGCGATAAATCGACCCCCGCTGGATCGATCCCTGCCCGTCGATCCAGCGGGTAATGTAGACAAGCCCTTAGTAATGAATGTCTGCTGTGCTCCTTCAATGAAATCTAGATCAGTTCACCAGTTGCTTCCCGAACTGTCACCAGATTGAGTCCCCTGCCCTAACCACAGTATACACTTTATGACATATAGAGCTATGAGTTCTTAACTTTTCATAAATTCTAGAACTATATTAAATGCATCCAGGAAAATGTGTTCTTGTTTTTAAAGAATAGACATTTTATGTTTTACTTTTATTTAAACTTAAGTGTCTACGTTTGTTTAAACTTTATTTTATTAGGTATGGTAAATATTTAAATTTGCTGAAAGATGGTGCTGAAAATGATCTGTGCCTGGTGTTAATGCACTGTGACAAATTTCTGAAACAACAGCAAACATCTGTACAGTCCTCACTTCGTATCCTTTTTTGATGACACAAGTTAGATTGACCAAGACATTAGTGACAGTTGAACTGTCAAAGAAATTTTTCATATATCTTGTTCTTTGAATTCCTGGTGGTGGTGCAGACTACATAGTATTTTTCATTACATTTTGTGCACACACAAAAGAAAAATCCATTATTATGAAACCTTTCTATCACTAAAATGTGAACTTGACAGATTAACTGTATGATCTTTGACTGTAATCTTCATCCTTCCCTTTCATTTGATTATTAAACTTGCTTGCGTGTCTTGTCTGGTTTTGATTTTAAGCTCTTCGGGGCAGAATCATGTCTTTTAATATGCTTGTACAGTGCCCAGAGCAATTAGCTCTGATCCCCATTAGGTCTGCTAGTTTCTTCTGTAATATTGATGATAATATTACTAATATTGAACATTTAGTCATCTGTAATTATAATTTGATTTGCACTAAGGTTTTGATCTAACATTTTTTCATATAATTGTGTATTTTACTTGTTTGTATAAAAGAAACACAAAACAAAAAAACGCTTTGACAGGCTATCTTACCTAGTAATGTGTTTGATTTATTATTTTATAAAATATTTAAGGACGCTGGCAAAATATACTTCATTTTTAAAGCCTTTCAATTTTTTATGTTTACTATTGTTTTATATCTCCTTGGAAGTTTGGAAGCTGCAACCTGTTTTCTTACTGAAATGTTTTTTTCCACCCTCCTCTTTATTGCATGCACACACTTGTTTAGTGTTATAAAAGTACTTATGGGTGTTGGGCTACTGGCGTTACCTTAAAATAAGCATACAAGAACCTAGGTTTGTGTGTTTTTGTTTTTGTTTTTCCAAGGGTCATGGAAGAATTATGTGGACTTTGCGGAGAGGAAAATTAGATAGTTCAAAGTCTAGGGGCCTAATTTATCCCAGTGAATTTTACTCCAGTTTTATGCTGATTTAACTTTAATGGACTTTTTATGTTCAAGAAACCATCTTCAGTGTAGCTACACTGGTGCAACACTGGAGCTGCTGCAATAGGACCCTAGGTCTACACATATTGACATTGTTCTGTTTGAATTGTTCTATTAACTTTCAGAATCCCATTTTTTTTAAAGTACCTGATTTGTTGTGATTCACAATCTATTTTAATTTTTTTTTTATTTAGCTGATTATTTTATATGCCAGCAATAGTTGGTCGTTGGTCAGAGTTCCTTAACGTTCTCCTACAGGTTGTCTGCAGGAAGGTTATGCTGGCTATGACTGGTTTGCATCGTCTGTATTTCTGATAATGTCAGGAGAGAGAGAGAAAACATTAACATTTCTTCAGCAATTTTCCAGTCTTCTCATCTCAGCATTTCTCTGGCTGCGAAGACTGCATGTTTCTGTAAGACTTTAAAAGCTTTTCTTTTTAAAGGTGGCTTTGAAAATTTTAAAAGGAATGTTTATCAGTTTCACTGAGTTGTTGTTTCACTTTTCATTAACATCCTCTAAGTGAATGCTTGTCCCTTAAAAATTCTCTCAGAAAAATATAGATTTGACATTTGTTCAAATGGTTGTTTAAAGGCAGTGAAATAACAGGTAGACTAATGGTAATGGCAGTGTTATTGAATGTTAAAGTTGGCAATAAAATAAACTTTATTAGTTGTGTTAAATTCTTTGTGTAGGGAGAAGGTACTATTGAGTGGCCTTTTTTATTATTATTACACTGTGCAAGTTCATTGTTTTGATTATTAGCTTTGTTGTATTATAAAATCAATAAACACCACAAAATATCAGAGTTGTACAGAAAAATACTAAAATGCTTTTAGTAATTAGAAACTTCTGTACTGACCAAGTACTAAATGATTCCATATTTCAAATGGCTGGTATTTAAATCAAGCTAGTTACACAAGCTCCATAATTTTCATCCTTTGTTAAATATGATGTCATCTATTTTAAAAAATCTTTTTGGTTTGGTTAGGTATTGTACATTGTCAGGTTCTGTAACTGGTGTAAATTAAACTATCAGCTATAGTCAGTCACTAGAAAAATGTGGGTTTATTAGATGATTCTCTAGTTTTTTTTCAAGAGGGTGTTTGTATATTCCCACTTGTAGTACATACCATATGAACAGCACCTGGTCCAGTTCTGTGGCTGTTCCAGCACTGAGAAGGTTGGCTTCATTTTGTGAGTCTTGTTTGTGCTGACCATCCTCCGTACTGAGGAGTTTGGTATCTTCATAGCTATATTAACAAGTGTGGAAACTACAGGCAAAAGTATAACGGAGTTTTAGGCTAAAGATCCCCACATTAAATGTTAATTAGCTCCAACAAAACATTAACATGTACAATCCAGAACCCAACTCTACCTCCTTCTTGCCCCAAACAGAAATCTTAATCTCTCCCATTATGTAACTCAATCCCAACTGAGTTATCACCTATATGGAGTGGGGGATTGTAGTATACATGCAACCTCCTGTGAGCCAGGACCCAAAGGCGGAAGAAGGAAAAGTTCAAAGGAATGCACATCTTCCCCAAGCCAAAACCACATTACTTACAAACCACACATCCATCTACCCAGAACATTCCACATTGGTAACCTCTCATTCTTTTCTCCCATTCAAATAGAACTTCACTCCTACCCTCCATATATATTCTCCTCCACATACACACACCACACCTGGGCAAATCATGACAGCTCCATCCAACTGAACTCTCTACCCACTATATAGAATTGCAAAAAGAAACCCTCTCGTATTCTCCGCTCCTTCATTTATAAACAGTCTCCGTGTGTCTGCTTGGGCAACGGAGGGGGGTGGGAATCACACTTCCTACTCACAAAGGTAACATTCATTAAACCATATATGTAATAAGGAATTGGGCTGTCAACCGAGAGAAATAGCTGGTAAACATTTTTGTAACAGTTACTCTCTTTACAGTTTTCCACACATTTTGCCACACTTTTCTCCTGCTACCAAAGAATATTTACTTATTTAGTAGTGTCTTTTAAAGTAAAATCATACATTTTCTTTTATAGTAACTAACAATTATTATTTGTTGTTTGCTTTGTTGGTCAGGTACACCTACCTACTGACACAGCAGAATCTGGCATCCACCCCATCTATTTTTGCAGTGTTCACTACATTGAGATGTTGCTGAAGGCTGAGTTGCCACTTGTCTTTTCAGCTTTCCACATGTCTGGTTTCACTCCATCACAGGTAATTTACAAAAGCATATTAAAGCATTGTTAAATGTTTGACTTAAATCCACAAAATCAAGGATATTCAGAAAAGGTTGAAGCTACTATGGCTCAGCTACGTAACAAGCTATAAAACCCAGCCACAATAAAATGACTAAAGAATAAAGTTTTAGTCTTCAGCCACACAAAGTAAATTGTTATGAAAATCAGGTAACTATTCATTTTGTAGGTTTTTTTAATATAGATTTTTATGTTTAGGACTAAAAGTACACAGTTAAAACATTTTAAAATGGAAAACAGTTGACTTCAATGGAACTTCAGCTGAGGAGCTGCCCCTTCCTGTTTTATGCAAAAACTTGACCAAAATGTGCTGGATTTTTTTAATGGAATCATAAGGGGTAAAAAAATCTCAGTGGCACGGTCATTTCCAGTAGGGTCTTAAATTCCGTAGTACATTTGTATGATGTATGGTATAAGACAATTCAGCTTATATTGGAGTTAAAGTTCCTGATATCACAACCAATCATTTCAATTAGGTGAAAAAGCAAACCCAAATTCATATATTAATAAAAAGAACAGGAGTACTTGTGGCACCTTAGAGACTAACAAATTTAAAATATATTTCCACTCCATATGGCTAAATGCAGTGCCTTGCATAATGACAGGTTTCAGAGTAGCAGCTGTGTTAGTCTGTATCCGCAAAAAGAACAGGAGTACTTGTGCCACACAAACCTGTCTGAAACCTGTCATATATTAATGTAATACTAAGGCTGAGATATGACTCAAACACAGCAACCGTAGGTCCTCTCGTGCTTTGAAGATGTAAAGTCCAATGTAAGTGCTGTTGCTTCTAGAGATTTACTCAAGGCTATGGATGAACAAACACCCAGGCTCTTCTTCGCCCTGGGCTTAACCCATTAAAAAGGTCATTTTGTGCCAAGACTTGGGGGCCCAAGTGTGTTCTTTATGGGAATGGGTGTGGATGTGATGCAAGAATTGATTAAAAGAGAGAAAACATGAACTCATCAAGATTTACAATGTCTGAATTTGATTCTACTTCCTTATGTGTACTGCTCAGTCTTACCCATAAAGGACAAAATTTAAAATATAAGAAAAAGCTGCCTTTCAAAGTGAAAGGAACGGACTGTTTTTTTTAAAATAAGAAAGGGGAGGAAGTGTAATAGCACAGTTCACACATGACCTGATCCAGCTATCATTGAAGTCAATTGTCCTTGTCTAGTTTAGGATTAAAAATACTTTGTTAGTACCTGTTAATGAACATATCCTTACAACACACCTTTTCTCCTCCTTTAGACAAGCATAGTGAGCAGGATCTGGTCCCAGTAAAGGCTAATTGCCTGAGTTTCAGAGATGCTGAGCATTCCCAACTCCCACTGGATTCTAGTTCCTACAGGACAGATGTTCTTATCACAAAAAAGCTCACATGAAGGGAATGAATGTCGTGTATTAAAGCATTGGACTGGGATTCAGGAGATCTGGGCTCTTTTCCCATCTGTCCCAAAGCCTCCTTGTGCAATCTTGAGCAAGTCACTTTAAGGCCTCATTATCAAAGGTGTTGAGGTCAAGAATTCCCAAGTCAATGAGAGTTGTTGCTGCTCAACTCATCTGAAAATCAGTTCCTTAATTTCTTTATTCTTCAGTTCCCCATCTGTTAAGTGGAGGTAGTAATATTTCCCTACCTCCACAGGGGTGTTATGTGGATAAAATCATTGTACGTGAGGTGTTGAAATACTACAGCGATGAGCAGTTGAACAACCTACTAACTAAATAAATCAATATTGGCATTAACACCCTTATTGGAAGTCTCAGGGATGTTAAAGACTGAATGAACATGGAGATTGAACTAGCCTCCATGCAGTCCCTCCAGGGTCAGGGCTGAGGCATATTTGTGGGGCAGTGTGGAGAAAGGTACTGCACAAGCAGCAATAATGCAGGCTATTGAGTGGAATAGAGGCTTTCCCTCCAGGAATATCACTCTCACAAACACTGCACTTACTTTTAAAAATAATAAATAATCTGTCTTTGCAAAAATATATAAGATAACTTGTATGCCAAGTTTTATCACAATTCACAGTAATACCCACAGCAAGAATAAGTTTTTAATGGAAACACGTAGAATGGACACCACTGTAATAAGCACACATCCTCTGGCTACATTATTGTGTTATTTTATTGCAAAAAATAATGCTTCAATTAACTATGAAAGCAACTTTAACATATATAAATGTCAGTGTATAGGAATACACAACTGAATGCAATCTCATTCCAAAGCATAGCCGTTGTAATCTAATTAGAAACACAGTACTTTCTGCTGCTGCATATTTTTAAACACTTAGGGGCTGATTAACAAAGGATTTGTGGTCTAGAGCTAAATGAAGTGTGCTATACACAAGGGATTAAGCAACAAATTGTGATTTAGAAATGGAAAAAACAAGAGCTGCTAAAGCCCGCGTCTTCCATACCATTCAATTAAATCCAAAGGTGCCTCAGGGAAGGACCTACCATTCATTTACAAGGCACAGAAATTCTTTAATTTAAAGGGAAACACACATTAAATACACCTTCAAAGACATCCATGCCATTTAAAAAAATCTTAAGAAAATTCAATACATAAAGAATAGTTTATTTTTTCTGTCATTAAACTTTGAAAGTTGTGTTTCAACTTAAACAATTGCCTGTATAGATGTACATTACTGGAATACATGCATTGGGTTCTTCTATATAGCAGTGTCCATCAGGTCTGTACATGCATTATTTCAGGGCCATTGATATCAAATGAGGATCATGGTCCCTGCTGCACCTCAGTTCTTTTTAACCATCATAAGCAGTGAGGCCAAACTTCAAAGCTCACTTCATGATCCTTTTTCAAAACCCCTTTTTCCTGTTAGCAGAACAATAGGTGTTAAGAAGAGAATACGTTTAGGACAATTAATCTGGAGGTTTTTTCACTTTGGGGGTAAATTTGTTTTGTTGGATTGACTTTGTTGGTTAGGACAGCACTGTTATGTATCACTTTTGCATTGTTCCAACCCAGACACTATTGAGACCAACATGACTGAAGCCAGTAGCTGGCTTTGAATTATTTTTGATCTTATCCTTCTCTGACCACCTCCTGGAGAGTCACTTGTTCTTTTTAAACTCCCAAGAGTTGTGAGCCATATGGGAAGTTCTCAAAGGAGGAAAATAGTTACTGAACTTAGTGTGCTAACTGCAGTTCTTTGAGATGGTTGTCCATCGGAATTCAGACTCCCTGTATACCTTCTTTAGAGTCTCAGGTGAGGGAGTCTTCAATACATGGGAATGACTAAAGGGCATTGGGAGCCACACCTCTTTTATGCTCTTACATCCCAGTACAAGGGAAGAGTTTAAGACCGACACTGCTTGCTACAAACTTCTGTGTTTGTGCAGTAGAGGCACACTTTTCTTAAGAGTGGGGATCTACACAGGCCTCTCTTCAAGAACCACAGTTACTATGGTAAATAATATTTTTATTCAATATACCAACCACGTAGTGTATAATTTTTAAATGCATATATTAAGCCGGGGTTCTCTGCCTGTTAGTCATGACCACCAACTTATGGGTTGGGTAGGGGTTCTGGCTGGATGAGAAGGGGGCATGGGATGGTCTTGGTATGGAAAAGGGGTTTGTGGTATAGAAAAGTTATTAATTAATCACTGAATTACTGTAAGAAATTGAATTTGTTTTTGTATTTTTCTAGATTTGTCAGCAGTGGCTAGCTCAGTGTTTCTGGAATTACTTGGACTGGAGTGAGATCTGTCACTACATTGCTACATGTATTTTCCTTGGTCCTGATTATCAGATCTATATGAGTATATCTGTGTTCAAACATCTTCAGCAAGATATTCTGCAGCACACACAGACCCAAGATCTACAGGTTTTTCTCAAAGTAATGTTTTTTTCTTTAGATTACCAGATTAGAGGAAAGCTACACTTTCCAGACTGAAAAGAGATATTATTTTGCCAAACAACTGAATTTCCAGTATTGATTTTATTTTAGTCTCATTCATCTCTCTCTCTCTCTCTCTCTCTCTCTCATGTCTGTTTTCCATGAGGAACAAAGGGCCTTCACCACTACCTGCTATCTTTGCTGATCTCCTGCTGCATTCTTAGCTTGTTCCCATGTCATTCTGATAGCTTTCAGTTCTGTTTCTTTTGTGCATTTTCATGTTATCCTTCGTCTACATCATTGTCTCTTGCCCTGGGAATTCCAGTCCAAGGCCTCTACTGCTATGTTATTCAGGTCTTTCCTCCATCTGTATCAGGGCGGGCAAACTTTTTGGCCTGAGGGCCGCATCGGGTTTTGTAAAGTGTATGGAGGACCGGTTAGGGGAGGGGGTCGTGGCCTGGCCCACACCTCCTGTCTGCCCCCCCCCCGGGACCCCTGCCCCATCCACACACCCCCGCTCCCTGTCCCCTGACTGCTCCTGGACCCCCGCTGCCCCATCCAATCCCTCCTCTCATTCCTGACGCCCCCCCCCGAGACCCCTGCCCCATCCAACCACACCTTCTCCCTGTCCCCTGATTGCCCCCAGAACCCCTGCCCCTGACTACCCCCTGCCGCCCCATCCAACCCCCCCTCCTTCCTGACTGCCCCCCGGGATTCCTGCCCTGCCCCATTCAACCCCCTGTTTTCCCCCTGACCGCCATCCACACCCGCGCCCCCTGACCACCACCCCAAACTCCCCTGCTCTCTATCCAACCCCCCTGCTCCCTGCCCCCTTACCGTGCTGCCTGGAGCACCGGTGGCTGGCGGTGCTACAGCTGCGCCGCCTGGCTGGAGCTGGGCCACGCTGCCGCCGCCGCCGCCACCACCACATAGCACAGAACACTGGGTCAGGCCGGGCTCTGCAGCTGTGCTGCCCCAGGAGCTCACAGACCTGCCGCCCAGAGCATTGCGCCAGCGGCGGAGCGAGCGAGCTAAGGCTGCGGGGGAGGGGGAACAGTGGGGGAGGGGCCGGGGGCTAGCCTCCAGGGCCAGGAACTTGGGGGCCGGGCAGGACAGTCCCGCGGGCTGTAGTTTGCCCACCCCTGATCTATGTTCTAGCCAACTTAATTGTTTTTATGTAATTTGCTTTCCTATTGGTTTCTGTTTCGTCATTCTCCAGAGTTGTTTATTTGTGACTTTTTTCTAGCCATCTGATATTGAAGATTTGTCTAAGGCGGCTGTTAATGAAAACTTGGAATTTAAATAATATGGTCATAATAGGTCTCCAAGTTTCAGTGCCACATAGTAAGACCAACTGTACAGTGGTGTTATATATTCAAAGTTTAGTTTGGAGGGAAAGATTTCTGTTTCTCCAGATTGGCTTTAGAGTTACAAACACGTCTGGCTTTTACTCTTCTGGTTTTAAAGTCTTCATCTGTTCCACCCATTGTATTTACAGTGTTGCCAAGATATTTAAAATAGCAGGCTTCTTCTTTGTCAGTCTCTGAAATTTCTGTTGGTGTTCCATGTTGTGTGTTGATTCTCATGGTTTTAGTTTTCTTGGTGTTGATTTTTCAATCTTACTAACTCTGCAGAGGCCTGGCGGTCAGACGTTGGAGCTTTCATGTCTCTGTGAGTATGGTATAGCAAGTTGATGTAATCTGCAAAGTCAAGCTCCTGTTAACTTGTGTGGCAGTCCATTGTCTGACCCTGTGGTCTTTCTCATTACCCAATCCCCTACCAGTAAAAAAGAACATAGGTGACATAAGACATTCTTGTCTGACACCTACAGTAATCTTGAATGATTTAATCAGTTCACTGCTTTGTATTACTTAGCAAGTCATATTTTCATAGACGCTCTGAATGATGTTCACATATTTCTGAGGGAAATTTCCATAATGGCACAACAACTTCCATAAAACAGTTTTATCCTCTATATGGCTTTTTGGAAATCTATAAAATCAATATAAAGTGGTAAATGCCATTTGATCAACAGTTCTATGATGACACATAGGGTTACTATTTGATCTATACATGATTTCTCTTGTTTGAACAATACCTCTTCTTGTTGAAATTGTGACCCTACCACTTTCTTTATTCTATCTAGAATAATACCTTTAAATACCTTACTTGGAATAGAAAGCAATTGAATGCCCCTCCAGTTTTTACCCTTACTGAAGTCTCCTTTCTTTGGAAACTTCACTATATGACCCTTTTTTCACTTGTCATTCACTTATACTGTAGTTATATTTCTTCATCAAGCAGGGCAAAAAAGTATAGTGTTCTCCAGAGAAAAGTACTGATACATATAGGCCTTTTCCAGCTCCTATTGGAATCAGTGGAAAAATTCCTATTGACTCCAATGGGAAGTGGATTGGACTCTAACTCCCTCTGTATGTACGTGGCTTCCATTCAGAATTAGGTGTGTTTCAGAGGTGTAGAGTTATGCAGTATCCTCCTACTGAAGCTTGAAAACATTTGAATCACAAAGTTTTCCCTTCAGATGATTGTTATTTTGATAGCTGCCTCTTTAGAAGGACTTTGCAAGGTTTGCTCATTTCTATTATTGTAGGCTTATAGTTAGCGTTCCTCCTGCCATGAATATCACCTGGATGGATTATAAAGCCTGGGAGGGAAACTGTCTTTTCAATAAAATCTTAAGATATTTTATACTAAACCTTGAACAGCTGCCAAGATGATCTCTACCCTTCATTCATTTCCACAAATATTGTTTGTACAGCATGCCACCAGTTTAAGATTTGGAGAAAGAAGGTGAATTGAGAATTTGAAATCTAATTTAAAATATTAAAATATAGATTTTGATTTATTTCATAGATTTGTAGACTTGATAAACAAAGTTGCACATTACTTGCAATGGGTAGTTTTCCTCCTAGTTCACAGGTAATATTGACTGGTTCAAGATCAGTTTGGCTATGTCTGTGAGAGCAGTTATAGAACAGGAACAAGACAAACATACCATCCTGGCTGGCTGAGTTTCATTCAGGTTTTTTTTTTAATAGTGGTTTTAGATGTTCTAAAGAATCTGCAAACTATGACCTATGGGATTCAACCCCCTTATTCAACCTCCATGTTCTCTTTGTTAATGCTTCACTTTAGGAGGTGAAGGTGCCAGCTTCCTCTAAACAAAGTAATGGTTTGAGCCCTTGTTCAAGAAGTCATTATTTAAAGTTAATAGCGGCACCAATCACTATTCTGTTCTGGACTTTCCCTTTTCTCCACTGGTATCATTGGTCATTGATTTCCTCCTTCTGGGGATGGACAAAGATCAGGTTTCTATGTTGACACTGCAATATTCCAGATGGTGGTGAGCTTTAATGATTAGCATCATTAGAGAACCACTGCCATGACAAACATAAAAAGCACAAAACTTTTATACCATGCTGATGGAGAAGCAAGCAGCATATTCTGATTTAGAAACACATATGGTGAATGTTTCCTGTTTATTATTGTGAAAATATAGATCAAAATAGTTGAACAAAATGCTCTGCTTCCCAATCAAAATAACCAGTAGATTGGCAAGACACCTGAAAAGACTAAGCATCAGCAGGTGGACTCAACAACCATCTGTACATTCACCAAGGAAATGAGCTTCAATGCAATCCCTGACCATGGAAGAAAGACTGTACTCCACTCCAGTAAAAATCAGGCTTTTGAAAAGCAAAGTACTTAATTAAAATACTTCAAGTAAATCCTGTGTATTATGTTAAAAAGAATTAATAATTTTAAAATAATCAGATTAATTTCCACGCAATCAGCAAGCTGTCAAATGATCTGATTTGCTAGCGAGGGAAGAGGGTGAACTTGGCTGACAGGGTGATGGAAAAGAAACAGGAGCAGCTGAAAGGTTCAGGGCTGCCCAGAGGATTCAGGGGGCCTGGGGCAAAGCAATTTCGGGGGCCCCTTCCATAAAAAAAAGTTGCAATACTATAGTAACATGTATTTGGAAATGTAAAAAATAACCAGTGAAATACATTCAAAAATTAATTTTTAATAAATTGAAAATAGACAAAATATATTATTTAAAAACATTAAATGCTTTAATGGTATGTATTGCAATTACATAATGCTTCTTATGAAATCATTTTTTTACAAATTGTTCTGAACGTTAATTATACAGCTGCAATTTTTTTCCTCGCTTTCATTTTGGCGAACTCATTAATAATGTCATCAAAACTTATGTCTTTGGCCATTTCATATTCTATGCTCAAGGTGAGCAAATGGTTCAGCCTTTCTTCCCCGATGGCTGAACGCAAACGATTTTTAATCAATGTTAGCTTACTAAATGCATGCTCTCCCGATGCTACCGATGTTTACGCCTACTGTTAGTAGGCGTAAACAAATACAAATCTGTGGAAACACATTTTCCAACCCTTTTTTGAAGAGAGCATTAAGAAGTGTAAGTGCAGAGGTTATATGTCCATCAACTCTTAAGTTGGAATCTTCTTTTATTTTGTAAAAGATTCTAAGTTCCTCTTTAAGATCTTCTCTCTGGAGGTCTTTTGGATATGCTGTGGCCAAAGTGTCAACAAAATTTTCTATAGAAGATTCATCCACTTTATCTGGCGGACACAAAATGAGTGAAAATAAATTTGAGACTTCAGCCATTCTTTCACCAAGCTAGCTCAGACAGAAGCAAATCCATTGTCGGGAAGAACACCTGTACTTTGAACTGAATATGGGGAGAGTCAAACGTATAGTCTGCATCCCCTGTGTAGTCAAAGAATCGCTTGTTCTTCCGGATCCTTGAGTCACTTTTCATTTTTGGGTCAATGCCGAGGCTTGAAGCGACTTGTTTGGCTTCTTCAAAAAAAATTGGCCAAGAATCTTTCAATGTTTGAATTTCCTTTACTAAGTTGCTCACGTGTTTAGCTCCCTCTTCCACTGTTAATTTGGCACTTTGTAGGACCTTGTTCTTATCATCAATACAATGAAGCACTTTAAACCATATTGTAGTAAGAAGTACAAATTCAAATGACTTAAGCCACTTAATCAAACAGTCAACATCTGCCTGGATTTCGGGAGGTAAATGAAGCTCCTCTTCAATTTTAATTAAACTTTCCAGCATGCCTGTGTGATTTTTGATTAGGGGGCAAACAGCATCAACTCTTGTGCTCCAACTAGTTTTAGATACAGAGTGAAGAGATATATTCACAGTGGTCTGCAAAATTTTCCATCTCGCAGGGCTAAGAGCAAATACTTTATAGAGTTTCTGAACATTTCCAAAATATGTTTTTACCTCTGCACTGGTTTCCATAGTGTGGGTGCCACAGAGGTTCAGCATGTGAGCGCTGCATGGAGAAAAATAGGCTTGGGCATTTTCTTCCAAAATTCTTGTCTTTACTCCCTGAAATTTTCCTGACATGTAAACCTGCAGCTTTGGGGCAAGTAATTCAGACCCTGGGTCTTTGTTGGAGCAGGAGTGTCTGGCTCAGCAAGACAGGGTGCTGGAGTCCTGAGCTGGCAGGGAAAGCAGGGCTAGAAGCAGGGCCGGCTTTACTGTTTTTGCCGCCCCAAGCAGCGCGCCGAATTGCCACCGCGGACGGCGGGGGCATTCCATGTGCCCACGGCCAGCTCTAACTTTTTAGCCACCCCAAGCAAAAAAAAAAAGCGCTGCCCCGCCCTAACAACCCCCCCAGCGCCGCCCCGCCAAACCAAAAATGAAAACAACCTCCCCCCAGTGCTGCCCCGCCGAACCAAGCGCCGTCCCGCCAAACCAAAAACGAAAACAACCTCCCCCCAGCGCTGCCCTGCTGAACCAAAAAAAAAAAAAAACCGAGCGCCGCCCTGCCGAAACAAAACAAGCAAACAAACAAAAAAAACCCGAGCACCGCCCCGCCACCCCAAGATTGGCCGCCCCTTACAAGGTACCGCCCCAAGCACGTGCTTGGTCGGCTGGTGCCTGGAGCCGGCCCTGGCTAGAAGTAGTCTCTCTGGGCACATCAGGTGGGGTGGTGGCAGCTCCCTCCCAAGGGGTTTCTTTCCTTATGTACCCCGTGTTGCCCCCCTGGCCCCGGTCCCCCATGCCGCTTACCCCTGCCTCTCCCCTCTCTCAGAGCCTCAGCGTGCGCTGCTGTCCACGAGCTGCCCTCGACAGCACTACAGGGGCGTGACTCCAGTGGGACCGGAGTTCGCGTCGCAGCCCCGCCCCTTTACCACGCGGCTGAGCGGCTCTGGCTCAGCCGAAGGAGGCGGAGCTCAGGTCCTGCTGGAGCCACGCCACGCTGCAGCGCTTCCAGGACCGCTCCTACGTGGCGGCGCGCTGAGGCGCCGGGGGAAGATGGGGCAGGGCCCCATGGCCCCGGGGCGGGGGAGCATCAAACATGGGGCCGGGGGCCCCTGCGGGGCCTGGGGCAAATTGCCCCACTTGCCCCCCCCCCCCCTCTGGGTAGCCCTGGAAAGGTTGTTTAAAAGTACTTACAAAATAAGGGCTAAATCATCAGTTTATGATATAGCTCATTGCAAGGAGCAGTGCTGTTTTTCTGCAGCATGGAATCAGTCTCCCCACTGCTTTGGGGATGGAGTATATCATGACAGATCTATCCCTGCCACGGCATATGCTCCCCACCACACCAACATAGCTGCTCTGGTGGCAAATTGGTGGGCCAGGATCAAAACTGCACCTACGTCTTGCTCCCACTTGCAAAGGAAAGGGATGTAGTGGCTGTGTTGAGCTTGCTTCCCCTTTTGTGCTGCTACCTGTGTAGCAATACAAGAAGTAGCTGGTATAGGAAAGTAAGGGGGTGTTTTGCATCCCTGTGTTACCATGCCGCTTATGCCCCAATTTGGCACTAAGCAACTTTGTAGCAATTTTACATGCATTTCTTGTTTTGCTTGTTTGTAGTTCATATTTTTTCTTTTCTGTTTAACACATTGATGAGCAGAGGGATTATAGTGGCTAGTGGGGGTGGCCAGTGTGGGAGATGTAGGTTGGATATTAGGAAAAACTTTTTCACTAGGGGGTGGTGAAGCACTGAAATGGGTTACCTAGGGAGGTGGTGGTATCTTCTTCCTTAGAGGTTTTTAAGGTCAGGCTTGACAAAGCTCTGGCTGGGATGATTTAGTTGGGGATTTGTCCTGCTTTGAGCAGGGGGTTGGACTAGATGACCTCCTGCGGACCCTTCCAACCCTGATATTCTATGATTTTAATTAGAGAACCGAGATTTGTATATTCACTGTTTGATTACTGAGAAACTTAGGTCCTGGTTTCCTTGTACCACACTTTATAGGAAGCAGGAATGAGAGAAAAGATTGTTTAAAAGCACTGTGCAGTGAATAATCCTCTGTGGTAAATACTACTGTATACTAGAAATTGCTTCTGTTTTGCTTTTCACTTCCATAATCATTGTTTTTACATGGTGCACAAATCCTGTTAGTAAAGGATCTTGTGAGCTGGAAAGGGGTAATATTAAATTGTTGGATGGCAAGTGATTTTATTTTAAAAGGTATTAAAAATATTTAGAAACAAGAAATTGTAGGCCAGCTCTTACTAATCTAAACTCAGTCATGCAACTCCCACTATTTTAGTCAAAGGGATTCTTTACACACCGTAAGAATCGCATGATTGAGACCAAGCAAAATAATCACAATTATTCACTGTGGCTATTTTATTATTAAAGAAAGGAAGTGAAACATAAAACAACACAAGTGACAGAACATAACTGATAAACTGGTTATTTGCATTACATTCTCTTCTGTATGATGTTCTGTGGAGAGCTTTGAGCAGAGATTTCACCTCTGAGAATGAGGCTGCCTTTGATGGGGCACTTTTCTCTTGGTAAATTGAGACCAATATCTTATTTTCCAAAATTATCCTGAAGCCAGTCTTAGTACATCCTTAAGTAACTAAGAAGGTTTATAAATAGGCAAAATATTTTTTTTAAGGAAAGGTGGATATTGTTGGTTATTAATAATAGCCAGACATTTTTTAATTAGGCAAAGTAAGCAATATTAACTAAATCCTGTGACATCGAAGAAAGTGTTTGAGTCAGTTATTTAATAGAAGACATTTAAGGAGCTGTCTTGAGACAGGCAAATTCTGAATATTAAGAATCTTAAATCCAGGAGAAACTGTTAAATAAGTTATAATAATATTTCCATATGCCAGTAAAATCATTACAAGAGTTTTATACAGTATCTAATCCCTTGTGAGTGTCTTAGTTAACTTTCTCTCACCAATCCATGAGAGGTCTTTGGGAAGTTTTCCTTGGGTTAGTTTCTTCTTGAGTGTTCTGTTTTTCTGACCCATTGTGGCAGCTTGCTTGTAGAGATGGACAGGATGAGTTGATGAATACTAGCTCTTTAAGCAGGATAGCAGAGAGTATGTGTGTGAGAGGGAGAGGTGCTCAATTCAAAGGTTTTTTTTTAATACTCATCTCCTTCCTATTTTCATTAAATTATAGGAAAATGCACCTCTTTCAGGGTTGTTTAGATCCAAAGTTGGTTGCTATCACTCTTCCATTGACTCCATGCCTTCAGGGTTGTCTTAGGTAAGGGGCGAGCGAACTTTTTGGCCTGAGGGCCACATTGGGTTTTGGAAATTGTATGGAGGGCCGGACAGGGGAGGGCCGGTTAGGGGAGGGGGGCGTGGCCTGGCCGCCACCTCCTATCAGCCCCCCCCCCGCTTCTCGCCCCCTGACGGCCCACGCCCACTGCTCCCGGAACCCCTGACTGTCCCCCGCCGCCCCATCCAACCCTCCCCCTTCCTGACTGCCCCCCCGGACCCCTGCCCCCATTCAATTCCCCTGTTCCCTGCCCTCTGACCGCCCCGCCCCCTATCCACACCCCCGCCCCCTGACTACCACCCTGAACTCCCCTGCCCTCTATCCAACACCCTTGCCCCCTTACTGCGCTGCCTGGAGCACTGGTGGCTGGCGGCACTACAGCCACGCACTGCGCATCACAGAGCACTGCCCCAGGAGCTCGCAGCCCCGCGCCCAGAGCATTGCGCCGGCGGTGGGGCGAGCTGAGGTTGCAGGGGAGGGGCTGGGGGCTAGCCTCCCAGGGCAGGAGCTCAGGGGCCGGGCAGGAGGATCTCGCGGGCCGGATGTGGCTTGCAGGCCGTAGTTTGCCCACCTCTGTCTTAGGTGATGCCTTCAGTTCCTGAATATGCAGTCTAATGGAAACAGAACATTGTTAACTGCCTTTGTTCTTCTTATGGCTGGAAACCATCAGATAACTTTTAAAAGTTAGTTTTAACTTTTTATTCAGTCCATTTTTGAGATATTCCTTCAATTTTATTAGAGTTTCACAGTAAATAAAATTCTCTTTTCAAAAAGTCCAAAACCTCCTGTTCTTTATGTAAACGTTTTCAGTTTTTAAAATGCACTTTTAATACTAAATATTTTTAAAGAATGTCCTTAGCTTAAATAGTTATTAAAGAAGTTGTTGATGCTACATGACAATTTTTGGAAAGATGTAAGGGGTCTTACAATATTACAGTAGGTATGGTACATAAGTTGCAGTATGATGTGCTGTATTGCTTACTCCTGGGGGGATTCTGCACCAAAAAATTCAAAATTCTGCATATTTTATTTGTCAAAATAATGCAATACACTCACACCAGTTTCAATTTGTTGGGTAATTTATTTAAACTACAATACAGAAAAAAGTCACAATAACTATTCAGCATTTCCTAAACACATGAAATTTAAGTTACAAACAGTTGGTAACTAATACCCTGCATTCCAGTTATAATTCTGGAATTTCATTTAAATTACATTACAGAACACCAAACAGCCAAAAAAAAAAAAGGAGAATGTCATTTTAAATTGCTCAGACTTTCACACATGAAAGTCATACAGTTTTGCTAATCATTGTCCTGCATTTCTGTGCAATCCAGTATTTTCATTTAAATTATAGTACAGAAAACAGAGCCTTCAAGTTTTTCTCACTTAGTGATTTCCTTCTGCTAGAAAGGATCCAATTGTACAGTGAAAAACTTCTCTCTACATCTGCAGAATTTGAGATAGCATTTATGCAATTCAAGGCCAGTTTGGCGATATTTGGAATTCTCTGTGTCACTGAAAGTCAAAACACTTGGAGTCAAGTAACAGAGAGGGGTAGCCGTGTTAGTCTGAATCTGTAAAAAGCAACAGAGGGTCCTGTGGCACCTTTAAAACTAACAGTAGTATTGGAGCATAAGCTTTCGTGGGTGAATGCCCACTTCATCAGACGCAAGTAATGGAAATTTCCAGAGGCAGGTATAAATCAGTATGGAGATAACGAGGTTAGTTCAATCAGGGAGGGTGAGGTGCTCTGCTAGCAGTTCAGGTGTGAACACCAAGGGAGGAGAAACTGCTTCTGTAGTTGGATAGCCATTCACAGTCTTTGTTTAATCCTGATCTGATGGTGTCAAATTTGCAAATGAACTGGAGCACAGCAGTTTCTCTTTGGAGTCTGGTCCTGAAGTTTTTTTGCTGTAAGATGGCTACCTTTACATCTGCTATTGTGTGGCCAGGGAGGTTGAAGTGTTCTCCTACAGGTTTTTGTATATTGCCATTCCTGATATCTGACTTGTGTCCATTTATCCTCTTGCGTAGTGACTGTCCAGTTTGGCCAATGTACATAGCAGAGGGGCATTGCTGGCACATGATGGCATATATAACATTGGTGGACGTGCAGGTGAATGAGCCGGTGATGTTGTAGCTGATCTGGTTAGGTCCTGTGATGGAGGTCAACAAAAATAGGTTGACTTTGAATAGCTTCAGGCACAATCTTTTCCCTGTACAATTTTAGCTCCTGTTGAGACACCTCAGAAAAACCACGTATTGCTGGCAGATTTTTATTTTTTTTTGCATTTTTCTGCACAGAAAAATGTGGGCTATATGAATTCTGGAATTCTGACAGAAGTAATTGCTTTCTTGTTTTTCAAACCATGGCAAGGCATTTCCAGTGTACTAAAGGCATTAGAATGTGAAGGGATGTTATATCTTTTTTTTTTTTTAATCAGGAAAAATGGTTCATATAAGTCATCATTTGTAGTACTGGTGTTCATAAAAATTGAGATTCTCTTGTATTATACACTAGAAGTGCCACCCACATGCCGCACTGAATATCCAGGGCTGATTTGTGTTTGGAGGGGAGTATGATAGTAAGTGCTTTGAGGGAGAGTCCAAGGTAGGAGAAGGTAGGAGAAAAGAAAAGGAGATGCCAAGACAACAAAGGAGGAAGAGAGCGGCAAAAGAAAAAATAAATCTTATGTCAGGAACAGTGCATCTTATTATTTACAGACGAAAAGAAAGTGGTTAGGGCTCTATAGAACGGGCAAATTATCAGACTAAGGTACTTTAAAAATTTGTCTCTTTCACATTTTAGCTCCTATTTTTTTATGTATAATGGAAAAGATTCTTGAACCATATAATGTTCATAACATGTGAATATTTAGAGAATTTTAAGAGTTAGGGCTAATATTACCTGGTGCTGAATGTAATGCTTGTCTGTAGCTTCTTTTTTTGTGTGCAAATAAAACTCTCCTCATATTTTTAAGGAAAAGTATATTTTTTTGAAATTGGAATAGTAAGGTAGGCCAGTATGGAAAGACAGTGGTGGTTATAAGCAAGATAAATAATTTGTTTGCTGACCAATCATGATCCTTTACTTGAGAAAATATAAGTGGCAGAGGGTGAAAAAATAAAATATACAACCATCAAGCACTATACCATATATTTATATATGATAGGGAGGGTTGGGGATTCTGTACATATCAAATGACTCCTATTAATAAGAAATGGAGGAGATGTAGCACATCTAAAGAAATGGTAAAATGTATAGTCAACTCCTTTTGCAATTACTATGTATGCAGAAACTTTTATACTTCTATTTTATTAGTACTGTTTCAGTACAGTAAGTGGATAATCCCTGCACTGGGAAGTTAAAACTCAAGAAAACTAGTAGCTGGCCAACAGCATTATGGGTATTAAACCGAATTAACCCTATTGGCAGTCCATAAAATTGCTGAACTTGAATTAATAAAATAATAGAGTAGATCAGTGGTGGGCAACCTGCGGCCCGCGGACCACACCCGGCCTGTCAGGGTAATCCACTGGCGGGCTGCGAGACAGTTTGTTTACATCGACCGTACGCAGGCACGGCCTCCCGTAGCTCCGTGGCGCGGGCAAGAAGCAAGAGAGACAGACTTAATCCTTTTGGAGGACGCCTTATTTGTTCAACTTTCTGTATCAAAAAGCTGGAGTCATCAGATGCCAGTACATCAATCACTGAAAAGAAAGGAAAAAACATCCATTACAGCTTGCCCGCATAGAGGCTTTAGCTCTTCGGGAACTCTCAGTGCTGGAGGTTCCCAGTGCCTTGCGGTCCAGTGATTTCGGTGCCATCAGTACTGGGGCAGATTTTTCAATTGGAGATCGCTTTCTTTTAGTAATTCTCGGTGTGGGGATGTCTGCAACTGCTTTTTGGTAGCCTTTCTAGGAGCAGGTTTCTTGGCAGCCATTGTTGAAGCGGAGCCCCTATCAGAGGCTACTGCTGGCGACCATTGGCCAGAGGGTGACCTGAACTCAGGGTTGGAGGCTGGCCTGAGGTATTTCTCCATCATGAGGCGCTTCAGTTGGAGATCCCTGGCTTTTCTTGTCCTAGCTGTCAGTTTTCTGCAGTATGGGCACTTTTGAGTAATGTGTGTCTCACCAAGGCAGTGGACAACACTGAGTGTGATAATCCGAGACCAGAATCTGCAAGTCAGGCAGCGTTTAAAGCCAGGTGAGCTGGGCATGCCTGAGAGTCGGTCTCTTAGAGAAAAAAAACAAGGGTAAACCCTGTCTGAGACTAAGGCTGTATGCCTGTGAGAGAGGCAGGGGTAGATAGGGAAAGTAAAGGATTTTTTTTTAATTGTAAAGAAATTAGAATAATGCAAGGGGCTAGGGAAACTAACTACAACTAAGCTAACACTATCACTGTGAACTATCTACTATAAATCTTATCTGAGGTAAGATAGGGCGCTGCTGATTGCGCCGACTCAAGCCAAAGGCGGTAGAGAAGGAACTGGGGGATAGCTGGCTGCGCACCGCTATGTAACTGCTTGGAGCGGCGCGAGACGGCAATGGTGTGTGCATGGCACAACTGGACACTGCTACCACAAATCTCCGATTGCAAGCGCAGGACGTCAAGGCACCTAAATTGGAGCACCCACAAGGACACTCCTTGAAGAAGAACCCAGAGTTCACACACTAAAGTGAAATCTTCCAGCTTGGCACCCACAGAGCTGAAAAAAATCTTGGCACTGAGCGTTACAATGGCGCCACCTGCTGTACCTATGCCTCACAGCTCTAAATCCTCGGCACTGGCAGTTTCAACTCATGCTCCTGGGCTGTCCACCATGCCGTCCCCCGCACCGAACTTCACGGTTCCGCAGCAATTCACGAGGCATGTAGACCTGATAGTGGCCTCAACGCCTGAATCTCCTCTACTTGACACCGAGGGTACCCCATCTAGATCACTAGTAAGCCAGCTTACTACTCCTTGCAACTCAGCCCCCCCACTATATATCTGCAGGTGGTTGGTGTTGAGGAAGAAGAGGATGATGCAGTTGTAACCTTTCTGCCCATCTAAGTTGGCAGCAACAAGGGCCGGGTTCTGTATCTAGGGGTTCCATTTCAATAATGCAATGCAAAACCGGCTCGAGCCCCCACCCAGTGACCTGGGACAATTACATACAACCCCCTGGGCGCCTCTAAGAGGCAATTCTTCCCCTCTCGCAAGCACGGAGTCTGAGTGTAGCAGAAAATGTTTAATAACATGAGGTAAACGACATCAGCATTAAATTGGAAAAAACACCACAAACAGGATTCATAACACAAACCATGAGCAAAAGTCCCACCCCAGCAAATTGGGCCGTGTCCTTTCCCTTTGGTTCTTGAATCCAGCAACCCAAAAATCACCCAGAGTCCCCAAAGTCCAACACCCCCCAAGTCTCTTGGGTCCAGCAACCACCAAAAGTCCAACAACCCCCAAATTCTCTGTCCCTGGTCAGTGCAGCCCCAGAGTAAAAGGGGGGCACGCAGGGTGTTAAGGGGCACCTTATGTGATCCGAGGCCGACCGGCCGTCTCTCCATGGGGTTCCGCCGCAGCCTTCACCACGAGCCAGTCCACTTCCTGCCGTCCCATGAACTGCTCTGCTCTACGAGCTGCTCCGCTCCGCTCACCGACCTGTGAGCTGCTCCGGCCATCCCTGCAAATGGCTCCGCTCCGCTCACCGACCTGTGAGCCGCTCCAACCGTCCCCGCAAGGCTCCGCGCCGCTCGCTGCTCCTCCAGCCGTCCCCACAAACTGCTCCGCCAGCCGCTTAGCAATATATCTTCAGGCTCCCCCACTAGTTAACAAAGCACTCAGTGATCTCAGCTCTTAGTAACTTTAGCTCTTTTGTGATTTCAGCTGTTAGGGATTTCAGCTCGTAGTAGGGGAGCCCTAGTGCTGGTGCACCATTGGCCCAAAGTGAATTCAGCTCAGTAGCCTGTAACTAGACTCCTAATGGTATCAAAGTTAGCTCTGACATTCAAAAGTGGAGAGAAGAATTGGTGTTTCAGGCCCTCAAAAGGGGCCCATACCATCAGGTACAAATACCCATCCCCATCCTCTCTCAATTCACTGAGTTGTGGAACCCATGTCGCTTGTCTAGCGAGTGCGACTTAGGTGATGGTGAGACCCTCTGTCATAAAACAGTTTCATTGTCCTTGATTCACATAATCAGGGTAACAACACTTTATTCCTCTTGCCCCAATAACAGAGAAACGGGGGATCCCACCCCATCCAAAGTAACCACTATCAGTTGCTGTTGTCTCATGCCAGGCGGGTGGGTGTGCCTATGCAAACAAGATCAGCCCCTGGAGTTCTTTTCCACACTCGCCATAATTCACCACCAGATGTCAGGGTAGAGCTCATCCTGACTCTGCTTACACAGTAATAAATACTCTTCGCCACTTCTCACCCAAGCCAGGACCATCTCATCGCCAACCACCTGCAGATATATGAGGATGGTATGGTCACCCATGGGCACCACCCCCCATACCATTCCCACCTTACTGGTCATACTGGGATCCATGGGCAATGTATAGGACTGAAAACCGCAGCCGCCCTAACCAGCCTAGGTCCAGAACATCCTGGTCCCCTTCACCAACTGTCCCGGCACCTTCCGAAACACAAGAGGAAAGTCACTGAGGAACCTGAGGACACAGCCAAACATGATACTTTGCTGCCTACT
This sequence comes from Emys orbicularis, assembly GCF_028017835.1. Classification (NCBI taxonomy): domain Eukaryota; kingdom Metazoa; phylum Chordata; order Testudines; family Emydidae; genus Emys; species Emys orbicularis. Next base: position 95,459,536 of record NC_088685.1, on the reverse strand, counting down.
CACCTCTCATCTTCAACACTGGACGAAACCATAATGTCCCCCACACACACACCATGAGGGATGATTTCAAATCCTTTCAGGACCTCTTCAAAAGGGTTGCTGAATTCCTGGACATTTCATTGGCTCAGCTACCAGAAGCCCAACACAAGCTCACAGACATACTCCAGGCATCCCCTTTGGAAAAGATAGTGCCAATTAATGATGCAATCATGGAGCCTTCAAAAATAGTCTGGCAGACACCGGCTACAGCACCACCCTCATGTAAAAGATCTGACAAAAAATATTACGTACCACCAAAAGGCGTTGAGTTCCTATTTACACACCCCGCACCAAACTTCTTAATAGTAGAAGCGGTCAACCAAAGGGGGGAAACAATACCAGTCTCAAACGACCCCATACGATGAGGACTGGAAAAGGCTAGACCTTTTCAGGCGGAAAGCTTATTCTTCAGCTACACTTCAGTTCCGCATAGCCAACTATGCTGCCCTGCCAGCCAAATATACACACAAGTTGCTCACCAAAATGTCAACTTCTATTGAAAATTTACCAGATGACAAAAAAGTACAGTACAAGGCAAACTTTTCTGAAGGGTCTCTCATCGCTAGGACAGCCCTCCAGCCCTCCCTTGACTCGGCCAGACACAGCAGCATGAGCCATTGTGATATCTGTGGTCATGGGCTCCACCTCTCCGGGTTCCCAAGGGAGGTTCCAGGCAACGGTCGAGGACTTACCCTTCAAGGGGCGGAAACTATTTGCTGACAAAACCAATGTTTCATTACACACACTTAAAGACTCAAGGGCGACCTTAAAAACCCGTGGCATTTACATACCTGCAAACAGAGCAGGTTTTACAATCAGAGATTCCGGTCTACGCCATACTCTCAGCCCCAAAGACAGTATGACCAATGGCGTAAACAAAAACAGAACAGATGTCGGCAGAACCAAGATCAGTCTTTGACATCTCAACAATCCACCTCTAAAGAATTATTTTGAAGGTGTGGTCAAGGGCACGAGACCGCCACTCACTCTGACTCCAGAACCAGTCCCCCGCCCATTTGGAGACTCTGTCACCATACTACCCAGTCTGGAACACCATCACGACAGACAAATGATTTTTGGAGATTATCCAGAAGGGACTACTCCATCCTCTTTATTTCTATCCCGCCTTCCTCGTCCCTCTTCAGGGACCCCTCTCATGAGCACTTGTTACAACAGAAAATAAACCACCTCGTGCAATTAGGTGCCGTGGAACCTGTACCATTACAACATAGGGGGAGAGGTTTTTATTCACATTACTTACTAACTCAGAAAAAGACTGGTGGGTGGAGACCCATCCTGGATTTATGAAAACTCAACAAATTTGTGAGAACACGTTTAAAAATGGTGACTCTAGCACAATAATTCCAGCATTAGAGAAAGGAGATTGATTGATTCTCAGTCCTCGACCTTCAGGACGCTAATTTTCATATTACTATCCACTCGTCACACAGAAGATTCCTGAGATTCACCCTAGGGAAAACAGTATTTCCACCACAGACTACTACCCTTCGGCCTATCCACTGCCCCAAGGGTTTTTTTTCCCAAGGTTCTTGCTGTCATTTCAGCTCACCTATGCTGACACGGAGTACTGATATTTCTATACCTGGATGACTACCTCATACTGGCACCAACACAGCAAGAAACAATGAACGCCACACAGAGCACAATAACACTTTTCACAAACCTAGGATTGCAAATAAGCGTGCAAAAGTCCACATTGGTTCCTGTCCAAAAGTTGGAATTCATAGGAGCCTGTCTCGACTGTCTAACAGTAATAGCAATGCTACCCCAACAACGCTTCCTCACCCTAGTCAACCTAATTTCAACGATGAGGGAAAGCCCACAAACATCCGCCAGAACATGTTTACAACTCTTGGGGCACATGTTGGCAACAACATTTGTTGTCAAGCATGCCAGACTCCACATGAGAGGCTTGCAGGCCTGGCTTCGAACGGTGTATATACCGCACAGACACTCTCTCAACAGATACCTCATAATGCCACGCAGAGTAAAAGATTCGTTAACATGGTGAACACAACCAAAGAACATCTGCTCAGGAGTCCATTTCCAACAAGGAACTCCAACCATGACAATCACGACAGAGGCTTCCCTAATTGGTATGGGGAGTACATCTACTCAACAATACGGTCCAAGGCCGCTAGTCCCCAGCGGAGTCCAACCTGCACATAAACTTACTGGAACTAAGGGCAGTCCGAAATGCATGTGATCACTTTCTCCCTCTAATCAAGAACAATACAATCAAGATCTTCATGGACAATATAGCATGCATGTTTTATATAAACTGCCAAGGGGGAGCACGATCATGTACAGAGGTGATATGCCTTTGGAAATGGTGCATCACCAACAACATAGAGATATTGGCATCCTATGTGCCAGGATGTCCGAATACAACAGTGGATGTACTAACCCAGGATTTCTCACAAACCCACAAGTGGTAGATGGATCCCCAAACTCTCAAATCCGTATTAAAACGATGGGGGTTCCCCACCACAGATCTATTTGAAACAGCTCAGAATGCCAAGTGCCCACAATATTGCTCCAGAGCGGGAATGGGATACCACTCCCTAGGCGACGCTCTCCTCCTAAAATGGGAGGCACCACTGATGTATGCATTTTCTCCGACCCCACTCCTAAGCCGAGTCATTCACTAGATCAAGCAGGACAAATCCAGGGTCATTCTCATAGCGCCCACGTGGCCCAGACAAATGTGGTTCCCATACTTGCATCAGATGACAGACTATCCACAAGCTCCATCAGAGTACACTTGGCTATTATTACCTCCTTCCATGACAAGGTGGACAGGGTCACCGTATTTGCTCACCCAATGATTAAACACTTCCTTAAAGGCATTGAAAACACTTATCCGACAATGATAAACCATACACCCATGTGGGACCTCAACCTTGTTCTACAAGGACTCATGGGAAAACTTCTTGAACCCCTTGCAACTTGCTCTTTGTTGCACTTATCCATGAAGGTGGCTTTTCTCATTGCCATCACGTCCACCGGATGGGTGGCAGAACTAGGTGCCCTAATGGCATACCCACCTTATAAAATATTCTTTAAAGATAAAATAATCCTATGACCCCATCCTAAATTCATATCCAAAGTCACCTCCCCTTTTCATTTAAGCCAACCCATTTACTTACCTGTATTTTTTCCTAAGCCATATGCGGACAGGAAGGAGGCCTCACTGCACACATTGGATGTTCTCAGAGCATTAGTTTTCTACATTGAAAGAATAAAAACATTTAGAAAATCACGTAGACTATTTGTTTCCATAATAGAATGCTCGATGGGTCAAACCATCAAAAAACAGAGACTATCCAAATGGATATCAGGATGTGTCCATTTGTGCTACCAAAACAATAGTCTACAGCCTCTCCCAGGAGTTCACACACACTTCACCAGAGCAATAGCAGCATCTGTGGCCTTTCTCAATAATGTCCCTATCACTTGACATTTGCAGAGCGGCTACCTGGGCATCAGTCCATACTTTCATTAAACACTATGCTTTAGAACAACAATCAGTGTCAGATGCTCACTTTGGAATTACTGTGTAATCCACTATCAATAGAGCAACTCCAAAGCCCCTTGCCTCCACTGAAGGGCACAGTCACCTAAAGTGGAGCACCCACAGGGACACTCCTCAAAGAGCAAGAGAGGGTTAACCACCTAGGCCTGGTCTACACTAGGAGCTTATATCGAATTTAGCGCCGTTACATCGAATTAACCCTGCACCCGTCCACACCAGGAAGCTACTTAGTTCGAAATAGAGCTCTTTTAAATTCGACTTCTGTAATCCTCGAAAACGAGAGGAGTAGCGCTAAATTCGAAATGGCAATATCGAATTAGGCTAGGTGTGGATGGAAATCGACGGTAATAGCTCCGGGAGCTATCCCACAGTGCACCACTCTGTTGACGCTCTGGACAGCAGTCTGAGCTCGGATGCTCTGACCAGCCACACAGGAAAAGCCCCGGGAAAATTTGAATTCCTTTTCCTGTCTGGCCACTTTGAATCTCATTTTCTGTTTGGACAGCGTGGAGAGCTCAGCAGCACTAGCAACGATGCAGAGCTCTCCAGCAGAGTTGGCCGTGCAATCTAATAGAAAGAGGGCCCCAGCATGGACTGATCGGGAGGTGTTGGATCTCATCGCTGTGTGGGGCGATGAGTCCGTGCTTTCAGAGCTGCGCTCCAAAAGAAGGAATGCAAAGATCTATGAGAAGATCTCTAAAGCCATGGCAGAGAGAGGATACAGCCGGGATGCAACGCAGTGCCGCGTGAAAATCAAGGAGCTGAGACAAGGCTACCAAAAAACCAAAGAGGCAAACCGACGCTCCGGATCCCAGCCCCACACATCACGTTTCTACGAGGCACTGCATTCCATCCTAGGTGCGGCCGCCACCACTACCCCACCAGTGACCGTGGACTCCGAGGATGGGATATTGTCCACGACCGGTTCCTCCTCGGAAATGTTAGGTGACGGGGAAGATGAGGAAGGAGATGAGGAGGACGAGGCAGTCGACAGCGCTTGCACGGCTGATTTCAACGACAGCCAGGAGCTCTTCATCACCCTTACCGAGATCCCCTACCAACCGTCCACAGCCCTTACCCCGGACACCGAATCAGGGGAAGGATCAAGCAGTGAGTGCTTTAAACATCTAAACATTTCATTTTAACATAAGTGGAATATTTATATTGTTAAGAATGGGCTTTTCAGTCACTCAGTTAAACATAGAAACTTTTATTTATAACAAAACAGGAATAATAACTATTTCAGTAATTTGTTGTTCATGATTTATTTGGCTTAGTAAACTTTTTACTACTAACTATGTATAGAAAATCAAGTACTGTCCGGATATTCATGATTAGTCCACAACACGGCCCCTCCACTCTGTAGTCCGTTATGCTCAACTTAAAGGAAAAGGCGGTCAATGTGCCCGGGAATGGACAGACAGTCCTCCTGGGATAGCTCCGCATAGCTCTCCTGGAGGTACCGCTCCAGCATGCGCACGAGGTTCAACGGCAGGGCAATCTTGTTTGGTCCCCCGTGGTAGCACACGTTCCCACGCCATGAGTCCATGAGGTAGTCGGGGATCAGTGCGCGGCACAGCATGGCGGCATATGGCCCAGGCCTCTGCATGCATTCACGCAGCATCCTTCCCCTCTCGGTCTCCGAGATCCTCATGAGGGTTATGTCACACATGACGCCCTGCTTTAAATTAGGGAGGGGAATGTTAGTATTTGGACTGCTTTACAGCCACGCGGTGGAGGCGGCAGAGGGGCAGCATACAGGGATCTTTCCCGGGGACAGCCGCGAGGTGGTGGGACAGGGGCAGAGCTCATGCTTCCCTGATTGCTGCCAGCAGAGAGTGGCCTTGCATTCAGTGCGAAAGGAGCCCAGTGCTACTATTACATGTTTAAGCTGCCACAAGTCTACGGCTTACCATATTTGCCCGCAGCAGAAGTAGAGGTGTCCTGCAACGCTTCTCTGATCGCAACTGCAGGACCCCAGACACATAAGGCGAGGGCCGAAAATTCGACCTTGTCCTGAGTGCGCATGTGAAAGGTGCAGTGCATGGTGTTGTTCACAGAGAAAGACTATGCTCTTTGTTAGCAACTTCATTTATCTGGCTCAGGAATTTACTCCCTTTTTCCCATTCCCACAGACACATCTGCGACTGTCTCCCAACCCAGCCTGGCATCACACTCCCAGAGGCTAGCGCAGATTAGAAGAAGGAAGAGAAAAACTCGTGAAGACATGTTTTATGAACTTATGGAGTGCTCACGAGAGCAGGCAGCCCAGACGACACAGTGGAGGGAGAACTTGTCACAAATGCACAGAGCAGTCATGGAACGGGAGGAGAGGTGGCGCCAGGAGGACCAGCAGGCTACTCAAACCCTGCTTGGACTAATGAGGGAGCAAACGGAGACGCTCCGGCGCCTAGTGGATGTTCTGCAAGACCGGAGGCAGGAGGACAGAGCACTGCTGCTGTCTATCTCTAACCGCCCTCCCCCGCCACCAAGTCCCACACCCCCCTCACCAAAAGTACAAAGAAGGAGGGGCGGCAAGGGCCGTTAAAACTGTCAGTCGGCCACTGCACACTGCTGCAGCAATGGAAGGCTCTCGTTCCAAAGTTTGAAAAGTCCTTTCCTACCCATCTCACACTAGCCCATGTCCAAGTTTCCTTCCCCCCCCCCCTTTTCATGTGCGGTTCGTAATAAAACATCGGTTTCTGTTAAGTACTGTTTCCGAGAGTGTCTTTTGGAGGGGATTCTGTCTGAAGGGGGGGAAGGGGTTTGTTACTTGGACAGGACAGTCACCTGTAGCAGGCTACAGAGGCGGGGGCAGGTCCAGCATCAGGACACATACACAGCACAGTCACCAGTTACCCTGGTCAGTCTGGGAGGCGGTTTTCTTGTTCTGGGGTGCGAGGGGGATTGATCTGTGACTTTGTGTCGGGGGAGGGCAGTTAGAGATCCTATGCCGCGGTCCTTATCCTGGATCACAGAGCCACGCAGCAGGGGATCTGTTACCCTCCGCCCCCTGCCAGAAAGTCACTTGGCCGACACATACATCCAGTCCCGCCCAGGACTGCTGGCAGGCTGCGTTGAAACAACCAATGCAGCACTGCGGAGCCTGTCATTCCCGGACTTTAGAAGCATCATTTGCATCAAAACAGTAAGCCCGCCCCCCGCCACAGTCTGCGTCCCCGGTTTAAAACATTCCCGCGAAAACAGTAAAAAAGAGAACCTTGTTCATTAACAGAACAGAACAGATTTTATTTGTTGGGAAGGTGGGGAAGGGGGTATGTAACTTGGAAGGATAGTCAACAGTAACTGGGTAAAGAAACGGGGGCAGGTTCAGCATCTGTGTCCACAAAGTAAAAAGTCACTGGAGACCCTGTTCAGTCAGGAACCTGGCTTTCAAAGCCTCCCTGATGCACAGTGCGTCCCGCTGTGATCTTCTAATCGCCCTGCTGTCTGGCTGGACGTAATCAGAAGCCAGGCTATTTGCCTCAACCTCCCACCCCGACATATAGGTCTCCCCCTTGCTCTCACACAAATTGTGGAGCACACAGCAAGCAGCTATCACAATGGGGATATTGGTCTCGCTGAGATCACAGCGAGTGAGTAGGCTTCTCCATCTGCCCTTGAGACGGCCAAAAGCACACTCCACCACCATTCTGCACTTGCTGAGCCGGTAGTTGAATAGTTCTTTCCCTGAGTCCAGTGCGCCAGTGTAGGGCTTCATGAGCCAGGGCATTAGCGGGTATGCAGGGTCCCCGAGGATGACTGTAGGCATCTCCACATCCCCAACAGTTACTTTGTGGTCCGGGAAGTAAATACCTTCCTGCAGCCGTCTACACAGACCAGAGTTCCTGAACACCCTAGCGTCATGAACCTTGCCAGGCCATCCAACGTAGATATTGGTAAAACGTCCCCGATGGTCCACCAGTGCTTGCAGCACCATGGAAAAGTAGCCCTTCCGGTTGATGTACTGGCTAGCCTGGTGGTCCGGTGCCAGGATAGGGATGTGAGTCCCATCTATAGCCCCACCGCAGTTTGGGAATCCCATCTCGGCAAAGCCATCTCTGATGAGCTCCACGTTTCCCAGGGTCACTACCTTAGATAGCAGTAGCTTGACGATTGCCCTGGCTACTTGCATAACAGCAACCCCCACGGTAGACTTGCCCACGCCAAACTGGTTAGCGACGGACCGGTAGCTGTCTGGCGTTGCGAGCTTCCAGAGGGCTATGGCCACTCGCTTCTGGACAGTCAGGGCTGCCCACATCCGGGTGTCCTTTCGCTTCAGGGCAGGGGACAGCAACTCACACAGTTCGAGGAAAGTCCCCTTCCGCATGCGAAAGTTGCGCAGCCACTGGGATTCATCCCAGACCTGCAGCACTATGCGGTCCCACCATTCCGTGCTGGTTTCACGGGCCCAGAATCGCCGTTCAACAGTATCAACAAGACCCAGTGACAGCGAGATGTCCTGGGCGCTGGGTCTCATGTTCTCAGAGAGGTCGGAGCTAGTGTCCGACTTCATGCCGTCACGGTAGTGCCGTAGCCTCCTCTCATGATTGATCTGCAGCTGCCTCTGGTACAGGTGGAGGAGAAGCTGCGAGGCGTTGAGAACTGCCACAACTGCAGCGATGGTCGCAGCGGGATCCATGCTCGCACTGCTGTGGCGTCCGCGCTGTCAGTAATCAGAAAAGCGCGCGAACTGATTTCCCGCCGGCGCTTTCAGGGAGGGAGGGAGGGAGGGCTTGAGTGACGGACGGATGACGACAGGCGCCCAAAAGCACCCTCGACACATTTTTTTACCCAGAAGGCATTTGGGGCTCGACCCAGAATTCCAATGGGCAGGGGGGACTGCGGGAACTGTGGGATAGCTGCCCACAGTGCACCGCTTCCAATGTCGACGCTTGCCCCGTTAGTGTGGACTCACAAAGTCTCACAAAGTCGAATTACTGTCCTTAGTGTGGACACACACGTTCGACTTAGTAATATCGATTCCACATAGTCGAATTAACTAAAATCGAAGTACTCTCGTAGTGTAGACAAGGCCCTAGTGTAGTAACTGAGGTTCTTCGAGATGGTTATCCCTGTGAGTGCTCCACTGTCTTCCCTCCTCCCCTTTACTTCAGAATTTCAGGCCGATTCTCTGAGGTAGAGAAGGAACATGGGGACAGTTGGCTGCGCACCGCTATGTAACCGCTCGGAGTGACACGAGACGGCTACGGCGCTTGCGCAGCCCAACCGGGCACTGCTACCACAAATCTCCGATTACAAGCACAGGGCAGCAAAACACCTAAAGTGGAGCACCCATAGGGACAACCATCTTGAAGGACTTCAGTTACTACACAAAGTGAATAACCCTATCTTCCACTAACCTGTTCTAGGTCCCAAGATAAATACTTGCCACCTCTATGAATAGATTAGCGAAAGAGACCTAGAGTCTTTACTCAAACAGAAGCAGTACTTGAGACTCCGTTTCACTCTGAAATAGTGATCTTCAAGAAGAGCTCCAAATCTAGGCAAACAGAAGGGATTTCTTCAACTTTCTGTTTGCAGATATGGTTTAGGGATGTGAGGTGGTTCAGTACATTCAGTTTTATTGATTATGAGGGATTTAGCCACTGTTTAATGTAGAGTGCCAATGTGTATGTTAGGCATGGGAGGAAGTTTTGCATTTGATGCCTTTAAAGACCTTATTCACCATTTGTGGAGTTGTCAGTGAGATCAGGAAGGTTTCTTGAGAGGTCCCACCTAATCCTTTGATATAACACTCACCAAAATGGAAGGATTCTCTGGCTCCTACTTATGCTTTCTGATCTGAGAGACAAAGTATAGCTGCTCAGATCCAAGACACTAAGTCTGCTTCATCCATCCAGAACCACCTCTATTGAATCAGAGCCTTTGTTGTGAAGATCTTCCCTCCTTTAGGTGCAACCTAAAACCCAGGAAATTCATATTGATCAGTCTCTCTCTTACTCAGCTCCTACTTCCAATGGTTCAGGGACTCCAGTTTCTTCATATTTGCAAGAATCTTCCTCCCAAATCTTCCCCAGCCATACGGGGAACAAATTTGTCAGGTATGGGCCCTTATGTTCAATGTACTGTTTATGGCTCTTCGGACATAAGACTTCATTTTCTGTCTACTTGACATCACTTAGGAGCATCCCTGAAAGAGTCTAGCCAACAGAGAGGCTTAAATTGAAATCTAGGTAGCTGAGGCTCATTCCAGAAAGATGGAGATTATTATGTAGAAGGGCTCCAATACATAATCCTAAAATAGATACATTTAGAGTCCATTCTATCAGAGATATAGTCCCCTCCAAGACTCATCTCCATAATATATCCACATTAGGTTCATTCTGTTAGAAGGTCAGTGTTTTCCAAGAATTTATCACACATTGGTATCTGAGATACTGAGGTTATTGTCCATATTTATGGAGATATACCTATCTCATAGAACTGGAAGGGACCCTGAAAGGTCATTGAGTCCAGCCCCCTGCCTTCACTAGCAGGACCAAGTACTGATTTTGTCCTAGATCCCTAAGTGGCCCCCTCAAGGATTGAACTCACAACCCTGGAGCTATCCCTCCCCCCAAGGAAGTAACGTGAGTAGCTAAGACCAGTTTATAGTAACTTGTGACAGATGTTGATTTTATTGGCTGCTGCTGTATGTCTGAGATTTGTAAGGCTTCAAATCACCATTTGGAATTAAATTTACACTTTTACTCAGCAATGCTCTCTGATTCTGAAGCTAAATTGGATGTTTGTTTTCAGTGGGAGTAGGCAGCCTTCTTGAGTTAAACGTTCCTTAACCCTCCCCCAGGGAATAGCTTCCGCTTGCTACCCTCCTACAGTGGAGTTCTTCAGGAAGAAACAAAGTGTACTTAGTAACTGGAATTCTCCAGAAGATTGTATATTTACACAACTGTATTCAGTGGGGGCGTTATGAAGCTGAGAGCTTTGAGAGGGGATGTGTCTTGGGAAGCACAATCCAGGCCAAAGCTCCAGGGAGCACTTGGGGATTGTGCATGCTGCACTTTCCCTTAGGATAGTACAGCCTTTTCCTTTCTCTGTGTCTAGCTGATCCACTGGCCAGTGTGTTGGTGGGGAAGGCTATGTCTCCTCTCTCTTTGAGGTGTCTTGCCGCCCCAGAATTACTTCAATCAACAGGTCTTGTGGTGCTTCCTTAAGTGCAAGGTCTTTGATTATCACTGGCCCTTGCATGGGGGTTGGGGCAAAGCTACTTTTACCTTTCCTATTTCCATCCATCCACATGAGGGTCTGGGTACTCTAGCCCACTGCCTCTGCAAATCCACATTTACTCGCCATCCTTCTCTGAATCTATGGTGTATTATAGCTAGTTTAGGTGAAGCAGAGGGGAACTGGGAATGGTTACAGGGATGGGGCCTTTTGTAATCACAGTTGGTCAGCTTTTACCAATATGTTGGTTCTTTGTACTGATGTGTGTGCATCCTCTAACAGTCAAACTGCTTTAGGATGTTTCATGGGTCTTGTCATGCAACAAAGAGGTTCTGTAATGTGGGTCTGGAGAGGCAATATATCAGGTACCTTTTCTTTCTTCTTTTTAAGGAACTAAGATGGGTTCCTACTTGGGAATGTAAAAGGAGTTTAACTCAAGGACCATTTTATTTCAGAAGTCAAATATGGCCATGAAGTGTGGTCAGTAGGTACTTTAATTAGCTTCTTATTCTCCCTTGCATAAAATATGCAGAGGGACTCAAAACAGTTTTGCAGACTGTTTCAAAGGTAGCTGAAATAAACATTATCTGGAATAATTAATAACAAATGCAATTATTTTATTTAGTTTCTATTAGACATCCAGTATAGAGCACACACACATTTAATCAATACAAACTTGGCTGCCTGAAAAAGGGAGTTAAACTCCTCCTACAACAGGATCTTTTTCCTCCAGTGCCTAGTGTAATCCTCTCCCATTCCAATATGCAAAAAAGATTCCCCAAATAGAACAAAATTGTGCCCTTGTTTGCACTTGTGAGGAGGCGAGGAAAAGGGTAAGGACATCCTTAGACCCTTATTCAAACAGGGATGCGCAGACTTTCGGCCTGTAGGAAATTGTGGTCCATGGGCTCAGCTAGGGTGACCAGATAGCAAGTGTGAAAAATCGGTACAGAGAGTGGGAGTAATAGGTGCCTATATAAGACAAAACCCTGAATATCAGGACTGTCCCAATAAAATCAGGACATCTGGTCACCCTAGGCTCAGCAGACCACTAGTTAGGGGAGATGCTCAGCTAATGCACCAGCCTGTATGCCATGTGGCCTAGCACTGTCTAGCTCCTAAATGCTTGTTACAGCATATGCTGCCTTAGCAATAACACTGCTCAGCAGATGGTCAGCACACAGGTTGTTCCTGCTCTAAGCAGTATCAAAGTGTACCAGAGAGTTTTTTCTTGGTGTCCCTGTTGAATCCAGCTCTACTCTTGGTTTCTTCTTGCAGAGGATACATCTGCCAGCATCCCTCTCCCTTGTCTACCTTGTCAGTCCCATGGAAGGATTTGGCCTGATTATCTTTTTTTTCAAACAGACTTATTTTGCCCTGTTAAATATGGACATGAAATCCAGAGCTTTATAGAATGTTCATTGTTTATGATGATGATGAAGCAAAAGTATCTTAGCCTGCTTTAAAAGAGCATATTTTGAAGATCAGTGTTCATAATTGGCTTTTAAAATATATAACTAGTGCTATTCTCCTAGCTAGCTGTTAGCAAAAAGGGTGGATCAATGTACTGGGAACCTATTCATTATACCTAGCACATTAACAACCTTAGGGCTTCCAGAGCTAGTATACACTTTGAGAAAAGAGTGTTTTTGTAACCTGTCATTTTCTATTTAAGGCTTATTTTTTATTCCTTGAAATCATCAAATGGAATGCTCTCCTAATAGTGAAGAAATGGGTTCAGTCTGAAAAAGCCATTTGTTAGCAAATTTCTAATTAGGAAGAGCTGTCTGAACATGAGCACACTGATTTTTCACTTTTAAACAAAGGGAAATAGAGTATCTGTTTGCACTATAAAACACCAAGGCAGTGACATGCAAAAGTAAAATAAGCTACCTTGAAACGTCTAAAATTAATTATACTGTAATAGTGCATCTTTTGTCATAGCTAATAATTTTTTGTGTGTATTTGTGCAGGAAGAAGCACTCCATAGATTTCGAGTGAGTGATTATTTAGAATACATGGAAAGCTTGGAGGCAACCTACAGGCCAGTGTTGCTGAGAGACATGAGGAACATTAGAATGCAGAGCACATAGATCAAGCAAACAAGCATTTCATCTTCAAGCTTTAGTTAAGTTCTGAAAGGGAATGCCGATTGTTTTATATCAGTCTTCATAAAAATTCATGCTGTGGAAATACACATATGTTAAAATCCATAATAAAGTTTTCAGAATATAGGTTTTTCAAGGGGACATCATCTGAATTGAATCAACTGAAAAATAATTAATTTTTCCAGCCATACTGTATGTATTGCCTTATTTTTATTTGGTAGATTGCTTGAGAATCTGCCCTTAGCTAACGTCAGGGTCTTGTTTGTATTCTCTGGAAGCTGTTCCCAAACTAAAACATTTTGGTCATCTCCTACCTACACCATCTTACCTAAAACTTTAAAATTCTGCACCGGTCTGGCAATAAGAAGCAGTACTGAGAATAATCACTTGGGTATCCTGTATTTATGTGAATGGGGATGAGCAAAAGCAAAGCAGCTTTCCTGGATGCAGCTGATCTGACCTTGTGGTTTGGCTGAGGAAGAATAGTTAAATCCAAGTGGAACAAAGGACTGATACTGCCCTCAGCCATAATGGTTTTAAAAATATTTCTATACCATAAATATATATTTGTAATCTTATATGCTAATTTTATATTCTCAGAATGGATAAATGGGAAGGCAGATTACTAAAATATGCATTATTCAGTACAGTCATTTTATTGATTGGCTTGACTTGTACATATTACCATTATATAAAACCTTGCACTAATAAAAGCAAGGTAATTCTGAGGTAAATAAATGAACAGTGTGGATTACTCTTCTGTCCGATCTGGAGTCAACTTCAGAAAACATGTCAAAGATGAGTGTGACATCAATTCTGGAAATTAGTGATTCATTTGTGTTTTTATACAATGATTGATTTCAACATTCTGAAATGTGTGTTTTGGTGTGTATAAGCCTGGGTTTCTGAAACAGAAGTCAAAATAATTTTGTTATGTATCACTAATACAAAAAATGGCAATTAATCTAAAATACTTTTTGCAAAACAAATGTTCATTAAGGTTCATTTACTTGTTTTATCTTTTCTGTTCATTGTGACTTCAGACAGTTAAAATACTGACTTGAAAATTGGAGTATATAAAAATAATTCCATTACAATGTAACCTATAGTTCTGTTATTACAATAGCATGGCAAGTCTATAAAAAAAAAATTCAGTGAGTTAGCTTGACATACTGGACTTTTTGCCCCAACTGATATGAATTTAACAAAGGAGTCCTAAAAATGGTACTAAAAGCACAAGAACTACTTTAAAATTACATTTTCCAAACTTGTTTCCCAATGTATAATATAAGTTTATGGTTCCCTTTCTTTCCATTATACTGGTGAGTTATTGTATTTGGTGTAGAGAATCTTGCAGTGCTTTGTTACTGTTTTTAAAAAGCTGCATCACAATAACAAGAAAAACTGAATAGAAAAAAGGGGCTATAAATTAATTTTGAAACGCTCTCTCCCTCTCTTGATTGGGATCTGAGGAAAGATGAAGCAGGTAACAATTACACTGCAGAAATCTGAATTCATCTTATGCTGAGAGGCCAAATTTTATGTCACCATGGAAAGTCTTTTGACTAAATATACAACAGTTTGATTAGTTGATAACAGTTGTTAACTGTGCCAACTACTGAGAGTCTTTTTCACCTTAATTTTGTACCATACACATCCTCTGATTTTAACAACTGAGTTAAGACCAAAAATGACTGTCCAACAGTTTCTTGGATTTCTAAGACTTAAGTACCATGTAGTTATGAACGAAGGCTTGTGCTTTCCTGGAATAGCAAAGGAATTGGATTTTCAGTGCTTACCTGCTGGTAAGATCCCAAAGGCTCTCACAGCTGGGATGCTGCCCCAGGTATCAAAGGGAGGAGACAAAGCAGAGCACTGTTCAGCTACTCCATTGAATTTGAGATATACAGATTTGTGCTCTGTGCAGACTCACTAGCAACAGCCATTGCTCTCCACCCTTCCTGTAACTATGTGGGTTACTCATATGTCCATAGTGAACATGAGGTTATAGAGTCTCCTTTGGCTGGTTCTCCATTGCCTTCCCCATTAACATATTAGAAATATGGTATTTTGGCTACATCTTGCCCTAGCATGCTGGGAGAAGATTGGGTTCTAAATGTTCATTTTTGCTAGTGTGTTTATAGGCGATGTACTCTGGTCAATATTTGCTCACTTTCATTCCACAGTGAAATCTAAGAGAAGAGTTTGCACCTGTACTTAGAACAGGAAATGACTGTGGGGCAAGCTAGCAAATGCTGACTTGTCAAAGGCTAAGTGGGTACGCATGGATGTGCTTGCATATGCAGAAGATGAACTCCAATTGGAACTTTATTCATGTACATCAGTAGGAGGAGGTCATTATTTTATCTCATTTAAATTCAGAAATGTAACTTGAATGTACCAATTTATTCCAGATTAAATAATGTGTATCTTGTTCCAGTTTTCCTTCCCTGACAGACAACTATTAGTCTTATAACTGTGGATGATGTACTTACCTGCATACCTCCAAAAACGGTTCCCTGCTTTAGCCGAGTGAGGGCTGTGCGCATTTGTGATCTCAGCCACAGCTATTCATTTATGCATTGTAGTTTTGAGCATTTGTATATGCATTCTTTTTTCCATTAGATGTTCCTTAGACAATACAGAGCCAATAATAATTTTGATCAAATTGTTTTGTTGTAGGCTAAATATGGAGTAAATGCAGAAAGGTTATTAATTATTCTTTTTTTAAACAACATTTTAAACACCAAGACAACTAATGTGAAATGTTGAAAGATGATCTGGAGCATAATCACATCTTTAAATCCATCAAACCCCAAGGAGTCGGACTTGAGAAAACGACCCCTTACCCTTTACAAAGTCTGTGATTCAGTGGATGAGAAGGAGACATCTGCTGACTTTCTAGACCAGGGTTAGGATCAAGTGACAAAAGCTGCTTCTCTTCATTTAGAGGGACTTCATACCCCAGTTTCTCCCCTTCAATAATAACACTGGTCTACAATTTTTGAGAAGTTGTCTGCTTCAGAGATAAAATGTGCTATTTATTATGTGTTTTGATGTACTGAATTCAAATATGACAATTAAAACAACTGATTGGCTACTGTTTCTAAGATATTTAAGTTTTTACATTTTATGTCTATGTATATTGTGTAGATAGTAGAGTTTTAATCATAAATTGTAAACCTAGGTCTTTTCATGTGTTTATGGTTGCTTTACATGATAATATTTCACCTGTCCTGTTTATGTAACACTTTAAAAATCAGCAAAAGGGTTATATAAATAAAATTGATTATGAAACAAAAGGCAAAAAACTATTCTGTACATAGTTTAGTCCTATTCAGTGTCTACTCGGCGCTTCTTGGCTTGTCTCTTGTATTCATTAAATGGAGCATCTCTTGTCACTGTCCAGCAATAGCCTGCAAGCAGTGATGGGCTCCATTTGCCCTGATAGCGTTTCTCCATTGTTACAATGTCCTGGTGAAATCGCTTGCCGTGCTCGTCGCTCACTGCTCCGCAGTTCGGTGGAAAAAAATCTAGATGAGAGTGCAAAAAATGTATCTTTAGTGACATGTTGCAACCAAGGCTTTTGTATGCCTTGAGGAGGTTTTCCACCAACAACCTGTAGTTGTCTGCCTTGTTGTTTCCGAGAAAATTTATTGCCACTAATTGGAAGGCTTTCCATGCCGTCTTTTCCTTGCCACGCAGTGCATGGTCAAATGCATCGTCTCGAAGAAGTTCACGAATCTGAGGACCAACAAAGACACCTTCCTTTATCTTAGCTTCACTTAACATTGGAAATTTTCCATGGAGGTACTTGAAAGCTGCTTGTGTTTTGTCAATGGCCTTGACAAAGTTCTTCATCAGACCCAGCTTGATGTGTAAGGGTGGTAACAAAATCTTCCTTGATTCAACAAGTGGTGGATGCTGAACACTTTTCCTCCCAGGCTCCAATGACTGTCGGAGCGGCCAATCTTTCTTGATGTAGTGGGAATCTCTTGCATGACTATCCCATTCACAGAGAAAACAGCAGTACTTTGTGTATCCAGTCTGCAGACCAAGCAAGACAGCAACAACCTTCAAATCGCCACAAAGCTGCCACTGATGTTGGTCATAGTTTATGCACCTCAAAAGTTGTTTCATGTTGTCATAGGTTTCCTTCATATGGACTGCATGACCAACTGGAATTGATGGCAAAACATTGCCATTATGCAGTAAAACAGCTTTAAGACTCGTCTTTGATGAATCAATGTTGAGGGCTGCAATCACACCATCGATGTTGTTGCAGGCTACAAGATCACCTTCCATGAAGAAGAATGGGACAAGATCCTTTTGACGGTCACGGAATATGGAAACCCTAACATCACCTGCCAGGAGATTCCACTGCTGTAGTCTGGAGCCCAACAGCTCTGCCTTACTCTTGGGTAGTTCCAAATCCCTGACAAGGTCATTCAGTTCACCTTGTGTTATGAGGTGTGGTTCAGAGGAGGAGGATGAGAGAAAATGTGGGTCCTGTGACATTGATGGTTCAGGACCAGAAGTTTCATTCTCTTCTTCTTCCTCGTCTGACTCAAATGAGAATGATTCTGGTGCATCAGGAACTGGCAGTCCTTCTCCGTGGGGTACTGGGCGTATAGCTGATGGAATGTTTGGATAATGCACAGTCCACTTTTTCTTCTTTGACACACCTTTCCCAACTGGAGGCACCATGCAGAAGTAACAATTGCTGGTATGATCTGTTGGCTCTCTCCAAATCATTGGCACTGCAAAAGGCATAGATTTCCTTTTCCTGTTCAACCACTGGCGAAGATGTGTTGCAGCATATGTGTGGGGCCCACCTCTTGTCCTCATCTCCAATTTTGCAGCCAAAATAAAGGTGATAGGCTTTCTTAACCATAGTGGTTATACTGCGCTTTTGTGATGCAAAAGTCACTTCACCACAAACATAGCAGAAGTTATCTGCACTGTTCACACAAGTACGAGGCATCTCTGCTCACTTTGACTAAACAGAAATGTGTCCCTTTGCAAAATCGAACACTGACAAATAAGAGAGCACGACACTGTATGATTTCGAGAGCTGATATAGGGCAATTTGTTCAGCAGAGTGATGTAAGCTTCGTTATGATTGCATCATCCATGACTTCTAGGAATAACATGATGCAATTCATATCATGTATGACGCAATACCAGCTTCAGATTGCATCATTCATTGTTTTGCCTAAAAAGCAAGTAGTGTCCAAACCCAGTCATAGATTTATTCATAGATCCAGTCAAAGATGTATTTTAGTCATTTCTGGTTTAAATTGAGATCCCTTCCCTTTATAACTCACTTATCCTCCGCCATTCCCAAGTCAAGGGTTGTATATACTGACCCAATAGCATATCTTGAAAACTAGAGCCAATCAACAATTTTAAGCATCATTTTCGTTCTCAGTGACCCAGAATTAGTAAAGTTTGACTACATTTATTTCAGAAGCATTTTGGCTGTAGAGCAGTGTAAGCAGCACATCTCTTCTTCAGGATGGAGAGAAATCTCGTCAGAAGGAGCTTCATCTCCTATTGCTTCTCATCAGTAATAGGACTACCAGAAACCATCATGTCATTGGTGAAATCTTGTTCCAATTGAAATCAGTGGCAAAATTCCCATTGATTTAACTGAGGCCAGAATTGCATCCTGTCTTCCTTCGTTGACTTTGAAGAATTGGTTTGGGAGAGAATTGTGTGGGTGCGCTTGGGAGAGATTCCCAGAACCCTCTTTCCCCTGCCCCTTCGCCTAAACCATAATCTGGCCCTAAAGATCAGATTTTTTTTAAAAATGAAAGCAGTACAATCTTTGTGCACTAATTTCAGTCACCTTTCTGAAGCCAAGTCTTGGAGCAGGATGTTGAGCCAATAAGGAACATTAGCAGCTAAGTGTCAACATGTTCCAACTGAACACTGCAGTAGTCCCACTAGTAATTACAGAACATCAGATTTGTATTTCACTCAAAATTATTGTTCTGTTAGCAAACAGGTGGGCTTTTTACCCAACCTCTGCTAAATCAGCAAAGGATTTAGATAGAAAATAAAAAGATTAAAAGGTCACAGGATGATGCCAGGTTGTCTATCAAATCTGTTTATCAAATTTCAAGAAGAAAATTTCAAGTAGAAACCTAACCTTTACAATACCTGGATGGGCCATATTGACTGTGAACTTTAAATGTGGCTAGACAGCTCAAGATAATTGTGTACTATCTGCCAAAAATTAAAACCACAAAGAGAGAAAATTCAGTATGCTGCAAAAGTTGTTCTTATGCCACCATCTATTACAGTAATGTCTCAGAATGGAAGAAAAATGATGTGGTTTCTCTAAGTCGATCTGTGCATGTGACTAGTCACATGAACAGCACCCTATAATGGGGTTTTATTCCCCATTTAAGTGATAGATTGTGTGTGTGTGATATTCGTGGTGGCAGCTTCTATTGCTGCCATTCTGAATACAGTCTCTCTAAAATAACAAGAAGGCACAAATTATGTCTGATAGTTCAAACTACATTTTCCTTTTTGCACTAAGAAATCTTAGTCAGATTACTGTGCAAGAGTATAGAGGCTTTCCACAAAGATTTTCTATTTTGATAGGTGCAAGTATCCAGCATAACAGTTCACCCTGAAGAACACACTAATATTGGAAACAAAGGGCATGCTGTGGTTAGTTCTAGTAGCAAAGCAATATAAACTACCATAGTGCCTCCTGTATATGTAGGCAGAATTACCAGGTGAAATGGGGTGCTCAGGAAAGTTTAAGTTTGGGAAGTACTTGGTTACAGAACATGTTGCAATGCACTAAGGGATTGCCACCTATGAATAAAGCTAGCTAGCTATACAAATTAGGTGTGGTTTCATCAGAACTTTTTAAAATTGAAATCTATGGCAGAAAAAAATAAAGCATCTCAGCTGTATTTGAGGTTACCCAATGTCATCACAACACTTTCTCGTAATGTGAATGAAGCAGTACTGTCAGTTTGGGGACAGTTAATTCCACTCTTAATGTCTCTTGATTTTTTTCCTATATTTCCACCGGTGTGAAATGAATACATACATATGAACACACTCAAAGGTAAAATATTAACTAATACTTGCATTCAGTAGAGCTGGGTTTTTCAGGTTTGGGGTTTTGGTTTGGTTTTTTCTATATGTAAATTTGAGGATGAGCCAGAAATTACTGACATTTTCCATTGCTGCTGCTTTTTTCTGTCTATAAAATGTGTTTGGTAGGGGCTTTTTTAATAGAAAGAAAGTGAAACTCTTAAACTTGATTAAAATAGTTTCTTAAACTGCTGGGTGGATTTCACACGTCAGTTATGTGTACTGTAGAGTGAAATAAAAGAATTATGACAATAGTTAATGCTACCACATATTTATCTAAAATCAGTGTCAGACTATCAAACCTATGTTCTCAATGCTAGTACTGTCTCTTATTTGATTTTTAAAGTACCTAACTTCATTGCCACAATGCTCTATAGCTATACCAGCTAGCAATTGTCCAGGCAGTTGTTGCGTGCTAGGCTGTTAAAACGTGAATATTTAGCAAAGTTGTGCATTTTGGATATATTGAGGATGATAGCTATTATATTACTCATCCATTATATAACCATTAATCCACATATCATTGGCAAATATGCACTACAGAAATTAATGTCTCCTGCCACAGGCATTGGGACACCCAGGGGACTGTTACCAGTTTATCAGCAACCACCCCCACTCACAAATAATAGGCATTGAAAAGAGGTCATTAAAACACCGCTTATATATAAAGCTGCCAATTCAAAAACAGCTTTCAGCATCACCACCACATCTTCAAATCATCAGGAATAATAAGATTTATATATTCAAAGACAGCTGCTACTAAAACACAGTGGATGATTTGAAGGAGTTAAAAGGTACAGTACTTCAAAAACACATTAAATAATCAGAAAGACAGGTGAGGTGTGAGTACAGAGCCAAGACTCAGGAGTTCCTGAGTGCCAATGCTAATTTTGACAGAGTCCTGCTGTGTTGCCTTGGGCAAGTCAGTTAACTTCAAATTTCCCCATCTGTAAAATGAGAACAATAATAGTCATTTCATATGGGTGTTGTGATGATTAATTAGGGAATATCTGTAGAGCACTCAGAAAATGAAACGTGCTGTATAAGAGCTAATTATTAATATCTTACAGTATAAAATCAAAAAGATTCCAGAGCGCTTTATGAATGAGAGACAGCACCACTGACATGCATCCAACTATGGGACAGAGGGAAGCAGAGCTTGAACTAAGAAGAAAAACTGCTGCTATGTCCTCTCGATGATCAGCCTAAAACACTCCAACACTACCTGGGCCACAAACATCAAGATACATCCACTCCCTGAGTGAAATTCAGCTGCAATATTCCTCCCTCCAGCCCTGGAGGATTTAAAAATAGCTTCTGCTCTCTGGTGAGATTCCCCTTTTCTAGCAGTGAAATACAATTTAATGCAGGAATATAAGGAAATAAAATACAGTTTTCTAACCTTACAGTTGTATGTTGCTTTTTCTCCCTGATCTATTTACTTCTCTCTCTCTCTGGTGCTATCCTTCTGCTCCTCTCTCTTCTTCCCTTGCTATTGTTCACTTTAATCTTCATATTTTCTTTTTCTTCTTGTGTATCAGTTTTCCCCTTTTATCATTTTCTCACCTCTGTCTCATACTTTCTTCTAACCAAGTGGCCTTTATCTCTATTCATAGCCCTCTGTCCCCTGCACCATTCCCACCCCCACACCTGTTTAGCCAACCCAGAGTCTTCCTCTGATTGCAGAAAGACTGTTTTGTTTTAAAGTGGTTTGACTTCCTATGTCAGTGTTTTGTTCACAGAATATACATCCGAATCAACATCAAATGGCAGAAGCCTGCAATTTTATTAATCAGCTGTTCAAGTCCATAAAAAGAATACAGAACCCTACCAACCCCAAATCTCATTAACTGGAAACCATAAAGAGTCCCAGACGTAGAATCATAGTAGTGTAGGACTGGAAGGGACCTCAATAGGTCATCTAGTCCAGTCCCGGCCACTCAAGGTAGGACTACATAATACCTAGACTATTCCTGACAGGTGTTTATCTCATGTTCTTAAAAAACCTCCAATGATGGAGATTTCACAACCAATTGGTTCCAATGCTTAACTACCCTGACAGGAAGTTTTTCCTAGTGTCCAATCTAAACCTGCCCTGCTGCAATTTAAGCTTATTACTTCTTGTCTTATCCTCAGAGGTTACCAAGAACATTTTTCACTCTCCTCCTTTTAACAACCTTTTATGTACTTGAAAACTGCTATTGTATTCCCCCTCAGCCTTCTCTTCTCCAGACTAACCAAACCCATTTTTTCCTCAGAGATCATGTTTTCTAGACCTTTAATCATTTTTGTTGCTCATCTCTGGACTTTCTCCAGTTTGTCCACCTCTTGAAATGTTCCCTTTCCCCATGTAGAATAAATTAAGTATCTTTTAATTTACCTCATCCTCCTAACTTTTGCAGCTTAAGGACCTGTTCCTAAGCCCACTAAAGTTAATGGGAGTCTTTCCACTGACTTCAGTGGGCTTTGGATCAGGCCCTAAAGCATAGCATATTACCCTGTTCAGCAAGGATTCCATTCAAGAGTTGCTAGTTGTGAACAGGGCTATCTAAATTCTATAACAGTAGACTTCACCCATGTTTGCTTCAGCTACCCTGTCTATAAAATCAGGCTAAGACATTGGTAAAATTACTTTGCCAAGCTGAGGCAACAGAAGTTTGCTGACCAGAACAAATGCCTCTGGCTCAAACCAGAGAGGAGTGTAAAGTCATGTCCCCAGGGTCCAGAAGGAAGGACATGAAGGCATTAACAGCAGGTGCTGGTGGGCAAACAGATGTGGGTATGATGAATCCTAGTGCCCTGCCTTTAGCTCCAGACAGCTCTGTAAATGAAAAGAACTAAATAATAACATTATAATGAGGAAACACTAGTCAAATTATATTGTGAAGGAGACACAAAAACAGTTATAAACACTTTAAATGGCAGCTTAAGTTCAATGGAGAAAACAAAATTGAGGTCAGTTCTTTAAATTGTAAAATCTGATTTGTCAATATTTTAAGATGTTCAAGGTAAGCATTGCTTAGGACAATGGAAACTGAGATTATAAAACACATTCAGTCTTGGTCTCAATCTGCTCCCACTTTCACTGACTTCAGAAGAAGTATTAGGCCAACACTAAACTCTGAAAATCCCACCTACTGAGCTTAAATTCAGTATACACACCTTTTTTTTAAAATGGACAGTTTGTTTCTGTTTTATGTTCTCACTAATAGGAGGAGCCCAAGCCACATTCAAAGTGAGGGCAGAGGTTAAGTCTGCCTTGGCAGTTGTGAGGGAGTTGCAATAGCAAGCCTACAGGGAAAGCTTGCACCCTGATATGTTGCAAATCGATGACATACTGGTTCATTTCCAATTCCTTTGTATTTGGCCAAGCCCTGCATCATCCATTCCTCCACATCTAGCTAGAAGCAATAGAGCTGTATGATATGCTAGTTATTTGTTTGCATCACTATTTTTTTTATACATAGAGATGACGTTACAAAGTTGGCAAGGAATTTGGTGGGAGAAGCAGAGCTGCCTCCTTCCGAGATTCAAGATGGGCTCCAGAGACCTGGATCATCTAGCCCTATCGAAGTGACAGTGATGAGATTAGAGGGGGGCCCTAGATCATCCATATGAGTTAGATCAATAGCTCTTCCCAAGGGAAGGAAATGAATTCTGTCAATGGTTGAGCAAAACATAAGTCACTGAATGTCACTACTGAAACCATTCATTAGAAGCAATTATTTCAAGCTGCATTTCTTAAGGAAAAGGGCAGCTAATCAGTCTTTTCCATCCCACATGGACAAGCATATGTAAAAGCATGTGTACAGAATTCTTAGGCCTCAATGGGGAGGAATTATCACAAAACTAATTGTATGCTGGTACAATTTGAAAATGACGAATTATTGCAGTGGTAAATAATGATGGCAATATGGTTATGCAGATTGATCTGGATCACTTGGTAAGGTGGATTGATTTGAACAACGTGTTTTAATACAGCCCAATGCAAGATGTCACATCTAGTAACAAAGAATATAGGTCAGACTTACAAGATAAGAGAAAGTATCCTGGAATGTAGTGCCTGAGCTGCCAATGCTGTATTATAGTTAAAACGATTAATGCAATCCTTGGCTACATAAGCAGGGAAATGTCAAGTAGAAGTAGGGAGGAGGTATTACCACTATTTATGGCATCAGTGACCCCTTTTCTATGTCCAGTTCTGGCATCCACACTTCTTCGAGTGATTGCTCAGGTGTATTCCACAGTAGGTGTGCGTGCTCGCCACGTGCACCGGTGCCGGAAGTTTTTCCCTTAGCAGTAGCCATATGGGGGGGGGGAGGGCCACCACTGCAACCCCTGGAGTGGCGCCTCTATATCGCGCTATAAGGGGAGCTGCGCACTTCCCCCACCCTCAGTTCCTTCTTGCTGCCAGTGAAGGTAGTTGGAACTTCAGGCTCCAGCCTTGCTGCAGCTTCTCTAGATAGCCTTAGTAGTACAGTTGTTCCAATAGTTGAATAGTTTCTCAAGTTAGTTGACTGGGCTCGGGGCGTGCCCCATGCCCCAGGCTTCAAGTCATGCGACTCCTGTCACAATTCTATGCCAAGAAGCGACCCGCGCACTCAGTGTCTCCGCTGCTTGGGCGAAACTCACGTAAGTGAGCGCTGCAGGATCTGTAGATCATTCAAGCCGCGGACTAAGAAGGAGAGGGACATTAGGCTTCGCGCTCTCCTAATGGAATCAGTGCTGGCCCCGGCACTGGCACGCCAAACGGACTCGGTGCCCGGCACCGCGTCTTCAGGGCATAGTGAAGTCCCTTCCACTAGCGGGCACTGCTCCCCCTCCAAGAAGCAGGGGAAGACTCAGCAGCGCTGAGAGAAGGAAAGGGGTGAGGCCGGACCCGAGCTGGGTAGCCCGTGATCCCCCTCGGGACCCAGGCCTCCAACTCGCGTTGAGCGGAGCAGCCCGGTCCCGTCCGTGCGTGCGTGCCTCCCCTGCAGAGAGGATGCCGTTGACACCGGAGGCCGCACAGGCCGCGCGTGACATCTTAATCCTCCCGGTACCTGGGGCCCCCGGTCTCGAGGGAAGCCGCCACTGGGAGCACAACAGACCTCCCCGACACGGCACAGTCGCTGGGAACATCACGGTCAGCCCGCGCCCACCCCCAAAGACAAGGATGCCAGGAGACTGGATATGTTTGGCAGGAAGGTTTATTCCTCGGTGAGTTTCCAGCTCCGGGTGGCCAACCATCAAGCCCTACTGAATCAGTATGACTTCAATTTATGGGGGTCCCTACCAAAGTTTGAACCTCTCCTCCCGGAGCGTGACAAAAAGGAGTTCGGGGCTCTGGTAGAGGAAGGAGCAGCAGTGGCAAAAGCAGCCCTCTAGGCTGCGTCAGACGTGGTCGACATGGCAGCCCGCTCGATGGCCTCTGCCATATCCATGCGCAGGGCGTCGTGGCTTCTCCTGTCCGGTCTGTCCGCAGAGTCCCAGTCGCTGATGCAGGACCTTCCCTGTGATGGGAAAGTGTTGTTCGCGGACCAAAAAGATGTCCGCCTGCATGGGATGAAAGATTCCTGCACCACCCTGCAAACCGTGGGCCTGTGTGTCCCTCCGGTGAAGGACAAGCCCAGGCCACAAACTTCGGCTCCTCCTGCTAGGAGCAGATACGAGCCCCCGCCCAAGAGACTGAGGGAACAGAGGCGTAGGTCCCAACTTCAGTCCCACTTGGCCCCGCGGCCAGGACCCTCGAAGGGCAAAAGGCAGGGAAAGAGGCGGTTTTTACTCTTTGCAGGGGGCCACCGGGCCTGTTGCCAGGGAAACCCCCTAGTTAATAAAGTTTGTGGTCTGCAACGCCTTGTCTGCCTTCCGAGTGGAGTGGTCCCGTATAACGTCAGACCAGTGGGTCCTCAACACTATCTCCAAGGGCTACATGTTGCAGTTCACCTCACCCCCCCACCACCATCCTCCGCCCCGGGTGAGCCTCGGGGACCCAGAGCACGCCCGCCTCCTAGACCAGGAGGTGGCACACCTCCTCCATCTAGGGGCGGTGGAAAGGGTACCAGTAGAATTCCAGGGCAAGGTTTTCCACTCCTGGTATTTCCTGATCCCGAAGGCGAGAGGAGGGCTCAGACCCATCCTAGACCTATGGGATCTCAACAGCTTTATGGTCCGCTACAGGTTCCAGATGGTATCCCTGGCCTCTATCATTCCCTCCCTGGACCCGGGGGATTGGTTTGTGGCCCTGGACCTCCAGGACACGTATTTCCATATCCATATATTTGAGGGACACAGGCGCTTCTTCTGATTCCTGGTAGGGGGGGACCATTACCAGTTCACGGTCCTCCCATTTGGCCTTTCCACGGCCCCCAGGGTTTTTACCAAATGCATGGCGGTGGTAGCAGCCTACCTCCAGAGGAAAGGGGTGCAGATTTCCCCAAACCTGGACTATTGGCTTCTCAAGGGCAACTCCCAGTCCCAGGTGCAGACCCAGGTGGGACTTCTGTCCACGGGCGCAGATCTTGGCCTAGTGGTGAACGAGACCAAGTCTACATTAGTTCCAGTTCAGCGCATAGAATTTATAGGGGCGCTACTGGACTCAGAGGCCACAGCCTCTGTTCCCCAAGACAGGTTCGAGACCCTCAAAGGTCTCATTGCCTAGGTCACAGCCTTCCCCATGACGACGGCGAGGGTGTGCCTTTAGATCCTCGGTCAAATGGCGGCATGCACGTACGTGGTTCGCCATGCCAGGCTCAGAATGAGGCCCCTCCAGCTCTGGCTAGCCTCCCAGTATTCCCAGGCCCGGGATGGGCTGGACAAGGTTGTCACGATACCGTCCCAAGTAGTTGCTGCCCTGCAATGGTGGTCCCTCCCGCACAACATGCTGCAAGGGGTCCCCTTCCGAGAAACCTCCCCCTCACTAGACCTGGTGTTGGATGCCTCGGACCTGGGCTGGGGAGCCCATATAGGGAACATTCAAACCCAAGGGAGATGGTCGGCCTCGGAATTTTCCCTACATATAAACGTCAGGGAGCTCAGGGCAATACGGTTGGTGTGCGTATCTTTCAGCATGCACCTTCACGGGAAGGTGGTCAGAGTCCTCACGGACAATACGGCTGCGATGTATTACATCAACAGACAGGGAGGAACGCACTCCTCAGCCCTATGCCTGGAAGCCCTGAGCCTATGGGAGTTCTGTATAGCCCACGATATCTCCCTGCGAGCCTTCCACCTACCCGGCATCTGCAATGTGCGAGCCGATCATCTCAGCAGGGTTTTTTCCCCACCAGTACAAGTGGTCACTCCACTGGGAGGTCGCCCTACAGCTCTTCCGAGAGTGGGGAATTCCCCGGGTTGACCTCTTTGAAACCAACCAGAACCGACGCTGCCCCCAGTTCTGCTCCAGGGGAGGGGCGGGAAGGGGGGCGATCTCGGACGCCTTCTTCCTTCAGTGGTTGGGCCAACTTTTCTATGCCTTCCCACTTTTCCCCCTGATAGGCAAAGTCCTGCAAAAAGGAAAAGCAGACAGGACGCGGGTCATCCTCATAGCCCCAGATTGGGCCCATCAATACTGCTTTGGGACCCTCCTGCAACTCTTAGCAGCTCCCCTGCGCAGGCTGCCACTTCGCCCGGATCTCCTCTCCCAGGAAGGGGGATACCTCCTCCACCCCAACATGGCCGCGCTTCACCTGACAGCATGGTTGCTCTGTGGTTAGATGAGGAGGCAGGGAGGTGTTCGGAGAACGTCAAATGAGTTCTGTGGGAAAGCAGAAAGCCGTCCACACGGCAGACATACCTGGCCAAATGGTCCAGGTTCTCTCGGTGGGCAGGGGAGTGGGGAACCTCCCCATCATCTGCATCTCTCCAACTCATCCTCGATTATCTACTGTCCCTTAGGACTCAAGGGCTAGCTCCCGCCTCCATCAGGGTGCATTTGGCGGCTATATCAGCCTTCCACCTGCCGGTGCAGGGCCACTCGGTCTTTTCCCACAATATGACCTCCCGCCTTCTAAAGGGCCTGGATCGTTCATTCCCGTATACTAGGGTGTCCGGTATTCTGCAATTGGAAAGTTGGCAACCCTACCATGGGCAGGAGACAGTCTTATGTGGGGCTCCTGCTGTCTCTCCTGTTGAAGCTGCTTCCATGTTAGATAAATAATTAATGAGTCTTTGGCGCAGGGGGACTGGGCATTGGGTCTCTCACTTTCCAGGTAAGTGCCCTAAGCATCAGGCTGCAGAGACATTCTCAGTCTTTCTCTTTTTGATCCATTGGCTCTAAGTATGTATCCACAGTGGAGCAGCTTCAATAGGTGAGACTGAGAGAGCCCCCAGATCAGAATGTCTCATCGCCTATTTGTTAAGGCACTCACATTAGAAGTAGAAGACCTCTTTTAAAGTATTTTCTTCCCATCAGGCAGGAGGGGAAAGTGAAGCCAGGTGTCCCACATGCCAGGTTAGTGCCCTCTTGAGTGGGCTAAAAATGATAAGGGAGTCACCACTTCCGCCTTCCCCCCCCCCCCCCCCCCGCAAGAAGCTGCCTGACTCGGAGAGGGGTTGCCAGCTGTGGATCACTAGATAGGTGCCTCTGGGTTGCAAGGCTGCACCTACCTCTGCGAGTGGGGCAGAGCTGAGGATATACCCTTCTCATCAGCATCTCCCATTGGCTGGTTTAGGCAAGGAGCTGCCTAGCATGCTGGCTTTTGTGAATCCCAGTCGCTTATCTCCCCTCATTCACCTAGACACCTAACTCAAGCTTTGTGGATCCTAGTGTTATTCCAGTGATTTTCTAGGTGCTTAAAAGTTAGGCATTGCAATGCTCCATGTTGCAACACCTAGGTCTCTTTGTGCATCTGAGCCTTGAATCTTTAAATCAAGATTGGGCTAGAGCATATATTTTAGAAAGATAGCCAAACAGAAGTTACAGGTCTAACACAGAAATAAGTAGGTGATAGTGTATGGCCTGAGTTATGCAGGAAGTCAGACTATATGATGATTGATTTTTATGGCCTTAAAACTATCCGAATCTGTTAAAAATGGCTATTAAAATAGCTTAGAGTTGATTGAGTGAGGTCTACACTTATTCTCTCAATACATTTTTTGTGAAATTCTAACAAAATAAGAGCAGGACAAGGTAGAAACTAATGTTAGCTGGAACATTCTTTAAAAAGGGATTTATATTGGATGGTAAAGACAGTAGGCATTTTTCAAAATAACAGTTACAGTATATAAAAATATGTAGGATTTGAATTGCACAACAGTGTTAACCAGCCTGAACAGATGGAACAAAAAAATCAAAACTGGTTGGAATCTGATAGCTTTATACCAATGTCAAAAAAAAGTTATTGGTAAAAACTCCATATAAAGTGGTACACAGAGGAAGCCATTTGTAGAGTACAACAGAAGTTCTACAAAACCCCAAAAAAAATATGTGTGACATATTCCTGAGTATCAGAGGGGTAGTCGTGTTAATCTGTATGCACAAAAACAACAAGGAGTCAAGTGGCACCTTAAAGACCAACAGATTTATTTGGGCATAAGCTTTCTTGTGTAAAAAAAAAAACCCACTTCTTCAGATGCATGGAGTGAAAATTAGATACAGGCATAAATATATATTGACACATAAAGAGAAGGGAGTTACCTTACAAGTGGATAACTAATGTTGAAGGGCAATTTAGTCAGGGTGGATGTGGTCAACTCCCAATAAATGATGAGGAGGTATCAATACCAAGAGAGGGAAAATTGTTTTTGTAGTGAGCCAGCCACTTCCAGTCACTATTCAAGCCCAAATTAATGGTGTTAAATTTGCAAATGAATTGTAGCTCTGCAGTTTCTCTTTGACATCTGTTTTTGAAGTTTTTTTGTTGAAGAATGGCTACTTTTATTGAGTATCCAGGGAGATTGAAGTGTTCTCCTACTGGCTTTTGTATGTTAGCAAGTATGATTTGTATGTTTGCAAGTTCCATGTGTGATATTTTGGCATCTCAGACAATGAGGAGTAAGTTTTCCTCCCCCCCAAAAGCAGGTCCGGAACACAATTCTGCTTGACTCAGGTTCAGCACAAAAAGGCCACCTGATGGTGCTGACATGATCTGAAAAATTAGTTTAGACAGGGTAAAAGTAGGTGCTGACACTTTGCAAATACTTCATCAGGCTGGGCTTGGTGTTTGAAAATAGAATGAGACATAGGAAATGTATGAAATTCATTCAGAATAACGAATTGAAAGACTAGAGACATTTGTTATAAGCTACTTTTTTATTTTTTTATTACAATTCTGAAAGACTTTATCTTCTATTGGCACTTCCTGTATCCTCAGATACAACCTATCATGATGGCAGCTTCCTTATGGATGTGTTATTGCCTTTATTACATTTGACTTGATTTATTTTAGTGATTTTTCACTATGTAATTTAATATATTCATTAGTAAGCCTATACTGCTGTATATAGACTCTGCAATTTTCTTTTAAAGTGTGTGTTAAGGGAGTGGCAGCTGTTCATTGGACATCAGGGAAAGTGTTTGGGGGGGATTACAAGGGAGCTAGCAGAAGGTTGAGGATCTCACCAACTCAGGAAAAGGGTACTTCTTGAAAGGAGAAAGCTTCTTGTTAACAGAACTTAATTGCCTACTTCAAAGAACAAAAGACAAGTAAAACTTCTGACAAGGAAGTGAGAAGGGAGAAAAAACCCAGAGAGAATTCAGACTGTTACCAAACCAAATCTTGTGTCCAATTTACCCAGTAATTTACGCACCATTTTTATCATATTAGTATCTTTAATCTAAAAAAACCAAAAAAACCGCTCTCCAAATTCTTCATAGACTGTATACGGTACCTTCTTTGGAGTCACCCAGACTACCTCTTGCAGCAGAGATTTCCCTTGGAGGGTTCCTGGAGAAGTTTTTTTAGTTTAATTCTATTGTTGCTTCTAAAATCCACTGATATTAACAATGCAAGATGTTACAGCTGCAGGCGCTACAGCATTAATTATGACATCTCCCTAGGCCCAGCATACCTATTTCTACATTTTCATTCATGACAGTGTTTAGCTTCTACTTCATTTTTCTCCTGTTCCAAGTCAACAGAGAAAAGTCTCCTGCTGGAAAACAGCAAAGCAAGATTTGGAATCAATACAATGTCTCTGGCAAGGAATTCGTTTTTAGGGAAATTATGCACCCAGACAGCAAGTGAGCAGAAAGTGAGACCATCTGTCTAGAGCACTTTGGATGTATTCAATTACTCTTAGGAAATTCATTTTGTATAGATCAGGGAGATGAGGGGAAACCACAGTCCCCAGATGCCTAAACCCTTTCAGGACCCCACTGAAAATGAAATTTAATGAATGTTTCAGCCAAATCATTTGGAGCCAAAGAAACAACTTCTCCTTTAGAGAAATTAATTTTGTATCCAGATTCATTGCTTTCACTTTAATTGTGTGCTGGAACTGAAGCTCCCACAGAACACTGCATTACAGGAACTGTGAAATGTCACTGCAGAGGGTGAAGGCCGCCATTTTGGATTCACTCCCCTGTTGGGCAACTTCCTGCAGCTGATATTAAACCTTTTAATAGTTTATGTCAGGGATCGGCAACCTTTGGCCCACGGCCTGCCAGGTAAGCACCCTGGCGGGCCGGGCCGCTTTGTTTACCTGCCGCGTCCACAGGTTCGGCTGATTGCGGCTCCTATTGGCCACGGTTCGCCGCCAGGCCAATGGGGGCTGTGGGAAGCGGCGGCCAGCACATCCCTTGGCCTGCGCTGCTTCTCGCAGCCCCCATTGGCCTGGAGCAGCGAACCGCGGCCAGTGGGAGCCGCAATCGGCCAAACCTGCGGACGCGGCAGGTAAACAAACCGGCCTGGCCTGCCAGGGTGCTTACCCTGGCAGGCCGCAGGCCAAAGGTTGCCGATCCCTAGTTTATGTTTTGACTGAGTGATTCCCACTTGATAAATACCAGTAGTAAAAGAAGGCTACACATGTTTTATCTTTTGTAGTACGCAGAACAAGAAACATGCCACAGTACTTAAGCTGCTGAATTTGGACAGGAAGTTCTGTGCAGCAAGAAATTTCCTATTCTTATCTTGTTTAAACTTAGTGCAGGGACTTTCTTTGCATACACTTCTAGTGGAATATCTTCATTCCAGTTAAACTAGGTGACCTGAAGCAACCTATCTGACGGACTCTGTTTGGGGGATGCTACCTAACCGGATGCAGCCAGGAAGTTGTTAAAGTAGCACAGCTCACTACTTTGTATTTTTCAATGGAAGATTTACTTATTCTGTCTCCTACTCTACAGAACAGATGTTAAAAATACTCTCTAGAGCTGCTGGGGGAGGAGAAAGAAGATATCACCGGCACCTCAGTAGTCTGACAACAAGACAGTGAAGCTACTTCCTCTCCATTATTAGTTCCCCATATTGGCCTGGTCAGTTTGATCAAACACAGCTTCCAGCTGTTACTCTAGGTGAAATCAATCAATAATCTTCCAGTTTCTAATAGGAAGAGGTTCACAGTGGAAAAACCCTACTACAGTTGGCATTCTTCTGCAGAGAGGCAATGCATACATGGGAACTGACGCATACACTCACCTGTACTGGTGGTCACTCCTGATCAGGTCTGATGGCACCACAGCTTCCTGTTCAGTGGTCAACAGGCCATGCTTTTTATAAGCACTAACTTCACTTCATTAAAAAGTAGGCATGTAGCTGTCTTTTTCTTAAAGCAACTCTCTGGCTGACTGTCTCTGTTTCAAAAGATTTGTACAAAACCCATGATAATATGTAGCAAACGTTTTATAGATATGTTGCTTAGACTTGAGTATCTGACCCCAAACAGGTAACAGCAGTTGTTTGTTGCCTACATATTAGCACATCCACACAGTGCAATGAGTTGGTCTCATAGTGTTCCGAATATTTAGTTCTTGCAACAACTAAGAGACAATAAGGAGCTCTCAGCTTCAAGGAACGAATTTGACATGGAGTCCATTTATCCAGAATTTATTTAAGATAAAACTCCAGGCCCTCAAACTAATCTGTTTAAAATGATTCATCGACACCCCTTACCAAGGTGTTTTTTCCCCATAAAACCATAGACTGCCCTGCATAAGAACACAATGCAAGATGCAGTCCTTAGAAAAGTCAACACAACCAGAGCTCTGCTGAAAAAATAACAAAGATGATGATGTGCTTTTATTCTGCAGAGCCAGAAAGAAGTGGTATGAAAAATAGACATAAATTGCTTTATTTTCAAGTACTGGTTTTATATTATGTTGAACATTTTCTTTGTCTTAATCTTTTTAAAGCAGTCATATTACTAGCTATATTTTTGTAATTTCAAACTTAGTTTTCTTATGGACTCTTAAAATGCTTCATAGCTGAATTCAAAATGGAGCTCTATGCAATAGCTATGCCACACTACCTACCCATTTTACACTCCCCTGTTGACAGGTGCTCTATAAAGTATTATTTTCTTAATAATTCTACTGCTGAAGATCAACATTTGTGTATGTTTTAATAAACTGATCATTTGCATATCATTCTATAGGTATCTGACGGAGGACTGCAAATACCCAAACAAATGAATTTGTGTAGGAGTATAAATCAGAGACACTCCCAACATGCTACAAGTGTGGAGTTCCTTTGTTCAGGGCCAACCACTTTTCCTCTGTGAGGTTACTTCTTGAACTAGTCACTGACAATTCAGTTGCAATAACAGCACACTCAAGCACACAATAGAGTTATGTTTATACCATTGTTCGTTTTCCACATTTCTATTATCTATGAATAATGACTTTAAAATTGGGTCAATTGTGAATTTGTGCCATCAGACTTTCTTAAAATATTTGTATATAGCTCAATGATATACTTTCACAATAGAAGAATAGCCTATTAAATAAGTATTGTTTTTAAAAAAAGCAGTTCTAAAATATTTTGTATATATTTTTCCATATGAGGCCAGATTAATAAGACTGAGACTTTTCAGTTTGGAACAGAGACAACTAATGGGGGGATATGATAGAGGTCTATAAAATCAAGACTGGTGTGGAGAAAGTAAATAAGGACGTCTGATTTACTCCTCATAACACACGAACTAGGGGTCACCAAATGAAATTAATAGGAAGCAGGTTTAAAACAAACAAAGGAAGTCTTTCTTCACACAATGCACAGTCAACCTCTGGAACTCCTTGCCAGATGATGTTGTGAAGGCCAAGACACTAACAGGGTTAAAAAAAGAACTAGATGAATTCATGGAGGATAGGTCCATTAATGGCTATTGGCCAGGATGGGCAGGGTTGGTGCCAGAAGCTGGGAATGGGTGACAGGATGGATCACTTGATGATTATCTGTTCTGTTCATCCTCTCTGAAGCACATGGCATTAGCCACTGTTGGAAGTCAGGATACTGGGCTAGATGGACCTTTGGTCTGACCCAGTATGGCTGTTCTTATGGTCATTTTAAATGCAATGGGACATCCCACAACATAACCATGTTCTTCTTTAAGATAGTCCTATCCTCCAGTCTGACAGGTGATTTCAAATTTGTTTCTTCTCTTTAGCCTGTCCAAGGTTTGAATAAACATAGTGGCAGAGTAGCTCTGGAGGAATCGTCCCAGCATCTGAAAAATCATTGAGGTTTCTCCCTCAAACATTGTGGCAATAGTAAAGTTAAAATACTATTCTTCTAAGGATAGTAGGGGTGTTTTGTCAAAACACCAATGGGAAAAAGTGAATATAGCTCTACTATGATTTTAGACATTAAAACTGTGTTTTACTGTTCCAAGAAACACATTTACAATACTTATACTTTGTAGAATAACACAAAAGATAGGGTCAAGCCAGTTCTTACAAATTAGAGGAATCAAGTACTGTGTCTTAAGTACAACATTCCTGCTAATGCACACCAGAATGAGATTAGCCTTTTTTGTAGATGCATCACATTGTTAAGACATATTCAATTTGTGATGCACTATAATCCCAGATTCTTTTCAGCAGTACTACCACCTAGTCAGTCATTCCCCATTTTGTAGTTGTGTATTTTACTTTGCCTTCCTAAGTGAAGTACTTTACAGTTGCCTTTATTGAATGTCATCTCGTTGATTTCAAAACAATGCTTCAATTTGCTGAGGTTGTTTTGATCTCTAATCCTGTCCTCCAAAGTGCTAGCAACGCCACCCAGCTTGGTGTCATTTGCAAATTTTATAAGCATATTATCCAAATCATTAATGAAAATAGTAATTTTTTTTCTTTCTTTCTTTCTTTCTTTCTTTCTTTCTTTCCTTCTTCGGGGGGAGGGATAGCTCAGTGGTTTGAGCATTGGCCTGCTAAACCCAGGGTTGTGAGATCAATCCTTGAGGGGGCCACTTAGGGATCTGGGGCAAAATCAGTACTTGGTCCTGCTAGTGAAAGCAGGGGGCTGGACTCAATGACCTTTCAAGGTCCCTTCCAGTTCTAGGAGATAGGATATCTCCATTTATTTATTTATTTTTATTTATATTCAATTGTCCCAGACCCAGTGATAACTCCTGTGGGACCCCACTAGATACACCCTCACAGTTCGATAATGCACCATTGATAACTACTCTTTGAGTACAGTCTTTCAACCAGTTATAGACCCACTTTATAGCAACTTCATCTAGACAACAGTTTGCTGGAGACTGTGATATGACTGTGTCAAAAGCCTTACTTAAATCAAGCTCTCTCTCTCTCTATATATATATATATATATCAGATCTATTGCTCCACTCCCCACATCCATTCACTGGCCAAGTAACCATGTCAAAGAAGGAAACTAGGTTGGTTTGGCATGATTTATTCTTGATAAATCCATGCTGGCTATTCCTTATAACCCTATTATCTTCTCAGTACTTACAAATTGATTGTTTAATAATGTCTTCCAGTAGTTTTCCAGACTGACTGGTCTATAATTCCCTGGGTCCTCTTTGTTCCCCTTTTTAAAGATAGGCATTTTGTTTGCCCTTC
Source organism: Emys orbicularis (assembly GCF_028017835.1). Classification (NCBI taxonomy): domain Eukaryota; kingdom Metazoa; phylum Chordata; order Testudines; family Emydidae; genus Emys; species Emys orbicularis. The sequence goes on along the minus strand of NC_088685.1, from coordinate 95,423,577 downwards.
TCCAGTCTTCTGAGACTTTAGCCATCCTCTAGGAGTTCTCAAAGATAATTGCTAACAGTTGTGAGATTGCTTCAGCTAGTTCCTTAAGTACACTAGGATGAATTTAATCAGGCCCTGTCAACTTGAATACATCTAACTTACTTATCTAAATATTCTCTAACTTGTTCTTTCCCTATTTTGGATAGAATTCCTTTCCCCTTATTGTTAATATTATTTGTGTTGAGTATCTGGTCACCATTAACTTTAATGAATAATGAAGCAAAATAGGCATTCAACATCTCAGCTTTCTTGATGTCATCAGTTATTAGCTCTCCTTCCCTGCTAAGTAGAGGACCTACACTTTCCTTCATCTTTCTCTTGCTCCTATTGTACTTAAAGAACCTCTTCACATTGCTTTTGTCTCTTGCTAGGTGTAACTCATTTTGTGCCTGAGCCTTTCTTATTTTGTTCCTACATGGTTGTACTATTATTTTGTACTCCTCCTTAGCAATTTGTCTGTGTTTCCACTTTTTGTAGGATTCCTTTTTGGTTTTCAGGCAATTAAAGAGCTCCTGATGGAGCCATATTGGTCTCTTACTATTCTTTCTTTGCATCAGGATAGTTTGTATTTATGGTTTTAATATTGTCATGAGAAACTGCCAGCTCTCCTGAATTTATTCTCTTAGATTATCTTCCCACAGGACCTTACCTACCAGTATTCTGAGTTCATTGGAGTTTGTTTTTTGAAGTCCGTTGTCCCTATTCTGCTCCTCTGACTCCTTCCATTCCTTAGAATCATGAAGTCTATCAAGAAAGGATCTAAGTTCTCCAAAAAAAATATTATTTTTTTTAAGTCTTCAGCTCTTTTGGTTGCAAAAAAAACCCAAAACAAAACAACAAAAACAACAAAAAAGCAGCTTCAAAATGTGAACTGTGTGTAAAAAAAGTGCAGGCAAAAGGTATCTGCCTGAGTCTGCTGACTGTCTGAATCTCAGAATTGTGTACTTTCCCCTATTCATCTCAAATATGTGTTATATGTTAATATATGACAGTTGATTCATTTAACAAAGAGTATGAAACAGTAGTGCTGAATGGATTTTTTTGGAATCTCAAACACATCCGAAAGTGGATTAAGGGGTTTGTAGAAATCTATTGCCTTCAGTGAAACAAATTAATTCAGTTGCAGAAATCCCAGGTGTTCTTCTCAGAGAGTTCTGTGTTAAGCATTTCTAACCAGCTGCCAGGATACTTACTTAAAGCTCATACAAAATGCAACATATGTTCTTTCCAAACACAGTGAAGTCACTTGGACGGTGTGATGGGTTCCCTCAAGTGCAACCTCGAGTAAGGGTACCTCTGAGCCCTCTGGTTTACCAACCTGTGCTGCCTCTCACACTGTGATGTTGTGACAAACTGAAAACCTCTCCATATACTGCACTTACACAGACATCCATAGGCAGGGACACACCCAGCTGAGTTACATGAATGCTTATCATGAACCAACAGCAGAAAGGCTCCAGCCAATTCCCCACAGTTCCCCAGACTAGGGCCCCAGAGCTCTACCATCTTGCCCTGTCCGAAGCCTGGCCAGTGTAAATTCATAACCCAATCTGCCCCTCCCTCAGTGTGGAGAGGATGTGCACCAGCTATTGTTCCTGAGCTGAGGTTTCCCAAACACTTCAAGCAAAACACTGTGTTTTAAGTAAAATATAAAACAGGTTTATTAACTACAGAAAGATAGATTTTAAGCGGTCTTAAGTGGTAGGCATAAAAGGACAGAGATTGTCACCAAAGAAAATAAAAATAAGCACCCAATCTATATTCTATTAACTAAACAGGATTTGAATTAAGCAATATTCTCACCCCACTGGATGTTACAGTCCTCAATGCACAGACTTCCCTCCTGAAGTCTCAACCAGTCTCCTCAGATCTTCATTAAAATGGCGTCCCAGTTGTGTCCAGCATAGGTGTTAGAGGAGAAAGGCCCCAGCTTGCTGCAACTGTCCTTTATTTTATACCCTTGGCCCATGTGCCTGGCAGACACTATCCCAGGCATGTCCTGGTGGGCTTTTCTGAGACACAGTGAACGATCAGTTCCCATTGTGTGATGCTTGCATAGTGGAGTCACACAGTTGATTAACGGACGGTCAACACCCATCTGGGCAAGCATCCTTTGCATGCCACTAGCAAACTTACAACCATACAGCACAACCTCATAACTTTATACACACTAATGAGACACATATTTGTATTGAACAACCAATTTCAGCAGATCATGACCTCTGATATACCTTACATGGCATGCTTTGTATGAAATATCACTACCATATAGGAATAATGAATATGGGAGTTACAGGGTGCCATTGTGAGGTACAGTGTGCCACAGAAGGTGAGTCTATGTTTGATATACTGCAATTATTATCAGTTAAATATTCAAGTCTATCCACAAAGTAATCATCCAACAAAGATTAGCTCATTATGCAAACACAAGTGGTCAACAGTGTGTGCACAGGCACAGAGGTATAGCAAAGATGTGGCACTGGCAACCAGGTACTTAAGTTACACAGAGACACTAGAATTTAAAACAGTCAGTGCATTAATAAAAAAAACAATTAGAGGAAGTGTAAACGTGGTCTGGTGCTAAAAAATTAGAATAGGAGTAACTAGCAAATTAGTATGTCAGTATGAAGGAACAAAATAAAGCACTTCATAAAATAATCAGAGAATAGCACTGTTTATCTGTCAGAATTTCATTTTGCAGTCCCAATGGATAAGGAACAATATAGGCCATGCCTTTGCCCACAAGCAACCTCCCCCCCCCCCCCACCCAATGCAAATTAAAACAATACACCCCTTACCCAATGGGAGGGTAGGATCGTCTCTTTGCTCTTGTACCGTGCAAGGAAATGTAGTCCAACAGCATAAAAAAAGTTTCTGGTATCAAACACCCCTCTCAAGATTCTTTCTGAGAGCCCAGTTGTCAAGCTTGGGCATCAGTATTTAGCCACTCAGTTCCACATATGCCCAGCATGCAGAGTAAGGCCCTGCTTCAGCAAAGCATTTAAGCAGGTGACCACTGCTGGATGAGGGCTAAATGTTTAAAGTTTGTATTTGGATGGTTAGATGCCAAATATGGGGTCAGTTTAAATGATGTATGGAGGTTTGAAAATTGGACCCCAAGTGTTTGCTGTCTTTGATTTTATGATCCTTCATGGTTGATAATCCCAGTTAGCTCTTGCTACTACATTGCTTTCTAATTAACATCTGGCTGCAAATAGTTTGCTCTTTCTCAATCTGGCATTTTTCAGGTTTCACTGACAAGCCACCAATAATCCAAGTGAATGGTTTTGTACAAACCAGAAGCAATAAGAGATTTTAATTAACTACACACAGCTAAAAAGAATTTATTCAGGAGAATGTTTTTTTCCTGATTAGTCAAATGGCAAGTAAAGCCTCCACCTTCTCTCCCTGCAATTCATTGCTGTGACAGAGTAACTCGATCTGCACAAGCCTCTGATGAAACATACATAGAGAGTTGATTACAGAGAACCCAGCCTACAAACAAAAAAGGAAAAGGAATAGGAATATAGCAGTGGTAAGTGCTTTTGCTTCTGCTCTTTTGAAGCATGAATTTGGATGCATGCTCCTCACCTGATTCTAATGAATGAGGATGAGAATCCACAGTTCCACTACGGTGATGATACTAAAATGTGAATGTCAGAGTAAGTCTCTGTGCACTTAGATTCATGCAAAGAGTATATATTGAAAAGTGAATGATAAGAGCAATTTATTATGCAGCCATTACCACCATTTGTGTGGCATTTGTGAATGGTTTGGTACAAACCAGAAGCAATAAGGGATTTTAATTAACTACACACAGCTAAAAAGAATTTAAAAAATCCAAAGAGAAGCCACTGGATTTCTTGGTGTGTGCAGTGGGATCTTCATCAAAACATTTTCTTTGCACCAGAGAAAGCAGATCCTACACTAAAATATCAGCTTGAACTGGTTCAGTCACTTTCTACACTCTGTTGGAGCGGACCTAAAACTATTCTTAAATGTAGATGAACTTTTGTTGGAAAAAATTGAATACTGCCTGTAGCACTGAAATGAAACACCAGCAAAAAATTAAGAGCATTGGGGCAACAGATGCCTTTACAAATAAATGTCATGCAATCTGTTTTGAAAGAGAGGAGAAAATAAAGGTCTTGCCACCAAAATTCATAGTTACTCAGGTGGAACATAAAAATGAAGCAATCTAACAACTAGCAATTGAAAATAGCTGCTCTCAAAGACCAGGAGTCAGGGAAGACATATAATAAATTCCCCAAGTTATGCTGATCAGAAAGGACAAATGCAAAATAATGATCAGAGAAACGGTCAGAAGTGTCAATGGGGAAACAGAACTGAAAGATGTGATCACTGCCACAAGTACAGTAGCATGAACACTGGGTAAGAGGATGTTGCGTGCAAAGTCAATATCAGCAACTGGGTAATGAAAGAGGGCCAACACCAGTGGGACAGGAAAGCAGAAGTCGCAGTATATTTGCTCTTTTTGCCAACAAAAAGGAAATGAAGGACAGCTTATGCAGTGTTTAAAGTATCTTCAGGAAATGTATTGTTCAAGGGATTATCAAATGCACCACTGGAGAAAACATAAAAAACTGTCTGCCAAAGCCAGCAAGGTTCCACAGAGAACATTAATAACTTATCCAAACCTGGGACTGAAAGCTTTAACGTAGTTGCTTGCATACAGCAAGGAAAAGTTGTCAAATTAGCTGGAAAATGGTGTTTAGTGTGGTGTTCTTAATGATAGGACAGTAACAGCATTATGGGACACAGGCGCCCAAGTATAAGTGATTGATAAAAATGGAAAAAGTACCATCTCCCAGAGCGGAACATAAGACCTATTGAAGAACTGTTAGGCATCGAAGGGAGACCAGATATAAAAGCAGTGAATGATACTGAAGGTCCTTTTGAAGACTGGGTTGAAATAGAATTCTGCTTGTCAACACCCACTGCCAATCATATGACTAAGTTATGTGTTCCTATGATGGTGAGTTGTGGGAGATGGAGCAAGGCTTCAGTGTCATTTAAGAGATTACACTGCTCTACAGCCAAAATGCTTCTGAAATAAATGTAGTCAAACTTTACTAATTCTGGGTCACTGAGAACGAAAATGATGCTTAAAATTGTTGATTGGCTCTAGTTTTCAAGATATGCTATTGGGTCAGTATATACGACCCTTGACTTGGGAATGGCGGAGGATAAGTGAGTTATAAAGGGAAGGGATCTCAATTTAAACCAGAAATGACTAAAATACATCTTTGACTGGATCTATGAATAAATCTATGACTGGGTTTGGACAGTACTTGCTTTTTAGGCAAAACAATGAATGATGCAATCTGAAGCTGGTATTGCGTCATACATGATATGAATTGCATCATGTTATTCCTAGAAGTCATGGATGATGCAATCATAACAAAGCTTACATCACTCTGCTGAACAAATTGCCCTATATCAGCTCTAGAAATCATACAGTGTCGTGCTCTCTTATTTGTCAGTGTTTGATTTTGCAAAGGGACACATTTCTGTTTAGCCAAAGTGAGCAGAGATGCCTCGTACTTGTGTGAACAGTGCAGATAACTTCTGCTATGTTTGTGGTGAAGTGACTTTTGCATCACAAAAGCGCAGTATAACCACTATGGTTAAGAAAGCCTATCACCTTTCTTTTGGCTGCAGAATTGGAGATCAGGACAAGAGGTGGGCCCCACACATATGCTGCAACACTTGTGCAACAAATCTTCGCCAGTGGTTGAACAGGAAAAGGAAATCTATGCCTTTTGCAGTGCCAATGATTTGGAGAGAGCCAACAGATCATACCAGCAATTGTTACTTCTGCATGGTGCCTCCAGTTGGGAAAGGTGTGTCAAAGAAGAAAAAGTGGACTGTGCATTATCCAAACATTCCATCAGCTATACGCCCAGTACCCCACGGAGAAGGACTGCCGGTTCCTGATGCACCAGAATCATTCTCACTTGAGTCAGACGAGGAAGAGGATGAAACTTCTGGTCCTGAACCATCAATGTCACAGGAGCCACATTTTCTCCCATCCTCCTCCTCTGAACCACACCTCATAACACAAGGTGAACTGAATGACCTTGTCAGGGTTTTGGAACTACCCAAGAGTAAGGCAGGGCTGTTGGGCTCCAGACTACAGCAGTGGAATCTCCTGGCAGGTGATGTTAGGCTTTCCATGTTCCATGACCGTCAAAAGGATCTTGTCCCATTCTTCTTCATGGAAGGTGATCTTGTAGCCTGCAACAACATCGATGGTGTAATGGCAGCCCTCAACATTGATTCATCAAAGACGAGTCTTAAAGCTGTTTTACTTCATAATGGCAATGTTTTGCTATCAATTCCAGTTGGTCATGCAGTCCATATGAAGGGAACCTATGACAACATGAAACAACTTTTGAGGTGCATAAACTATGACCAACATCAGTGGCAGCTTTGTGGCGATTTGAAGGTTGTTGCTCTCTTGCTTGGTCTGCAGACTGGATACACAAAGTACTGCTGTTTTCTCTGCGAATGGGATAGTCGTGCAAGAGATTCCCACTACATCAAGAAAGATTGGCCACGCCGACAGTCATTGGAGCCTGGGAGGAAAAGTGTTCAGCATCCACCACTTGTTGAATCAAGGAAGATTTTGTTACCACCCTTACACATCAAGCTGGGTCTGATGAAGAACTTTGTCTAGGCCATTGACAAAACACAAGCAGCTTTCAAGTACCTCCGTGGAAAATTTCCAAGGTTAAGTGAAGCTAAGATAAAGGAAGGTGTCTTTGTTGGTCCTCAGATTCGTGAACTTCTTCGAGATGATGCATTTGACCATGCACTGCGTGGCAAGGAAAAGACGGCATGGAAAGCCTTCCAGTTAGTGGCAATAAATTTTCTCAGAAACAACAAGGCAGACAACTACAGGTTGTTGGTGGAAAACCTCCTCAAGGCATACAAAAGCCTTGGTTGCAACATGTCACTAAAGATACATTTTTTGCACTCTCATCTAGATTTTTTTCCACTGAACTGCGGAGCAGTGAGCGACGAGCACGGCGAGCGATTTCACCAGGACATTGCAACAATGGAGAAATGCTATCAGGGCAAATGGAGCCCATCAATGCTTGCAGACTATTGCTGGACAGTGACAAGAGATGCTCCATTTAATGAATACAAGAGACAAGCCAAGAAGCACCGAGTAGACACTGAATAGGACTAAAGTATGTACAGAATAGTTTTTTGCCTTTTGTTTCATAATAAATTTTATTTATATAACCCCTTTGCTGATTTTTAAAGTGTTACATAAACAGGACAGGTGAAATATTATCATGTAAAGCAACCATAAACACATAAAGAGACCTAGGTTTACAATTTATGATTAAAACTCTACTATCTACACAATATACATAGACATAAAATGTAAAAACTTAAATAACTTAGCAACAGTAGCCAATCAGTTGTTTTAATTGTCATATTTGAATTCAGCACATCAAAATACATAATAAATAGCACATTTTATCTCTGAAGCAGATGACTGCTCAAAAATTGTAGACCAGTGTTATTAGTGTGACTCAAGGAAAAGCTAATTCCCATTTCTCACAATGTGTGCAATTCTTAACCTCAGCACTTCATACAGAGGCAAATCGAGCAAAAGCGTGCAGCAAAAGGGCATAGGATATTTGCACTGTTAAGAAAGGAGCAAGAGATATCACTATTCCAAGAGGACAAGCAGTTGAAGTGAAATGTATAATGAGAACCAATTTGCACAGAGGGAAATACCATAGTACTATTTCTTCCAAATGAAATAGCACTATGGGCTGAAGGTCTAGTTTTATAGAATACACCTAATATGTCTCCCAAAAGGAAATGCTTATCAGATTGGAATAAATGTTGAGAATGTCACTAAACATGATATCACACTAATGGGGAGAACTATAACTTCTGGCCTTAAAGTCTGAGTCTATGAGGACAATTTACAGCATTTCAGTGTGGTCTATTCTATGCAATTACCACAGCAACCAGAAAGTGACCCTCCATTGAAAGGTAATGAACATTACAATAACCAATCAACAATGTTAGCCAAGCAGAAAGACACCTCACCAATCCCTAGTTAAATATAGGACCTTCCTGTCAACTTACATCTCACAGAAGAAGAATAGGAAGTGGTCAGAGAAATGTTGTGTGACGAGTGTAGGGTATACTGAAACTTTGAAAATGGACATTAAACTGGCTGATAAGACTCCTGTCCAGAAACACACAATGCTGTCCCCTGACCATTTTATAATGAAGTGAAGATCTACATCCCCAGAGGCTGGATAAAGAGTCCAAGTCACCACATTCCTCACCTATGGTTTGTATCAGAAAAAAGATGACATATTATGACTATACATAGAATATAAAGAGTGAAACAAAAATACCATTCCAGACAAACATCCTATACCCAGAATTCAAGAGACCCTCAACAGGTTAGGCAAAAACTCATGCTTCTTTGTCCTTTATCAAGGTAAAACTTACTACCAGGGGTTTATAACTGTGTTCATCACACTGTGAGGATTATATGAATGGTTTCACATTCCTTTGGGACTCACTAATGCCCTGGAAGCATTCCAGAGCTGCAAGAAAGAATGCCTGGGACATTTGAGAGGCAAAATATGCATACTGTACCTTGATGATGTGCTCATCTACAACAAAGATTTCAGGGACCAGGTGGAAGATGTTAGGAAAATTTTCAAAAGCCAGTAGAAAAGTGGTCTCAAATGGAAACCAAGTAAATGTGATCTGTTCAAGGAGGTGGTATGCTATTGTGCATGGATGGTGTCAATTGAGGGGTATAAACTGGACCTGGAAGACATAGCTGCTGTACAGGCTTTGCAACAGTGCAGGAAGATAAAAAAAATGCCTGGGTTCCTTATCTATTACAGAGAATTTATAAAGAATCTTTTGAAGATAGCAAAACCACATTATAATCACCTTTCCAATCCCAAACAAACATCCTGACTTCAAAAATAAAAAGACAAAAATGTCAAGGGAACAATCAATCAGTGGTATGAACAGAACTATACCAGAGTTTTAAAACAATTGCTTCACACTCTGTCCAATCCTCTGATCATGGCCTACCCAGATTTCCAGAAACCATTCATCTTGCTTACTGATGCCTCAAATGTAGACATAGGGACAGCCCTTTATCGGCATCAATACAGGTAACTTTACATGGTTTTCTCTTCATTTGTTAGGGTTCTGGATCCATAGGTAAACTATAACTCACATTCTGAGAAACTAGAGTTCCTAACTATGAAGTGGTCTATAATAGAATGGTTCAGAGACTACCTCTTCTATGCATCTTCCTTTACAGACTGTAGTGATAATAACTCACTAATGTATGTGATGACATTGGTTAAGCTGAATGCTTCAAGTCATAGATGGGTTTCAGAGATTGCAGATTTCAACTTTGCCATTAAATATTGTCCTGGGGAAATGAACATTGATGCAGACTATTTAGCCAGGGAACCTTTAAATATGGAAGCATATATGGGAGAATGCACGTAAGAAGATGAGCTTGAGAATATCTCATCAGTGGTTCAAGCTGTGAAAGCCCAATATGAGGGTCATGGAGTGAATTTCAGCAAATCTATCTACTCTGCAAGCGAGTGAATAGAACATATTGACCTCAGTAGTTGGGGTGGAGGCGTCCAATGAATTAAAATCAGCTCAAGCAAGCACTTCTGCAACTGGCAGAATTATAGCCTTAAAGAAAAGCAACCATACATTGAGTCTGAAGGAAATAAAGGAAAAAGGAATCCTATGGACTTTAACAAGTTGACTCCAATTCATATTGACTGTAATGATATTTTGAGGCACAAGGAAGCCAACGGCCCCAACTTGGGTTGCCAAGGCAATATAAGGAGCTAGTATATAGACAACTGGATGAAACAATGACATACTTGGTGTGACCCTAGACATTCATTCAGACTCCACACACTACTGCAATGATTTTTGAACAAAACATGCCTTCTGAGGTATCATTTGAAAACTAACACCATACTGGTCAATAATATCATTTCACAATATATGTAACAATGCTGTATGTGAAATTATGGCTACTCATCGATATTATGCTTGAAATTCTATGACTAAAACCCAGGCATATCAGTGAGAATTGATAACACATTTTCTCCAGACAAAGGAAAGAGGCTGACCTCTCGTGTGTGGCCAAATTCAATGGGCTATTCATTTGTACTGGCGGTTGCAACAGGAATAGACAATTTGCATAGTTGCAACCACCAGCAGGGGAGGAACCAGCATGGAGCCTCATTCTCCAGACCTCATGGCTCCTTTACTCAGTTTCAACTAATGAACTTTATCTGGGGGTTCCCTTCAAGAGAATACATTTCAAAGGTTCACTGAACTATAAAGAGACAGGGAGTGAACCTGTAAAATATCCTTTGCCTTAAGGCCAGCCACTAAAGAGCTGGAAAGAAGGCTGTGAATGAGAGAAAAAAACATCTTGAATAAATACTCTTTGCTAGATTAAGTTGTAGACTTGTAGGTGCCTGTTTTCACTTTTATTTGACTGTAACCAGCTCTGCCTTTACCTCTTTTACTTGGTATCACTTAATCCATGCTCTTTTGTTAATAAACTTGTTTTGCATTCATTATAAATCATCAGTATTGGGTGAGTTCAGTAAAGTGTGTGTGCTTCTAGTAAGCTGACAGGTGGGAGTGTTACACTGTCACAGTAAAGACAGAGAACTTAATAAGTTTTCTGTGAGGGGCCAGTGAGAGGGACAGGGCCCTGAAGGAGAATGAGGATTTTGGGATGAATTTGGGGCTGGAAGGGCACTAAGGCCAGCCTGCAAGGAGTATCCAATTTGAGCAAATCCAGGGTGAGGCTTGTGGCCTGCTGGCAGGCTGTTGGGGTCAGAGCTCTGGACCAAAGCACACAGCCACAAGACACCCAGGGTTACAAGGCATATGTTTACTGAATCACTCCTTGGCCTGAGTGAACCTCAAAAGGTTACACTTGGGAACAGAACAAGTAGTACACCTAACAAGAGGCAGGTTCTTTTGGCCTAATACGTGACAGGACACAGAATATTATATCACAAGAGTTTGTAAGTGTGTGAAGCAAGACAGGCCTAGTTACCTAGCAGAGCATCTACACAGTGTCCTCTCTACAGCACCCTTTGAAATGATTTGCACTGACTATTTTTATTTGGAGAGGAGTAAAGAAGGGTATGAATAAATCCTGGTGATTGCAGATAACGTCACAAAATTTGCCGAAGTATACTCTACAACAAAGAAGTCTGGTAAAACTACTGTTGAGAAAATCTTCAATGACTTCTCAATGAAATTTTGATTCCCTTCAAAGATATACCAGGACAAAGGAGCGAACCAATTGAGAACAAATTTCAGAACCAGTTGTTTTAAAAACTGCAGAAATACACTGGTAAGGCACTGGTTTAGATACCTTTCTTAAGCAAATCCAGCTGAATCCCAGCTCAGAGCTCTAGAAATATACAAGAAAGCAAACTGGAAGGAATGGCTGAACAAAGTGGTGCATGCCTACAGTTGGCAAAGCAACAGGTTTCTCACCCTTCTTCCTTTTGTATGGGAGACACCCAAAGTTACCTATTGACTTATTATTTGGACTGAAGCCAGATCAAGAAATTGTCACCTAACATGGATATGTTAAGCACAGAAAGAAGCAGATAAAAGATATTTATCAGATTGCGCACGCACACAAGTCTGAAATCAGTGATTAGAGGAAAAGAATTCTACAACAGGAAACTGCGAGAACCTGATCTTCAGCCCAGAGACTGCATATTTGCCAGGAATCTGTCAGAGAGGGGAGGTCCAGGAAAACTTTGAGCATCTGGGGAGTATCAGATTCATATAGCCGCTAAGAGAAAAGGTAGCCCCATATGTGAGGTCAAACCAGAAAATGGAGCAGGGAGGTGTACGATCATTCATCAGCCAAGAACCATCCAATGGGAAACATGTTTCCAAAGTAAAGGGAATGTCTTCACAGAAAAGACTGTAGGAATTGCGGAGTATTCTGTAGGACTCTGATAACTCAGAAGGGGAGGATTTTGGAATTGGACCAGCTTCATGAGGCGATCCAGCTGGCCATCTGCTTAGCAGATGACAAAACATTCTTCACAAAGAAACAAGGTCAGCACTGACTCCTGAAGCAAGAGAGTTCATTACTAGCTCCAACCATGCCCAGACAGACTGAGGCCTGTAGTAGGAAGAGGACCTGAAATATAAGCCCATGTATCAGAGGCCTGGTATGAGTTCTGAGGCCTGGGCTAAAGTAGTCAAAACCTTGTTGATATAAAGCAAAGTTAAGCTGTGAGCAAGAGGCAGGCCCTGCTCACAGAATTTGGCAAGCATAGGGTTGATATTGCAAAAACACATATTCCTAGTAGGTGATAGGCACAAAACACCCACACAAGCATATTCCAGAAGGGTGGTACCAGAACACCCCGATAAACACATTCCCCAAAGATAACAGGAACATGCCGTCCCATCTTAAGGATAAGTTCAGGATGACAGCATGATGAATAGAGATGTTTTGCTTGAAGCTACAGATACAAGTCAACGGGTGGCACCCTAATATGTCTGAGGGTGGCACCCTGATACGTCACAGGTGAAATGTAATTTGTTTGTATTGGTGTATCTCAGAGGAAGTGTCTTTGTCCAGCTGAGGGGACAGTGAAAAGTCCTGCCACTGACTGAGCTGCATCCATTGTCACGGGAATACATATGCTAGTGTAACTGTAGACATTGATCTGGGGAACTAGGACTGTGCTTTGTGGACAATAAACCTGACCAAGCACTTTCACACCTTAACAGATTTTGTGGTGATTGGTCATTCGCTCGAGGTCTGCTGTGCCAGCTGTCTGCACAGAGCTGGGACAGCACACAGGAAGAACACACACGCAGTTGAATATCTGACGACAAGGCCTACTGACCTTGAACTGCATGCCAATGACTCTGTTTCAGAACATTTGGAAACAGACATAGCTCAGCGTATCAGGAAATGAGCGTACAAAAGGACACCATCTGTAGGAAAACTTCAAAGACAATTAGATAAAATACAACAGCCAAAGGAGACAGTGACATATGATCATTTGGGACAAACATCTTATACAAGTATAGAGTTTGGTGGACATGGCCTGTCACCATGCTAAGCTGCATTTTGGAAAAAAATAGAAATATGTAATGGAGTAGCTGTTTAATGGTGAGACAATATTTATTTAACCAGCACAGAGTGTGAGGTGCCTGGAATAGATGTCTTAGAAATAGATTCATATGGTTTATATTTAGTAATTTTGAATATGTGTATCATCATTATTTATTTATTTATTTATTATTAATGGTGATCTGTAATAGAAGAATGGGAGCTTCCCATTTCGGAATAGGGTGGGAGCATGGTGAGTGAGCTACTGCAGGGGCTAAAGTGTGCAGAGAGAGTGTTTTGCTATAACAAGGGGAAGCTGGCCCATTGCTGTGTACTGAGCTCTCTGACTGAAAGATACTGCTTATGGACAAAGTTTATGTGACAGGGTGAGACTCACTACTCTGACACCTCCTGCCATGTGTCATGAGAATTAGCTCTGCTCACCAGAACGCCCTCCTCTGGTGGTGTCTCGCCACCATCACTTTTGTTCCAGAATCCTTACTACTCCCAGGACTGCAGCATCCTCTTCAGTGACACTGCCCTCTGTGCCTCGCTCTGTGTTCTCCTCTTCTGGGGGACCTGCAATCTCTGGCCAGCCACTCCCCAAGTGGCAACTGCAGTCCATTGTCCTGGGGCTGCTTCCCATGCAGCTGCAGCACCCTCTTCTGCCCTTACTTCAGGGCCTCAGCCTGTGGGCTCTAGCAGCCTGCCAGGAGCTCTCTCTAGCTCCCCCAGTCCCTGCTTGCAGTGCTGCTTTGTCTAAGGTGCTAGCACATCTTCCTCCTGCTAAGAGCCTGGTCTTCTCTTCTTGAGCTCATCAGCTACTGAATTCTGCGCCGTCCTGCAGCCCTTCTTATATGAGCCTGCCGAGCCATGATTGGCTGCTTCTCTCAGCCCCATTCTAATTGGCTGCCTCCTCAGGCTGCTTTTAAACCCTTTTCTGCCAGTGAGGGACAGCTGCCCAATCACAGTTTAATAAACAATGTTCCCTTTGAAAAACTGAGTCTTGTGACAGAAGGTATAACCAAGTACCCCTTCAGCAATTGCTGCATCTTTATTTTCTCCTGGGGAAATTGGGACAGATGTTGTTATGCCATATTTCAATGGAGCTATATTAATTTACACTAGCTGAGGATCTGGCCCAATAGTTTCATATTTTGTATAGCAAGGTTTATACCTTCCTAGCAGGGCTTCTTACAGAGTGTGGCTAGATGTATTTATTTACTATTATCTTTCATCTTGTGATGTTATCTGTATTTTCTATCCACTTTCCATTTATTTATGGTAACAAACTGGATGAGGAGACTATGAACGGGGTAACTGCTCTTCATCACCTCTGGGAGAAGGAACCTAACCTACAAGCTTGGAGAAGATTGAATTAGGAAAGGAGACAGCATACACCTGGTCCTAGTGCCTGGGATGCAATTCTTCTCCCTAACCAGCACTGCATGGATAAGTGACAGCCAGCATCTGCATAGGGGAAAGGAACCCCCTCTGTAGGGTGCCAGGTTTGGTTTTAGTCCCAAAAACTTTAAACCCTTCTACTTGCACTAACTTTTTACCCTTATAGGGTGGTTTCTAATCTGCCATTGTCTTCTTTGTCCTATTAGATGTGCAAGAAACCAATGATCAGTGAGACAGTGTGTAGACTGAGATTGGCAATACCTCTGATTAGCTGGGAAATAGTTCAGATTGACAATGCAGAATGATTCTTTTTGGTAGTAGACAAATATTCAGAACCCATGTTTCCTTATGGATATTAAGTACTGTTCTATTAAATCTTGATGGTGTAAATGGGCCCCAAAATCAAGGGTGTTGGATGAGCTTATCAATCTCGAATATTAAACAATCTTAAACATGGTTTGGCATTTGGTATACAGAGACCTAAGTCTGCTTAGAGTTATAGTAAATACAACATTTTCATTTTTTATTAAATATACAGAAATAGAAGGAAAAACAGTTAAAGCATTTGAAATGTAAAGCAGTAAATAAGGCTTTCATTGGAACAGAATCTCTTACTACCTTTCCTTTTAGATACAGAAAGTTAGAAGGAAAAAAAAATGCTTGACAGTCTTTGGTGGCATTTGTTAAAGATGGTAATACTTGTCCTTTTTGGTTGGGGTGGGGGGAAGAGAAGCAGTTAGTTGAAATGGGCTGGAGCTGTTGTTGTTGTTGGTGCTGTTGTGAGAAGTCCATTTCCATTTCTTATAAGACAGAACAAGACGAACACACTCGAGGGAAGAGAAAACAACAGCAAAGATAGAAAATGCAGCTTCTGTCTTGGGTGCTGACTCTTACTTGCAACTTCAGTACTGGAAAAACACAAGCATGGCACATGGTCTTCTTAGCCAGTCCAATACCAGGAAAACTTGTACCAGCATTGGGCTATTTAAAGCATTGTCTTTAGCTTCCTCTTTCTGGGCACAGGTTACAGCAATTTTGCAAAATATACACTTTTGGCCTGCTAAGCCAGGCTTCTATTAGACAGAAGAAAAAAAGAGATGGATGGGAAAGAGAAGAAATATGATGTGGAAGGAAAAGAACGTGAGGGATGGGATGTGTGTGTGAGATAAAGCCTCAGATTCCAGGTGGTGGTTGAAATTTAGCTGGAAATAGTGGAGGTGACCGTGTCATCTAGGTCCCTTTCTTTGGCTTGGTCTGGCCAGGTCTTCCTTCAGGATTAGGACAGCAAAGGCTCAGTTGTATTGTGGTGGACCCTGAGATCCCAGAAAACAGTGGAGTTGGCAGCCATGATGGTAAAGTTCACTCCCTCTTCTGGAGAAGAGAAGCCTGAGAGGGGACATAACAGTTTTCAAGTACATAAAAGGTTGTCACAAGGAGGAGGGAGAAAACTTGTTCTCCTTAACCTCTGAGGATAGGATAAGAAGCAATGGGCTCAAATTGCAACAAGGGTGGCTTAGGTTGGACATTAGGAAAAACTTCCTAACTGTCAGGGTGGTTAAGCACTGGAATAAATTGCCTAGGGAGGTTGTGGAATCTCTGTCATAGATTTTTAAGAGCAAGTTAGACAAACATCTGTCAGGGATGGTCTAGATAATACTTAGTCCTGCCATGAGTGCAGGGGACTGGACTAGATGACCTCCCTTCCAGTCCTATGATTCTCTGATTAAAGACTCCATAGTTAAGGTTGAGTTCTACAAAATATAGAGTGTATTCTCGCCAAACTTACAGCACTTTGAATATGAATTTCAGGTGCATTTATAAGTATATTTGTTAATTAGGTTGAGCTTAATTTGATTAGAATGGGATTCATGAAATTTAGCATCTGTGTCAGTTTTTGTCCCAAATGATGATAACAATGGCGTATCATTTAAACGTTCTTGTTCATAGGCCATATTTTTTTTAAAGTGGGTGGTAGTTACATTCAATTTCTAAAGACTGCTGTATCTACAAAGAAAGTAGAGACTCTTATGTGGGGCCACTGGAACATCATTGGTAACTCAACCAATCACCAGCCTGGCTCTACAGCTAAGTCACATGCAGCAGTTCTATTGGATAGAATGATGCAGAGGTATAAGGGAGACAGGAAACATGTATCAAGAGTTCTCATTATTTTTCCCAAGTGTCCTTGCTCTTTAAACAGTTCATGGCTGCACCCATGGCTTGCTGTCTCAGTTCCCCTGGCAGTGCTACCATGGTGCACAGTGGAGCTGAGACAGGAAACATGATGGGTAGCCTTTAACCTGCACAGACTGGGCTTCTTTTGCCCCTTGTCTCACATAGTACAGCTCTCTGTAACACAGCCCTCTAAAAGTAAATTGAAGTCAAGAGTTCACCTGTATACTTCATCTGCTTTGCATTGCTCTAGTGATGCAAAGCATCAATAAACTCACCTTAACTGGTTAGTGTGGTCTGGCTGCTTTGGTGTAACTGGTGAATGTGCCCTTAACAGTTAGAATGTAAAATTACTTAAGATTTATTGTACATATCTTCAAGTTATTTGGAATAGCCCATGAAGAATTTTCATTTGTGGGTGTATGGGGGTGCTTATGTTTGAAGTTTTTAATAATATTTACAAAATAATATTATGATGCGTCTGACGAAGTGGGTATTCACCCACGAAACCTTATGCTCCAATACTTTTGTTAGTCTATAAGGTGCCACAGGACTCTTTGTCGCTTTTTACAAAATAAGGATATTTCAAGGGGAAAAAATATATGTATATGTTAAGGTCTGAAAAAGCACATTTAAGACATTCAAATAACCTTAACGCTGTCCTGTCCTGCAAGGCAGAAAAAATATGAAAAAATATCTAATGCATCTTTAAAAATCAATTTAATATAATCTGGGACCACAAACCTTAAGATGCTTTAATCATAATCATGTGGCTTAGTGTTGCTCCAGGATGGAGTTGAGGTTCTGTGCATTAACGCTGCATTTCTGACATGTTAACATGTTGGCATTTCTTTTAAGTGTAACCTTGAGTTTATAATGATTGGTTTTGGTTCAATTGTAACATCCTGTAATTTTTTTTACCACTCAGTTACTAATAGATGTTCTCATCCTTAACTTTATTTTAATGTGCACTGAAATAATTTTCAAATGTTGATTAAGTTGGGGGGTAGGAGGGAAAGAGGACAAATAATTCATCTCACTGTTTCTCCCCAAAATGCTAACCTTGGCTCTGGATGGGATTGTTGGAGGGACATTCCAAAACACCCAAATACAAGTGCAAGTTAGTGGGACTTGTGCTTCTAAGTCACTTAGGGCAAGATTTTAAAGGTACTTAGATGTCCATAGAGGCATATAAGCACCTAGTAGGATTTTTAAAATGCCTAGGCAATTTTGAAAATCCCAGTCTGCCTCCTTAGATGCCTAAATACCTTTAAAAATCTGTCCTTTAGGGTCTTTTGAAAATCCTATCCAAATTCTTACCCCCATTTCAACCAACATTTGAATAAATGTGCAAATCTCTACATAAGTTAGGAATCTGGGAGGCATCTACCAGAGGGTTTTGTGTTCATTTTTGTAATTCTAAGTTATTTTGATGAAATCCTGGCCCTGCTTAAATCAATGGGAGTTCTGCCACTTACTTCAGTGGAGTCAAGAGTTCACTCATTGCATTTTACCCAGTATAAGCAGGGTCTCAATGAACTCTCCCCTGACATCTAGTGACATAGTGGGGGGGGGGGGGAACACTTCAGGAACAAACTGTATTTGCATAGACACACCTACCCTGCCTGGGTGCTCGGGGACAGAGCTGCTTTGGCAAAGTGACCAGTTTAGGCTGAATTTGGGTTACAATTCACTTTAGTATTGAATGCAGGGGTAATGAAATGTTTTTATCCTTATTGTATGAATAAAGGGCAGCAGATCTTTACTTACATTAACCCCCTCAATAAAGGTATGCTAACTTAAACTTCACTTGCTAAGCAAAGGGTATGGATGTCAAATCCCAGTGAAAATGAGAGAGGGTGAAAATAGGTGTTCCTATCTCATGGTGTGGCTGCTGACTAAAGAGTCCTGTATGTCATTTAGCCATTTCCTCTCTAGTGTTTCAATTGTGCTACATCTGCATTGTCTTTAGAGTCCTTGTTGCAGTTCAGTGATTGTTAGAACTGATATTACTGATGAGCAGGTCTAGGGGCTAAGCCTTAGACATGGCTTGGGGACAGTACTGTAATGAAGTGAAACAATGAGGCAGCAGCAGAGAAGTTACTCACTATTTAGGCAAATCAGTAATAGCTGAAATCACTAGCGCTGGGCTAAGTGGGGGAACCTCAAAACATGGCATCACAGAAGTGGCAGTGAGCAGCAGCAGCAATAACAGCAGAAATGCTGAGTGGCAGCGGCACTGAGCCAGTTGCAGAGGTGGTGGCTGCAGCAGAGGCATTACTTGATGCCACCCCCTGCCCTTTTCAGGAGTAGGAGGTGAAGCCATGTGACCATAACTCTGAACTCTGAGTCTTCGCTGACCCAGGACAACCAACTGTGGGTGGGGTGTGACAGAGGGAAAGGGGAATAGGATGTTAAAGAGATATTTGTTCATTACACTTGTGATGGGTACAACCTGGAATTGTGGGATTGCTGTGCTTCCTTACCTATCTTCTAGCCTGGGTTGTCTCATACAATGCTATGCCAGTGACAAGCAGCAACGCCCTTACAGGTGCTGTGATCACTCAGCCGTCAACATGTGGCGCCGCACGCCCAGCTACATTGCATGAATACTCCCATAGCCACTCATGAATCATACAGAGAGAGGCACCAGCAAATTGCCCCAGCTCCCAACCTTGCGCCCCACAAATATACCGGCTTACACTGCTCAAGGTTCCCTTGGACAGTGCAAGCTCATTAATAAGTTCACCACTTGTTCATAGGAAAGTGTACATTCACCAGCCTTTGTAATCTGAGCTGAGATCCCCCAAGCATTTCAACTACAAACACACTTTTAGGCAAAATATAAAACAGATTATTAACTACAGAAAGATTTTAAGTGATTATAAGTAGCAGGCATAGAGATCAAAGTTGGTTACCTAAGAAACAAAAACAGAAACAGTCAAAATTCTAACTTTAACAGACTAAGCAAGATTTGAATAACCATAAGCGCTGTTACAGGGAGCTTACAGTTCTCAATACTTAGACTGAACTCCCTTCCAGCCTGGGACCAATCTCCCTAGTTCCATGTCTTTGTCTTACAGATGATCCTTCCAGCTGTTCAGATCGGGGGGGGGAAGAGAGGCCAAGTGATGATGCCACTGCCCTTCTTTTATACTTTCTTCCAGCTGCTAGAAAGATCCTTGCTGTGAGGTGGGTTAGGCCACCTCATTGTGTACGTGCCCTCTTTGAGAAGCGTCTGGGATAGTGGATTCTTCTTAATAAGCCATTAACGTCAGTCTGGCCAGTGATGGCTGCTCCTTTGTTGCAACTGAAAGGCCAGCTCTGGGCATCTCCCAACCTCACAACATATTTCAGTACCACATACAAAAATACTTCATAACTTTCCATACAATGAAAGTACATACAATCCAAGAGCATATTAACGTTCTACTCATCAAGA
This sequence comes from Emys orbicularis, assembly GCF_028017835.1. Taxonomy (NCBI): domain Eukaryota; kingdom Metazoa; phylum Chordata; order Testudines; family Emydidae; genus Emys; species Emys orbicularis. Next base: position 95,403,340 of record NC_088685.1, on the reverse strand, counting down.
CTCTTACAATGACACCTCACAATTCACGCATTGTACAAAGCATATCATAATCATACATCAGTAGTGAATATGGGGGCTCCAGGGTGCTACTTTGAGGTACAGTGTTTCAACACTTTCACACCGCAAGGTGGGAAACAGAGGCAAAGAATAGTGCCCAACATACTATAGGGTGAGTATTTGCTGATGGTTTTCAATTTGGGTGTGATGTTTTCCCAAATTAATGCTAGGTTTTTCTTTTGTTGTACACAGACTCTATGCTTGTGAGTGGGAAAGTATTGCCTCTTTGAAGCACCCAGGAATGGTGTTTAGTTTTTCCAGATTACTGAGTAGGGCTTAAGATGGTACTGTTCTGTGTTGTGAAGAGGAACCTCCTAGATATTGAACCTGTCCCTTATTGCTGTTGCGTCCAACTGGTACAAAGGTTACATCAGTTATAATTAACAGATAAAACTTAAGCAACACTTCTGTATCATAAGAAGGGGAAATGACTTAAAACTTTGAGAATGATACTTCATTACTCTACTTGTCTAAGGCGAATAACAATTTAACCTTTATGCAGGTATGGTGAGATTAATAAGGAATAATAGGTATTTCCACTATGTCTTGCTGCTATTTTATTTTGCAGCAAGCAAACAGTTACACTTTCTAAAAAGCTTATGGAAAACATGCAAAAGCCATGACATTACATTTTGCTGCAAACTACCCAAGGACCCATCACTAATTGCATTGATTGTTAGAAAATGCAACACCCAAATTAGCAATGCATCTTTATCGACATTTTTCACCTTTCCAAGAAAAGCAGAGTGTGTGTTCCAATAAATTTAATTAAAGGTGTGTAATGTCTAAATCATCAGAAAGAACTGAGGAAAAGTTATTAATATCCCAGTTCCACTTTAATGCTACTGCCTTTAGCAGTAGGTCAGTGACAGAAACAAATTTTCCAGGCAAAGACTGGAATCCTTTCCTCCACTTAGCATATATTTATTTTGCTTTATTTGAAAGTCATTATATGTTCTTTCTGCTTTGCAATTCTGCCCACAATTATTAGCTCCAGATTAGTACTAAACTGCAAATCAGACATCTAGCAGCCCATACATGTACCCAGACCAAGGTGAACTCTGCCAAGAACTGATTTCTGAAGGTATCCTGGTCCCAGATCACTAGCTCAGCACAGGCGTGTTAATTTCACCCTACCTGAATCCATTTTACACCATGGTGTGTCAATAAAATAAGTTAAAGCATTTTTTTCACTACTCTAATCTTCGGTCTGTGTAGCCCATTGATGTCTGGTAAAACATAGTTGAGAGAGAGAGAGAGGAGGACAGAGATTTTATGAGCAATAAGCAAATGTTAGATGTTCAATGGGTCAGAACAAATTGACATTTGGTTCCTGTTGTTGATTACTGAGATTGATCGCAGTTCAGCTGATATAGAGAGTGATTTAGTGAGTTGGCCTGTTTGAGGCACTTAGTGCTGTCAGAAATAGCTGAGACATATTCCCTCGTGCAAGAGTAGTAAATGTCATCATCAAAAGCACAGCCCTTATGATAGAGAGAAAATGGAATACTTTCATTTTGCTTAACAACCTGGACTTAAACAATAGGATATTTTACTGCATGACTAATAGGCAGTGAGACTCTTGCTATAGAATGTCACTGCTGATGCATTGATTGGGTATAATGAATGTGACACAGATAGCTCAAAGGCAGATGAGGATAATAATTCATTCCTTTGCTGGTCTGTACATGAAAAAAGTCTCAGCAACTCTTTGGTGGCCCTGTCTTAATTCAAAAATTATGTATTACTGTAGCTCACTATGAACTATTATTTACACTAGACTCTGACTAAAGTGTTAGTCTTCCTTATCCACACCATAAAAATCACATTGGCCCTTGTTAAAGGAAGAATACTGCTCTGAATAAAGTTACTCTGCTGACCTCCACCAGCACATTCAGAAGTTGTATTCCCTCCCATCAGAAAGAAAACAGGAGTTAGTTCCTTCCCCCCTCTGTTAAATCTTAGTAGAACTTAAAGGGACACTCTCGTGTACCTTTCTATTTTTCCATTACTTCTGATGGCATCTGAGCAAGGATAAAAGAAAACTGCTTTTCCTAGCACAGCTATTGGACTTGAAGCAGGAATTGATACAGGGAAATGCTATGGCTTATGTTCTGCAGGAGGTCCAACTGGATGATCACAGTGGTCCCTTCTGGCCTGAAAACATACACTCTACAAGGAAGAGATTACTCATTTTGTGCAGCAACTGAAGTTCTTTGAGATGTGTTCTCCCTATGGGTGCTCCACTTCGGTGTGTGCGCGACTCTCGAGCCCTTGATTGGAGATTTTCCATTAGCAGTGTCTGTTCGACTCGTGCATGAGGCCTATACCTCCTCGTGCTGGACACTGAGGCTATATAGGGATTCATGGGCGAACTGGCCTCAGTTCCTACTTCACCACAACATCCCAGAGTTTGAAGCAGAGGTGAAGGAGGATGGATAATGGAGCATACATAGGAACACATTGATCATACATAGGAACACATTGACCAAAGAACCACAGTTACTGCGCCAAGTTAGTAACCACTTCTTCTTCTTCAAGTAGCATCCCTATGTGTTCTCCACTTCATGTATCCTCAGAGGGAGGAGGGAGCTTCAGAACTGAGTCTAGAACTGAAGATAGTGCTGAAGTACCAAGTGCTGTATCGGATCTGGCGGCATGGATTAAAGCATAATGTTTCAAAAATGTATGTATTGAAGTCCATGAAGTGGCCCTACATATCTCAGATACTGGCATATTCTTAAGAAATGCAGTAGACATTGCTTGTGATCTGGTCAAATGTGCTATCACCATTTGTGGGGGGTGGGAGGATGAATATCTGCAGCATCATTACAAGTGATAATACATCCAGATATCCATCTTGATAGTCTCTGACCAGAGACCATGGACCCCTGGGATCTATCCATGAAGCAGGAGCCTAGGTGACTTTCAAAATTGCTTGATCCTATCTAAGTAGAAAGCCAACACCCCTCTAACATTCAGGGTATGAAAACAGGACTCCTGCAGAGAGCTATGCGGCTTCGGGAAAAAACACTGGTAGATGAATGGATTGGTTAAGGTGGAACTCCAATACAACGTTAGGTAAGAATTTTGGGTCTGGACGTAAAGACACTTTGTCCTTGAAGAATACTGGGGAGGGGGAAGGAATGATGGCTACTAGGTAATCCAACAGGTAATCCAGAATGACTCAAAGTGGCACAGATTCAGGCAGGGGGAAGCGACGACAACACCTTTTACATTTCTATAGGTAGGTAGTACAGGTTGAACTTTTTCTACTACGAAACTGCAATGGGTGTTACTGAATAGAAGTGGAGGATTCTACCCCGTGAGAACTATCAAGGAACCATGCCATGATATGGAGAACCCCCAAATTGGGGTGAAGCACATGACCCGCATCCTATGAGAGGACATGAGGTGTGGTCAGGACCTTGAGCGGTTGTTGAACATGTAGGTGAAGCAATTAACAGTACCAAGCTTGTCTCGGCCAGGTCAGCACTGCAAGGACAATTCTGTCCCTGTACTGTCTGATTTTGTTTGTCACCCTTAGTATCAGTGGTGGTGGAGAAAACACATAGAACAGACCTTTCTTCCAAGATTGAAGAAAAGCATCTCCAAAAGAGTGGTGGCCCAGACTTCTTCTTGAGCAGAAAAGAGCTTGTTCCTGGAAGTGGCCAAGATATTCACCTCTGGCAGTCCCCATCTTTGGAATATGCTGTGGAGAACTTGATCCTCTAGCTCCCATTCATAGTCCTGTGAGAACTGTCTGCTGAGTTGTAGTGTTATGAATACCTAGGAGTAGACCATTGAAATTTGGATCTGATAAGCTATGCTCCAGTTCCATAGTTTCATGGCTTCAGCACACAGGGAGGGGGATCTTGTGCCTCCCTACTTGTTGATATAAAACATTCAGGACACATTGTCAGTCATGACCCTGATTGATTTGCCCTTGATGGAGAGATAGGAAATGAAGACATGTATTCCTGACAGCACTGAGCTCCAACACCTTGGCAACTTTCCTGAGTTGTCCATCTGCCCTGAGTGGTGAGGCTTTTGAGATGGGTTCCCTATCCCAACAGTGATGTGTCTGTTGTTAAAGCTACTGATGGAGCTGGGCCACAGAAAGGAATCCCTGCATGGAAACTTAGTTGATCTTCCATCAGTCTAGGGAGTGTCTAACTTGTAGAGGGACCATCACCTGTTTGTCCAAGGTGTCTCTCACTGGAGAATAGGTCTTTCTGAGCCAACCTTGAAAGCAGAGGAGGTGTAGCCTTGCGTGATCAGTCACAAAGGTACAAACTGCCAGGAGACAGTTCCTTATTGTAATCTGAGGGCTCCCCTGAATTGCCTACACCAGATCTGACAAAGTTACGGATTTGTCTAAGGGAAGGTAGGCCCTTGCTGTCAATGCGTCCAAATACGCCCCTATGAACTGCATCTTCTGAAAAGAGGTCAATTGGATTTTTGTACATTCAGCTGCAGATCCACTCCTGGAATAAAGCAAGGGTCATCTGGGTGGAAGATAGCACTGCTTCATAGGAGTAGCCCTTGAGTAGCCAGTCAAGATACAGGAAGACTAGAAGGACTCCCTGTCAGAGATAAGCAGCCACTACTGCCAAGACCTTTGAGAACACCCTTAGGGCCAAGAAAAGCCAAAGGAAAGCACTCGGAATTGGAAAGTATCCTGGTGAATAGTGAAGTGTAGGTACTGCCCTGGTGATTGGTGTATCGCAGGGGTCGGCAACCTACGGCACGCGTGCCAAACACGGCATGCGAGCCGATTTTAAGTGGCACGCAGCTCCCTGCCGTGGTCCCGGCCCCCAGCCCCACTCAGCCCCCCCGCCCACCGCTCTCCCCTGCGGGGGCAGGAGGCAGAAGCTTGGTTCTGCAGCAGCCAAGCTTCCCCCCTCCCCCGCTTCTTCCCCCAGCGGTGCTTTCCTGCCCCTCCTCCTCTCCGTCCCTGGCCAATCAGCTGATGGCCCTAGCGAGGGGGAGGGGGAAGAGCGGCAGCGTGCACAGAGCTCCATAGAGGACGCAGAGAGAGGTAGGGACGGAGCCTGGGGGAAGAGGGTGGAACAGGGCATATCCCTTCCAGCCCCCTGCCCTGAGCCACTCAGGGCAGGGGGCTGGGAGCTCCCCCATGAGCCAAGCACCCCATCCCTCTGAACCCCCACAGCCCTCTGCCCTGATCTCGGAACCCCCCCCCACACACACACACCAGCCTTCTGCCCTGAACCCCCTCCCCCAGCCCTCTGACCTGACCCCTGAAACACCCCCCCCCCCCAGGTCTGGGGTCCCGGCCGCAGGCCCTGATCAGCCCTCTGCCGGCCTAGGTGAACAGAACCCCAGGCTGGCAGCGAGCTGAGCAGGCTGGTGGCGTAAGATCAGCATTTTAATTTAATTTTAAATGACGCTTCTTAAACATTTTGAAAACCTTGTTTACTTTACATACAATAGTTTAGTTATATAATATAGACTTATAGAAAGAGACCTTCTAAAAACGTTAAAATGTATTACCGGCACACGAAACCTTAAATTAGAGTGAATAAATGAAGACTCGGCACACCACTTATGAAAGGTTGCCAACCCCTGGTGTATCGTTATATGGAAATAGGCATCTTGTACGAGTGCTGAAGACCCATCCCCTTTCTCCAGTGGTGAAATTATAGCTGCCAGAGTCACCATCCTGAACTTTTGGGACTTTGTTAATTTGTTTAGAACTCTTCGATCTAATATTGGTCTCCACCCTCCATCCTTCTTTAGCACGAGAAAATATTTTGGGTAAAACCCCTTACCCTTGTTAGGAGGATGGAGTGGCTCTATTGCTCCTAATCAAAGGAGAGAGTTAACTTTTTGTCTCAAGAAATGCTTGTCATAGGGGTCCCTAATGAGGGATGGGGAAGTCAGGGGTGGAAAGGAGGGAGTGACATAAAGTAGATGGTATATCCTGATGTTATGACCTCTATATGACCCACTTGTCTGTTGTGATCTGCCTCCAAGCATGTTGAGAAAGGCAGTCTCCGAAGTGGGGGAGGTGGGAAAATGGATGCAGCTGTAAAACCAGAGAAGCAAGAGGATACAAACCCATCAAAATTGTTGTTTTGATGATGACTGGGTGGTTGTAGACAGTGGGTGAGCTGCCCTCTTTCTTTGAAATTTGTCTTTTCCTGTGTGGTTCAGTCAATCCGTGGAATCCAGAGAACTAATCAGGACATATTTTGGGGGCCGCCTGTAATGTACTAAACTCTCTCTTATGTATAGGTGTATATATGCCCAGGGATCATGAAGTGGCTCTAGAGTCCTTCAGTGTGTGCAAGGACTCATCCTTGGTCTCTGAGAAAAGCTTACAACTGTCCAAGAGGAGGTTCTCAATGATGTTCTGTTCTTCTCTAGGAAACCACAAAAGCTGGAGCTATGATGCCTTATACATAATAGCTGCTATGGAGAGGAACCTGTCAGCAATGTCCACATCATCCAAAGCTTCTTGAAGGGTGGTCTGGCCACTAATTAGCCCTCCAAGATGACAGACTGGAATTGCAGCAGATGCTCAGTAAAGGGAGTAAATCCATTATTAATTGTAAAATTATATTTGGGCTTGACTGCCTGAATTGCAGGGTTGTTGACAAGTCGGACTTCTGTCCAAAGAGAAACAATTCTTTTTTAACTTTGTTATATGGGGCAGACTTGAAAAGTGTTACCTACCCTGCTCATTTACTGCATCCACCACCAAAAAGTTAGGTGAGAGGTGGGAGACCCAAAAAAATTAGAATCCTTAGAAGGGACATAATATTTCTTATCCACCTGCTTACAAGTTGGTGGTATGGTAGCAGGTGTTTGCCATATAGTCTTAGTTGGATCCAGGAGAGCCTCACTAAAGCCACTCCAGAATGTGTTGCTGACTGCAGGATATCCAACAGTTTTTGCTGAGACACCTTAATCTCTTCAAGTGGAGTCTGAAGAGCATCTGCTACCCTCTTTTTGAAGTTTCTCAAAATCACCAGCCATGGAAGGTGGCAGAGGCATAACCGCCTTGTCTGGAGATGAAGATTATATCAGTATTTGAGGAGTGGCCTCTTTATCTGTCCTGGCCTTCAACTCCTCAAACATCCCCTCCTGTGGGATGAGCGGAGAGGACTGTAAGACTCTAGTCTCTCTATGAGATGGTATCGGTGGTCTGGTTAATTGCTGACAATAAGCAGCTCAGGGTTCCCTGTGTGGCCCTTTTTGGGAGGGGGGAATGGGGGTGGTATACAGGGTTGTTGCTACCACACTGGATGATGAGTGTGATCTTCCTTGTGACTGTCAAAGAATGGGTTTCTGAAAGGATATGTTGGGAAACCTGAACAGAAATAGAAGAGACTGACTGGATGTCTCTCTCATCCTCCTCAGTATCACCCAATGGAGGAGCACCTGCAGAAAAGGGTAGAGTCCTGTGATACTGGATGATGGTGGTCTGGAGATTGAGGTCTCGGTACCAAGAGATAATCTGTACCCAAAAGGAGCAGGGAACTCCAGTTTGTCCATTACAGACAGGTCCTTCTACTTAAGTCCTATTGTGACTTTCAGGAGTGATTTCACCCTCTTTGTGTCAGCACTACTAGAGAAGTCTGCACAAATAGGCTCAGTATTTGGAACAGGGTTAGTTAGCTAACTGTTTGACTCTCCTCATGTTACTCTGCACCAATGTGTCATAAGTGCCTCTCTTGGTGACTGGGAGATTATATTTTAACATATAGGCAGATATAGGAATATACTAGTTGTCCCTAGTGTGGGACACAGGCCAGAGAGACACCAAAGACCCCTGGTGACATAAATGAGGATCATAACTCCAAAGCTGAAAACGTTTGTGATGGCTCTTGAGCCTTCTAATAATCAAAGTTTTCTTGTGCTTTGCTCTTCGTACATAAGAGATGACTGCAAATATGGCTACAAATGTTTGTATGGTGATGAATTGGCTGGAGCTCAATGGAATCATAACTGCTTGATTGTATGTTACAGGCTTTGCTTAGCTAATTATTAACTAACAAAGATTCTTCTTTAGCTGAACTAGTAACAGCCTGTGCTTTTGGAGTAGAAGAATCTATATTGAGGATCAACTTCCACCATTAAGTTCCAGGTAGTCTTGGTGCATAACAGGAGAACCATTAAAGTGCTTAGAGACCGCAGATTTGTGACAACATTCTATCACATGAATGTCTCCTGGTATATCACATTAACAGACTAGCATTTTTACTTCCACTACAGGGAGCATTACTAATGCCTTGAAATAGGATTTCTGCAGCTAAAATATGACTGTAAAAGCTTTCAAAGAGGCTACGACAACTCGCTTCTTTGGAGGAGGAGATGTAAGATGGCCACTAAGAGCAGTATATAGGAGGGAACTAGAGGTCTGCCAGATATGTAAGGAGAGCAGCAGCAGTCAGGATAATTACAAATGTTGCTGTATTTTAATATTGGAGGGGGGGCAGTTATTTCACAGCTATGCTGCATTCAGAAGACAATGGATCAAATTTTGTATTCTGGTCAACCTGTAGTTGGCATAGGACCAGAATGGGGTTGGAGAAAAGATGCCCTTAAGCCTCTGGCCTAATCTAACCTACACCAGGTTTCCCAAGGCCCCAAGGGACTATCCCAAAGTAGGAATTGCCTGGCCATGCTTTCCAAGACATACCTCCTGCACCTGGGACTCAAGAGTTGCGGGGTGAGGGGAGGGGAAGGAGATGTAGACACTGATACTGCAGAGCTACATCTCTATATAAGGGTTATTCTGAGAAGACAGATCCTCCAGCTTTTCTTGCTGTTTCGTGCAGTGGGAGGGTGGGTATTAGGGGGGGGGGAGAGGATGTTTGACATGTACTTGCCTAGTGAGGAATCTTCTGTGCTTTGTTTTTAATAAGAGCTCCACAGCCCGATGGGTTCCAAAAACTAGGAAAAAACCCACCTTCCTGATGCTCAGTCTAAATTTTCCATTTCTTATTTTATTATTCAGATTAAAAATACCAGATAATATTGCTATGGGGCAATAACTCAAAACTCAAAGCCACAACAAAACAGAAAACACATTGTAAAGCCACATATCTACACACATTACCTTCTAGCACACACTAACCATTCTTCTAGCACATCAACTACAGTCAGCAAGGTCACACCCAAACAACCTTAACTCTGCTCTGGGTTTGATACCACTATGCCTGTGGATTAATATTTTAAATTCACTATTAAGTGTTTGCAGTATTTGTACACTGCCAACTGTGCACCAGGCATTTTACAGACACATACAAAGACAAGTTCACTGCTCCCAAAGGATTTAGGGCCAGATTTCAAAAGGTACTTAGGTTGCCTAATGATGCAGATAGGGGCTGAGTGGGATTTTCAAAAGCACCTAAGCAAGTTAGGTGCCTTAGACCCATTGATTTTCATATGAGAGTTAAGTGTCTAACCTGATATGGGGACAGAATGTAACATGAAGCAGTGTTGGTGACAGTTAGCATGTGATCCCCCCGCCGCCACACACACATGAAATGGATGGGAGCTGAAGTGATACAATTACATTTTAATTAGCTGAGACAGGAAGGGAATAACATAAATTAAATGTATGGAGATATTCTATCTATCTCCTAGAACTGGAAGGGACCTTGAAAGGTCATTGAGTCCAGCCCCCTGCCTTCACTAGCAGGACCAAGTACTGATTTTGCCCCAGATCCCTAAGTGGCCCCCTCAAGGATTGAGCTCACAACCCTGGGTTTAGCAGGCCAATGCTCAAACCACTGAGCTATCCCTCCCCCCTGTGGAAGAACACAGGGACAAGAGTGAGGGAGTGCAGTGAAAGGGAAAATGAAGAGAGGAGGCAGGGCGCAGCAGCTCATGAGGCTAGGTGTAAATCAGGCCTGCACAACATGTGGCCCGGGGGCCGCATGCGGCCCTCGTGGGCTCACTGTGCGGCCCGCAGGGGTTGAGTAGGTGGGCTCACTGTGCGGCCCGCGGGGGGTGAGTAGGCAAGCGGCGGGTGAGGGAGAGGGGCTGAGTAGGTGAGTGGGCGGGCAGTGGTGGGGAGTGAGTAGGCGAGCCGGGCAGGTGGGGGGCTGAGGAGGCGAGTGGGCGGGCAGTGGCGGGGGGGGCAGGTGAGCCGGAGGGGTGGGAGGCTGAGGAGGCGAGCAAGCGGGCAGTGGCGGGGGGTGAGTAGGCGAGCCGGGAGGGGTGGGGGGGCTGAGGAGGCGAGCGCGCGGGCAGTGGCGGGGGGTGAGGAGGCGAGCCAGGGGAGGGGGGCTGAGGAGGTGAGCCGGGGGAGGGGGGCTGAGGAGGCGAGCAGCGAATCAGTGGCTGACCTGTTCTACTGATCTGGTCTAGCTCCCATCCCCTCTCCCAGGGCCGGCTCCAGGCACCAGCAAAACAAGCAGGTTCTTGGGGCGGCACATTTCTAGGGGTGGCATTCTGGCATCAGCCATCACAGGCGCTGACTCCGGGGCATGGGGAAAAAGTGCCCCGCCGCCCCAGCTTGCCTCCACCTGCTCCCCTGAGCACGCCGCCGCCGCTCCACTTCTCCCCCCTCCCTCCCAGGTGTTTTGCGCAGCAAGGCTGGGAGGGAGGAGAAGCCGAGCGGCGGGGAGGGAGGAGAAGCCGAGCGGCGGGGCGCTCGGGGGAGGTGGCGGAGGTGAGCTGGAGCGGGGAGCGGTTCCTCTACCCCCCCCCGTTACTTCCTGCGCCCCCCCACCCTAGCTCACCTCCGCTCCGCCTGCTCCCCTGAATGCGCCGCTGCTCTGCTTCTCCGCCCTCCCTCGCCTGAGTGGAAGGGGGGAGAAGCGGAGTGGCAGCATGCCCGGGGGAGCAGGCGGAGCGGAGGTGAGCTATGGCGGGAGGCCCGCAGGAAGCAATGGGGGGGGGGAAGTGCGGCACACCGGGGGAGGAGGCGGGGGTGGGGATTTGGGGAAGGGGTTTGGAAGGGCTGGAGTTGGGGCAGGGGCGGGGCGGCCAACATTTATTTTGCTTGGGGCGGCAAAAATCCTAGAGCTGGCCCTGCCCTCTCCAAGGGTTGCAGCTGTCTGGAGGTGCCTGCCTTCCACGCCTTCCTCATTCGCACCTCATTCATTCAACAGGGCCATTGATTACAAAGTGGGGGGAAGATCTTATTCTACTTCTAGCAAAAAGACATTTTTCTTTTACCTTAATTATACTACCTTAGGGGCCCGCTATAACAAATTACCGAGGTTCAATACTGCTGTTTCAGTGGGGCGGCGCTGGGGAAGGAGGATTTGTTTCCGCGGGGCAGGTGGCGCTGGGGTGTGTGTGTTTCGGCAGCGCTGGGGGGATTGTTTCCGTGGGGCGGGTGGCGCTGGGGGGGGGGAGTGTTGTGTTTCGGGGGGGGCTGGGTGGCGCTGGGGTGGGGGGTTGGCGGCGCTCGGGGGGGTTTCGGCCCTCAGCTGTTTTCTTTGGAGTAATATGGCCCTCGCCGCTTTACGAGTTGTGCAGGCCTGGTGTAAATCTTGGTTTGTATACTGCATGCTGTGGAATAACATGAACATACACTATGTTTCTAAAAGTAAAGTGGTGATACATTAAGAGAATTATTTACTGAAATGATGCAATTGCAGCCAGCATTACAGCCATGTGCAAACAACCTGACTTCCTGGTGTCTCCTCCAAAATCTTCTCTCCTGCAAACTTTGCTTCTCCCTCCAAGTTCCATGCAGATTGCAATGCATCTGATGTGCTCCTAATTCTCACCATCTGAATAATCCAAAACAATTCCTCTCTCACATACTGTTATTCATCACCTGTTGGTAAAGTTGCCCACCTGATTACATATCCAGTAGGGATGGAAAATCTTTGGCTACAGGATACATTCCCACATCACATACCACATTTGGGAAGGCTGCCTGCCTATCCTGCCATTCTTTTCTTCTTACTTTAATTTAGGGCTATTCCAGGGGCCTCCCTGGACAGACTCAGAAGCAGCTCATGGTGTCAGCACCAAGGCCAATTGTGAGGGCAGCACAGGAGCTTGTTATTCTCCTCAGGGGGCAGCATGGTACTTTGGGCTTCCCACCTTCCCGATCCCCTTTTAGCAAGTTACGCCCGCCAAACACCACCAGATTAACCCTCAATCTTCCCCCCCCCCCCCCCACTGCACTACCTTCTCCCAGATGTGGACATTTGGTGCAGTAGTTTGACGCATGTGTATCATTAACTATGGCATTGTGGCCATTGCCTCCATAATAATCTAAAATTATTTACAAAAAAAGACATAACTGCCCTGTAGTGACACCATGAGGGGAGGAAAAAAACCTATGAAATTATCCAATGTATTTTTAAAAAAATATGTCATCTAATCTGGAAGCACAATCAATAATATGTGTCAATTGTTACTGTATGGCTATGCATGGTGACCCTGCAGTGCAGAGCTAAGTTTGGGTGTCCTAACTGTACATTTATATAGCTTAATATGCTTAGATTTCTTTTAAATGTAACCTTTACTCTGGATTTTCTGCATCTATAACACTTGCCTTTGGGATAATTACAACATTGTTGTAATGTATGTTACCATAAATTACTGATATGTGCTCACAACCGTAACCCGCATCTTAATATAGATTTTCTAGGAATACAAACAAGTACACACAAAACACATTTTTGCAGGCTAACAGGTCTTTGGCATTTCCTGTGCTGTTAGTGGTGCATTTGAACCTTGCTGGCTTCCATATTGGTCACCTCCTCCACCCTCATGCTAGGTGAGAGAAAGGAAAATTATAACTTTGATTCAGAAACTGCTAAAATTATGTATAATTGCTTTGGTATGAAGCATAGATTTATAATTTTAATGTCTGATATTTTATAGCATGTCAGGGCTAGGACTACATGTGCTTTCCTTTTGCAGGTGGGCAGGAAATGGCTGTCCTATGGTATAACACACCTACTCCTAGCCATGGTGGTTTATGACAATTTGGCCCTTTTGAAGCTGTCACTGACATAGGACTGAATATTCATTTCCTTCAGTTTGGGTCAGTCCAATTTGGTGGGGAAAATTTTTCTTTTTTTGTTTTGTTTTGTTTTAAAAATGCAGCTTTTGGATGTTTTCTAGATATTTGGAATGCAATAATCCCGACAGAGATTAATTTGTGGGCAGAGTACAGGTGAGGCATGATAAGTGCTGTTCCATCACATCGTTCTTTAATATAATACTTGGATATTATCTGTTTTCTGGGCTGCGTTTGTTGACGCATCACCAGCTCAGCTCTTGTTAGGTCCTTTTTAAAGAAGTGATGTATGGTAATGAACACAAAACAACACTGATTTTATAGTTCACTTTTCTCTACGGTGTTCCAGTCCTGAAGCCAAATCCTCAGTAGGTATAGCTCAGCATAGCTTCAAGGCACGGTAATGATTTACAGCCACTGAGAATATGGCCTTTTGACTCTTAAAATTCTACCTTTCCTCAAGAAGAGAACCTTTTTTTTTTAAATATAGGAACCCAGTGTCTTCCAATGGAATTGACCCTGCAGGATAGGAAGCTATATAGCATGGGTGGAATGTTAAGGCTCAGTGGGGCAGATCCTCAACTGATGTAAATTGTCACAGGTACCCTGACCTCATGGAACTATGACAATTTAAGCCAGCCCCTAAAACTGTACCCAGGATTAATTTAAAAACTGCTATCTGAGCCAGCAGTGCAAGTATGGTGGTACAGTACGGTACGCCATACCAGTAAGATATTTATAGCTGGTATGGCGTACCTGAAAGACACAGGAGGAGCCCTCTCCCAGCCCCGCCCCCAACCCTTCCAGGCAGTTGTGTCTCCTGAGTCGTCCTACCTGAGGTCTGTACAGCAGAAGTCTCTGGCGCAGCGGGAGGAGGACAGAGCCTCCCTCTCCCCAGGTAACCTGGGATGGATGTGAATCATGGGGAGGGGAGGAGCCACAGGGGGGGTCACATAGGGAGGTCCCCCTTTGTGTCCCTCCCATGAGTGCAGCGTACTGGCAAGAAATGATTTCTACTTGCACCACTGCACCAAGCAACGTGAATCAACACAAAGCAAATAAATGCCCTGCTGTTCAAAAATAAGAAGTGATGCCTCAGAAAAAAAAAATTATCTCCACCTTCCCCTGCAACACATATTTAATGCACAGTCTCTGGCTACCACAATAAGGGTTGTTGTGAGGTAAAGCTGGGAGTGCTAGATAAAACCTGAAATAAGCCATGATTTGAAAAACTCAGAATAGTTTTTTTAAAAGCCCATTATGAAGAACAGCCTGTACAAAAGAAATCCAAACTGCTGTTCTGCACCTTTGCAAAAGTTCAGGCTTTACATTTCAGTCTCAAAAATGAGTGGCAGAAAGAGCAAAAGGACTTATCTTTACAGTCCTCAGCCTCACTCCAAACTTTTTAAAAAACAGCCAAGTGTTCCTTCCAGAATCACAGATTGAATTCAGCTGAAGAGACATATTGCATTTGGCCTCTAGTCCCCTCATGCCTAATAAATGAAGAAGATGTAAACAACTACAGAAATTGTTTCAGCATACATCTGGAAAGCACAGCACGGTGTGGCAAATGTATCTAACTACAAACTAAACACACCAAAATTATCACGGCACATTCTCTTTCCCTATCAACATGATGAAATACCATAAATGGGGATTATGCAGCCTTTCCAGTCTAAACAAATCAGGCAGTAAAAGCCAAGATGAGGAATGTCATTGCAGAAAAGTGAAATTGACCTGTTCATTGCTTTGGGGGCCCCTTGGTTAGTTGCAGCTCTCAGAAATGATAGTCTCTGGACATGTAACACACAGATCAATAAGAAACTAATCATACTAGAGATTGTAAAGACTTCACAGAATGTCTTGTTCTTACCACTTCATAAATGATTCTACCCCGCTGGGTTTCAGGGCCTATAGTCCATTTACTTCTCTCAGCCAGATATGAAGCTCCCCGGTGACTAGCTTTCTTCCATCAAAAGTAAAGTTAAAGATTTCCATGTCAGAATTTAATGCAAAGCCACCTGAAGCTCATCAACCTGGAACTAAATTAAATGACGACGGAGTCCAAGTCTTTTCATCTATCACTTAATCTGTGAACTGCCAGTCCCCATTATTTGCACTGTATGGCCTGACACAGATTGACTGCACATCTAAGGATGCTATAAAGTCCTGGTTAAGACTGAAGACTTAGAAAAAAGATCTGACACATACCCAGTTGTACAGAGACTTTCCTGCCTGACATTCTCTGCTGTCTTTTCCTTTCTCTATCCTATTGTGTTGATCATGCAAGATAATCTTTTTCTATTCAGCACTGGGCCCCTGCCTACAGCAATTAATTGGGCTGTGACAAACTTAGCTCTCAGATCTGGCTGATCGAGGTTAAGATATGGGATGAGAAATGTTGTGCTTAGCAGCATCCAAGGAAGGCAGGGATAGATGGGACATCAGACACTCTGGACCTGAACAGCTGGCCAATGGAGCCATAATGGTATTGGCTATACATGCAGCTGTCTGCATATAGTTTTACTGACCTGTGGCAGTCTTTCCTCATCACTGTCTATGAAGCCAGGGTTCTGCTGTTGATGGGCCCTCCTCCAAGCAGGGACAGGCAAAACTGCCACAGCTGCCTGCAAACCATGCACCTTGATCCAGCATAGACAGTGAGTATTACATAGCACATACTTTTTTCTTGAAGGGGTGTCTGTCTCATTAGTAACAAAGATGTGGCTGTGGGAAGCAATGAGATAAATTGGGGCTAAGAGAAAAAAATGTTTTCCTAGTACACAAGGATTTGAGTGCCCACTAGTAGAATATATTTCATTAATAGAATGAACTCATAAAACTCAGATTTTTAACCAGAAGGAACCATAATGATCATTTGGTCTGACCTCCTGCATAATACAGCTGTGAAAACCTCACCTTTTAATTTTTGTATCGAGTCCATAACTTCTGTTTGCACTATCAGATATATTTTAAAAAGATGGACAATCATTAAAGACCTGAAGTGATGAAGAATCCATTATGCCACTAGATAAGTTGTTCCATCGCTTAATTACCATCACTTAAAATGTTGCACCTTATTTCTAGTCTGAATTTGGCTACCTTCTGTTTCTAGCCACTGGATCCAGCTATGCATTTTCCTGCTAGATAAAAAGCCATCTAATATCAGAAATTCATGTAGGTACTTGCTGACCCTTGATCAAGTCATATTTTATGCCCTTCTTTGAAAACTAAACAGATTGAGCTTTTTTTAAGTCTCTAACTTATAAGGAATGATTTTCAGAGCTCAGCTCATTCTTGTAGCCCTTTTCTGAACCTTTTCCAAATTATCAACAGCCTTTTAGAAATGTGGACACCAGAACTGAACACAGTATTCTTTTAATGGTCTCACTTATGCTGTATTCAGCAGTAATACCCGCCCCACCTCCATCACTCTTACTTGATATTCGCTGGCTTATAACATCCAAGGATTGTGTTCACCCACTTACCATATCATATTAGGCATTTATGGTCATCTGGTTATCTGCCATGAATCCCAATTCTTTTTCAGTGTGACTACATTCTGAATGTGACCCATCTTGTCAATGTGACCAATATTTTTATTCCTAAATGTATGACCATCCATTTGTAAGTTTAATAATGCCGCTATTACATTTACTGGCATGAGTAAAGTGAGATTTTTAAAGTCTCATACACCTTGTCTAAATTGCAACCCATTTTCATTGGAATACCAAAACAACAAAAACCAAGCCTGGATAATTTCAGCCTGAGAGGTGAAACTCTAAAAAAAAAAAAGTATAATGGCTATGGAAGAAACCCATCAGCAACCTTAGCTATTGCCATTGCTGATATTCCAGCTATTTTTAATAATGAGAGAAAGAAATGCAACCCAAACACACATCTATCCACCCCTACTTCACTATACTTCAAATATTCTGTACCCACCCCCAAAACAAAAACCGTATACTGAACCATTTCTTTGCTCTGGGGCGGCAATATGGTCTAGAGATGAGAGTAGGAGAATGAGGCTCAGTAGTTGTCAATCACAGCAGCTCTGCCACAGACTCACCATGTGACCTGAAGCAAGTCAAAAGGTTAGATTCACAAATCTCACTGCCTCTTTAGGCTCCTATGTCCAATATTTCGGTGCCAATGACATTCCCAAAGCCGCTCAGCTGCCGCCTAACACTGTAGGTGTGTAAAGTCCCTAAGCACCTGAGTTTCCCCTATTAAAGTTGCTGTGGCACCTAAATTTCAGCAGCTGGGAACACACACAGCCATCTAAGTCCTGACACCACTGAGGTGCTTGGCAGCTAGCTCATGCCTAAGTCCCAACAGGATTCACAAGCTAGGCGCTCTCGTGCCTATCTTGCCTCTGGGACTTGAGTGGGTAGGTGTGCTCAGAGCATGGCTAAGGAGATGATGGTAGTTTCCCCACTGTAACTTTTAGACCAGTGATAAGTGCACTCACCTGCGAGGCAGGAGATCGATGTTCAGTTCCCCCCTCTACCTGATGTGAACCAGGGATTTGAACCTGGGGGTCCTACACCTACCAACTGAGTGCCCAACCACTGGGCACTAGAGTCTCTCATGCTCTCTTTAGCCCAGTGAATATTTAATTCTTTATACACAGTGGAACAGCTTCAAGCAGGAGAGACTGAGAGCAAACTGCTCCATGATACCTCATAGCCCAGTGATTAGAGCACTCTCCTAAGAGGTAGGAGACACAAGTTCAAATTCCTTTGTATCTGCCAGAGGGGAGAATTTAACCTGGGACTCCCATATCCTGGGTGAGTGCACCAGTCACTAGTTGAGAAGTCACAGGGATGGGGGCACCACCGTCATCTCCTCCACCACCTTGGTTTTTCAGGATAAACAACTGACCTGGCTTAGGCAACCTAACTCCAGGAAAAGGTTCATAGCTGAGAATCCTGAGTGGAGATAGGTGATAGGTGCCTAATTTCCTTTGAGGGGCAGGGCTTAAGGCTACACCCTCAGAACAACAACGTTGACTAAGGTGGCTTCTGTGGATCCCATTCTTAGGCTTCTAACTCTCCACATGTATTGTATAGGGAATCTGGGTGCCCAGCTCAAGGCTGTGAGTTACATTAGGCAGCAGAGTGCATTGGAGTTAATCCTCTGTGTGAGTCTAGCCCTTGCTCTCACTGTACTTCAGCTTCCCTATCTGTAAATGGAGGCTAATAATACTCACCTGCCTCACAGGGGTGTGGTGAGACAAAATTAATAAAAAGCCTCTTGAGATAAGTGCAAAGTTATTATTTCCATTAAGTATAAGATATTAGAAAGCTCTGACCAAAATAATGGACCAGTCTGGGTAACTGACGATGAAGGCACCCTTTTCAAATGAATTGATTTCCCAGCAGGTTAAATAAAAGAGGCATTATCCAGCATTTGCCATGATACAGTTAGGGATTTTTTTGCACTGACAAGCCTTTCAAGGCAGGAAACATTCTGCCCAACTATTCTGACCTATGAAACAATGTGGGGTTTTTTGGTGGGTTGCCGCATTCCTAAAGTGGAGGAGCAAGTGCTGATGTTCCCACTCACTTCTAAAGCTTTCCCTATCCCCTCCATCTTAAAGAGGGAGAAAGGCAAGCCAGCAAGAGAGGAGCCATGAGAGTAGATAAGACCACAGTTTAAAACCTCAAGCTATTACAGACTCCTTGCCATCCCTCCCCACCAAAAAAAAAAAAAAAAAAAAAGCTTTAATACTGTAAGCTCCAGGCTCTGTGCAAAAGATCATGGAATTGTTGTGGCATTTTGAAGTTTTTTAAAACAGCAGGAGCAACTTAAAAAGAAAATGTGTGTGTGTGTGGGGGGGAAGAAAGTTAAATTTAGTTTCAACTGTAGCCTTGCCCTCTCAATTATAGCATGTGACATTTTCATACAGATCAGACCAGTTATTGCAAGACAGCTCATTAACATAGCAATCACTGCCACCAAGTCAAACAAAGTTACCCACAACTTTGGATGGAATGTGCTTTAAGGTCACAGTTATTCATCCCGCATCCATGCATGGTTAGTGGGCAAGACCTTAAAGACCACAAAAGAGAAATGAGAGAAAATGTCACCATCTAAATTCGGCCTTACTTTTCTATTCTTTTCCCCCACAGACTATGTGTATCCATTTTAAAGAGTGTTTTTTTCCAGCCCAGTGACTTGAATTAGCTCAAAAATCTTTATGTGAAATCTCAGTGAGTTGTCTTCATAAGGTCACCAGAGTTTGTTGTAGCACCTGATCAGATTTTTTCTTTCCTAGTGTTGTTAAATGAGCTACGGAAATCTCCCTATTAAATGTACATACTGCTATGTCTTAGCGCTAGAAAAAGCAAGGTCAAGGATGTGCATCTTCCACTTAGAGGAAGGTGATGAGGTTGGTGTTGGTCCTTTGTTCCTGTGGGAGTTTATTCCACCATTGTGAACTTGCCCCTGAGAAACCTCTGTCTCCTGCACAGATGAGGTTTACCCGTATGGTAGTAGGTTCCACTATGCCAGAGGAGCCGAGTTGTCAGATATAGTCTTTGTCCCAGAGTTTTGGGCAATCTTTTAGATATGCTGGGCCCTGGCCATTGATCGATCTGAAAATCAGAATTGAGGCCTTGAACTTGACTCAATATTCTATTGGGAATCCAATGTTGGGAGTGGAGGACAGGTTTGATGTGTTCATGGTAGCCCATGTTGCTAAGGAGATGTGTCCCTTTGTTGGAGTTTTCTAAGGGCTAAAATGTAAGTTAGAAGGTATAAATAAGTTGGTATTTCCCTTGGCAGAAAGAGATGGGGGAACCACTGAGAGCTGGGAAATGCAAAACAATGGAAGCTATTCACAAAGGTGACACTCTTGTGCCAGGGCCACTGCTGTGACTATTTGTTGATTCAATTACTATGATCTTTTTAGAAAACAGTAACTTAGTGTAAAGCCAAATATGCTGTATCACCTTATCAATAGGGGAGGAGAAGAAAGAGACACCATTCTCATTGTGCCCACTGGACATTCAGCTTTTCATTAGTAATTTATCAAAAGGATTTACGTGCTGTAGGGCAAGGGCCAAGTACTGTGAATGTCAAAATTTACAGACAGGGTAGAGAATGTGCTACCTTGTGCTGGACCAATAAATAATTTATTACACATTTGCTTTCAGGCCAAGAAGTGTCCTTCTTTGGGGCTTCACAGAATTTCTTCCATAAAACATTTAACAAGCAATTTATTTAAAGCACTTTACTGCCCTGTTCAACATTTTGGGAAACTTAAATCAAGTTTTACGACTAAATCCAAAGAGAAATCTTTTGGAAAAAGGGAGGCAAGACCTGCCACCTAAGAGGTGTTTAAAACTCAAGAGACGGGGCTTACCGTCTTACTTGCAGTGATTCTCTGAATACAGGATTATTCTCTCTTTTCTGTCACAGATGTCTTTCGCTTGCTTAGACAGGACCAATCAGAGAAAAGATAGGTCTTGATATACCTGCCAACAGAAGAACTGGGCGTGAAAGCTGAGTGCCTTTCCCACTGTGGGCCCCTTGGTAAGGAACCTGCTGGAGCTCGTCAGCCCCCAGGGGCTGTAATCAAGACCAATTCCCTGCATGCTTGCTAGAGTTGGGAGCAGGTGCTGGCGAGGGGGCATACATTACTCCTTTTTGGAGTATCACTAAGGAGTGTGGAAGAATTGATTTCCCCAGGGACTCCAAACAGTCCTGCCCCGAGCCAACAGGATGGCTCTGGCCCTGTGTTCAGCTTCTCCTTTTCCCCAGTGCACATTCAGGGAGTTAGGGCAGGATTTTGTTATTAAGACCCAATGATGCTGCATGCAAAAACAATAGATTATTCATCCACCCCCTGCTTAATGTACTCTGCTAGTGCCATGTAAATAGCTGACTGCTTTATTCCTTCAACACAATTCTGTTTACTGCTTTTATGTCTCTTTCAGAAGCCTTCTCTCTCTCTCCCGCTTATCCTCTCTTATCCCCAATTTCGCTGGTTCCCTCCCCCTCTCATGTTATTTCACTGTGGATCCCAAAATGGTGAATAACTGCTGTACTCCATAATCTTTTTACAATGGCAAATTAGCAGTCTATATGCTAAAAAATAGCATTAAGTGTTCTTCAGACAAGCTTCCTAAATCATTAATTGCCAATGTAACACAATAACTACAGCTAGCAATAAGTAGTCACTTTAAAACAATTGTGTAAGAACACTTACTCATCAGCACTTGGGCTTCTATGATTTATGGAGCTCTCAGTCATGAAACCCCATAACCCAGTGCTCTCCAAAGGACAATTGCAGAGCTGGAATGCATAATGAGGAAAGCATTTTATTTAGTAAAAGCAGGAGGTGGGATTGTCTAAAGTCTCCAAAAGCCTTTAACTAAATTAGGACAAATCCAGAAATACAGTATGTCTGAGCAACACTCAGTACTATATTTTTAATATTTTATAGATAATTGATAAATTTTTGGTAATAACTTAGCAAATGCCTTCCACCAAGGGAATTGTCTCTTATTTAGGTCTTTTTCTAAGGCATGCTTTTATTAGTCCCTTTGTTATTATCTAAACATTTTCTAACATATAGTATTTATACTGTTGCAGTATTACTATTAATTACCAAAAAGTTGCATACTGAGGAACGTGGGTGTATCTCTACATTTGGAAGCTAGTAATACATCCACAGAGAATTGCATAGCACTTGACATTTCAGAGCCCTGTATATACTTGGGCTAATTATTCTTCACGAAACTCTGTGAGGAAAGTAAGTAAATTATTGTCCTTATTTTACAAATGGGAAAATGGAGATATAAAGAGGTTAAGTGACTAGCCCAATGTCACACATAGCAAGCCAGGGCTCTGCTGCTCTTATTACTCAAGAGTGCCTCCTTCCTGGTTCTAGGCCTAATCTGCCACATCACTGCAGGCATTAACAATTGTTTAGCTTTGCTTGCTTGATGGGGTTTTGTTATCGGAAACATGAAGTCTAGAGGGTCTGCAAATAAGGAATAGCCTAGACAGTGCCTACATCTGCTGCTGCCACTCCTTCTGCAACTGGCTCACTGCTGCTGCCACTGTTACCTCTACCTCTGCTCATCTCTGCTGCTGCTATCATTGCTTGCTGCTCACTATCACTTCTATGATGCCACATAGTGAGGTTCCCCAACTTAGGCCATTTTTTTGTGATTTCATTGGATAGCAGGGAACTGCTCTGCAGCTGATTGATCATTGGATTTCACTGCAACACTGTCCCCAGACCAGATCTAAGGCTTATCCTCTAGACCTCCTCCTCAGTGATTTCAACTCTAGTAAACACCGAACAGTAACAAGGACCATCAATTAAATTCACTCAGCTTTGTCTTTAACACTAGAGAAGGGAAGGTAGCTGGTGTCTAGGCAGCAGCCACACCATAAGAACGTCCATACTGGGTCAGACCAAAGGTCCATCTAGCCCATCAATGGCCAATGCCATGTGCTTCAGAGACAATGAACAGAACAGGTAAACATCAAGTGATCCATCCCATTTCCCATTCCCAGTTTCTGGCAAACAGAGGCTAGGGATATTTCAGAGCATGGTTTTGCATCCCTGCCCATCCTGGCTAATAGCCATTGATGGACCTATCCTCCATGATCTTATCTAGTTCTTTTTTGAGCCATCAAGTACAAATACCTGCCCACTCTCATTTTCACTGGGATTTGACATCTCTACCCTCTGCTCAGCAAGTGAGGTTCAGTTTAGGGTGACCTTCTCAATCAGGACAGGCTAAGTACAGCTATGCTGCCTTTACTCATACAATAAGGATAACACTATTTCACTACCCTTGCATTCAATACTAAAATAAATTATAAACCAAAACCAGCCCAATCTGATCATTTTGGCAAAGCAGTTCTGTCTGCTGAGCACCTATGCAGGATAGGTGTGTATGCAAGTATGGTCTGCTCCTGAAGTCTTCCCCACCGGTGTATCACTAGATGTCAGGGGAGAGCTCATTCAGACCCTGCTTACATCAGTTATATGACATTGTGCAAGACAGCTGAAGATGGACTGAGTCAGCTATGTTCATACTTAGGTTCAGATTTTTCCCCAACCCCCAACAGCAGTCCTGCTCAGAATTCAATCTACCATCTCAATTAAAATGATGTAAATATAGCACCATGCAAGGCCTTTTGGGCTATGTAATTCAACAGGGCAGCAATAGCAGCAGCAGTGTGAACTTGGCCAATTCTCACTGCCTTGTGCACATGTGGTTACAGCAGATTCGTGTGTGGCTGGGCTAGCTACCACTGCATGTAAAGTTCCATTACATCAAGCAGGGTGGAAACCTGATTTAACAATCCCCTTGAAAAGGATTTGGGTGGGGGAAGCCAAATCAGTAGGTCCCTTCTCTCAGAAAATGGCAATGGAGAAGGAAGGTTCCCTTTACAAAAAAAAAAAAAAAAGGCAATCCCCCCTCCTAATTGATAGTTAATTCACAAATGCCTTTATGTTTACATACATTCTAGCAGAAGTTATTGGGAGCACCTGCCATCTAATATAAAAATGTTGAAGTGGAGATATGCTTTTAGGGAGTGCCCAAAAGAGTCCACCCCCCCCCACACACACACATGAAAAAAATACTACAATTTCCCATATTATTTCTACTTTCTCTTTTCATGAAGACAAAGTCCTAAAAGTTATGGGATTGGGAAAATGAGTGGCTGTTAGTCCTATCCCTTGATTATCAGCTAATCTCAAGAATGTAAAATGAAATATAGAAATGTCGAGCCATTTCACCCAATCCAGGCTGGGGTGCTTAGAATACTAGTAATGACCTTTTAAGGTTATATTTTAGAAACTCAGTGATTTAAAAAAAATCCCTCCTCCCCCTATCCCCCAGCAGCAGAGCTTGCTTTCCAACCCCTGGGAACAACATGGTCAAGTCCAAGGTAGCCCCAAGATGTTCCGATTGCTAATCTCCAATTTGAATGGACTAAATGGGAAATCTGACAAAGGCGGCCATTCAAAACCAAAAGCAGAGAAATATGTCTTTGGAATTGGGTTTTGTGAGAGACACTGTGTAACCTAGATTTGGACCATTTAAATTATGAGAGAAGTCAGTGAAAGAAAAGATGACTTTGAAATAACCAATCTGCTATTTCTTAATCAATCAGAGTTCACATGGAATGCACCCACAATGAGATTGGCACCAAAAAGAGCAGATTGGTTGAGTTTCCCTGCGGAACAGTAGAAAAAACACCCCTACAGACGCTATTATTTATATCAAATGGGCTAAAGTGTAACCATCAATCAGTTCCATATCAGCCTAACCTCAGGGCTTAACAAATAATGATACTCAGAGGGGGACAGCTCTTTCGAGAATACTTCCTTTGTCAACACAGGGCCACATGCCACCACCTTTGCACGGAGTGACACCTCACGCTGTGACAAGCCCCATGGGAATGCAGGGGATAGGTCTTTTAAGAATACACAAATTCAGCTGTACATGACCCATGCTGCATAGTACCTTACTCCTTGAGAAGCCCCATTGAAACCAATGCAAGATAACGGAAAGGCTTTACTCAGCATAAGGATGACAGCATCTGGCTCAATGGGATACTATTAAAAAATCTGCTTTGTGCCATTCCCTTCTCCCATCACATCACTTCACACTCTGTTCTCCACCCTTTCAAGACATGCTGAATTTAAGCAAAACATACATACATATAAATGTGCATGTGCGCGCGGGCGCATACACACACATACATACACAAACACACACATAGAGAAGGCTTAAAATATAAACACCAAATAATATACTTCCAATTCATATAAGAAAACATGACATTATCTCTGATACTATACATTTTACCCCTTTATTGTATCAACTATCTGTACATTGGATTTATATTTATATTTTCCATGAGCTTTAATTTTCTGAACTGTATTCAGCCAGGAAACAGGAAGACTTATGAGGAGAGGCTGAGGAAACTGGGCTTATTTAGTCTGCAGAAAAGAAGAGTGAGGGGGGATTTGATAGCAGCCTTCAACTACCTGAATGGGGGGGGGTCCAAAGAGGATGGAGCTAGGCTGTTCTTAGTGGTGGCAGATGACAAGGAGCAATGGCCTCAAGTTGCAGTGGGGGAGGTTTAGGTTGGATATTAGGAAAAACTATTTCACTAGGAGGGTGGTGAAGCACTGGAATGGGTTACCTAGGGAGGTGGTGGAATCTCCTTCCTTAGAGGTTTTTAAGGTCAGGCTTGACAAAGCCCTGGCTAGGATGATTTAGTTGGGGATTGGTCCTGCTTTGAGCAGGGGGTTGGACTAGATGACCTCCTGAGGTCCCTTCCAACCCTGATATTCTAGGATTCTATGAAGACCTCCGAGGGTAAAGAACATTCTAATATCCTGGCAGAAACTTTTCCAAAGTGGATATTGTTAAGACTCACAAAAGGTGGTGGGAGCCCTGTGACTCAGCTCCTATATGGGTTCAAAGAGATCATTAGAATTGAGTGAAAAATATTTGAGATGCACAGATTCACAGCACTATATATGAGACAAAATACAAACTATTGTGTATAAAGGTAAAAATGAATACTGAACCTAATCACCTGGACTGCCATTTCAAAATATAATTGTATTTGTGTATTGAATTCTGGAGGAAAGGATGAGGCAATATACAGTGATCGCCCTTTCCAGTTTTCCTGTATATAACTATACAATAATACCTTGATATTTTCACTATTCCCTCTACTTCCTTGTAGAAGTAGAATACTGGGCATACCTAGGCAATACTACAAATGCTGAAGTAATGTTATTTAGTTATATAAAACAATCAAAAAGTTAAGAGTGAGCACTATACAGCATGCTTACAATAATGAAACTGTCTCACAAAGTCACAGAGGCTTATACGAAAAGCAGGGAGCAATGAAGCTAGATACACGCTACTTTCTAGAGGAGAGGTAAGACAAATGCGTAGATATACAGCAGAGAAGACTAACAGTGGAAGATTGATTTTTCAAGGTTAAAATCTTGTTTCTCTGCAATAGTTTTACCCACATGGGAATTCATTATTTTGTCCAAGGAAAGGAATATTACTATCTTCACCAAATAAATGAACCAAAAGCACCCTCTGGTTGTTCCCATAGATAGAAACACTTTGTGAATACTTTTGAATTTTTTTTTCACATTTGATCATTTGTCAAGCAAAATCATGAAGTGCTCAGAAGAAAAACCTCAGCACCAGGAGATTTATAACCAGCAAATAAAGGTGATTGAGTGGTTGTTTGGTTATTTTGCTCTGTATTAGTAAGGATTTTCTGATGATAATAAGGCACATGCTAACTACATATTGGCAAAGAAATAAAAAATAACAATAAAAATAAATAACACTGTTTGGACTCTTTCAAATATTGATTCAGTCTACTAAAGTTAATTTCCTCTGCTGCATAGTCCTCTTAAGTCTAACTCCCAGAGCATCAATAAAGGCAAAACACATTCTCCTCAGTTTAAGAGCTTCTTAATGAACCCCAACTTCAGGACATATTAAGTAAAACACTTTTCTTAGTGGTTCAGCACTCTTCTGTTCCTTTTAAATAGCACTATGTCATGTAGATAAGCTCTATGCAATAAAATCAATTATCTCCAACTGCATCCCACTTCTCCACACCATTTTCCTCACAGTGGGGAGGTAAAAGGCCACAATAAGCCCTGCCAATTCATTCAGATTATAGAACTAATATGTTTTTTTTTAAAAGAACCTTTTCACACAAAGTGAAGTTAATGCATAAGCTCTAATAAATTAAAGGCAGTATAGATAGTAACCACCATCTGTTATAAGGGAAAGTCTTGACTAAAGTGAAAGTCTCCAGAGAACCATAGATCAAGAATAATAATTAAAACAATGGGTCAGATTCTTAGCAGGTGTAAGTCAGTGGTAACTTCAGTGAAGTCAGTGGATCCATGTCCAGCTGAGAATTTGGCCTATTGTTTTAATACCGGTCAATATGTTAGGACATACAACAATCTATTAAAAGCATGAACTTCTTAGTCTTTGGAGTTTCTGTACAAAGGGTATCTCTAAAAGAAATAAAGTATTTCCCTCACTGGTGATTGCAATATTGAGCGCATACATTTCTTCAAAACTGCCTGCGGTCCCCACTCAAAATTATACCTGTGTGCTGCATGTGTGTTTTCAGTACCACCACCTGGGGTACAGGCTTAATATCTAGCATAGTGGTTCACCACACACCAATGCTGCTGTAGTGGGTCATCCCAGCTCCATCCAATAATACAGTTACTCAGCTCTCAGTGATTGGTTTGGAAAGGGTGTCCTGGCACGCAGTGCTCCTTGCTCTAGGCATTGCATGGGGCAGCAGTCCTAGGCTATACCTACATTATGAGCTAGGGGTGTGATTTCCCTGCTCATATACTTGTACCAGCTCTCATTGAACTAGTGCGAGTATAAATAGCAGTGTAGCTGTGGTCACACAGTACAAGTACAAACCTACCTTAAACTATTGGGTATATACTTGGCTGGGCTCAGCTGTGCCTCCATTGCCACTATGCGTGCTACTGCGGCTACACTGCTATGTGTACTTGTGCCAACTCAATGGGAATCACACCCCTAGCTCATAGTGTAGACGTAGCCTAAGACAGTAAACATAACCAGGTCTTTCAGATATAACCATCAGGCAGGGTGGATAAAAATCATGATTAAAAAACATTAAAAAGCTATTTTAAAATTTATATTTGATTTTTATTTACATGTTGCTAGTTCTTTACTTTCTTTCCATTTTAGAGCCTTAAACTGCTGAAGTGGATGTTTTGCACCTGTTTCTTTCATTAGTTTTTTGTTGGTAGAATTTCAGATTTTTCATATTTTTTCTACTAAGAAATTTCAGGCTTAAACTGTTTGCTGAAAAAGGCAAGGCCATGGTCCCATTAATATCCTTCCTGTGTGATCAGCCAAACTCAAGCACAAAACTGATAAGCAAATAGCCCGTGTTATATTTGCAACCAACATAACCTCTCTCCATACATGAACTTCCACAAATCCAGAAAGCTGAAATGTTTTGACCTGGCTATGTTCCTCCATCAGAGTTTGCATTTTGAAGTCAATGAGACTTCCTCTCATAAGCCACTTATAACATATAAAATGGCTGCTGATGAAATTTGTGGATGACACAAGATTTGGTGGAATGGTAAATAACAATAAGGCCAGGGCAGCACCATACAGAGTAATCTGGCTTGCTTGGTAAAGTGGGCCCATTCAAACACAATGCATTTTAATGCAGCCAAATTCAAAGTTATACATTTAAGAAAAGGGATGCAGGCCATACTGACAGAGTGAGGGATTGTGTCCTGGAAAGCAGTGATTCTGAAAAGGATTTCAGAGTCGAGCAGCAAAACATGAACTCCCAGTAAGATGCTTTGGCAAAGAGAGCCAGTGCAATCCTTGTATGTATAAACAAGGGAGTAGTGAGCAGGTGTAGGGAGGTGATACCAATATTGGAATAAAACAGACAGCTCTGTCTGTCTATAACAGCGTTTAAAAGAGAACTGGATAAATTCATGGAGGTTAAGTTCATTAATGGCTATTAGCCAGGATGGGTAAGGAATGGTGTCCCTAGCCTCTGTTTGTCAGAGGGTGGAGATAGATGGCAGGAGAGAGATCACTTGATCATTACCTGTTAGATTCACTCCCTCTGGGGCACCTGGCATTGGCCACTGTCGGTAGACAGGATACTGGGCTAGATGGACCTTTGGTCTGACCCAGTATGGCTATTCTTATGTTCTTATGTTCTTATGTGCAGGGAAAAAACACAAAAATGATTCAAGGGCTGGAGAAAACGTCTTACAATGAGACACTTAATTTAATCTGTTAGCTTATCAAAAAGAAGGTTGAGAAGTGATTTCCTCAGTGTGTAAGTACCTTCCTGGGGAGAAAATACTGGGTAGTAAAGAGCTCTTTAATCTAGTGGAAAAAAGCATAACAATGAATGACTGAAAACTAAAGCCAGACAAATGCAAATTAGAAATTAGGCATTTTAAAAAAAAATTATGGTGATTAACCATTGGAACAAAACTACCAAGGGAAGTGGTGGATTCTTCATCTCCTGATGTCTTCAGATCTAATCTGGATGCCTTTCTGACAGAGATGCTTTAGCCAAACACAAATTATTCTTTAGTCAAACAAGATATTGGGTTTGATACTGGAAATTTAATGGTGTGTGATCTACAGGAGGTCAGACTAACTGATCTAATGTTCCATTCTGTCCTTAAACTCTATGATTCTGTCTGTTTTTGACAATCTTACTGTTAGATCTCTAAATATGGGTTTAGGGTGTTAGCTTTAGGAGCCTGGTTTTGAAAATTTAAGCATATTTGTATAAAAATGTTCACAATAACTTTGTTAATATATTGAAAGTCTAAATAACTTTTCCCTGTTAACAATTAAGCACTTTTTTAAAATGACAAAGTATTTCAGTTACATTTTTTTTTAAATAAAAATAAAGTTTCAGCCGTGGATGCTGCAAACAAAGCACTTGAATATCTTTCAACCCAGGATTATTCACGTGAGTAAAGTTATGTATTGCTTACATGTTTTCAGGATCAGAGCCTTAATTTTCAACATTTTGAAATGGCGATAGCAGTTTTGTAAAATTCAAATACGATACCATACTGGTAGTGTCATTTTAAAGAAACAGCATGTATAATTTAGTCCATTATAAATATTAATATCAAGCTGCAATAGTACAACTTTTCAAAGTAGATTTAAAAAGCCTCACACTCATTTAAGTCAAATAATTTTTCTTAAATAAAGTGTTTTAATCCATTATTTAAATCATCTAGATTTAAATTGCGCTAGCCTACTATCAATGTAAACATTTGGGAAGTGAAAGCCTCAGAGTGTAGGAAGAGCCCTGAATGTTGCAAAGCCCATTTCTTCTCCAAGCGTATTTGGTTAGGTAATTTATGAAGTTATTGAAAGTCCTAGTCATTAAAAGGATATATTAATGCAAAATTAGAATAGATATATTTTTTCTCTAGACATGCCTGATCATTCATTGACTGGGGACAAAAGTTAGCCATTTTCTTCTAAAAGAAATTCATTGAGAGTCTGTTCTGATCTCCTCGGTATCCTCAGTCAATGACTAGGACAGGATCTTGGACCTGCTAAATCTCACTCATTCTGTCTGACACTCACTCAGTTATTAATCAAGTCATACGGTTCCACACACAGCATTGGAAAGGTCATGCAAAATTACATTTACCCATGCTGTCCTCCAAAACCGCTGTGCTCTGCATCTCTGTCCCATTGTGCCTGCCACTCACTTTTCTGAACTTTACTTAACTTTAACACCTGCTGAACATTACAATCTATTTGATGAAGGCATACACACTGCTTTTGACCTTCAGATCTATGTGGCGGTATTGTAAGGACACTGGAATTTGGAGCTACGCAGATGTCGGGAGCTGGAGTCGCCATTTTTATGATGAAATCCAAAGTTATATATTTTCTCATATATAAAGAGCAAACACCTGCTTTCAGTCCAAATGACATTTATTTTAGATTAATAGAAACACACACACACACACACATACACAAAGAAGAGGAACAAGAGAATAAAGACTCCATATACCTGATCCAAAGCCCACTGCAGTCGATTGGAAGAGAAATACTGTGCTTCTCTTCTGTAATATCAACTGTGCCAAATAAAATGACTCCTGTGACAGGTAGCATCCTTAGAAACTTAAAAAAGTAGTGCTGAGAAAACAGTCATAACATTTACGTATCTACATATATCACACCAAGTATAGGTTAGATGGTATTTTGGAGATCCTTCAGGTAAATATAATTCAAAAAAGAATTGTGGATGTCATATAGCTCAAGATTTTTAAGATAGCATGTCAGCTTTGAAAACTGAATCAGCCTCATTAACGTGTCCATGGAACTTATTTAGTCATCTTTTAAATAGGTAATATTCCTTATAAAGACACATTTATTTCCTATTGTTTTACCTGTGCATTTAATGGAGTTATAGATTTATAAAAATATGCTTGCTCAGTTCAATACATTCCTAACATACCTGTACCTCTTTGCAAACAAAACCAAAGAACTGGTACAGCCAAGTCATGTGACAAATCTTGCTGTCATTAACTGTAAAGTCTTGTATCAGATAACACTTGTTCAGAAATAGACTAGATAGGGTAAAAGAAAATCTTGCATTGTTATCTGACTAGATAAATCAGGATGTTCCTTTTACAAAGCACATTTGCCTTAAAAACTTAGACTAGGGACACACTTCATCATCTTTTTATACTATTGTAACTATTGAAAGCAAACTCTGTATATGCCAGCCCATGAAACATCTCCCAACAAACTATCTCAGCTATAACTCGCATACTACATTTAATGCCATTGATTTTTATTCTGTTTCTCATTGTTTAAAATATATGGAATATTCATTCCTGTCACCACTTCTTAGGGATTATATACATTTTAATATCGCCAGAAAGAATATGAAAAACAAACCCTCA
The DNA here is from genome assembly GCF_028017835.1 of Emys orbicularis. Classification (NCBI taxonomy): domain Eukaryota; kingdom Metazoa; phylum Chordata; order Testudines; family Emydidae; genus Emys; species Emys orbicularis. Next base: position 95,371,799 of record NC_088685.1, on the reverse strand, counting down.
CTACCTCTATTTGCTCCACAAATGTAGCAATGTATCTTTGATATTCCTTTTATCTACTGTCAAAATGTTTGTCTTCCTCACATACTTTGTGGAACCAGTATACTCACTGTTGATTTGGGTAACTATCAGAACTGATTTAATGCAAAACAATAAAGGATTCATTAACATGTAATAAAGGCAGAATCAACATGCCAAGAAGTTCATTGAATGCTGTATAGACAATTGTTTATTAATAAATGCACTCAAAAGCAGTGTTTTATTTTCTGACATACAAAAGCAAACTATAAACAACTATATTTTACTGATAATGGCTGCGTGAGGTGGTTGTGTTTAAATTTTAGTGACATTTCTACCACATTGCTACCTAGTGAGAAAGTTGATAGGCTAAATGTATTTGGCAATAATGTTTGATTGGTTTATATGTATTACTATAAATATCTAAAATTACATGTTCCAGCTGATAGATGGGCACATAAAATAATATATTGCTTCATAACTTTTCTGACTCTTGCAGTAGTGTGAACACACTGGTATTTGCTATATTTGGCAGTTGAGAAGTATCCCTAAATGTATTAGTTACAAAAATCAAACTTTATGCCACATCATAAAGTAATACTAAAAATAACAGGCCAGATTCTGAGTTGTGGTGCAGCTGCCACTTTGTGCCACACAGCAGATACAAAAAAGCCCTAAAGCCAGCATAGCTGGACACAGGAGGATCACCGCATGTATGAGGAACCTACAGTGACAGAGCCAGCTTGGTGGCTCCTAAACCATCCATCCCTATGCTAACAATGCAGAAGATGGAGTGGGCTTCCTTGTTCCTCAATGATCTCCTGCTACTATATTGTTCCTTTGACTTATGGCGGCCAGTGTAAGTTAGAGCAGCTCTCTACTTACTCCATCTTATACTATGGGACTGGACCAGGAGCTCAGAATTGGTAGAGCGCAAATGTGCTTAAATCACCTTTGTATTCACCCCACATGAACTGTTCTGTGTGCTCCACAGCAAAGGATCTGGACCTATAACTTTGGCAATGGCACCCACTTATACTAAGGGGCCAGATCTTCAGTGCATGTATGCAGATGATTTACACTAGTTGTTCTCAACCAGGGGTTCACATACCTTTAGGGGTACACAGAGGTGTTCCAGGGGGTACATCAACTCATCCAGATATTTGCCTATTTTTACCACAGGGTACATAAAGAGCACTAGGGAAGTCAGTACAAACTAAAATTTAATACCGGCAATGACTTGTTTATACTGCTCTATATATTATACACTGAAATGTAAGTGCAATATTTATATTCCAGTAGATTTATTTATATGGTAAAAATGAGAGAGTAAGCAACTTTTCAGTAATAGTGTGCTGTGACACTTTTGTACTTTTATGTCTGATTTTGTGAGCAAGTAGTGTTTAAGTGAGGTGAAACTTGGGGGAACGCAAGACAAATCAAACTCCTGAAAGGGATACAGTAGTCTGGAAAGGTTGAGAGCCACTGGTTTACACCATCTGAGGGATTGGCTCAATATATCATTTAGTGTGTATAGATAACTGCACTCTAAGTTAAACAAATGTTTTGAGACAGTGACTAAAGGTCAAAAGATTCAAACCTAATATTGATGGAATGTTACTTTGTCCTGTTTTCTTGCAGTGACATCTTTTCCCACGATAGGCATTAATTACTTTGATAGGCTTTGGGGAAATGCCATGGAAAATATAAACTAATGAAAAGAAAAGCCATGATGTTCCAAGGATGAGCCCGAAAGCCCTGTGGAAAATGAGGGGGGGGGGGCGGGAGATGAGAATTATAAAACAGAAGAGTTCAAGTATTACAGCAAAAGAAGAAAAAAAAAGAGAGAATTCAAAGTTGCAAAATCTCATCAGATTTAGATGTATACATCTACTGCGTACAGAGTAACTTTATTTCACAGTTATAATATAATCATATAACAATGGCCCGTGGTTTGATATATTGAATACTGATTTCACAATAAAACTATGTATCATAAGCAGAGCTGGTGTTGATGCATGTAGTTAACACTTCACATTTGCTACAACTTCACCAAATGTTAACTATTCAGGCTGACTTTTTTCATGCTACTCTCTGCCTTAAATTGATATTTTTTCAAGTTCTAGGACACATGGATCAACTATTTCAAAGAATGAGATTAGGGACAAATAGGTAATTTTGGCAATGTAAAAAAAGAATTCCTAATTGTTTCCTCGAAAGAGCTATAGCTCCTCTGTGGTTTGAGGCAGGGCCTTGAAATTTCACAGGATGATTGTCCTGCAGTCAGGGAGATGTCTTTATCTGTTCTCATGAAAATTCACCCAGGTTGGCCAAGTTATATGTTTCCAAAAATCTCCATTTGTGCATGAAGGAGCCTTGCTGCTAAAATCTCCACATTTTCCATCTGCACTGAGTATGCTCCAATCCCCCACACTCGTTTTACAAACTGAGTAAAGGAGAGACTGCACAAAGTTATTTTTGGCAGAGCTGGGAGTAGAGTCCACATCTCTAGTTTGTCAGGGCCAAATCTTATCTATTTAACTACGACGCCTTTTAGAATGAATGTGCAAAATAATATGTTAGTAACCCAGCAGACCACATTCCTCTTTAGAGCTAGGAATAGAAGCCTGTATCCAGGGCCGGTGCTACCATTTAGGCCAACTAGGCAGTTGCCTAGGGTGCCAAGATTTGGGGGCGCCCAAAAGCGGCGCCCTGAATTTTTTTTTTTACAGCAGCCGCTGCGCTGGGAGGGAGAGGGAGTCTGATCCGCAGGCAGGCAGCCCAGGGGTTCTCCTGGGTCAGCGTGCCGCCGGCAGCCCAGGGGTTCCCTGGGTCAGCACGCCATCAGAAGCCCAGTGGTTCCCTTGGGTCAGAGCTGCCGGGGGCCGGGGGGTGGGGAGCTGCCGCGGGGGGGGGGATGCCTCAGGGCGCGGGGGGGGGGGGTTGCCGCACGGCTCCCCGGGCCGGGGGGGGGGAGCTGCTGCGGAGGGGGGGGGCACCTCAGGGTGGAGGGGGGGCGGGGAGCTGCCGCAGGGCTGAGGGGGGGTGGCGCAAGGTGGAAGTTTTTCCTAGGGTGCGAAACTTCCTTGCACCGGCCCTGCCTGTATCCCTGATTCCCAACTCTCCTTTGCTGTCTAGCAAACAATTGTGTAAGGCACTGACAAAGTGTCTCATTCCCATGTAGTGGGTGATCAGCATAGAGGATGACAACCTATTACCACTGCCAGTTATTCATTTATCTCAAGTGGTAGATGCCTGTGTTGTTTATGTACAAATTCTGATCTCCAACATTGATGTTTATCCCTGCGAGGAGTCAATACAATTCCATATGATGATTCTATAGGTTGTTTTAAATTTTAATTATTTACTATTTGTATTGCGGTAGTGCCTAGAGGCTCCAATTAGGATCAGGTTTCCATTGTTCTAGATACTGTATGGACGTGTTGTGGGAAAGAAATCTTTTCTCTGAAGCACTTCTAAATAGAAAAGACTGACTGTGCGGGGAAAAACAAGGGCACAGACATGTGAAGTGATTTCCCCAAGGTCATACAGCAGCTCAGTAGCAGAACTCAAAATAGAAGCCAGATCTCCTAACTCCCACCCCTGAATCCACTGTGCTATCTGTAGACAATGCTAAAACACTATGGAAACTGCACTCAGAATGATATTAAAAGAACATAAAGGTTGCAAAGCCAAATGCTCAAAAGTTAGGAAATTAAGATTGCCCGTGTAACCTTAATTCAGCTACTTTGTGTACATGCATAATGATACTATCTTTAATTACATGTTCACATGCTCTGAGACCCCATCTCATTCAGTGCATTAGATGGACCATAAGGCACATGATTAGCAAAAAAGAAGTGTGTTCTCTTGTGTTTATGCAGTCCACTAAAATGCAGTCCACTAAAATACAGTGGGAAAGGGCTTTATTTCTGTTGGGCAAGACTGTCATAATGCATACCCACAAGAGTGCTGAAATGCAGACACAAAATATGGGAAATTTCAGCCCAAATGGGTTAAAGTTTGGCAAAGTTCTATGCAACTGAAAACAGGGTTTACAATGGGAAAAGTCATGCATTCTTAATAATAGTCAGTGCTTCCAGACCCACCTGTTTTTTATATGTATATGTAATATATGGTGTGTGTGTGCGTGTGTATATATATACACACGCACACACACACCATATATTACATTCTTCTGACTGGTGGATCTGTGTCTGGTGTGAAACCCTATTGCTGGGGCTGCTGGATGTCAAACCAATCTTAACGTAGAATACAGCAGCCTACAGAAGGCTGGGTCCAGCTACCAGGGATCAGTCAAGTGCGCTCTGGCCACCCCCACATTCCTTTGCCACCTTATCGATGCCAGACTCAAGGATGCAGGGTGGTCTAAAAGCTACTAGTGGTGCTACACAATTGGAGGATTTCTCTAGACAGTGGGGATCATCTACTGGCTGGTGAAGCTGGATTTAAGGCTTCTTTGAATGACTGGGTCAGCGTAAAACAGGCTTAATGGAACAAAGATTCTAGCCCTTTTTTATGAATTTAGAAAATAGCAGCTATATGAAGTTTACACAGAAAAGGGACCCTTGAATTTATAAATGCCACAAGAATATTAAACTGATAAATCTAGAATTGAGTGGAAAGAAAATAAACATACAAAATACATGTGGTCCAAAAAATCATATTTATCTCCAAGATAGTGTATTCCTATAAATATTAAATGTTATCTGGTATCATATAAACAGAAGAAAGTCACCAATGTATTTATATATGTAAATTGAATTCATCCTCAGAAATCCAATGAGACCAAACAAACACAATAATTCAAAATCAAGTAAAAACGAGTCTCCGATTTCCTCAGCTAAGAATGATGACCCTTGATCTGCTAGAACATCAACATCACAATCTAAACTGTGATCCAAAATTGTTTTTTGATCATATAAAAACTTTTTATATTTGACAGTTATAGATAAAATGAACAGGAGTACTTGTGGCACCTTAGAGACTAACAAATTTATTAGAGCATAAGCTTTCGTCGGCTACAACCCACTTCTTCGGATGCATATAGAGTGAAACATATATTGAGGAGATATATATACACACACATACAGAGAGCATGAACAGGTGGGAGTTGTCTTACCAACTCTGAGAGGCCAATTAAGTAAGAGAAAAAAAACTTTTGAAGTGATAATCAAGATGGCTCAGTACAGACAGTTTGATAAGAAGCAAGTGTGAAAATACTTACAAGGGGAGATAGATTCAATGTTTGTAATGGCTCAGCCATTCCCAGTCTTTATTTAATCCTGTGTTGATTGTGTCTAGTTTGCATATCAATTCCAGCTCAGCAGTCTCTCGTTGGAGTCTGTTTTTGAAGTTTTTCTGTTTTAAGATAGCCACCCGCAGGTCTGTCATAGAATGGCCAGACAGGTTAAAGTGTTCTCCCACTGGTTTTTGAGTATTATGATTCCTGATGTCAGATTTGTGTCCATTAATTCTTTTGCGTAGAGACTGTCCGGTTTGGCCAATGTACATGGCAGAGGGGCATTGCTGGCACATGATGGCATATATCACATTGGTAGATGTGCAGGTGAACGAGCCCCTGATGGTATGGCTGATGTGATTAGGCCCTATGATGATGTCACTTGAATAGATATGTGGACAGAGTTGGCATCGGGCTTTGTTACAAGGATAGGTTCCTGGGTCAGTGTTTTTGTTCAGTGATGTGTGGTTGCTGGTGAGTATTTGCTTTAGGTTGGGGGGTTGTCTGTAAGCGAGGACAGGTCTGTCTCCCAAGATCTGTGAGAGTAAAGGATCATCTTTCAGGATAGGTTGTAGATCTCTGATGATGCGCTGGAGAGGTTTTAGTTGGGGGCTGAAGGTGACAGCTAGTGGTGTTCTTGATTATCACTTCAAAAGTTTTTTTTCTCTTACTTAATTGGCCTCTCAGAGTTGGTAAGACAACTCCCACCTGTTCATGCTCTCTGTATGTGTGTGTATATATATCTCCTCAATATATGTTTCACTCTATATGCATTCGAAGAAGTGGGTTGTAGCCCACGAAAGCTTATGCTCTAATAAATTTGTTAGTCTCTAAGGTGCCACAAGTACTCCTGTTCTTTTTGCGGATACAGACTAACACGGCTGCTACTCTGAAATAGATAAAATGCTTCCCCACTGCTCAGCTCTGACATTTGGTTTTATGAACCCTAGGAAGGGGGAGAAAAAGAGGCTTAAGTTAGCCATAATTTTGAGCTTACCACAGCCATTTAAATTGCCAGCTCTTTTCCTAGTGGTCTCATTTTGTAGATATTTTTACATCGCTTTTTTTTCTAACTTGGTTGGTTTTGTGCATGAAAAACACAAACATACACACATAAAAGTAACTATGAATGTGTACATATGTTTATAAATATATGTAAGTATCTATGTTGCATACACACACACACAAAGCACATATCTAAAAGCCAAAATCCTGTTAAAATGGAGTTAAGGTTGAAAATATGCATCACTAATTTAAGAGTACAAAAACATTGTAATTGCAGAGTTAAGGGTTGTTTGGGTGTCTTAACTGTATATTTCTATACCATAACATTGTTGCATTTGTTTGCTCTGTAACCTTAACTCTGTAGTTTGTAATGTTTAGTTGTGGAATGATTACAAAATCCCTGTAATGCTTTTATCCTTAACTTGATGACATATACTCTTACTCTTAACTCCATTTTAATAGTGGTTTGGTCTTGGAAATTCCTTGGTTTTTAAGAATTGTCAACATGAACGCTAAGCAGGAAACCCAAAGAGCATGCCCCTGTGTGATATCTCAAATGGTTTGAGGATATGTAGTATGAATCTTAAGAGTTAAAATAAAAAAAGTGCAAAATTGGTACAACAGAATAGCACAGCACAATCAGAGCACTGAAGTACTCAGCAGGCTGAATTCATAGCTGTTTTGCAACACCAGAGCAGTACAAAGCAGCTGAAGTGTATGGATAAATCTAGACCTTATTGGTTTAAAGCTCTGCGTTGTGGAGACTGGTATTATGTAGAAGGGATAGATAGTCCCAGAGTCCCAATGAATCCTCTGTTTAAAGTCTCCTCCTATGCTCGTCCTTCATTTCCCCTAGCATTTCTGTCTTGATGGACAGTGCAGCCAAGGCAGCAGAACTATGGGGAGTCTTTCAAGCACTGATGTCTAAGCTAGCCATGTATGTAGCCATGAAGCTTTTAAGGAGCAATGAGAGTTGGAGTTGGGTCAAGTAATCTATCTGTGAGAACTCTTGATACATGTGTCCAGTCACCCTCATACCATAAAACCATTACAACCAATAGAACGGTTGCATACAAATTAGCTGTAGAGGAAAACTGGTGATTAATTGAGCTACCACTGATGCCAGAATAGCCCCACCTAAGAGTTACCTAAACGGTTGACCTGAGTCTATGTGTAGCCTAAATAATCATAGCAATTAAATACCATTCTTAATAATTTAGCTTAACTACAACCTATTTTCTTCAAATACAGCCTATAATCAAGATTTGAAAAGATATTAACTAATTTTGAAAGTTTGAAGTGCCTATTTTATTCTGCTAAAAGTCTTTGGGAGAAAGAAAAGACTGCTTCACCTCTTAAAGGTCCCAGTTTGTAATTAATTTTAACTCACAAACGAATTAGCAGATGTACTTTTAAATTCTTATAAAATCATACTCAAAGAGTAAGTGCTGTAAATTCAGGGAGGATACTCTGCAACTGCAATTTTCTACCAAACAAAGAGGTTGAATCTTTACTTTAATTGCAAAATGGAACTCAACTTTACATATGGAGTAGCAACCACTGCCTCCGTAATCTATCTGCATATATTTATAACCAGGGGGGAGCAATTGTATGTTTGTTTGCTTTTAGAAATGATACATGAGAGGTCAAGTCTCAAAGCAGAGTAATTTGCTCCCTTGATTACAACAAATTAAAATAAGTAAAATTTCATTAAAAATCAGACCCAAGTTCTTACAAGTCCCTACTACCAATAGTAGTCCCATTATTTGATTTAGATTTGTATGCACATTAAAAAAGCACCTTATCCAGATGCACTAGGCATCCAGGACATAACTTTGAAAAGTCAACAGAAGTAATTAAACATAATTGAAGGTGCAGAGGTACAGTTCAGTTTAGCCCAGTATTAGCAAAACCAAGAAATTCAAAAATTCAGCACCTCCCCCTATTGTTCAAGAATTCCCCAGCAGTATAATCCCCCCTCCCTATTTTCAAGGGCCTGGTGTATAGGGCGAGAGGACCTCAGTGGGACCATGCCTGATTGTAAACATTTGCAGAATCAGGTCTCAATATTTTATTTTTGGCTTCAGTAGAAAGAGTTCTTGATATGTTTTAGTTGCAAGCATACTCTAAATAATAAAGTGGAAGACAATGTGGGTGAAAGAACTCATGAAATGATAGATTTTCAGAATTTAAGGAAGGGAAGATGTGAGACCAGCAAAATAAAGATAATGGGCTTCAAAAAAGCAGAATTTAACAAACTCAAGGAACTGGTAGATAAGTTCCCAGGAGAAGAAAATGTAAGGCATATAGTTGCTCAGGAGAGATAGTTTCTCAAGGAGACAATATTAAAGGCACAACAGCAACTATTGCTATGCTAAGGAAAGACAGGAAGAATAGCGAGAAGCCAATATGACTCTGTCAGAAACTCTTTAATGACCTGGAAATCAAAAAGGAATGCTACAAAAAGTGGAAACTTAGACAAACTGCTAAGGAGGAGGACAAAAGAAGAGCACAAGCATGTAGGGACAAAGTCAGAAAGGCTAAGGCATAAAATGAGTTACACCTAGCAAGGGACATAAAAGGCAATAAGAAAAGGTTCTATACATACTCTAGGAGCAAGAGAAAAACAAATAAAAGTGCAGGTCCTCTACTTAGCAGGGAAGGAGAGCTAATAACTGAGGACATCAAGAAGGCTGAGGTATTTAATGCCTATTTTGTTTCAGTTTTCCTTAAAAAGGTTAAAGGTGATCAGATACTCAATGCAAGTAATATTAACAACAAGGGGGAAGGAACACCAACCAAAATAGAGAAAGAACAAGGTTAAAGAACAAGTTAGATGTATTCAAGTCAGCTGGGCCTGATTAAATTAATCATAAGGTACTTAAGGAACTAGCTGAAGCAATCTCAGAATTATCTCAGAAGTTAGGAATTATCTTCGAGATCCCACAGTGGACAGGTGATGTCCCAGAAGACTGGAGAATGGCAAACATGGTACCTTTCCAAAAAGAAGAACAAAAAGGGCCAAGGTAATTATAGACCAGTGTGATGCACCCCAGGGATACCCGGAATTATCTGGCATGTCACCAACACCCGCCCTTTGGGTAAAGCGGCCTTGTCTGTTCCTGCTGTGGAACAGCTCCCTGAATCCACCAGCCTCCGGCAACACAAGCACTGCCTCCCAGGCTTCCGAAGACCTTGCTACCTCTGTCTAGGTCAGTGGTGGGCAACCTGCGGCCCCGTGGGCTGCATGCGACCCGTCAGGGTAATCTGCTGGCAAGCTGTGAGACAGTTTGTTTACATTGACCGTCTGCAGGCACGGCTGTCCGCAGCTCCCATTGGCCACGGTTCGCCATTCCCGGCCAATGAGAGCTGTAGGAAGCGGCGCAGGCCGCAGGGACATCCTGGCCGCCACTTCCCACAGCTCCTATTGGCCACAAACGGTGAACCACGGCCACTGGGAGCTGTGGGCAGCCATGCCTGTGGATGATCAATGTAAAAAAACTGTCTCGCAGCCCGCCAGAGGATTACCCTGACAGACCACGTGTGGCCCGCAAACCAACCTAATTTCCTTCTTTGACAGTGTTACTGGCTTAGTGGATGAGAGGAAGTATTATTCATGATATATCTTGATTTTAAGTAAAGCTTTTGACACAGTCCTCCATGCCATTCTCTTCAGCAAACTAGGGAAATCTGGTCTAGATGTAATTACTATAAGGTTGTTATAAAGAGGATGGTGATCAATTGTTCTCCATGTTCACTGAAGGTAGGACAAGAAGAAATGGGTCAATCTGCAGCAAGGGAGATTTAGGTTATATTTAGAAAAACTTTCTAACTATAAGGATAATTATGCACTGGAATAGTCTTCCAAGTTGTGGAATCCCCATCACTGGAAGTTTTTACGAGTAGGTTAGACAAACAACTGTCAGGGATGGTCTAAATATACTTGGTTCTGCTTCAGCGCAGGGCGCTGAACTAGATGACCTCTCAAGGTCCCATCTAGCTCTGCATTTTTATGATTCTATAATTCTATAGATAGATTTTTTCTCTCCTTGCAAAATGTCTGCCTAAATCACCACTTAATTATTTTAAATAAATACAATCCCTATAGGATGTGAACGTGGATCCTTTTAAATAGGATTATGCTACATTAGCCAATAAGGTACAGTTTGTCAGTGAATACCTTAACTACTGGGAAGATCTGTTCTCGCTCTAGGACTACAACAGAAATGCATAGAAAGTTCCAAGGAAAAACTAATAAAGATTCTGAATATCCAGACAACGGGGTTAAACTAAATGCATTCCCCAGTTCATTTCATCATGTGCAAGTTTTTAGATTTCATGCAAATTCAATGATCAAATTCACATGATAAAAAACAGCAAATGAGGATTTAAAAAAATCAAGACTCTCCTGACTACACACTTCTCCATAACCAAGCCACAATTTTATGTGAGGCTAGAATGATTAGGTCTGTATAACATGAAAAAGAACAATCAATCAATGCTTAGTATTGCCTGGATAGTACCTCAGATTCCCAATTGAGTGGCCTGGCCTTGCTCCCACTGAAGTAGATAATAAAACTCACATTGACTTCAGAGGTGTGATCCTGTATAAATCATAGTAATTCTTTTTCTAACTTGGCTTAGAGTTACCATTAAGACATTTAATACAAACATGAAAATATATGAGAGGAGAAAAAAGACTCTTGAATCACAATTATGTGCAATGCAGTAGACAGTGTGTCACAGCAAAACCAATCAAGAGTAAAAAAATCATTGAATTTAGAGGGTATGGATCTGTTATGAGAGTAAATACATTATTCTTCATTCCATCATAATGTAGCTACTTAACCTCCCATTTCACAGATAATATATTAGAAAGACCTGGCTGAGCAGCAGTGTTCTCACAAAAACTATACAATGAAAACTACATAAGAACAAAACTAAGAGCTCACACCGAAGGCAAGATTTTAAAAGGTGTTTAGGTGCCTAAAGATGCAAATAGGTACCTAGGGATAGATCCACAAAGTGTACATAGGTTCAGCATTGCAATACCTAACTTTAGGTGTTCTGACACCAATCCATAATCCTAAATTAGGTGCCCAGGCCCCCTATACAATGCATGGGGAGAGTTAGGCACCTAAGGATGGGATCCACAAAAGCCAATATGCTGAGGAAGTAACCCCCTAAGCTAACTAGTTGGAAAGAGTGAGGAAATGCTTAAGCCCCACCTCTCAGAGGGAATGAGGCACTTATCTCCTCTCAGGATTCACAGCTGTGAACCCTCTCCTGGAGTTAGGCTCCAAAGCCAGGTCAGCCCTTTCTCACAAAAAACTAATGAGGAAGGGGTGATGTCTCCCTTATAACAGTGACTAACAAACTCAACTAGACTATGGGATATGAAGGTTCAAATCCCCACTTTTCCAGCAGTTTCTCATAACCTGTATAGCCACCGGGCTATACGGTGTTCCAGGCAGAGCTTTCTCAGGCTATGTCTTCACTACGGGGGGGGAGGAGGGGGGTCGATTTAAGATACGCAAATTCAGCTACGCGAATAGTGTAGCTGAATTCGACGTATCCGAGCCGACTTACCCCGCTGTGAGGACGGTGGCAAATCGACCTCCGCGGCTCCCCCATCGACGGCACTTACTCCTACCTGCACTGGTGGAGTACAAGCGTCGATTCGGGGATCGATTGTCGCGTCCCGATGAGACGCGATAATTCGATCCCCGAGAGATCGATTTCTACCCGCCGATTCAGGCGGGTAGTGAAGACGTAGCCTCATTCTGTTCTGTTGAAGCTGTACAACTTTGTATTAAATATTCATTGGCACAAGGACTGGAGCCTGGGTCTTCCTGGTGAGTACCTAACCACTGACCTATACAATCATTCTGATACTCTCTCTGGCCCAATGACTATTTAAGTGGACCAACTTCAATAGGAGACATCCTGGCTGAGAGCTGGGTTATAGTGTGTTTTGCATGGATCCACTCAAGTTGAGAATGCCTATTCAATGAGGTCCCACAAGAGACAGGCTGGGGAATGCCTAGTCCAGGGATCGGCAACCTTTGGCACGCGGCTTGCCAGACTAAGCACCCTGGCGGGCTGGGCCAGTTTGTTTACCTGCCGCGTCCGCAGGTCCGGCCGATCATGGCTCCCACTGGCCGCAGTTCGCCACTCCAGGCCAATGGGGGCTGCGAGAAGCCGCGGCCAGCACATCTCTTGGCCCGCACCGATCCCTGGCCTAGTCAGAGAATTCTATTGAGGCTTAGGCATTAAACTTCTCTGTGGACTCAGGAAGAATGGCCACAGACAGAAATTTAAGTGCCATTGGGATTTTACTGGTGGAAACCCATCAGGGCTGGCTCCAGGCACCAGCGCAGCAAGCAGGTGCTTGGGGCGGCTAACGCAAAGGGGCGGCACGTCCGGGTCTTCAGCAGCAATTCGGCGGCGGGTCCCTCGGTCCGTCTCGGAGTGAAGGACCTGCCGCCGAATTGCTGCCGAGGAATGAAGCGGCGGCGGTAGAGCTGCCGCCGAAGTGCCGCCGATCGTGGCTTCTTCTTTTTTTCACTGCTTGGGGCAGCAAAAATGCTGGAGCCGGCCCTGAAACCCAGATTCCGACAGGATTAGGTGGCACCTGAGCAGTCATTATGCAGATCTAAACTTTGGAATAACTCCCTTTGTAGATCTTGTTACTAGTGTAATTTTCAAAAGCGCCTAGGTGCTTAACTCCCACTGATTAGGGTCCAGATTTTTAAAAGGTATTTAGGCATTTCTGTGCTCAGTGTTGAAACTCTTAACTGATTTAGGAGCCTATATCTCATTTTCAAAAGGGATTTAGGCACATGAGCCTAGATCTCATCAACTGTCAATGGGATTTTGGCTCCTAAGTAATAATATCCTTTTGAAAATGAAATTTAGGCTCCTAAATCAGTTAAAAATTGCAACAAACCCTGAATACCTTTAAAAATTTGAGCCTAGGTGCCTGGGTGCTTTCAGAAATCCCACTCGGTGCCCTCCTACACTTTTAGGAGCCTAAATACCTTTAAAAATCTGGCCCCAAGTTCTCAAATGTCATCCCAATAAACTTTAAACACAAGGCAGCAGTACCTGGATCAATATTAAAAGAGACAGAACATTTAAAAAAATATATTAGTTTATCCTGGTTCATTAAAAATAATTCACAAATATTCGTATGTCTTAACACACTGAATTAAAGTGCTAGAAGTCCAAACAGGATAGTAATAAGCACGGGGAGGTTTGAAACAGACACTGGAAACTGGTGTAGCAGCCACTGCTGTGATATTATAATCACCAACTGTGCCACTGTTAAGAGAGTAGATCTGTTCCTTCCTTCCTAAACCCCTGAAGGGGAGACAAAAACAGGTATGATAATCAATTATCACATCAAAGCTCTAACTTAACAAAAAAAGAAAAAGAAAATATTCAGAGTTTAAATTCAAGTCTTCCTTCCAGCATACACTGAAGGGCAAAGGAGTTTTTAACCTACAATGCTGATTTTAAAAAATACATATCTTTTAAATTTTTGCCTGCAATTGGTATCCAAATTCTAAGCCCAACCAACTTCAGTTTGGTCTGTATCTAAAATATAGAATTTCTTCCTCTCCTGTGTTCTTTTCTCACTACATCTAAATTCCCAATCTCAACAGCATCACCTGAGATGAGTAGAGGTTTCTCAAGAGCAGAAGATTGAATATTCTTGCTGCCTGCAGTTTTAAGTTCCATACCTGCCATCAGCAATCTTTTGCTAGAGATTACACTGATAACTACAGTCTGACAGGATTTTAAACTTTATTGCTTTAAATTATTCCTCACTTCTCTGCTAACAAGTGCACATTTTAAATCCAGGAGTGGGCTTTTTATTTCTTCCCCAGATTTGAATCATGTTTTTAAAAGAGGATTTCTTTAATATACTTGTGTGAGCAATGATGCTTGAATTTAAATGAAGGCCTTTTGTTTATGGCTGCTTTTATCTTCTAAAATCAGAGTATGTTGTTTACTGCAGAGAAACAGAATACACTGATTCCTTTTCAAAGAAATCCTTTTGACAAAATAGCTCGTACACCTGTCAGACTAATAATAGAATTTTTTTTAAAAGCAGTACAAGTATTAATTGCTATATTGTTTCAAGAAACAAAACACACACTCACACACACACACACACTAATAGCAACTGCTTACCCATCACTGTGTATGTAGAATTGCTGGAAGCTAATTGCAACATGTTTAAGCCACAGTCATTATACAACTCATATTTCACAGTGCAGACGTTTTCAGTAAAAGTACCTCTTTCATCTTTCTGGCTTTTGAATCTTCTTTGTTTCTCTTATCAGTTTACTTCACATTCACACACAGAATGTAGCTCTTAAGTAGCTAGAACAGCACACAATTTAATCTGCATTAGAACCAGTGGAAGATGTATAGTCTCTACAGGAAATTGGGACACAATCTGGACAAAGAAAAAGCAGTTTCTTGGAAGTTGTGACTAAATCTGAAATTTTTTTTGTAGAGATGACTACTATTTTGGGAGGCCATAGTAAACAGCACAGAGAGAGAGATAGGGGTTATCGATCAGTGGCTCTCAAGCTTTCCAGACTACTGTACCCTTTTCAGGAGTTTGATTTGTCCCAATTTTCACCTCACTTAAAAACTATGTGCTTACAAAATGAGACATAAAATACAAAAGTGTCACAGCACACTGTTACTGAAAAAATGCTTCCTTTCTCATTTTACCATATAATTATAAAATAAATCAATTGGAATATAAATATTGTACTTACATTTCAGTGTATAGCATATAGAGCAGCATAAACAAGTAATTGTTTGTATGAAATTTTAGTGCGTACTGACTTCAATAGTGCTTTTTATGTAGCCTGTTGTAAAACTAGACAAATATCTAGATAAGTTGATGTACCACATAGAAGACCTCTGTGGACCCCCTGGGTCACACTACCCCCTGGTTGAGAACCACTGTTATAGATCACTTTAAATTTGGAAACAGTGCATTAATCCTAACTTTATTACAATCTTTATAATAAAATGGAATTACCACTGTAAACTG
Source organism: Emys orbicularis (assembly GCF_028017835.1). Lineage (NCBI taxonomy): Eukaryota > Metazoa > Chordata > Testudines > Emydidae > Emys > Emys orbicularis. The sequence continues at coordinate 95,356,437 of NC_088685.1, read as the reverse complement.
ATAACATGTTAAATTGACCAAAACGCATTACAACAGGAAAGGGGAAAGAGTGAGTTAAAAGACATCCATAGTTTGTCTTTTCCTTGGATCCTCAAATGGCCTGGAAAACAGGATTTTACATTTCTCTAGACTCCACTGTACAACTAGTTCTATTATATAATTCATTACATAAAAAGTATAAAGAGCAATGCAGTCAAGCATAAGTTTTAAAATGACATTTTCTTAATCCTGATTGCACAGCATGGCTTGTCTAAGCAGGAGGTAAACTGGAACAACATGGCTTTAAAGGAATCTTCTTGTTTTCCAGAGTGCTTTGAGAGCACAAGGATGAAGAGAAAATAAGTTAAACAAGTTAGTTGTTTCAGATATCTCCTCAGTTTAGAGTAGCAGCAATATTACTTATGCCTTAAACTAAGATTATTTCAAGGAGGTCATGGATTCTCTGAGTTCCAGAGATCTCTGTGACATTTTCTGCGGCGGGGCGGGGCGGGGCTGGAGCTGTCAGGAGGTGAGTGCCCTGGAGCTCTGAGCTGCCGTGGGCAGCAGGGGGACACGGAGCTCTCAGCCTCCATGGGCAGCAGGGGGCTCCTGCAGCTCCCAGCCGCCAACCCCAGAGCACTGAGCTGCTGTGGGTGGCAAAGGGACCCGCAGCTCTCAGCCTTCATCGGCAGCAGGAGCTGGACCTCCCCTCCCCAACGCAGGGCTCATGCTCTAATCCCCCCGTCACTCCCATTTTGTCACAGTTATTTTTAATAAAAGTCAGGGACAGGTCACGGCTTCCATGAATTTTTGTTTATTGCCCGTGATGTTTCCCTGACTTTTACTAAAAATAATTCTGACAAAATCTTTACATTACTTATGCCATATGTAATAAGGGTGTCACTAGAGTTTTCCGATGAAAAGACTGATCTTGTATATCTGCCACAGAAAAAACCTTGCTAAATTAGAATGAAGGTTGCTTAAGTAAAAATCCCACCAATACAATCATTAAACACACATACACAAACCAAGGAAATCACCAGTGAAGCCAATATACTTCCTGTGCACACCAACCTGACACATCTGCTCTTCTGTGTCAATTATTCCATTTTGAAATTCAGCCCTAATGGTCTCACTTTTGTAGTCTAAATAAAGTATATTGATTCATAGGGTGAAATCCTGACCCTTTTGAACTCACGGAGAGTTTTCCTATTAACTTTTATAGGGTCAGGATTTTCACCCATTTACATGTGTAACTGTAAGGCTTCCAAATCAGGAAGTATTTCCTACAGAGAGGTAGAATAAGGAACAGAAGAGCCAACTGAGGAGAACCAGCTCTGTGAAATGAAAGGGTTGTAATGCAGTAGCAGTTCTGCAACCTCTGAGCCAATAAAGCAGCATATCACGATTAAAGGGTTAAGAAAATGGAGGGCACAAAATGTTAGATCCTACAGGCACTCATAGGAGCTAGAAGAGAGTGGATGAGAATGATAGAGAAGGAGGGGGAAAGCTTGAGGGGAAAAAATAACTGGGAAAATAAACAGGAGGAAATTGAAGTAGGAAGCAGAATGGGGAGAAGGAAGATTTAAAAATAACAATTTTAGAGAATGGAAAACCTGAACATTTTAAAATGCCATGCACTGATTACCAGGTTATCCACCATAATATTCAGTGGCTACTAAGACTGATTCCGAGCTAGCAAGAGGGAGCAGGACTGGTCTTGAGAGACAGGCCTCAGTGTGAGGGAATGGGTGGAAAGAAGGAAGAGAAAGAGAAAAAAGGAAGAATGAAGAAAAACAAGGAAGATGAAAGTTACATGGTTTTGCTGTTAAAAATGTCAATAAAAGACACAGTATTTGTTTGGTATACCAACATATGTGCATGTTTATTAAATCAATGGCTATTAGCCAGGATGGACAGGGATGGTGTCCCTAGCCTCTGTTTGCCAGAAGCTGGGAATGGGCAACCGGGGATGGATCACTTGATGATAACCTGTTCTGTTCATTCCCTCTGGGGCACCTGGCACTGGCCACTGTCGGAAGACAGGATACTGAGCTAGATGGACCTTTGATCTGATCCAGTATGACCATTCTTATGTTCTTCTCACATGCTGTGAAGCACAACTTTCACCTGTACCTAATTATGTGGTAGGTCCATCCATTTAGATTCAAAATTACCTTCTGGCCCACACAAACCTGCTGATCTCTCTCTGTTTTTTTACTGTCTTTAATATAATAAATGTTGAATCTTGAAATATAATTATTTAAAAATTAAACAGGTTACGGAAAAGAATTCCACATCATTTCAAGCTTCCCAACCATCTCCTCATCTGTCTCCTTGTCGCTATTTTTGGTACTGTAACCCTCTTTTTGTCCATGTATCCTATCAACATACATCAGGGCCCTGAAGGGTTGGAAGCTGTGATGAGAAGTAATGCAGTGGTTCCAGCCTCCAATGTAAAGACATGTACGTCATATTGAAAACAGAGTACGTAAAAATCATATTTCTTTGAGCTTGTGAATAAACCATGGGTCTGAGATTCATGAAAGCTGGGTTCTATTCTTGGCTCTGACATAGAGTTCATGTGTGAGATTTGGCAACTCAACTTAACCTCTCTCTGTTTAAACTTCCTGCATCTTCAAAATGATCAGATAGTGATAGTTCCCTACCACATAGTATTATTACCTACCTCTGGTATTGTTAGTAAGCAGCTTTGGCTTGAAAGTGTATACAGAAAAATTCTTTCATCCACTAGAAAGAACAAACTTTCTGTAAAAGATCAGTGTCCATGTTATTATTAGAGCTATGTGGGAGCTGGAATTTCTATTTTGTGGGCAATTCTATTATGTCAGCATTTGTTTTCCTTTCAAATTGCAACAAAAACAAAATTGACAAATCCTGTGAAACAAAGATTCCCCAAGCAAATTCATTTTGGGGCAAAGAATTTGCTTCAATTTTGGCATTTTGGATTTTTAAAAAAAGTGTTTTATAATATAAAGATAAATTTCAAAATGAAGTGTGGCAGTGACACCCTGGCACCCCAGTATTCACCACTGTCATGTAATTAGGATATGTTTTGTACAAAGTATGTCTTGAGAGGTATCATTCTAAAAGCCTTGATCTGCTAGACATTAATATCTCGTTGGATTGTATGTGCTATTGTCGTATGTGAAGTTATGGAGTTTGGCTATGTATGTGTTACTGAAACAGGTGAGGTTGAAAACACCCACAAGCAGCCTTTCAGGTACGACAGTAAAAAGGCCAAACAATGTTAGTGGCTTATTGAGGAAATGCACACAAGCACAAGGATTACCCCAGGAGCTGTGTACAATAGAAACCTCTCCAAGATAGCACCACACAATGAGAACTGTTTGACCCATGTCGCAGCAAAAGAGCTTTCCAGCTATTGGGAAGAAGATATAGGGAAATGACATCATGATGGTACCTCACTCTCCCTACAACAACACAACTGGAAACACCTGAGGAATAAAGACTGGGGGAAGTGATGGTCCCAGGCTAAAGGGATTTTTAGCCTGGGAATGGAACACCTGGGGATTCCAAGCTGTAAGAAAGTGCAGCTTGCCCCTTAAGAATCTGCAGCCTGCTTGTATCATCTCTTTGAATATGAATAGCAGATTCTCACCCTATCTATATAGTATATTAAATGTAGTTTGTAATTTTTGTTTATTTGCTAGGTAATCTGCTTTGATATGTTTGCTATCACTTATAATGACTTAAAATTTATCTTTTGTAGTTAATAAACTTGTTTTTGCTTTATCTAAACTAGTGTGTGGGAATCATAACTCAGGGGCAAAAGACTGTTGCATATTTCTCTCCACATTGAAGGAGGGGTGAATTTTATGAGCGTATGCTGTACAGTTTCCTGTGCAGCACAGACAGTATAATTTTGGGTTTATACTCCAGAGGGGGTGCGTGCCCAGAGGGGGTGCCCTAGCTGTAGCCTTCCTATGAAGGTGCTGGTCAACTGGGTTTGGCCCTACCAGTGTATGCTGGTGAAAGTGCAGGTTGGAGCCTGGAGGGCTTTGCAGCTTGTACAGTGTAAGAGGGAGACCAGGCTGGTGGGTCAGAGGGACTCAGTGGTACCCCAGTTCCAGGCGGCACCGCAGGGGGATCCCATCACAGTGGTTTCAAAGCAAAAAATTGAAACTGTCCATTAAAAAGAGGTGTCAAAATGGCATGTTTCAGCCTTATCAGAACTTTCTTTTCATTTTTTTTCCTCAACAAAATGTTATCAAAATTGACATGTTCCCATGCGAAGTTTCAGTTTTGATGAAACAGCATTTTGATGAACAGCAAAGCTAAGATTTACTGAGATTTCATTGGGAAACAGTACATTTTGCGATCACCATTCTTCCTCAATTTCTTAAAGGAACTGGGGTCCAGAGGAAGGGAGAATTGAAAAGAGCTCCAGGAAGGTACTTTCAGTAACCAGATTTATTTTCCCCATCAAGCCTGCTCTTCGGCTCCACATTCACTGAAAAATTCCACACATTATTTTGAAAGAGTTATTGATGCAAAAACTATGGGGAGTGGGTACCCTATGAACTGAGCACCATGCCCTCTGCACAACAACTGTACTGTACAGACTGTGAAAATAAACAATGGCTGTCCTATGACCCAAATTTTGCTCACAGTCATTGAACTATCTAATTGGGATGCTTGCACAGTGAACTGGAACTCTAAGCTTATGAATCAAAGCTCCAAATGTATCTGTATGTTTTAAGGCTTGTATGTCCTGACTCTAATAAATGCTACACATGCTGATGGAATCCTGAAGGAAATGAATATTCCCTCCGAGAATTAAGTTTCCAGTCACATTTCTCTTGTTGGACCCTTGAGGTTTTTGAAAACTACTAAATAGATTACTTATCAATTGCCATGCAAGCCTGAAAGAGGGTCATAAAAAAATCATATACTAAGCACCGTAGGATCTCTTTCCTCTTACTCTGCATGTTTTTTTAACTTCTTATGGTTATTTAAACAGATGTGTTAAACCTTCCTGCCTTCTCCACTGCCTTCTTGATTAATATCAAAAAATTGTTTCCGTGGTATTGAAATGATGGGGAAAAGCTCCATGCTATCAAAGATTGAAAGCTAAACAGCAATGATTTTATACAAGGTGTGGGATCTAGATGACTGAATGTCATCCCTGGCATTCTAAAGAGCCACAGTGCTGCTTGCGGTTCATGGCATCTTGAAAAACCTTCCTGTAAGTGTTCCATTTAGCACATGGAGATTAAAAATACAGGTTTACACAGGGTGGTCTGCTAGCTGCAACAGTGTTGGATTGTCAAGTGAGGAAAAGCCAGGTGCGCAAAATATTGTTATTTGTATTAGAATAACACCTAGCAGTCCCAATCAAAATCCAGGCCCCATTGTTTTAGGCCAGGGGTCGGCAACCTTTGAGAAGTGGTGAGCCGAGTCTTCATTTATTCACTCTAATTTAAGGTTTTGCGTGCCAGTAATACATTTTAACGTTTTTAGAAGGTCTATAGTATATAGTCTAGAAAGTCTATAATATATAAACCATTGTTTTATGTAAAGTATATAGGGTTTTTAAAATGTTTAAGAAGCTTCATTTAAAATTAAATTAAAATGCAGAGCCCCCTGGACCGGTGGCCAGGACCTGGGCAGTGTGAGTGCCACTGAAAATCAGCTCGCGTGCCATAGGTTGCCTACCCGTTCTGGGCCTTATACAAACACAGAGCAAGAGACAATCCCTGTCCCCACAGAGCTTACAATCTAAATAGGCAAGACAGGGCGGGGGGGGGGGAAGGAAGGAGAGGAAACAGATGGATAAAGAGGTTATGTGATTTGTCCAAGGTCACCAGCACGGCCAGGAAAATAACCCAAGGCTCCTGAGCTCCAGTCCAATGCCCACCGCACTGCACCACATTGCCTCCATGAGATAACTCCAACATACTAATTTCCCAGCCCATTACAGAATGGGTGCAAAGAGAAGCTGAGGGACAGTTCACCAAATGGAAGAACACATTCCCTAGTACTTATAGAGAATTCTTAATGGGTGACCTTGATGAGAAAGGAGGACAGAAGCTCCTCAGCAAGCATCACTTTCATGTGCCCATACAGAAGGAAGGTGACAGAGACAGTAAAAGGCAAAGGATGTGAAAGGCACCACAGGGATACAATGCCTCCCACTTAGATGTCTGTGAGGGGTTAAGGAGAAGAAGAAATTTGTTACCTAAACAAAAAAGTCTGGAAAAAAAATCAAGCTATACATTACTAAAAGGACAGGAAAGTGAGTGCTGTGTTACCTTGTGAGACCTTTGGCAAACCCTAGTTCAAATATAAGTGAAAATAGGTTTGTTGGGTTCATGATAGTGCCTGTCAATCATCAATCAGGATCACTAAGCCACCTTACCCAGGACTGGCATAGCAAGAAGAGCTGTGGGTCAGAAATGAGGTATAATTTGAAATATTGGGAGGGCTACGGAAGATTTGCCCACACGAGTACTCCTCTAATATGATTGGGATCAGTCATGGCTTTGCCACAAGCCCCTACTTGTGGGGCCGTGTGCTGGAGGCAGATTGTGACTCCAAGAGTTACCATTTGCTTCCCAGTTTCCTCCTGCTGTAGGGTTGACAGACCCCGCCCCTGCCCTACACTAGACGAGCATAAATCATCCAGTGCACAGCTTCCACCCATTCCCCGTCCCTTCTTGCCCACTCCCACCCATCTGCACAAGTGCAGACAGAGTGGCCCCATAGAAGCTTCTCTCCACTCTCCCTGCAGCTACTCATGGTAGGAGTATTCTGCCAGGGAAGTAAAGTCACCCCTTGGCCCGTTGCTCCCCAGAGCAGACACACAGGATGTGCCACAGTCTGGCCTATTATAATTCTATATTGGTACTGAAGTAGCGTCTAGAGGCCCCAATCAACAATCAGTCCTCAATGGGCATAAATGCTTAGCCCATTGAGGACTGATTGTTGATTGGGGCCTCTAGACGCTACTTCAGTACCAGTATAGAATTATAATAGGCCAGACTGTGGCACATGTAACAAAAAGTCAGTCCCTGCCCCCAAAGAGCTTAGGATCCTAGTAAATCTAGCTCTTGCTAGTTTTTCTTACTCCTTCATTTGTTTTTCAGCAAGTATTGACATTGTTCCACCAGGAGCTGAAACTCTCTTTCATTTTGGTTGTCCCTCAGGGCCAATTCCACTGTATCCTGAATATTGACAAGCTTAAAATCTTCTGCATGGCTTTACAGGCTCAGGCATCCTTCGCTCCCATGAAGAAAAGCAACTTTGTACATTTCATTGGCAGCTGATGGTAACAGTGAAACCCAAACAGGGGTTTTTCTCACACCCAGCATCAGGCAGTGAAACCTTGCAAATAAATTCCTACTGATATCTATAGGAGTCTTTCATTGGTTTCATGGGAACTGGATCAGGCCCTAACTGTAGTATATAGAATACAAGCTGATTTTATACAGCACTTTCTGAACACTTGGCAAAATAATGAGTCAGGCCATTCTAAATATATTTTTATAGTCAGGTGTGTGCACCTAAATTCAGAACCCAGCCATTACTTGTAAACATACTGTTGGTTAAACCAGGACTGTCAGTGAGCTCAGAACTTATTATTATGTATTTTTTTGTGCAAAATGAACAATGTTTTGCCTTCTGATTTTTTCCAAAAAAAGTGCTTAAATGAACCTTTTCTCTCTGACAGACCCCAAAGTCTGCATCGTTAACTGCAGAGAATTCTCACTCTCAATCAATTAAAGATGCAATTCTGACTTTAGTGTTTTCTGAGGCAGTGGCAATTTCTGAATTACAGGCTACGGTGCACTTCTCACTCTGAGATCTATGAGCAAGGTCAGCCATAGCAGTCCGAGTATGGCATTGCAATTAGAAAGGTGCTTGTTTTGTTAGCTAGGCGTAAAATACCCAGGGCTGCAGAATGAAGCCTTCATTTTGTAAGTAAATTAACTGTAATAACTTTCAAACTACAGCTGGTGAGCAAGCCACGCTTATGTGACTAGGTAATCCATAGCCTGCTAAAGCTGTGTTAGACATTCCTTCTAGAAACAGCAAATCTGCACATGATAAAGTTTTTCAGTTGTCTGGAAAAAAAAAAAAGGATAGGGAAAATGCCATTTTATGTGCCACCTGACTTTCAAGTGAGGAACTGAATAGGTGACATTGGCGATCAAAGCAATGAGGAACAGAAGAAAAAGGCCTTGGAGAGCTAGAAATTAATAGGTCATGAGCTGAGCATTTCAAGTCTTACGTCTTTTCCAATTCCATCTGAGTTACGGTCCCCAACGGAAACCAGCATTTGGCATGGATTCCCATAATTGGTTGCCACTATGGTGACCTTGGGAGAGACAGATCCAGTCATCTAATTTTCTCTAAGCTCTTTCCTACTTCATTTGCATGCAAGATGAGGAGGCTGAACAAAAAGGAAAACATGGAGCTCCTGAATCCAAGTGGTGGCACATATAAGAATTACATGGTCCCAGGAACCTCTGTGTGAACAGGCTCCCCCTTCTGCTCCTACAAACCCACACTGCTAAACTCCCCTGATGAATTATACAGGACATATAGTCTACTGGGCTACCTTCACCAAGTGTGTTTATTATTGTTTCTTCCTTAAGCTCCAGCTACAACACAGTACAACAGCAGGCAGACGGAGACCTCCTTCTACTCCCTGGGTCAGCCTTTAATATTGCTTGTTTTCTTCCCAGGATTTTCCACGTGGTGAACTAATTACCTCATTAGCTCATGAGGCTCCCTGCAGATGTAAATGATCCATTCTACCCTTCCAAACCCAACAAGTGACCTAACTCCCTCCTACTCTAGCCACACTGGTTGCCCGGGGTGATCTAAGTGACTAGGATGCAGGCTTCCAAAGGGATTTATTTGTAGTTGCAGAACTCTGTCACACATAGAATCATAAGACTGGAAGGGACTTCAAAAGGTCATCTAGCCCAGACCCCTGCACTCATGGCAGGACTAAGTATTATCTAGACCATCCCTGACAGGTGTTTGTCTAACCTGCTCTTAAAAATCTCTTATGACTGAGATTTCACAACCTCCCTATGCAATTTATTCCAGTGCTTAACCATCCTGACAGTTAGGAAGTTTTTCCTAATGTCAACCTGCTGCACTTGCTGCAATTTAAGCCCATTGCTTCTTGTCCTATCCTCAGAGGTTAAGGAGAACAATTTTTCTCCCTCTTCCTTGTAACAACCTTTGATGTACTTGAAAACGGTTATCCTCTCTCGGCATTAGAAGAAATAATTGAGAGATATTCCAATCTCCAGTCTCTATCATAGACTGAGTCCTTGAGTGAACATCCCCTTCCTTCCTTCTCATGTGAGAGATCGCTTTCCTTGGGTCTTTTCTTCTAAAGAACAGATTCAATTGTTAACTCAGGTACTTTTGAGTGTTAATGATGTTCTAATTTGTAAGACTCACTTCCACATCCAAGATCTAAACAGAAATAAGTTGGAAAACTACAAATTTAATTGTAAATGGAGTCTATTGTATTGTCTCCTTCTTTAGCTTTGCTGGGTGCTGGCAATTACTCTCCAACTTTGCTGGGACTGTTTCTTCGTTTCTTATTATTAACTGTTAGGATTACTCTCTGTGCAGATTAGTTCTTTCCCCAAAACTTCCTCACTCAGCAGATGGCTTATGAAAACCTGGAACCATTTTAGCCATGGAAAAAGTGTCTAGACTTAAATTTGATTCATATGGCAGATATCTGAGCACATGGCCACCTTTCCTCACTTGTGCAGAATCTAGGTGCTAGATTAAAAAGCCAACATTCTTCTGATCCTATGAACTCACATTTGCTTTGTATGATGTCTGGCTCTGATCCCTGTGACTTATTTTTTTTTATTACCTTGACATTTTCTTTTGGATTCATATAATCTCAGTTTTATGACCATGATAAAAACCCAATAACTGATACAGTTAAAAATTGATGAGAGATAGAAGCTAAGCTCTGCAGCCCATCAAGTGACTTACATTTGATGAATGTCATCTCAGAACCCGCAGAATATGCATTTGACAGAGGGCTGAAGGACAAGTGCAAAGCAGCCTGGGCAATTTATTTCAACCAGCTTACTAGTTATAGAGACTTTCTCCCAGTTAGCCCCTTTGTTTACCCTGACATTTTTTGTCAAGCCTCCAAAGCTTTCTTTCTTTCTCTGGTTCCCTCACATCCTAAAGCCAAATGAGTGGACAGATGTAACCCAAGAAGTATGTTTTGTGCAGCTGACAAAATTCTACCATAACCTCCTTCATTGTTCCAGAGCCATTTGTGTGTGCTAGTCATGGAGAAATTATACTCAGATGGCTCTAGTGTATTGAATAGAATTGTGGCAGAATTTTGCAGTCCGCTCAGAAGATTGTTTGGTATACATATATGCATTTTACCTTTTATTTTGGCATTAAAAGTTAAGCCATATAGTATATAATTATGTAAATATACAAAAATAATTGGAAAATACACAACAAATAGTGAAAGAACTCCTGGACCAGTATGAAAAGTATCCACTAGACCAAAGGAGTTCCACTCACATTTACAATCATGTGGACTACCTTCCTTTCCAATTTGTGGTACCTCTGTGACTGGTAACCACAAACTGGCTGACATAGAACACTAAGTTCATGGTTCTAATTCAGTGATTCTTGACTTTTTCTATAATGTGACCATAGAAAAAGTTTTGGGATCTTCCTCCTGTAAGTCTTGGGACTCCACACACATCTGTACATGAAGAAAAGGAGAGAGATCATGACCTCTGAAACCTGGTTACAATGGCCAGTGTGAAAACTCATGCTCCAGCAAAGGTTTCCACCAGCATGACCTCTGTTTTGCCTGGGTTGAGCTTGAGCAGCTGTGGCCATGTCCAGCTCTCTTAAGCAAGTCACCAGCACCTCATAGTTGATATTGCTGAAAGCTACCAACAAATATAATAGTATTAGCCTGGCTAAAAGGAGACCGTCTACTAGTGCAACTGCTGCTCTCTCTCTTCTGTATTCTGGCCTGAAGCCTGAGTTGGATGAGTCAAGAATCAATATTAACAGAGATAAGGTGCTATTAGAGACAGTTTATCACCAACAACTTCCTGATAAACTTGTTCAAGAAAAGAAGGTTAGAGGAAGTCATAAAGTCCCTAATTCCCAGTAGCACCGAGATGTTTAGTGTATAATGCAGGTGTCTTACATGCTTAAATGCCATTGTAAATTAATCAATGAGCAGAATGGACTATAATTTCTTTTAAAAAGCAGTTGCACTTCATTGTCTCCAACCCTGAGCTTTTGCTGCAAAATATACCTTTTCACAGCTTACAAGAGCAATGTAGCGACCATGTTCTGAGTAAAAGGTAGCTTACTAGCAGTGTCTGAAAAACCATCCAGAGTTTATACAAATTGATTTTTTTCTAAAATTCAGAGCACTATGTGGTCAAAGTGGAAATAAGACAGTGCTGTCTCTGCAATGCTCACCACAGCTGAGTCAGTTAGGAACTGAGGAACATTACTGAAAAAAAAAGTTCATTGCATTTGCCATGAAGATTAAGCTGGTGACATGTGTTACAGTTGTTCTATAAGACTTTTTTCTTACATTTATGTTCTATAGGAAACAGGCACGGAAAGGGTCTAGATACAGGAGCTTTTACTATAATTCACTAAAGAAAAGAAATGCAATACTTGAGAACCAGATTGTAAAAGAAGAAACAGAGAAAAAAAAGTTAGCTGCTGAATTACAAAGTGGGCTTATTAATGGGGAAATAGCTCACTAAATGAGATAACGGACCAAATAGCAAGCCTGAAAAAGAAAGGAAAAGGAGGCACCTGTACTCAACATGGGTCCTATTGTACCTTCCAGTGTGGGGCAGAGGGCCTGAGAAAATCCATGTGGTGAGCCCAGTGGAGTTTGAAAAATGCTCTCCTTAGAGGAAGGGAAGGGCTGAGCCCTGCAAATCGTGGGAATGATGTTCAGGAATAGAAAATTCCCACACAGGAACAGGAAATCCAACTACTGAGAGCCCTGCCCCTTCCTCTGGAAGTAGGGCAACTGGTGGCTCTACAAGGGAGATGTAAGCTCAGAGTGAAAGTTAATGCTGCAAAGAGCAGCCTTGACTTCCACATGGCTAATTACCCACCCATTAGGGGAGCTTGTTTCAGAGATCATCTACTCCCTAGTTCTGTCCCAGCATGTTCACCTCCTGCACCCTGAAGTTCTGACCCTGTGCATTCCCAAAGGAAGAAACATGCTAAAGAGGCAGTTCCCCTCCCCTCTTGATTCTCTGGGGACTCTTTTGTCTTTTCTAACACTTCTTTACTTCCCTCCTTGTCTCACAGCAAAGGGGAATTTATAATCCTAGATTTAGACTTTGAAATTGAGGCAAGAGTGGGGGAGAGAAAAAGAGAAAAGCAAAAATGAGAGTGGCAAGAAGACCCCAACAATATAAAAGAGGACAGTGGAGCAGAGCTGAGGAAGTCAGTGTTGCCCAAGCTGTGTAACTACAAGATCACTAAATGTGATCTAGCAAGTGAGGAGGAGGAGATGCAGTCCAACCAGTGGAAGCCAAAGAACACCAGAAATGATGGATGGCAATGACATTATAGGGCCGACTTAGACAACATGTAATTGCTTGATTGCATAGAAGAGACAAAGAGACTATGTATAGCCAAAGAACATGAAATTGCTGAAAGATAAAAACTGGGAATGCCTTGAAAGCATTGTTTTCTTCCTCCAATGAGAAGTGGCGGTTTATTTTATTTTTTTTGACACAGCATCAAAAAACAACACACACAAAAACCCCAACCTACTAAAGTCTGGGAAGCTTTTTATAATCATCTGCCCTTTTATAGTTTCTAGTTATCACTAAAGTTGCTGTTTTATTCCCAACCCATTCAGGAAGGAATAAAATAAAAAATAAAAAACAAGCCAATCAGATAGCAAAGTAACAAATAACAATAAATAACTTTTTCACTTCACAGATAAATCAAAGGAAAATCTCATTTTCTGTGCCCTCTGTTTTCATTAGCTTCTATATGCTAACATACCCCAACAGGCCTGCTTCTTGTTTATTTTTTAATAACTGTTTCACCACTGAAGATGCAGACTGTTGCTGAGCTGAAACCCTGAGAATGTGTGTGGAGATGCTGAAGTCATTGCTGGATTCAGAAGCTAAATTCTCATCAATCTGAGTCACTGTGAAGAAGGCAACATGTTAACTAGGTCTTTATGGAGGCATATTAATAGGGATACCTTGACCTTGTATCTTCTCACCCATGTTACACATTTTCCCCAAGCCCTAACAATATTTCACTGTTCATATTATTTTACATGGGATGTGAAAACACACATGGCAGCTTTAATATTCAGAAAGGATTGAAGTAAGGACATGTTGGGTGCATGACCTTCTAAAGATGAGGCAGTTGCTAAGAATCAGCACTTTGGAAGTGGAGGGTAAGCTATGGAGCAATTTCCATTAAAAATTGAACAGTGCCTGGTGAAATAATGTCTTAATACTCACTAAAAGGACTGCAAATAGGTGGGAGAGCTGAAAACCAAATTTGTATTGGAGTATTTTTTTAAATAGGCCTTGGAAATGGAAGTGTTACCTCACAAATCACAGCAAGCTCATCCGTGCTTATAGTGCCAGATACAGTAAGCTCATTTTGGGAGACATCTTCTTGGCCAGCCTGATCATTAGGAACTATAAATAACAAGTGGAGAATAACCTTGCTTGGAATAAAGTTGTCATCAGTCAAAGTCAGGCTAAAAGACATCCACTCACCCACAAACACCGAAACATAGAGTCTATTTTTGCTTCTTTTCACCTCCCTCCACTTTCACTCTCTCCGCCACCTACTCTGGGGCAGGGTTGGGTAAAGGAAAGGTCAAGTCTTAGAGCACATAACTAATGCTGTTATATATCCTCAAGCATCTTCTCTATATTTAAAAAACTGTACCATGTTTAAGCATGACTGGGAACACTCAGGTTGGCTGACATGATTCTGACCAGATGCTGACCACAACTTATCTTTGTCTATGCTGACTACAAAGGCAGTCATTTGCCCAAGTGCTCCCTGTTGCCCAATAGGCCTAGAGCTCCCTGCATCCCTCACGGTTATGTCAAGAGAACAAAAAGGTATATCTGGCTTTGCACATATTGACGTTATGTAGGATGTGTCTTACAAAATGTATCTCAGCAAATGTATCTCAGGCATGACCCATTTTCATAACATATTTTTACAGCTGCCATAAGGTAATTATACATATGTGCTAGCAACTGTTGAAGTTAAGAAAAGATTGGTTATGCTACCCGAATCACAAATTATAAAATTGTAACCAAAACCACAAGAAAGGAATAAGTAGCTAGACATGTTTGGAGGAACTGAGGTAAGTACTAAACATGAAGCTTTCCATAGAAATCATGAAGAACTACTCACAAATAAGCTTTGTGCTGCATATAGAACACAGCAAAATGAAATGATTGGTTAAGAAGTATTATGCAGCTAACCACATAAACCACAATAACCTTTGTTGTTAAATAGGCTAAGGTCCAGTGGTTCTCAAACTTTTTTTTCCATGGACCACTTGAAAATTGCTGAGTGTCTCAACAGACCACTTCATGATCTTTCCAAATGTTTGTACCATTAGCTAACTATTGTAAAGCACTTTGGATAACGCGCTATATAAACAAACCTTAATAATAATTAACATTTTTTGTTCTACAAATAAAAGCACATGACTCATATTTTAATATCAGTAGTCTTACCTTTCTAATGCGATGGATGTGCCCTCTCTCCCCCACCATGGTGGTCCCCGAGCTGGGGCTGGGAAGGAGGAGAATCTCTCCCTTTCTCCCCCAACACAGCAGCCCCCGAGCTGGGGCTGGGAAGGAGGGGGGTCTCTCCCTCGCCACAGCAGCCACAGTCCTGAGACTGGGAAGGAGGACCATTTCTTCCCAGCAGCCACAGCCCTGGAGCTGGGGAAAGTCACCTCTTTCTCTGGCTGCCGCAGCCCTGCACATCCCAAATCCCTCCCATCGCCTCTTCTCACCCCACTGCCCTCTCCCACCTACCCCCTATTCTCCCCAAGGCCACCCCCTCACCTTACATGTGCGTCTTCTCCAGGGTCCAGGTACCTAATTAGTGGAGCCATGCCTGTGCGGCTCCACTAATTAGGTGGGTGATCCTTCATTCTCTTGTGTGTGGCCGCCCAGGCACGCACCTTAGGGGGAACTATCTGCAGACCACATGAATGGAGCTCACGGACCACAGTTTGAGAACCTCTGGGCTAAACCATTGTGATCTTTTGTAGGTATGTCAGTCTGGAAAATTAGTGTATTAAGAGCATAGTGGAACCTATGACTTAATATGCAGCTGTCTAGATCATTGATTGCAAGGTTGACATTTGCTGGTGATTGGATGATGATAGGTGTGCAGGTAACTGCAAATTGTAGAAAGAGGTAAACAACTAATGTATAAAAAGCCATGGAATTATAAACAATTAGGTACAGAGTCAAAGGTGCAAACCTGCGTCCCCGGTTTAGATAAGGTATTAACCCTTTCCGCATTGTGCTTACCTATTTTTATTTAATAAAACTTGATTGAGCTTGGCTATTTGATGTCCTGCTGATCAATAATCTAAACTGAACTCCCTAACATCCCAATCATGTTTAAGCACAATAAAATGTTCAAATGCACACAAGCCCAACAGAAATCAATCACATGAAGAAATCTTAGCATTTTACCCTAGTGACTGGGTTCCGTTGATCAAGTCTTATATCTAGTCAAAAAAATTGCACTTACACGACACAGAACACTCTCTCTCTCCTTCTGATAACTGCTTAAGTTCTGATATCATTCCAGTGTGGGTTAGTCACCCATTAAAAATTGAGCTGGTCAGAAATTTTTTTCCCCTACAGAAATTTTTGACAAAAAGAAAAGAAAAAAAAAAACATTTCCACAGAATTCTTCCACATGAAATATTGAGTTTTTGGCAAAAAATCCAAATCCAAAATATTTTAATTCTGAAATGCCGCTGCAGAGTCTCGTAGGAGTTGTAGTTCAGTATCTCATGTTTCTATTCTCCTCCATAGGCTAGACTAGGGATCGGCAACCTTTGGCACACGGCCCATCGGGGAAATCCACTGGTGGGCCGGGACGGTTTGTTTACCTGCGGCGTCTGCAGGATCAGCAGATCGCGGCTCCCACTGGCCGCGGTTTGCTGTTCTAGGCCAATGAGGGCTGCGGGAAGCGGCGCGGGACAAGGGATGTGCTGGCCGCCGCTTCCTGCAGCCCCCATTGACCTGGAGCAGCGAACCGCAGCCAGTGGGAGCTGCGATCGCCGAACGTGCGGATGCTGCAGGTAAACAAACCATCCCAGCCCGCCAGCGGATTTCCCTGATGGGCCGCATGCCAAAGGTTGCCGATCTCTGGGCTAGAATCTCATATTGAACTACATCTCCTATGATGAACCATAGTCTTGTTTCCTGAGTGACAGGAGGCAGTGCAGTGATGCATCATGGAAAATTAAGTTGGTTTTCAGGCATTCTGGGTTTTTTTTAAAATGAAAAATTGAAGTTTTCTGCAGACAGCAGACAGTTTTTGTGAAAAAAATTTAGTCAAAAACCTAATTTTTCATTGCAAAATTTGACAGAAAATTTTTCCATCAGCCCTAATTAAAAAGTAAAAGAGCAAAATGGCCTTCCTTCATGAAATATGCAGCCTTTAATTAAATGTAGAAAACCAAATCAAATGAGCTCAAGTCAGCAGTCTCACTAGCTTTCAAAAGCTGCTGTTCTTTCTAATGTTTTCTTTCCAGTTTAAACAAAGGTGTATGTTAGACCATTAATTGCAACAATGTATAGTTTTTGTTTTGTTTTTGTTTATTATTAAGCACTTCTTTCTGGTAGGACAACAGTAGCTCCCATGAATTTTTGGGTACTCCATGTGAATACATTCTAAGACAGTGGTGGGCAACCTGGGGCCCGCGGGCCGCAAGCGGGCCCATCGGTGCAAGCCACTGGCGGGCCACCAGACCATTTGTTTACCGTTCCTGGCCAATTGGAGCTGCAGGAAGCGGCGGCCAGGCCCGATCCACTTCACGCAACTCTCATTGGCCGGGAACAGCGGACCGCAGCCACTGGGAGCTGCAGGCGGCCATGCAACGTAAACAAATAGTCTGGTGGCCCACCAGCGGCTTGTACTGATGGGCCACATGCGGCCCACGGGCCACAGGTTGCCCACCACTGTTCTAAGATAACTGTTTGCTCACAGTATAAAAAAAATTCAAAACACGTATATAATAGGCCTAAAGATAAAACATACTGCAAATTTTAGTGAAGTACTTCTATTCCACAAAGACTATCTATGTATATAGGGCATATTGTATCCTATTGACATAATTCATTGTGAACTGTCTCCAAATTTTTCACTGCACTGCACAGCTAAAGTAGCCATGTATATGCAGCTTTTCCTTCCTCAGTGATTTTATCCATAGTCTCACATGATATGATATTTATATTAAAGCCTGTAGTCATGTGATTAAAAAAAATAAAAGCTGAGATTCTAGTGTAAAGTAATCTTTTAGCCCTCAGGGTTGTGAAAAAAAGCTTGAAAACATGAACCCTAAAGCCCCCCCAAACAGAAGAAAAATAAAAAGACCCCCCCCCTTTTAATCTCATTATTTTAAAGCCAATCTATTGATTTTGGGGGGTCTGACTCAGGATTTTTGAAGACTTGAGATTGTCAAAATTGCTTCCTTAACACAGCACTTTACAAATATAGGGCTTGATCTGCAATCTTTAATGACAGAGTAGGACCTTATTCCACAAGTAGTCCCATTGAGATGTGACTAAACTACTACTCTATACAGGCAAAGGTGGCAAAAGGCCCTTAGTGAGTAAACTATGTGCAAATTATACTACATACATGCAAAATGCAATTTTCAACATGCTCTAGCTCAGTCAAGTTAAAAACAAGTTTCACCAGAACACAGAGGGGCTTAGTTCCCTGTGAGATTCCAGCAATTTCAGGACTAGAAATATTTTAAAACAAAACAATCAAAGTTGTCATTTTTTCCACATGCAAGGTGTATAAAATAAATAAATAAAACAGCAGCACCATTTTTGCTCAAACTTTCCAAAGGAGCTTTAGGCAGAGACAAAAAACTTTAGACATTTCAGCTAAAGGTGAATGATTCAGAAATATACAGGCAGCTAAAAAAAGGGGGTGAGAATGGAAACTATTATACAATCTTATCTATAGAGGTTACTGTTGCTCTTTCTGTAATAATAATAAACATAATAAAATCATTGCCTTGCTTAAGGTGCCTGTGGGAACATTTACTTATGTGATTATTTTTTATCCTCAACACTGCATTAATGTAGATGTATTTTATTTTTTCCTATGATGTTTTAAAGTTGTCTATAGGTGTTAAAGGTACTTATGATCAACATGCCTTGTAGGAATTTGCTAAATTGACTACCAAGGTTGTTATAGTTCTGTGAGCCACTATCAGCAAAACTATAAGGAAAAAGAACATCATTTATGTCCTTAGATTTCTGAAAGAGCAAAGCATTTTGTGATCTTACTTCTGCATTTCCGTGGAAACATATTGTCCTTTCTGTGAGAGGAACTCTCATTTTCATACATGAATACAGTACTAATAAAACTGAAAATCAATCATTTCACACAGTTGTCCAGAAGTTACCTCCAAAAACTAGATTGTACTCATTGATTTTTTATGATACTCTATTCATACTTTTTTTTTTTAAATAAGAAAATATATGTTTGTCTTCTTGGCTGAAAATAGTTATTTTAAGAGTGGGAAAAAGGAAAAACCTACAACCAAATACACCCTTTTAAGCTAGAAGAACATTTCCCTTCTATTTGTGCTGCATACAACCACGATACCAATGTCCTTCTCCCCGCAAAAACAAAAGGAGTTTGGAAGTAGGAAAATTAGACTGTGAAAGAAAAATGGAGAGAGAGAGAGAGAGAGAGAGAGAGGTTTTCAGCCAGCATGTGAGAGAGACCAAATCTGTGTAACTGAGCTCTCTCTCTCTCTCACACACACACACACACACACACACACACACACACACACACACACACACACACACACACACACACCAGTACTTTGTCTACAACATTTAACCAGAGGTCGTGCTTTATAAAAGCTGTTTGTTGTTGGTCCTTGAAAGGGCATGGAAAGCAATTTTTGTTCCTAGTTCATCCCTTCGTTCTCTGTGAATAGAATTACAGCATCTATGGTATGCAATTTGAAAATCACTTCTTGTTTCAGCATCCAGGGTTACAGTACTCCCTCTGGCACTGATGTTTCACTACACCTCCATATGCCTATGAAAGTAAGCAGATAATACAACTTAACATTGATTCTTCTCTAATCAAGATGTAATAGAACACTTTTAGAAGACACAGCTCATTAGTACTCAAGTCCAATTGATCTCAGGACAAAACAAATCCTTCCAACTCTGCACTTCCCTTTTAGAAGAAGTCACAAGATGATTAGCCATGATCCCATTGAGGTATTAAAACAAAAACAAAAACAGACAAAATCTATACTATCTTGTATGAGGGAGATGCACTAAACAGGGACATTTTTATCTCAATAGATGTACATTAGTAGAGCATACCTAAAATAATTCCCCACTGCTTTGAACAAGAAGACAAATATGATTGTTTACGATTACATGGACAAGATTCTCTAGTTAACCGGTGTCCTAAGCATGTGTTAATTAATTTTACAGGAAAGAGTCAATTATCTTGATTCCCTTTCAGCACCACAACTATAGCATGTTTCATACAGTGCCAAATCACTTATTTTAAAAAATATAGATTTAAACATTAGCAGTTGCTTCTCAGTGTAGGATTGATTACTCTCCTTTCTGA
This sequence comes from Emys orbicularis, assembly GCF_028017835.1. Classification (NCBI taxonomy): domain Eukaryota; kingdom Metazoa; phylum Chordata; order Testudines; family Emydidae; genus Emys; species Emys orbicularis. The sequence continues at coordinate 95,336,526 of NC_088685.1, read as the reverse complement.
CTGAGAGTACATTTGCCTTGGTTTACAATACATATTTTCCAGAGTGCTTTATATAGCATATTGCATTGTTCTAAAGATGACACTACCCCAGAAGACAATTACAAAACATATCAGCAAGAGATCACAGTTTCATGAGGGACATGTTACCAAACTCACAGTCTTCAAGATCACTTAAGATGATAAGACTAAAGCTAAGTTAAAAGGGCACAAATTGCCACATATTGTATACTATATTGTGGAGGATGGGATGTTTCTCGGGCACTAGATTTGAAGCAGAGCTAGATATAAGATTTAACTCTTTGGAGATTGAAGTGGGTTCACTCTTTCCTCTTGGGAGATCCAGAGAAGGGTGCTGACAATTGCTCATCTGCACATGTGGAGGCTAATTCATCCAGCTTCTCTCCCCTGCATACAAACGAGTCCAGATGACCCCATGACAAACTGCAAAAAAAGATAATGAGGTAACTTGGGAGTAGGGCTGGGAGAATAATGTATTTTTTGGTTGGCTGGAAATTCCAAAATAAAAATAAAGTAAAATAAAATATAACAAATAAATAAATAAACAAATAAAAATAGTTACAGGTCAAACAGAAAATGGATTTTTTTCAAAAGTTGACAAAATTTTAAATTTAAATTAATGGAGATATCCTATCTCCTAGAACTGGAAGGGACCTTGAAAGGTCATTGAGTCCAGCCCCCTGCCTTCAGTAGCAGGACCAAGTACTGATTTTGCCCCAGATCCCTAAGTGGCCCCTTCAAGGACTGAACTCATAACCCTGGGTTTAGCAGGCCAATGCTCAAACCACTGAGCTATCCCTCCCCCATTTTGTGTCTGGTTGGGTCATAACAAAACATTTTGCATTTCAACTTGGGCATTTGCCAGGACTAGATTCACAAAATGGAAGACAACTTTCCTTATAATCTTTAGCTCAGTGATTAGGGTACTCTCATGGGATATAGGAGACCCAGGTTTAATTTCCACCTTTGTCGGAGGTGGAGAATTGAGTTGAATATGTGTCTGCCCCTCTACAGAAGAGTGTTCTAGCCACTGGGCTATGGCATTCTCTCAATCTGTCTTATTGAAGCTGTTCCATTTTGCACACATAGCTAAATAGTTACTGGAACAGCAACTTGATCTCCCATAGTCCAGCTGAATGCCCTAACCCCCAGGCTATCGAGTCACACTCACTCTTTTGTTGTAGTGACTTTTCATTTTCATCATGAATGAGTATGAATTGTCACTATGATTGATAATGGCATTTTATGATTCTATCCTTTGCTTTTCTGAAAAGGCCTAAATCAAAAACAAAAACATTGGTGCATATTCACAAAAAAAATACCCAAAACAAAACAAGCCCACAAATTCCCCGACTCTACTTGTGAGTCATGAATTTCTACACCACTCATGACGGGGTTTACTTACAGTGTTCATGTGGCTACAACCTCATGCAGTGCTTTGAAAATTTAGAGGCTAATATTTAAAGTTGTGCATGCAAGCTATAGTTCAATATTTAGTTGCTCCGTTAGCTTCTACAGATTCTGTATTTCCCTCCCTCTATATCATTCTATGAGGTTCTTTGAAATACGTGGAATATAAAAGCTGCTAAATGTGAAAGAAAAACTCACATTTTTTTCCTAGTCTAGTCTATTTTTTAAAGCTGAATAGGAAGTCACAACTTTCGTCTTTTGCCTGTTGGAAGGGAATTTAAATGATAAGAGTATCATGGAAATCACAGCCCTGTGATGAAGACAAAAATGAAAAAAATCCTAATTGTAGAACGGCCACATTCTATATACCAATTCACTATCTAGTGCTGCATAAATATTTGGAGGCAAATCTTGTGAGGTTGAATTTTGTTCTGCCGATTCTAGTCAGACATCTGGCTGATTAAATGTGTGCTTGTCCCAGAAAGGTTTAGATAATCATAAAGTGGCTTCTCTGAAATTGTTTATTATTATCCAGCATCCCTGAGGCAAGAAAAATGAGGAGAAGGGGGAATATTCATTATTCATATTTTATACAGAAAAATAGATCACCGCTTTAAGAAAGCTTTTTCTCCTGCAGTGGAAACATAAGTTTCTCAAGATGTAAACTGGGAAGGGTTTAATTTCTGCCTCTTCCCTCCAGTTAAAGATGAAACTTAAAAACTCATATGATAATTTCTATCATTTCTAAATGTTAACTTTACATTTAGATCAGAAATTTAGATTTAAAAATGCTTTATCCAGCCTGTTTAAAAACAAAGTAAAAAGCCCCAAAGCCCTGAGGAAGGATGAATTTAGATTTCTGATTAGGGACATGAAGCTTGCTGGGGGACTCTTGGGAGGACATGCTGCCTTCTCTCAGCTGCCCCAGGAGGAAACATGTGGAGCTCTGGAGAGGGACTTATCAGAAGTTGCACAAAACAGGGGCTGATTTTTAAGCTTCTCCATTTCCTCTTGATGTGATTCAAGTATTCTTACAGTAACTACCGAGCAAAAATATTCACTCCTTCCTGCTTCTCCTGACCTCATTAGCATCCAACCAATTGTTTAAAATAAAATTCTCTTTCATTTTAAATTCTCTTTCAAATGGTGTTTTTTTTTCCCTGAAGGGCCCTTAATTGTGCGGTCTGTGGACATTTGACAAGTATGACAACTACTTTGAATTAATGCCTTAAGATTTTCTATGTGCTGCCTTTAAATTCTAAAAACTGAGTCTAATTAAGACCAAGTCCAAGAGCCCTGAGAATCCAAAAAAGTGCTTTCGCAATAGCAGCTGGAAGATAAGATAGAGCCATTTCCAGCAAAGGAACATATACATGACTTTTCATGGAAATAGTGAAAGTAACAGAATACCAATATTAGTTTCAGACATGTATTTACAACACAATCCAATCATAAAAAATAAGATCCTCTCTTAAACACTAACACCCTGAAACACACCTGTTCAGCATCTTAGTAAAAGAGGAAGGAAATTACTTTGGTTTAAAGATCCCCCGTTTTCAATTATACACCTGTTCTCAATTTAAACTACACTGATTAGAAGTTAACACAATTAAATGTCATATGTAAATTACAGTCTCTTGCTTTTTAGAGTGCACGGATGCACTTGTTAGAACTTGATCTAGGGAGGGTGAGAGTTCTGGGTGTCATTAGAGAGAGGTTGTTAGCTCTCCCATGGGGGTTAAATTCAATGTAAATGGCAGTTTTACTGCAGTAGCCTTGTGTGTCCCAAGAAAGGACTGCTTCATGTGGATAAAGCAAGCATTTGACCTGCATTGTGTGAGCTTTTAAATCCCCACCTTTCCTCAATGAATTTGGAGAAGAACTAACTACTTGGCTTTTGTTAAAGCATGTCAGTCAATTGCCATTCCTTTCATAGAAGATTTGGTAACAGTGTAAATAACTCCTTTTGGATTGTAATATGCTGGATAAAGTGGTTTACAAGTTATATGTAGAAATCACTTCACCCACTACTGAAATGCAATTGTAAAGCAGCTAGTTAATACCACATGGTATTGCAACACAACTATTTAGGTTAGAAGTAAAGATTATATTATTTGTTTAAAAAAAAAAAACACACACACACACACACACAACAGGGGAAATTCTGAGTAGGCAAAATGTAATTACTTAAAATGGAATTTGGCCAGGACACTTGTTTACACATCTACTCCTGCAAGAAATTTTATGGGATTTTAGTACTGTAGCAAACAATCTTCTTTGCCACCCTTCCCCTCACCCCAGGTAGTAGAATGTATCATATTTATGCTCTGAGCAGCTTTAATTGAAGAAAATTTTTTTTCTTTGGTCAGGTAGAAAGAGTAAAGCAAACACTGTGCCTAACTTTTAATCCAAAAGAAATCTGCACAACTCTCTCACTCTCCAAAACATGTCGTTATTCACTCCTTAAAATTATAAAGGTGTTGTTTAATCACATTGATGATCAGCTGAGAAATGCAACGGAACACCCCTCCTATCCACTAGGCATGCCATTTATACAACTGCTAATGTGTACAAATATCGTTCTTAATAGGCCAGACCTGAAGAAGGGGGGAGCAGGATTGCATTGTACTTGGTGCAATGTAAATGTGGCTGGCAGTTATACCCCTTGTCAGATGATGAATGTATAAGACCTGCAGCAAAAGTTAGGCAAGTAAGACATTTTAACATGTTTGAAGGGATCAGATGCACCACCAAAAAGGTGCAGAAGAGGGGTTCTGCTGGCTGGAGAGGGAAGCTGGTTGATTTTGTTCAGCACATGCAGATAAACAATTCTGTAATGCAATATAAATCACAGGAGTGAGTTCCACCCACATAAGACCAGCTTCCTATTCCCTTATGACAGCACTAAGGGGCAGTCTAATTTGCACTGCCCAGAACATATTAAAATGAATCAAGCTCTATTTAAACAATCAAACTACATATTTCTAAAATAAAAGTGCAAAGCAGAGGCTAGACAGAAGCATTTTTACTAAGTTTTTCCCTCACTACACAGATGATTTTCAATGCAGTACTTACTTACACCTCTTAACACAAACCCTTTAAAGACGCCTCCCCATTGCCTTTACTGCCCCACACTGTACACACCTACTTATGTATGTTTACCTTTCCTCTTATCCCTGTATCAAATGCTCAGTTCATTTCAATCTAATCTTCTGTGTAGGACATTAACATGCAAAATGTGAGCAGCATCAATATTCAACTCCCTAAATTCACTCAGCAGCCCTCAAACCTGCAAGCAAAAATTCCCAGCAAATGCAAGGTGAATAAACTCCTCCTTCTTGATCTCTAGTATACCACATGTTGCCCTGTCTGTGGTTTAATCAGGACATCAAGGTTGTTGGTCTTTCATTTGTCTTTGCTTCAGTTGTTGTATTCCTTTCCTTAATTCATTTCTCTACAGTAGGGGGCAGTACTCCTCTAACAAATCTTCCAGGAAAGAGAGCCAGAGAGATACATGCAGAAATAAATATGTACTGGGAAATATTACTCCCATTTCTTCAGTTTATTTACCCGTACGTTTCACTGAAAATTCAGGGCCTGAGAAGAACAAAAGGTCTAGCAGATTTTAGAAATATGAATCCTTTCATGACATAGTTTTTGACACCTGCATTATTGGCAGCTATCTTTATTTCAAGAGACTCTAACACCCAGTATGAAAGAGTTGGAATGTCTTGCAGTCTGAGGGCCTAGAGTCTCTTCTCAATGATCACATGCAACCCCCATTAAACACAAATAAGTCCTACCTCCACTCAAGAGGTAACATATCCCACTAAATATTGAAAAATCCCCACCACAAATTCCACTGTGTGGTTGACATTTTCTCAGATACAAAGTACACTTCTCTGAAAGGGCCATTGCTCTTTCATTTTAAAGTATCCTGGTCTCCCTGCTGAGTCTCCATAGTACAGCATCTATAAATATATTCTCAAACATTTGACAAAGGATAGCCACCCAGATTAGCAATAAAACAAGTATCATCAAATTCTTCTCAATATAAAGCCACCAATTTGCCTTCTGTTGGGTCTTTGAATTCAAATTAACACTTCCTGGATGTAATATAGAAGAGCTGGTCTGACCATGTTAGCCACAAGGCTTTTTGGCAAAATCAAAACGTTTCGTGGAGACATATTAGTTTTCACTAAACTTTCGAGAGGAAGATTTCTGAGGTCCAAATCCGGCCATTGAGAGAGAGAGAGAGAGAGAGAGAGAGAGATGACATTTTCAAGAATGGAATGAAAACAAATTTTGAAATCTTAAAAGTTGTTGTAAAATGGAGTTGTTGCTCTCCTGCCAGCTTGAAAAGAAGATGAGGAAATGTGGTCCAATGGGAATTGAGACATGGAGACAAAATATAACAAAGTCCTGTTTCTGGCTCTGCTACTGACTTGCTGTGTGAACTTTTACCTTTGTGAGCCTCACTTTACTCACCTTCATAGAGCACTTTGAGATCTGTGGATGAAATGTGCTAAGTATTGTTCTTATTAAAGTAATACCAAACACTGGGTTGTAAACTGATGCCATCTTAATTATTTTTCTTTGAACTAGAAGCTCCACAACATTTTTGTAAGACCTGGTATTAATCTCTACTGGAGCCAAAGGATTTATGCTTTCACAAGATTCACAATAACCGTTTTCATCATCAGAATAAGTAAACCTAGTGAACAGTAGATACATTTGTGTTCTAAGGCCTGGTCTACACTAACCCCCAAATTCGAACTAAGGTACGCAACTTCAGCTACGTGAATAACGTAGCTGAAGTCGACATACCTTAGTTCGAACTTACCACGGTTCAGACGCAGTCCACATGCGGCAGGCAGGCTCCCCGTCGACTCCGCGGTACTCCTCTCGCCGAGCTGGAGTACCGCAGTCGACGGCGAGCGCTTCCGGGATCGATTTATCGCGTCCAGACCAGATGCGATAAATTGAACCCGGAACTTCGATTGCCAGCCGTCGAACTACCGCGGTAGTGTAGACCTGCCCTTAGATGCTAGCTAAAGAATACGGAGTTCATTTGTGCTTTATTTTCTTATATTTCATATACTTGCTGATTGGTGTAAGAGAAGCTGTTTGAAAGTTGTTTCTTAGATCATTAAGTTTGCCTGCTAGAAAATAAAATTCCTTTTACAAATTGAATATAGCTAGCAAGTTTTATATTAATTGCCCCTGGAAGGAGAAGTGTGCTATAAGTATCTAGCTTTGGTCATAATGTGTGGGAACTTGTTTCTCCAACAAAAGGATGGGGAAAGCTTCATCCTCCTGTCCTGGGAAATATCTGACAAGAGACCTTTAACTCCAGCTGCACAACTTATAAAGAGACAGACAGTTAGTCTTGTTCTCCTGCCTGCACTTGTACAGTAAGAGCAGCAGTTTGTGCGTATTTTGTGTGTGTAGCTAATTAGTATGTGGCTGATCAGCAGCGTGCTGCCTGTAATATGTATTCGTTCCTCTGCCACTTTTCCAAACATTAATAAGCAATTAAATATTTTATAAGGCAACCTCTAAATTATGGAAAATAAAGCTAAGCACTATTAATACCCAATAGGGCACATTAAAAGAAAGAGTCGTCATGAGCCACTGTGCAGTCAAGCACTCAACACAGAAGGAAATGTCAAACCCAACTTGATATTAGAGACCATGGTGAGGATTAAAAGAGGATTTTGGGTTTCCTGATGGACCTGGCAAGTTCACAAAATGTTTCTGAACATTTCAGAACAGAGAAAAATCTTGTTCAGTTCAGCTCACTGGAACATCAAAAAGAAGTATTTCAGTGGCTTTCTGGCAATCATGAGTTCTAACTAATTCTATGGTTTAATTCATCAGGTGTCTGAGTATGCTCTGAGACTTTCTACTATTTCATGCCTTGTAATCTCTCTCTCTTTTTTTATAAAGGCCAAGAAGTGTGTCGGGGGGGAGGGGAGGGCAGTGAGGGGAGATAAAACCCAGAAAAAACAGACTTTGATTTCTTTCTGAATCTCAGAGAGTGATGAGACTATAGTAAGTACTTGGTGCTCCAGCCCCAGTTCACTTTTCCTTTGACATATGTATTTATTAAATACCAACCTGCATCAGCCTAGATACTGTTCACAGTAAACAGGATGAAATTGAACACTATGGGGCAAATTTTCACAGATTACCTCTTTTATTGGACACTTGCAGATCTTATTAACTTGAACTGGAGTGTTGCATTTTAGCACTATTGAAAATTAGACACTTAGGACTGGTCTACACTACGGGGGGGGATCGATCTAAGAAACACAACTTCAGCTACGAGAATAGCGTAGCTGAAGTCGATGTATCTTAGATCGATTTAGAATCACTTACTTCGCGTCCTCGCAGCGCGGGATCGATGGCCGCCGCTCCCCCATCGACTCCGCTTCCGCCTCTCGCCATGGTGGAGTTCCGGAGTCGACGGCAGAGCGATTGGGGATCGATTTATTGCTTCTACACTAGACGTGATAAATCGATCCCCAATAGATCGATCACTACCTGCCGATCCGGCGGGTAGTATAGACATACCCTTAAAGTGCATTCCTTTTCTGAAAAATTACTATGTAAAAAAAAAATTCCTACTCAATAGAAATGTTCCTGTGTATATTCATAGTCTTATCAGTTTACTTTACTGACTTAAAGGAGTTCTTAGTATTTTTTATTCCTGTTACATTGCAGAGTGAACACAGATACAGGGCACCTGGCATTGGCCACTGTCGGTAGATAGGATACTGAGCTGGATGGACCTTTGATCTGACCCAGTATGGCTATTCTTGTGTTCTTAGAATAAGTGGGATTCCACTGCAGCTTGGGCATCACCAATAGAATTGTTGCTAAATAACCTGAGAGTGCAGAATTGTTATTGGTGACAATGCATGAAGAGTGAAGAAAGGACCCAGCTAGCAATTCGGGATTCCAAGCTGAGTTTGCAGCATGAGTTTGCAGGATGTGAGAGCAAAACTAGAAGTGCTAAATCAATATCAGGCCCTAATTTGAACAATTTGAGAGTGCTCATAAGAATCATTTCTCTTATTCCACTCTACCTCTCTTAGTCATAGTTGACTAACTTCTGCTTTTATTTCTGTATCAGTACCAAAAGGCCAGGGGGAAGGCGACAGGTTAGAAGAGTTATGAAACCTTTTTTCCCTGCACACTTACTGTAAAGCAGGAATCCCCCATAACGCTGAACAAAGCACTAGGTGAGATAATTGTTATTGTATCAGCCTGTGTACCACATCCCCAGTGGGGTGTGGTGTCTGGGTGTGTGGTGATTCTACCCCACATGTCAACATCCTCATTATCCATTCATCCACGTTGCTTGTGCTCAGTGCATTACCCAGTCCCATTGTAAGGAATCATGCCCAGCAGAAGTATTATTTGTAGAGGGTGTTTGTAACGCTGTGAGACTCACCCCTGCAGCGCCTCCTGCTGGCCATCCAGGGAATTAGCATTTCCAGCTCTGGAGCGCCCTCTGCAGGCCGGTGTCTCGCCTTGCCGCTGGCCCCAGTGTCCCTCCCAGACCCTGGTGCCCCTTCTCTCGGGGTTCTGCCCCTGCAGTACCCCGCAGTCTCGCTGGGTCTCCCCTCCCCGGGGAACCCCTAACCCCCTATTCCCATCTCATCTCAATCTTGGACTACTGCCAGTCACCATCTATCCCCCGCTCACTGGGGCGGACTGCAGTATAATTGCCACTCATCATTGGCAAGGAGGGTTTGGACCTGCTGCCTCTGCCTACCCTTGGGCTGCCCCTCTGCAACCCCAGTACCCTTCTTGGCCTTTAACAAGGCCTGCAGCCTGGGGGTTTTCCAGGCCAGAGCTCCCCAGCTCCTTTGGCCTTTCCCCAGCCCTGCTCCACTTTAGGTACCCTGCTCAGCTCCGAGCAGCCAGGCCCATCCTTCTCCATAACTAGAGAGAGACTGTGTGTGCTCCTAGCCCACTGCCCTCTTATAAGGGCCAGCTGGGCCCTGATTGAGGCGTGGCCGCATCTGTGGCTGGTTCCCCAAACAGCCGAGGCTTGCTGCTTTTCCTAGTAGCAGCCCTCTCCCAGGGCTGATTTCAAATCCTTCAGGGCAGTAGCAGTCCTAGACAGTGCTAGTGAAGGACAGAAGGAAGGCTGGGCCTTTGGTTAAAGCACTGGCCTAACTCAAGCATTTAATTCCCAACTCTCCCACTGACTTGCTGTATAACCTTGAGCAAGTCACATAGTCTCTCTATACAGGGCAGCAACGGGAGCCTGTCTGTGGTGCAAGGAAAGCTGCCTAGTCTTTTGTCCATGTACCCCACAATGCCTGGCTGCTCCTTCTAGTCATCCCTTCCTTCTCACAAGCCAGCCATGGAAAAAGGAGGAGACCATTGCATAGACACTCAGATTTGATCTGCCTCTCCATGCTGGCAGTAACTGCTTCCTGCCGAGCCCCCAAGCACAGGAGGGATTGTCTGTAAAGGAAGGAGCTATGCTTCTGGAATGCTCCTCTCCCACATTTAGGATTTCACATGCTGGTTTTTGTTCAGGCAGATGGATCATTTGGGCTCAGAGTGTTTCTGGCTTTACATACACAGTATCCTCTCTCTTGAGATGGATTACCATCCAGGCTTTTAATTTGAATCCACAGCTCAAGCTAAGAATATCTTTCAGAATAATAATATCATTATTTACAGATATTCACAAGCGACTGACAGAAAAGTGCATAAAAACCATAGCTAGTTAAAATAAAAGTGGCATACGTGTCTTTAGACTTTCATTTATCTAAGACATACCTAAAGTCAGCATAAAGGAGATAAGTTACAGAATAAGAACATAAGAATGGCCATACTGGGTCAGACCAAATGTCCATCCAGCCCAGTATCCTGTCTATTGACAGTAGCCAATGCCAGGTGCCCCAGTGGGAGTGAACCTAACAGGTAATGATCAAGTGATCATATACACTTGAGGGAGAGGGGTTAAGTGTGGTACAGAGAATACATGTTTGCCAGGCTGAGGAGCCAAGATGCTCACACTTAGGGCAAATCTACAGAGCCCTACATCTAGAGCACTACGTCGGCTCAGGGAGAGCTCTCTCCCATCGGCATAATTACTTCACTGCAGGACTGTGTGTGTGTGTGTGTGTGTGTGTGTGTGTGTGTGTGTGTGTGTGTGTGTGTGTGTGTGTGTGTGTGTGTGTGTCTAAAATGCATATGCTAACTGTGGTATTCTCAATAAATGCTGTGTATTTACCTTCCTCTATAAAGATCCCGTGTGCTTTGTACGAGCATAACATCATCCCCTAGTGCCCCTCCTCTACTTGCACTACATTGATGACCTCTTCATCATATGGACCCAGGGGAAGGAGACCCATGAAGAATTCCACCTAGATTCCAACAATTTCCATCCCACCATCAACCTCAGCCTGGACCAGTCCACACAAGAGGTCCACTTCCTGGACACTACAGTGCAAATAAGTGATGGTCACATATACACCACCCTATACCAGAAAACTACTGAACGCTATACTTACCTACATGCCTCCAGCTTCCATCCAGGACACATCACACGATCCATTATCTACAGCCAAGCCCTAAGGTACAACCTAATTTGCTCCAATCCCTCAGACAGAGACAAACACCTACAGGATCTTTATCAAGGATTCTTAAAACTACAATACCCACCTGGGGAAGTGAGGAAACAGATTGATAGAGCGAGACAGGTGACTTCTGGGTATCCACTACAGGACAGGCCCAACAAGGAAAATAACAGAACACCACTGGCCATCACATACAGTCCCCAGCTAAAACCATTCCAGCACATCATCAACGATCTATAACCTATCCTGGAAAATGATCCCTCACTCTCACAGATCTTGGGAGGCAGGCCAGTCCTCGCTTACAGACAGCCCCCCAATCTGAAGCAAATACTCACCAGCAACTACACACCACACCATGGAAACACTCACCCAGGAACCAATCCCTGTAACAAACCTCGTTGCCTACTCTGTCCCCATATCTACTCTAGTGACACCATCAGAGGACCCAACCACATCAGCCACACCATCAGGGACTCGTTCACCTGCACATCTACTAATGTGATATATGCCATCATGTGCCAGCAATGCCCCTCTGCCATGTACATTGGCCAAACCGGACAGTCTCTACGTAAAAGAATAAATGGACACAAATCGGACATCAGGATTGGTAACATACAAAAGCCAATAGGAGAACACTTCAACCTCCCTGGATATTCTATAACAGATTTAAAAAAGTAGACATTCTTGAACAAAAAAAACTTCAGAAACAGGCTTCAAAGAGAAAGTGCAGAACTAAAATTCATTTGCAAATTTACCACCATTAATTTGGGCTTGAATAGGGACTGGGAGTGACTGGCTCACTACAAAAGCAACTTTGCCTCTCCTGGAATTGACATCTCCTCATCAATTATTGGGAGTGGGCTACAGCCACCATGATTGAATTGGCCCTGCCCACAATGGTTCTCCACTTGTGAGGTAACTCCCTTCTCTTCATGTGTCAGTATAATAATGCCTCCATCTGTAATTTTCACTCCATGCATCTGAAGAAGTGGGTTTTTTATCCACGAAAGCTTATGCCCAAATAAATCTGTTAGACTTTAAGGTGCCACCGGACTCCTTGTTGTTTTTGTGGATACAGACTAACACAGCTACCCCCTGATATTTGATACTATTCCAAGAAACTTTGGTATACAGTGGCAGATTTAATCGCATCTTATTAAGTCACTTACTATGACTCATCCAGTTATTTGATAATACAGTACTGTCTTTAGGGACGAAGCATCAGATACCATTGACACAATCTTGCTCCAGTTCTCTACCTTTGCACATTCCTGTACAAACAAGTCGTGCTGTCCTGTACCTGCACTGCTTACAACAGCATCCTGTTGTGTAGCCACAGAATATTGCTAGTATTAGTAGCAATGACATGAGCTGTGGCATCAAACCTCTGTCCTCCTGTTTCCAACCCCTTGTATTTGGAGGGAGAAGAATTAGAAAAAAGAGCATTACCCATTGGGGGCAGAGCTTCTGATGACCACAAGTTTATGGACAAAGCGGCACATGCTTTGTCAGTGCTGTGGACCTCTGGCAAGAAATACATCTTACAAATAAACTCTTATGCACTCTTCACCTTCTCCGAGTCCAGATTACCCTGTGCAAGGTGTGTTAGAAACTGATGGTGTCACTGAAACCTTCCATGCAGTCTTCCTGCAGTGTCCAGCAATAAAAGGTAGCATAACAACCCGTCAGGGCGTGAAATGGGAGCAAAGTTTCCAGAACAGTGGGTCCATATTGTATTTTCTCAGAAATGACATGAATAGGAAAGTACTTGGGTTCCTTTAGATGTGCCAGCTTTCGTCCAAAGCTGCCTATCTGTAATTTTGCTACAGTGAGCCAGCAAAAGGAGGAGCACATCAATGTCCGTGGCTGCAACAAATCACACTGTTGGCATCACTGTGGACACAGTGCAAAATCATTCTTGTGTCTGCTTTTTTCTGATGAACACACAGCTGATTGTACCAAATGTTTCAGTCGAGCACCATATTCTAGCCACAGCCTGAAAACCAGCAGCCATAATGAGGATTTTATCATGTGGAGCTTGTGGCATTAGTTGCTCAGATAAAAATAGTGCAAAGTCCTCCTTATTTTCTGGAAGTGCAATTACATTTATCTGTTTACTTGGAAGAGGCACATATCCGCCTTCCCCCAGTCTTTGGATGGGTCTTGTACCTCTGAAGCATTTTTGCCTTGTACCATTCTTAAGAAATTCCTTGTAGTACCTATCAAACACAATATCTATTTTGTAGAAGTCTGCTCCAGTCCTAAGTACTGTTTTTAATAAATGTGTCTGCAAGGTGTCCAAATGTTTTGGCTCCAGATGGCTTTCCTATGGTTTGTACCAAAGCTTGTGCATCTATTACAAGACAACTTCTCCCAGCAGGGGTAACTGTTGGTGGGCAATGGACATCAGCTGTCAGTACCTCACCCATTATTGCTTTGTGCCGGTTCGTAGACTGCCATTTGTCTGCACTAATGTCGAAGCAGCAGGCATTAACTCAAGTTTCAAAATCTGTTGCAAATTCACAGTCCTGCCAGTTTCATAGGGTATGATTAGTCACCGAAGAATATTTCTGTCTGCCTTCATGGTTGAGGCCTTTCCTTTGACTTTTTCCCCACCTTATACAGCATGAAAAAAGTTGGAGCATTATTTTTTGGCAGTAGATTGTGAATGTATACACATCCAGGTTCTCCCTCTTGTGTTATAAGTCATTTCTCCACAAAGCTGTCCAATTTCACTTGTCCTAGGATCTTTGCATTCAACAGTGCCTCTTCTGTGGTTTCAGTAGCCAGACCTTTTGTTGCGGTATTTTGTAATGAAGTGAGTCGTTCTTCCCCAGATAAAATCTTGAACCTTTGAAATGTTCATAAAAAAGAGTGCATCCTCATCTTCCTTATCACATTGCTCTCTTACTTTTCTTGACTCATTGTGAATAAATTGGTAATCCAAACCAACATGGAACATGAATTTAGTGTCTGCTATGATATGGGCTCTCAGATTGTAAAACAAGGCCCATATGCTGAGTGAGTTTTGATGATGCCTATAATTCCACCTCCTTTCTTTCCTATGCCATTATGCCACTCTTGGCTCTGATCAGGGTCCACTTGGTTGAACTTCTGAGATGATCTCTTGACAACAAAGTTCCCTTGCTGGAACTCCGTGAGCATTTCAGCTAATCATTGATGAATTTCTGTGATACACATGACATCCCGCTTTGCATAGTTTTTGTGGTCATATCTCACAAAGAGTGGCAGAATTCATTTGAAGGTGAAGAGATGCAGCTTCCAATTTCCTTCTCGCTGGGAACAGTTGAACATGACCAAAGGGGGCACTATTTCCATGTACTGCCACCAACACCTGAAGTTCGCATTACCGGCACCTTTGCTGGTCATGTAAAGGTGAGATTTTGAAATCTTTCTGAAGTATGAATTGACATGAGCTCTCCATAAGAATGCAACTGATTGGCTTTGACAATATCCTCTTTGAGTTCTATCGTTCATGCATTTCTATAAAGTCCAAGAGTTGCGGAAGAAGCAGGCATCACAGTGCATGAAATGCTTTCCATTTATAGCTTGTTATATTGGGTTTGTTCCAAGAACACCACTTTGAATCCAGGCATCTGCTAACCCTGAAGCCTGTATGTGCTTGAAAGTTTATTGAGCTGTGGAAGCCGCCTAATCATGAAGTAAGTCACTATACACTGGTGTGTCCCATTTTAGTTCAATGAGTTTACAGTACAGAGCTTCATCAATAGTCAGAACCACATACTGCTGCCCAAGCACTGACAACATGTTTACATCTCTATACAACAGTACTGAGAGCATCTAGCTCATGGATGGGGGCTTGAATGATTGGCAAGTATCCAACTGTAGTTATTTCTGGTTTTGTTGTCATATGCAATTGGTTGTAATATTCATCCACACTAGGTTCCCATTTTGACATTTAATGACACACTGACACTCTTGCCTGCACTGCAGCTTGGCAATCTTCTTCAAATTCAGAGTACCGCTATTTGAAAATGCAGTCCTTGACTATTAGTCTAGCTATACCACGTCTTACATTGGCTCGGTGATTGTGTCAATTGCATCAGGAACATATGAGTGTGCTGTTGTCTGATGGCTCTAGATCTCTCAACATCAGACCAGGGGCAGATCATTTTTGTCAAGCAGCAACTTGGAATTGTATGGAATGTGTTTTTGCTATCCAGATAAGCATCATTTATGTCAATATTGTTGGCTTCCTGGGAACTAGGTTGGGAGGAATTCTCAGCATCAATAATTTGTAGGGCTTCCTCTGCTAAGGTTTTATCCACCTTTATAAAATCTAACTAATGCAGTGGCCAGCCTTATGAAAATGCAGAACCAATTCTTGTGACCTAGTTGCCTGATGGAAGTCCACCCAAGACCAATATGCCTTGGTGTCCATTACTTTCCTCCTGTCACAGCATATACAATGCCTTGAACTACATTAAACACCTTGAATGTCACTGATTCTTGTTTCTTAATGTATGAAGCAAGGTCCATCACAAACCTCACCACCTTCTGCTCCCAGGACATGGTGCACTTCAACCTGACCTTCTCTGGTACAGACATAGCAATGTGTAGATTTCAAAGAAAAACAAAACCCTACCAAAACCACACACTGTCCACACAATGCCTCTCCTGGGGAGAGGATGAAAGAACAAAGCTCACATGACAGATATTAGTCATGTTGCCTAATGCACGACTAAAAGGTGCTCAGCTACAGCAATGATGAGGGCAATATAAGAATCTCTACAGAATACAAATAGAGTAATCTCAGCATAGCAGCCCACTAAGGGCCTGGTGCCTAAGTCTATTTCCCAACAAAGAACATGAAAACCTTCAAGCTAAATATTAAAAAAAAAATAAAAAACAGATAAAGGGAAAATCTTGAACTTGAAGGTCAGATGTAATTGCTAAAATAATGAGAGAGAAATGAAGAGAGTGCACCTCCTGCAGCAATGCTGCTTGGATACGGAGCCCAAAACAGCTCGCTGGCAGAGGAGGCTTTACGTACACTTCATGTCAGCTACTCAGCCACAAACCAAATGAACCCCCTTTCATGTGTGCAAACTGGGGCTGCCCACACTCCCCGACCTCTGTTTTCCCATGTCTTATCTACTGGGGAAGCAGCCTGGAGTTCCTGTTGATGAAAGAGGGTGATTTTATCACCTTGTGCATACCCAGCGCATACACATAGCTAGCAATGGATGAGCTCTCCTACCGTGTAGCAGAGATGGCAAGGAGAGAGGAGCTCATTCACACAGCACAGCCTGCTGTTTGCCTTTCTGTTGCAAATCCCGAATGAGGTTATGCTTTGAGTTTCTAAATGTATCATTTAACTGCACACTACTTGATACAATATTAGTGTCATGGTTTTTGTTTGAATATTTAAGGTGTTTAATTTGGTGTATATACTGTAGCAGTGTGTTTGGCGTGGGGAGCCGTAGTGGGTGGGGAGCGAGGGATGGATTTCAATTCGGCCGGGGTGGAAAAAAATGTATACAGCTGCTTCAGTATTTTTCACTTCACCAGTTCCAGTCAGAAAGCGGCACAGTTGCTGTGTAATCTCATCAGCTATTTGAAATCTAGTCTACTTCTGGTCAAGCATTTTGAAGGCATAATGAAAATCAGTTGATATACAGCCCTTTTGAGCAATCCTGTAGTCTCTCTGCTGTGGAGGTTAAAACATTTCCTAATGACATACTTTTTTGTGAGACTGCACAAGTAGAGCTACAAATGTTTTTAGATATAACTTGTTTCTCGGTGCTGTGGTCTTTCATGCCAAGCTGTAAATGCTTTTTACTGTTCTTATTATTAGCCTCCAGTATCACAGAGAGACCCCAACCAGCATCAGGATACCATTGTGCTTGGTGCTGTACGTACACTTAGTGAGATTCTGAAGAGCTCAAAATCTAAATAGAAAGGGAGTATTATTAACCTCATTTTATAGATGGAGAACTGAGGCACAAAGTGATTCAGCATCTTGCCAAAGGTCAGACAGGTACTGTGTGGCAGAGACAAAATCAAAAACTCAAGATTCCTGAACCACAAGACCATCCTTTCTCTCTCTACTTAGTACTACAAAGGCAGGCTGAGGAAGAAGCCATAAATGGTAATTTCCACCAACACTGAAGACTTTAGGACCCCAAGCCAAACAGTGACTTTTGAAACATTCATTATTAATGAACAGGTGTCAGCATCACTGGGCAGCTGGCTGAGGCAGGCACAGATACAGGGATGGGCTAGTGTGGAAACAGACACAGGCACACAAGCAGGCTGTCAAAACTACAAGGAAATGGGAGTGTTTCCAGCCAGGTTGTAACACTGAAGAGACTGGAGAGATTGCTTCCTTTAGGAGCCTCTATACCTGCCTTGGGATCACCAGGCTGGGTCCTCACCTATGGATTGGACATAAGAACAACCAAACTGGGTCAGACCAATGGTCCATCTGGCTCAGTATCCTGTCTTCCAACAGTGGTCACTGCCAGGTGCTTCAGAAGGAATGAATAGAACAGGCAATCATCGAGTGATCCATTTCCTGTCCTCCACTCCCAATGTCTTGGCTGAATCCTGGTTGAATGTTATGGGCCTATCACAAGATGTGCAGGAAATTGACTCTGATGACTCGTCATTACACTCTCCTGCTCAGGGATGACTTTTCAGGCTTAAGCAGGCTTGGGCTCACAGGTAATTCATCACAATGCGGGGAAAAGTTTAAATTTTAGAGCCAGTGAGGGGGCCTGTCCATGGTCCTAGGGACAGTGTGACATCATCCTACTCTGAGGAGCAAGAGTTTGAGTCCTAAACTCATCCTTCATTCTCTGGAGCCTTTGTGCTAAGCAGATACAGCATGATCAGGTTATTAGATAAAGTAGGGACTGAGAGTTTTAATGTTGCTATTGAGTACGGTATGTCCCGAACCTGCTGAATTACATGGATTGGCATGGGAGGAGGATGCAACTGGGCTTCCTAGGTTGTGGGGAGGATTGCTGTGAGAGGTAGGGAATATGAGGAAGTTGGAGAGGGAATTAAAAGATGAAATCAAGGTTGTATTTCCAGAATTTCCATTTTAGTGATTTGTGACCTCTGAAATGCATATGTGTAAGTACCAAATACTATTTATTGTTCATACTCTTCCAAAGAATAGGATTTCATCTGAGAGCAGTGCCCCAGCATAGTATTTATGAAATCAAACCTCATGCTTGTTGAGATGTATCTTGCTGATATCTGCAATGTATTTGTTGGTAATGCAGACTCACCTGCCATCAAAAGTTCTAACTGCAAAGACAAGCCAAAGTGCTATAGGCATATATTATACAGAATGCAGCTGATTAATTCAGAGAACTGTGGTGAAAAAAAACCTCTCTCCATTTTAATAGGATAGTTTGTCCTGGGATTTCTGGGGTTGGTTGCTGTTAGTGTTGTAGTTGCTGTTAAGTTTCTGCTTCTGCAGGGACGGATGGTTTGGCAAATGGATGGCCATGTAACTAAGTCACAGGCCTGGGTGTTGGGAAACCTAATTCTACCAAGCAATTTCTGTGTGACCTTGGCTAATAACATGGTCTCTCTCTGCCACTCATCTTCAAAATAGGGATAATAATTACCTCAGATAAGTATTGGGACTTAGAGTTTGTAAAGTGCTTT
This sequence comes from Emys orbicularis, assembly GCF_028017835.1. NCBI lineage: Eukaryota > Metazoa > Chordata > Testudines > Emydidae > Emys > Emys orbicularis. Next base: position 95,317,825 of record NC_088685.1, on the reverse strand, counting down.
GAGAGCTTCAGAAGTTGTATAGAGCAGAGTTATTTGATGGTTTCCTTAACTTTTGGACTCCACCTTTTTTTTCCCCACTGCCCCAAAGAATGGAGATAATCTTACACAGCCCCAGCAGGCTTTTGCACAAGGACAAATGTCTTCAATTTTTTTTGTCAGTAATACCAAACCAGGATTATCATATTTAGAACTTCTCTTGTTTATCTGAGGAGGATTGGCTCCAAAGGAGACAGGAGCTCAACTTTGTTTTGGTCTACCTGCCATTTGCACAGCAGTAAATGCTCAATAGCTCCTTTCTGGTAAGTAAAGAAACAAGGTTATATCATTATAGCATTAAAGCAATAAGTATGTCAGCCCTAGCCCACAATGTCATGTCCTTGTTTTATTCCTACAAGCTTTAAGTTAAAATACAGGCAGGCAGGCTCTGGTATCCAGATTAGTAATGTTCCCCTTTCTTCAGGCATTGCCTGGGATCAGAAAGGGAGAGCTTAATCGCAGAGCGAAGATAGAAGTGGCACTGACTGTTCACCAGGGCAGTCAGTGGTGTGACACTGAGGCCATGTTATAGATGCCAATTAAGAAGCCATGGGGTGTTCCAACTATGGGGATTTCAGAGTAGAACTAGGTCAACTGTAGCTTTGCAATAATGTGAAAGTTACTAGTGATTAGAGACATAATATGCCTCATTTTTTATTAGCTACTGAAATTCAGAGCTACAGGGCCATATTTTTGTATTTTATTTTTTCCCCTAAATACATTCTATTCATATTTCAAAGACTTGTCCTTTTTGCAAAAGCATGTCAGCAGCAGATACCTTAAAATCTGTCAGTGGAATTCTTAGTCTCCTGGAAGATTTATCACTGTAACAGGAAAGAAAAAAAAAAAAAAAAAGAAAAAAACCTGTAGAAATGCTGAGGATTCTCTCCTCACCCCACCCCCTCACTCCCTCAGCTGGAGAGAGAAAGAAAACATAGGTACGTTGAGGGCAATGGTAAGGCTAAAATGAATGCTTGTTCACAGTTCTTCTTAGCTCAGATGTTTCCTTAAGGTGATCCTCGTTCCTGTTACTCCAGCTGTTTGCAATTAGTTTTTTTCTGAATTAAGTGAAAAATTATAGTTGTGTCAGGTGGAAAAGCACCTTGACAGTTAGTAAACTGGCTACACAAAGGATGATGGAGGGGAGAAGTTTCTCTTTCTTTACAGCATGACAACTGGGCAAGCAGTAAGGTGCAGAATTGTGGCTTATGGTGTTCTCCATGTGGTGACTTTTATTTCAAGCCACCACACTTGCACAGAGGCAAGCTCTTATCCCTGGGGCCCAGCAGTGAAACAGGTATGAAACTTCCTGAAGGCTGTGGGCTGCTACTCTGAAACTCAGCCTGCTTTGCTATGTGACCCTATGAGAACTTACGTATGCACTCCCATCCTCCATTGTCTTGTGGTGTTTTGCCTCTAGCTCTAAATAATTCATATCTAAAATCAAACGGTTTCATTGTTATATTATGTCGCGGTGGTGGTGGTAGGGTGTGGGGTGGTTGGCGGTTCCTACTAAAGCACCATATTGTTACTAAAGAAATGAATTTTTACCTATTTATCTTCCCTTCTCACCCCCTTGGTATTTAAAGAAGGGGAGTGGAGGGCAGGAGGAAGGAAGGATTTCATTAGAAATTAGAGAGAAAGAAAAGTACCGTCAACAATAGAATGATGAAAATGAACAGCATCCACAACAGCGTCACGCAATAACTCACACAAAACTCCTGCTGAAATATTCACTAAGAGGAGGAAGAAAAAAAAATAAAACCAGAGAGAGAATATCCTGGGAGGTATTAAAGGAGCAGAAAGAGATGTGTGAGAGGAATTCAGGAAATGTGCATGGGCATGCATCAAACATATGGAAGATTGTATTGGAAGGAAGTGAGAAAAGAAATGGAAATAAGTGAAACAGCCTTTGAGTAAGAAGGTGGTATGAATCCTTTTGCTATCTAATACGTTAGCTAGGGTTGCCAGGTGTCCAGTTTTTGACCGGAACGCCTGGTCGAAAAGGGACCCTGGCGGCTCCGGTCAGCACTGCCTACTTGGCCATTAAAAGTCTGGTTGGCGGTGCTGCAGGGCTCAGGCAAGCTAGTCCCTACCTGTCCTGGCCCTGTGTTGCGCTCTGGAAGCGGTCAGCAGGTCCGGCTCCTAGGCGGGGAGGGGAGGGTCACGGGGCTCCGTGCGTTGCCCCCAGCCCGAGCACCAACTCTGCACTCCCATTGGCCAGGAATCGTGGCCAATGGGAGCTGGAGGGGGCAGTGCTTGCGGGCGAGAGCAGCACACGGAGCCTCCAGGTCCCCCTGGCCTAGGAACCAGACCTGTGGCTGGCCGCTGCCAGGGCGCAGCCCAGATCCAAGACAGGGAGCCTGCCTTAGCCCCGCTGTGCCGCTGACCAGGAGCCACCTGAGGTAAGCCCATGCCCCAACCCCCTGCCCCAGCCCTGAGCCCCCCCAACCTAGAGCCCCTCCTGCACCCCAAACCCCTCATCCCCACCCCAGAGCTCTCACCTCCTCCTGCACCTCAACTGCTTGCCTCACCCCAGAGCCCCCTCCCGCACCCTCATTTCTGGCACCACGCCAGAGCCTGCACCCCCAGTTAGAGCCCTCGCCCCCTCCTGTACCCTAACCCCATGCCCCAGCCCAGTGAAAGTGAGTGAGGGTGGGGGAGAGCGAGCCACCGAGGTAGGGGGAATGTAGTGAGTGGGGGCGGGGCCTAGGGGAAGGATCAGAGAAGGGGGGGAGCCTCAGGGAAGGGGTGGGGTTATGGTGTTCGGTTTTGTGTGATTAGAAAGTTGGCAACGCTAGTGTTAGCCTGCCTGGGTTCTCTTTAAAGCAGCTGATAAAACTTAAGAGCGTACTAGTTCCTGGAGTCTAGGAGTCATGGAGAGACCTACTAATGATGAATGGGAATGAATAGTGAATTCTGATCTAAGTGCTGTTTGGGAATTGGAGTCCTTAGGGGCTTTCAGTGATATGCCTGCCTCATGTATAAGTCTCCTGTGCTGTATGTGCTATAGTACATTTGCATTATACAGACAGAGGAAACCATTTGTGCCTGTTTTGAAATGCAGCATTACTAGGGGATTTTCAGTTTGGAGTTAATGAATGAGGAATTTACTCCAATAATGTATCATTGTGTTCATGCTAAGAGAGAAGCTTCTGTGGAAAATTATAATGCTCAGCTTGCCAGGAAAAGCTATTTCCTTAATTGAGAAATTTCATTTGAAAGGAAGCTTCATGCCAGGTCACCAAGGCAGATTGTATGCATAGCACGTATGGAAGCAATTTATACTTTCATCTTTGACCTTGATTGGGGTCTATCTCCTGGAAAATTTCAGTTTAAATTCTAGCTTGGACAGCATACAGGCTCCCTGCAGTGTGGCATTCACACTCTTGCTTAACTCCTTATCTTTGAGGCTGGCAGGTTTGGTAGCTCTGCTTCTGGAAACAGACGAGTCACTGAGAAAAATCTGACTCTTGGCCCAGAAGCAGAGTCCAAGCATGACTCTGCAGAGAGGAATATCACAGTGTCTTCCGCTGCTCTAATTTCCAGGGTCATTAAGCCCTACATTAGCTACTGTTCTTGCATATTTTTACTGGGGGGTTTCATTAATTATCCCATTGCTCCCAGGTGTCTAAATAACCACGTGTAGCATAAGTGTACTCCACGTGTTCCGATAGCATTCTTTTCTGAGAAAATATGTAAGGGTGCCAATTCTGCAGTCAGATTCTGTGCTGACCATAGAGGCAAAACTCCCATTAACTTCAGTGGGAGTTTTCCTTGTGCAGGACTGCAGGGTCAAACCCATATAGAATGATATACCAGTGACACAATAAGTTACAAGTGTAAAAGTTCAGGGCAACGGCACATGTAACCCCCTCAATACCCCAGCAAGGGCTCCCACTCTGGGGTCCTGGCTCCTCAGTCATGATTTATCTTGCGTGGAGACACACTCCTCTCCCTCCTGACTTGGATATTTCCTGGATTCACAGCTCCCTGCGTACACTGTGAATTCCCCAGCAAAGTCAGACTGCCTATGCAGGCCTGCTTTACTTTTCTGCTCAGAGATGGTAAACAATGCAATTGCCAGAATTAAATTACCACCCAGTTCTTTCTATGCACCCCATTTATTCTTAAGGTAAAAGCACAACAGAGGAAACATTAACACAATACATGAACTTACACACATGCTAATAAGCTTACCAGAGATCACTTCCAACTCCAGCAAGAGCTCTGTCTGGTGAACAGTCCTTCAAACCCCACTTGGGCATTTTCCTGTGGTCACAAGTTCAACACAGAACAAGCACCCAGACTGGGTCAAGTCCATCCAGCACTTCCCAGGAAGGATTCAGGCTCCTTTTACACAGAAGGTCCTGTCCTTTTGTTGCATCAGAAAGAAGGCCCAGAGTCAGGTTTAACTTAGGATTTTTGGTTAAATAGCCTTTCTCTGATCATTGGTCTTTGGAGAATCCAGTTTGAACCAGTATATGTGAGCCTCTGGGGGTGTTACAACCTGACTGAATTTTCCTAATCACCCCCACACTGTTCTTAGTTCCCGGATGGCTGTGGTCTCCCTACCCCATGGAATTACATACATTCCCTGGCCCACAACGATACAAAAACTTTATTCAATAAGGTTCAACTCAATTCAATAAAGTTTCTCCAGAATATTACAGGAAATTACCATATCTGTTACAACAAGTGGCCACAAAGCTACACAGTAAGGCTATAGCTATGCACTGAGATATAGGCAGGTGTCGCATTTTGGGGTACAATCCAAACCAATAAGGGGTTGTGTCACCATCTTCTCTGTATCCTAGGTGCCTTAAATGTTCTGCTGCTGTGGCTCACATCCCAGACATCGACAGCCAGGAGACAAGCATGCGGCATCTTGAGTGTCTGTGTGCTATGTGGCCTTGGTTCAGAGCTTCTGACCCCAGCAGCCTGCCACAGCACAGCAGCCCCACCAGCTTTAGTTACACCTGGGAAGATGACCCCCAACACGCTTTCAGTCCCAAATTTCCCCCAAAGCACCTGCCCTGAAATGTCCAGCCCTCTACTGGACCACTCAGCTGTAATAAGGCTTGTTTGCTCCTTTAAAGAGACAATATCCAGCAGCTTGCCACTTTAACTGGAGTTAACAATCACTTCAATTCGAACACAGCAGTGGGTTGATTTAGATTAAAATAAAACAAGTTTATTAACAAGAAGACATATGCTAAGTGAAACCAAGTAAAATAAATGAAGGCAGAGATGATTATAATCACATAATCTCAAAATCATTTGCACAAATTCATGAGTTAAGCCTCAAAACACCCCTGAATATAGCTGGGCAGAGAAAAGTAATTACATTGAATGGAGGATTTAATTATTTTGAAAATAAGTTTAATTCAAAATTGGAATGAAAACCCAAAATGTTGAAATTCTCTGCAGAAGTGAAAGGAGCCCTGGCTCTGGGGCAGTTTGTCTGGTGGGATGCCCCAGAGCAGGGTACCCTGGGCACCCATCTCTGGGGCAGTCTGCATGACAAACTGTCCCATTGCCATTGACCCTGGAAACCCTCAGGTTCCCAGCCCCAGGGCAGTCTACCTGGACCCAGCAAGGTTGGACACACTGGGAGCCGAAGCTGCTAAGGAGCTGGGTGCTGGGACCCCCTGTTCCTGAGGTGACAGAAGCCTGGAAGCCCAGGCTGCTGAGGAACTGCAAGTCTGTGAGCTGGGACTCCTGCATACTCTTCCAAGCAGGCTGCTAAGGGACTAGGATGAGTTGGCAGGAAACCAGGTGTTTTCACTCTCTGTACTCCTATAAGTGGATAAATATTATTATCCCTATTTCAGAGATGCAGAAGGTGAGACATCAGCACAACGAGCTTAATGACTTGTCCAAGGTCATGCAGAAAGTCTGTGGCAAAGACAGGAATGGAACTCAGATATCCCGAGTCCCGGTTCTATGCCTTAACCACAGAACCCAATTTAGCAAAGTTTCTAGAAGCAGCATGTACAGGATATATTTCAAATTACCAATGAGGATGAGAAGCCAGAAGATCAGGCCTTTGCCCCAACCAAGATTTCATAGACTCCAAGGACAGAAGTGACTATTGTGATCATCTAGTCTGACCTTCTATATAACCTAGAACTTCCCCAAAATCATTCCTAGAGCAGATCTTTTAGAAAAAACATCCAATGTTGATTTAAAAATTATCAGCAATGGGGAATCCATCAAAAACCTTAGTAAATTGTTCCAATGGTTAATTACCCTCACTGTCAAAAATTTACTCTTTATTTCCAGTCTGAATTTGTCTAGCTTCAACTTCTAGCCATTGGATTGTTTTATACCTTTCTCTGCTAAATCAAAGAACCCATTATCAAATATGTGTTCCCCATGTGGGTACTGGTAGATTCTAATAAAATCACCCCTTAACATTCTTTTTGTTAAGCTAAATAGATTGAGCTCTTTGAGTCTATCACTATAGGGCATGTTTTCTATTCTTTTAATCAGTCTTGTGGCTTTTCTCTGAACCCTCTCCAACTTATTAACATCCTGCTTGAATTGAGGGCACCAGAACTGGACACAGTATTCTAGCAGCAATTGAAGCAATGCCAAGTACAGAGGTAAAACGATCTCTCTACTTCTACTCATGCTTCCCCTTTTTATGCATCCTGGGACCATATTAGCCCTTTTGGCCACAGAGTCACATTGGGGAGCTCATGTTCAGCTGATTATTCACCATGACCAAGTCTTTTTCAGAGTCACTGCTTCCCAGGATAGAGCCCCCCATCCTGTAAGTATGGCCTACATTATTTGTTTTCAGTTGTGTACAGCTACATTTACAGATGCATAGACTTTAAGGCCAGAAGGAACCATCATGATCATTCTAGTCTGACCACCTGCACATTGTAGGCCACAGAGCACCACCCACTCCTGCAATAGGCTCATAACCTCTGGCTGAGTTACTAAAACCCTCAGATCTTGATTTAAAGACTTCAAGTTACAGAAAATCTACCATTTACTCTAGTTTAACTCACCAAGTCATTCATGCCCCTGACTGCAAAGGAAGGTGAGAAAACATCAGGGTCTCTGCCAGCCTGCTCTGGTGGAAAATTCCTTTCCGACACCAAATATGGAGATCAATTATTGAGCATGTCTGCGAGATCCACCAGCAAGACACCTAGGAAAGAATTCTTTGTAGAAACTCAGAGCTCTCTGCATCTTGTGTCCCATCACTGGCCTTTGGAGATATTTGCTAATAGCAGAGGAGGATAGGACATATGCCATTGTAGGCAACCTCATCATACCATCCCCTCCATAAACCTATCAAGCTCAGTCTTGAAACAAGTTAGTTTTTCTGCACACACACCCCTTGAAAAGCTTTTTCCAGAACTTCTCTCCTCTGATGGTTAGAAATCTTCATCTAATTTCAAGCCTAAACTTGTTGATGGCCAGTTTATATCCATTGTTCTTGTGTCCACATTGGCCCTTACCTTAAATAACTCCTCTCCCTACCTGGTTTTTGCTCTCTACAAATAGAGGGATAACAATATCTATCCACTCAGCCTTCATTTTGTTCAGCTAAACAAGTTAAGCTCTTTAAGTCTCCTCTCGTAAGGCAGGTTCTCCATTCCTTGGAACATCCTAGTAGTCCTAGTAGCCCTTCTCTGCACCTGTCCCAGTTTGAATTCACCTTTCTTAAACATGAGAGACCAAAATTGCACACAGTATTCCAGATGATGTCTCACCAATGCCTGATATAATGGTAATAACACTTCCCTATCTCAAAAGGGAAATACCTCACCTGATGCATCCTAGGATTACCTTAGCCTTTTTCATGGCCAAACCACACTGGTGGCTCATAGTTCTCCTGTGATTGACCAGTACAATTCTCCTGGTCTGTCTCTTCCAACTGTCAAGTTCCCAGCTTATAGGAAAAACGCTTGTTCATCCCTAAGTGCATGGCCTTGAATTTTGCAGTATTAAATTTCATCCCATTTCTATTACTCCAGTTTTCAAGGTCATCCAAATCTTCTGGTGTGATATTCCAGTCCTCCTCTACATTGGCAATACCTTAGGACATTAATAAAAATCAGTCCCAAGACTGATCCTTGAGAAACTCCATTAGTACCCTCCCTCCAGCCTCACAATTAACCTTTCAGTATGACCCATTGTAGACTCCCCTTTAACCAATGCCTTACCCACCTTTTAATTGTTGCACTAATCCTCATCTCCAAATTAACTATTAATTTTCCATGTGAAAGTATCAAATGCTTTACTGAAATTGAGGTGGATTAGTTCTACTGCATTTCCTTTCTCTAGAAAATCAATTATCTTCCCAAAGAAAAAGAAGTTGGTCTGCATGATCTACCTTTTGTAAAACCATGTTGTATTTTATTCTAATACCATTTAACTCTATGCCCTTCATTACTCTGTCTTTCAAAATTTGTTGAAAGACCTTGCATACAACTGAGGCCAAACTAACAGGCCTATAGTTTCCTGGATCATTCCCCTCTCCCGCCCTTCCTTAAATAAAGGTATTATATTTTCAGTTCTCCAGTCACAGGGCATGACCCCTGAGTTTATGGATTCATTAAAAATCCTTGCTATTGGTCTTGCAGTTTCATGTGCCAGTTCCTTTAGTATTCTTGGATGGCGATTATCTGTGCCCCCTGATTTGGTTGTATTCAGCGGTTTGGCTTCCACCTCAGATGTGGTAATTTCTACTTCCATATCCTTGTTCCTACTCTGCCACTACCCACAAGCTCCTCATTGCCTCAATTTGTAATAAGGGCAAAGTATTCATTTAGATGTTGGGACATGACTAGATTAGCTGTAATTTCCCTGTCCTCAGTATTTAGCAGTCCCACTTCTTTCCTCATTTTATTTTCATTTATATGGCTATATTGTTTTTAAATTTCCTTTGCTAGGTCCAGCTCTGCTTGGCTTTTGGCAGAGCTTTACCTTTATCCTTTACTTTAGTTTATACCTTTACCTTCATTTTATCCTGGCACTTCCTGACCTCCAAGAGTTAGCTTCCCTTACTGATCCATCCCTTCTTCCATTCCTTTCTCTTAATAACCTGTTTGAGATGCATGTTAATCCAGTTTGGTTTGCACCCCTTCCCATGAGGTTTTTTTTTTTTTTTTTGCCTTGCTTGGGATGCAGGTTCCAAACAGTCCTTGCAACTTTGACTTAAAATGATTCCAAGCCTCCTCCACATTCAGATCCTTGAGCTCTTCAGTCCAGTATTCAGCCATATTAAAACATACTGTTTGCTTAGGCCCAATTTACCAAGCGATCCAGATTGCTCTGAATCAGTGACCTGTCCTTTTCATACTTATCACTCCCGCAATTTTTCGGTCATCTGAAAACTTTGTCAGTGATGATTTTATGTTTCCTTCCAGGTCATTGATAAAAAAGTTAAATAATGTAGGGATGAGAACTGATCCCTGCAGGACCCCAATTGATGACAATTTCCCATTTACAATTCCCTTTTGAGACCTGTTACCAGTTTTTAATCCATTTAATGTGTCATGTTAATTGTATATTGTTCTAGGGGTTTTTTTTAATTGAAATGTGATGCAGTACCAGTATATTATGTCAACACTATTCCCTTTATCAACCAAACTTGTAATCACATCCAAAGAGAGATATCTAGGTAGTTTGATAGAAGCAATTTTCCATAAACCCATGTTGATTTGCATTAACTACATTACCCACCATTAGTTCTTTATTAGGCAAATCCCTTGTCAGCTGAATCGTTACCTTGCCTGGGATCAATCTCCTGGGCGAGTTCATGTCACAGTCTTGTAACAGACCCTGGGAAAGCTGTCTCCTGCACAGACAAGCTTTACTGTTATGATAGAAAGATGATAAACCCAGATCTGTCCACTTGGATGGGAGGGTTTTACTGATCTCCTTGGAATGAATCCCTAATGAATCCATTATATGTGCAGCTCAGAAAACCCATCCTGTCCCCAATTCCCATGGATATCATTGTTTCAATAGCAGTTACAAAAGCTGAAAGAATTGTCCTCATCCCATCTCACACTTCAGTCATACACACACACACACTTTTTACTTGCATAGTTGACATACCACCCCTACCTCATTGGAACTGCCCAGCTAACAAATGCACAGTTGTTAATACTGCAACTACTTAGAGCATGTGTGTGCAGTAAATTAATAGCCAATGGTGTAGAATTCTCTGTTTTCTCATCAGAGGTTTAGGATAGTGACAGAAAGTTCACTTCCATATCTTTCCCCCTTCACTGCTACAGAGCAGAAAAGGAGACCAAGTTCAACTCCCAGGAACTTCAACACAACTATGTGGTGAAAGAAAAGGAGACAAAGAAGTTATTACACCACCTAAAGAGCATGTTGATGTTAGGTTTTCCTGGTAAGTGGAATTAGCCCCTCTTTTCTGGTAAGTCCCTAAGTACTTACCAAAAAGTGAGGATAATGACTAAAAAGGTTCAGCTCTTAAGAATCTACCATCTCAGAAGCTATAGATAGAGAGCTATATATATATATATATATATATAACATTTGGAAATCAAATGCACGCCTTTCCCTGAATGCACCAGAGCAGAATCCCCATCTACCTGTCAGCACTTGGCTGATAACATACTCCAGCTTGCACAGCAGGCGGGTTGTATGTGTTTTAAAAGAACATCCATCTCTCTCCCCTCCCCCTCGCCTGCCCCATTCAACTACAACTACACTGCACATCTCTATAATAGATGTTAGCCCATAAAAGGGTACAGTCTGGCCCAACGTGTCTGAAAACACGTTACACAGTGAAAAAGGAAAGCCCTGGGAATGTATGAAAACCAATTCAATTCTTAGCTAAACGAGCTCTTTCAGTTGGTCTGGTGACACTGTGGAATTTGATGAAAATGTCCATTTTTGTTGCAAATACCTGTCGAAAAATTTCAATCCTATCCATCCTGCTTTGACCCAGCATTTCCTGGCTTCTTTATCTGTTTTGTGATCCACACCAAAACCTCCAGTGAAATAAATTGCATTTTATTAGTCTGTATTATATTGGCAAATTTTGTTTATGGCTATAGAAGCACCTTGCTCTTGTAGAAATATAGTTTGTAGGGTTTTAGCTACACTAACAGCTGGGGTTCGATTAATAATACAAAAAACCCCTCTCTCAGCCACATAGAAATGTACCCCATAAATAAACCAAGACCACATTATCATTTTCATTATAAGTCTGATTAAATATTGTCTTAAGGGAAGATACACCACTGGCAGAGATGAAAACAAGACATCAGAAATTCCATTTGAATACAGGTGGCAGAATTGTTTACAGCCATTGGGTCACATTACTGCCAGGTTTTTTAAATTCACACTGAGGGAATATCTCCTTCCAGCTTTGACTGAAGAAAAGAAAATCACACTGGTGGAAATATGTTCTCATAAATGGCTACAGGGTTTGGGGCTATTTAGTCTTTCTACCTACTACCTGAATGCAATGCAAATAGGGAAAGATACACTAGTAATCCCAAAAGAGCCAAACTTCTATCTATTCCATCTTCGTCTGAATAAACACACCTGTGTTTTTTTTCCTTAAAAGTTTGAACATGGTGGCAGAGAAATAAAATCCACAATGAAACTTTTTACGTTTCAATGAAACCCCATTCCTGTATAAGCCATCTCACTACTCATTTCTTTCCCTCCCCATCCAGTTTTCCCACCCCAGTCCTGTACCACAATATCATCTACCACAGAAGAACAAACCCTCTTCTTTGATTCCATTTCTTATCACTGATGTGCTGCCAGCATTTTTATAAAAAAAATTCCCTTTAGCCTTTGGGGGGATGTGTGTTCTGCAGAAAAAAAGGGTGAGAGGGCTGAAGAATCTATGCATTACTGTCTGCATTTAAATACAAACGCTTTTTCATAAAAAAGGAGAGAGGCAACACCACTTGGCAAACCAGCTTATATTAAGTGCACATGATCAAATATACTGAGCATGTGAGTGCAATGACTGTCAACCAGGGACTGAATTAGGATCTCCAGAGCTCAGTGCATGAGCCTAAAGGACTATATCTCCTAGCTGGCACTGTGGATTAGGCACAGAGATGTGTGTGTAGCACACATGGAATACTGTGTAACATTAGTAGAGCCATGTTCAGCCAATACAATTTGAAGTGAAAACTGTGTATGGAGGTTGGGGGATAGGAGTGAAGTGAAGGTCTTTCCCTCCACTGGGAACTATTTTGTTGAAAAATATCTACTTGGAATTAGCAGATGGAACCAGAGGCAAAAAAAATTGCCCTTCTCAACTATTTTTATGATCCCTCGGGAATATGTCATACCTTGACTGGCTGAGATAGCTGTAGCTGGAGAGGGAGTTAATTCCATCAGAGGCAGGGAAGTCCTCCTTTCAGTTAGAGAACAGAATTTTCACAAGAGCTCCCAAGAGAAAAGCTGTGGAGTGAAGTCATAGATGAGGGTTTCTGGAGGAGAAGATAAAGGCAAGCATCACGGGGGGGGGGGGGGGGAGAGGGAGGGGGAGGAGACAAATTGTTAAGGGGCCAGTTGTTAGGAGAAAAATCATGGGAAATGTAGGGCAGCTGGGTGGGAGCCTGTAGCTATTTGAAGAGGGAGTGGAGGGGAGAAAGGAATAGCAAAAAGATATCCACATTTTCAGAGGAGGAGGTGGACTTTTACAAATTAATGTAAAAGTTTCAGCATCTATTGTGGTTTGACTATTCTTAAAATATAAAGCAGCAGAGGAAAGAGAGCTTTATAAGGCTGATGCACATCGCATGCCTGCCAAACAGCCCTGTGAAATGCTGCTCAGGTGGTGAAACAGGCTGACAAAGCTTGAAGCATGGATTTTACAAATCCATGTCTCTCGCTGTAGGAGTCAGTTTTTGTTCTTCAGAGAATACTTTTGCCTCACACATGAACCTGTAAAACTGCCTGTGCTTATTGTTATTTCTATTGTAGATGTGCCTAAGGACCCCACAAAAGACTCGGGATCCCATTTCACCAAGAACTGTACAGTCCCTGCCTCAGACACATCTAGCAATTAGAGAACATGCAACAGGTGAATGAACACACAAATGGGTAGGGGCGGAGGGGGGGAAGGGAGCAGCTATGTTATTATACATTTCTTAAACTGCTTTTCATAATGTATCCCTGGCATAAATTCAGTTTGTTTCAAGATTACTACAACAAGCACTTCTTTTTCAAGGGTTGACTCAGTGGCATAAGCACTAGGTTTAAATTACCCGCAGCCACTGCTTCATATCCTGACATGGATGAGGTCAACTGTCTGATGCAAATAAATTGAGGACTCTGCAAGTGTAGAGTGTGTGGCTTTTTTGGAGCAGGCCTTAAAATCCAAAGTCCTGTTTTCTCTGCATGGATGATAAAGACCATGAGGCACATTTTGTAATAGCAGACAGTTTGGCCCCTTGCCTTGGCTAACAGTTCTTCTCTACCTTATGTTGTGTGAATTGGCACATGCTAGTTGTCCACTTGGCTGCTGCCTCCATCTTCAGAGGTAGCTTCCCTTCAGTGATGCTGTAAGCATACGCAGCACATGAGATCCTTCCAGGCCAGAGGCACAAATTTTGAAATCGTGCAGGAAAGCCTCTTCTTAGGGTCTTTCCATTTTGAATGAAAAGAGGAAGTACCACAAATCTTGCCCAGTGCTGGCCTTCGGTGTAGTGGTGCCCTAGGCAAAGACTCTGTATTTGGTACCCCGATACCAAGTCATGCACTGGCTTACTGCTTCACAGCTCTCACTAACTGACATAGTGCCCTGTCTGAGATTTTTCTTCCTTCAGAAAGGTGACCTGCGTTTCTACTAAGTCACATGCAGTGGGCACCTGTTTATTCCCAAACACATCTCAGAATACTTTGCACAATGAAGGACCTGCTGCAACCAGTGCAAAGGATTCTGGAAACAGACAGAAGCTTAACTTTGGTTCTCATTGCATACAAGTGTTCAGAAACCAGGGCACCTTTTCAAAAGGTGACCAGGTGAGCCACAGATATACAGCTGGAAAAAACTGTTTTATGTTGAACTGTTAAATGACCACAGATGTTACCACATTAACCTGGTGATCCTTTAGTTATAATATCCTCATGGCATCTGTAATTGGCTATCTATTCCACCTGTCAGACATGTTTGGCCTCCTCTGATCTTGGAATAAAGCAAGATTTCCATACTAAGACTGCAGAGATTGGGAAACATGCAAGATTTCCAAGTAAGTTTGTAGACCCCAAGAAAGTATCCAAAGTGTGGGTGGATGGGTGGGTAGAGTGGTAATAGAAATACCAAAATACTTTGCGATAGACTAATTTCATGGTGCATCTAGCTCAGCTAAAGCCAAGAAGCAGTGGAGATCTTACTATAAAATCTATTCTTATGAGGTTTCCAAGATAAACATCATAAATGTAGACCTGGGTCTTTGGAGGTCTGATCATCACTGCTCTGATCCTGCCTTCTTCCTTGTATACCACTGGCCTGAGAGAGTGTTTGCATAGCCAATTTCCCCTAAAATATAATTTAACCATTTTAAAATTATATTTTTGCATTTATATAGAATACTTATTGGCTTAAGATGCCTTTTTTGGACTTGTTTAACTTAAAAACTTTAATCTAAAATTTCAGCTGTGAAAACTCTTTTTTAGTTAAAAAGGAGACCAATTAAGCAGAATTCAACAAATTAGATGAGTGATATCGTAATTCAGAAATTGCCTTCTTATCTTAAATGTACAGCATACGAAGTATCTATATCATGATAGACTTAGCAAACAATTCTGCCATCTGTTTCACAGGTGTACACCAGACATACATCTTGCAAAAATTGACTATAGAGTTCTACAAATATGGAAACCAATATTCAAAGACAAGGGCCCTTTGCTTCCTTTCTCCTTAATAGCAGAATTTAAGAATATAATGTTAACATAAATTCTTTGAATATAGTCTTTGAAGATAGTGTTAGGACAGGAGTGTTTGGCCAAAGTACATATATGCTGTGTTCTTCACTTTGTTTTCTGAAAGCACTGTAGCAAATAGCAAGTGCAGTAATCTATTCCCGTGATTTTCCAGGTTATGTAAAATATAAATGAGCATATGATGCTGAGGAAGAGAGGGAGTAAATCTCTTGAGAAATTGTTTGGGTGAAAAAAAAAAAAAAAGAGAAAACAGATTTACAAAATACCTGACCTCTTCATTGAGAATGAGAATAAATACTTTGTATTAGTCAGGAAATTTGTGAAATATTCCTGTCAAAAGATAGAGTTGGTGATGAATTTGAAATGGGCTGGAGGGACAGGCCTTTGGAGCTCACCTATTGGGCAAATTTGCCTGGCATCTGTGTACAGATGCCAGGCAAATCCATGTCTCTCGCTGTAGGAGTCAGTTTTTGTTCTTCAGAGAATACTTTTGCCTCACATATGAATCTGTAAAACTGCCTGTGCTTAATGAGACTGGTGAAAGGTTAGGACAGGATAAATACAAACAACAGAACGTGCAGACATTTATGGAGAAAACTTCCACTGTTGTTAGTGTGAACTCTGCATATACTGTTGAGAAGATATGTTATATATTTGAATGCAAAAATATCAGGAGAGCACGATTTCCTTGAGAGACTAGACAGTGCATATAACTGCTAGAAAAAGAGAGCAAAAACTGTCATAGGCATTGTTTGTTTTGACACAGAGACAGGTTTTATATACAGTACTGTGTGTGTGTGTGTGTGTGTATAAAGCAATTCATTAGCTGGCTTGATTGGCTTCAATGGAACTATGACAATTAACACCAACTACGGATCTCCATAGGCCCTAATCACCTTAAATGTTTAATTTTATGTATATAAGTAATTCCACTGACTGCAAAGGGACTACTCATGTGCTCTCTAAGTGTTAGCAGAATTGGGGCCTAAACAAGCACAGATGGTGAAATCTATTTGTTACAACACAATCCACACTGTGATAAGCTTCAAGGAAAGGATGTCTGCCTGGGTCCTGCTCAGCCACAGTTTTGTATTTGTTTATGCTAAAACTTTAATCCACAGCTGCTGAACTCCCGAAACTCCAAGAGAGTCCATTTTTCATGCAGATTATGAAGCAGGCAGAAGCCTGTGATTATGGTATTGCTGATAACCTTTGGCCAGCTGCAAATCAAGTATCTTGAGATGTTTTGGGTTAAATGCTGCCTTCCCCCTTTTGCATTAGGTGAATTGTGATTTTCTTGGTTTCACAACAGTATGTCTATACTCTCACACTGCTGAAAAACATTGATAAGAGTTCTGAAAACAACACTGGCACTTTTTCTAACTGTGCTTCTGGAGTGAAATTATCGTTCCACTGAAGTCAGTGTGAGTTTGGCCATTGATTTCAATGAGCTAGGATTTCACACCTGAACTTCTCTGTTGAAGACCATGCAATGCCTTGATATTTTTATATCGCAGCAATTCCCGAACAATCATTCACATAATACTAATACCGTGACTGGTACTCCAGCATCTTGGTCGCCCTGCTTAATAGCTAACCTTATTGCAGGGCTCTGGTGCACTGCTTGCCTGTAATCTGGGAATTGGTTTATCAGCGATTTGCACCTTAAAAAAAATCTAAGCTCGATGCAGTCCAAGCTTCAATTGCACAGAATGGGAAGCAGTTGGCACTGGCTGCTATAAATGAGATCATAGGTCCCAGTCTTGTAAGTACTTAGATCAGTGGAGGGCAACCTGCGGCCTGCGGGCTGCATGAGGTCTGTCAGGGTAATCAGCTGGCGGGCCGCCAGACCATTTGTTTACATTTACATGGCTGCTCGCAGCTCCCAGTGGCAGCGGTTTGCCGTTCCCAGCCAATGGAAGCTGCGGGAAGCGGCGGCCAGGCCCGCACCACAGGTTGCCAACCGCTGACTTAGACATATGCATTACTTTATGAAAGTAAGTAGCCCCATGTAAGACAATGGGGCCATTCACATGCATAAAATTAAGCATGTGCATAAATGTTTCCTGGATCAGGGCCTACTAAACTGGTATAATTGCCAAGAGTAGATGGGAGTCACTATCCTAATATTTAATACATACTCTTTTGTATGCTAGAAACAAGAGAGGGAAAGGATCATCCTTTTGGGGTGCTGGCTTTAGGAACACATCTAAAAACCATCAACTGGGAAGAAGCAAGGAAAGTGGCATGCTGCACTGTTGTTGCAGCAGAAATAAAATGGTTACATGTTTGCTGAAAAATCAGCATACATGAACATGCTTAGTTTGAGAGCAGAGCAGTTTAGAAACTGTGCTAAGGCTATGGCACAGTCGCCTGCCTGTTGGAACAAACCACCATGTTCTGTTTGTGTCCTTCAAATTATGTTTGAAATGCTGACTACAGGGAAACAGTTGTTGGCTGGTGTTCCTATTGGCCCTTGCATGAAAGAAAAATGTTTACTATTAACTTTTGCATTCCTGAAAGAATGAATGTAATGGCTGAGATTTTCAAAGTGGCCTAAGGGATTTAGACACCTTGGGCTAGACTCTCAAAATGACTTAGGTGCCTAAAGCCCAGAATCAGCTCTACTGGGATTCACAAAACCTCTGCTCATCTGCTGCCAAACCCTGTAGGTGCCTAAACTTGCTCAGCACCTAAATGTTTGCAGTAAATTCCCTAGGTGCAAATGTTTTTGCCCGTGGGCATGCACACTGCAGTCTTCATAATAGGTGTTAAGGCACCTAACCCCTAGAATGATGCATAAACTGGCAGATGATAGGTGTTCTTCCACCTAACTTGCATAGTGTGTGACCAACCGGTAAGAATACTCAGAGCTCACCAGCTGGATATAGGCCCCTTAAATGGGAGCCTACACAAAAGATAGGGGGAGGACCTTCCTCATAACTTTTAGCCCAGTGGTCAGGATACCCAGCTAACCTCAACAGAGGGTTTGCAGCTGAGAATTCCAAGCAGAGGGAAGCACCTCCCTTCAGCTCGGACGTTGGCACTGAATGCTTTGAGGGGCGTAGCTTTGGACATCTTGGCAACTCCCATTGGCTAGCTTTATGTGGGAAGCCACCTAGTCTGTTGGCTTTTGTAGATCCCATTCTGAGGTGCCTATCTCTTCCCAGTCATTGTATAGGGAGTCTAGGCACCAAACTCAGGCTTCATGTATCCCAGTGATTTTCTAGTTGTCTAAAAGTTAGGCATGGTGACGCTAAGCATCACCATGCCCACGTTCCCTTGCAAATCTATCCCTAGTTCCCACTTGGAACGGAGCATCCAAACCTTCTGAGATCCTTTGAAAATCTTAGCTATACCATATACACAATTGATAGTTATCCTCAGTCTTCATTTTACACAAGATGCATCCTCTCTCTTCAGCTACGCACCGTCCTTTACAGTATGTTATTGTAAAAGGCCTCAAGACTGAAACCTTTTCTGATAATTATTTTCAGTATATGCTGGAAGAGAGTTAAGTTTTCTGTTCTGTTTAAAATGATACTAGATGAAAAGGCTGATGGCAGTAGTCTCACCATCAAAAACACTTGCCCTAAACAGGAATGAAATCGCAGTTACCAGCAGGTGTTGCGAAGGACATAGCACTAAAATGAAAGCACCTGATAGACTTAGCGTTCCTAAGTCTCACCGACTTTCAATGGAACTTAGGAGAACTAAGTGCCTAAGTCACCTTGACAATGGAATTCAGGCACATTGGAAAATTGTACCCCTAACTTCTGCACCAATGGACATAACACGTACCACAGAGGGAAATATTAAATGGAATTTAAAACATAAAGGGAAGGGAGGGACATTGGAAAATGAGAATAAATACTTTGTATTAGTCAGGAAATTTGTACACAGATGCCAGGCAAAGTTGCCCAATAGGTGAGCTCCAAAGGCCTGTCCCTCCAGCCCATTTCAAATTCATCACCAACTCTATCTTTTGACAGGAATATTTCACAAAATCTTCATTGAAAGATTGAAAGTCAAACACCACTGTATCAGGCCTAGTCTGCCCTTGCTAGGTGAGCTAGCATCAGTAATAAAGAAAGTTAAAAATGTGTGTCAAAGGAACAAGAAAAGACTTCTCCCCCAAAAGTGCATTGAGTTAATTGATGACGTATATACTGAACATCTGATACATCTGGGATGGGTGTATGTGCGTCCAGTATCCATTTTCCTTGAAACCCTCTTTTAGATAATTTAATGAACAAAATATAGTTATAGCTGCCTTCCTACAAACAGAGGGATGACTCATAACAAGAAATACAGAGAAATTGGTAAGTTGTGTTCTATTTCCAACCCAGCTAAAGACAGGAAATACTGCAGGTCTCACTATCAGCCCTGTTTTTATGAGATTTCCATCACAAAAGTAAAGATAAATATCCTAAAAGAACATCTCAGTGTTTGGAGGATGAACTATTATTGTATCCTTGTTTCCTTGTACTCCCCCATTTGTCTGTCAGTGTCCCTCTGTCTCTTGTCTTCTACATAAATGTTAAGCTCTTTGGGCTGGGACAATCTTTTTTTGGTCTATGCTTGTGAGACCCCTAGCGCAATGAGGCCCTGATCTACTGCATTACAAATAGTAAATAATAATATCATTCACCACCCTCAGGCTTCCCCATTCCCTCTGCTTTTCCTCCATGGCTAATTGTTCCCCAAACTCTCACTGACCATGTTTAAATAGATGCAAAAATATGAGCAGGTTATTGGGCTAAGATATACAATAGCAAAGGGAAGTAACTCAAACATGAGCTTATATTTCAAAAGAAATTTGGCCACTGCCTAGTGCACAATATGGTCTGACTGATTTCAATTAAAATTAAATTAATTAAAAGCCACCCAAGATAGAACGGCATAGAAACTGCCTACAGTGGATGCATTTATCTACCTAATTTCATTGTACTTTTGTGATCTATTTTAGTCATTCCAGGCGAGATGCTTGTGCCTCTGCAAAAGTTACATTTTTTAAAATATATTAGTTGTTATTTTGGAAGAGAGGGATGACCAGAAACAAGTCAGGATAAACCTCTTACAGGAGACTAGGAAGGAAAACAGAATATTTTTAAATAACATTCCTCTGCATTATTTCCCTCCTCATTGTCTTAAAATAACTGTCTGGGAATGTAAAATTGGGACATTTATTTCTGAAGTGGGAGTCCTTCAAATATTCTTAAATCTGAGAAACAGCAAAAACAATTTCTCCCTTTACCATCAGTTTCCCATTGTTCAATACCTCCATCGGATAATTGGGTGTCCCTTGGAAGATAAACTAGAGGGGGCTTGTGTGAGCCATTGGTTGGCACAGATGGCCTTTAGGTGCTATGAAGAACCATTTTTGTTTTCTCTTTAAAAATATTTTATCAAGTAATTTTCTAGCCTTTTCCCTGCAAAGAAAACCTTGGAAGCATAAAGCCATTACTACGGATGAAAAGAAGAATCTGCTGGGCTCCATTTCTTCAACAAGAGGCTGGGGTGAGGGATTGGTCAAAAGACATTTTTATGTAAAATAAATCAATGAAGTTTAGGTTGTATCTGAAAGAATCATTTCGCGGGCCCACCTACAAATTATTTCAGAGGCCTGCACAAAATTGTTAAGGTTTGCTTGTTCACCTTTTCAGCTCTGTCTGAGGCAGGATGGAGCTGATACTGAGCTCTGAGGCAGCTGCCACACTGTAGGTGTGCCTGCTATTGCTGTGGCCAAGACAAATGCTGCACGGGAAATTCCCCTCCTTCATCCCCATAACAGGACCTAGCAGGGAGGAACACACTGTGCAGTGTCTGCATCCATCCCATATCCACTCCAGCAGTGAATAAGGAGGAGAAACAGGGGGAGGAAAGGAATCTGGATTAAGCTACTGCTGGTACCACTGAGAGGAGAATACTGCAGCTCAGCTCTCCCCCAACCAATGCTACCCGGACTAAAGAGGCTGTTAGGGGCTTATTCCTTCATCCTCTCACTTCCCTGGTCCTTCTCGCATGAACAGAGAGCAACAATACCCGAAGTCCAAAGGCGCAAACAATTTGATGTTTATTGGGATGAACTTCCAGCAAGCATGATTCCAGTTTCCTTCCTTAGTGTCCCCCTTCCCAGCTCTGACACCACAGAGCCATCCCTGTTCCCATTCCCTGTTCCCATTTCCCCCTTAGCAAAACATGATTCCAATTTCCCCACCCCCATTCCCTGTTCCCATTCCCCCCTTACTTCCTGATTGACTGCAGACTATATAGTAAAACTTGAGTTTTGCTTAGCTATACCTTAACCAATCATTTTACTGAACTTTAACTAACCAATCCTAACATACTGTAACATGGTTATTTAACCAATTATAGGTTTCAGAGTAGCAGCCGTGTTAGTCTGTATCCGCAAAAATAACAGGAGTACTTGTGGCACCTTAGAGACTAACAAATTTATTAGAGCATAAGCTTTCGTGTAGCCCACGAAAGCTTATGCTCTAATAAATTTGTTAGTCTCTAAGGTGCCACAAGTACTCCTGTTATTTTAACCAATTATATTCCATCACCTTAATTAGTTTACACCCAGCAAAATTAATTATACAGCAGACAGAAACCATTACAGAACCAGACAGAGACCATGCAAATAAACATACAAAACAATACAGAAGTGAGGATTTCACATCCCAGCGATTGATAAGTGAGTTCTTGCCAGACAGGATGCTATCACACTAAGTTTCCTTTTACATCTTCTAGGCTCTTTCCTTTCTCTGGATGTGATAGGAATATCAGGACAGGATTGTATTCCTAACAGCCCAATAGCACCTTATTTCCATGTGACTAGTTTGGAATGTGAGGATGTGACCGTTCACTTTTCAGCTTATGGCTGGCCTCTGCTGCTTAGCCAAAGGCCTTACTTAGCCTAAGAACAGGGCCTCAGACTGTCACAGTACGAGAAGGCCCTTACACAGACAGACACTGATTTTGATTCTTTCTTTTATACCTCTATAACTAGCTAAGTAATAAGAATACACCTACATTCTTAAAGTATAGGCCTTTACAGACAGGCCTGAATATCTATATCCTAACAGAGGCAATAGTGGGAGGAAGTCTGGTGGCCAGTCCTCTCACACCAACCAGGGGCTACTACCAGCAGTCAGAGGAATCCTGCGCACCTCCTGAAGAAGACCTATTCCCATTTTGCTCCCAATAGCTCACACCTGAAGGATAATTTCCTGAAAGCAGAGGCTAGCAGAAGCCACAGGACAAAGCTACCAGCCACCACTGCTCCTAGCAGAGGCTGGAGAATTACTATCCTGCCGCCATTGCTGCTTCTGTGAGGAACAGCTGCCAGGAAGTGGAGACACCTAGAAAAGTCCTCAGAAACTTCTGGGAAGGGGGAAACATGATGGATCAAGAAGGTGGGCATGGAAGGAACAACAGATTAAGACTGGGGAGAGAAAAAATATTAAATTGGTAAGAGGGAAATTGAGGGGAGGGCAGGGGGAGTATTTTACCCATGGGCTGTCATATATGTCACCGACTAAGGTGAACAATATTTGAGGAAGCCCTTGCTAATATTTTATTGTTATTTTTATTTTGTTATTATTTGTATTAGAAAACTGCCAAGGACATAACACCATTACATGACTTGGGCTGGCACTTATATTATGGCAACGGGTGTTATAGAAAACAGAGGATATTTGATTGCCACCTGGTTACCACAGAGAAGTGTTCCTCAGTGGAAATTTTTATGCTTGAGAGACTCTCAAACATTTCGGTCAAATCTATTTCCAATTCATTCTTCGTAATCATTCCCGACACACTTTTGGATTAGCAACAATGTGTTTACACTTGAAAACAACTATTTATTCCATCCCAGCCCATCTCTTCTTCTTATTTAATCTTGCAATGAAGTCACAACAATCCTAAACATCACATTTGTTCTTATTAGAACAGACTGATGTCATAAATACATTATGGACTTGACAGTTGGATCAAACAGAAGAAGCTGTGCAGTAATGGAATCTGCATTTTGCCACACTGTAATTTTACTGAAATAATAGCAAGAGAAAACCAAAAATGATGGACAAACATTTATTGTATATTACATTCATAAGTCTTTTCTCCACTACTCTGCCAGCTCCCCATTGGTTTGTAATGTGTTGTTGTCCTATTGCCAGCCAAGGATACATGCTGAGAAATCATAACTTTTTTTAACAAGAATGAATATAGGCATTTATATTGTAGGACTCAATTTTCCAAGCTAGAAGGAACTGACTATTTTTCCTCGAAGGTACGAGAATGAGGTACTACCCAAGATGAGGTAGGTGTGGCCCCAGAGTAATTAATTTCACTTTAAATCCAAGCATAGCTATTACAGCATTTGTTACCACAAATGACCAAATGTGTGACAGTGATCTGATTTAAGTAAGTACTATCTGCTATTAAATGAAGAAATCTCATAGTCTCCAATAAATACACTGTAGAAGTCTAACAATTAGATATTGTATCCGCTTATAAAAATGTGTGCAGCCAGCAAGTGACCCCTCTGCTAATTAGGACTTTTTGTCTCTCTTTCTGAAACAGCTGGGAATGTCAAACAGCTTGTTATTAACCACTGCACACTTCTAGTCATCAGAGGACTGTATATGTTATTTTCTTCCCAGGAGATTTAGCTCCCCACTGTTACTGGGATGGTCCTTACACCCCCTTTGCTGAGATGACAATCTCGTCTACCTTCCCCTGCATCTGTCAAAGAAGATTATTAGGTTCATTGAAGCCAGATAAAGCTTCATCTCTGGTAGCAAGATAACCCTCAGCAAAGCAGTCTGGGTTGAAGGTGAGTATGTAGGATGAGACACCTTATTAGAACACTTATAAAGATAAAGGCTGCTAAATATTGTGTCTGTCAACTTAGTCATGAGACTTTAGGATGAACCAATAAATCAAGTATCTCATATTTTAATACTTGTTGTAGTCTCATTCTACACACAGTGTGACCAAGACCCTTGTAGTCCAATGACACAGGTGAGCCAAAAGGAAGCCACCCTCTGGCTAAGCCAGCAGTTCTGTTCCCAGCTGGTCTCAGCTGTAAGCTATTCTTTCCATATTGATAAGGATGGTTATATGTCATAGCTAACAGTGGGGGGGAGGGGGAATGGCTTTAGCATAGCAAAATATGCAAGGCAAAAAAAGCAAGAAGTCCCCAGATCCCAATATTTTGAGACACATGTCCTGGAGTTTGAGTCAAAATATTTTGATAGCATTCAAAAATCCTAGTCACTCTCCCTCATAGCAATACCTTGGAAATAGAGAGAGGCACATTTGGAAAAAAATCAGTCTTGCTCAGTAGCCAGCTAGCAAAGACCAGGATTTCTTTTAAATAAACCCTACAAATAATAACTTTGATCATGAAAATCATGCTCATGACAAACACAAAGCCTTACATATCCTATACAAACAGGTAACTTCACAAGTGACTGAGAGGGTGTGGTAGACAAACTGAATGTCTGATTAGCTGGACAATTTTAGAAACATGAGCACACACACAACTGTTCTTTAAATCAAACAATCTATCAATTCACACAACAACCTGACCTGAAATACACTGCAGCAATGGGCTGGGAATGGAGTGAAGCCTGAGGGACCCTTTGACAGAAGAATTATCCCAGTCTTAAAATTAATTATCCTGCTATCTTGTGGATGTTGGTCATCTTCCTTTCCTCATTCCACACTGAACAGAGGTTTTTTTATTATTATTATTTTCAGGCTTTCTCGTTTCTTTCCCCTTAGCTCGTCCATCCCTTATGTGATGGGAGAAAGTATATTGACAAGCTAATTTCACTCCCATCGAAAAGTCACACAGTGACAAAACAGTAGTGTGTTGCACTTAGTCTGTGAGCTCTCATTTTCACTGGAAATAACAGCTTGCTGCTGCATTGCATGAACAAAATTAATTCCTGTATATCAGACCCAGGGGGAAGGAGGAGACCAGGCATACTTGTAATTCTGTGTTGGTCTAAAAGAAATTCAGCAAAGTAAGTCTCTTTTTCCAGAAAGTGTGGAAAGAAAAGGAAAAATTGGGGCTTCCTCTGGCATCCCTGGAATATTTTGTGGGGAAGCAAAATTTATGCCTAGACAAAATAACAAAGAATCTTGGTTTTCAAGACTGAAGATGTCAGGGGTGGCAGAACTAGGGAGAGAGGTAGGGGAGACTAGCACTTCTGCAATGGAAATAGTGTGTGGGCTCTGTTCCCATATAAATTGAAGCACTGTTGGGGGCGGGGGTGTGTGGACGGAGGCAAGAACAGGAGCCAGAGGGACTCAAGCAGCCCCCATGGGGCCTGGGATTGGGCCAGGGAACAGGACCCGGAAGGGCTGGAATGGGCCTAGCAGCAGCTAGGAACCCCCGGGACCGTCCTTTCCAACCTGGAGCAGGCTGCCCCTCAACCCCCCACCACACCCCTCCTGAGTCTCAGTACCTCCCTTCATTCCCTCTCCCACTCTCTGTGTCACCTTTTTCATTACATACTTAACTGATCACACATTTCATTCCAGCTGTAAGCATCATTAAGTACACAGAGTAATGTTATACTTTGCCACAAGGGAGAACCATCCATTGGGCTCACTGGAGGATATGTGCTGCAAAGGCCACATTCTTTCTGCAGTGCCATAAAATGAATGTTCAAGGAGACAGAGTGAGGAGATAAATGCTTCTTACATCCATTATAATATTTTGTAGAAGCTGTGTTTAATTAAAATATAATTACTTCATTACAGACATCAGCAATGCTTAGAGCTGTTAGTGAGGCTCTCATAATCAGGATTTTTTTTTTAAAGAAAACTACATGCAGGTTGGAGGTGGATTAAGCTCTCTAAATAGAGGGCAGCAATTGTTGTTTGATTTGGATGTGCACACAGGTACACACACTGTTGGAACACAAAGCAAGCAAGCAAACACAGGAAAAGCTGCAGGCCTTGGATAGACCTTCCTTTTCTTCTGCTCCTACCCCTCTACCCATTCAATGGCCTTAAAAGCATCTGTGTAAGGGCTTTGCTAGATTTGGGCCTGTGAGCCTACAGGGTGATCCTGTGCCCCGGCGTGCGCTCTCAGAACACTGCAGGACAGATTGCACAACTCAGGGGAAATAGGACAGAGTACGAAATAACTGTACTGGGCCAGGGCAGCAATGGCCATAGTAGCAGGCTGGAGAAGCTAGATTTTTAATAAAGCCAGTAGTCAAGGGATGAGCTAACGATGGGAAGGGAATAGCAGCTATGTGGGGGAGGGGGAAGCAGGCAGGGGGATTCAAGGTGCAATGTTGGGAAAGAAGTATTCTGTAAAACAGAGTTACCCTAGAACAAGAGGAAGGGAAAGGATTCTAGTTTAGATTTCACTTTTTAATCAAAATTAGTGACAAAGAATCTCTGGAAATTAAGATGATCGATGCTGATAACCACCCTGATGGTCAAATGATTGTCTGCAACTCTTAAAACTGCAACATTGGCTTGAAATTTCTCAGGAACAGACTCTTGTGTGGCATTTCAGCATAGCTGCCTCCAGTCAAAAGCAAGATGTGTGAGGAGCACAAAATGATTTGGTAAACCTTTTCAAATTTTAAAAAAGGTTGAGTTCAGGTCAGTTCTTATTTAATCTAACCCAGTTTACCACCTCTACTGTAGGTTCAGGAGCAATTTATATAGAAAAAGACCACTGTTCCAAATGGCTTAGAAGTTTCATAATTATGAGTTCATCAATAATGACAATGTCAAGGCTAATATCTGATTACCTACTGTTTCTATAAAGAAAAAGAGAATGTGCTTTGTCTTCATGTTCCACCTACAGACAGCTACACTAAACCTTCTGGAATCAATTAAGTTTAAGAGGCTTTTATGTCGGAGTTTGCCCACTTTATTAGCAGCGATGGATACAATGGTTCTGATAAAATAAAAACAATTTGAATCTTTCACCAAAGCTGAAACCTGGATCATTTTTTGAGGTGTGGAAAGTAAACAAACTTAGCTCTTCCCTATTTCCCACTATGCACTTCTACTTCCTGGTTGGCTCCAGAAGCATCAAAATACTACAAGTAAAACTATTCTTGTAGCACTTCATTACCAGCTAAACCTAAGAGGCATTGAAAATCTCAAGAGGTCTTGGTCTTGTGAGATTTTTCAGTCAGATTTCTTGATCAAAGAGATTGGGATATGTTCAAATGAACATTTGGACATTTTGAGGTTTGTTTATCAATGATTAAAAAGAACAAGCCTCATCACTAGAGCACAGAATTCAACATTACTGGATTGGAACAATGGTTTAAATGTGATAGGTTCCCTTTAGCAGCTTCCTATGCCCAAAGCTTCAGAAAAAGGCAAAAATATTCAAACATAGAAATTCAGATTGTTCCAATTATACAAGGCAGTATAAGAGGGGGGAGAGACCTTTCAGCTGATGCCCTGAAGATTGGATCAACCTCTCTTAGCATGTACATCTTCAAGTACAATTATAGGTCATAAATATATTATGTACCAGAATGGCTCATTCTACTTTATAGCAGTATTAAAAGGAAAGGTCTATACATATTAAATAATCCACTTCATTCTTGCAGTAGCACATCATAAAAGCAAACTATGCTGTGTGTCTGTCTGTTCCAGGCTCAGTTTTTGTAAAGAAATATGTCAACCTAAAGTACACACAAAGACTGTGACTGTGTGTGTGTGTGTGTGTGTGTGTGTGTGTGTGTGTGTGTGTGTGTGTGTGTGTGTGTGAGAGAGAGAGAGAGAGAACAGATAGAAAATGCCTTAGGCAGGTGATTTTGCCACCTATTATTGGAAAAGTGGGAAGTATTTCTTTAAATTCTTGATGTAATGAGCTATTGTCGAGTCCCCTTTTATCTGCTATAGCCTTTGAATTATGTGATGCTGTGTTACACTAAATCTGACCTTTTCAGTATTCCTTATTTGAGCTGCCTGGACATTCGGGTTCTTTCCCCATAGGTTAGTAAGGTTGTAAACAGGAAGGCAGAATGCTGGAAAACTGTTACAGAGTGTTAAAACAAAAAGTGATACTGTGTTTATAACACAAAATACATCTGGAAATTGTATTTATCTAATTTTATTTACAAAGTATTTAAAGACTTTCCTCTGTCCTGGAAGCAGTTGGCACTCTGATAGCTCTTCTTATTTGCTACAGTGTTTGCCACAATTCAAACTGAAGGAAAAAACAAACAAACCTTGCTAGTAAGTAAGGCTGTATATTTCTGCAGGAATTAATGGAAACTTCAAGCCACAGACTTTCCAAAAAACATTTCTCCCTAAGGTAGAAACCACCCCTCCCACACCCACAAAGGAACTAGGACTGATCCCTTTCTCCTTTATTAGCCAAGTGAACACGATTTCATTTGAACAAAAGGTATCTTGCTGTCTGCTCTGATTTTTCCCCTTAATTTACATTTTTGTCCCCTTGCAAGTTAACATCACTCAGCTACATACATATTTTTTCTGTGCCAAATACTCTCTCTACAATACATCCTTGTTTAAATAACACAAATTTCCCTCTCCTAGTCCCATTGGATCATCATACATTTCAAGGGAAGGATCAACCACAATGATGGTGTCACTTTGTATTGTGTACGTGCCACAATTTTATTTAATTTGATGGATTTTGCTTGATGTGTTGTTTTTTTCCAATTAGGAGAGGTGACTGAGTCTCAAACGTCTGAGCATCTAAGCCACTTCCTTATCAGTAATATTTGTCAACAGGACTCTAACTTCCTCAAGTTAATAGGACGGGACCCAGGACATTGGCTCAAGTAGACTGGAGCCATCAAGCTTAAACCTCTCTCTTTCTTATTAAAAATGGTATCAAGCCACACAATTCAGATCTAAGTGTTCTCCATTGTTCACATCCTGGATTTTGATCCAGTTCAGTATAAAGAATGGGGCCAGCTGCAAATTCAGACATGGATTTGGATTCCAAATTCCTTCAAAATCTGAATTGGACGTTTTGTTCAGACTCTTCTCACCCACACACTTGTTGATTTCCACTACAAATCCAATCCTTCCTGCCCCACTCAATCATCTTATCTTCCCAGGGTAAAACTAGTATTTTATCATTCCATAATGACCCAATTTTTTGCTATCATTGTGGTTCTTTCCACTGCTAGTAAATCTAAAAAAGAACAGGAGTACTTGTGGCACTTTAGAGACTAACACATTTATTTGAGCATAAGCTTTCATGGGCTACAGCCCACTTCATCAGATGCATAGAATGAAACATATAGTCAGAAGATATATATACATACAGTGAACATGAAAAGGTGGAAGTTGCCATACCAACTCTAAGAGGCTAATTAATTATGAAATTATGCATCTGATGAAGTGGCCTGTAGCCCACGAAAGCTTATGCTCAAATAAATTTGTTAGTCTCTAAGGTGCCACAAGTACTCCTGTTCTTTTTGTGGATACAGACTAACACGGCTGCTACTCTGAAACCAGTAAATCTAAAGAAATCCATCAGTTAGCTGAATTAAACAATATTTGGGATGGGTCTTACTGGTTGGAAGTGAGAAGCTAGGGAATAAGACTGATGGTGGGTGACTAAATAATAAATACAATACCCCCACTCATCCTCAGTGCCTAACATGGGCAACAATTCAAAAGCTACCTTTACCCTGCCCCCGCACCCTCAACAAAAGCAAATTGTTGCTCCTTTACAAGTCTCACACCGCAAACCATGATGTTTTAGGCTGGTATTTTCAATGGGTTGTACAGGAATTAGGTATCCAACCTCCCATTGAATTGGGACCAAATTCTCTCACTTTTACTCTCAGTGTGAGTATTTTACAGCCAATTGACTACAATGGGATTAGTCATAAATGAAGGTTGTAGAATCTGGCCTTGTATTTATAGACAATGACCAGTTAGCAAACTCAAGTCACAATTACACTAGACTGGACTGTTTAAAGTGCACTGTTTCACCAATATTTCAGTGAATAATTCTGGCATTTCCTATTACCCCAATTATTTTTCTTTTCCCCTTCAACATCTAGACATGACAAAATAGAGCAAGGGTTAAGGATGGCATCAAAGCCTTTTCTGAAGTTCGCCTTTGCTTTCTTGGTTACTTTCATTCCATTAATTTTTGTACTTGTGTTTTCATTTCTGTGAACAATGCATATTGCTCTACATTTGTCAATGTCGTTATTTCATTTGCCATGTGTCAGCCCCAAAGCAGATTCAATTTCTCTTGGAGTTTACTTGCTGCTTGTCCTGCTGTATGTTCCTCACTCACACCTAATGTTGCTGCAAACATAACTAATTTACAGTTTGGTTTCTCTGCCTAGGCCATTGATCTTGATGGAACAAGTTGAATATTGAAATTTCATTGTTCCATAAAAAGTTACGTAGGGCCTGCAGCTTAACTCATCTCTCTCTTTCTGTCTCTTTCTCCTGGCTTCCTTTTTTCACTGTATTTCTTGGAACAGATCTAGCACTGCGCTGACCAGAACTAAGAGGGTATTTTGAATTTTTAAGGTATGCTGAAAAATAATTTTGCCCAATTTCCTCCATTCACTTTTTCTCATAGAAACAAGTGGAATTTTCTTGACCTCCTGATTTCTTGAAGTAAGCATGAGTAAATTCAGAAACTAGTGGCCTGAGATGATGTGTACATTATGGTCAAATGTTCCAGAAGCTTTTTAGCCAATATTTATTCAACTATACCTTACTAACTATACCTGCTTTATAGTGTTTTCTGCTTTTAGCAAGGAGGATATATTTTTCCCTTTAATATACATGTATAACACTGATTACCATTACGGAGGCCTGGTCTACACTACCCGCCTGAATCGGCGGGTAGAAATTGACCTCTCGGGGATCGATTTATCGCGTCCTGACGGGACGCGACAATCAATCCCCGAATCGACGCTCTTACTCCACCAGCGAAGGTGGGAGTAAGAGCCGTCGACGGGAAGCCGCGGAGGTCGATTTTGCCGCCGTCCTCACAGCGGGGTAAGTCGGCTGCGATACGTCGAATTCAGCTACGCTATTCGCGTAGCTGAATTTGCGTATCTTAAATCGACCCCCCCCCCTGTAGTGTAGATGTAGCCTGAGTTAAACACATGTAAGAGGAGTTTATATAAAGCTCTCTCTCTCTCTCTCTCTCTCTGTAGAGATTCCAGTAGTTAGTATCTGATTCAACCACAGGCAAAAGAGGTTATAAAGAAAAATAGACACAGAGCCTGATTTTCCTCTAACTTACTCTAGCTGTAACATGAGTGTAACATCACTAAATTCATTATAGTTTACCTCTGATTCATACAAGTAGAGAGGACACTCAGGACCACACATTCTTTAAATTGGCTTTTTTTTTTAACTCCTGAAATGTGATATGTGTCTTCAGTGACCACCCAATGGACCAAAAAGATTGATTGCTTAATGAAGGCAATCTTGTAATCAGCATGGAGCAGAACTGTACTTGGGATGTTTCACAGATACTTTGGAGTTGTCTCTGAAGACAGGTGATTGCTTAATATGGGTAGTCTCTCCTACATGTTTCACAATGCATTTTCATTCTCTGAGTCAGTACACTGGCACTCTAGGGAAAGCTCTTAGCTGAATATGAATGATAGAAGCTAAACTCATTACCAGCCCTTGTATAACTATAGCAGCAATAGAGATTCAGAATGATGTAATGCAAATAAGTAATCACTAATACGGTCCACAGCATGAATGTGGCTCTGGTATTAATAGAAATTACTAACTACCCCGATGATGTGCTATTGAACCACTACACTGACATGGCACAGCACTTCATGCATCCTATGTGGGACAGTTGAATTGATGCTCGTAGGTGAATGTTTGGTCCATTTTCCTATTGAGTCCTAGATCTCATTTCAGAGAGGTGATGATGTGTCTAGTGTTAAGAGCATGGGCAAGAGCTAGTTATATACACTGCTCCTATCTCTTTCACAGGAGTGATGTGAGTTCTTTAATTAAATCCTATAAGAACAGCTCTAAGTTCTTTGCAGTAAGGTTGCTATTTAAGTACAAGTCATTATTATTCTTATTTATACTGCTTGTTGCTTAAGACAGGTCACAAAAGTGAGGGCATCACCATAAAATACAATCTGCCATAAAGGGCTTGGTATACAAGTGCCCAAGATAGCATCAGAGGCTGCTACAGATGACAGTAACCTTGACAGTTCAGAAATAGCTTCTGCAAACATTTTCAGCTGGGCCAAAGGAGAACACATTCAGAATCTTCCCCTGGACGTAAATGACACAAAGCAAGTTTAAATACGTTGAAAGTGCTACGTCTGTGTAAACAGATGGAGCCGTGTAATCTACTGCTATGGCATAAAAAAAAAAAAAAAAAAGCCTGGGAATTAAACATCCGCTCCACTCATGTGACCTACAAGCAAATTTCTTTCTCTAGGATTTGCAACTAACAGTGAATACAGAGACATTGTTTTTAAGCCTCACATGAGACACAAAATCACAGGCAGCTGAAAAGCTAAAGCTAAACCACCTCATGACAGGTGGTTTGAAGTTTTTTGCTGCAAGATTGAAAGGGCAACTTTGCATGAATTCAGAGACCATTCCTAGGCCTGCTCCTTGGCTTTGCTTAGAGCTCACTGATAGACCATCTGAAAGAGGAGCCATTTTTTCCCCACAGGAATCCAATGGCATTATTACAGGTAGTGGCTCCAAACTTCCAACCAAATAAATGCAACCAAAGTTAAATATCCATTTATCATCACAATAATATGAGACATCTGGAGGATTGGTGACACACATTAACAATAATGGACAGAAGAAATCAGAGAAAAAGCTGTCTATAAATCAAATCAAAGATAGGTTCTCTCTATCTTTAAGTATGTGTCACAGGGCAAACAAGATGATGATACTGAAAAATGGCAAATGAATGAAAACCAGTTGAAATCAACAAGGAAGCTAAATCTTTCCTGCAGCTAACAAAGGAATTGTCTCTTACACATCCAACTTAATTCAACCTAATTCTGTATCTTATACTCAGGCAGGAATTCCAATGAATTAAATAATTATATTTCAATTATGACCTACTCTTCAACCAGAAGATGGAGTGGCAGAATTCTATGCAGCTATATTTAATAAATCATTGTATTAGTTAAAATTATGAAATGCTTTCAGTACAGCTATAGTACAGCCTACAGGCTTATTGACTACAACTTTAAAATGAAGAGCTTAGCTTTCAAATGGACTAATTTAGACCAATGAAGGACTAGACTTCAATAGGACTACTCATGGAAGTAAAGTAATGGACATACTGAGTTTTTGAAGGATTGGAGCCACACAATGACTCCAGGTTCATCTAGTTTTCTTGTCAATGCCCTTGTGTTTATGGATGTACATCAAGGTGAAAAAACAAACAAACATGCACCATATAGAGTTTGGTCCTGCTCCCATTCAAGCCAGTTGAAAAACTACGATGGACTTGAATGGTGCAGGGTCAGTCCCTTCACATTTTATTTTAAAGGTCATGAGTCCCAGTGTCCCTATCGGAACGTATGCTTATTAACTTATAACGTGCGTTGGGTGAAAGACAGGAAACAGGATTATTTTCCTACCTGAGTGTGACATCATTAGCAGCAGCAATAGTTAACTACTTTCTTGCCTGTCTGATGGAAAAGAACAGGTAATGAAAAAAAGGGAATATGAGGAATTCAGTAACACAAAAGCTATATTTTATAAATACTCATTACTGTACAGCGGGAAAATGTTGCTTCATCTTGAATATTTTTTGTAAAGGGTGACATCTTACATTTTTTTTAAAGGGTGACCTGATAGGTCTGAAGGAGATTTTTAAGGCCAACATGTAATTGTTATACATAGTAAGTATCTATATGACTAAACAATTCACTGGATAGCAGAGAATGTTTTTGCTGCTAGATTTCTGTCTTTTAGTAGGGGGAAAAAAGCTTAATAGCATTAGACTAGAATATGAACCTTTTATTTTAAAAATATTTGTTTTTAAATCTGTTTTGAGGGGAAATGGAGCACAAAGAATATTTGTTCCGAACCAAATGTGTCTTATTTCCTCTTATTAATTCAAAAACTAACCAAACTATTTTTCTCCAGATTTTTTTTTTAAATATTGACTTCCCAGTGGAAGATCTCACACTGTCAACTTTCATCTGAGAGCAAAAAAAAATGATTAGCATAAGAAATGTTGACAAATCACCCGCTACCTGCATACAGCAGAGGAAAGAAAGATACTGCTGGGATGGTAATGGAAGCAGCACTACAGGAGATGAGAGTTAACTTTGGAGATGTGCAGCATTAGTCATCAGGCTTATTTCCACCTTTTGCTGCATCAAAGGAAAAGGTCTTGTACCCAACAGAGTGGCAAAACAAACTAGGGAGCTAGTGTACAGACGCTGCTGTACTCTTAAGATGCCATTCTGCTTGCAGCAGGTAGGGATAAGAAACAAGTTTATTTTCTTCTTTTTTAAAAGAAGTCCTTGAATCATGCAAATTTAATATTTGCAAACAATTTTGAACCACTTGAATCAGTTGTAATGCTCTAAAATGGCCCAGTGTGAACAAAATAAAACAGCAATTTGAGGTTCAGATCCTCCCCTGCCAAAATTTGGCATAGCTCCACTGACTTCAATAGAGAGACACTCATTTACCCCTGCTGAGGATCTGGCCCTGAATCTTTAAAATGCACAAGTCTGAGCTTTTTAAGCATAATCATTTCAGAAAGCATTGTGTACTTAACTGCACTTGCAGGAGGAAGGAGGTGAAGAGTGCTCATTGGTAGGTGTCCTCAAGAGAAGGTTTGTTTATAGACAATCATGCAGTCTCTGGCTCTCTTATTATTAAGGATAAGATTTTGTCATGGATATTTTTAGTAAAAGTCACAGACAGGTCACAGGCAATAAAGATAAATTCACTGAAGCCCATCACCTGTCCCTGACTTTTACTAAAAATATCCATGGTAAAATGGGAAGGGACTGGGCAGCTCTGGGGTAGCTGGGAGCTCTGGGCCCCCCACCACCGGTGGGGGCTCAGAGCTCCAGGGTCCCCCTGCCACTAGCAGCAGAGGGAAACTGCAGTGTCCCCCTGTCCCCCTCCCCAGTGGCGGGGAGTTGCGGGAATCTCCCTGCCACCAATGCAGTGGGGTGCTGGAGAGGTCCCCCTGCCCAGTGTTTTCCCCAAGAATTAAAATTAGGGGGGGTGTTTAAGAATACAGAGGGGGGGTGAGGACCGATGAGGGATGAGACCGTTAGGGCGAAGGTGGGCTGTATGGCACCATAGTAAAAACCGAAAAATGTTTCACGACCATTTTATTAGAATTAACTCATGTTTTTAAATCATCACACAAATTAAAGTTGGCTACACAAGCCTACTATGAAGTACTACATCCTTCTTGGTTTCTTGTTATAATTTTGCACAACTCTGTTAATGAACTTCTTGAATGCAGTGCGTTCATCTTTGGTGGCTTCTCATGTGTCCGGTACTTCCAGTCCTTCATGATATACTCATGATCACGCAGAAGGCGACTTCTTTCAGAACACAAAATTCTACTCAGTGAGGAAAAAGAATGCTCAGCTATAGCTGTTGTGACTGGGAGTACAAAGAGATGAATTCCTACTTCTTTCATCCCAGGAAACATAGCACAAAAATTGGGTCGACCCACTAGTGATGATAAAGAAGAAGTTGAAGTCAAATCTTCATTCATTAGTTGTATGTGTTCAAATTCTGTATTCTGTCCTGATCACATGGCAGCCCCATTGCAGGTAGTGCTTCACTCCACTCAACTTTCGGTGTTTTATAAGACAGACATCTGTAAAAGCTATGTAGAGGTTGATAGAATCTGGAAATTGCTCTTGTAGAGATGTAAGAATCAAGTCTGTATACTTTACTTTTTCAGCTGGCTTAACAAACAGTTCGTGTCCTCTTCATTTAAGGAGTAAATATAAGTGCCCTAATTAGTCAACTTCTGAATGAAGTCTTTGCTTCTTCCAGTATGTTTTCAATGGATATCTCTCTGATAGATCCAAGTGTAGCTTCCACTGCTGGACAGAGATCTACTACTGTTGTAGCAGATGCCTGAATGGCATTGTGTAATGACCCAAGTGGTTTCAACAGTAGACTTACCAGAGAGAATGGTGATTGTCTTCTCTTGACTTAGTAGCAAAAGTAGTCCACCAGCCTCACTACTTAGATCCATCCCATCTTGTCAGATACTTTCCAAAGCCAATAATAATGGTTGCAGTAATTTTAAGACAACAGCCAAGGTTCGCTCATGAGAAAGCTAGCAGGTTTACACAGGTTGGACTAATTTGAAATTCAGTTCCAGTGTATCTTCTATATTTTACAAGACGTTGAGTCCTTTTGGACTCTTGCTAAAAAAAAAGAGTATAATGAAGATATTACATTTATAGCTTTGTAATGCCTTTTGAAGATTCTGCAGCTCATACTAGTGCTAGTTGGAGTAGATGGCCTCTGCAGTGTTTAAAGGAGAGTTTAGAGTTAGACTTTTCTGTGAGCAAAGCTTGTACTCCACTATGTCTTCCAGAAAAGTTTGCAGCTCTATCAAATGCACGAACAGCCATCTCTTTGGGGTTCAATTTACAAGCATTAACTTTTCTAAGACGTGGGTTGTCAGAAATGCAGCCGATGTGTCTTCTATAAAATGAACATCTAGAAATTCATCTACTGGCCTACCATTGACATCAAGATAACGTATGCAGTGACTTGACACCCATTTGCATCAGTTTATTCATGAGCCATGCATGCCCATTTTCTGAATGTGGTGAGAGAGTTCTTCACTTTTTCAACTGCTGAGTCTTTCACTATTGCACTGCCGAGGTTCCCCTGCCCCATGGTGGCAGCAGCTGGGGAGCTTCCAGGGTTCCCCTACCCCACAGTGGCAGCCAGGGAGCTGCCGGGGTCCCCTGCAGCAGCAGGGAACTGTGGGGTACCCCCGCTGCCCATAGTGGCTGAGAGCTTGGGGGCCCCGCTGCTTGGGGGCGGTGGGGGTACCTCACAGCTCCCTGCAGCTCCCAGCCATCAGGGCTGAAGTCACGGATGTCTTTGGAAGTCACGGATTCCGTAACTTCCGTGACCTCTGTGACAGAACCATAGCCTTACTTATTG
Source organism: Emys orbicularis (assembly GCF_028017835.1). NCBI lineage: Eukaryota > Metazoa > Chordata > Testudines > Emydidae > Emys > Emys orbicularis. The sequence continues at coordinate 95,280,721 of NC_088685.1, read as the reverse complement.
TATGTTGATTGCGGAGCTTTTTTTCAAGTTTTAATTTGAACTTGAATGTAATCTCATCATGATGAGACATTTACATAATGTTATCAATGTGCATGTTGCTTTACAGCTTAGATAAGCCATGTTCACTGCCCCCAGAGAACTTACGATCTAAATAACTCAGGACACAGGATGAAAGTTTCAGAGAGGGGGAGATGTAGGGATTATTAAAGAGAATGAAGAAATACTTGAAATTGGAATGTAAGGAGGTATTTGAAGATGGAGAGAGAGAAGGTGTTTGGCAGATGAAGACAAGGGGAGTATTCCGGGCACAGAATGGATGGGAACAGGAGAGAAGGCCTGAAGCAGAAAGGAGACAAAGGGAATGGTAAGGTGAAAGTGTTGGAGAGAATAGGAGATAGCTGTAGGGAGAAGGAAAAGTAAGGGTCCAATTGTGACCTGCCTTGCACAGCCACAGAAGGAAATAGGGGGATGTAGAGTGACATCTTATTCTCCAGGGTGGCTAACCCATATCTTCGGTAGCTGTGCAGCAGTGAGGGCAGCCCCTGAAGAGATGCTACATCCTCCCCAGCCCCTGCCCGAGGGTAGAAAGAGGCAGAGTTTTGACTCCACACCCGCATGAGCCAGCCAGTATAGATACACCGGGGGAAGATACGCTTGTTATAGCACAGGCCATCCCTGCGCACCCCTTGTGGTCAGGTGTGGCATCCTAGGTGAGCCTTACCTTGATTTCCCCTCACCAGGCTATAAACAAGTCCAAGCAAGCCTTCATGTACTAAACAGCACCCCCTTTGCAGGTCTCATTTATTAACAGAAAAGACCAACTCAAAGTATAAGCAAAACCTTTGCTCGGCTACCCCGCTGCAAAATCTGGGTTACTCAGTGTTATGTCTTGACACTTTAGCCTCAGATCATGCTCACACTGAATTCCTCAACTGGAGTCAAGGCCTCTCCCAGGGTATTCTGCCAGCTACCCCTCTTCTTTCAACAGGTCAGCACTCTTTGTTGAATAAGCCCCTACTAGCTATCTGGGAAGTCCCTCTCCGAGTTCCTTCTCCTCTTCCTTTCTCTGGGAACATTTCTCCATGAGCCCCTTGTCCCTGAGAGTACTACCCTAACTGAGCTCGGGTAACCTTTTTATTAGGGCCAGGTGTTAGTTTACCAATTAACCATTAAGCAGACACTTGGGACTTTCAGTTACTCCCAGGCCTTCAGAAGGCAGTCATGGGCAGCCTGGGCCCTGACTCCCCTTACAGGGGCCTCTCACCACATACCATAGCTGCAGCAGGAACGCTTCTCCCCTGGAGCAAAGGAAAAATTGGGAAGTAGATTATAAGGGAAGTGCAAGTATAAGTGCATCTCCCCAACAGGGTTCAGGTGAAAGCACGAGTGTATTGTGTATTGTTATAGTTTTGCTCTCCACTGTGTGGAGAGACACTTGGTGAAGAAAAAACAAATGCAAGTGGAGGAAGGGAATGAGGATAAATCTAGCAGGAAATAATAAATGAGGCAATACATGCTCATGCAGATTAGTACTAAAATGTGTGTATTAATATGCGGCGCATAACATTTGGCTTGTGGTTGAAAAGAATCCCTAGGTAAATGGTAACTTTTTATACAAACACACAGTGAAGCCGCAGCTTATTACCTTCTATCTGGAGCTAAAATAGTAGTGATTTAAAAAACCAAAACCAATAAAATACCCCCTGCCAAGATGCAGGATTTGTTGTATCTAAATCATCCAAGACAGATGGCTATTCAGCCTCCTTTTGAAAACCTCGCGTGAAGGAGCTTCCACAACCTCCCTATGCAGTCTATTTCATTGTCTTGCTGTTCTTACAGTTAGGAAGTTTTTCCTGAAATTTAATCTAAATCTGCTGTGCTGTAGTTTGAACCCATTGCCTCTTGTTCTGCTCGCACTTCCAGCTGAGCACCATATAGCTGCTCTCAATAGGGGGTCATATCATGGTGGTAACACGTTCTTCCTATTAGGGGGAGGGATAGCTCACTGGTTTGAGCATTGGCCTGCTAAACCCAGGGTTGTGAGTTCAATCCTTGAGAGGGTCACTTAGAGATCTAGAGCAAAAAATCAGTACTTGGTCCTGCTAGTGAAGGCAGGGGACTGGACTCAAGGACCTTTTGGGGTCCCTTCCAGTTCTATGAGATAGGTATATCTCCATATATATTAAGTATAATATCTATTTTGCTATGGTTACATTTCAGCCAACTCTTCTTCATTTAGGTGCTGATTTCACCCACATTCTGGAAGAGCTGCATATTGCTGTCTGCATTAGAAGGAAGGGATAACCAGAGCTGAGTGCTCTCTGCACATTGTTATTTCTTCATTTCCTTTCCTTAACTGGGCCTGTTGTGTGCTGCATAAATGCTGCTGCTTCTGACCTCAAAAATGGCTGCATTGCAGACATGAGTTTACATATTTTGTTGAGTTCCTTGGAATCTTTGATGGAAAGGGGCCACATCAGTTCCATATAATGACTTTTAATTAGCATCAGGTATATGTAGCTGTTCACTGCACCTTCCAAGATCGTAGGTAAAAGACACGAAGATGATAACTTGTCTCATTCTCATAAAATATTCAGGGCTTTGTGAACGCTCATGGCTCTGCACAAAAATGCATCCCTACTCTGCCCTGGGATTCCTTGCACAGTTTGGCACTGCAGGTGGAGGAAGCATTGTGACTGGTTGTCTAAAGAGTCAGTGGAGTTCTGATCACAGATGCATAGGCATGCTATATCAGAACCAGATGCTTCAGAGAAAGGTGCAAGAAACCCAGTAATAAAGTATTATAATGACATAAGTCCAGAGGGGGAGTTTCTAACCCTCATTAGTTAGTGTTTGTCTTATGTGCTGAAGCATGAGGATTTATATCCCTTTCAAATTTTTATACTTTCTTATGTAACTGTGGACGGCCTCATCCATATAAATGCTTAATCCTTTTTCGTATTCTCTTGGGCTCATGGCTGTAGTAATTTGTAGCAATGACTTCCACAGAGTAATTATGCATTGGGTAAAAAAAAATTTCTTTTTATTTTGATTAGTTTTAAATTTGGTTTATTTCAATTTCACTGAAGGTCACCTTAAGTTCTTCTAAACTAAAACTTAAACCTTTCTAATATCTCAACATATGGAACTTTCTCCAGGCCTCTTATTTTCACTGCTCATCTCTGGACCCCTATTTCTTCTTTTCTGAGATGAGGCTGATGAGGGTATACTGCTGCTTTATATAATAGTACTTTAAATATTTTCACTATTGTTTTATTTATCTCTCAATATTATTTGCCTGGTTTTTTTGACCACCACTACCCAAAGAGAAGACGATGTTTTCCTTGAGTTTATCGATAGAGCTGGTTGGAAATGTCCCAAATAAAGTTTTTTTCCCTTCAAAACTAAATGGTTTCAATTTTAAAAAAATTCAACCACATCAATAGCTGGTCAAAAAATGGAGACAAATTCTTGACTCTTCCCCCGCGCCCCCCCCCCCCCTTTTTTTTCTAATTCTGACTAGCTTGTAGTCAGTAATCCATGCTGTGATTCCTTAATCAGGATCAGGACCAAGAAAGACCCTTTGTGACAATGTTGTGCAGTCCAAGCTGTTCTCTTCAGTTTGTAAGCTGGAGCAGTGATTCCCACGCTTTTCACTGAGTCAATCCACTCACTGCATTTTGTCTTTTTTTGAGACTCACCTGAGGTCCAAAGTCCCTGGGGGGAAAGGGTGCAAAATCATAGGCCAGCATCCCTCTCCTCCTCCACTGCCTTCTCCTCACCTTGCTGAAGGGATACCAACTATCCACAGCAGCACCTTCCTTCCTAGCATCACAACTCTAATCCTGGCCCAGCGTGGAGAGGAGGCCCCAAAGTGGGAGAAGGATTTGGAGAGTGAGCTTCCACCCCGACACACATGCACATCCCTACAGCAGCACCTCCTGTCCCACAGAGATTGGCCTGGCTCCCTGCTCCAGACATGGAGACCTGGTGAATGGAGTCACAGCGCCACTTGGGTTTGGCCCAACCACCCATCTGATGTGAGAGAGGAGCAGCCCGGCCATATCTGAGTGGCACTGCAATCCCATGCACTAGGTTGCAGTACCCAAAGTGGGGAGCCAGGCCCAGCCCCATGGGATGGGAACTGTGAGTTTGGGGCAGGCTCTCTCTCCAACACTCCTCCTGCCCCGGGCCTGTGACTCACCTACAACTTCCTGCTACTGACTGGTGGGTTGTGACTAGGTTTGCTAGGCATCCAGTGAATGCCCAGTCAAAAAGGGACCCTGGCAGCTCTGGTTAGCAGCTCCCAGAAGTGTTCGCCATGTCCCTGTGGCCCCTAGGAGCAAGGGCGGCTAGGGAGGCTCCACACGCCACTCCGAGCACCAGCTCCACAGCTCCCATTGGCTGGGAACAGTCCCTTCATAGTCTTCTTCGGGTTTGATCAACTCAAATTTTTAGCAAATTTTGCAACCCCACTATTCACCCCTTTCTTTAGATCATGAATTAATGTATTAAATGCTGATCTACTGGAATCCCAGTATTAACATTTTTTCCATATTAAACACTGATCATTTAGTCCCTCTTTTTTTTGTCTCTTAGCTAATTTCTAATCCATGACAGTACTTTACCTCCCACCACATGCCTACTTGAGTGCTCCCAGCTCTCACTATGCGTGGAAACACCACTGGGACTGATATTCCACTGACTCTGCCTAGCCCAGAAAGCATCAGCAGAATGACAAATACAGAAGAACAACCTGCTTAGTCAAACTGGACAACACTGTACAAACTGACCGTGTGGCAGGGGAAGGAGTCATGGGGACCTAAGGATGTGGGGGAGAGGGTGGGTGGAAAGCTGGCCAGAAAGTAAGAAATGTGCTTACCAGTGACAATGAGCTTCCAGTAACAAATGTCCTGAATTTGACTCCTAAATTCCAAACCTCCTGATGTAACAAGACTCCTGAGTCAACCCCCTTCCCTTTCAGCTGCCAAAAAATCTTCTTGTGATCTCCAAACCTCCTGCTCAAACAATTCAAGCCCCTCTCCATCCCAGCTTCTCTCCCTTCCTCCCCCTCCACTCCCAGCTTGACAACCGCTAACATGCATTGTTGTTGAAATACTAATTCTTCCTGGGATTACAACTGTTGCAGAAGCATACCATAAATGGAGGGAGAATCACTAACAAGAGAATTTTCATGGAATTTAAAATAACTCCTCCTTGCTGAGTTTCATCCTGCTGTCGAAATGTTCAGTTTGTTGCAGGATTCCGCTGCAGAAATCAGGTGGACCAGCTGCAGAACATATAATAAGCCTAACAAGCCACAGAACTTATGAGATATACAGGAGGTGGCTAACTCAAGTTTGTTTGGGGTTTTTGAACTTAGTGTAGAAATAATTATGCTGAAACGGGTTGAATGATTCCCTCTGATTGTGAAGAACTTCAAAAAGATCTCACAAAACTAAGTGATTGGGCAGCAAAATGGCAAATGAAATTTAATGTGGATAAATGTAAAGTAATGCACATTGGAAAAAATAACCCCAACTATACATACAACATGATGGGGGCTAATTTAGCTACAACGAGTCAGGAAAAAGATCTTGGTGTCATCGTGGATAGTTCTCTAAAGATGTCCATGCAGTGTGCAGAGGAGGTCAAAAAAGCAAACAGGATGTTAGGAATCATTATAAAAGGGATAGAGAATAAGACTGAGAATATATTATTGCCCTTATATAAATCCATGGTACGCCCACATCTCGAATACTGTGTACAGATGTGGTCTCCTCACCTCAAAAAAGATATTCTAGCACTAGAAAAGGTTCAGAAAAGAGCAACTAAAATGATTAAGGGTTTAGAGAGGGTCCCATATGAGGAAAGATTAAAGAGGCTAGGACTCTTCAGTTTGGAAAAGAGAAGACTAAGGGGGGACATGATAGAGGTATATAAAATCATGAGTGATGTTGAGAAAGTGGATAAGGAAAAGTTATTTACTTATTCCCATAATACAAGAACTAGGGGTCACCAAATGAAATTAATAGGCAGCAGGTTTAAAACAAATAAAAGGAAGTTCTTCTTCACGCAGCGCACAGTCAACTTGTGGAACTCCTTACCTGAGGAGGTTGTGAAGGCTAGGACTATAACAATGTTTAAAAGGGGACTGGATAAATTCATGGTGGCTAAGTCCATAAATGGCTATTAGCCAGGATGGGTAAGAATGGTGTCCCTAGCCTCTGTTCGTCAGAGGATGGAGATGGATGGCAGGAGAGAGATCACTTGATCATTGCCTGTTAGGTTCACTCCCTCTGGGGCACCTGGCATTGGCCACTGTTGGTAGACAGATACTGGGCTAGATGGACCTTTGGTCTGACCCAGTATGGCCTTTCTTATGTTCTTATGTTCTTATATAGTTTGAATAAAAAAATTATCTGTAGTGCTATAATTATGAGAAAACAGCAGTAAATAGTGCACAGAGCTGATTACTTGGTCTATTTTTCCTGTATCAATATCAAGTAAAAAATAGTCTCAGACTTCTCATTGTTTCTCAGACTAAATCAACTAGTGACAGCTTTTTAATTGTGTCATGTTTTACATGTGTTTTGAACCATCTGGCAGGCATTCACAGTGCTTTGAACTGCCACCATTCTCCTCTTTGCTAGAATACAACATGATTTCCTTACTTTAATGTGGACTGATCTAAAGCATGATAAACACACTAGAAATAAAAGTAAAACGCTTTTATTTGGAAAGGATCCTGCCAAGAACCCACTGCCAGCTTTCATGGAATTTCAGCTCAGTTTCTGAGCAGGCACAATGTCAAAAATGTTGATCCCTGCCGAACCAGAGCTTAGAAAGTTCATTTCAGTTTGTCAAGCACGAATATGGAGAGCAGGGGCAGGTGGGGATTTCCACCTCGTCCATTGTTCTGGTCCTTATGTAGATCATTAAACCATTTTTTTCTGTTCTGACTGGACAAACCAGCAACACAGAAACCTCCACTACTGGCAACCTTGTTTGCAGTCTCAACAAAAGGCCAAGGACTGAATATCCTCTCCCCTTATCTTGTCACCCTTTGAGGTGGCTTCTCCCTTCAAGGCTGAGGGACCCATGGCTATGGATTTCACAGGCCTCGGGGGCCAGCCCTGGGAGCTATAGAGGTGAGTGAATAATAAGTGCATTTTAAGAAAAGCACCACAGTAAATTTAACCCTGTTGATTGGTTTATATTTTTGGGATCATCTCCTTAATGAAAAGAGCTAGAGAATTTATCTAAAAGAGGAAGTTGAGATATACTTTAGCCAGAACATTTTTAGGGTCCCCAAATCAGCAGGATCCTCCATCTGCTAGCTTCACGGGCCCCAAAGGATGACTGTGAACTGACCATTGCCCCAGCATCTGTCAGCAGGGAGAGAAAGTGTGCCCTATTTGCTGCTTTCCTCCTTGAGCTTGAAATACCACATACCTGATACCCATAATAAATTTGAAGACATAATCTGCTTGAAAATGTAGCACTTTAGGGAAATGTGTTTAACATTGAACTGACCCAGGTCATGTTGAACTGTTTCAGGACATTTCAACAACACAAACAGAAATGTTTCAGTTTGGCAATGTTTCTACTGAAAATGCTGAAATGAAGTGTTTTGTAATTTCCAGATAATATTTTAAATGTCATGCTGTGAAAAATATTGACATTTCAACTTTTCATGCCAATTCAGGAGGAAAGCACATGGTGAAATATTGGAATTTTCTACAAAATGAAAATTTGATTTTCACTCAGCTCTGTTTCTCCCTAGACAGTAGACAGCTTACTAAAACTTAGGAAGTTTTAGCAATGGAAAAAATGACTTATCTAAAAAAAAATGATAAACATGACAAGTACTTAGGGTTTGTCTATATGCAGAGTTATCCCAGTTTAACCTAACATGCGATTTTAAACCAGTTTAGTTAAATTGGTGCAAAAGGCTGTGTGGACACGTTCAATTTAAATTAGATTTACACTGACAGTTTAATTTGAGTAGGAACAAATTTAAGATAAACTGAAACATGCTCCATGTAGACAGAATTAAGAATATCTACACAGTGGTTTGCACTGGCTTAATTAGACTAGTGAAAGTTTGCGTGTGGACTATGTGTGATACATTTGATTTCTTATACTGAAAAAAGAACCTGGATTAGAAAGCATTCTTCTGCTTAAGGTTTTATGGTTTATTTTGTTTAATTTCTTCACTTTATCTTTTTTTTTAAACTTTTGTCATATAACATTCTTATCGTACATGAAAATGGTCTGTATTTTTCACTTGCTGCATCTGATAAAATAAATTAAATAAGTATTCTTGGAATCATTATAAACATGAATGTACCTAAAGATACTTAATCAGTTTACAGCTATTCCATAAACAAAGGCTAAATTTATTAAATAAAATACAAGTTGTGAATTATTCACTCTGCTGTTCCCTCTAACAAAAAAGCAGGTCCCAGTCTTGCCTGATGGGTTCATTGATTCCTTAAAGTATCATGTAACTAGTACTTTTAATTTTTTCACTCACGTATCACTCAAAACCTATTGTGTTAATGCCCCCTAGTGCCAGAGGCACTGGGCAAAAATACCATTGACAGATGAGGTCAGATCCAGTTGCTTAAGAGCTGACAACACCACAAGGTAATTCCATACCACTCTAAGCCCATGTCTACAATGTGGGCGCTACAGCAGCATCAGTACAGCACCATAGCTATGCTGCTGTAGCCCCTTAGTGTAGATGCAGATTATGGCGATAGAAAGTTATTTTCTATCACTGTAGGAATTTCACCTCCCTGAGCAATGATCTCCACTCAGGATTAGGCCTGGATTTTCCACACCCCTGAGCACTGTAGCTATGGTAGTCTATTGTTCAAATATAGCCAAGGCCTTGCTGGCAGAAACATTTCCTTCTTATACGGTTAACAGTGATCATGAAATAATAGATTTCATGATTCTAAAGAAAGGAAGGAGTAAAAGCAGTAGAAAAGGACAATGGACTTCAAAAAGGCATATAACATCTAAGGGGAAAAGGACTTCAGGAGGGCTTGCAGTCTTTAATATTAAAGACACAACAGCACACTATCCTGGTGTGAAGAAAAGACAGGAATACCAGTAGGAAGTCAATATGGCTCCATCAGGAGCTCTTTAATGACCTGAAAATCAAAAAGGAATCCTGCCTAGAGTGGAAACATGGACAAATTGCTAAAGATGAAAGAATAGCACAAGCATGTGGTGACAAAATCAAAAAGGCTAAGGCACAAAATGAGTTACACCTAGCAAGGGACATAAAAAGCAGTAAGAGGAGGGTCTACAAATATATTAGGAGCACAAGAAAGATGAAGGAAAGTATAGGTCCACTACTTAAGCAGGGAAGGAGAGCTAATAAGGGACGACATCAAGAAGGCTGAGGAGTTTAACGCTTATTTTGCTTCAGTCTTCATTATAAAGGTTACTGGTAATCAGATACTTCAAACAATTAACTCTAACAACAAAAAGAAAAGAACAGGTTAAAGAATATTTAGATGAGGTAGATGTAGTCAAGTCAGCAAGACCTGATGATATTCATCCTAAGGCACTTAAGGAGCTAGCTCCTTAGCAATCTCAGAACCATTAGCTATTATTTTTGAGAATTTATGGAGGACAAGTGAAGTCCCAGATGACTTGAGAAGGGCAAACATCGCACCTATCTTTAAAAAGAGGAACAAAGAGAAGCCAGGGAATTATAGTCCTGTCAGCCTCACTTTTATACCTGGAAAGATACTGGAACAAAATATTAATCAATTTGTAAGCACCTAGCGGATAATATAGAGTTAAGGAATAGCCAACATTCATTTGTGAAGAACAAAATCATGCCAAACCAACCTAATCTCCTTCTTTGACAGAGTTACTGACCTAGTGAATAGGGAGGATGCATTATATGTGATAGATCTTGATTTTAGCAAGGCTTTTGACACAGCCCCATATGACATTCTCATAAGCAAACTAGGGAAATGTGGTCTAGTGAAATTACTATAAGGTGGGTGCACAACTGGTTGAAAACATATGCTCAAAGAGTAGTTATCAATGCTTTGCTGTCAAACTGGGAGGAAGTATTTAATGGAGTCCTGCAGGAGACTCTTCCAAGTCTGGTACTATTCACCATTTGTATTAATGACTTGGATAATGGAATGGAGAGTATGCTTTGCAGATGACACCAAGCTGGAGGGGTTGAAATCACTTTGGAGGACAGAATTCAAGATGACCTTGACAAATTAGAAAATTGGTCTGAAATCAACAAAATGAAATTCAAGACAAACAAGTGCAAAGTACTACATTTAGGAAATCAAAATGCAGAACTACAACATAGGGAATAGTAGTACTGCTGAAAAAGATCTGGGGATTATAGTGGATCACAAATTGAATAGGAGCCAACTATGTGGTGCAGTTGCAAAAAGGGCTAATATCGTTCTGGGGTGCATTGACAGGCGTATCGCATGCAAGATGTGGGAGGAAACTGTCTGGCTCTACTCAGCACTGCTGAGACCTCAGCTGTGTCCTGTTCTGGGCTCCACACTTTCAGAAAGATGTGGACAAATTGGAGAGAGGTCAGAAGAGACCAACAGAGATGATAAAAGGTTTAGGAAATCTGACCTGTGAGGAAAGGTTAAAAAAAATTGGGTAAGTTTTGAGTTGAGAAAAGAAAGGGGGGGGAAATCTGATTGTTTTCAAATGTGTTAGGAGCTATTATAAAGAGGACAATGATCACTTGTTCTCAGTGTTCACTGAACTTAGAACAAGAAGTAATCAACTTAATCTGCAGCTAGGGAGATTTAGGTTAGATATTCACTGGAGTGGGGGGTGGTGGTGGTGAAAAAGGATAGTTAAGCACTAGAATAGGCTTTTAAGGGAGTTTGTGGAATCCTGTTACTGGAGGTCTTAAAGAACAGTTTAGACAAACACTGGCTGTCTGGAATGGTGTAGATGTACTTGGTCCTGCTTCAGCACAGGGAACCTTTTGAGGTCCCTTCCATCCCTACATTTCTCTGTTTCTATAAATTCTACCAGCGTTTATTGGATTTAATGTTGAATAATTAGTCATTGTCATTAGAGCAGAAATTTTATTCTGATTGCATCATCAATAAAATTGCTCATCGGCCGAAAGGGAAAGCATAATCAAATAACTGTTTCATTTGCAAAAGGATTTACATGTCACACATGCTGGAATACTGCACACTCAGAACAAGATGGGAACTGAACACGCTATATAAAAAAATCAATTTCTTGCTGCTCTCAATTTCCACCAGAATAGTTGAGGCAGCTGAATTTAAGGAGATCCCATCAAAAAAGATCCAGGCCATTTTCATCCTAGCTACGGGATATTCCACATACCAAGTTTCATCCAGAGTCATTCACAAGAGTTATTTTTAGTTTGATAGTTCTGAGCTTACTTGGAGTTTCTGAATCAGGCTCAGCATAATAGATAAGAGTGACATAACCTTGTGACATCCAGAGCTACACACTGAATCTTAGTAGTAAGCCAGAACTTGTGTGTATATTTGAGCCCTGATCCTGTGCCCACTGAAGTAAATGGCAACGCTCCTACTGACTTCAAAAGTGCAGGCTCTGGCTCTTGATGGGAAGGAGTGAGAAACTGGAGTCCTGATAAAAATGTCACTTTACACACAAATGTCCACATTAATGTTTTAGTTAATTCAAAGTGATAGGATCATTGATCACTATGTGCGTTTTCAGAAGGCACAATTAAAATCTTTATCATTCTACCTTTATAAGTAATTTATTTATCTTTACCCCAGTACTTTCATTTCTACTTATAGGGTATCAAGGTAGCCCTATATATTTGCAAATGCAAAAAGATAAAGATTTGAATGGCCATCACTGTACATAGCTCTTTAAGCACATATAAATTCTCTAATCACTCATCCACTGAGACTCTCAAGATACCTAAGAGTCCTAAGAGTTGTGAGCTTTTTGTCGAAGACACAATTAAAACTTGCAAAAATAAATTTTTGAAAATGGCAATTTTCATATAGATGAATTTAACTTAAAAGATTAACACAAAAACTACCCTTCTCATATTACCGCCACTTTATAACACCTACAGATTATATTTGCAAAAATATGCAAATACAATATGCTTCTTGAATACTTGGAATGTAAATGTTAAAATACAGAGATAAGAATTTATTGAGTTAGAAACACAGTAGACATGTCATTGATCCTTTGGCTTTATAGAGAAAGAGACAGGGGCAGGAGAAGGGACAGGATCACAAAAACTCAAGTCACATTCTTAACTTTATGGCAAAGGTACTGTGAATGGAACCCCATGATCAGTAAAGTACAGAGAATGAGAGTTAGCATCCAACTTTAAAACCAGTTATATTAAATAAACTTTATCTTGTATTTGATTGTCCCTAGAATTTCTCTCCTCTTTGGTAGTTCTCTGACACACAAAGACACTTCATCTCCTGGATATCCAGGTTAGAGCTAAATGGACCCACCTGCCAGTATGACTCTGCAGCAGTAATCACCCTGAATTGCATTTTCAATGCAGAGTTTTAACATGGGAACATAGAGTGACTCAACAGAAGAGTCCAGCATTCCCATAGAAGGTGTAAGAGTCTGCCAATCTGTTTCAGGTACCCTTCTATGAAAATTGAGAACACTAAAAGAGGAGACTGAGTAATTTCTGTCTACTGGGTAATTATGAATATGGTTCTGTGCTCATAACTTGTTCATTCCAAAGTATACCGGGCATACATTTAAGTAAAAATATTTGGCAATCTACCAGATACAACAATATGTCCATCGGGCTTTAAATAAAATAAACAAAAAGGAAGGGCTAGACTTCTGGAGTCAAGCTAGTTTATTTATCTTTATGATGCTCATTACCATAACATCCACTTGACCTACTTAAATGAATTTATCTTCACAGCATCTGTGTGATGCTTGGTGAATGTTGGGTGGGAGTTACTAAGGAAGCCCCATGTTCTGACTAAGGTGGGCCCATGCAAAACATAGCTGTAGGCACAAGACTTATATCCATACACATCTACTGTGCTCTGCCTGCCATCAGCCCCAACTACCTCACTCACAGTATGGACTTCAAAACTTCTTTTACCCATCCTCAGCATCTAGGATTAACGGTCTCCCTTTCAGAGCAACACAGTCAATGAAAAAAGCAGTATGAAAACATTTGGGATATTTTATAAGTTTTCATTAGGTGCTGCTAAAACAAAAATAAAGAAAAAATAAAGATGTATTCTTAGACCTCCTAATCAAAGCTTATTTCACCAAACTGAAAACAATGTTAAACAGGCAAATTTAGGGAGGCAATCCTTGTTAGTAAAGGCCAGGAGTGTGTGTAAATGCATTTAAAAGCCCTTAGCTGGATCCTTTGCAATAATTCTCACAGACGAAAAAAAAAATCACAGCCATAGGGATAATGTTCCCAGCATCTCACTCACCTAGCTCCCAAGGAGGCAGGTTGCCAAGCTGGCAGGAAACCTGCCTGGGTTCCATTGTAACTTAATTGAAATCAAACCATCTAAAATCTGAGAAACCAGATTTCCATAACGTGAGGACCTACAATGCTTACCAAAGTCACCACCCAGCCTATGAAACAAGCAGCAGAGCAGACCTAAGGAAGCCAAGCACTTGAACTAGAGAGGACACAAATGAGAAGGGGCCTGTGGGTTCTGCTGGACACTATCCATCCATGGAAACCATGTCAACCAAGAACTATCCCCAATCAGACTTTTAACCCAATCAAAAGGACAGCAAAGGCAGGCTCACATAAAATGTAAGCAGACAATCCCTCTGCTTTCTTTCTCAACTGTGGAAGAGGCAAATCTCAGACTCTTGAGTGAAATTTTCAAAGTACCGTAACCTAGTAGCTGACTATCTGCCCAAACGGCTTCCTGACAGTTTTACTAATTTTTCACTGAGAACGAGGGCTGATTGCCTAAAACTCTGAGAATACATATTTACTTATCTACAACAAAATATCCCTGTTTCTGTATATGCATATTTATGCTTAGAATTACCTTTGAAATGACTGAATCTCCAATGAAGTTCCTTGTCACTTTATGCTGTAAGGAAATGCATGAAGGTCTGCTTTAGCATCCTGGGGTCAGCAGTCAGTGACAGATTTTTAACTGATCCTTAATCGTGTTTACTATCTCTCTCCACATATTTACATGTATCCATATGTATTTGCCTATGGGACTGTGTTGCTGTGCCTGAAATGCTGATTTACTGCTACATGGATGATGCAATATATGCCCATTCGGCAAATACAGTACAAAAATGTGATTTCTTAATAGTAAGTGATACTACAGTAGAACCTCAGAGTTACAGACACCTCAGGAACGGATGTTGTTCGTAACTCTGAAGTGTTCGTAGCTCTGAACAAGATGTTACGGATTTCACTCACAGGGAGGGGGGATTGGGGCTGCAGCCGCAGGGTGGAGGGGTCACTTTGGCAAACCAGTAAAGTGCCTAAACCACTATGGCTTATTGTTAAAGACAGCCTAGTCAGCAAGCTGTAAATTGGGCATTCAGTAATCTCAGCTTGACCAAGGCAGGAGGGGAGGGGGGTTTAGGGTACCTCAGAAAGGGCAGCTTGACCCCACGTCCTTCCTGATAAGAATCGTGTTGAAGTTGCTGATACATTTTAAAAGAGCAGGATGTACCCCCAGGAATGTCTATTGGGGTCTCAAGGCTGCAGGCTCTGGAAAGACCCACACCTGGTTAATCAATAATCAGAAGGAGCCTCTTGCTTGCCCAGTGGAACTGCTTGCTTGACAAGTTTTCTTTTAGGGATATGTCATTCTATTACTAATGTATAAATAAGGGGAAAAAGCTTGAGATAGGGGGACTCCTTTGGGGGACTCTGTGGGACTGGCCTCTCCCTCTGGATGCATCTTGTGTTCCTCACCGGCAGACAGGCTGCCACTGTGCCACTCGAGAGCCACACTCAGCTTTGGTAATTATCAAGGGTTAGGGGTGTTTTACTAATCTTGTTGCGGACGTGTGTAAGTGCTTGAGTCTAAGTAAAGTTTAGCTTTAAGTGAAAGCACTCTTGTGTTGTCCTGTTTGTGCCAGCCATCTATCGGTCGGACGGCCATGTCTCCCCTGATTTATTTCCTGACACCTCCTCGCACAGAGTAAAAGTTACCAAGAGCTTTGGGTTGAAAGAACCCCGGGAAACAAGGGCTCTGGGTGCGGTTGGGCTTCTCACCCTTGGGGCGCCAGAGCTCCGGGCAGGGGCCTCATGGCTTCTGCTCCGCAGGAGCACCAGTGCTCAGGGCTTTAGACCTCAGGGGAGTGCTGGGGCTTGGGACTTCAGCCCCATGGCTCAACTCCCAGTTTCAGACTCACTTCTGATTTCAGCTGGGGGTGGGGTGTGGCGCCGGGGCTCAGGATTTTAGCTACAGGGGGAGCGCTGGGGCTGAAACCAGCACTCCCCTGGTAGCTAAAGCCCCGACGCCCCCCACAGAGCTGAAACCAGGAACAGAACCTCGGGGCTGAAGCACCGAGCACCAGTGCTTCCCCCCAGGTCTAAAGACCTGAGCCCTGGTGCTCCTGAGGATCAGAAGACCCGAGCCCCACACTGCCTGGGTCCCTGACCCCCCTCCCCCCCCAAAGCTGCAGCCCCAACCCCCCATGGCTGAAGTCTGGAGGGCCCTCCCCATGGCTGAAGCCCCGAGCCCCACAAGGCTAAAGCCCCGAGGCCCCCCTTGCTGGACCCTGGATATTTTATAGTATGTCAGAAAGAAAAAAAGGTTGAGAACCCCTGTAGTACAGTATTTGCTGGGGGGGGTTGTTGTTGTTTTGTCTCCGCTGCTTCCTAATTGATTACTTCCAGTTCCACATAGGGTCCGGTTGATTGGTCAGTCCATAACTCTGGTGTTTGTATATTTGAGGTTCTACTGTATTGATTGCTATTTTGATTGCCAATTGTTTTATTTACTCGTTTAATAAAACTCTATGTACTATAGTTAAGAGCTTTTGGGACTTTCACTTTTTCAGTGACGCGAACAATTTGAGTTCTCATACAGTAAGCCAACTTTCAGTGGCTCCAAGCTACTGGGAAGAGCAATTTCAGGGCAACGCATGAGTCTCTACAACAACAGACCACAATTTGCACAGGCTGCAGCAATTCTAGTCCCCTTCTTTTTCTCCAGTGGGGTGACAAAGCCTGTAGTCTAATCCAGCAACACTGGCAAAGTCTTTGAAGTACAATCCCTTCTGGTCCTTAGGGTGCTCCAGTGCTGTTTTTTTCAGTCTGACTCCCACTCCTCCTGTTTATAAACTCATCCCCCTCCCCTTGAGTTTCCATTGGGTTCAGTTT
Organism: Emys orbicularis; assembly: GCF_028017835.1. Lineage (NCBI taxonomy): Eukaryota > Metazoa > Chordata > Testudines > Emydidae > Emys > Emys orbicularis. The sequence continues at coordinate 95,264,358 of NC_088685.1, read as the reverse complement.
CTGGATGATTCTGCCCTATCCAAGAGAGTCTCCCGACACAGCTCAGAAAAGTCTGCAGGCACAGAGTCCCCAAAACAAAAACAAGGAACTAGGTGTCCTCCCCACTGTTTCTTTCCTTATTGTGATGCTGGCAGACCAGGTGCCAGCTCATGCCTCACTGAACACTGATAAATGCATAACTGGACGCCAGTCTTGCTTACCTGTGGGTTAGTACAGTTAAAACAGATATTTGTGTTCTAAGAATGCGTTTAATGTTTAGACTCTGTGGAATGCTTGTAAGATGCTGCATGTATTAATCTTACTTATAATATCTGTATCCCATGTTATAAGGTAATACTTAAGTGTTTGTTCTATATGTGTAAATGTTAATTCTGAAGCTCAAACAAACAAAAATCCATCTAATGCAAAATGCTGGATTCCTACAGAAGGTTTTGTTATCTCCTGTACATCAGGTAGGACTATTGAATCCAAATGAGCCATTGTGGAACAAAAACTTTGTTGATTGCTCTTCCCATCCACCCATGAAGAGGTTATGGGGTCAGAAGCGTTAATCCCATCAACTTGGACTCTAAGGAAGGGGGGGATAAAAATCCCTGACCAGACCAGAAGGAATTGAGGTCTTTTATGCTGTCTGGACTCATAGGGGCAAAGATTCCTAAATATAAATAAGAGATGTTTGGCATGGGTCGGCCTCAAAAGACATATAGAGCTGCTTATTATAGAAGCTTATATTACCTTTTTAAATGCTAGACAGTATCTCATTTGTGTGTGTACGCTTAGCTCCTTTAACCTTGTAAATAACTCTCTATTTGTTTTAATAAACCATCCCTTGGTTTATTACAAGAGAGTCTACTACGGGCGTTGTCTTTGGTCTGAGATCTGAGATACAACTGACCTGGGGTAAGTGACTGGTCCTTTGGGACTTAGAGTAACCTGAATATTTTGTGATTTTTGGTGTAATTGGATGGCAAGGTACTCTGGAATGTCCAAAAGGACTGTCTGTTACTCCATGGTAAGACTCATCAACCCAGTTCACACTTGTTACTGGGTTGATGAAATCTAATTATAGCAGGGCTTTGGAGCTGTGCTCCGGCTCCGTTCTAGCTCCAGGCAAAAACCTGCAGCTCCACTGCTCCGGAGCTGCTCCTCGCTCCAGCTCCGGGCTCCGCTCCAAAGCCCTATTCTATTATTATAGAACTCACAGCCAGTTTGGGGTTTGTTCCCTACTTCTTAACAGTCTGCCCTGAGGCTGGTATTCTCACTCATGAGCCACTCCAAACAGTACAACACTTATTTACTATACTAAATGGTGCAATGCAACCATATGGGTTACACAAACATGGGTGAAGATCTGTTTCCCTGGATGAATAAATGATAAAATGAATATAAAGAGGCTGAGACAGCCTTTGTCTGATTTTATCATCAATAATCCTTGAAAATATCACTATCTGAGAAATGAAAAACATTTGTAGAGACAGACAAAAGCTTATCTTGCACTATCAAGTGGCTGGGTATGAGAATTATATTTAATTTCAGACCATAGGGAAGGTAATACTACTGGACTAAAATTAAATATTTTACTCTATATCTCTATCCTCTGTCTACATGCATGTCTACACACAATACTTGGATTGCCAGACAATTCACTTTGCTCAGTTGAAGTCATATGACCTAAAATGCCTAAGATCTCCTGCTTTGTACAGGTCACTTTTTGCAACAAAATTTCAGCATACTAACCACTGACTAAGGATGGTATCATGTTACCATGTGATCTAAAATACAGATGCCTCAGCATGACATAGCTCTGATGTTGTACCATTTACTGCAAAAAAGAGCTGTAATTTGGACACTTAAATGCAATGTTTGAGATACATATTCTTCTTTTCCTGCTTCTTTATAAGCTTCTTAGTCAGTTAGATACACACAAGTCATACATTATATTTTCTTCTAACCCAGTCACCTTTCTGTCCCAAAACCCTGGGGCACAAGGATATATGACCAGCAATTATGTGGAGTAAAATAGATCTTAAAAGTAAATGTGAAGGTCAAATTGCTTGCCAAAGTTACATTAAAACTTGCAGGAGCAGGCTAAATGGGAGGAAATGAGCAGTAGAGAAATTTGAGGCTGATGATTCTCTGAGTGCATGTTCGGGGACACACTCAAACTGAGTGAAACTACAAGTTATAGGGTCATCGGTGGCTCTGTGTCTGCATTTCCGCCAGCAAGAGGGCTCCACCTAAATTGTGAGAGAACATGACAAATACAATATGGGGCTATGTTGTCTTTCTGCTTTTAACCCCCATCCTGGACCTGGACCGATAGGTGTATCTAAAAGATAGAATGTGTCAGCAAGGTCTACGTAGGGCACTTCGCTCTAACGTGCTGCGTTCTCTTTACAAATCACACCCCTCTAGTGTTCTTTGCCATGCCATCTAGACAAGTCCTAAGTACTAGCAATCCCTTTAGACATTATTACGGGACAGGTTTTTTTTGTAGAATTCACAGAAGTAGCAGATTCTGAGGGAAAACTGAAGGAGGAGAGGGTAGTTTATGGATTAGTTTGGGGAAGTTATTCCAACCATAAGGAATGACATGGGTGGAATTCCTGATGTGTGTGAGAGAAGTGGACTAATAGGTAGTCAAAGCTGGCTTAATTAATGGAGTGGAGATGTTGATGGTTACTGCAGTAGGATATACAAAATCATGTAAGTAGATTCAGAGTTTGGAGGGCCTTAATGGTAAGGATAAGAAGCTTGAACTTGATGCAATGTAAAAAGGAGCGAGACAGTAGAGAGATTCAAAGCTGTCTTGATGCCCAGAGCCATACTTTAGCCTCAAGTAAGTCCTTTTATTTCTATATGTATTTTCACTACCTAGCTGTATGAAGTGTGCAATAAAGCTCTACCTTTTTTCTTTGTTTTCCCATTCTTTTCTTAGCTTCAGGCAATTACATCTTTTTGATATCTTCTGTATTGGATTTTGTGAGAAATGGCTAATTACAGGCCAAGTCATCATGACCAACAAAGTACTGGGTACTGATAGAAAACTGAATCAGGCTAGCAAAACTATTTTTATGACTGTTAATATATAAAAATATTACAAGTGTCAAACATTTTTTTCAAAAAACACTCTAAAGCAATTCAAAATATCCATCTCAGATATTTTGATTTAACTCAAATTGTAGAGGACAAGATGATGCTTACTGCTATTTAACAAATTTAACAAAGAAGGTTTTTTTGTTTTTTTTTTTCTTATGGTGCATTTTGTCTTCATTTGTGTAAGGCTGTGTGGCTGTTTAATTTTTCCTCTCACTTTTTGAAAACTGCATATGTAAATAATATAAACAGAAAACAATGTTTATTAATGTGTAAGCACCAGCTGCTATTGCTTATGAAGTGTATGTAAAATAAAAGATTTGATTGAGAATAAATAGTTCCACTGAAGAAATCTGAATTTATGGGGAAAGGCTTCAAGAATCAGAACTGACACACTAAGAGTATGTCTACACTGCTATTAAAAATCTGCAGCTGGCCCATGCCAGCTGACTCGGGCTAATGGGGCTCGGGCTGCAGGGCTGTTTTGTTGCAGTGTAGACATCCCAGCTTGGGCTGGAACCCCGCTCTAGGACCCTGCAAGGTGGGAGGGTCCCAGAGCTCAGGCTGTACCTTGAGCAGGAACATCTACAGCACAATTGACCAGCCCTGCAGCCCGAATCCTGTGAGCCTGAGTTAACTGGCATGGGCCAGCCACAGCTGTCTAATTACAGTGAAGACACACCATCAGATCTAAGTCAGTCAGGGACCAGTGACCTTGATGACATTGCTTAGAGATAGTCAGATGTGTTGCTAGCAAAGCACCGGGTATGAGATGCTTCTTGTGATCAGATGCAAGGTTTATAGTGGAAAAAAATTGCCCTAATGACTGAAAAGTGATGAACTATTCTCACATTAATTTGAAGCCATTGCATCTTAAAATAGAGTTTTATCAACTTGCCCTGATGCAGTGAAGCATTTAAGCACATGGATAACTTTAAGCACAAGGTGTCCCAATGACTTCATTCATTCAGTTAAATAAGGGCTTAGGTGGACTGAATTACATCCCTAATGTTAACCTCCACTGGGGCTGGAGGCTGATTCTCCACTGCATTACACCAGTTTACACTAGTTTTATACCAGGGTAACTCTACTGATTTTATGGAGTTATACTAGTGTAAATCCAGCATAATGTAGTAGAGAAAGAGGACTTGCAACCAGAGCTGCCACCATTGAAATTAGACTGTCATGCTCCTATAACTGTTTGTTGCTTTTTTTACCAAGTTATGTTATTTGTGGGTAAGTAGGTCATCTTGATAACAGACTTGCTCTTCTGTTGCACAAAATGCTTGCAAAGCTTAGTTTTTTATATTCTTCTGAAATCATCAGGAACAGTGAAAACTGAATAAAGGAAAGTGCAACGGTAGAAAAGCGGGGCAACCACAGCAATTTAAAAACAAATACAAACTGTGTTAATAGAATAAATAGACACGCATCTTTACTGGAACTCTCCATCTTCAAGAACTAACTTTATATTGCTGAGTTAGAAGAAGATTTTGAACTCACCAAAAACAGTTCCATCCTCAATTATGCAAATTTTATCAAAATTACATGGTTCCACAACTGGTATTGTTAATAAAAATAACTCTTGCTGCACCAATCATTGAACTTTAATTAGGGTCAAATAAATGTTTGTAATATACACACCAGACTGTTCCACACACACCAAACAGACAGACAGTCACCTCTTGCGTCCTCACAATTCACTATAATGCTTGCTGTATATTATTCTGTAAGACGGGAGAGAAGGGACAGCCAAGACTAAATTTTGCCCTTAAGAAAATTTACAAAAAACTCAGTTTCCACATGGAAAAAATAAAAACAATTTTGCACAGTAGTAAACAAGAACATGGATCAAAGCACCAAATTGTTATTGAATAAGTTAACAGCTTTAAAAAACCTGGTATTTTTAAGGTAAATGTATTAACACTCCAATAAATATGCACTTTAAATATTAAAAATTTGAGGTATGTAGTTTCTTTTCAACACTAAAATTATCTTCCCTGTGTAACAACAGTGAACAAAGAAGGTTTCAAATATATCCTCTAAGCAGCCCAGTGACTCGAGATTTTAAAAACAAATCTCTCCCAGATGTTCACATATCAACAGAAGCAACACTGAATGCAAAAAGGGAAGTCCAGGTTGGAGCAGCAGGTGTTTGAACAAAGCCCCTTGAGCCAAAAATGAAATGCAGGGAGATACAGCTCAGTTATCTGAGAGAGCAGTTGAAAAACAAACTTACCCACATGATAGTTCAGTTTCTGAACTACAAAAATTATGAAGGTAAGTTTAATGTTTATTAACAACTCTACTGACTAGCCCAGATGCCAGTGCTGTAGGCTTCCCCAGTGACACCTCATACTTCACAAGCAGGGCCAGGTCTTTTGATGTTTGAAAGAAGTGTTAGGCCTGATTCTTCTCTCGCTTACCCTAATGTAAAATGGTTGTGACTCCATCAACTTCAGCAGCATTACCTCTGATTCACACTATCAGTGAAACTGAAAGGAAAATCAGGCCCCATAGTGTTCTTACTCTTATCGCTGCACTCCAAACACTTAAATCCTGACTGAGATAAATTGTTCAATCTGAAAGCTACAGTGTGTGAAACAAAATTAGAAAAAAGATACTTTGAAGTGTCAGAACGTGGAATCCCTTATTCTCAACAGCCCTGAGGCAAAGGTCTTCAGATAAAGCAAATGTTGTTTCATTGCCCTATTACAACAAAACAAAAAAGAATAACCAGAAATGATCAAGGGGAGTCTTAGCACCTGCTACTGACTGCTGTTTCTCATGGGATTGTTTATTTGCTGCAAACTTTTAAGCTTTACAGGAACACATTGAATGAAAAAAACCTGAGTCGACTATTCATTTTATAACCACAAAAATAGTTCCTCTTGCCTATCTCTCCACAAATAACCATATTTTCTGAGACAATTGTTATAATAATGTAAGCCTCCTGCCAGTGACATTGGCAGCAATCAAGGGCTGGTCCTTGCTTTCTAGGGTTTTTCTAAAATTTAAATAACTCCAGTTTGAGCCCCCACCCAGTAACCTGGGGAACATATGTATCACTCGGGGTGTCACTGATAGGCAACTTATTCCCCACTTGCCAGCACAGTGATCAAAGGGTTTTTAAACACGAAAACTTTACTGGGGAAAGGGAAACGACCAGGTAAACGTGTTCAAGTCTTACAACTTAACAATTTCTGCCACTATTACTTCAACATACATGAATCACAGTCCCAACCTATGTCCACCCCATAATAAGCATGAGCACCTGATGGAGCATTGTCACCTCCTCACTCACAATTAGTTAGTCCCAAGGAGAATCTGGGTCTGAACTGCCTAGGCAAGCTCTGGATTTCTGCTCCTTGACCTGCTATAGTGACATTCAGGTGTGATGCTGGGTCAGGGAGGCCTCACCAAAGCTCTTAGGCAGATGGAGACTGGAGCTGATAATCCCCTCTGAACTGCTCCCTCTGTAGCTGAAATAGCTGCTGTCCATATACTCAGCCCTCAATAATGAGGATCCCCATTCAGCTCTGTTAGGGGCCAAACTGCCACTTCTCTCTGCCTTTGACTGATTAGTAGCTCTCATCTAAATATACTACCAGTGGTCTGCAACTGCTTCTCTGCTCCATCTACACCCTGTGTAGGGTCTCAGCTAGGGACCAGATCAGTTGCTCCAGTATCTTCTCAGGATGAAGCTATATCTTCAGCTCATCTCTTTTAAAAAGGGAACAGTGATATAAGGGAACTCCACAGACTCCATGTTTCTGGTTTTGGCTTTCTTCTTTTGGCTAACTCAACCTCAGCAAACCCCAGTCATAGTCAGGGTGAACTTGAACCCAGTAATTTTCTAGGCCTTGCCCAGTTGGTTTTCACTAGGGTCATTTCCAAAATATTGGCCCCAAGTTCGAAACTTAGTCAAATTATACCCCCATGTCCTCAAACTACTAGCAGTTAATATGTAAATGAGGTACTGGCTCACTCAGTCGACTCCCCTTGTTCCCCAGCAGATGCCAGCAGAGAGCTAACTCAGTCACCTCACTTCTTTTGTAAGCTTTGGGCCATAAGGTTTACAATCAAATGTACCTAGATCCATTAAAAAAAATAGAATAAGTAGAATATAAGCACCTCATTTATTTCTATAGTAAAGAACAAGTTGATAATCCTAAAGGACATTTCTGAATCATTATTAGAGGTTAATATGTAGAGTGACTGAAGCCACTCTGTGGATATAAAACTAGCTTTAAAATGATACTTTTACTGATACTAGAGCATTTTCATATGAATATAAACTAGGCAAACATACGGCTATTTCTAGCATGTAGCCAAAAAGACTGCTAATAGTGAGGCACATAACATGTATATGGTACAGTTGCCTGGCCTTGCCTACATTATGCTGTCTTAGCAAAAGTGTTCATATTGTTCCTCCCATTGGTTCAGCTCTACCAGTTATAGTAACAATAGGAGTGTCAATGTAGACAAACTGCAGGTGGCTATCCCAATATTTTGGCTGTGTGCCAGTCCACAAAATATATCAGTTTTTTCAGGCACTATGGGGCTCACTAGGTCAAGCTGTAGCAGCTCACACCTTTAGCACTGGAGGTCTTTAGTTCACTCCCCAGTGTGGTAGCAAAAATTAACATAAGAATGGCCATACTGGTTCAGACCAAATGTCCACATCACCCTATATCCTGTCTTCTGACGATGGCCAATGTCAGGTGCTTCAGAGGGAATGAACAGAACAGTTAACCATCAAGTGAGCCATCCCCTATTGCTCATTCCCAGCTTCTGACAAACAGAGACCAGGAACACCATTCTTGCCAACAGCCATTGATGGTAATAATCACATCTGTACTTAACCACTGTGTCATGCAGGCCTCCTCTGAGCAGGAGTAGATGACACAGTGCTTTAAAACCAGAAGCATCCTGGATCCTTGACTCCACTAGCACTCTCATTGTTGCTATAACAGAAGGGGGTACTGAGGCACAGAGAGACTAAGGCCCAGATTGTAAAGTATTTAAGACTCAGCATTGTAACACCTGACTGATTCAAGAGTCTGAGACTCATTTTTAAAAGGGATTTAGGCACTTTGGAGCTTATGTCTCATTCAGTCAAGGGGATTTAGGCTCCTTAGTGCCTACATCACTTTTAAACATGAGACTCAGGCTCCTGAATCAGTTAGGTATTGTAACACTGAGTGCTACAACACTTAAATATTTTTAAAAATCTGTGCCTAAGTGACTTTCCCTGAGTCACCCAAGACATCTATGGTGGACCAACAATTAAACTTGGGTCTCCTATAGACTACCTTACTGAGACATCCCCAGGGTACAATCTGGACTGATGAATAGCCGTCTGCTTTACTGGTGAACAGCCACTCCTAGCCAGTTAACACACAGCCTCCAGCATGTAACTTGCTCCCAGCTACATAGTATTGAGTGCTACCAGCTAGCCACCCATGAATTACACTGCAGAAGAACATCAGCAGATTTTCTAGTCCCAGACTTTCCTCCGGAAATGTGTGTCTTGTATTGCCCAGCATCTTGCTGAATAATGCAAGCTCATATAAAGTCCATCATTTTGTCAGTGGAGAATAGCATGCACCAACTTTGTTATTCCAAATGGAGTTTCCCACACATTTTAATCCAAACACACTGGTTAAATAAAACAGTAGAACAAGTTTATTAACTACAGAGAAAAAAGAAAGATTTAAGTGACTACAAGTGATGAGGCATAAAAGTCAGGATTTGCTACAAAAGAAATAAAAAGATAAAATACAAGCTAAATACCTAAATTAACAGGATAAAAGGTTAAAGGATAAAACAGGATTAAAAGCAAAAAGGTTTTGTCTCACCATATGTTTACAGAAATCTACTGACTGGAAAGCTGTGCAGCCAGGACCAGACCTCCTTCAATGGTGCTTTCTTTGTCTTTTGAGCATTGTAGCTGCCCTGAGTAGAAAAGGGGGAGAGAGAGAAGTGATTTCAAAGCCTGAAAATTATTGGAATAACACTGGACTCCACAAAATCTAAGGCCTGGTCTACACTAGGAGGTTATGTCGAATTTAGTAGCATTAAATCGAATTAACCCTGCACCCGTCCACACAACGAAGCTATTTAGTTCGACATAGAGGTCTCTTTAATTTGATTTCTGTACTCCTCCCCGACGAGGGGAGTAGCGCTAAATTCGACATGGCCATGTCGAATTAGGGTAGGTGTGGATGGAATTCGACGCTAATAGCTCCGGGAGCTATCCCACAGTGCACCACTCTGTTGACGCTCTGGACAGCAGTCCGAGCTCGGATGCTCTGACCAGCCACACAGGATAAGCTCCGGGAAAATTTGAATTCCTTTTCCTGTCTGGCCAGTTTGAATCTCATTTCCTGTTTGGACATCGTGGCGAGCTCAGCAGCACTGGCAACGATGCAGAGCTCTCCAGCAGAGGTGACCATGCAATCCCAGAATAGAAAGAGGGCCCCAGCATGGACTGATCGGGAAGTCTTGGATCTGATCACTGTGTGGGGCGATGAGTCCATGCTTTCGGAGCTGCGCTCCAAGAAACGGAATGAGAAGATCTACGAGAAGATCTCAAAAGCCATGATGGAGAGAGGATACAGCCGGGATGCAACGCAGTGCCGCGTGAAAATCAAGGACCTGAGACAAGGCTACCAGAAGACCAAAGCGGCAAACGGACGCTCCGGATCCCATCCCCAGACATGCCGTTTCTACGAGGCACTGCATTCAATTCTAGGTGCGGCCGCCACCACTACCCCACCACTGACCGTGGACTCTGAGGATGGGATATTGTCGACGGCCGCTTCCTTGGACATGTTAGCGGACGGGGAAGATGAGGAAGGAGATGAGGAGGACGAGGCAGTCGACAGCGCTTACAACGCTGATTTCCCCGACAGCCAGGATCTCTTCATCACCCTCACGGAGATCCCCTACCAACCCTCCCCAGGCGTTAACCCGGACCCTGAATCAGGGGAAGGATCAGTCGGTAAGTGTTTTAAACATGTAAACATTTATTTTGAACAGAACAAGAATATTAAAAATGGGTTTTTCATGATTAGTTTGCCCTAGGCGCTTAACGTTTTAGTCCTTGGCAGTGCAACTACTGCAAAAGAATCTAACAATGTCCGGTTTATCATGATTAGTTTGCCCTAGGCGCTCTACTTTTTAGTCCTTGCCAGTGCAGCTACTGGAAAATAAGGTCTATATGTCCGGGGATAGAGCTGAAATCCTCATGGGACATCTCCACGAAGCTCTCCTGGAGGTAATTAGAAAGCCTTTGCTTGAGGTTCCTGGGGAGAGCGGCCTTATTGCGTCCTCCGTGGTAGGAAACTTTTCCGCGCCAGGCTATCATCAAGTACTCTGGGATCATTGCCTCGCAGAGCATGGCGGCATAGGGCCCTGGTTTTTTCTGGCTTTCACGCAGCATGCGGTCTTTCTCTGTGTCAGAAAACCTCATCAGAGTGATGTCGCTCATGGTGACCTGCTTTGAATTAGGGGAATGTTAGTATTGGGACTGCTTGCCTGTTCCTTTACATAACTGTAACCGGCGGTTTACAGCCACGTGGTGGAGGCGGGAGAGGGGCAGCATACAGGGATCTTTCCCGGGGACAGCCACGAGGGGGTGGGACGGGGCAGAGTTCATGCTTTCCGGATTGCCGGCAGCAGGAACTGGCCAACGCTAGGAGCATTGCTTTGAACGTGAAAGGAGGGCACTGCTATAAATTAAGTTTTAAGCAGCCAAAAGTCTACAGCTTACCATGTCAGCCTGCTACCCGAATTCCGCTGTCTTGCCCCGCTTGTCTGATCTCCACTCCAAACCCCAGGCACTGAATGCGAAGGCCGAAAATTCGACGTTGTCCTGAGTGCGCATGTGATAGGTACTGTGCATGGTCTTGTTCACAGAGAAAGACTATGTTCATTGTTCACAAAAATGTATCTTTGTGAGGAATTCACTCCCTTTTTCCCATCCCACAGCTGCGACTGTCTCCCGACCTACCCCGGCATCCCCCTCCCAGAGGCTGGCGCAGATTAGGCGGAGAAAGAAAAGGACACGGGATGACATGTTCTCAGAATTTATGGGCTGCTCCCGAGCCGAGGCGGCCCAGCAGACCCAGTGGAGGGAGAACATGTCGCAATACCAGCGATCACACAGCGAACGGGAGGAGAGGTGGCGGCAGGAAGACCAGCAGGCGACTCAAACGCTGCTTGGACTAATGAGGGAGCAAACGGACATGCTCCGGCGCTTTGTGGATGTTCTGCAGGACCGGAGGCAGGAGGACAGAGCCCCGCTGCAGTCTATCTCTAACCGCCCTCCCCCGCCACAAAGTCCCATACCCCCCTCACCCAAAGTCCCAAGAAGGAGGGGCGGCAGGGGCCGTGAAAACTGTCACTCCACCCCTGCAGACTGCTCAAGTACCAGAAGGCTCTCATTCCCAAAAATTTGATAAGTCCTTTCCTTCCCGCCTCACCCAAGCCCCCGTCCCAGTTTCATCCCCTAACTGTGTAGTTGCTAATAAAAAATACGTTTCTGTTAATTACTGTTTCCATCATGTTCTTTTAGAGGAGAGTGTGTTGAAGGGGGGGAAGGGGGTTGGTAATTGGAGAGGACAGTCACCTTTACCAGGGTACAGACATGGGGGCAGGTTCAGCAGAAGGTCACACACACATTGCAGTCACTATTCACCTTGGTCAGTCTGGGAGGTGGTTTTCATGTTCTGTGTGGTGGGGCTATGTGACTTTGTGGCGGGGGAGGGCGGTTAGAGATCTTATGCAGCAGTCCTTATCCTGGATCACAGAGCCACGCAGCAGGGGATCTGTAACCGTCCTCCCCTGCCACAAAGTCACATAGCCCCCACACACAGAGTCCCGAAAAGGAGGGGTGGCAGGCTCCGTTGAAACAACCAGTCCACCACTGCGGACCGCTCTAGGAGCAGGAGCCTCGAGTTTAGAAGCGTTCTTTCCATCACTACGCTCGCTCCCCACCACAGTCTGCGTCCCAGTTTCAACACTTTACCGCGAAATCCGTAATAAAGAAAACGGTGTTAATGAACAAAGTTCCATTTATTTTATTTTTAAACGTGTGTTGTAAGGGGGGGAACGGGGTGAACGGGGTATGTAACTGGAGAGGATAGTCAACATTAACTGGGTAAAGAAACGGGGGCAGGTTCAGCTTCTCTTTAAACAAACTTAATAGTCACAGGTTACCCTGCTCTCTGAGGAACCTAGCTTTCAAAGCCTCCCGGATGCACAGCGCGTCCCGCTGTGCTCTTCTAATCGCACGGCTGTCTGGCTGGGCGTAATCAGCAGCCAGGCTATTTGCCTCAACCTCCCACCTCGCCATAAACGTCTCCCCCTTGTTCTCACAGAGATTGTGGAGCACACAGCAAGCTGCAATAACAATGGGGATATTGGTTTCGCTGAGATCAGAGCGAGTCAGTAAGCTTCTCCATCTCCCCTTGAGACGTCCAAAAGCACACTCCACCACCATTCTGCACTTGCTCAGCCGGTAGTTGAAGAGTTCTTTTTCACTGTCCAGGGCACCTGTATAGGGCTTCATGAGCCAGGGCATTAGCGGGTAGGCTGGGTCCCCAAGGATCACTATAGGCATCTCCACATCCCCAACAGTTATTTTGTGGTCCGGGAAGTAAATACCTTCCTGCAGCCATCTAAACAGACCAGAGTTCCTGAAAACACGAGCGTCATGAACCTTGCCCGGCCATCCGACGTTGATGTTTGTAAAACGTCCCCTATGGTCCACCAGTGCTTGCAGCACCATTGAAAAGTAACCCTTTCTGTTAATGTACTGGCTGGCCTGGTGGTCCGGTCCCAGGATAGGGATGTGAGTTCCATCTATAGCCCCACCGCAGTTTGGGAATCCCATCGCGGCGAAGCCATCTATGATGACCTGCACGTTTCCCAGGGTCACTACCTTTGACAGCAGTAGCTCAACGATTGCGTTGGCTACTTGCATCACAGCAACCCCCATGGTAGATTTGCCCACGCCAAAGTGGTTCGCGACTGACCAGTAGCTGTCTGGCGTTGCAAGCTTCCAGAGGGCTATGGCCACTCGCTTCTGGACAGTCAGGGCTGCTCGCATCCGGGTGTCCTTGCGCTTCAGGGCAGGGGACAGCAACTCACAAAGTTCAAGGAAAGTTCCCTTACTCATCCTAAAATTTCGCAGCCACTGTGATTCATCCCGGACCTGCAGCACTATGCGGTCCCACCAGTCCGTGCTTGTTTCCCGGGCCCAGAATCGCCGTTTCACAGCATCAACATGACCCATTGCCACCATGATGTCCTCGGCGCGGGGTCCCGTGCTTTGTGACAGGTCTGTGCCACTCTCAGACTTCAGGTCCTCACCGAGCTGCCGTAGCCTCCTCGCCCGATTTCTCAGCATCTGACTCTGAAAAAGGTGGACGATAAGGTGCGAGGTGTTGACAATGGCCATAACTGCAGCAATGATCGCAGCGGGCTCCATGCTCGCAGTGCTGTGGCGTCCACGCTGTCACTCACCAGAAAAGTGCGCGAACTGATTGCCCGCTGGCGTTTTAAGGGAGGGAGGGCGGGAGTGACGGTTGAATGACGACAGTTACCCCAAACCACCCTCGACACATTTTTTGCCCCAGCAGGCATTGGGGGCTCGACCCAGAATTCCAATGGGCAGCGGGGACTGCGGGAACTGTGGGATAGCTGCCCACAGTGCACCGCTTCCAATGTCGACGCTTGCCCCGTTAGTGTGGACTCACAAAGTCGAATTACTGTCCTTAGTGTGGATACACATGTTCGACTTTGTAATATCGGTTCCACAAATTCGATTTAAGTAAAATCGAACTACTCTCGTTGTGTAGACATACCCTAAGATATGCATTAGTCTCCTTATGTTATGCATAGAGAGAGATAGGTGCCTGAGGATGAGACCCACCATAGCCACCACACTAGGTAAGGTACAACCTAAACTAGACAATTTGACTTGCTAAGGAAAGGGGGGTGCCCAAACCCTGCCCCCTCACAGATTTAGGCGCCTGAGTCCAGGCTTCAGGGTCCAGTCTCCTTACTTCAATAACTAATTATTTATCCAAAGTGGAACAGCTTCAGCAGGAGAGATTGATGGAGCCCCACATCAGATATCCCATTGCCAGTGGTTAGGGCACTCTTCACAGAGAGGAGGTGTCCTTATTTAAATCCTTTCTCCCATCAAGCTGAGGGGGATTGAAATGGGTCCCCCACACCCCAGATGAGTGCTCAGATCACTGAAAGTTATAAGGTGGGCAGTAATGGCGATTTGAATGAGGTCTGATCTTTTAGGTGGGCTCTGAGCACATATACAAGATAGGGCCCTGCAGAAAAAGAATAGGTGTTCCTCTGGTTCATGAACTGTGTTAGGGCTCAGGCAGCAGATAGCAGTATGTAGATCTAGAGGCAGAAACACAGGCACCTAGGGAACTTTACTGGGAAAAAATAGGTGCCCAGAGAATTTAGGTGCCCATTAGGTAGCAGCAGAGTAGATTTTGTAGATCACAGTGGTGTCTAAATCTGGACTTAGGTACCCAAATCCCTTTGTGGAACTGGTCTGTTGTCCTGGGGTTGTCAGGCAGGGGGAGTCCTCTATTTTTTCTATGGTCTCCTCTCCTCCCTCATTCTTTCTGACAGCTCAACATTCAGCCTAGCCCTTGAACAGTATTGCTGCCAATTCCTTTTGATACCTTCTCACTCAATGTGAGTCTGGCAGAGCTAGCTTTCTGTCATATGCTATTTACATGGGTAGAGGGACTGTTCCCTCTACCCATGTAAATAGCATATGACAGAAAGCTAGCTCTGCCAGACTCACATAGAGTGAGAAGGGATCTACCAGTTGAAATCTGATGAGGTTCAACAAGGACAAGTGCAGAGTCCTTCACTTAGGCCGGAAGAATCCCATGCACTGCTCCAGGCTGGGGACCAACTGGATAAGCGGCAGTTCTGCAGAAAAGGACCTGGGGATTACAGTGAACGAGAAGCTGGATATCAGTCAACAGTGTGCCCTTGTTGCCAAGAAGGCCAACGGCATATTGGGCTGCATTAGTAGGAGCATTGCCAGCAGATTGAGGGAAGTGATTATTCCCCTCTATTCGGCACTGGTGAGGCCACATCTGGAGTATTGCATCCAGTTTTGGGCCCCCACCCTCCACTACAGAAAGGATGTGGACAAATTGGAGAGTCCAGTGGAGGGCAACGGAAATGATTAGGGGGCTGGGGCACATGACTTACAAGGAGAGGCTGAGGGAACTGGGGTTATTTAGTCTGCAGAAGAGAAGAGTGAGGGGGGATTTGATAGCAGCCTTCAACTACCTGAAGGGGGGTTCCAAAGAGTATTGAGCTAGGCTGTTCTCAGTGGTGGCAGATGACAGAACAAGAAGCAATGGTCTCAAGTTGCAGTGTGGGAGGTTTAGGTTGGATATTAGGGAATACTATTTCACTAGGAGGGTGGTGAAGCACTGGAATGGGCTACCTCAGGAGGTGGTGGAATCTCCATCCTTAGAGGTTTTTAAGGCCCAGCTTGACAAAGCCCTGGCTGGGATGATTTAGTTGGGGTTGGTCCTGCTTTGAGCAGTGGGTTGGACTAGATGACCTCCAGACGTCTCTTCCAATCCTAATCTTCTATGAGTCTATGAATTGTTCTAGTACATACAGGGAGCAATGCAGTGATCAACACACTGAGGTTTAGGCTTAGAACTCCTGCTGAGAGCTCTGAGGAAAATATTACCTTTTTATAATTTCTGTGGGCTACATGGGGGGACCACTGGCATTAACCTCATAACCCCAAAACACGAGACCATACAGAGAGTCTTTTATGGGGCTGCTGCTTGGAATGGGGGAGGAGTCGGGGAGCTGCTGCTCAGAGGGGAGTCTGGGGGACTGCTGCTCAGTGCGGGGGGGGGGGGGCAGTCCAGGGGGCCAGCTGCACCAGCTGTCAGGGCCCAGTGAACTGCAGCTGCTCCCACTGCTCCGGGACTGCTGCTCAGGCAGTTCCCAGGGCCAGCCACACCGGCCGCTGCTTGGGTGGTTCCCAGGACCACCCGACCAGTGACCGGTGTGGCTGGCCCCAGGGCCGCTCCAGCAGTGGCCGGAGCGGCTTTCCCTGGAGCTGCCTGAGCAGCGGTTCCGAGACCAGCTGCTTGGGCCGCCCTGGGGTCAACCACACTGGCTGCTGCAGAAATCACAGAGGTTGTGCATGACAGACATGGAGCCCTAATTATTATACCCACCAGATACAATGATTTATCCAAATATCATTACTGTGGAAACCAATGGAAACCAATGGGATGTAGGTTTGACCATCATAAATGACCTAAACTGTATCATTACTGAGAAATGTGCATATTCAGAATTAGCGTTTTGATGCATTCTCTTTTGGTCATAGATGATACAGACAACCTATATGGTTAGACTCATCTGGGCAGGAACTGTGTCTATGTCTATTTGTGTGTGATTAGGAAACAGTGTCTCCCACCTAGTGGTTAGCGCCCAAGGCAGCAGTTCCAGCTAATGGGTGCAGTTCAGAGGCAGTGTAAGGGAACCCAGGCCCACCCTACTCCATCTGACCCAGGTTCTGATCCTGGGCCCTGGGAGGCTGGTTCAGCTTCACTTACCCTACAGTGCCTTGCAACAGCCTCAAGTCAGCTTCCCTGGGTCACTTCCTATTTTCCTCTGCATCCCATCCCTATGGGACACCGCTTTCAGGGCTTCCTGCTGTGGTCCAGGTTCCTGGAAGCTGCAGCTTGTCTGTTTCCCAACCTGGTGTGGTCTTAAGGTCTCGCACAGACCGGAGCTCTCAGAGCATGTCCTCCTTTCTACCCCGCCAACCCCCAACTGAACTGTCTGGCTGTTTTTTAAACCCTGTCTCCAGCCAGAGCATGCTTGGCATGGGTGGAAGGGCCTGGCTTCCTGAGTTGCTTCTTAACTCCTTCCTGTCCAGTGCGAGGGTTTGTACAACCCATTACAGGGTGCTACCTTAATTCAGATAATACTAGTGGTTGTGGCTTGATATCATTCCAATACTCAGGGATAGAATACAAGCCTATAATATATAGGTATATCCTTTATATTACACTTATGCCAAGAAACTAATTCCACTTGTAATTCTCAATTTGCATGGAGGAGACTACTTTCAATGCAGTGCAATACAAGTTTCAATATATACTTTAAATGGAGATGTTCTATCTCCTAGAACTGGAAGGGACCTTGAAAGGTCATCGAGTCCAGCCCCCTGCCTTCACTAGCAGGACCAAGTACTGATTTTTTGCCCTAGATCCCTAAGTGACCCTCTCAAGGATTGAACTCACAACCCTGGGTTTAGCAGGCCAATGCTCAAAGCACTGAGCTATCCCTCCCCACAGCTTGACTGTGATATGCTTCCCCTACTGGGGCTTCTGCAGAGATTGTATTGCATTGTATCAAATCATGAAAGTAGAGTTTTTACTAATGTCAGCCAAAGGGATTTTTTTGAATCTGCTGTTATTAATGGAATGAGTTTATAAATATACAGTTTTTGTTGTCCATGAAGTGGGTAATCTGATTTAGTAACAGGATAAATTTGTACAGATTTGTAAATTGAATGAGATTACATGGAGAGATTCCCTTATGTTGATTTTGGTTTTCTAAAATTCTACTGTGTGCTGTGGTAACATAGACATTGGTTTTAAGAATTTAGTCGTTTCCTTGGAAGAAAATATTCAGACTTCGCACCTGAATTCTGCTATTTAATATTTACACTCAGTTACTATCTGGATGTCTTGCAATGCTTCTTGCTTATATTTTTCAATAATCTGACAACCTGGGTATCTACACTACGCCTATCACCATGGTGTCTGTTTGACTAATGGGATTCTAATCTCTACTGCTCAAACACTTGATGCAGGAAGCAAGAAAGATATAACTGATTATTTAGCTGTAATGAGGTGATGATATCAGATGAAACACAAAGCAGGGGGTAACTGCACTGACAGGAGTGGAAGGGGATAAAGGGACATGGACAAAGGACAAGTCAAGTAGAAATGAATATTTCTGGTATGCAAAGGAGGGTCTCTCTTGAAGGCTTCAGAAACACCAAAAGGAACAAATGTCCCTTTTTAGATTTTTTTGGCCTCAATCTCTATACTTCTGTTGTAAGAGATATCTCAGAGCCCATAGCTGGGCTATGGGCTCTATGAAGTTAGTGACTGCATTTTGGGCATATAACTGCTTGTGCCCGTGTTGCGGTGCAGACAATTTTAATTGCAGGCATCCGGGATCAGTTGATACATTGCCCAACCTAGCTAGTTTGTTAATCAATACTGTGGAGAGGATATTGTTACAGTATCCAGAGGTGAAAGTAAGCCGGTCCGGTCCGGTATGGCATACCGGCAAGAGCCAGTATGCCGTGCCGGACTGCACCGGCTTCCCGGAGGGGAGCCCAGAGCCCTTTAAATCCCGCCCGCAGCTCCGGTAGCCGGGCTGGGGCCGGGATTTAAAGGGCTCGGAGCTCCGTGGTGGCCAGAGCCCCGGGCCCTTTAATT
Source organism: Emys orbicularis (assembly GCF_028017835.1). NCBI lineage: Eukaryota > Metazoa > Chordata > Testudines > Emydidae > Emys > Emys orbicularis. Next base: position 95,245,708 of record NC_088685.1, on the reverse strand, counting down.
TGCCACTGAGCCCCGGGGGCTTCCAGCCACCTCTGCAGCTGGGAGCCCCGGGTTGATTTAAAGGCCCTGGGGCTCCCAGCCACAGCTGGTGCTCCAGGGCCTTTAAATCTTGAGAGGCCCTGCCTCTTCCGGTTGAGGCCACGCCTCTTCCGGATGAGGCCACGCCCCCTCAGGACTCCGGCAGTACCGGTAAATCCTGTAAATTACTTTCACCCCTGACAGCATCTGATGTAAAATCTACTGTCTGACACTATAATAGAAACATCACAGAATGGATTTCTGCATATAATATGATTTGATGACTATTTCCCCCAGTTGGTCAGTGAAGAGAGTTTAAATCATATATTAACCAGTTCATCAGTATCCCATTAACTAAGCATCACTTTCCCTCTTCCAGGAAGTACACCTGGCAGCATCATGGCAGCATCATGTTAACTCTTTGAACTCTGTTGAAAGGGTTGTACTGTTAAGAAGCAAAGACTGTTTGAAGAGCGGCGTAGTGCAAATAGACAATTCAAACAGGACTCTGAGCCATCAATCAGAAATTCTCTTTGCTCTTTGATCAAGGGTAAAGTTCACAATGCCATCCCACTGCCTTGTTGACAGGATTGATTTCACCATAAACTATGTTTAAGAGGTGCAATCAGAAGCAGTACTAATATACAGTTTCTTTGAATGTATGAGGTCATCAATACAAAGCATAATGTTGCTGAGTATAAATATTGTCACTTTTACAGCACAGCAAGAGAACAGTTTACAAAAACAGGAATGTCCAAACAAAACTGGGAGGAAGCGTTCAGTCTACAAGATGGCTTGTGATTAATTTAAGTAGTTTTATGTGCTTTCTTTCTTCCTTTCCAAAAGAAGCCTTCAGCAGGTTTAATTTATCCTGATGAAAACAAGTGTGCTTAATAATAGCTCTTTCTTTGTGGAAGAACACGTCAGTCTCCTTGTCTACCTACAATGCAGAGAGCACAGGTTCAGTTTGATCCATGAGACCATTAACTACCATAATTAAGAGCTTATGTGCCTATGCATCCCCAGATCCTAAAATTTCATTATGGGAAATGAAGGGTAGGAAATACATTTCAACATAGGAGGTTTTTTTTAGCCAAAACCCCAAATATCCCCCCCAAAAGTTTGTGTATCTTGAAAACATGAATCTGGACCCAGATCTGAATTTTACAAGATGTCCCTCAAAAATGGGCAAAACAAAACCGCAGAGTCAAACCCATTCAAATTTTAGAGCTTTTGAAATCTGGATCCACATTTTATAGTTTGAGCCAAGATCTAGTTTTGCCATCTCTTGAACTTTTAAATCTGTTAAAATGTTCCTTAGATATAGTATGAGACCAAAGCAGTTCTGATAACCCTGCTTCTGGCTTGAGGCTAGGCAACAGTTGCCTATTTAATCTTTATTAAAAGCAAATTTTCAGAGTGACCCCACAAAGGGCACAATAAGGCATTGTAAATCCTACACAGTAAGCAGTGAACAGACTTAACTGCACTGCATTGACACAATCTGAGGATAGCAAAAGAAGGCAAATTATATGACTCCAATTCTGTCTGCTATATGAAACTATGGGTATGTCTACACTACGAGAGTAGTTCGATTTTAGTTAAATCGAATATGTGGAATCGATATTACAAAGTCGAACGTGTGTGTCCACACTAAGGACAGTAATTCGACTTTGTCAGTCCACACTAACGGGGCAAGCGTCGACATTGGAAGCGGTGCACTGTGGGCAGCTATCCCACAGTTCCCGCAGTCCCCGCTGCCCATTGGAATTCTGGGTCGAGCCGCCATTGCCTTCTGGGTAAAAAAATGTGTCGAGGGTGCTTTTGGGTAACTGTCGTCATCCAACCGTCACTCCCGCCCTCCCTCCCTGAAAGCGCCGGCGGGAAATCAGTTCGCGCACTTTTCTGGTCAGTGACAGCGCGGACGCCACAGCACTGCGAGCATGGATCCCGCTGTGACCATCGCTGCAGTTGTGGCCGTTGTCAACGCATCGCAGCTCATCATCGACCTTTCACTGAGGCAGATAGAGAGAAATCAGGCGAGGAGGCTACGGCACCGGGGTCAGGACCTGAACTCCGAGAGTAGCACACGCCTGTCTGAAACCACGACACCCAGTGCCGAGGACATCACGGTGGCAATGGGTCTTGTGGATACTGTGGAACGGCGATTCTGGGCCCGTGAAACAAGCACGGACTGGTGGGACCGCATAGTGCTTCAGGTCTGGGATGAATCCCAGTGGCTGCGAAACTTTCGCATGCGGAAGGGGACTTTCCTCGAACTTTGTGAGTTGCTGTCCCCTGCCCTGAAGCGCAAGGACACCCGGATGCGAGCAGCCCTGACTGTCCAGAAGCGAGTGGCCATAGCCCTCTGGAAGCTTGCAACGCCGGACAGCTACCGGTCAGTCGCGAACCAGTTTGGCGTGGGCAAGTCTACCGTGGGGGTTGTTGTCATGCAAGTAGCCAAGGCAATCGTGAAGGTACTGCTGTCAAAGGTAGTGACCCTGGGAAACGCGCAGGCCATCATAGATGGCTTCGCCGCGATGGGATTCCCAAACTGCGGTGGGGCTATAGATGGGACTCACATCCCTATCCTGGGACCGGACCACCAGGCCAGCCAGTACATCAACCGAAAGGGCTACTTTTCAATGGTGCTGCAAGCACTGGTGGACCATAAGGGACGTTTTACTAACATCAACGTTGGATGGCCGGGCAAGGTTCATGACGCTCGCGTGTTCAGGAACTCTGGTCTGTTTAGAAGGCTGCAGGAAGGTATTTACTTCCCGGACCACAAAATAACTCTTGGGGATGTGGAGATGCCTACAGTGATCCTCGGGGACCCAGCATACCCGCTAATGCCCTGGCTCATGAAGCCCTATACTGGCGCCCTGGACACAGAAAAAGAACTGTTCAACTACCGGCTCAGCAAGTGCAGAATGGTGGTGGAGTGTGCTTTTGGCCGTCTCAAGGGGAGATGGAGAAGCTTACTGACTCGCTGTGATCTCAGCGAAACCAATATCCCCATTGTTATTGCAGCTTGCTGTGTGCTCCACAATCTCTGTGAGAGCAAGGGGGAGACCTTTATGGTGGGGTGGGAGGTTGAGGCAAATCGCCTGGCTGCTGATTACTCCCAGCCAGACAGCCGGGAGATTAGAAGAGCCCAGCGGGACGCACTGTGCATCCGGGAGGCTTTGAAAGACAGTTTCCAGACTGAGCAGGGTCACCAGTGAATTTTAAGTTTGTGGACTCAGAACCTGAACTTGCCACCGTTTCTTTACCCAGTTACCGTTGACTATCCTCTCCAGTTACATACCCCCTTCACCCCCTTCCCAAAAAATAAAATCTGTTCTGTTTTGTTAATGAACACCGTTGTCTTTATTACTGTTTTTGCGGGAATGTTTTAAACCTGGGACGCAGACTGTGGCGGGGTGCGGGTTTACTGTTGTGATGCAAATGATGCTTCTAAACTCCAGGAATGACGGGTTCCGCAGCGGTGGACTGGTTGTTTCAACAGAGCCTGCCAGCCCTCCTGGGCGGGACAGCGTGTATGTGTCGGCTATGTGACTGTCTGGCAGGGGGAGGAGGGTTACAGCTCCCCTGCTGCGGGGCTCTGTGATGCATTAGATCTGTAACTGCCCTCCCCCGCCACAAAGTCACAGAGCAACCCCCCCCCCCCAGAACACGAAAACCACCTCCCAGATTGAACAGGGTCACTAGTCACTGCACTGGGTATGTGTCCTGATCCTGGACCTGACCCCGCCTCTGTACCCTGGTAAAGGTGACTGTCCTGTCCAATTACCATGCCCCTTCCCCTCGTTCAGACATACTCTCCTCCAAAATAAAATCATGGAAACAGTAATTAACAGCAACGAATATTTTATTATGAACCAGACATGAAACGTGGGGGTTGAAACTTGCACGGGGGCTTCTGTGAGGTGTGTAGGAAAGGACTTTTAAAATTTTGGGGAATGAGAGCCTTCTAGTGCTAGAGCAGTCTGCAGGGGTTGACTGAAAGTTTTAACGGCCCTTGCCGCCCCTCCTTCTTTGTACTTTGGGTGAGGGGGGTGTGGGACTTGGTGGCGGGGGAGGGCGGTTAGAGATAGACTGCAGCGGGGCTCTGTCCTCCTGCCTCCGGTCTTGCAGAACATCCACAAGGCGCCGGAGCGTGTCCGTTTGCTCCCTCAGAAGTCCAAGCAGCTTTTCAGTAGCCTGCTGGTCCTCCTGACGCCACCTCTCCTCCCGTTCCATGACTGCTCGGTGCATTTGGGACAAGTTCTCCCTCCACTGTGTCTGCTGGGCTGCCTGGGCTCGGGAACAGCTCATTAGTTCTGAGAACATGTCCTCCCGCGTCTTCTTCTTCCTCCTCCTAATCTGCGCTAGCCTCTGGGAGTGTGCTGACAGGCTGGGTTGGGAGACAGTCGCAGATGTGTCTGTGTGAATGGGAAAAATGGAGTGAATTCCTGAGACAGATAAATGAAGTTGTGTACAAAGAACCTAGTCTTTCTCTGTGAACAAGACCATGCACTGCACCTCTCACATGCGCACTCAGGACAAGGTCGAATTTTCGGCCATCGCCTTCAGTGCCTGGGGTCCTGCAGTGGTCTTGCAGTTATCTGAGAAGCGTGGCAGGACACCTGAACTTCTGTAGCGTGCAATCATGGTAAGCCGTAGACTTCTGGCTGCTTAAAACTGTACTAGTAGCACTGGCCTCCTTTCACATTGAAAGCAATGCCAGTCTCTGCTGCCAGCAATCAGGACAGCATGAACTATGCCCCTGTCCCACCCCCTCGCGGCTGTTCCAGGGAAAGATCCCTGTATGCTGCCCCTCTCCCTCCACCGCGTGGCTGTAAAGCAGTCCCAATACTAACATTCCCCTCCCTAATTCAAAGCAGGGCGTAATGAGCGACATCACCCTGCTGAGGATCTCGGAGTCCCAGAGGGAAAGGATGTTTCGAGAAAGCCTTCAGAAACCAGGGCCGTTTGCCGCTATGCTCTGCAGGGCGATGATACCAGACTATCTGATGGTGTCGTGGCGCGGTAACGTGTCCTACCACGGAGGGCCCACTAAGATCGCCCTACCCAGGAACCTGATGAACAGGCTGGAAATGTACCTTCTTGAGACCTACGAGGAGTTCTCCTATGAGGATTTCGCCTCCATCCCCGGCCATATTGACCGGATTTTCGCGTAGGTGCACTGGGACTAAAGAGTGGAGCGTCTTGGGCAGCATAATCATGACTTACCGGACATTGTAAAAAAAATTTTAAATACTTGGGACTAAATTGTGAAGAGCCTAAGGCAGACAAATCATGAAAAACCCTTTGTTACGATTGTAAATATTCCAGTTTTTTTGCAGATAATTGTTTACATGTTTAAGCACTTGAATAAACAGCCATTGTTAATATTATAAATATTCCAGTTCTTGTAAAAATAAATGTTTAGATATTTAAAGCACTCACTGCTTGATCCTTCCCCTGATTCTGTCTCCGGGGTAAGGGATGGGGACGGTTGGTAGGGGATCTCGGTAAGGGTGATGAAGAGCTCCTGGCTGTCGGGGAAATCAGCGGTGCCAGCGCTGTCGACTGCCTCGTCCTCCTCATCTCCTTCTTCATCTTCCCCGTCCGCTAACATGTCCGACGAGGAACCTGCCGCGGACAATATCCCATCCTCAGAGTCCACGGTCAGTGGTGGGGTAGTGGTGGCGGCCGCACCTAGGATGGAATGCAGTGCCTCGTAGAAACGGGATGTGTGGGGATGGGATCCGGAGCGTCCGTTTGCCTCTTTGGTTTTTTGGTAGCCTTGTCTCAGCTCCTTGATTTTCACGCGGCACTGCGTTGCATCCCGGCTGTATCCTCTCTCTGCCATGGCTTTAGAGATCTTCTCGTAGATCTTTGCATTCCGTCTTTTGGAGCGCAGCTCTGAAAGCACGGACTCATCGCCCCACACAGCGATGAGATCCAAGACTTCCCGATCAGTCCATGCTGGGGCCCTCCTTCTATTAGATTGCATGGCCATCTCTGCTGGAGAGCTCTGCATCGTTGCCAGTGCTGCTGAGCTCGCCACGCTGTCCAAACAGGGAATGAGATTCAAAGTGCTCAGACAGGAAAAGGAATTCAAATTTTCCCGGGGCTTTTCCTGTGTGGCTGATCAGAGCATCCAAGCTCGGACTGCTGTCCAGAGCGTCAACAGAGTGGTGCACTGTGGGATAGCTCCCGGAGCTATTACCGTCGATTTCCATCCACACCTAGCCTAATTCGATATGGCCATTTCGAATTTAGCGCTACTCCTCTCGTTTTGGAGGAGTACAGAAGTCGAATTTAAGAGAGCTCTATGTCGAACTAAATAGCTTCGTGGTGTGGACGGGTGCAGGGTTAATTCGATGTAACGGCGCTAAATTCGACATAAAAGCCTAGTGTAGACCAGGCCTAAGGCAAAACATTTTTTATATTCACTTACAATTCTCAAGTAACTTAGTATTGGCTTTGAACTGTTCTATTGCCTCATGCTGTATTTACTTGAATAAGACTTTATAATATTGTCACTGTACTGGCATTATACAGGAGATAATACCTTGATATTTAAGTTACCTGAAGACAGGTCAATGACAAATCAAAGACCGTCATCTGAGAGGGAGGTCTTTATTTAATAGCTCAAATACTGACACTGGGCCTGATCCAAAGCCCACTGAAGTCAATGGGAAGACTCCAACTGACTTCAGTGTGCTTTGGGTCAAGCCAGTTATTAACGTTGAGGGCAGGACCCCAAGTCTCCTCTTTGTCCCATTGTCACCTTAAGCACCTTACACACTACTGCAATAATTTTTGTACAAGATATGCCTTTGAGGTAACATTTGAAAATTACCACCACACTGGTCAATAATATCATTGTAAAATATATGTAACAATGCTTCACGTGAAATTATGGATATTCAGTAATTTCATGCTTTAAAGTCTGTGACTAAAAGGGTTTAAACCAGGTGTGTCAGGGGAGTTGATAAATAGGTTTTCTCCAGACCAAGGAAAGAGGCCAATACCTCAAACCAGGCATGGCCCAAATTCAATTGGAAATTGCAGCAGGGAGAGATAATTTGCATAGTAGCAACCACCAGTGGAGGGGGGCAGTGGAGAGAGATCAGCATGGAGCCTTATCTTCCAGACCTCATGGCTCCTTTACTTAGCATGACCTAATTAACTTTATCTGGAGGTATCCTTCAGAAGAATACATTTCAAAGGTTCACTGATCTGTGAAGGGGTCCTTTGACCCTCTCTAACTTATCTTTCATCTAAGATGACAAAGGAACCAAGCACTTGAATTTTGTGGGAGATCCCGACCAAGGGGGTGGTCCGCCATCTTGCTCGAAGGAAGTGTGGTAAGAATTTTACCTTGAACCAAGATTGTAGTTCTGTTAAGTCTTAGTCATTAGAAAATGTTTTTCACTTTTATTTGCTTGTAACCATTTCTGACTTTATCCCTTGCACTGGCAGACACTTAAAATCCTCTCTCTTTTTGTTAATAAACTTGTTTTACTTTTAATCTAAACAAATCCACTGCTGTGTTTGAATTGAATTGACTGTTAACCTCAGTTAAAGCAACAAACTGCTGTGTTTTTGTCGCTTTAAAGGAGCAATGGACCTTATTACTTCTCTGAACATGCCAGGAGAGGGCTGGACATTTCAGGGAAGATAGTTTGGGGGAAATTCAGGACTGGGAGTGTGTAAGGGGTCACTTGACTAGAGGTAATCAAGGCTTGTGGAGACCAGAGTGTGGTTGTGGTGTAACAACCAGGCTGCTGGAGTCAGAGCTGCTGAACCAGGGATGCTTATCACACTGACACTCGGTGCACGCTTGTGTGCTGCTTGGAAGCATCTAGAAAAGGACATATAGCAGCAGAGCATTTTAAGTTAACCAGGGTTACAGGACAAGCAGGGTCGCACCCCAAAGGTGACACTCATGCAGTGCTGAGCACACTGTTGGAGACTGACAAATAATCAGAAATTATCCCCAACCAGCATAAACAAGGGTCACTTCAAAATAAAATGTATGGAGTAGCATTAACCCCACTGTCTAAGCTACTTTTGAAACATTTATGTTACTGTGACACAAGGAAAACACGGTCTTAAAGAAAATAAATTTACAATTAAATTTTAAATATATTTTTCTAACACTAAGTTCAATGGCATGAAGGGTGCTGTATCTTTTAAGCTACCCTTGAAGTTAGTGTTTATACCCGCTAAAACTGCAAGCCTCAGTCTAATTAGTTCTGCCATCAATCACTGAGAAATTGAAGGCATGTCTCAGTTCACTCCCTTTGCTTCACTCTACAACTAATCAGGGTATAAAGTTCTTGTGCTGACCAAAACTATTACAGTAAAACCTAATTCTGCAGCATTAGGATAAAGACATGAAATAGTTACTCCCAGCTGTATGACAATGACACTTGCAGGCATCATATTAAAGATTTGAAGCAGGAGAGGGAATATTTTTTTAAATTGGAAGCAAATACACATTTCTATTGCCACAAGAAATATCCACATTACCAACAAGTGCTCCACAGTCACCACCTTGCAAAATCGTACAATAAGTCTGTTCTCCAATTGTAAAGCACGTGCAGCTTCCATCAATGGTCATGGGAATTGCATGCCTGAATGGAAAAATAGACCCCTTTTGTATGTTTTATTGTTTTACTTTGAACGTCTCACACCCTTGCAGTCTTCTATAGGGAACATTATAATAAATTTCTTCCCTCCATGCCCTGCCCCCAAAAGAGACAATGTGGGGAGAGGGGAAAGAACCAAAAAGATTTCTTCAAAATTTTAACCATTCTACTAGATGAGCTAGACTTCCTTTTCTATATATTTATTGAATTGTTTTTACTCCTTTCCTTTTTAGAGTGTGTGCTTTATTTAATGTTTCTTAATTGTGTAAAGGTGTTTATTTGAAAGGCACAAGACCACATGAAAGCTGCTAACGTAAGAAGAAAGCTAATGAAATACAAAGTACACCAGTTATCATATTAGCTCCCTCGTTCTTTGAGCTAAATGCTCGTGTTCTCTTTGGCAAGGCTTAACTACCAGAGACCAAGGTCAATGGAAAGATCTGTTTTGCTTTCCTTCCCCAACTTTGGCTTTTGTAAGTCATATTTACAGAAACAGAGCATCTGTTACATAAATTAAACTCCTTTCATAAGAGAAAAGCTTGGAAAAGCTTGCTGTGTTATTTACATTCAGCTAGATACTGATTCCTCCATTTAATTGGTGTTTCTTTCTTCTATTTTTTTTTAAAGAAGTTCTCTTCATGAAAATTTTGCAGTAAAATACAAAACACCCCAAACAAATCCAAATGATTGCCTGCATTATTCTAGCCTTAGTCTAAATACATAATGAAGTGATCCTTTCATGCATGCAACCATGGGATACAAAAACGTGAATGGATTGAACAATTTTCTGTGCATAAATCCTGAAAGAATATAGCAGCACACAAACTTCACCATTCAGCCTTTGCTAATGTCTCTGCTGTCATGTGGACATCTCTTAACCCATCTATTGTTAGAAAATAGAATATAATTAACAAGTTTAACATTAAGTAGCTATAAATGGAACAATTCAGAAACTACAATAAGTGGATACCTAAAGTTAATCCCCTGGTTTTGGAAAGTGGAGACATATTTGCTCAGTTTGAAAACATCAATGCTTGCCTAGATATATCAAATAAGTAATACATTTTAATAGTAAAAGTCATGTCTCACCTTGGCTTCTACTATTTCTATTTCAACTGAAAGGGTTTCTGGTATCATTTCTCTTAGCATTTCTAGGGACAAAACGTGACCTTTCCTCTCCTCAATCATATGTACATGTCTGTCTTTTTCCATTACATTGGCTGACAGCCAAAGTCATAGTTACAGTATATTTGCTTCCCAAGATACTTAATTTTTGCTCAGGACCACGTAAAATGTAATTCTTTGTCTCAGACATTGGAGCAGATGCATAGCTATATAAACTGGCTTAGCTCCTTTGACTTCAGTTACGCCAGTGAGGGGTGATCTGGCCCCCTTTTTTACAGAAAGTTGTGAGACTTTGAAGAGTCAAAGGCACCCTGCCATATTTGGAAAAAAAAAATCCTTGCTTCTTTGGCAACTGAATCCTAATTTCACTATAAAAAACATCAAAAGATGCCTCTGAGGAAAGTCACTTCCAAGCATCTATATGTTGCACATAGCTAGATTCTTGAACAGTAGTTCAAAGTGTCTGTAGGCTGGTGCAAGGTTATTTTCCTTAGTTGAAAGCCTTCTTCTAAAGAACTTTCATTTGCATTTTTGGCTACAGTTTTGGGCCACCAGAGAAAACTAATCACATAGTGGAGGATTTTTAGTAATCTATTCCTATGGATTACCATCTATTGGTGCCATAGGAGAGCTCAAAAAGCCCTGATTAGTTTCTAACATGAGTCTAGGTGGCTGTTCATAGCTGGACCTTATATAGCCAGCCATATTATTAGTCAGTCAAATGAGTTTAATTCCAAAATATGTAATAGTTTGTTCACTGGCACTAGCTGTTTCGAGGAAGGACTGAAGGACAGAAAAAGGCTACTAGGATGATCCGAAGAATGGAAAACCTACCTTATGAGAGGAGACAAAAAGCTTGGCTTGTTTAGCCTAAACAAAAGAAGGCAGAGGGAAGATATGATTGCTCTCTATAAATACATCAGAGAGATAAATACCAGGGAGGGAGATGAGTTATTTAAGTAAAGTGCCAATGTGGACACAAGAACAAATGGATATAAACTGTCCCTCAACAAGTTTAGGCTTGAAATTAGGCAAAGGTCCCTAACCAGAGGAGTGAACTTCTGGAATAGCCATCCAAGGGGAGCAATGGTGGGGGGGGGGGGAAACCAACTGGCATCAAGACTGAGCTTGATAAGTTTATGGCAGAGATAAGATGGGACTGCCTATGATGGCATGTGACTCATCAGCAACTGCCAGTAGCAAAAATCTCCAACGGCTGGAGATAGGACAATAGATGGGAAGGGCTCTGAGTTACTACAGAGAATTATTTCCCAGGTGTCTGGCCGATGGGGCTTGCCCACAGGCTCAGGGTCTACCCAATTGCCATATTTGGGATCAAGAAGGAATTTTCCCCTGGGTCAGATTGGCAGACACCTGGGGGTGGGGGGGTTGCTTTTCTCTGCAGCATGGGGCCTGGGTAACTTTCAGGCTGTAAATGGTGAATTCTCTGTAACTTCAAGTCTTTTAACCATGATTTGAGGACTTCAATAACTCAACCAGAGGTTAGGGGTCTATTACAGGAGTGAGTGGGTGAGGTTCAGTGGCCTGCAATATGGAGGTCAGACTAGATGAGCACGTTGGTCCTTTCTAACCTTAAAGTCTACGAGTCTAACACTGCATGAAACTAAAGACACAAACAGATGAAGGGTAGAAGATGGGGATACAACATACAAGCAACTGTAGTATTGGCCCAGGTTTGTTAGTCATGTGGATTGTATTTGTTTTTTTTCACTGAGGCTAGAGGTGGGGAGGAAGGGAGTAGGAAAATGATAGAAGGGAAGAAGAATAGTCACAGCAGGATGGGATTTCAAGTCATCATAGCAACAGTGAGTCTTAAAGAGGGATCTGAAGGAGGATAAGGTGGTAGCTATTTGGGTTTTATCATGGAGATTTTCCTATGCAGAAGGGGAACATAGAAGAAGCAGAGAGGTCTTTAAGAGAGAAGCTGACTGGTGCATAGTAAAGGCTGGGAATGCTGGTGATGTGAAAGTGGGAGTCAATATCACAATAAATTACTAGGTCTTCCAGGTAGAATGAGGCTAAGTGATGAAGGGCCTTAACAAGATAAGGGTGAGAAGTTTCTATTTATTTCTCCTTTGTAAATCAATCACTATTAAAAAAAAGACAATCCAAACCAAACCGAAAACACACCTTCCTTCACCATTTCAGTGGGCCCAACAAGTGTTTTGTTTTCTCTTCTCTGGGTGTCCAGCGATGGTTGCACCATTTTCAGAACTTTGTTAATATTATAATAGATTATGCTCATTTGGTAGGATAGGACACCATGTCTCCTGAAACTGCTGAAAAACAAAATCGGGGTCCAATTCTGCAAACCGTCAGTCACACAATTAGTCCTTACTCTGGGGAAAAAATCCCACTGGTGCCAAAATCCTTATCTCCTTTAACAAATAGCTATTTTTCTGCCAGCTCTCCAGAGTTTAAATGAAGGATGGTCCGTCCTGTGGCTAATTGAAAGTGTTTGATTTTGGGGTCTTCAACAGATTTTGCATGTGACAGAGGAAGTTAACTTGCCCGTGCCTCTGTTTTCCCATCTGTAACATGTGAATGTTGAGAGGCAAACTTCATTGATATTTCTAATGACCTTTGAGATCCTGAAATGGAAAGTGCTATAGATGGGCAATGGATTATTACAGCGTGTTAGGTATTTGCAGCAGGTCATTTGCAGTAAGCTGAGGGGTTTGCTTATGATGAAAAGTTACTGCACCTGAGAAAAATGTCCAGCTGGAGAGTACCTGTTTACTTCATCTCTAAAAGCTTTTTGCACACTGCTGTTTGCCACAGCTGATGTTTCATCTTGTTTTTTAAAAAAAAGACATTTCTTCAGCAGTAACTTGAACATTATTGGAAAGAACAACTTCAGGTGCTATCTCAATAGTGGTAAGAGTGAGTGTATATATAGAAAACTGGCTTATTTTTATTAATGTTGTGATTAAATCCTGATATTCGGGACTTGCTCTTCCACAGGTGGTTAGATTTGGACCATGTCCTCTATGCCATCCTAGCCGAATACAAGACTATAAGCAGAGGGGGCAAGAGAAGAATACAATGGCTGAAATAAGGAAAATCTAGAATGCAACTTAACCAAAAAATACTTTTGCTACTTTTCATATGGGAATGTTTTCCAAAAACAGAATGTGTTTTATATGTTACCGAAAGTATGAGGAGTCCCTACATTATTAGTTAGTGAAAAGTATTAGTGCTATGGGAAATAATGTATTGTATACTCAGCAGCCTTAAAGAACTTTTGAATAGAGCAGGGCGGATAACTGATGTTTCAGTTCAGTGGCAGTTAAAACAAAACCAAAAAAATACATTTTTTGGTTCAGGTCAAAATGAATCTGAAATTTTTAAGAATATCTGGTCAATTGAAAGAGGCTGTTTTATGGGGAGTATTCAAAACTGGGTCTTTTGCATCTGAAGTGAGTGCTCTAACCACTGGGCTCCAGGTTATAAGCAGCAGCACTACCATTAGCACGTCCTCCTCCTTCTCTAGCCATTCTGTGACTGGCTGAAACTATTCAAGTCAAATTAATGAATAGTTTTGGGTTCACCAAAACTGCATTTTTCCTCAAATAAACTATCGGTTCAAAACTTTTTGCTCACCTCTATTTTAAATACTGCTGTAAATAGCTGTCAAAAACTGTTTCAAAGGCATTTGAGATCATTCAAGTTCTGCAGGAACATGTGACTCAACCAGTTGTTTTCGCAGGGAGAGAAATGAGAAGCTCTGCAATGCAAAAAAGTCTGGACAAAAGATTAGTTGTTCTGGACAAAAGATTAGTTGTTGACAAGGGGGTCAACAATCTATTTGCTCTGGACAAAAGATTAGTTGTTGACAAGGGGGTCAACAATAGTTCCCCACTTCTTTCTCCACTTAAGTCAGGCAGAGAACAGTTTGGCTGCTAGAGTAGACAGAATCATCTGTTTCCAGCACCCACTGCGGAAAGCGTGCTAGGCACATGATGGAACAAAGTTTCCACCACATTTTCTGCAAAAGAAAATTAAAACACTTTGTGCCTGTCTACTTCAGTAGCCAAATAATTTTCAACCCCAGTGGAAGAAGATAGGAAGAGAGACAGAGAAAGCCATTGCTGACACCTTTTGTCCACAATGGGTTTGTTCACATTGTGTAGATTAGGCCTACATCCCACTGCAGTTGCTGCAGGATATACAGGTGGGGTAGGAACTACTGGGAAAATGAAAAGGACATGGCTGAATCTATGTAAGTAACTCAACTATTGTGCCAAACGAAATTAAATTTCAGTTTATTGTATTTCTTAAGGGATAATAATCCTAAAATTGACCTGAAGCCATTCAGTGAGTGGAATGAAATGAACAGTGGGCCCCAGCTGTATAGTTCAGCTAGCAAGAGTGACTCCTGTGCTAAGAGAGTAGTGTGCCAACACTACTGAAAACTTGTTTTCCCTCTACTCTGGATCAGAAAATTTGTTATTTTCTTTCTCCTGAAGTTGCAGATGAAGTTGCCAAAAAACAACAACCCTCTAATAAAAGGTTATCACGATTGTCCTGTTCCTTAATACAACTACATGAAGATCAAGCTGGTGTGCGTGTACAGGGCCCAGTATACCTATTCATTTGTAAGCTCAATAGTAGCTAACTGTTGATCCTCAATAACACGGTTTTAAATTTTAATTCTCTTCCTAGATTCTTTTCAATATGGAAACATGTTACACTCCTGGGAGCACAGTCATGAAAAGGTTTTAGCTGGAACTAGAAGTTTGCAGATGACACCAAACTGGGAGGAGTGGTAGATACGCTGGAGGGTAGGGATAGGATACAGAGGGACCTAATCAAATTAGAGGATTGGGCCAAAAGAAATCTGATGAGGTTCAACAAGGACAAGTGCAGAGTCCTGCACTTAGGACGAAAGAATCCCATGCACTGCTACAGACTAGGGACCGAGTGGCTAGGCAGCAGTTCTGCAGAAAAGGACCTAGTGGTTACAGTGGATGAGAAGATGGATATGAGTCAACAGCGTGCCCTTGTTGCCAAGAAAGCTAACGGCATTTTGGGCTGTATAAGTAGGAGCATTGCCAGCAGATTGAGGGATGTGATCATTCCCCTCTATTTGGCATTGGTAAGGCCTCATCTGGAGTACTGTGTCCAGTTTTGGGCCCCACACTACAAGGAGGATGTGGAAAAATTGGAAAGAGTCCAGTGGAGGGCAAGGAAAATGATTAGGGGTCTGGAGCACATGATTTATGAGGAGAGGCGGAGGGAACTGGGATTATTTAGTCTGCAGAAGAGAAGAATGATGGGGGATTTGATAGCTGCTTTCAACTACCTGAAAGGGGGTTCCAAAGAGGATGGATCTAGGCTGTTCTCAGTGGTACCAGATGACAGAACAAGGAATAATGGTCTCAAGTTGCAGTGGGGGAGGTTTAGGTTGGATATTAGAAAAAACTTTTCCACTAGGAGGGTGGTGAAGCACTGGAATGGGTTACCTAGGGAGGTGGTGGAATCTCCTTCCTTAGGGGTTTTTAAGGTCAGGCTTGACAAAGCCCTGACTGGGATGAGTTAGTTGGGGATTGGTTCTGCTTTGAGCAGGAGGTTGGACTAGATGACCTCCAGAGGACCCTTCCAACCCTGAGATTCTATGATTCTATGAGAACTGTCTGGAAAATGCAAATAACTTCCTGCAAATTCCCCCTACCCCCCTTTTTGGAACAATTTTTCATACTGAACCAGAATGAAATGTCACAAACATGACATTTTTCCCAGGAAGGGATTTTTTTTTTTTTTTTGACAACTGAAATTGAATTTTTTGGCTTCCCAGTTGCTCACCACTTGTGAAATTGAAAAGAACCTTCCAGCCATCTGCCTGATCAGGACCCCCACTCATGATCTAGACAGCCCAATGCCTATCTTTCCATTTGTAAATCATTCGGAGGCTTAGGCAGGAGACAGGCATCCGGATGCCTATCCTGAGAGATCAGTGCAACCACATACCTAGAATGAGGTGGCTGTGCGCAGTCCCAGAGGCAAAAACATAGGTGCCCAGTAAGTTTAGGCACCTACAGGGTTAGGCAGCAGCCAAGCAAGAGTTTTGTGGATCACATCAGTGGTGCCTAAAACCAGGACTTATGTACCTAACTACCTTCATGGATCACACCCGGTGACTGGTCTCTCTCTCCTCCCCAAGCCCCCTTCCCCACTCTGTATCTGGATCAGTATTTTCATCCAAACATTGAGACTCTGACGCCTCTCTATTATTATCCGAAAACCAAAAACAGTTAAATAAGGTAAGTATTTCTTGTCATTTAACTTAACTATCACATTGAGAAAACCAAAACATTTGAAAGGAAATGAAAAGTTGAGACCATCATAAATATTATGTTGTCACATACCAAACAAGCACAGTTATATCAGACTATCCACACACACACTTTAAAAATATTAATTTTGACCCCTAGATTTTTGTGTGTGTAGTAGTTTGTGTGGTGGAGGGAGGGTTATTTATTTGTTTGTTATCTTGATCTTGGTACTGAAATGTGTTCCTTTAAGTAAATAGTAAATTTTAATTGTATTAATCAACAAAAAAACATTTTGGTAAAATGTGATATAATTGCTATTTCTTGACAGTGT
This sequence comes from Emys orbicularis, assembly GCF_028017835.1. Classification (NCBI taxonomy): domain Eukaryota; kingdom Metazoa; phylum Chordata; order Testudines; family Emydidae; genus Emys; species Emys orbicularis. Next base: position 95,229,287 of record NC_088685.1, on the reverse strand, counting down.
TGTATATGTACTTTAATATGAAAACTTGGTCAAAAGGGGAGACTTTTTTGTGTGCATCTTTATGTGTTCATATAGTGAGATGAAAGAATAGAATTACTTTGGGTAAGCGATAAGATTTCGATGAAACATGCATTTTCATATACTTCATAAAAACATGTGCATGCTGATTATAGGCCAGGTTCTGATACACTTTCTTGTATTGGGTAGCACATTACTCACTACATATCAATTCCACTGACTTTATGTATGATGGTATTATTCAGTGTGAGTAATGGTATCAGAATATAGATTTATTAGGTCCTTACCTATTAGATCCCTTGCTTTGAAAGCTGTAGATGTGTCAGTGATTTAGGCCCTAATTCAGGAAAGCCTTCCTAATCAGGCAGTATATGCATAAAGTTAAATATAGCTAGGGATGGCCTTAAACCCACACCTTCCTGAAGCAGGGCTTTAGTAGTAAGTATATCATCAAATAAAAATCTCAACTAGCTTTTTAAACAAACATTTTTGTTGTGGGAATTTCCATTAGAATACTCTTTTGTGCAAGTAAATAAAGAGTTTTTTTTTTTTAAATAAATGGGTCAGATGAGTCACCAGATTGTTAAATTGAGGGGTGAGAGGTACTAGTCAATCTAATAACAGTTCAACCAGGCCCCAGTTCAGCAAAGCATTTAACTACTTGCTTAACTTTACTAAAAACTCGAAGTCAATGGCATTACTCACGTGCTTAAAGTTAACGGATGCTAGATGAGGGAATAAACAGTTTCTCATAATCAACTCTCCTTTCTAGTCTCTTAGGTTTTTAATCAGTTATTTGTAATTCACCAACCACCTTTGCAGCAAGTCCCCCTTAAACAGATTTCCCCTTTTTTCCTGTACTTGAGTTATCTTAGTGCAAAAATTACAGTATCTGTTATAATTTTTATTTTGTTTGACAGGTTAGGTCAACAGACAGCAAGCTTTATAGCTGCTGCTGCTAAAACTGAAGTGTGAAAACACTGGCTCCAAAACATCAAGGGAAGAAAATTACCATTCTGACATTAATACATAGGTACCTGTATTCACTTCATGTCGATTTAACTGTGAATTAGAGGAAGGCTCAGTGCCATGGATCAGAGCCTCTTCAGGGATACTGCCTCTCTTTACGAGTTGGAATATATCTGCTGCTGCTAAAACAAGTTAGATCAGTGGTCCCCAACGTTTTTGTGGCCAGTAGCACATTCATGTTTTCAGAAGGGTGTGGTGGGCGCCAACAATTTTTCAAGGCTTATTTTGTATTTGTACATTAAATAATATGAAAATCATCATATTTAATATTACATAATATATGAATCCAGAGAGAAGAGAGAAGCCAGAGAGAAGCCGCGAGGACAGAGAACACCGGCGCCCGCAGCACCGGAGTACTCTGGCCCCAGCAGGCGCGGGGCCCCGGCTTCTCTTCCCTGCTGGGCACTAGGCGGGCCCCGCGCCTGCCGGGGACAGAGAACACCGGCACCCGCAGCCTGCAGCCCCGGAGTTCTCTGTCCCCAGCAGGCGTGGGGCCATGGCTTCTCTCCGGCTTAAGCCGCGGCCCCGCGCCTGCTAGGGACTGAGAACACCGGTGCCCGCAGCCTGAGTTCTCTGTCCCTGTCAGACATGGGGCCGTGGCTTCTCTCCCCTGCTGGGCACTAGGCAGGCGCACATAAATGCCCTGGCGGGCGCCATGGCACCCGCGGGCACCACGTTGGGGACCACTGAGTTAGACAATACCACGGTGTAGCTGGATCAGGTGAATATATGTACACATTCTAATGAGCTGGATTCTTCATTAGCAGTGGTTAGTGGGGATTGGGAGTAGTGAGAGAATCCCGACCCACCACATGTAGCAGCAGAATCAGAAAACTATCAACATAAGTTACATAGGAAATGGCATAAAGGTTAACCATTAACAGACAGGGATGAAGGAGTCAGTGTGAAGACCTCATGGCACAAAAGAACAGATTTTATAATTTTATTAAAGCTAATGTTAAATATATATAAATACATAGGTTGGGAAAAGCGTGTCTGTACATCTGGGTATAGTGCTTAGATTATCCACAAATACAAAGTTAGTTTTTAAAAGTCATATGATAAATAGCGTACATAATCAGCAATAACCCAAATTTAGGTGAAAAGATTTAACAGTTTAGATATTAAAATCCGAATACTTGGGTACATCACTCATGAAAAGTTGTACAGAGATTTCATTATGGAAAGCAAAATATATCAATGAGTGGAGATTGTCCCTCAGTAATTGAGAATTAGGTAGGTTGTCCATTTAGAAAATACAATCCACAAGGAAAGTATTTGTTACATTCCTGACTGCGTTTCTTATTGGCACTCCATCTCATCCCTCCTGGTATTACCGATGTCCGGTGATGTGTTCTATGTAGATGTCCCTTGACCACCTGATGGCGTCCGACACCAGGACGCATCAGCCGAGCGTAGCGTTGACCGATTCCGCATTCTCTCAGCACTCACTCGTTACTGGGGTCCCATGCACCCAAGGCTCCGACGATCAGTGCATGTGTCTGGATCTAGTAACTCTTAGCTCTCAAGGTTTCAGCCAGAGGGGCATATTTCTCTATCTTTCAAGCTCGGGCATCATGGAAGGCCAGGGTCCTGTTCTCAAATGGCACTGTGATGTCCACCATGATGATCTTCTTCCGGTCCTTGTTGGTGATGACGATGTCTGATCGCAGTTGGCTGTTGGTTCTGGGGATGGCGGAGTTCACGGCAACCTTCCCCATGGGTAGCAGGATGGCTTTGGCCAGGCGATCTTGGATGGTGTTTTGTTGCAGTTGCCAAGCTCTTGAATGGGGCTTGCAGCTACACAGGACGTGGGGTGGTGTCTCGTTGGCGTAGCCGCACTTCCTGCATCGCTTGTCCTGATTCCCGTGGTGGATGGCTCTGTTTGGTGGGATGCAGTTGAGCTGGGCCCCGTGGATGAACCTCCAGTTGGCAAATCGGGTGAAGCTGCCCCTGGGGAGGAGGTGGTTGCTAGTGTCCCACTTGCATGTCACCTCGAATGCCTTGCCCTGGTCCAGCTTCCGTTTCAAGTTTTCCACGTATTGGCAGTGGATGGCGTTCTTCAGGGTCCTCTCCAGCATAGTTCTAGCTCTTGGAGTGATGATAGTGTGATCTGTATTCTTCATCTGTGGCACCAGGACTCCCAACTCCTGGCGTTCCTCGCACCATGTCCAGTGGCAGCTCATACGCTTCTCCAGTTGTAGCATAGCATTGCGGGTACAAGTCCGAAGTGAAGCAAAGTCTCCCCTGTCTCTTCCAAATTCACCTTCCAGTGAGCTGCTCAGGTAGGTGGCGACATCTTGGTTGGAGGGGGTCCTGCCGATTCGCTTCTTGACGGCATCCTGCAGAGCACTCTCCATTATGTTCCTCACTGTGGCGTCCGGGCACGTCAGAAGGTGGAAGGCGTGAGTGATCCCTGCAGTGGAGCACAGATCACCCATTTGAGGGACATTGGCACCGCCCTGCCTGTACAAGACATATGCCAGTTCATTGCTGGCCCTCGGGGGAAGAAACAGCCACTTCTTCACCAGCTGCCGGATGGTGTTGTCTGCCCTGCTTGGAAGTATCTTCACCACGACAGATCCCCTCAGGAGAAATGGGCATGCCGAGATGTTGGTACCCTTGCCCATCCTCTAGGAAGATCGTGGGTTCACCCTGGATCTGAAAAGACGTCACCTGGACTGAATACCTTTTACTGCCATCGATATGCTGGGATGCACACTTCCTGACATTAAAGCGGAGTCCCCTCCAGTTTGCAGCCTGGCCGGAGATGTCAAGCATTTGTTGCAGACAACCCTGAGATTCTCCAGTCAGGACCAGATCGTCTGCATAAGCCAGGGTATTCACTCTGTTGTCATATAGATCAAAACTGCCTAGACCGCTGGAGATCGCTCGAATGAGCGGCTCCATGGCTAAGTTGAAAACGATGGGGCTCAGGGGGCAGCCTTGCTTCACGCTGCTACAGATAGGAATTTTGGGTGTGTCTCCTTCCATGGAGTGGATGGTGGTGGTGCAGCCTTCATACCGTTTCCGGACCAGTTGGAAAGTTTTCATTACACTAGTTTTTAACCTCTGCTAATTTCAAATTTGGCTTAGCTCACAGGTGAAATGTATCAAACTAATTGCGGATGTAGGTTTACTCGGACTAGAAATACACACAGCAAAATCTCAGGACTTGCCTAGGAAGCCACTAATGAAGTTGCACTGGCAAATCAGGAGTGGGGGTGCTTGCAAAAGGACATTCCTTAAAATAAATTGCTGTTAGTTTCTCATTATCATGAGCACGTATTGCTGCTGGTGTTGTCACTGAGCAACACATGCTTCTCCCCACTCACCTTGCCAGGAACTGCAACCAACACATCAGCCCTCTTCCCTGCACCTGTCACCTTGCAAGCACAGGACCAAGTCCAGGAATCAAGGCTGAGCCTCCTGTTTAGTAGTGTATAACACCTATACATTTAAGTCTATGGAGGAGGCGCTGTGATTGATCTTTTAATAGCAAGAATCAGTTTAATTAGTACTAGGGTAATGAATGACCAGTCAATATAAATATATTTCATTAAGTGCAGCTGAAGTGACATTGAAAAGCAGTAGATCGCACCCTTGATATTTACAAAGTATTTAATCTTTAAAGGATCCTAGCCAGATAGTGAAGATGTGACACTGCACGTGCTATAACCCTTCAAACAAGTCAAGTAATATATAAATCATTGATATTTCCACTAATGAGAGTGGCACATTAAAAATAATGGCACACATCTTTTAAATAAGCTCAAACAGTTCCCTGTTCAGCATTTATGAGGGTGGTGAAATAAGATCTTGAGTGCAAGGACAGACAAGTTTGCCCATTCAGTACTTCCCAATGGCAAAGCTGTCTGACATCCCTCATTTCCAGAGCTTCAATCAGAAACTCTGACTGACTTTGCATATGACCCTGTGTCCACTACAGTTACTGTATAACATCTTTCACTTTCATTATTCAAAATAAAATCTAGTCCAACCCGACTAACAAATCCATAATATGTAAAACAACATGTCAGTTACTGCTAACATTAGAGATAACTAGATATGAATCAAATCAAGATTGGGAATTCAGTATGATAGGTCTGTCCTCTATTTTGTACATTGAGACAGCACCATGCCCTACAACATGAATACGTTTGCTCTTTTTTTTTTTAATCTAAAGGGAAAAGTAATATACCATTCAAAAATGCCACAAAGTAAGAAAGAAAACAGTAAAAACAAAAAAAAAAGGAGTGGGGGTGCTATATATATATATCTTCAAAATGGAATGGTGGAAATCCCCAGATGCCCCAGTCTTCCATTAATGTTTACATGGTGCAAAATGTATTTTATTGCTTCTTCATCCATAGAGCAAAGATCCACTTGCATCAATTTTGTGATTAGACAAATCAGAAATACCAATGCACTAGAGTACAATTTGCACTTTTACAAATTAGTCTGTATAATCCTTCTATTTAGGAATGTGTTAAGAAAACTGGGTTTGGGTTTCGTATGTGTGTCTATCTTGTTGTTGGTTTTTTATTGTCTGCTTCAGTGAAAGTCTTTTTTTTTTTTTTGACAGGCAGAAATCAGCTATATTTGTTGTTCTGACCCATTGCAATTATCTGAACTCAAGACTGCTTTACTAACATTTTCAGTTATGTTGAGAAGCTTACTTTGCCTGATCCTTTTATTGTTTGAAGTGTTACTTTTTGTACTTTAGAGTAAAGAGAAACTTAGTTTAATGGGCGTTTGACAGATTTTCTCCCAAGTGACAAAACTAAAATTGATCAAATGTACATTAGAGCTTTTAGTTCTGAATCATACGGTATCCTGTAGGGAATGCAGCTTGAATATGCTATGATTTATGAAAAAACACTGCATTCCTAGTCTGATCATTCACACAATACCTCCAGTTATCTGGCTGGCTGAATTCTATAGCTTTATAAAGGGAGTTCAGAGTACCTATAAATGCTTTCAGATTGATGCAGTATGAGTACTTTGACCTGTTAGGACTGCAAAGTTAAGCTCAGAGATGCTAATGGCCCAAGTACTCAAGAGGCACCACTCTGACAGCATTATAGGGGTCCTGAACTCCTTGTATAAAGTGATTTTATTTAACTTAAAATAGTAACAGAGCTTTCTCTCCACCCCGGTGGGTCCCGCGCTTCCATTTAGCGGCTGGATGGGGTATTCCTCTTTCCCCTTAGGACTGTCCCCATGCCCCGGGTTTATTGTCCACACCCTGCCAGAGCAGTGTTCCTCCCGGCCTCCCTGATGGGGGGAGGGGGAGCCTCTTAGTCTCTGGTAACCCCTCTGGGCGTGGTGGCAACAGACCAGACACTGGGTTCAGTCTCTCCCCTCTGGCAGGGTCTCTTCCCTCAGACCTCCGGGGCCCTTAAGGGCCGTCCGCCCTGTTGGACAGGGATTCTCCCGCCCTTTGCCTCTGTACCTGCGGGGCTTCTCTCCTAATGCTTGTCAATGGCTGCATTGCCCAGCTCTCGAGTAGCTCACCTTCCTCCCTCAGCTCCTATTGTGCACCCCATCTGGCTGGAGGGGAGGCTTTTAACAGGTTCTGGCAGGCCCTTGATTGGCCCCAGGTGCCCCAATTAACCTAAAGTAACCCCTGTTCAGTTACTATGGGGAAAGGGACCCGCTTATCCTAGGGCTAAAATACCTGCCTTCTGGCAACAGGGAAGATCAGATTAACAGGCTCATAAGGAGAATGAGCTAATTGTGCCCAGCAGTGGACTTTCCTACTCTGGTCTGTTAAGAAAAAAAATTCTGAACAAACAAAAAACAAACAAACAAACCACACTCTCCTGTAGCCGTCTGGCCTGACCCTATCACACAATTTTAAAGAAAGCAATATTTTCCACCCCCAATAAAGTAGAAGAGTTGAGTTAGCACTAGATCATTGTCGGTGCTTAACAAATAAATTCTAAAACAGTTTTTAGTGTCTCTAAATATGCAGGGCCTGATTCTCCTCTTACTTAGGGCAGGTCTACACTATGAACTACACAGCTGCACCGCTGCTGCCGTGCTGCCGTCACGCTTCTGGTGAAGCCACTCCAAGCCGATGGGAGAGCGCTCTCTCATTGGCTTAATATCTACCATTTCTCGCAGAGCCGGGAATTATGTCGGTCGGAGAAGCTCTGAGTGATGTAGTTATACCAAAGTAAGTGTGTAGTGTAGACCTGGCCTTAGACTGGTGTAGAATAAGAGAAACTCCACTGAAGTCAAATAACTTACACCACAAAACAGCTGTGAGTAAGGGCTTGGCTACACTTGCGAGTTAGTGCGCAATAAAGCAGCCCCGGGCACACTAGCTCACTCCCTGTCCACACTGGCAAGGCACGTAGAGCGCTGTGACTCTGCAGTTAGAGCGCTCCCAGTACTCCACCTCGGCGAGAGGAATAACATTTGCTGCACCTTGGCTACAACGCAGGGCATCAGTGTGGACGAGGTGGTGCATTACTGCACTCTGATCAGCCTCCGGAAACGTCCCATAATCCGCTTAAGCGGCCACTCTTGTCATTGTTTTGAATCACCCTTAGTATTTATTGAAATGCCCTAAGTATTTATTACCAGCCCTGTAGTAGTGACATGTGCTATATTAAGTGACAAGGCGGGTGAGGTAATATTTTTTATTGGACCAACTTCTGTTGGTGAGAGAGACAAGCTTTCAAAACATGCAGAGCCTTTCTTCAAGTCTGGGAAACATACTTCCTGTCACAGCTAAATACAAGGTGGAACAGATTGTTTAGCATAAGTATTTAACACATATTTAAAGGGACCATTCAAGGTGAAGTGGCCCGTTAACCCCGCCTCTATGCTAGATAGTCTTGATAGATTCCTTTCCTTTCCCCATTGGGCTGACAAAATCATTTCCCTCCCCCCTTCCCCCATAACATCAACAGACCATGGATAAAGTAACTAAGAAACAGTGTCACTGGTAAACATTTCTTGACAGATTAGATTCCTTTATTGCATTTTGTCAAAGAGAGTTCTGATGTAGGAATATGGTACTGCACTTATTACTCTGACAGCCATACTTTACTAATGTTTAACTGAATCATTATTTCCCTTTCACTGCAGTAAAGCTAACATCTATTCAGCAGTTATGGCCTTATAGAGCACTTGATTTGAGGCAGCTTTGAAAATGGCACTATATCAACTGTCAAGTCCTCCAAAGCGAAGCATTGTTCGCCTGCTCCCTCACTCCATTTTACTGCTCTCTCCTAAAGAGCAATACTGAGAGGATGTTAGATTAAAATAATTATGGTGCCTAATGTGCTGTCTTCTGCAAAAAAGCTTCCTGCAGATGCAAAACCTATGTGAGAGACAATGGACTGTGTAAATGTCCCAATTTGCAAGTAAATGAAGCTAGCCTCCCCACCCAAAATTGACATATCTGTATCCAAGCACTGGGGATATGCCACTCAGATAATACCAAAAGATCAAGAAAAGCTAAAGCTGTGGTTAAAAGAAAAAAAGAAGAGAAAATCTAATGTGCCTATTACAATTTCAAAGAACTTAAAAGAAAGCGAGCGAGAGATATTTGCTGTCATCTTAACAAAGCAACCACACAGATGTGTAGCTGACAGGATGACAGAAAAAATATATATTCAAAAACATTTCATGGCTGCTTTTAGGTGCATAGGATAGTGTGATAATTGCTTCTCTAGCTCCTGTTACAGCGGTACCAGGACTGTGAATGAAGATGCTACATCAACACTGAAATCTAATCTGATTGATGGGGGAATGCTTCCTCCTCCTGGAAGAAAAAAAAAGGTTTAAAAATGTTGATGAAGCAGTGATAATATGGTTTTAATTAAACATGTCAACAAACCAGGACCAGAATGGAATACTAGATGTGCATATTCACTGAACTACTGTAAAGCTCAAACTGCTTTTCTGTGGTGGATTAGAAATGATTTACAGAAAGAGTGTCAAATCAAAACTACTGCAGTGACAGCAACAATTAGTAAGAATGTTTTTGAATGTAAAATTATTGATGGCTTCTGTTTTGCCTGGAACAGACTGTAATGGGGAGATTTTGCCCTGCTAAACAGAACTGCATATTGCCACTTAGTCTTAGTTTACTGTATAAAGCGAAATTTACCAATCCCCTTTTGGCTGAAAGGCAGCTCATTTGATCAACCCATTTCTATCTCCTCTCTGTTTGTGTGCATGTGCCCTGTCTGTTCATTGGAATAGAGGAAATGGGGAAAGTAGAAAGCAATCCTGTTTTATGGGGATAAATAATCTATTCCTCACCCCTTCCTCAGTAACACATGCTTCTGAAAAATGTGCAGTATCACAGTATTAAGACCATTCACATTGTCATCCTCCCCCCCCCCCTTCTTTCTGCACTAGTGTATGAATTCAAGGCGAGTCAAAACAGATTGAGGTCAATAGCTAGTTTCCCATTGAAGTCAATGGGCTTTTGGATCGGGCCCTTAACCTGGGACTTCTGACTCAATAGTGCAGTTCTCTATCTAAAAACAGCAGTTTGAAGGGAAGCCAAATGAGTAGCAATAGACTGAAAGTAAATCTATAATTTGGGCTATTGATTTGCCCCTGATCAATTCCCCACTTAGTTTGGCCTCAGTCTGATATTTCAGACAGAGCAGGGAAGATCGTGGCAGATCCAGAGGGGAGAAACTAAGCCCAGAAGACACTAAGGACACAAGAAAAAAATGGGAGGAAAAAAGAAAAGAGCAAAATCAATGGAGGACAGGAGCCAACAGAAGGGGAGGGGGGAAAATTAAAGACAAGATCAAAAAGGTGAACAAAAAGAAGGTGAATCTAAAAGTTTCATTAAAGAAAAAAAAAGGGGGGGGGGAGCAAAACACCAAAAGAAGAATAGCACTCAAGCCATATACAATTAATTTCATCTCTTCAGTAGAGTTACACCATGGAGGAATTTGACCGAATTGGAGTAAAAACAACAGGATAAAATGAGAGAGTTATAAATTAAGGGCTGTTGCTGCTAAGACATATGTATGAGATTTCTTTTAATGAGAAGACTTTCTATTCTCTGTACACAATCAGTATAAATTCCTGGGGGCGATAAGTTTTAAGAATAGAAACCAGGAGACCCTGCAACTGCTGGCCGTGTAATTCTGAGCAAGTCACAGACCTCTCTGTGCCTTAGTTCTCACAGCTGTAAAATGGGGAACAAGATGAGTCACTTGTGTAAAACACTCACAGCTAGGAACAAAAAGTGCTGGGTAAGCATGTAATGTTGTGCTCAGCAGGACACCCAGAACTGTGAGCCGCTGTGTTACCACTCTGCCTTAGCAAAAGTGAGGGCTTTGCTGCTGCTGACACACCAGCCTGTCTGCCTTGCTAGCAAACACTTCAAGACTTTGCCAGTCTAAACTTGCCTGACAGGAAACACTCAGTGAACCCTAGTTATCAAGTTCCCAGAGATGTCTCCCTGCAGTGTCCAGTGCCTGTCAGTGGACACTCACAGAAATTAAGTTTGCTGCCTCCAAAGAGACAGAGCACACATCTGCCTGTTGTGTCTTCAGCTAACCTAACACTTGTAATAAAACAAGAATCAGTTTATTACTAAAGAACAGAGATTAAGTGATATCAAGCAAAAGAAAAGAGATAGGTGTAGTTACAAAACAAAAAACAGAACAAAACACTTTTGCAACTTGCTAAGACTACATTTTAGTTGCTAGATCTTTGCCTAAGCAGTTTTCTCACTTAACTTACCAACATCCCTAGCCCTCCAAACTAGGGGACCCAACTTTCACAGGCTCAGAGGGTGTTGTATCCTATGTCCCCTCAGAGATGGATCCCTAAAAGGTCTTTATGCCCCCCCTTATATAACCCAAAATTCTTCGTCTCTGCTTCAAGAGCCAGGAAGGCTTCCTGCTATCCCTGGTGTGATTGTTAAATAGTCTTTGCCTCTGCTTGTGTAGCTTGATGGCTTTGTTTGCCATATATGTATTTACATATACTTTACATGTACTTTAATTGTCCTCTGCCACACATTCCTTTGTCTATAGCAGGCTTGGGTTATGGACTGCCTCCCAAACACAGATCTACGGCTATTGTAACCAACTGCCTCTTGTCCTAGATAAATCTGAGCTGGAGCCTGTGTCAGTGATGGTACACGGAAAGTGGTTAAGGTCAGTAGACATGACAGCCACAGCACAAACCTGGGAGGCAAATGTTGTAGGCACTCCAACAATTAGAGCCACCTGGAGCTCTAACGTTCAGTTCGTACAGCCGTGAATGACATTCACATATGAAGGTCATAAAATAAAATAAAAACTTGACTGCAATCTGGCTGGAACAGTCATACACAAACACAAGTAACAGAGCCAAATAATAGTCAGTATCAATAAGGTTTAGTTCTAGCTTGATTAGAACACCCAGACAACCCTATGCACCCGTAGGGGCAAACCACAGAGCCACTTTCTCACCCTCCTGGCTCTAGTTCCAGCCCTAGTGTGTTCTGATTGAATATAGGGAAGGGACTCTCTTGTCCACCAGAATGCACATCTCTGATCAGTTCGAAAGCTGCAGCAGCTTAACCCCTGCTGGAGAGACTAATGAGTCTTTCAGGGTGTATTACATTCTCTGCTACGTGACAGAAGGGTATAGAAAACTCAAAGACTGTGGTGCTTGGTGAGTCAGGTTGACATTTGTGTGGGTGCTTATTCATCCACCTTTCAAATGACTGAAGCTGTCTGAGCTGTAAATTGAGTCAGGGAGTATGACAATCCTGTTATACAGGCAGCAGATAAGTGCCTGGAGAGTTCTTCAAGTTTTTGCAATAGGATACTCCTGCCAGGTCAGAGTCAGTAGGGTAAGTGTCATAAATGGAAGATAAAATACATCTGTGAAATCAAAAGCCAGTTCAGTTGTTTTTTCCACTCTCAAATCCAGTTCAACTATCTAAAGCTAGTCTGCTGCTTTAGAGAGATGATCAGCTGTTTGCTTTCCCTTTTTCAAGTCCTTCTAACACAGGGGTTCTCAATCTTTTTCTTTCTGAGGCCCTCCCTCCCCCAAACATGCTATAAAAACTCCATGGCCCACCTGTGCCACAATAACTGGTTTTTTGCATATAAAAGCCCAGGCCGGCATTAAGGGGTAGCAAGCTGGGCAATTGTCCAGGGCCCCATGCTACAGGGGGCGCCGTGAAGCTAAGTTGCTCAGGCTTCTGCTTCAGCCCCAGGTGGTGGGGTTCAGGGCCCCAGGCTTCAGCCCCATGCAGTAGGACTCCAGCTTTCTGACCTGGGCCCCCACAAGTCTAACATTGGTCCTGCTTGGCAGCCCCCCTGAAATCTGCTTGCATCCCCCCAGGGGTTCCCAGACTCCTGGTTGAGAGCCACTGCTCTAACACAAACCCACACACATGCTCTAACCCTGATTCTGTAAAATCTTCTGGTGTTCAGTTATCCAAGATGCATCCCCTCTTCCTCAGGAAACTTGCACTATCACCCACAGTCTTTTTAGTGTCTGAATCTTAATTAGATTTTAAGCTTATTGGAGCAAGGACCATATCTCCTTAAATTTGTACAGCACCAAGTACTCAGTCAGCATTCAAATAAATAATGAATTATAAAAACAAAGTGAGCCCTAACCTGGCAATTAACTACAATCCTGGGTTCATAACACAAAGCACGACAAGTTACTAAAGTGTGACAGTATACTGTAAAAATGTTTATATAGAGAGTGCAATAGTTCATCTAATTACAGTGAATTTTCAAGCACTGGTGTTAGGCACTCTCAGGGGGTGCACCACTCACTGCTTGTCTGGCACCTCCTCCTGGTCACTCTGGGGATTAGCTCTCAAGGTCCATTCCCCCTCCTGTGTTTGCATGCCACCTCGCTCTCTCTCAGATCCGTAACTCCTCTCTCATCCCAGGAACTTCAGGGTCTTCTTCATGACTCAACCCTGCAGTTAAGTTGCTCAGCATTTCCCCCAATTTGTGGTACAGTTCTTCAATTGTCTGTCACTCTCACAGTGACCCAGGCAGTCTTCCCGTTCACTGCCCCACGTCTGGTCTATGTCATGCCCTCGGTGGCTGGGAGGGGAACCCTAGCCCACCCTCTACTCCAGGTTCCAGTCCAGGGACCCTACACCCAGCAGTTCTGTGCTTTCCTCTCCCAGCTCTCACTGCTCCTTTCCTGGACTGTTTCTTACAACTCCTGGTTCCCTTCCTTTCTCTGGGTGTACTAGCTCTAAACCCTCCTCCCTCTTCCCAGGTAGTGACTGTCCTTTGCCAGCAGCAGGTCTGTCTATTGCCAGCATCTTTGCTTTATAGGCCCCACCTGTTCCTGCCCAGCTGAGCCTGCTTGAAATCAATTCCCTGTGCCCTGACTCTTCCTCCAGGTGTAGCCTGTGGATTTCATAGGCCTACCTGGCCACCTTCCAGTCTTGTGTGGGGTGGACACCCCATCACAGGCACCTGTGCAGTATGACATTATTTCTTTATTATACAGGGAATATACGATGGAGTATAACATTTCTATCACCATGAGTCTAGGATGAGCATATTTTTCACAAGAGGCAAAGCTCTGACTATGCAGATCATCTCAAACAAGTGCTGATAAAACTTTTCTGCTACACTAGACCATAACCAAGTGAAAATGACTTAAAAGGGTGGGGTTTTTTTTTTAACATAATGTCACAGTTTTAAAACTCAAATATTTGTGTTTTTTAGGGTTAGAACTGAGTACTGAGGCCCACAGAGAACTAGAAATCTTCCAAATCTAGTAGTATAAAAGTACCCATTACTGCTCCTGCAAGGCAGCAAAATATCAGAGCGAAAAGGAATCAGTTTAAAGTCTATCAAAGCCCAGCCTCCATACATCCCTTCAGAGATCATATTCCACAATCCTCCAATTATTAAACCTGAAATTATTATTATTTATTATTTGTATTATAGTGCTACCGAGGACCATGGAACAAAACCATAGTCTCTCCCCTAAAAGAATTTACAATCTGTGTATAAGACAAGAGACCACAAATGGATACAAGCAGATGGGGAGTAAAAGGAAATAAAGAGACAATACTGGTCAGCATGACACATTGTGTTCTCAGTATACCAGCAGCCTAGCCACTGCCAATTTTTTGTAGGCCTCACAGCAAAGGAGAATTTGAAGGAGAAATTTGAGGGACGAAAATGAGTTAGTTTTGTGGAAGTTTACAGGGAACTTCTCCAAGACATGAGGAGCAGAATGAGAAAGCACAAAGGTGCTTGTTTGAAAGTTTAACAAGTGGATGATGGAGGCTGGCATCATGGACCCATTGGATGCAGGAGCTGACCTTTCAATCCTGAATGATAGATAGGATGGGGATAGGTTTTGAAAGGCCTTGAAAGTGAAAACAAGGTTATGTTTGATACGAAAGGGAAGAGGGAACCAGTGAAGGGATGCAATGAGAGGGTGATATGTTCAGAGCGATGGTCTAGAAAAATGATCTTTGCAGCAGCATTCTGAACGGACATGAGTGGGACAGTGTCAAGGCCAGAGAAAAAGATGTTGCAGTAATTGAGACATGAGATAATAAAAGTCTGGGTGAGAGTTTTAGCTGTGTGTGTGGATGGATAGGAAAGGACAGATCTTAGAGATTTTATGAGGAAAGAATCCACAAGATTTAAATATAGCCCTGGATGCAAAGATGTAGAGAGAGGTTCAAGTCAAAGATGATGCCTTGGTTACAGGCCTGAGTGACAGGCAGGATGGTTGTGTTGTCCACAGTAATAGAGAAAAGAGGTAATAGAGAGGGCTTAGAGTGGGAAGATTAACAGCTCTGTTTTAGCCATGTTGACCTTGAGTTGACCTTGTGGAGTGACATCCACAAGGAGATGTCAGAGAGAGGTCAAGATTTTAGTTTGGACAAAAAGAAACAAGTCTGGAGCAAAGAAATAGACTGGAATCACTTGCTCCACTGTGTAAAATACACGTGTACATCCATTGAAATCCTGAGACAATTATTCAACTGAAATTTCTCCTAAGTTTATATATCCATGCATAGCTAGTGCCAGTGTAAATTTGGGAGATCAAAACAAAAGGTATTTTTAAATCCTCAAAATATAGTGTAATCACAGCTGATTTTCACCAGATTAAAAAAAAAAAGCACAATAAAATGGCCCTGATTTAGTAACGCAATTAAATACATCCTTTACTTTAAGAATCCCTATTCAGCAAAGTACATATACATGTGCTTAGCTTCATGTACATCATGCAGTAGCTATCTCCTGCCCACCATTTTCCACTCCCTATTTACAGTCCATCTGCATTTGTTTCTGTCTGCACTTTGTCATGTGTTAGTTTGTTTTTTCCATTGGATTTTTTCTTGGTCCCTTCTCTACTCCTTCCCCCCCCACAATGTCTCTTATATAGCATGGAAAAAACAACCATCTTCAAGACAAACTTTCAAATCCAAGATGTTAGAATAAGTTTGAAGTTCCCTAGCAAATAGTATTGTTTTAATAATAATGCATATGTCAAAATCTAAAGGCCAGAGTCTCAGCTAGAAACCAGTGGACGTACAGCAATTTAGAGCAGTTGAGGATATGGCCCTAAGAAATTAAATTTGGGTACTGTCCTCTGCCCTCTGAGATTGACCTTCCATCTTTGTGTTGTTAAAATTAATTTCTTTACTTTTGGAAGAATGGGTGGTCGGATTCATTTTATAATTAGGGGGTAATTCCAGACAGTGGGTCTGATCCAATTTCCATTAAAATCAGTGGGAAAACTCTCAAAGACATTAAATGAAATTGGATCAGGGATACAGAGACAAAAGATGAATATCCTGCCATATACACTGTATGTGCTAAAACTAATTTCTTTGCTTTTGGAAGTCTAGGAGATAGTTTCTGATTATAAAATTAATTATAATGTCAAACATAGGGTTAGAGATGAATTTGGAGTTTGGGACAAGTTACACAAACACCTAGAAACACCTAAAAGTCTGGATAATCAACTCAAAGTTTTAATGAAAAATTTGCTGAAAATCATTCTAGAAAAATAGAATTAATGTAATTTCCAATAAAGCCAAAGAAAATACTTGCAACAAATCATGTGAAACAGACAAATGGAAGGTGCTACACTTAGGGAAGGAAAAACAAATGGACAAATACAGAATGGGGGGGAAACTGGCCTGGCAGCAGCACGGCTCAGAAGGATGTGGGAGTTGTGGGGATCACAACCTCAACGTGAGTCAGCAATGTGATGCTGTTAAAAAACAAAGCAAACGCAATTTTGTTGCATTAACAGAGGCATAGCATGCAAGTCATGGGAAGTGGTAGTACTGCTCTACTCGGTGCTGGTTAGGCCTCAGCTGGAGTACTGTGTCCAGTTTGGGTCAGCAATGTATAGAAAGGATGTAGAGAAACTGGAAAGGATCCAGGGGCAAGTGACAAAGAAGATCAAAGGGATGGAATGCCAGCCATATGAGCAAAGGTTGAAGGAACTGGGTAATTTAGTTTGGAAAAGAGGAGATTAAGGGGGACATGATAGCATCTTCAGATAATTGAAATGCTGCCATAAAAAAGATGGAGAGAAGTTGTTCTCTCTTGCCCCAGAGGGCAGGATAAGAGGCAATGGGTTCAAACTACAGCACAGCAGATTTAGATTGAATCTCAGGAAAAACTGCCTAACTGTAGGAACAGTAGGACAATGGAACAGATGGACTAGGGAGGTCGTGGAAGTTTCTTCACTGGAGATCTTCAAAAGGAGGCTGGATAGAGCCATCTGTCTTGGATGGTACTTTAGACACAACAAATCCTGCATCTTGGCAGAGGGTTAGACTGGATGATCCGTGTGGCCCCTTCTAAGCCTATGATTCTATGGAATTCACCTAGCACTCTAATCAAATTTACAGACAGACTCACTAAGGTTCCCAAATCTTTCAACTGATCCTAGGACTACATTTAAGCAAACCAGGGCTAATCGGTGGCTGCTTTGCGACAAAATCATTTTCTTGCTTCTGGCATTTTGTACTTGTGCTCAGACTGGGAACAAAACAGGAGAGCAGAGGTCCATCAAAATTAAAAATGAGAAAAATAGAGGTTCATTTCAGGTTTTGTTCTAGAAAATGGAAAATGCTTCCACAGCTACTACCTAATGTGAAGATAATACAGTTTTTTTTTAAATATACCTTAACTTCAAACATGAAAATATAATCCAATTAATATGTTTTTTTTACTACATCTTTAAAGTCTTCCAATTTAATAATGAAGTCCCTTCTTTAAGGGTGCTTATGTTAAAATGGTAATCAGCCTATTCTCAGCAGTGAAATAACTCAGTTCTATTCTTAAAGCTTATGGTTGCAGGCATACTAGCTCACAGTTTTCATTCATCTCTCACAGGGACAGGGCTGCACATTCCTACTAAGCTCACATGGAACAAATTTAACTGTTAAATTGGGGGGAAATGGGAATCTCTTAGAGATTACCAGCATTTCCAGATTTGTTGAATGGGACAAAATTCCTCATGTGATAACATGCACTGAGTCAGAACATAGTTTCAGCATCATAACACAGCAAGGAAATTCAACAACCTTCCAGATTTAGTAATTAATATATATTTTTTAAATGTCTAGATGCTTGTATTGCAGGAGAGGCCTCTGGAACACTATTAGAATTGATGTCAAGACAAGCTGATTTATGAGTTTAAACCATTTCTGAATGCTCTAACTGAGAATAAAGCCATTGTTCTCTTACTGGATATTGCCTACTATATAAATTCATTCAGATATTTTATATACTATGCACTTAAAGAATAAGTAAACACTGGTTTGCCTAATGTACAATTCAACAGCGATACCCACAGAAATTGTGATTCCATTACCCCAACTATATATCTATAAGTAGCTTCTAAAAACTACATATAGAAATCAAATAATTATTTCTATATGCATGGATTTTTATTTGCCAAGGTCATTTTTTTTATGTTGTTTCCTTTTCTCTCTCTTTAGCTCACCAGTCTAATAGGAATAGTTTTGTTTTAAATGGTATTGGACTGTAGCTGTTTCCCAACCCTTGCCCTCCTGAAAACGATAGTTTAGTCTAACTCTAGGGATTCGGTAAACTACGTAACACATTGCATATAAAGTAGAGAATTTTGCCAGTGGGGGAGAAAATCATCTGGCACAGAGACATGTGTGTTCATCAGTAAGTCCTAGCTTCACTCTTGCTTAGAGTAGAAGTGTTGCGTTCAGCTGACCTGCCCCAACATAGTGTCCCAAAGAGGTCAGAGAAGGAATTTATTAGCAGGTAGAGTTGACTTGACAAAGGAGCTGCACACAAATTTAAAATAATTGAATCATTTAAATGCTCCCTACCCAAAACATAGAATATCAGGGTTGGAAGGGACCTCAGGATGTCATCTAGTCCAACCCCCTGCTCAAAGCAGGACCAATCCTCAATTTTTGCCCCAGATCTCTAAATGGCCCCCTCAAGGATTGAACTCACAACCCTGAGTTTAGCAGGCCAATGCTCAAACTACTGAGTTATCCCTCTCCCTCCCCCCCCCCCCATTTAAATCTAGGAAGCAAGAGGAATGTTCCAAGGGAATTATGTACTTTGAAAGATGCATGGATGCTTCAAGTCCAACAGAGGTGGAAGGGAAATAGGTTAAAATCCTAACGAGTTCTATTAAGCACATCATCACTGTAATATTTTGCTCATCTGCCTTAACAGATGAAGAGAAAAAATATAACACAGTCAGAATTTACATTATTTACAGAATTTTATGAAAAAGCATAAGTAATATTCCAGAATGCTCTATTTAACCAGCATGAGAAAGGAGGGATAAGGATCCATTTTGAATATTTATTGCAGCACTTAACTGCCTAGCTGAACATTGGAGACAGTTGGTGCTCCATAATGAAAAGATTGAAGATTCAGAGAGAATTCAAATGGACCCAGTTTACCCACGTAAAACTATCCTATCAAAGTGAAGCTATAAAGCCACAACAAACCATGCTGAGGAATCAAAGTCAGAATTAAGCTATAAACTCACACTTGGACGCACTGCCTATAAAAGGGGATATTGGAAAGTGGATTACAAGACCAAAACAATCTGGATCAAATTGAATCTTTGAAAAAACAAAACAGTGTAATCCCTTTACAGAACTAACAATAAATATGCTTGATATGTGGAATGGTTCTCATACATAGCTACCTTTGATTCTTGGAAAAGGATACAAAATGTCACTAGTACAATAAGTAAAGAAAAATAAACACTGCATGAACCAGCATGGCTATTATACCTATGTTCCTCTTCAGTTTAAGCATTCTTTTTTTTTTTCTTAAGTGTTGGTAATCCTCTTCTTGAAGCAATTGTAACTAGCTGCCAATGGTTTTCAACTGTGCTATACCCCTAAGGCTGCTCCAGGGCTTGATGTATTTAATTAGTAATTTTGGGAGAAGGCTAAAAGAAAAATCTATTCACATGGGTGATGTTTTTCTTGTTTGCTAGAGACCAACAGTTAACTAGCTGTCTACTGGAAACAGTAGTCATCAAATTTACAGCAAACACCAAGTAGGATATAGGAGTCATAGTCCATAAGTAAAGTTTTCAAAAAGATCTAAATGACTTAGTCACTTACGTTCTATTTTCAAAAGTTACATAGATGCTTAAGAGCCTAAATCCCTTTGACTTTAAATGAGAACTAGGGCTGTCTATATGGAGAAATTTACCACTATAACTATAGCAGTATAATTAAACTAGTTATGCCAGATAATTTTTCCCATGTAGACAAAACCTTAATTCTTGATATTATTGTTCTTGAGCAGGTTATTATGAATGTTCAAAATTCAAGCTGTGTTGCTAGTTTTGATTGAACACATATGTTACATGGCATTGTTTAATTGTCCTACTTGGATGAAAGTATGTTCTAAGACTCAGGTTTCCAATGTGAATATTTGAATCTATGAATTAAAAATTCAGTTGTTATGAATATGGTCCACTATTTGCTTAAAATCCATTGTTATCGCAAACCCGCCTGTCTGTGTACTAGAATACTAATAGAAAATGAAGACAAGAAGGTGAGACAATTCTAAGCATATATGCTTGCAGCTTTGAACTAATATTCACTGATTCTTTTACCGTATTCACAAAAATCTAGAACAATCTGAATAAGCTATTAAAGATCTGAGCTACATTGAGGAGGAAGGTACTGCTACAAGAGAGGAATGTAATTATGGATCCCCATGAACCAATGAACTCTTCCTTTCCTTGCCCACAAAAATGTTTTGCATTCAAGAAAGATGCTTCATGACACAAAATGACCCATTTTTTTTATTGCAGGCTCCACTGTATGAATGGCAGATGATAAATTATTCCCTGTGAGACTTTGCATGAAGGTTGCTATAAAAAAACATTATTGTATCAAAGAAGTCTAGAAGGCAGAAGCAATGTTAAAGGGTGCGAGCACAAAGCTTTAGTCTGGGGCGCAAGAATAACACACAAAAATTAGTAGTGGTATGTCAGCTGCTCTTGGTACAGTCTTTCTAGAGGTCCCAGATTTTTCCTAACTGGACCCTTCAATTAATCTAAAATTAGACCAGTCTAACACATCTTAACTTAAACTTCAGAGCTTGTAGTCTTTTGTCTCCTTGTCAGTTTCTCAGAAGCAGCCTGGCTGTTGCCCCTCTGCTACTCCAGGCTTTTCTAACTCTCTTTCCCTCTATAGTCACACCCTATTTCTCCCCCTCCCCCCATTATAGCTGGGGTTGTTTTCTTTATTAGTCACAGCTGAGAGTGTGTGTCTCTCTCCTCTCCCTTCTGTCTGTGCTCACTATGGGGTTTGTAAACCCCATTACATAGTAGTGTAGAAATATAATGAATATGCCCTTACTACAGCACTGCTTTGAGTGAAACCTCATGCGTCCCATAAGGAGAAGCAACCAAGTGTTTGGATGCTTAATTGCTTATCTGAACCTCACCTGAACTATCCAAGCCTTTAGAGTATATAACATTCAGCTGGATATCTCACAAGAATAATTTTGAAGCATTTCTGCTTCCAATTCCAGCTAGAACCACAAAATGCAGAGATATGACAATAAAAAGTAAAGTGTAAGAGACAGTTAACAACAGTTTTCAAACACTGAAAAAGGTTGATTTGAGGTTTGGTTTGAGTTTGATGTGAAGATTTGGGGCAGTTATTTTTCCTTTAATCCATCTCTAATCAAAACATTAATGGCAGCATTAAATATTAGGAAGATATTCAAGAAGATGTTTCCCCTCATTGTTTATGTAAAGTGCACACTGAAAGCCTAGTATCTGTGTATGTCTGGGGGTATTCAATACAAATAGGCAATTTGGATAAAACCCAGACTTCTCCCAAGGGCCCATCCAAGGCCCTTCCATTTAATTCCTCAATAGTGTGTGATTAAGTGGTGTTTGGGCACATTCACAGGTCATCAGGGGGTGATTTTCACCCTCCATGTATGGCTAGGTATTGTTGTATTAATTTAAATGGAATATATGGGCTAAAGGTGTTAACACAACCCAGTCCCGGTCCAACACCAGTGTTAAACAAAGTCCAAGGCTTGGCATACAGAGACCTCAGCCTGCTTAGCCCCATGGCAAACACACCATTAACAATCCTTGTAACTTTTAATTAAAGATAAAGAAAAGAAGGAGAAACAGTTAATACTTTACATTTCAAATGTTTTAAGGAAGGGTTTCATTTTAGCAACATTCCTTGTGCCCTTTCCCTTCAGCTGGAGAGAGTTCTAGAAGTAAACCCTCCCTTGTTTGACAGTTTGTTACATGGTATCAAAGATAGTAATAACTCCCCTTTTGGGGAAAGGAGAAGAGGTTAGTTGAGATGGGCTGGAGATGTCATTGCTGTTGTTGTTGTTAAAGTCCAATCTTAGAAGGAAAAGCCCCCTTATTTGTCAGTCTCTAAGATGGTATTAAAGATGGTAATAACAAACTGTCATCCCAGGTGGTGGTTGGGATTCAGCTGTAGCTGGCAGAGGTGGCGATGTCATCTGGGTGCCTCTCTTTCTGGACTGGTCTGGTCAGGACACCATTCGGGATCAGGATGAAGACGACCCTGGGGGTCCCAGGAAGCAATAGGAGTGACAGCCACAGTGGTGAAGCTAACTCCAGGAGCCTCTATCTGTTCTTTCCATCTCTTCTTTTTGTTCTTTCATCCTTTCCCCACAATTTTTTTTTCTTTTAAGGAGCCCAAAAGGGAGTGATGGGTGGAATAGCCTATCCCCTCATTATTTTGTCCACCAATTAGGCCTGATATCCGACATACCAATTTTGGCTCATTAATTTCCAGCTCCACATCTCCTGTTTTTAACAAGCATAATTTCAACACAGTCCTTGAATCATATTAAGCTGGTCTTTTTATTCCGACTAATTCAGTTATTCTATCTCTCTTTCATACTTTTCCCCATCAACATTTGTTATGATACATTATTTTAACATATTATGTATGTCTACCTACGTTTTACAGTTCAGCTCACAATTTGGGTAATCTTGTAGGCCCAGTTGTCACAACACTATGCATGCATATTGTAAGGAAATTGCCAAGAATCAGGTTAACTGGGCTTTAATCCAGTTTTAGATTTATCATTTCCATACAAATCATCTCATTCAGCTGGCTGGCAAACTTATAACAAAGAAAGCTGAAGGACCAAAACAAGAATAGTGGATAATCTTTTTATTAAACTGTTTGTTCTATTATAGCATTATATGGTTTGCACTATAGTATAATCAATTCTGATTGGAGCCTAGAGTAAACAAATGTTGTGATGTAGGATTCCTTCACTGAAAGAGATGAGACTGTTGCCAATGGCACAATTTCCCCAAGCAGACAAAATTAAATGAAGATGGGTGGTCTGTCAAGCAATGACATTACATTAGGAGAATGAAAAACGATAGACACATACACAAATCTAATAAACCAGAGTAAGACATTATCAGCCAGTGGAATAACCTGACTCCCTGCCAGGTTTTATATAACTTTAAACAAATTGTCTCATGGAGGAGGCTGAATTCAAAAACATTTTTGGAGTCTTAGGGCCAGATTCTATCACCCTTATTAATGCTAAGTAGCACCTTATTCCACAAGCTGCTCTGCTGAAATCAGTGGCACTACTTTTGGGAGTAAAGTACTATTAAAATGTAATGGTTGCAGAATCTGGCCCTTGATGATTCAATAGTAATATTTTGGCACTTATTAACATATCTAGCCTGAATAATCCAGTAGGTGAACCCAACATGACTGTGATCAGATACCGTAGACTTGCTGCATCCATCTTTCAATAATTTTACTTAATTCTACCTCAGGGAAGAAGCCTAAAGGAACTGACATTATATTAAACTATTAGAATCACTTCAGTTACAATCTGTGTGGGTTTCTTTTTCTGCTCTAACATCTTTTAGAGTAAGTTTAGCGCTGGTAAAAGGTATCAAACTGATAGCCCTGGAGGCAGCAGCCCTCTCTAACCTGAAAAGAGATCTCCTCTGAGCGTGAAAGAGTTCTCTGTCCAGATCTATGCAAACTCTGCTGAGACTGCTAAAAAGGGTGCTGATTAGTGCCAGTTCTGATATTAACAGATTAACGACCGTACTAAAAAGGCAGATGCCTTAAATGTTTAATAATGCAAAATCTGCATATTTTGTTTTTGGTCAGTGATCTGCCTCCCCCTCAATTTTCAATCTAATGACTTGATTAATTTGCTCAATTTGCATGTTCTACATGCAGCTCTTGCCATTCTCCAGGATGTGAAAGGGGGAAAAGTTTCTGAATAGATGTACAAACACTTACACACACACACACAGGGCTAAATGCTCAAAAGGAGTTAAGCTCCTAAATTCTGTTTAGTCTCCCTAACTTCCATTCAAATCAATGGAAGTTAGGAACCTAAATAGAAATTAGGAACCTAACTCCTTTTGAGCATTCGGTGCATAATGACCACTGAAGGGGGTAGCAAATAAGCCTTTCTGTCAGTGCAGCATACTGTTGTCAGTCATAGAGTTAGAGTAAAATTTTGGAGTCAATTAAGAAAAATGTTTAGAGTTAATTGAAAACAATTAGAGAAATATTCAAAATAAGGAAGTGTGGTGAAACTTGTGAAGCTTAAAATAAACAAAGGGAGTAAAGAGGCTTCAACTGTATTAAATGCAGACCAGGTCAGTAGTGATCAAAGGCTACTGGCTGATGATTGCTTGGTGACCCGTGTGAAATGAGTTTGGTGATCTCAATCTAGTTCCCATCAGACAAGCGTCCACAGCACAAAGCCATCACTTTAAACAGCACAGATTGGCTGCCTCTCTGGAAGTCTCAGCAGAAAGGCCAAGGACTTACTTGTAACAGAGACTACATTTCCCCTTCAGATCAGGATTTAAACTCAGGGGCATGGACATGTGAGGAAGCTTGCATGGCCAGTTTGTCACTGCTCATATAGTACCTCTCCTTTGAAGTCTCTGTTTTGCAGGGACGACCATTGGACACTTTCACAAGCACTCGAATTTGCACAGGGCAAAAGCACACATTTCAACAAAGCTCAATGGGACTTTTAGAAAAGACTCTCTTCAGAATGGTCAGCTAATAATTATGTTTTCAGTAGGTGCCTCTCCTTCCCATCAACCCCTATGATCATTGTAAGATACTACAGTGACAGAGAGTGTATAAAAGCATGGCTAGCTAGCTAGATAAAATTAGCTACCCTACCTTGAGTAGGTGTGGATGACTGGGATATAGGGTTTTACCACCAAATACTGCATGTCTGAGAACCCAGGAGCACACATCCAAAAAAAAAAAAAAAAAAGAGTCAAAAATGTCACTTCCACACAGTCCTAATGGATTTTGAACAGGCAATTTGGAAATGAAAGAAGTGGAAGGGAAGACATGATCCAAATCTGTTCCTCAAGCCTAGAAGAATCATAGAAATGTAGGGCTGGAAGGGACCTCAAGAAGTCATCCAGTCCATCCCCCACACACTAAGGCAGGATGAGTTACAACAAGAATGCATCTTTTCTTAGGGCAGGTCTACACTAACCCCCCAATTCGAACTAAGGTACGCAACTTCAGCTATGTGAATAACGTAGCTGAAGTTCGAAGTACCTTAGTTCGAACTTACCTCGGTCCACACGCGGCAGGCAGGCTCCCCCGTCGACTCCGCGGTACTCCTCTCGCCGAGCAGGAGTACCGCAGTCGACGGCGAGCACTTCCGGGTTCGACTTATCGCGTCCAGACAAGACGCGATAAGTCGAACCCAGAAGTTCGATCGCTCGCCGCCGAACTACCGGGTAAGTGTAGACCTACCCTTAGAAAGCTTCAGATTTAGAAGAAGAAGAATCTGGGTGACTATGCGGACTCTAGTCATGAACTAGTCAAAGGACAGCTTGCTTGACTGCAGAAGAGCTTGCATACCAGACAGGTCTAACTTCATCCCACGCTTTCTGCAATCTAGTTTAGAAAGTTCACGCAAGTGTTGCATCACCAGGGGAACACTAATGACCAAAGAGAGTTGAATCTCAATTCCACTCTTAAAGACATGCTGCATGAATGAATCAACTCCTCACAATACTCTTTAAATTTAAAGTTTCATACTGTAGAGGAAAGACTTGTAGGGGTGAATAAACTTCAACATCATCTCCACTCTTTGGAAGGTAGGATGGATTTCATATCCCTGTTACAGCAGATGAACATGAGGTCTATGTAGGCACATTCAAAAACACAGGGCTTCAGCTGCACTAAAAGGCATGTCTGATTCCACAACAATATTTGGACATGGTATATGCAATCCAGGGTACCTGGGGCTAACGTCCCAAACTCCAGTGTCAAGATAAATGCCAGATCAGCAAAGGAGTCATTTGCATCAGAACTCTAAAAGTTGCTTTTTATTGATGTCTGATTTTTTTTTAAGGAGATTTTTTTTTTATCAAAAGCTGGGCAGAAGAAGAGAGATTACACACCATGACAATAATCACAGCTCTGCAGCATGCCAGTTGCCCACACCAGGACTGCTGAACCCCTTCTCTTTCTGTGGCTGAACAAAATAGTTTAATGAACATTAGTCTCAATTCACTGAAATACCAGAGTATAATCGACTGAAATAAAATTATAGGGAAAGGTAGAGCTTCCAAAATTAAAAAAAGAAAAAAAAATCTTCCATGGACAGGAAATGTACAGAGATTGTAATCTCAAACACAACGATAAAAAAATAAGCTCTCCTGTTAGTTTAGGGCTACTGATCACCAAACTGTTTTAAAAGTTGAAGCTACAGTACTTTCCTGATTAGGATCTAACAACATATTTTGGTATAATGAGTGTCTGGCAAAGAACCTCCACCCAAATAAAGATTAAATAAAAGTGGACAAAATAAATGAATCTTACTATAAAACCTTCCATCACCCTTGTCACTACTTCTGTGGAATTCCTGCATATTATAAGAAGAACAAGAGTTATACTGAATGTCCAATCTGAAAATGAGAAACAATGGACTCATAATGTTCAAGTCACATAACCCACATGGAACTTTGTCTTATGAGTTATGGATGGCAGCATCACTGCTCATTTCTCACACACCATCACATAAGCTGTTATACTGTGTACCATTACAGTGATTTATGCTCAGTAGGCTTTTAAGGGACATCATATTTAATACTATCTACCGAAACGAAACCATATTTCATGTTATTTTTGAATTGCTTTACAAAACAAGGACAAGGCTTTTTAATTTTCACCCCTATGAATGATGAAGCATTCCAGAGGGAACTAGACCTTGAATGTCTCTCTGAACTGAGGATGTCAGGCCACCTTTAAGCAGACGCCAAAGTGTTCCCAATCTCATTCTGAATGGCCACGAAGCAGTCACAAATCAGCAGAGATTATAAAGTAATCCAGAGCAGCAAATTTACCGTGCCATCTGATCTTCATTTAATTCATGTATAATTTATTATTATTATTAATTATTATTATTACTTCCTATATTGTGATAACATCTGTAGTATGATAGGCACTTTCCAAACACATAAGATGACAGAATCCCTGCCATGAAGACCCTACACTCTGAAAGACACCAAAAAAAAAAAAAAAAAAGAATGAATGAATGAAAGGGAAGGGTTGATGGCTGGCACAATTTGGTAGCTATGCTTTTGTATTGTTTATTTGATAAACTGTTCCCACATATCCTCTTTCCTGGAGACTATTAGATGACTTTTTTTGAGGCTTTAATGGCAGAAATGAGTCTTGGAGTGGGATTTGAAATATGCATGGCTGATAACTTGATGGATTAGCTTGCTTCCATGCATAGGGTGGGGAGGGGTGGCACTGAAGAAAGCATGGAGACAGTTATGGAGACATGGCTTAATGAAGAATGTAGCTGGCATCATTGGCAGAGAACATGAGGTGACAGCACTGCAAAGAGAATTAAGGTGGAACAAGTGCTGAGGGGCAAAATTGTGAAGGACCTTGAAAGTATTGACAGGAAGCTTGAACTTGATATAGTGAATAAAGGGGGGAGTCGTGTGGTCACATCAACTGATGAAGTAATCATGGCAGCTGCATTTTTTATGATGTGAGTCTACAGGGAGCCTGACAGTGTTGTCAACGACAGAGTGTGGTAACAGAGTGAAGTATTGGAGTTCAGCTTTGCCTATTTTAATTTTAAGTTGATGAGGAGACATCCAGACACATCAGACAAGAATTATCTTCAAATAGTTACAGGAATGGCTCTGGAGAGATCCCACCTCCATCAACTTTTTGGGAATGAGGCCAAAGAATCTGGAACAATTTACAGTGGATCCTCTGGACCGTCCTTCCACCTCAGAGAGGGCCAACATAGTTTCTGCTGCTCAGTAGCCTGGGGAGAGTTGATTGCCCTTCTTGCCCAGTGGAGTCGCTGAGTTACTCAGGTTACAGGTAGGAAGAGGTTTTAAGGAAGGAAATTGCTGTAGGGTGTCCATACAGCAACACTGTTTTTGAAAGAACTGTTGGGCATGTTTACACTGGGGATGCATCACAGCAGTGATTGTACCAGTACATTCTGGGTCTTCTGAAGCACCTATTCCATAATGCTAAGTGCTGTTGCTAGGAATAGGATCTTTCAGGTAAAATACAAATGCAATGCATTGCATTGTGGGGGAAAAGGTACAAAACCTGGCTGAACCAAGGGACCTGTAATGGTTGTGATTTTTTGTTCACATTGGCAAGAAGTGAGTATAGCCAACATTTTTAAAACACCCGGGACAGCTGTTGTTGCAAACTGAAGGCACTGACAGGCTTTGCAAGCTCAAGGCATGTTTTTGCAATGCCTTCTAAGAGTCTCAGACATACCCACAACTAGCAGTCTGTCTCTGATCAAGAGTCTCAGAAATGGAGTAACAAGTGAAGTTGATTGCAGATCAGCATGGAGGTGAATGCACTTAGCTATGTGGAAGAAGCTGGCATCCTGCATGCCCACACTGTACATGGCTCAAAGCTTTCTTCAGCATTAAACTCCCTCCCAATTATTTTAAAGATAAAACATATGAATAAAAATGAATTTTGAAATCCCTGGTGCAAATATAACTAACTTGTTAAATCCCTTTAGCTGGTATCAAAAATAATTTGCATTGGAAATGGATTTTATTTATTTGTGTCGTTAAGGGACAGAGTTTTAAAATTGTTCCAAGACAGCTGTTTCCATTTTAGTTGTTGTAAATGGATAATCATGAGGCTTGATACACACAAAACAGGTGGGGACTATAACTCTTCCTTTCTCCATTCATATTCCTCCCTCACCATACATATGCTTACTAGAGCTGTGCGAAGCTTCTCTAATGAAAGCAAAGAAAAAGCTTCCCTCATTTTGGGTTTCATTCTGAAAGCAAATTTCACTGAAGTTCTCTCCCAGTGAAACTTGGAGAGCTTCAGACTACTGGTAGGCCTAACACCTTTCATATGGTTTCAAGTTTCCTTAGGACTTGGTGAAGAAAGCAGAATTTCATTGTTGACATCTTTTCAAAAGGGATGGGGAATGTGGGAACAGCAGATCAACCAGAATGGGGAGGAGCTGATTGACTGGTAGCAGCTTACTGCCCACAAAGATGTCTGAAGATGAGCTGGTAGCAGACTACTGCCCCCAAACTCCAATGAAGATGACACAAAGTAATGGAGATCCTGGATGCTTTTAATTTAGCCTATGTGGAGGAAGATCCTGAGTCCATATGGTTTTGCTTTAGGGTTTAGATTCATCCAAGTAGCAGAGCCAAGTGAAATGTGCCCACCTGTAGGACATACTGAAAGTGGCATGTTTCACACAGCTCTAATGCACACGCATGTCTGCCTGAGGAGAGTCCTACTATTCACCTAGAAAGTTGTACAAAAGGGATTTAGTCAAGCCACTTCCATTGATTATCTCAGGTAGTTCTCCAAACACTGGAGAATTCTGACCAGATGGCAGAGTCCACTTCCTTTTGGAGAAGCATTTTATTATGTTCACTCGTTAAAATATATATATACAAGTTGAGAAAATGATCAGAATATCAGCTCTGAAATACTATTAGAATGATTTATGAAATAAATTAATACAGCCCATAGGGTACCTCTTATGGTTTAAAAATGCCCTCTCGTTCACTGTGAGTGGTTCTCTGTGACGTGGGGCATAAAATGGCATGCAGGATTGCATGTTTTGTATTAATAGGCAAAAAATTAATAACAATTTGCCTGATTCAAAGAAACAGGCTGACGTTTTAAAGAGATGGGAAAAATATAAACCAAATGGGAAGGTGCTTCTCAAAAGTTCAGGTTCCTTCCCAAGTGACCAAGCAATCCTGAGAGTACCAAATGAATTAAATGAGAGCACATTTATAATAAGCAAAGTTGACTGTATAGTTAGAAAACTGATTCATGAATAAAGGCACAAATGCCAAGTTCAATTCGCTCTGGTTTGTGAGGCTCTTTGCTATTGGTAATTATTTGGACAGCCACCAGGTTTTTGCGAAATGTTCATCTATCCCAAAGTTTAGCACAAATCATTATTCATCTTAAAATTTATACTACAATTGCACTGTTCACTATCCTTCTGTTTCAAAAGTTGGCTATCCAATCAGCGATCCAACATAGCTCTCATGTGACCTGAGTCACAGCCCAATGAGTGAATAGCAAACACTCAAAGCAAGCAGTTTTCAAACAGCCCATATGCTGAAAATGATTAATTCAATCAATTTGTTGAACAGTTATGAATAACTAATACATCTGCAGAAAATCCATGTCAGTCTCCAAATAATTCACCAGCCAAAACAAAAGCCAACTTCACAGTGAATATTATCCCCAATAATAGAGTGACCAGCTCTAATCCATGTTATAAAGCTCCACACCATGAAAGAAAATCACAGAGCTCTCAAACCTGGCTGGTTTCCCCCCCTCCCCCCGCCATCATCACCTCCGGTCTCACCAAACTGAAAGTTGCTCTTTTGGCTTCAGCCAGGGAATATGCACCCTGAGATTTACTATAAGGCAGTCGGGAACGTCTGAGGGAACCATGTTGCAGTAGCCATCACAGAAGCCTTTCCTGTCCCACTGCTGTGGAATTAGGGGAGGAGCAGACATGTGAGTGGTAAAGGTCCTTCCTGAAAAGACAGCCAGAGAATAATGTGTGTCCTGTATTGAATATATCACTTGGTAAATCTGGACAGCTTTTAGCAGTCAGGGTGTTCACCTCATTTGGGATTTTGCTGCAAATCTTCACACAGCTCTAATAGTCACCTTACTATCCATAGGGCTTTGCAAATTATTCTTGTCTGTCTAGGTATTGATATGGCCCTTTTGACTGTATTCTTTATTTTTTTACGTAGTTACAGTTTTACAGGCCTGCCAACTGTATGGGTTTTCTACATAGACACAGACTCTTTTATGGGTTTGTGGAGAAAATTCCTTAGTCTATGAGAAAATCTCCCTCTAATTGGCTGTCTTCTCTCATTCAGAGAAGAAAGTTATTCCCCTCCCACAGCAAACATAGGGGTGGAGCACTGCTTGAGCCTTCAGTCCTGTGCACTCAGACATGACTGAGTAGTATGGGTTGTGAGTTCAATCCTTGAGGGGGCCACTTGGGGATCTGGGGCAAAATCAGTACTTGGTCCTGCTAGTGAAGGCAGGGGGCTGGACTCGATGACCTTTCAAGGTCCCTTCCAGTTCTAGGAGATGGGATATCTCCATTAATTATTATTTATTATAGCAATTTTGTGCTTTCCTCTCCCAGCCCTTACTGCTCCTCCTCTGGACTGCTTCCTACAACTTCTAGTTCTTCCCCTTGCTCTGGGTGTACCAGCTACAAACCCTCCTTACTCTTCCCAGGGAGTGACTGCCTTTTCCCATCAGCAGCTCCTGTCTGTTGCCCGCTTCCTGGCTTTTTATATTATTTATTATAGCAATTTTGTGCTTTCCTCTCCCAGCCCTTACTGCTCCTCCTCTGGACTGCTTCCTACAACTTCTAGTTCTTCCCCTTGCTCTGGGTGTACCAGCTACAAACCCTCCTTACTCTTCCCAGGGAGTGACTGCCTTTTCCCATCAGCAGCTCCTGTCTGTTGCCCGCTTCCTGGCTTTATAGGCCCCACCTATTCCTACACAGCTGAACCTGCTTGCAATCTATTCCCTGCTCCCTGGCTCTTCCTAAGGGTACGTCTACACCCAGCCGCTAGTTTGGCGGCTGGGGATCGAAGTTCCGAGTTCGATTTATCGCGTCTGGTGTGGACGCGATAAATCGAACCAGGAAGTGCTCGCCGTCGACTGCGGTACTCCAGCTGAATGAGAGGAGTACTGCGGAGTCGACGGGGAGCCTGCCTGCCGCGTGTGGACCGCGTCTGAACCGCGGTAAGTTCGAAGTAAGGTATGTCGAATTCAGCTACGTTATTCACGTGGCTGAATTTGCGTACCTTACTTCGACTTGGGGGGTAAGTGTAGACCAAGCCTAAGAGGTTTTGTTTATCGTAAGCAGCTTTTAAGGCAATAATATTAGGGATGAGGTAAAAAGGCGAAGAAGGACATGCATATGAAAAGAAGGAGATGTTACTTACCTTGTATGATAACTGGAGTTTTTTGATATATATGTTCCTGTGGGTGCTCCACGGAGGTGTTCATGCATCCCAAGCACCTTCAATTGGAATTTTTTGGTAGCACTGCCCATTCAGCTTGAGCATGTGTCCTACATATCCTCATGCCCATACCACAAATATATAGGGCTGTGATGGCAAACTGCCTTCAGTTCCTTCTCCACCACAGACCTCCAAGAAGATGAGGCTCTAAAGCATAGAGTAGTGTTGAAGGAGGGCAAGTGGTGAAGAACACACAGGGATACACATTTCGAAGAACTCCAATTATTGTACAAGGTAACTAACCAACCTCTCCTTCTTCTTCAAGTAGTGTCTCTAAGGGTGCTCCACTTGAGATGACTCCATAGTCCCCAAAGGAGGTGGGGTCTTCAGAGTTCAGTCTAAGGCTGTAGGACTGCAGAGCCAAAGGCAGCATCTGCCTGGGAAACATCAATCAAGGCACAGTGTCTATAGAAAATATGAATCAAAGCCATATAGCACCCTTACATATTTCCATGAAAAACACATCATTTAGCAGTACCACAGCTGTGGAGTGTAATCTTGTAGAATGAGCAATCACCTTACAAGGGCAGAGTACATTAGCAGATGTATAACAGGTGATTATGCTACCTGAAACTCACTGAGAAAGTCTCTGTGTAGTCCACAGAACCCCTCAATCTCTGTCCACAACAGAAACAATTTCAGGGATGATTGAAAAAGTCTGGTCCTGTCCACATAATATGCCAACACTCTCCTGACATCTAGGGTGTAAAGGACAGCTTCCTGCTTTGGCTGATGAGGCTTGGGGTAGAATATGGTAGATGAATTCATTGACTGAGATGAAAATATGAAATAACCTTGTGTAAAAAGCATGGATGTTGTTGAAGAGAAACTTTTTCTTTGAAAAAGACAGTATATGGAGGATCAGTCATTAAAGCTCCCCGTTCTTTAACCCTTCAGGCAGCGGTAATAACCACTGGGAACAGTATGATCCTGAAGATGAGCTTCCCAGCTGAGTGGAAACTATCATATGAGTAGGTGAAGGGGGTTGAATGGGACCCTCAGACTGTGTCTGGATTCTTCCACCATTTAAGGGAAAATAGAATACAAGGGGAAATAGAGAGCAGCTGTCCCTCTTGGGTTTATAAACTCACCTGACCCAGATGTGGATGTAACGCAGGTGCAATTGAGCATGAAACATGACAAAGGTACACGCTACCCTATGCCCAAGAAGTTGCAAGCATGATCTGGCAGTGACTTGAGGACTGATCTGAAGTCACGTGATCAGATATGACAGCATGAGGAACCTGTCATCTGGCAGCTAAGCGCTAGCTGTGATGGCATCTAGAATGGCCCCTATAAACTCTATCCTTTGTACAGGTGGGAGGGAGGTCTTCATGAAGTTGAGCTGGAGACCGAGACATTTGTACAGAGTCATTGCCCTGAATACTGCCAATTTGATAGTGCAGGAATGTCCCTTGAGAAGCCAATCATTGAGGTAAGGGAAGACAATTACTCCCTACTGACAAAGTTGCGCATCCATATCACCATGACTTCCATTAACACCCTGGGAGCAGTGGCTAACCTGAAGTGAAGGACCCATTATTAGCAATGATACTGCCCCACCACAAATTTCTTGTGAGAAAGGTGCATTGCAATATGAAAATATGTGTCCTGAAGGCTGAGGGCTGCAAATTAGACTCCCAGATCCAGAGATGGAATGATGGCTCTGTGTGTCACCATCGTGACTAGAGAATTCAGTATGTGGTGGGAAAATGAAAACTTTGAGCCTCTCACTGGGACATAATACTTTTTGTCTGGTCTTTCAGGATCAGGAGTCTTCCAGAGGGACTTGGCAGGTTCTAATAGTGTTTCATTTATAGGGAGTTTGACTTGTGCTGATGATATGGTGTGCAAGATGCTGAGCCATTTATTCTGTGTCTCCTGAACTTCTAATGGGATCTGAATGCTCTGCTGTCTGCTTCAACGGATCTTGAAACTGTTTGAAATTGTCAGTGTGAGATGGTGGGGGGATGAGAGCTTCATCCAGGGAGGAAGAAGAAATATTAGACTGTGATGTAGACTCCTCATCAGGTTTCCTTTCCTGGTCTTTGAATGTATCCTTCTGCCTTGGATATTGTTGAGGAGGAACAGAAGGAGCCAGAGAATGCCCGGAAGCAGTGGGCACTTTAGAAAGCTGTGGCCCGTAGTCAGCCCAGGGATCCTAGCATGTCCACTGGGGAGGAGCATAGAGGAATGGATGGGGCATTCCAGGTTGGTTGTAGCAAGATGGATGTTTGGTGGGCTTCAATGGTAAGCCTAGAAGTGTCCCCTAGTGTTGCAGTTTGCAGGCGATCAAACATAGGCAGGTAGTCAGCAGAACCCTGTACAGAATCTGTAAGTTTGAAGAACTCTCCTCTTCATAGTACAGTGGAGAGACAGATGAAGGAAGAGTAACTGGTCATCTTTCAGAACGTGTTAGTACCCAGAAGGCAAAATAAAATAACTAAATAATAATAATAAATAAATAAAGTAAGAAAAGGTCTACAATAAATCAGCAAAGTCTCCGCTTAGGTGTGGACTATGAACTTGGCTTAGGCCAAGGCAGTTAAGAATGAACTGAGAGCGTTTCTCCCACAGAGCCCTCGATATCCTTGATATAGGACACAAGGCTGCATAGGGTGCATGCGGGAGTCGAACTGGCACTGCTACCAAAAATCTCCGATTGAAGGCACATGGCATACATACAGATGCTATTTGAAGAAGAATCAAATGTGGAATCTTCCTGCTCATTAGTAATTAGGCTTCCAGCCCAGAGAGACCAGCTCTGTATCTTTTAATTTATTAGTCGACAAAACAACTTTCTTCCAAGTCTGTGTACTCAGTTTGATTAGTTCATTGTCAACTGTGAAACTTGAACAATAAAAAAGAAAAAAAAATACCCCCAAATTACTGATACAATGACACAATGATAAATTATACATCATAGTATGGTAATAGAGTTTACCAGCAATTCTGGCTACACCCCAGCTGGAAGACATCCCCTTCATCAGAGCATGCCACACAAAAACTCATTTAAATGTCTATGCATAATTTGCCATCTGAAAGTTTTAAACCAGCTGCTCACAGACATACTTATTTTCTGTAACTTCAGTAATTCAGACAGAATATTTCCTTGAGCTTCTGGGCAAAGTTAGGGAAGTTGTAGTTTTTCTCTCCTCCTGATGCTATTGTAATTATCTGAGGATGATCTAGCACAGAACCTGCCATTTAAGCTTTCATTCAAAATATCCTCACACACCATAAAGCAAAGTCCTTTAGGTTGGTTTAGCTTTAGCAGATGCGTTATTATAGGCCCTTCAGCCCTCTAATCAACATGCATTAGGAGCTTCTTTTAACTGCTCTGCAAAACCATTCAGACTGTAGAGCGGATGATTTTTTCCCTCCCCTTCTGTTTCAAATAGAGTATTCATGAAAGATTACTCAATGTAACCGAAAGAGCAATATCAGTAGCTTGAGTGAGCATGTTGGCAAGATTCAACTATGTTAGACAAACACCTGTCAGGGATAGTCTAGGTGTATTTGGTCCTGCCTCAGAGCAGGGGGCTGGACTACATGACTTCTGGAGGTCCTTTCAAGCCCTACATTTCTACGATTCTATACAGTTTTCCAGTGCACGTCAACCCTCACTTGCAACATTCTGCTGCCCCAATCCTTGACCTCTTGTTCAGAGTCTGTAATGTGTGCCTAACTAATGCCAAAGTAGAACAAGCAGCACTGGAATAAGTATTCGGTCTATGCAGGGGAGTGGAGTGGAGGACAGAAACTGTTGTGCTGCTATGGAGCATCTTTTTCTTGCCCATCCAGCCATTGCAGGCATTAAACATTTATGCTTGCTTTTTTAAAATTATGTGAG
Source organism: Emys orbicularis (assembly GCF_028017835.1). Lineage (NCBI taxonomy): Eukaryota > Metazoa > Chordata > Testudines > Emydidae > Emys > Emys orbicularis. The sequence continues at coordinate 95,193,298 of NC_088685.1, read as the reverse complement.
AAACTGGTTAGTTTTATGGGGTGTTTCACCAGGAATAATCTTATGAGAAAGCTGTCCCTACACAGATGTTTTGCAAAGTGATTAATTTTAGGCCAGCTTTCATAATTTGTGACAATCTGGCAACTGCAGTTAATAATTAATGACAACCATAACAGCCACAGGAATAAAAAACACCTTTTAAATAGCATTTCCATCAGAGGATCTCAAAGGGTTTGTCTATGCAGCATTTTAAAACCTGTAGCAGCGAATCTGAGAGTCTGGGTCTACAGACTTGGGCTTGCAAGGCTAACATTATGGTGCTAAAAAAAGCAGTGTGGACATTGTGGCTCAGGCTGTAGCTCAGACTCTGAAGCCTAAATATCTACACTGTTGTTTTTAGAGATGTAGCACAAGTCCTGCATGCCTGAGTCAGTTGACCCGGGCTCTCAGACTCGTGGCCACGGGTTTTAAAATGCAGTGTAGACATACCCAAAGTGTCTCATGAACACGGACAGCCTCATAACTTCTGTCAGGTAAATAAATATCATCATCCCCCTTTTACAGATAAGAAAAGAGGTGAAGAGAAGTTAAATTATTCACAGTAAGCCAGTACCATTACTATAACCTGGGTCTCCTAATTCCAACCAGTAAGGCCTGGTCTACACCGCAGAGTTTTGTCGACAGAAGTTACACTGATGATCTAAAGGCACTATAATTACATCACTTGTGCATTTCACACAATGCTCCTGATGGCAGAGGACATCCACAGTTGGTGCCCTAGCATCAACGGTGAGAGCAGTGCCCTATAGGTAGCTATCCCATTGTGCTACTCACCACCTTGTGCAGCTAGGAATTGTGAAAAGGCGGAGTGGATCGCAGCACATCATGGGCGTGAGCTCAACATCCCATTATGCATATTTCCGTCCCATTATTCCATTGGCTTCCAACTGCGTTTCGCACATTTTTCAATGCCCGTTTACTATGCATCCGCCATCTCTCTTTGAAAGGATGGATCCTACACTGCTCTCTATTGTTGTTGTTGCAGTTATGAACACATCGCGGATGGTCATGCAGTATATCATGAGCACCCAATCTGAACAGGAACCAGAGTTGCCTGACCTGCTCTGTGCCACAGAAAGAAACAACATCAGATTACTTTTGGCATTCATGGAGCAGCTGCACATGGTGGACCATCGCTTTTGGGCTTGGGAAACATGCACTTAGTGGTGGGATCGCATCATTATGCAGGTCTGGAACTGTGTGCGGAGCTCATCCTAGCACTGTGGCACAAGGACACCAAAATAAGAGCAGCTCTCTTGGGCCTGGTCTACACTACACCTTTAATTCGGATTTAGTGGCTTTAATTCGAATTAACTCTGGAACCGTCCACACAACGAAGCCATTTAATTCGAATTAAAGGGCCCTTTAATTCGATTTCTGTACTCCACCCCGACGAGCGGAGTAGCGCCAAAATCGAATTTGTCAATTCGAATTAGCGTTAGTGTGGCCGCAATTCGATGTTATTGGCCTCCAGGAGCTATCCCACAGTGCACCATTGTGACCGCTCTGGCCAGCAATCTGAACTCGCATGCACTGGCCAGGTGGACAGGAAAAGCCCCGGGAACATTTGAATTTCATTTCCTGTTTGCACAGCGTGGAGAGCACAGGTGACCACAGAGAGCTCATCAGCACAGGTAACCATGCAGGCTGATAATCGAAAAAGAGCACCAGCATGGACCGTACAGGAGGTACTGGATTTGATCTCTATATGGGGAGAGGATTCAGTGCTAGCTGAACTGCGTTCGAAAAGACGAAATGCCAAAACTTATGAAAAAATTTCCAAGGGCATGATGGAGAGAGGCCACAATAGGGACACAGATCAGTGCCGCGTGAAAGTCAAGGAGCTCAGACAAGCCTATCAAAAAGCAAAGGAGGCAAACGGTCGCTCCGGGTCAGAGCCGCGGACATGCCGCTTCTACGCTGAGCTAAATGCATTTCTAGGGGGGGCCGCCACCACTACCCCACCTCTGACTGTGGATTCCGAGCTGGGGATAATCTCATCAGGGACACCTGATGATTCCGCGGAAGGGGAAGAGGAGGAGGAGGAGGACGAGCTGGCAGAGAGCACCCAGCTCTCCGTTCTCCCCAACAGCCAGGAACTGTTTCTCACCCTGACTGAAGTACCCTCCCAAGCCTCCCAAGCCAGCACCCAAGACCATGACCCCATGGAAGGGACCTCAGGTGAGTTTACCTTTTAAAATATAAAACATGGTTTAAAAGCAAGCATTTTTAATGATTAATTTGCCCTGAGCACTTGGGATGCATTCGCAGCCAGTACAGCTACTGGAAAAGTCTGTTAACATGTCTGGGGATGGAGCGGAAATCCTCCAGGGACATCTCCATGAAGCTCTCCTGGAGGTACTCCAAAAGCCTTGCCACAAGGTTTCTGGGCAGTGCAGCCTTATTCCGTCCTCCATGGTAGGACACTTGACCACGCCATGCTAGTAGCAAGTAATCTGGTATCATTGCCTGACAGAGCCTGGCAGCGTATGGTCCCGGTGTTTGCTGGCATTCAAGCAACATCCGTTCTTTATCTTGCTGTGTAATCCTCAGGAGAGTGATATCGCTTAGGGTAACCTGGTTGAAATAAGGGAATTTAATTAAGGGGACTGAGGTGGCCGTTCCTACTGGGCTGTTTGCCTGTGGCTGAAAAGAAATCCTTCCCTGCATTTAGCCAAGTGCAAGGGGGGGGGGGAGGATTGGCCCAGAGCTTTTCGCGTTTTGCTAGCAGGGATCTTCCCTGATACCAGCCAGGCGGTGGGGGGAGGGATAAAGCACTCATCCCAGAGAATTCATGGCGGGTGGGGGGGGGGTGTTAGTTTGGTTCCTGCAGGGATCTTCCCTGATACCAGCCACGCGGTGGGGGGAGGGAGAAAGCACTCATCCCAGAGAATTCATGGCGGGTGGGGGGGGGGTGTTAGTTTGGTTCCTGCAGGGATGTTCCCTGATACCAGCCACGCGGTGGGGGGAGGGATAAAGCACTCATCCCAGAGAATTCATGGCGGGTGGGGGGGGGGGTTAGTTTGGTTCCTGCTGGGATCTTCCCTGATACCAGCCAGGCGGTGGGGGGAGGGATAAAGCACTCATCCCAGAGAATTGGATGGGGGGGGGGGGTGTTAACCTTCAGCAGCAGAAAACAAGCTAACAGGAAAACTGCAGCACAACGGGCTTTGCTTGGTATGTGGGAAAGCAGGGCGCAGAAGCCTAAAGACAGTGGCTTACCATGGCAGCATGCAAGGTGAATTCTGTTGCCCTGACCTGCGTCTGTGATCTCTAGCAGCAAAGCCACAGGCACTCAATATTAAGAGGCAAAATGCGACCTTGCACAGAAATCACATGTGCTATGTAATGTGAATAGTATACACCGTGAAAGAGTATAAGCATTGTTCTGAAAAATGTATCTTTTAAAAAAATTCTCTCCTTTTTTCACTCCCTCCAGCAGGTGCAAATGTTTCAAGCCTCCCTCCTCCTTCCCGAAGGCTATCCCAGATAAGGCGTCGTAAAAAAAAAACGAGAGAAGAGATGTTTTCCGAAATCATGCAATCCACCAGGAATGAAAGAGCTCATCTGAATGAGTGGAAGGAGACGGTTTGCAAGTATAGGAAAGAAGCCAGTGACCGTGAGGACAGGAGGGACCAACGTGAGGACATGAGGGACCAACGTGAGGACATGAGGGACCAACGTGAGGACAGAAGGGACCAACGTGAGGAGAGGAGAGACGCTCGAGATGAGAGGTGGCGGCAGGAAGATCAGAGGAGTCGGGAAGCAACGCTGGGGCTGCTGCGTGAGCAAACAGACATGCTCCGGCGTCTGGTGGAGCTTCAGGAACGGCTGCTGGAGAACCGAGTGCCGCTACAGCCCCTGTATAACCCCCCTACCTCCTCACCATGTTCCATAGCCTCCACACCCAGACGTGTAAGAACACGGGGGGGGAGGCTCCATACACCCTCCCATTCCACCCCAGTGGACAGCCCAAGCAAAAGGCTGCCATTTTTTTAACCTTTTTTTACTGGGCTTTTCCTTCCCGCTGATCCTCCTCCCAAACCCCACTCAGGTTCTGTGCCGCTACAGCCCCTGTATAACCCCCCTACCTCCTCACCATGTTCCATAGCCTCCACACCCAGACGTGTAAGAACACGGGGGGGGAGGCTCCATACACCCTCCCATTCCACCCCAGTGGACAGCCCAAGCAAAAGGCTGCCATTTTTTTAACCTTTTTTTACTGGGCTTTTCCTTCCCGCTGATCCTCCTCCCAAACCCCACTCAGGTTCTGTGCCGCTACAGCCCCTGTATAACCCCCCTACCTCCTCACCATTTTCCATAGCCTCCCCACCCAGATGTGTAAGAACACGGGGGGGGAGGCTCCGTACACCCTCCCATTCCACCCCAGTGGACAGCCCAAGCAAAAGGCTGCCATTTTCTTAACCTTTTTTTACTGGGCTTTTCCTTCCCGCTGATCCTCCTCCCAAACCCCACTCAGGTTCTCTCCCTCTTTTTATAATCAATTCATAAAGAATAAATGATTTTTAAACAATGGTGACTTTATTTCCTTTGAAAGCAAGCTGGGGGAAGGGGGAGGGTGGGTTCCTTACAGAGAATGAGTCAATAAAGGGGGCGGGTTTTCAGGAAGGATAAACAAACATAAATTTCACACTGTAGCCTGGCCAGTCATGAAACTGGTTTTCAAAGCTTCCCTAATGCGCAGCGCTTCATCGTGTGCTCTTCTAATCGCCCTGGTGTCTGGCTGCGAGTAATCAGCAGCCAGGCGATTTGCCTCAGCCTCCCACCCTGCCATAAAGGTCTCCCCCTTGCTCTCACAGAGATTGTGAAGCACACAGCAAGCAGTAATAACAATGGGGATATTGGTTTGGCTGAGGTCTGAGCGAGTCAATAAGGATCGCCAGCGACCTTTTAAACGGCCAAATGCACATTCTACCACCATTCTGCACTTGCTCAGCCTGTAGTTGAACAACTCCTGACTCCTGTCCAGGCTGCCTGTGTATGGCTTCATGAGCCATGGCATTAAGGGGTAGGCTGGGTCCCCAAGAATAACAATTGGCATTTCAACATCCCCCACGGTTATTTTCTGGTCCGGAAAGTAAGTCCCTTGCTGCAGCCGTTTAAACAGATTGGTGTTCCTGAAGACGCGAGCGTCATGAACCCTTCCCGGCCAGCCCACATGGATGTTGGTGAAACGTCCCTTGTGATCCACAAGTGCTTGCAGCACCATTGAGAAGTACCCCTTGCGGTTTATGTACTGGGTACCCTGGTGCTCCGGTGCCAAGATAGGAATATGGGTTCCATCTATTGCCCCACCACAGTTAGGGAATCCCATTGCAGCAAAGCCATCCACTATGACCTGCACATTTCCCAGAGTCACTACCTTTCGTAGCAGCACCTCCGTGATTGCTTTGGCTACTTGCATCACAGCAGCCCCCACAGTAGATTTGCCCACTCCAAATTGATTCCCGACTGACCGGTAGCTGTCTGGCGTTGCAAGCTTCCACAGGGCTATCGCCACTCGCTTCTCAACTGTGAGGGCTGCTCTCATCTTGGTATTCTGGCGCTTCAGGGCAGGGGAAAGCAAGTCACAAAGTTCCATGAAAGTGCCCTTACGCATGCGAAAGTTTCTCAGCCACTGGGAATCGTCCCACACCTGCAACACTATGCGGTCCCACCAGTCTGTGCTTGTTTCCCGGGCCCAGAATCGGCGTTCAAAGCCTATAACCTGGCCCATTAACATCATAATCTCCAAAGCACCGGGGCCCGCGGTCTCAGAGAATTCTGTGTCCGTGTCCATGTCCTCATCACGCTGGTCGCTGCGCTGCAATCGCCGCCTCCTCCTCCTCCTCGCCTCTTTTTTCTGGTCCTGTGTAAGCATAAACTCCACGAGAAAGCGCGAGGTGTTTATAATGTTCAAGACTGCGTTCTGGAGCACAACGGGATCCATGCTTGATGCAGAATGGAGTCTGCAGAGTTCACTCAGGAAAAAAGGCGCGAAATGGTTGTCTGCCGTTGCTTTCAGGGAGGGAGGGGGAGGCTGTACCCAGAACTACCTGCGACAATGTTTTTTGCCCCATCATGCACTGGGGTCTCAACCCAGAATTCCAAGGGGGGTGGAGACTGCGGGAACTATGGGATAGCTATGTAAAAGCTACCCACAATGCAACGCTCTGGAAATCGATGCTACTATGGTAGCTTGGACGCACACCACCGAATTAATGGTGCCTAGTGTGGCCGAATACATTCAAATTTATAAAATCGGTTTCCTAAATTCGAATTATATAAATTCGAATTAATCCTGTAGTGTAGACATACCCTTGGAGGAGAAGTGTGTGGCGACTGCTGTGTGGAAGCTGGCAACTCCAGACTGTTACCAGTGAGTCGCAAATCAGTTTGGAGTCAGGAAGTCCACCACTGGAGCTGCGTTAAAGCAAATATGCAGGGCCATTAATCACATTCTGCTATGAAGGATTATGAATCTTGGAAATGTCTGTGAAATAGTGGATGGCTTTGCGGCCATGGGATTCCCTAACTGCGGTGGGGCAATAGATGGCATGCATATCCCAATTTTGGCCTGAGACCATCTTGCTATGGAGTACATCAACAGAAAAGAGTACTTCTCTATGGTATTTCAGATGCTTGTGGATCACCATCGGAATTTCACTAACATCAATGGGGGTGGTCAGGGAAGGTGCATGATGCATGCATCTTCAGGAACACTGTCCTATATAGGAAGCTGCAATCAGGGACTTTCTTTCCAGACCAGAAGATTCCAACATGGGATGTTGAAACACCAATCGTGATCCTGGGAGACCCAGTGTACGCCTTACTCCCATGGCATATGAAGTCTTACATGGGAAATCTGGACAGCAGCAAGGAGTGCTTCGACAACAGGCTGAGCAGGTGCAGAATGACTGTAGAATTTGTGTTTGGCAGATTAAAAGCACACTGTAGCTGTCTTTATGGCGGGTTAGACCTAAATGAGGAAAATGTTCCCAGGGTCATAGCAGCCTGCTGTGTGCTCCATAATATTTGTGAGGCTAAGGGTGAAAAGTTTCCCTCGGGGTGACACACGGAGGCCGATCACCTGCTGGCTGATTTTGAGCAGCCAGATATCAGGGCTATTGGAGGGGTCCAATGGGGAGCTATTTGAATCAGGGAGGCTTTGAGGCACCATTTTGACAATGAGCACCAGTAATGTGTCTTTCTATACAGCACCCTGCCATGCTTTGTTAACTTGCCGCCTTGCATGAAAATTTTGATGATTCCTGCCCATGATTTGTAGTCTTCAAATGTGCCAGTTGCCACTGTGTATTAATTCCAGCGGCAACCACCATGTGTAGGAGACAAATAACAGTATGTTTTTTATTAAATACCAATTAACAACACACACAAAACTCTTGGTGGGAAGGGAGATCGCAGTGAAGGGCAGTGTAGGCTCTCTGAGCTATGTGTAACTCCAGCTATCATTTTGGAAGCTGTCTGAAGGAGCAGAGTGAATGGGGTACTGAGACGGGTCGGGAAGTTGCAAGGAATGTGTGGGAGGAGTTTGGGGAGGGCATGGCAAGCAGTTCTGTATCTGCTGCAGGGGTGAGGGTGAACATGCTGGTATTTTCCCTGAAGCATGATTAGGGACTTCAACATCGAATCGTAGAATATCAGGGTTGGAAGGGACCTCAGGAGGTCATCTAGCCCAACCCCCTGCTCAAAGCAGAACCAACCCCAACTAAATCATCCCAGCCAGGGTTTTGTCAAGCTGGGCCTTAAAAACCTCTAAGGCTGGAAATTCCACCACCTCCCTAGGTAACCCATTCCAGTGCTTCACCACCCTCCTGGTGAAATAAACATCTCTGTTTGCTCCTCCATTACTGCTCCTCCTGGCCCATTAAAATTCACTCCTGGTTCTACTTTCTGTCCTGCCTGTCTATTTTATAATTTTCATTTAAAGTCTCTCTCCATCCCCAGTGTTCTTGTTTTTTGGCTTTTGAGGATTGGAGAATCTCTCAATACATGTCCTCTTTGCTCCTCCTCAGTCACTTCCTTATCTGGCAGAGGCACTCTGCCTGTATGTAGGGGGTGCCCCTGAAGGCCACATCTGCAGAAGAACCAGAAACAATAAACAGAAGCATAATTGTTTGCGCACGCACAGCATCAAATCATTATAGTAAAATGCACCTCTTTTTAAATATGAATCAGTTTCTCACTGTCCCTTGGCAAGCACACAGCTCAGTGAACACCCTAAACATGTTGAGTTCAGCTAAGGGAAGGATACTCAACATGGGGCAAAGGGTCTAGGTGGTTTTCTAAGGGGATTACTGCAAGTGAGTAGGGACAAAATTGTCAATTCTTCTACCATTTTCCACAGGTGGGGGTCATTGAAGCTGATATTTCACTCCTGAGGGTAAGTGATATTTCATCTCCTGCATGTGTGGGGCTTTAAACTGGATCCCTATGCTGCTCGCCTGTGTGCCACTTTGGTTCCTGCATAAGTGATTGCCGTTAGGAATGGGAAAGTTTCCTACAATGGGGGGAAGGAACAAAGAAGCTCTGCCAAGGAACCTCCAGCAGAGGATTGGCGAGTACCTCCAGGAAAGTTTCCTAGAGACCTCTCTGGAAGATTCCCGTGAAATCTCAGTGTGCATTAACACACTGTTCCGCTACACTGCTTAGCTGCACAGGGGAATGTGAAGCACATGCAAACACAGCTATTCTTGTACATTTCTATCCCTTCACCCACTTCTAGAATATAACAAAGCAAAGAACTGCTCGACCTCATATAAATAAGCAGCATCAACTCAAAAAGATCACTTACCAGAGCTCCCTCTCCTGCATCATGAGCACCAGAGATGGAGTGCTAGGACTGGCTTGAACTCACCTGGGTCAAGAAGAGGTCCTCGCTCAGCATGGTACTGGATAACCCTGTCGGCTGTCCCATCTCATCCTCCAACTCGACCTCCTCATCCATGACTTCATCCTTGGGGTTGAGTATGCTGTCCGCAGTCTCCAGCCCCGCTGAACTATCCACGGGGCTTTTGGCGGTGGAAGTGAGGTAGCTGGCAAGGATGGTGTCCAGCCTCTTGTAGAAGCAGCAGGTCTTCAGCACAGCATCAGAGCGATGGTTTGACTCCCTGGCCTTCTGGTATGCCTGCCTCAGCTCCTTTATTTTCACACAGCACTGTGTCCCATTTGTAGCCCTTATCCAACATGGCATGAGAAATCTGATCACAAGTATAGAAGTTCCTATGGCTAGAGTGGAGCTGGAACTGCACAGCCTCCTCTCCCCACAGTGCCAGCAGATTCAACAATTCAGGTGTGCTCCAAGCGGGAGAGCGTTTGCTGCGTGGAGCCACCATGGTCAGCTGGGAAGATGTGATGCGAGCTGTCCATGCCAAGCAAACAGGAAGTGAAGTTTCAAAAATTTGCGGTCCTTTAAAGGGGGAGGGGCTGATGCCTGTGACAGAGCAGTGGAGTTCAAACTGCTGACCAGAGCGGTCAGGATTGGCATTGTGGGACACCTCCTGGAGGCCATTTACAGTCACATAACCAAGCGCAGTGTCTACACTGACACTTTGTCAATATACCTTTGCTGCAAAAAGCTCTTCACCTCTCATCCAGGTGGTTTTGGTTTGTGGGCAAAGCAGGAGAGTTTTGTCAGTGAAAAGAGCATTGTAGTATGTACAGTTCAACTGTTTTGTCAACAAAAGCTGACTTTTGTCAACAAAACTCTGTAGTGTAAAGAACACCGCTCTTTTTAGTGTCTCTTAAACTACTGAGTATTTCTCATTTATGTGTCATGCTGAATGGCCTGCTGCATAGAGTTACATTATCATTAGAAAGTGAAACAGTTTATTTACAAAATTATAATGGCAATATAAGCACAAAATTTCACAGTGTATAACTCAGGTCTCAAGGATCAGGAACAGAAGAAATGCTTTGGAGTACATGAGATACAGATTCAAATATACCCTTATCCTAAACTGGTAGTGTTGTTTAATTTTAGATTTCTCCCTTTTAGTGTCTTGTATCTTAATTTTGCTCTACAGACCTGAATATTATACTCAAGACTAAGTGAATCTACATTGAGATGCAGGCTTCCATGGGGCACTACATTAATCTTCAATGCTATTCTGTCCTTTTCCTCCTTTTGTTCTTTACAAACTTTTTTAGTTTTAAAAGTTACCTGCCAAGATTATACTAAAAAATTCAGAATTTGTTTACAAAATCCCTAACTAAGTCAAACATATAGGCCATGTTTACACTTACCGGGGATCAATGCTGCTGCGAACTATGCAGAGGGGGTCGATTTAGCAGATCTACTGAAGACCCACGGAGCGCTCTCCGGTCGACTCTGGTACTCCACCGGAACGAGAGGAATAAGGTAAGTCAATGGGAGAGCATCTCCTATCGACACAGCACAGTGTAGACACTGCAGTAAGTCAACCTAAGCTACATAACTTAGGTCAACTTGTCCTATAGATGGCTATTTTAAAATGTGATTAGCACTAGAGCTCGGCAAATAACTGTTTTTTTGGGTTTGCTGAAAAATCCAGGGGAAAAATTGATTTGACCCGAACCAAAGCTGAACATTCAAATAAACTTCAGCAAATTAGGAAAATCAACAAAAAAATTATCCAACATGAAATGAACCATTTCATTTTTTGGTACTTTTTAACATAAAAGCAACGGAAATAAAAGACTAAATTGAGAAAACAGAGTGAGGAGAAACTGCCACTGCCTCCCTTATAACTTTTAGCCCAGTGGTCAAGGCACTAACTTGGACATGGGTGACACTAGTTCCATTTCCCTCTCTTCCTGATGTGGAGCAGATACATGAACTTGGGTCTCCCATGGGAGTTTCCCCTCACCACCACGCTATAGAGTCATTCTTACTCTCTTCTTTGGTCCAATGACTATACAAGTATTTTATACACCATCATGTCCTCTTCTAGCCATTTTGTGGACATCCCCAAAATAAAAAAAAATGTTTTGGTGGAAACAATTCAGCGAATTTGTGTAAAATTCAAAAATAATTTCAGATCGACCAAAACTGCTTTTTTCAGTAAATAAACTATTTGGTTGAAAATTTCCCCCCAGCTCTAATTAGCAATCCGATTCAGTAAGATTTGAACCAATCATTAACCCACTAGAATCTCAGCTCCAGATTTCCTGCTGTGTATTTCAGAGCAAGTGACATCCCAGCCATCACAATCATAAGGCAGTATATTGGAAAAGCTGAGACACTATCTGGGCAATTCCTGCTGCTGCTGCTAAAGTCCTTGGCAAAACTCCCATTGACGTCAATGGCAGCAGAAGCAGGGTGGAACACTTGAACTCCTGCTTTCTCAGCAATGTTCCTTTTGGACTAAAATTAATCAAACATTATTTCAGCCCCCAAATGAACATCTTTTTTAGGGTGACCATATTTCCCAAAAGGGAAAATGAGACACCGCCTGGGGCTATCTTGAGGTCCTCCTCCCCTCCCCCAAACAGGGCTGGTGTCAGCTGGTAGCCCAAGCCCCCCTGTCCCCGCCCATGCAGGGCTGGCCCGAGCCGCTCATCCCCCCCACCTGTGTGGGGCTGGCCCGTGCCGCTCACACCCCAGCTCTCACAGGGCTGGCCCAAGCCACCCACCCACTCAGGCCCAACCTTCACTGCCCATTCCCCTCGGCCCGCATCACTGACCCACCCCCCAGCCTGCGCCACTCACCCTCCTTGACCCATGACGCTCACTCCCCTCATTCCACATGGGGCTGGCCCAAGCCACCAGTCCGTGTGGGGCCAGCCCATGCTGCTCACCCAAGCCACTTGCCCTCCCACACCCGTGCAGGGCTGGCCTGGCCCAAGCTACTCTCCTGAGCTCTCATGTGGGGCTGTTGTTTCTTCTCCCCTCCCCCCCGTACATTCCTCTGTACCCCTAGGGGCTGTAATCCACTCTTTTGGCAAAACTGGGCAACGGATCATCAGCTGGCAAGAGCAAATGGGACAAATGCTGGTTTTGCCAAAAAAGTTGGGATGGCCGGACTGGGCTTAACAAAGGGACTGCCCTGACCAAAACAGGACATATGGTCACCCTATCTTTTTCTTTATAGTTTCAACAAAAGTGGGTTGAGTGGCTATTGAAGTTTACAAGCGTGAAAGGATGCATGTGTGCATTTAAATAAAAGTAACTCAGAAACTGGTTAATTATTCCTCTTACAGCTTGCCACAGATTTAGGCCCAGATTTTTAAAGGTATTTAAGCACCTATAGATACAGAATGGTGCCTAGTGGGATTTTCACATGAGAGTTAGGCACCCAGGCACTTTTGAAAATCCACAGGTGCCTATTTTTAAAAATCTGGCCCTTAATCCCTAATGACAACAGGTGCCTTAGACATTTGTGAAGACGTGGTGCACACATTATTAAAAGTTCTAAGTGTGGCACAAAATGTGCCACTAATTTTTATTAATGTTTTTGAATGACTAAATCCAGAGCTCAGAGTCTGGCCAGCGTAGCCATTCCAGTCATTGAGCAGATGCATGAAGTAGCTGGGGAGTGACAAGAAATACTCCCCTTTAGGCTGGGAAGCTTCAGCTGAGCCATTCTTTGAAGGCTACTTCAGTCAAATGACTAACATAACCTCTACTGACCCTCCATGGAACAATGGAGAATCTGAATCTGTGCCCAGTTCCTCCCCTTCTCTAATGATATGAACTTCCTGTAGCTATGGCATTGACAGCACCATCCAAGATGCCCCTAGTGCCTTCTCTTCAACAGCTATTTTAGGGGACCAGGGACACAATTAATTCCTCATAACAAAGGAACTCAGTATCCTAACATCACAGTGCAAATGAAACATTCTTTACATGGGCCTAGAGACTACAAATGGATTGACTTGCAAGACTTTTAGCAACCTTTTGGGAAGAAGGTCACTTAAGACCTACATAAAGATTCATGGTCTTTGGATGCTCTCTTTTCCCTCTCATTAGAAAGGTTTTTTTCTCCTGGTTTGAATTCCAGAGTCATCCTACTGGTACCTAGCTCATCAGCAGAGTTCAAGTGCTGTGCTCTGTCATGTCTGTCAATAAATCCTATTCTCTTTGGACAGTAATCTTCATCTGGCCCAGAGGACATGTCCTAATTCACATTCTCCTCCTTCCATGTTAGAGTCATCCAGGACATTGGATATATACAGTCCTCTTTCAATGACATGACTTTAATCTTCCCTGTTCTAAAGATAATGATCATATATCCATCACCTACATCTGATTTGCCATCCTCAGTAACTTAATTTCCCATTCCAAGCCAGAAGGGTTTAATTTCCTTCTTCACTGATCTCTTGCTCTTGTAGTGTAGGGGGAAACTTTGAGAAGATGAATTTAACATCTTTGACTGTATGGTATGTTTCTTTTTCTTTTTTTGAGGGAGGGGATTTTTGCTGTTGATCACTTCATCAATACTATCACATATTCTGTTTTATTTAAACTTTTTGCTACAATCTATATTTGTCACGCATATTCAGTGTTTCTGCTATTAACGGTTTAATTTCTCTTCAAGAAAATAATGTTTCATTCTTCTTCATCTATCTAGTTAATTTATCAACACTCATATTTACTTGCCTTTGAGCCTTATCTTCCTGATGTCATAACTTTTGTTTTGTTGATAACTAATTTGCTGTTTTGATTTCAAAATTACTGTATGTCACTAGCACTAATGTCACTTGGTTGAGTGCATCAAGTGCATTTATCTGCTTCACTGATCCTGCCTCCATCTTTGGTTAACACATCATTCTATGTAGGGATTTGACAGACTGATTCAAGTAGTAATCATTTACCAAAGCAATTATTGCTGTGCCTCATTGATAGCATGCCTTGAGCCATTTCAATTTAACATTTAGAAAGTTCAGCTCTCAATCTTATGTTTACACACTGTCTTTGTCTCATTATATAATATTCCTTTCTATGGACAGGGGAACCCAGAAAAGAATGAGTGTTAGCTTATTTTTTAAAAAATTATGGTGTTTTGCAAGTTATTAGACATATATTTACAATTTCAAGGAGTTACTCAAACAAGTCCTTCTAATAAGAAGATTAGGTTTCAGGCTGTGTTAGTGATTCCTATCATTTCCATTTAAAAAATCATGACTTTTAGGGGTGGTTCCATAAAAGGCAATGATATTTTGCATCCCAGTCTTTCCACTGCTGAACAGGATTCTTCCATGAATTTATTATAAGTTTGGCTATTTTTGGTGGGGTTTTTTTATGTCATATACTTTTTCAATGGAATTTTCAAAGGCTCTGGAACAATTTATCAGCACAAGTCCAATTAATGCTAAGTCAGTTGGGTGCTTTTGAAAATCTTACCATAAAACTTTTAATGAACAACTATTTACTTTTTTCTAATGGTTAATAACAAATTATGTTGTCTCATTAAGGCATGATTATACTGGTGTTTGTTTGTTTTTTACTTTTACTATTAGGAAAGAGTTAAAGACACATCTGGGTTTTTAATTATTATTTTAGCTAACCAATATTTCCTCTATATACTGTGCCCATAACGTTTTAATTACTCTCTTTGTTGCTTTTACTTAATGTAATAAAATATTGCAGTGTCCTCTGATCAAGGTATGGCAAACTTTACCTCCTGGTACTGTTTGCTGCTGAACTTCAAAGAAGGTTAGGAGGTAGTCTTTCTCTGTCCACCTCCACTGTGGACCTCATCAATCCCAAGACACTGAATAAAAATACCTTGGATTGCAGGTATTAGGTGATCCCAGAGGATGAAAGTGCTAGTATTGCATCTGTGTATCTCATGCACAGTTATTATTTATTTACATTATGGTAGCACCTAGAAACCACAACCAAGACTGGCCTTATTGGGCTAGGCTCTGTACAAGCACATAATAAGTGACAGTCCTTGTCTGAAAGAGTTTACAATCTACATTGGTAAGACTTCAGTGGGTGAAAGGATAAACAGAGATGCCTTGCCCAAGTTCACACAGCAGGTCAGTGGCAGAACCAGGAATACAATGCAGGTATTTTAACTCCCAGTCCAATCGCCTTATCCACTAAACCATGCTGATTCTCTATGGAATCATGGCCACCAAGGCAAGTTGCAATTAAAATAGTTATACCGATAGGTTGTAACCTGCAGCCCCATCTACAAAAAGGCAAAGGGAGTCACTGCCAGCCTCAGCTGCAAGGGAAGGAGAGCCATTTCCATCATCCTTCTTTCCTTTTTCAGGAAGTGTTATTGATCTGCAGCTCTTCTCAGGACAATGCAGAAAAGTGTGAAAATTCCGTATTTGTAGAGCGGGAAATTCCAATATTTCAAAATTTGTTTTCATCCTGAAATTAAACAAAAGGTTGAATTACAATAGGTTTATTTCTTCTGAATGGAAAATTCCAAAAAATCCCCCTTTGGAAATGTCAAAACATCTAGTTTTGGCATTTTCAATAGAAATGAAACATACCAAATCAACATTGCATTTTAATTTGTCAGACTGACTTGAGATATTTTGTTTTGCTTGGGATGATATTAATCTGTTTCCCCCTCAGCTATTACAGTGCCTCTTGGAAGTCATAGTTATAGTGCCTCATGCTCACACTCTCTTAGACCAGACTTCCCAGCTGTACTTTTATCCCAAAAATTTGATTTTGGGACGCTGCTATAATAACCTGCCTATCACTCCCTTAATCTGTTCTTCCCGAGGTAAAAGTTTCCAGGATTGTTAAGGAAACACTAAAGGACACGGATAAACCTTCCAATAAAGTAATATATAACCTTCCAATAAAGTAATTGACACAATCAGTATTCTTTCCAAAAACAAAGTATCTTTTATTAGTGGAACTAATAATCCCTAATACAGTCCTAAACAAAACAAAATCCCTGAGACACAAATCCCTTGTTGCAAGATAAAGAGCATTCAAACTACAATAGCATATAGTTTAAATGATTCTAAGGGCATGGCTACACTTGCAAATGTAGAGCGCTTTGAGTTAAACCAGCCTTCGAAGAGCACAGTAGGGAAAGCGTTGCAGTCTGTCCACACTGACAGCTGCAAGCGCACTTGCGTGTCCACATTTGTGGCACTTGCAGTGGCATTTGGAGTGGTGCATTGTGGGCAGCTACCCCACAGAGCATCTCTTCCCATTCTGGCACTGTGGCTTGTGGGAAGGGGGTGGGTGGTGCGGGGCATTCTGGGTCCTGTCCCAATGCCCCGTGATGCATCAGTTCACATCCCAGCAATCCCTCTGCTTCCATCCACAATTGGTGCCATCTTTCAACATTTTTTGTACTGCGCGCTCTGTCTTCCCTTTCGGTCTGTGGGAATGGAGCCCGAACTGCTGAAGAATATGCTGACGAGTCTGGCCAGCACATCACATTTGGCAGTCAAGTTATTCCTTAAGATCCAAAGTGACAGTGAGGACTCAGATGATGGTATCGACACATACGACATGAGATTGCTTGTGGCATTCACAGACATGCTCACCACTGTGGAACAGCACTTTTGGGCTCAGGAAACAAGCACTGAGTGGTGGGATCACATTGTCATGCAAGTCTGGGATGAGGAGCAGTGGCTGCAGAACTTTCGCATAAGAAAAGCCACTTTCATGGGACTGTGTGAGGAGCTCGCCCCCCACCCTGCAGCACAAGGACACGAGATTGAGAGCTGCCCTGCCAGTGGAGAAGCGGGTGGCTATTGCAATCTGGATGCTGGCAACTCCAGACAGCTACTGATTGGTCTCTAACCAGTTTGGAATGGGAAAGTTGACCGTTAGAAGTGTGTTGAGGTTAGAAGCGTGTTGCAGGCCCATTAATCGCATCCTGCTCAGAAGAACCATGACTCTGAGTAACGTGCATGACATTGTGGCTGGCTTTGCACAAATGGGTTTCCCTAACTGCGGAGGGGCAATAGATGGGACGCATATTCCAATTCTGGCACCAGCCCACCTAGCCTCCGAGTACATTAATCGGAAGGGGTATTTCTCTATGGTTCTCCAGGCGCTTGTGGATCACCGTGAGCATTTCATTGACATTAACACAGGCTGGCCCGGAAAGGTGCATGATGCATGCATCTTTCGGAACACTGGCATGTTCAAGAAGCTGCAAGCCGGGACTTTTTTCCCAGACCAGAAGATCACCGTAGGGGAAGTCGAAATGCCCATTGTGATCCTTGGAGACCCCGCTTACACTTTAATGCTGTGGCTCATGAAACCCTACACAGGGAGCCTTGACAGCAACAAGGAGCGGTTCAACAACAGGCTGAGCCAGTGCAGAACGACTGTGGAGTGTGCTTTTGGCGTTTAAAGGGCCGCTGGCACTCTCTGTATGGGAAGCTGGACCTGGCCGATAACAGCATCCCCGCGGTTATATCCGCGTGCTGTACCCTCCATAACATTTGTGAAGGGAAGGGTGAAAGATTAACTCAAGCATGGAACTCGGAGGTTCAACACCTGGAGGCTGAATTTGAACAGCCAGAGAGCAGGGCTATTAGAGGGGCCCAGCACAGGGCTGCAAGGATTAGGAATGCCTTGAGGGAGCAATTTGAGGCTGAAAGCCACCAGTAACGTCTGGTGCCCTGCACGGGAGTGAAGTGCAGTGGTTCCAATGTTAGTAGGAATCTGTGTTTGCTACGTATGATACGCTGACTTGCAGTGCCTGTTGCTTTCTTGGGCTAAGGTATCTTACTTTATGCAATAATAAAGAATGTTTTCAAAGCAAAAACATCCATTTATTGATAAGAAAATGCATTTATTGAAAAGAAACAACTGCTTTGGAAACAGAAAGGGCAAGGGGGTGGGGTGGGGAATGGTACAATCACACATTTGCGTATGTCCTGTTATTATACTCAGCCTTCCTGTTTGCAGTGCTGTGCAATGAGTGCTGCACTTCAGGATGGCTATACTGCATGGTGATGGGAGTTGAATGCAGTGGGTAAGGGTCGTAGTTTTCAGGGCTGGGTGGTGAAGCTACAGGTGTTGGAGGCAGCTGGTGGTGATAAGAATCCAGATGTTGGGGAAAGTGGGTTGGAGGTGACATGGGGGCACAAGGGAAAGAGTTTTGGGACAAGGGCTGGGGGGGGGGGGGGCAGGTGCAGTAGTGCTCTGCCTACATGGCTACGAGCGCCTGGATCGAGTCCTCTTGGTGTACCATGATGCTTATCAGCTGCTCCATGCTTTGGTGCCAGCGATCCGCATTCTGCTGGTGGACCCTCCTTTCACTCTCCCACCACTCCTGTACTTTTTGATCTTCATTAAGGGAGTACTGCATGACTTCATGCAGCATGTCCTCTTTGCTTCTATGGCCTCTTCCTGATTCTTTGCAGCCTCTCGGCCGGTGATAACACGGATGGCTGAGATCTCAAGGTTGCATCTGTAAAGGCAAAATGCAACACTTAACAGAGGCTGCATTGTTCACACCAGACAGAGCAATGATTCCCCCGTACTTAAGGAGGGCAAGCACAGTCTACACAATAGCATAATTTGCCCATCCCAAAGCGAGCGCACATAACCCCCGGGAGCCCCAAAATGGTGAGTAAGCACAGGGTCAAGGGGAACTGATTCTTTCATGGCTGTACTGTCCTCTGGGTTTCTGTGCCTTAGGGAGAGCCAATAGGTGCAGGGGGCCCCTATACTCAACACTGTCCCCACATTTTCCACAGGAGTTCATCCTGGAAGATATCTTGCTGCTGAGGGTGACCTGGGAAGCAAGGGGGGGGGGGGGGTCTTCTACCACAATGCGGCTTCCACCCTGGCCCACATGCAGCTTGCCTGTGTGCAGCAATGGTCCCCCCACCCTTCACGGCATAGTGGCGTGGACATGTTAGCCTGACTGGGACAAGGACCACAGTGGCTCTCCCATGAAACCTGCGCAAGCACATTGCCCAAGTTCTGGATGAGACCATTGATGAGATCACTGAGGCCGATTACCGTGATGTGAGAGAGCACATCAACGCCCTATTCCGCATCTAGGCATGCATGCAGCCCTAACCCTCCTCGCCCCAAGAGCCCGCACCAAATAACTTCCTTCCCAAAATAAAAGCTGCTTACTGGGAACCTCCTCTGGTGTTTGTCCTTCCCCAAGCACCCGCCGCCACAACTGGCTACCTTCCTCCTGGCTTGAGAACAGCTCCTGGCTATATGCATCTAGGGATGCCAGGGTGTCTCCCTCCTCCTCAGCACCCTCACTCCCGCTTTGTTCCTCCTCCTCCTGTCTTGTTGGATTGGGCTCTGAAGTGTCCATGGTGGTACTCAGAGTGGAGGTGGGGTCGCCCCCAAGTATCATGTCCAGTTCTTTGTAAAAACGGCAGGTTGCGGGGGCAGCACCAGAGCGGCTGTTTGCCTCGCGGGCTTTGCAGTAGGCATTCCACAGATCCTTCACTTTAACCCTGCACTGCAGTGCGTCTCGATCATGGCCCCTTTCCATCATGTCCTTTGATATCTGCCCAAAGGTATCGTAATTCCTATGGCTGCAGCGCAGCTGGGACTGGACAGCTTCCTCCCCCCAAACACTGATTAGGTCCAGCACCTCGCCATTGCTCCATACTGGGGATTGCCTGGCGCGTGGAGGCATGGTCACCTGGAAAGATTCACTGAGAGCACTCCACGCCTGGCTGAGCAAACAGGAAGGGGATTTTCAAAATTCCCAGAGAATTTAAAGGGAGGGTCTGATGGTTGGTCACATGACGGCAGGGCAGTAGAGTTCAAACTGATGACCAGAGTGGCTAAAACAGGCATTGTGGGACACTTCTAGAGGTCGATCAGAGCGCATTAGCAGACCAGGGCATCCACACTGGCGCCACGGTGCTCCAGCGGGGGCGCATCAAATGTTATTCCACTCGCCGAGGTGGAGTACGAGGAGCGCTCTAGCCACGGAGTCAGACGCTCTACGTGCCTTGCCAGTGTGGACGGGTCTTGAGTTAAAGCGCACTGGGCTGCTTTAATGCGCTCTAACTCGTAAGTGTAGCCATGCCTTCGTGAAGCAATTTGATACAAGCGGCCAGTTTGTAACAAATAGCTGACAGCAGTTCTTAAATTATACTTTAGGTTTTACATAAATAAAATACAATTAAAACCCACACACATTTCAAGCATATACATATTAAATACTACGCTAAACTATACTATACTAAAAATTATATCAAAAACTGGCAAGCTTACTTTATACATCTGTTGGTATTCCTTTAAAATCACAGTTGCTGCCTTGTAAATCTTTAATCACTATTGCTAGGGCCCTACCAAATTCATGGCCATGAAAAACACGTTATGGACTGTGAAATCTGGTCTTCCCCTGTGAAATCTTGCCTTTTGTGTGCTTTTACCCTATACTAAACAGATTTCACGGGGGAGACCAACATTTCTCAACTTGGGGGTCCTGACCCAAAAGGGAGTTGCAGGGCGGTCACAAGGTTATTTTAGGGGCATCATGGTATTACCACCCTTACTTCTGCACTGACTTCAGAGCTGGGCGGCCAGAGAGCTGTGGCTGTTGGCCAGGCACTCAGCTCTGAAGGCAGCGTCCCCTCCCCCCCAGCAGCAATGCAGAAATAAGGGTGGCAATACGATACCATGACACCCTTACTTCTGCGTTGCTGCTGGCAGTGGCTCTGCCTTCAGGGCTGGGCTGCCAACCAGCAGCTGCCGCTTGCTAGCTGCTCAGCTCTGAAGGCAGCACCGCCGCCAGCAGCAGCACAGAAGTAAGGGTAGTGGTACCACAACCTCCCCTACAGTAACCTTGTGTGTGTCCCTCCACACACACACACACAACTCCTTTTTGGGTCAGAACCCCTACAATTACAACACCATGAAATTTCAGATTTAAATAGCTGAAATCATGAAATTGATGAAAATGGACCATGAATTTGGTAGGGCCCTAACTATTGCTGTTCAGCTCTTGGTCAGTCAGCTTTTCTCTGCTCTGGTTTTCTTCTCTCTCTCTTCAGCAGCTTTTCTGATTTCTTTCCAGCAGCTTTCTCTTTGGTGGCTTTCAGTTCTCTGTCTTCTCCCGACTGAAACTCTCTCTCCAGTCCAGTTATTTTCCTTTTCTTCCCATTGACTGACTGCCCTGATCTAAGTGTCTGGTTTTATATACGGTGCAAATAGGACTTCCTTATATACCCTTAAGCAAATACCCCATTTGCACATGCTCAGTACCAACCATTACCTCACTTAGAAATACAAATATTTACATTTTAGAAATCTGATTAAAATATTCCTTTCCTATTTATCCCATGTTTCAACAAGGAACAACTTTTTATGGCTGACTTACAAGCCCTGGTATAGAGAAAGTGGTGCTACAAGCTTGACCATTGAATGTGTATAAATGCACAGCCACATTTCCTTAGGGCTTTTCTACATGGCGATTTAGTGTACAACAGGCCAACGTGTAAACCTACAGCACATTAGCTTGCTGAATGCTAAGGAGCCACATGGGGCCTGCTACTTCACACTAGAAGTTCCATAGTGTGCTTTGACCTACTGCTGTTAGAAACATTTGAATCTCTGCATTTTCCTCTGATCTGTAAAATGCACCATCTCTTCATTTGTTTGTTCCTCTGGAATAACCAGTAGTTGTAATTCTGAATTAACTCCCATTCCCCCCAAATCAGTAGCTGTATTATCTCACCATTTTATTCTGTCTCACATGCCCTTAATTCAAGCATTTGTTCCTAATAGGTTTCATATATTCTGGCAGGGTACATCCCAAATGTGAGATTAATGTAAAAAAAAAAAAAGTGGAGTGAGATGGGCTGAAGGAATCAAACTAATAAGTACAGGTCATAAATCTGTTGCACCAGAGAACCAAAGGGTTTATAAAAATGGTGTGAATGCAGTGTGGATGCAGTTGTACCAGTATAAAGGTGTTTATACCAGTATAGATTATGCCCCTTTCCATATGGGAATAGCTATATCAATATAAGCACCTTTATTCCAGGATAACTGCCCCCATACTAGAGGGATTGTACCAATATAATCAAAGCAGTACAACTTTTGTGTCTAGACAAGCCCTTATTCCCTGTAATTAGTTCCAAGCCCATATTATTCTTTTATACCTAAAATAATGGGAAAAAACTTTGAAATGACATTATTCTAAAAATATTATTTGTACCATAGTAAAAAGAAACAAATCTGCATTATTTAAGAGAGGTGCAATTTCACCTCTTCACACCCCAATTCCATCCCTTTTATTATCTTGAGCAACTATCTGGATAATATTAAAACAATGAAAAGTTTCTTCAACACATTAAAAACATAATTATTCTGGTGACAATCTTTGATAAAGATTGAAAATGGCAGAGACCTTTAATTTTAGACAATAGGATGGAGCGTGGATAATTCATGGATAATTCATAATGTGTTTAACAATCCAGAGCGCTGTGCTTTTAAATAATTGCAACTGGACTGCTGATTGGCTTTAGTTGAGCCTGTAAGAGACTTCTAAAGTACTTAATATTTTTCCTGAAACATAATTCAGTTTTGATGACTTCAAAGGGGGCATTAATAGTTTTCTCAAACTACAACCTTGAAAATTAAAGCCATTATACTTCCAAGATTACGAATGAAGTTTCTTTGTCAAAGAAGCCATTACATTAACATAATGAGAAAAACTGGGGGAGGGAAGGAGAGACAGAGGGAAAGATGAGAGAATATATAGCCGGATTGTCAGGGGTACTAAGTGCCTGCAGCTCCCATTGACTTCACTAGAAACTGCAGGTGCTCAGCACTTCTGTAAAAATATCAGGCCATTAAACCAGTAAAAGCTAGAGAGAGAGACGAGCCTATGAAAATGCATTTACATCCCAATTTTCCCTATATTAATCAAAATGACCTTTCAAAGCAGAGCTGGAGGGTCAGGCTTATCATTTCTGCAGCCTTGAAGTAATATTTTCCTATTTAACAGAACAATTGACTGAAAATTGCTGTAGTGAGAATGATGGCTGTTCGGCTTCATACCTGGGGTATACAGAACTTGATTGGAGGAAACGTCTGAGGACAGCAGCTCATCAGCCTTCCCATTCTGTGACGCAAATCCCCTAGCACCTGCTCTTTCATGGCTTTCTTCTGAAGTGTAATTGGAAAAAAAAAACCTAGCATAAAACAAGTGTTAAAGGAAATCAAGGGAAGTACTACTGGCTAAGTGCTAAAATGTAAAAAGAATGATAACATTTCCAGTGTTTACTCTGTGTGTGTGTGCACATGTGCGTGCATGTGTGTAGTGGTCATTTACATCTTTAAAATCATTTACCTCAGGGAATTTTAATAAATGAAAGCAAATAAAAACATGTAGCTTGTAAAAGCACAAATCCATGCTAGATTAAAGGTAACAGAACATTGAAGAAATCAGGCAACTGTGGACAATTCCATCCCATCCTCTGTTGTATCTGAAATATTTCCATAAATTCCCAGAAATTCACGGTCCTCATCAACTGCTTTTAATTCAGATCATGAAAAAGTTATTCTGGGGAGTGAGGGAGTGATGGAACAGTTGCCTAGTAGCCACACTACAAAAGTGCACTTCTCTGAGTGAGTTACATTGGATTCCTTTGTGACCTGTGACATATACACAGGTTATCTTTTAGAATTTAAATATTTTCTAATCTTCTATATGCACCCTGAGCTCTATTTTTCAAATAGCAATCTGTTTTGAAAAACAGGGATTTCCCATTGTGCTAACTGTGGTAAACCAGTGGACCACATTTTCTGGTTCCTAGTTTTTGGTTCCTTTTAAATGTAATGTAACATCAGTAATTACGTAGTATTGAAATGATTGGAATTTACTGCTATTCCAGTACAATTCCTTTAAACACAGCACCTGCTTTGCTAGTGTGCATTGCTGAGCATTGGTGCACAGGACATGTATGCCAAGAATCTGCAAACCCAGAACTGAGAGAGAGCAGACATAGCCGCAACACATTGCATATATTTTGGTACAGGTGAATAATTTTGCCTACTAGAGTTTGTCCATGTCTTTTTGAAATGGGCTGTCCTCTGTCATTAGAAATCTGGAAAAATTCACATGAGGAGAACAATCCAAGTACATTATTATGCCAGTTGGTATCACAGTTGCTGCCTCAAAAGCTAGACAACTGGAAGAAAATAAAAATGTTTTTATACTCATCCAGTGGACTGGATTCAATTCCAAACACCTGAGCTAGTACCTCAGGGGTTTAGAAAGAAGCTTCATTCCTAGCCCATTTACTCCTCAGAATCCCCTTTCATGTCATGGTGCTAGCGGTCTGATCCATTCTATGGTTTGCCCTAACATAGATCAGAATATTAACAATATTGTGAGGAATAGGTAGTTCACATTTGTCAAGCACTTTCAAGGCAAAAAGCAGTGTATGTGTGTTAAAACATATTGATGATTATAGTTTATAGTAGCATGCAGAATCCCCAAAATGATTTAAGGCCCCTTTGTTCATGGTGCTGAAGACCTTTCCCTGCCCCAAAGAGCTTACTGTCTAAGAATGATTTAAGTGCTGAGGATGCAATGGCAGACACTATTTCATTACCCTCTTCCCAAATTGAGTCAAGTTTTTCCTTTCATGTCTCCAGTGGAGTTGATTCTACAGCCTTCCTAACACAACTCTTCTCATTAAATTTTCCCTTTATATGCAAATTAAATTTCCCTCCTCCTGCTTTTTGTTAAAAAAATAGTGTTTTATTGCAAGAATTATATACAGCAAGCACACAGAATATATCTATATGAGATAAGTAATTATGATATTAATATAATTAGGCTACAACCCTCCTGTAGCTCACTTTCAGTCATGTTAAATCTCAGGGTTAAAGTGACCTCTGATGAAGAGACAGGCCCTTCCGGAGAAGTTTGGGGCTCCAGTACATCACATCATGTTCACCAGCCCCCCCCCCAATTATTTATAAAGATGTTACAGGCATTTTGGGATGGAAGGGGCTGACTTCAGGGTGCTGGTTCAACTGCCCCCACTTTCCCTCCCTCTCATCAGCCCTGGGAAGAGGGTAGATAATATTTTTATAATTTACATTTAAGTTCCCTTACCCCTTGGAGCAACTTGTTTCCAATGAAGCTGATTGGTTTTGCCTGGTAAGCAGAAATTACTTTTAAGGGACAGAAAAATACTGCAAGTGCTGCAAAAGCAATCAACCAGAAGAAAAATTAAATAATCTAGTTGAGTATGACACTATATGTATGGGGGATTTCTGATTTTTTTAAATGTATCCTCCTTTGGAACCAAACTGTTAATTCATGTGCAACAAGAAAGATCAAGCTAAAATGTGATAGGTTTACTGCTGCATCTTCTTATGACAGCCGCTTGGAAGTAGCTCAACTATAAATTACACTGTGGCAGAGAACAGGTAGTTACACAAAGCTATTTACATGCCCATATTTATTTGTATACTAATGGTGTTAAACAAAATGCATGGCAATATTTTTTTTTTAATATGATTCCCCAGAGATGTATGAACTCATTGTAGAAAAAAGTTTTATAGAAATTCAGGAGATTCTTTCAAGCTCTTTGCGTTCTTTATTTAATTGCTTTTGTGGGATGCTTGTCTTTATGTGCTTGGGGGTTTGCCTTCTTGATTATCTTGCTGAGCTTAGAGATCCAATCTACACCATTTGGAAATTATCCATATTTGATCTCTTACTCATAGTGCAATGAAGCAATTCAGGGTGTGAAGCCAGCTATATTTTTAATCAGTAGTCTTCCTGATGAAGAAAAGTGGGAAGTTTGCCGCAGCTAGTTCTACATAAGATAACACTCATGAATTTCATCTTAGCACAACAGATAGCACCCAGATACACTTACCAGATAATATGATAACAAGTGAAGAAGCTGCAATTTTGAAATAATTCAGCAAGCTTTCTAGGTTTTACTATTTTTCAGATCTTCTGGGAATGTAAATTAAAAAAGAAATATGCAACATGATAGTTTCCTGGAAATGACTCCATAGTTAGGGGTCCATTCTAGAATGGGCTTAAAATGGAACATACATTTCTGTTAAGTCAATAAGTGATTAAAAAGAGCGGTGACTGAATAACTTGTTACGTTAGTTCAAGAGCACATTTGTCTAACAGAAACTGTGTTTATCTGCAGTATAAAGCTGACTGAAAGAACCATGTATACCTAATGCCTTGGAGACATTATTTGATGTAACCAGATGTGGCAAGTTTCTTCAACAAAGATACAGAAGCATGAAAGTGATTTTTAAAGTAACAGAGTTACTACTGTTTCACTTTTGCCTATAAGAACACATAGTAAACTAATATGAGGATTGAGAATTATCTATATAATATCTATCTAGATGGTGACAGTTAAGAGAAAGTAGAAACAATTTTACATTACATCTGCACAGAATGAGCTCAGTGTGATATTAGTCTATCTAGGCTGAGGACTGTTGGCTATAAATTGTTATCTGGGAAGGAAGTTTTGGCTTAAATTGACATTTTTCAGTAACTGAGGAACTGTCTAAAAATGCTGACAGATCAGACTCAAACCCTAGATATGAGATGAAGAAGGATGGCTCGTGTGGGACTGATGATTGAACAATTGATGGGAGAGTGTAGAGCAGGGGTTCTCAAACTGGGGGTTGGGACCCCTCAGGGGGGGTAACAAGGTTATTACATGGAGGGTGGGGTCACGAGCTGTCAGCCTCCACCCCAAACCACGCTTTGCCTCCAGCATTTATAATGGTGTTAAATATGTAAAAAAGTGTTTTTAATTTATAAGGGGGGGGGATCGCACTCAGAGGCTTGCTATGTGAAAGGGGTCACCAGTACAAAAGTTTGAGAACCACTGGTGTAGAGTGAGTGGTGATGGGTGAGACATGGTACAGAACAGTTTAAGGCCATTAAATATAAGAGTGGGGGGCATGCATCAGCATTCATGTTGCACTCCCCCGGGCCTGGGAAGCTAATGATCCAACTAGCGCACCGAATTCAGTGATGAATCCTGGTCACATGCCACCTGAGGCACATTGCACATATGCTAAGAAGAAGAATATAAAGAGAGAAAATGGGAAAGTTCAGGTGAGAAGAATTCAAGAGAGAGATTTTACCTTTTGAATTTATATTTGGTTCTCTTTATTTTACAGCTGGTCATATGTCTTCTGGTTCATATTTCTAGTTTGTGATCAGTGATTGATGGGACTAGATATTACGCAGCTAAATTTATAATTATAAAATAAATAAATTATTCCAAACTCATCCTCTGATATGGTGCCTCGCTTTAATTGTTTTAAGACCCATAGTAATTCAGAGCTAGTAATTAATATGGCAGAAGGTAAAGCCAAAATTGTAGTTTGGGTTTATAATTAGAGGCAAATACCTTAGCTGAAAAAAAAAATCATTTCAAATTAGAAACAAATAATTATTTCATTTACGTAAGAGGGATTAAAAAGCTTAAACATTTAGTAAGATTTTCTATTAACATTCTTACGCCAAGGGATTCTCAATACTTTCAGTAGCTTGTTCATACACATACATTTGTGTACACTGTCATAGATGCTCAAAACACAAATTGATACAAATTATTCCTGGTCCTGGGTTTGACATTATGAAGTTAATTACATTTTATTTATGTAAACATGTATGCACATATGAATTCATTTTACCCATGGTCTGTATAAATAATAATGATAAAATCCTAATCCCTAAATCTTTTTCAGCAGAGAACATTAAACTTCATATACATTCTATTTTTCAATTGTGGGGGGAAAAACCTTTCATTCAGAAGATTTTTGAAAAAAAGAACTGATTGAATTTCTGTGCCTTTTCCCCCAATTTTTTGAATTTTCTTCATCCTCCCTGTTCCCTTTCTTTTCTAGTTTGCGACTGAAATGGGTGGGGAGGGGTAAAGGGGGGAAGGATGGAGGGGAAACAAAAACTGGAGATTTTTTCAGTTTTTCTCAGAGAAATTTTGGAAAATTCCAAAAAAACAACTTTTTTCAAAAAAAATCTATTTTCAAATCTAGCTGTATTTCAAGAAAAATATGTCATTTGAAAAATTTCAGCCTGCTCTAATAAATGTATTGGGCATTTTAAATTGAAATGTACACCTCATTTAAGCTGACTTTTTGTTTAAAGCTATATGGACGGTTAAACACACAATATTAACACAAGGAAATAACATACGAATAGCCATACTGTGTCAGACCAATGGTCCATCTAGCCCAGTATCCTGTCTTCCAACAGTGGCTGGTACCAGATGTTTCAGAGGAAATGAAAAGAATAGGGTAACTATAGAATGATCCATCCCCAGTCCCAGATTCTGGCAATCCAAGATTTAGGGATACCCAGAGCATGCAGTTGAGTCCCTGACCCTCTTGACTAATAGCCATTGATGGACCATTCCTCTATGAATTTAGCTAATTCTTTTTGAACCCAGTTATAATTTGTGGCTTTATCAACATCCCCTGGCAATGAGTTCCCCAGGTTGACAGTGTGTTGTGTGAAGAAGTATTTCCTTATGTTTGTTTTAAACCTGCTGCCTATTAATTCATTCAGTGAAATTTTATTTTCCATTCATTTCCATAATCCTCTTCTGAATGTAGCAAATTTCTTGACAACCAATAGGGTACATTGCTAATTATGCAGCTTGGGACACTGTTGCTGAAAAGGACCACTAATAACAGTAATAACGAGCAAGACAAACAACACTAAATGTGAAGGTGGAGAGAACATGTTAGATTTCACACACACACACACACACAGACACTGCTCTCTCATCTCCAAGGCAATTGTGCTTTTTTAGCCCAAAACTTTAACTCAGCTGGGACCTACTCAGAAATACTCATACAGTGCAGGTCATGAGTCCTTCCTTAATTGTTTCCACTTGGTGAAAGGCTGATGCCATCTCTTGTACTGGGACAGCTGTTCCCCAGACAATTGCTGGGACCCTGTAACCCTTATCTCATATGACAGTTAAAGAGATTGTCTCCTCTTTGTTTCAGATATTAGAAGCCCCAACCCCATTCCCCAGCTTCTGTAGGGGATGTCTTCCCCTATGTTCACACTTCCAGTTCATCAGGGAACCAAACTCCCTATGGAGCAAGTACATGCCCTGAAAACCTGCCACAAGGAGGCACCAGCAATTAACTTGCCTGCCTTCTCCCACCTCTCAATCCAGGTTTGTGAGGGGGCTTTGGCTGGAGGAACTGGGTTTATATACCCTCCCATGGGTACGCAGGGCCTAATGGCTTACCTGAGCCCTCCAGCCTGCCCACCAGCTTAGATGATGCCTTCCCCTGCCACTTCTATCCACCTCCCTTTTCCAACCCTTGAGGAAGGAGGGAACCCCTAAAGGAGCCACTGCTCTTGTTTCCCACCAGTCCAGACAAAGACCCCTGTGAGGCTGCAGTTCTTCTTGTGTGACAGGCCAGAGAATTGTGCCAGAGAATTAAAGGCTTGCTTTTCCATTAGGGTCAGGATACATTTTCTTCATTGTGTTAAACATAATTTCTATCCACATTAAGAGGGCGGCCTTTTGAGTTCTGGATTTTTTTGTACCTGTTTTGTAGTCAGGGCAGGTAAAACAGTAACTGGTAATGATGCAGCACAGGACCTCATTTCAAAGCTCTCTCTTATAGGCCCCTCTTTTCAATATTACAGTGCAACAGAGCAATTGCTAATGTTAAGCAGCTTTTCTGTCTTCTGGGGATAAAGGCAGATTTTTCACATCATGTAGTGATGAGCCAGAATCAGAATATTCCCTTTGCCTATTGCTCATTAGTATGTTCAATGGCACAGGCAGCAGGAAAAAAGCAGCATCTTCAGTGCTTCAGACAAGGCACTACTGAAGCCAACAATAAGATTAGATTATACCAGCACAGCACTACACTCATCACTGATCCCCACCTGTTCTGTTAATATGAAAAATGCTAGTTTTTAAGTATTAAACTTAAAGTCCATATTTAGGCCTCAGTCCTACAAAGATTCACAGTGTGTAAAGTTAAGCATGTATATAATAAATCTTTGCAGGATTGGGGTCTGAGACCTTACATGTAAAGTTACCTCATATGCTTAAAAAAGTTTACTGACTTTATTCAAATCTGGTTAAATATGTTGAGACAAAGTGGGAAACATCGATCTTATTTTGTATGGATATGTTGCACACGCTGGTGTGTTTGTTTATGATGGGTTACTTGTTACAGAGTTAGATCAAAAGGGATTATTAGAAGACACAAGCAGAAAAGGTAAAGTGTTGGCCTAGATAAGGAGCATCCCAGCAAACACTCAGACCAATAACCAGGTTTTCAGTTATGGACAGTGTGTAATGGAGGCTGGAGGAGGCTAAGCCTCCCCAAATCTTAGCTAAATACTCCCAGGGCCAGGTTGCAGTGCCAGGGCCAGGTTGCAGTGGGGCTCAGAGCTCCTCCGGGCGGGCGGGGCTCAGGGCGACTTGGGGGTGTGGGCCGGGGGCAGGCCGGGGATCCCCGGCCATGGGGCTCCTCTGGCCCGGATGGGCAAGAGCAGGGGGGCAGAGTGGATGGGGGCTCGGGTGGAAGGCGTCCAGGATTTCCAGGTTTATGGATCTTGGGTAGCGAATAGAATACCCCTGGTCGGGGTTCTAGGCATGTCTGTACAGATTTGTTCCTGTGCTTTGTCAGGGAGTTTTTTTTAGCAGATGGTGTAGTTTCTTTAGGTAATCCTCAGTGGGATCAGAGGATAATGGCCTGTAGAATGTGGTGTTAGAGAGCTGTCTAGCAGCCTCTTGGTCATATTCCCATTTATTCATGATGACGACAGCACCTCCTTTGTCAGCCTTTTTGATTATGATGTCAGAGTTGTTTCTGAGGCTGTAGATGGCATTGTGTTCAGCATGGCTGAGGTTATGGGGTAAGTGATGTTGCCCCATAACCTCTCCTTCACGTTGACAAAATAGCAGTATATCATGAGGGGTGGGGCCAGGAGTCACCTCTTTATGACTGTAAACACGGGCAGCATGTGAACCCCCTGTTTGGGGAGGCTAGCTCCCTACCCTGCCCCTTCCACCAGAGTCTGCACCCTACCCCACTCCCCATCATCTCAGGCATTGGCACCCTAACATCAGGCTTGTCTGGTTATGTGGACTCTCTCCTCAGGGCCTACACTACCAGCACTCCCAGCTATCTTCGAGACACCACTGACTTCCTGAGGAAACTACAATCCATCGGTGATCTTCCAGAAAACACCATCCTGGCCACTATGGATGTAGAAGCCCTCTACACCAATATTCCACACAAAGATGGACTACAAGCTATCAGGAACAGTATCCCCGATAATATCACAGCTAACCTGGTGGCTGAACTTTGTGACTTTATCCTCACCCACAACTATTTCACATTTGGGGACAATATATACCTTCAAGTCAGCGGCACTGCTATGGGTACCCGCATGGCCCCACAGTATGCCAACATTTTTATGGCTGACTTAGAACAACGCTTCCTTAGCTCTCGTCCCCTAACGCCCCTACTCTACTTGCGCTACATTGATGACATCTTCATCATCTGGACCCATGGAAAAGAAGCCCTTGAGGAATTCCACCATGATTTCAATAATTTCCATCCCACCATCAACCTCAGCCTAGATCAATCCACACAAGTGGTCCATTTCCTGGACACTACTGTGCTAATAAGCGATGGTCACATAAATACCACCCTATATCGGAAACCTACTGACCGCTACACTTACCTACATGCCTCCAGCTTCCATCCAGTACACACCACATGATCCATTGTCTACAGCCAAGCTCTAAGATATAACCGCATTTGCTCCAATCCCTCAGACAGAGACAAGCACCTACAAGATCTCTATCAAGCATTCTTAAAACTACAATACCCACCTGCTGAAGTGAAAAAACAGATTGACAGAGCCAGATGAGTACCCAGAAGTCACCTCCTACAAGACAGACCCAACAAAGAAAATAACAGAACACCACTAGCTGTCACCTTCAGCCCCCAACTAAAACCTCTCCAGCGCATCATCAAAGATCTACAACCGATCCTGAAAGATGATCCCTCACTCTCACAGATATTGGGAGACAGACCTGTCCTCGCTTACAGACAACCCCCCAACCTAAAGCAAATACTCACCAGCAACCACACATCACTGAACAAAAACACTGACCCAGGAACCTATCCTTGTAACAAAGCCCGATGCCAACTCTGTCCACATATCTATTCAAGTGACATCATCATAGGACCTAATCACATCAGCCATACCATCAGGGGCTCGTTCACCTGCACATCTACCAATGTGATATATGCCATCATGTGCCAGCAATGCCCCTCTGCAATGTACATTGGCCAAACCGGACAGTCTCTACACAAAAGAATTAATGGACACAAATCTGACATCAGGAATCATAATACTCAAAAACCAGTGGGAGAACACTTTAACCTGTCTGGTCATTCAATGACAGACCTGCGGGTGGCTATTTTACAACAGAAAAACTTCAAAAACAGACTCCAACAAGAGACTGCTGAGCTGGAATTGATATGCAAACTAGATACAATCAACTCAGGATTGAATAAGGACTGGGAATGGCTGAGCCATTACAAACATTGAATCTATCTCCCCTTGTAAGTATTCTCACACTTCTTATCAAACTGTCTGTACTGGGCTATCTTGATTATCACTTCAAAAGCTTTTTTCTCTTACTTAATTGGCCTCTCAGAGTTGGTAAGACAACTCCCACCTGTTCATGCTCTCTGTATGTGTGTATATATATATCTCCTCAATATATGTTCCATTCTATATGCATCTGTAGCCCACGAAAGCTTATGCTCTAATAAATTTGTTAGTCTCTAAGGTGCCACAAGTACTCCTGTTCATTTTGCGGATACAGACTAACACGGCTGCTACTCTGAAACCTGTGAAGGAGAGAGAACACTAAAATGCTACAGGACCCCAGGCCTACAAAATAGAGTGCGGTTCAGTGCCCTAAGAGAAGTGGCCTAGGGAATCAGCAAAAGCAGAGACAGAGGGAATATGCTGCAAGCAGGACAGTCTGTTGCTCCCAGCCAGGGATGGGGGTAAGCTGGGCTGAGGGGAACTTGCAGAAGCTGGCAAGAAAAGAGTAAGTTGTAAGTAAGACCCCACGGTATAGGTCTTCTATTGTTTTTACCTTCTGATCTACATGTTTTGTGTCTTTTGGGGAAGGAATAAATAAATAATGCTTTGGTTTGAAGATGCTGTTTTTGAGTCACTTTAATAAATTTGCTGGTCACAGAAGTGAAAGGGCTTACAAGTGTCAAAGGCAGTTGGGCCTATCACATGAACTCAGTTGGGAAACTGGGGGTGATGATGCCCAGAGACTCAGTCCCAGAGTAGTTGAACCATGTAGTTTCGCCCAGAGTGTGGTGCAGGAAGACAGGCCCGTCACCTACAGGGTGCACTCGAGAAGCACTAAAAAAGGCATCCCTGTAGCCAGAGCACATATGTTTGACCAAACCCTAACCCTACAGAGCTGCATTTTCTAGATTTCTCATATACCATGCAACCTGTTTGAAAAAATAAAAATAAAACAAGCCATGAGTAATTGTATTAAAATTAAAGAAGAGTAATTTGCATGTCAGAGATCCAAAAAGGTCAAGAGTAATCAAGGATGTGTCTAATGAGTTTAAAAACTTTTTGCACTTAGATCTTCAAATTTCCTGAAGTGTTTGATATTTTTCTCATTTGATATCAAAGGTAAATGTAGAGTCAACCTACCCTAAGCAATACACAAGTTTCAAAAGTTGCTTTTTCAAGCAGTGGCAGGTGGATAGCCTGGGGTAAAATTAAGGTCCTCTTCCAATAATTTCTAGTTTATCAATAAAAAAAAATGTTTTAAATCATATACAGTAGCTATCTTAGCCTGCTGTTAAGTTGCTTTGCAATAATACAGACAGGAAGAAAAAACTTTTTTTCCTGAAAAGTTGTGTTTGAAGAAAGCTCAAAGTTATATTTGGGATGATCAAATATCTGAGAGTAAATGATTAATTGCTAGTCATGCCCATTTGGGATCAATCTGTAATGTGATGCATGAAGTCTTAGAAGGGAAGCTCCTGAAGTTAACATAAATTGCAAGTCTCATTTTTTTGATCCACTGTTACTCAAACTGTACCTCTGACCATAATTTCCTTAGATGTAGGGTTTGCATTGCTCTCTCTGAAGTGAAGACAGTTTGGAAGTTGGCCTCAGACTCACTGCTTCAGTTATTTTGGACATTGTGACAGGGTGGACTAGACCTTAAGGCCCACTGCTGGATGCCTTGTGGCCCTGCCACACTGTGCCCCAGAAAAGAGCAATAGAGAGGGATGCAGCCAATCAGGAAAGGGGCTGTAGGGAGCAGACAATCAGGGCCCAGCTGGCTCAAATAAAAGGAACTGCAGGGCCAGAGTGAGTTCAGTCTGCTGGCAGAGACTGGGGAGCAAGAGATACTCCTGGCTGGCTGCACGAGTGAGAGAGCTGGATAGATCAGTCTGCTGGCAGGGACCAGGGGAGCAAGGAAGGAGCTTCTGGCTGGCTGCTGGGATTCAACTAAGATGGGCTACAGGGAAGTGGCCCAGGGAACTGAATGAAGCTCTTTAAAGGGACACGGTGGCTTGTGACTACTATTCATAGGGTCCCTGGGCTGGGACCTGGAGTAGTGGGTGGGATCAGGTCCCCCCATAGGCCACTGAGGAGTGGCCTACTCTCAGACAGAGATAAAGCCCCAGAAGGGGAACCAACCTGTTAAGAGGCCCAGCAGGAGAGCTGGGGTGAGCAATGACCAAAGAGGGTGAAACCATTGCCTCCAAGGATGAAGCCCTGCGGATACGGCCCAATACCAGGAGTGGGACTATTTAAAGACCATGGACACACTCTACCAGGGGGTGCTCATGAGAGGTGGGTGCCACGCCGGTACAGACATGCTATCATTGCATAACAACACATTGGACTTAATAGACAACTGCTGGCACAAACATACTTCAATATGCTCTATCTCCACACCCAGCCTAACGCTATGTTACTTAAAAATAAAAAGACACCAAGAATTTTTGTGTGTGTTCCAAGCCTATACCTAATGATGCCTCCAACACAAGGACAAAATCTGAATGAAAGCTTTCTGCTAGGTCCATCCTCAAGTTAAGGGATTAATATGAAAGAGTGAACCTCACCATTCCCTGTTAATAAGCATTTGTTGGGGGGGGGGGGAGGGAAGAGTAGGAAAAAGAGAGGTAAATGGCTGGAGTAAGGGATGGACCTAAAACTATAAACACTATTTTTCTTGCCTTAAAATTTCACATTGTTCTTGAAGTAGATTTGACCTGAGGGGGGAGGAGGGGAAAACAGGGAGAGACCGTGTGTGGTGCCAAGCCTTGGTAGTACTTCACTGCTGTGTGCTACAAAAGGCCCAAGCTGGGAATGTTATTTTCTTATTCAGAATAAGAGCATCATGCATCAGAAGGGGAAAAGGTTTCACCTAGGTTTCAGCCAAAGAACAAAACTCTTATGTTCATGGCCTACACCCAGAGAACTTAGATGAAACATAAAATACTCTTGCTGGAAGGTTGCAAGGTAATACTGCTTTCTTTCTTAGAATTCAGAACAATAACACATAAGAATCCCCAAAAGAGCGACAAAGCAGACTGCTCTGTTAAACAGAGAAGCACAACTTCACCCCACATTACTCTAGGCTGTCTGCCTTCAGACTGATTCTGATCATATGTACAGAACACCCTCATCTGCAGGCCAGACCAGGGGAAAAACCATAGAATTTAAAGTGATAGATCACATTTTGTACACAGTTTTCAATACACCACAAATGTATATGGAGTTCCATCTGACTCTCAGGGTATGTCTTTGCTGCAATCGGAGATGTGATCACAGCATGGGTTGGCATACCTATGCAGGCTTTAATCTGGTCAGCATGGATAAAAAAAGCAGTGAAAATATGGCAGCACAGGTTTCAGCACAGGCTGTACAACCATGCTAGGGATGCTGGGCATGTACTTGCCTTAGTAACTTGTGCCAAAGCCCATGCCTCCATGACTGCACTTATCTGTGATAGCTAATGCATATATGCCTATCCGAGCTGCAATCACATCTCCAAATGCAGTGTAGATATACTTTTATTCTGCCTGTTTGGGAGAAGTGCCATTTACTAGCTGGAAAAGATGGAAAGAAATCTCAAAAGAATTATCTAGAATTCAAGAATCAAAGCATGATGTCAGCAGCAGCTCACACTCCTTATATAATAATGAATAGGCAGTTATATTTGTTTGGGGGTGCTTTGAAAAGGAAATCTGGCAAAGTATTGCCTAAGACATTATCAAGTAACTGGAATTTAAGTCGCTCACTGCTCCATAAGAGCTTAAACCGGCACAAAAATAGGAACATTTTACTGTGATAACAACTAGGGGCACAGACCAACTCCCAGACCCCACACTATGCCTTTCCACCTCTGATCCTTTTCCCTGGTAATCAGTTCCATAGGCTAATTATGTCCTGAGAGTAATGCCATAATGGCTGATCTGGTCAGTATCTTTCCCAAATTAAACAAGTGATAGAAAAAAAAAATCTACCCCTCCAATTTTGTTTTTTTTTTAATTCAAAGTTTCTTAAGTATATTATATCAATATTTCCTACATGTATCTTTGTTTATATTTCAGAATCATCTAAGAAAACAAAACACACAACCCATTACTGCTCCCTGTTTAATGGGAAAGGAGTTTTTAAAAAAATATCTTACAAATCCAATAAAAAGACCCATGTGTATCATATCAGTTGTGTGGCGCTATATTAATGGAGATTCCATTATGATCTTATTAATTATGAGAATACTCAGGCATATTATTTAAATGGATACAAGAATGTGGAGAACAGTCAACAAATTAAATTTAATGACTGTTCTAAAGTTTCTCTCCTACGCACCAAGCCAAGCTAATTAAAAACTCCAAAAATCAGACTGGAATGGTAATAATATTGGTTTAAGACTCTACTGTCACGATTAAAAGGCTTTATCATATACTGTCTAACCTTCAGCTATTAAGCTGGGGACAGCCTTTGAAAGAAATGATAGTGATAAGCCTTCAGATGAGTGAGACAATGTTGGAATAAAAGTTCAACATGCCCCAAAGGGCCCTGACAGTAGATTATGACTGGAGGCCGAAAAGCTAATGAAAGATAAACTTTTCAATAGAAGGGTTGTCAAAAACAGGGAAAGGTATAATGCAAAGCCAAGGCAGGACAAGAACACATTCTGCAAGAAAACTGAAGCAAAGGAAGATTAGGAGAATGATGCACTGAAATACCGTATGATCTTCTAAAAATCTGTCTCCTAGAACTGACATTTAAAAAGAAAAAAAGTTGTTTCTGGTTTCCACTGAGTTATGGAAAACCATTAAAAATGCTTAACTCTTCACAATATATTTCATGAATAGGGGTGAAGGCCTGCACATGGCAATCAGACACTACAATATATACCCTATCTGACCCAAGGAAGCCAGGAGGTCCTAGGTCTTTCAAGCCATGTGACTCATAATTGTTGTTAACAGGGACCATCCACTCTGTTTCTGGATCTCAGCGGGTGCACGGACCTGACCTGTGGATGTCCTGAAAAAAGTTAAAGCTGTGTATATTTTGTTGTTGTAACTAACTGAAATCTTGCCTCTGCCTAGGACATGCGAGTCCTTTACCTTCTATCACCCTAATAATGACAGCCTTTCTGATAGATGCATATATAAAGGGTACAAATAAATCAAAATCAAAATCCTGGCTCCAAACAGCTCAGAATTCTGGGGATGTTCAGAGTTGGATGTGTATCTGAATTTTGTAGCTTTGAATTCATCTCTAATGAATGTTCTATGGAAATATACCATGAGAAAGGACATAAATGGACCTCACATTTGACATGACATCACTTGCCTTCGTGTTTATGATATATTTGGCTCACTCCCTTGGTATCCAAAAAACATTAGGGGCCAGATTTACAAGGGTATTTAGGCGCCAAAAGATGTGGAAAGGGGCCTAGTGAGATTTTCAAATGTGCCTAAGGAGGTTAGGGTCCTTGCTCCCATTGATTTCCCTGAGTCACACTTGCTTGTAGAGTAGTCCATAGAATGTTGACTAGATTAAGTGCTAGTCAACATGAGCAAGAGTTGTAGAAAAGGGCCATTAATAAGTCTGAGGCATCTTATAAAACATGGACATAAAAACTATCAGTCTGTAGAGATCCAAACTTTTCTATTCTCCTCTTCCTCTACAAAATCAAACAAAATGTTTCTTTTTAAATAAGGTGACTCTAGCCAGATTCCCCCAAGAATCTCACAGGAGCATCAAGGAAGTGGTAACCAATAACTACAAAGTTGTTATATGACTGAAAAGTTAATTCAAGGGTCTTTGTTGGGAAAAATATCCCTTTCAGCACTTGTATAGCCTATAATTGATTTTAATGATCAGTTTGATCAGGAATGTAGTGGTAGGAAGGTCAAAGATTGCAAAGAAATCCCCTACTGCTCAAAAGCTAATGGGACACAGCTGCAAAGGAAAAAAGCAGTATAATTAAACTTTTGTCTCTTGGAGTCTTTTCTTCAGAGCAGCATAGCTGCTATTTTTGTGTCAATGAAAAACAAAAACAGAAAATTTTCACTAGTGAGCACAGATTCATAGATACTTTGGACTCTTACCTCCAGCACCATGGCCTATTTGAGTCAGAGACAAACATAGGACTGAAGCATGAAGAAGTGGGAGAAAAACGTGCATTGAACACACTATGAAAACTGCCTGCAGATTGAGACCAGAAGGAGAATTGATCTCAGCATTGCCATCATTACTAATCTTCCAAGCTGTTCACTTCTCAGATTAAACACTCTGCACCCATGTTTCCATAGTTTGGAGGATTGGAGTCAAATAATGGAACATGTGGACTCTGTTGCAATATTTCTTAGTTATATGTGCCCAAATAACATTTATTAATTCAAATGAAAAGTGAAGGTCATCTGCTGATAAAACATCAGCGTTTCTTCCTGTAAAAGGACTGTTACAACATACTCTGTTTTGCTAATTAAACACACACTGTGGCAAACACCATATGGTAGTCTATGGATATGAACTTTACCTTGAGTTTAAATATTGACTATTTCATTAAATGGCGTTCTATAAATGGACCTTGGATATCTTTAAATTCAATGTTTTATGTAAGTAGTGTTATGTATGCTTTTTGAAGAAAAAATTTTTTTTCTCTCGAAGTAGGTTTACTGATAAACCCCCTTCCTCTAATGTAAATAGCAATGAACTGCTAATTCACAAACACATTTACCTACAACAACATTGAGGAAAAATAGTCTGGATGCAATAATAGGGAACCAAAGTAGTACAGTACTGTTTTTTTATTAGAAAATCTCCTGATGTGAATGGAAAAAAATAAGCACTTCTTTCCTTGTAAAGAAATCAAGATGGTAGTATCAACAATGGAAATAGTATGACCAGATACAAAAGTTAACAACGTAGTGTTGGCCTTTTCCTTTCTTATAAATGTTGCTTCACTTTTCAGACAATTTCTCTAGTGTTAGCACAGGACACCTGTTTTCACAAAATGGTGCATAGGCTCTTCATTCCTGCAGGTCCTTTCTTTGAAGGAACCAAAGGCACTTTCTGGATCCTCTCAAGAAGAAAAAATATAAGATAGAAAGAGGGAAGATTGCCTAAATCCTGACAATTAAATCTGCAAGTCTTACATTCCACATCTATATTAATCAACATTTTCATATTGGAAATAAAATTATTTTCTTTGTTTTTATAACACAGAGATCCAGGACAATATATTATTTATGAAGTCATGGGATAAGAGGGAAGATCCTCTCATGGATCAGTAACTGATTAAAAAGACAGGAAATAAAGGGTAGAAATAAATTATCAGTTTTCAGAATGGAGAGAGGTAAATAGTGGTGTCTCCCAGGGATCTGTGCTTGAACCAGTGCTGTTCAACATATTCATAAATGATTTGGAAAAAGGGGTAAACAGTGAGGTGGCAAAGTGTGCAGATGATACCAAATTTTGTAGTCAGCTTTGGACATAACTATCTTGAGTAGAATTACAAAGGGATCTCACAAAACTGGGTGATTGGATAACAAAATGGCAAATGAAAATCAATGTTGATAAATGTAAAAGTAATGGATATTGGAAAACACAATCCCAGCTAAACATACAAAATGATGGGGTCAAAATTAGTTGCTACCAATCAAGAAAGATCCTGGATTCATTTTGGACAGTTCTCTGAAAACATCTGCTCAATGTGAAGAGGCTGTCAAAAAAAAACCCCAAACATAACAATGTTAGGAACCATTAGGAAAGCGATAGATAATAAGACAGTAAATAGCCTAATGCCATTATATAAATCCATGATATGCCCACACCTTGAGTACTGTGTGCAGTTCTAGTCGCCCCCATCTCAAAAATATTAGAGATGGAAGGTACAGAGAAGGGCAACAATAAGGATTGGGGAATGGAACAGCTTCCTTATGAGGAGATATTAAAAAGATTGGGACTGTTCAGCTTGGAAAACAGACTACTAAGAGTGGATATGATAGAGGTCCATCAAATCATGCATGGTGTGGAGAAAGTGAATAAGAAAGTGTTATTGACATCACACACAAACATACATAACTTCACATAACACAAAAACCAGAGGTCACCCAATAAAATTAATACACAGAAGGTTTAAAACAAATAAAAGGAAGTACTTCCTTCACACAATTCCCAGTCAGCCTGTGGAACTCGTTGCCAAGGGTTGTTGTGAAAGCCAAAACAATAAGCGGGTTAAAAAAAGAATTAGTTATGTTAATGGAAGATGGGTCCATCAATGACTATTAGTCAAGATGGTCAGGGACACAACCCCATGCTCTGGGGGCCCTAAGCTTCTGACTGCCAGAAGCTGGGACTGGACGACAGGGGATGGATCATTTGATAATTGCATTGTTCTGTGCAATCCCCCTGGGACACCTGGCATTGGCCACTGTTGGAAGACAGGATACCTGGCTAGATGGACCCATTGATCTGACTCAGTATGGCCATTCGTATGTTATTATTATATATGTGTAAGGTAGATCTAATTCCTGATTAGAGAGAAGTTTAATGTAGGCATATTAAAGAGTACAACAACAACAGAGGGCTGGTTTTGAAACTAGTCCAGTTACAAGGATACAATAGAGTGCACTTTTCCATCAAAATTATAAATTATTAAACAAGAAGTTTATAGTTACAGTACCTCCCTCTGGTGTCCTATGTGTTGACTTTTATCAACCCCAGGAGAAGGGCCATTTGTCCCTGTGTCTTATATTAGTTAATTTTAAATGTTTATTTTACACTGTTTAAGTTAGGGAGGAAAAAAGTAGTAATTCTCTTCCAAGCTGTGCCTAGAAACCAAACGTCACCCATGTGAGATGCCTAAGTGATACCCCACTCATAGCAGATCACTGAACCCCATAATATTGCCACTCTTCTTACTAGCCTACTTGGACCAGCAGTGAAATAGACAACATGTTGGCATTTAATTTTCTCATTAATCTTTAGAGATAATACCCCATCAATATGAACAGTCTCTCAGAGTTCATACTTCTTATAGCTTTGTCAGGATATCTGGTTCCGGAAGACAACAAAGTATCAATTTACACTTCATATTTTTACTGTCTTCTAAGGGCGAGAGAGAGAGAAAGTTGGTGGGACACTTCACATATGTAAAGTTAAGAACGTGTTCATCTGTTTTCAGGATTAGGGCCTTAATATTTTTTTTAATGAAATCTTTCATTTGGGAGCTGACCTAACTTGACTTCTGGCTTTTGTATTTAAAAATACTGGAAGTATTTCAAAGCAAAGAATAATGTTTTTCCTAAGGGTGTTTTACATTTCAGAATATTTTAGCTTGCTTCCCCCTTTCCTTCTGTACTATCCACTCTCTAACAAGACCCAGTGGACCAACTATCTGCCTTCCTAGAACACTACCACAAAGAAAATAGAAAAGACAATACCTTGCAGCTCCTTTGGGAATCTTTTGCTAGCACTGTAATTGCTGATACAACTTTTGAAGAAACAGGAAACCAAGATACTGGTGCATTGTGTTGTCAGATATTGAAATTGAAATTAATGGAGATATCCCATCTCCTAGAACTGGAAGGGACCTTGGGTCATCGAGTCCAGCCCCCTGCCTTCACTAGCAGGACCAAGTACTGATTTTGCCCCAGATCCCCAAGTGGCCCCCTCAAGGATTGAACTCACAACCCTGGGTTTAGCAGGCCAATGCTCAAACCACTGAGCTATACCTCCCCCCTATAGGATACCTATAGGACTGATCAATTTCAAATGAAGATAATTCATTCTAGGCTCCATGCAACAAAAGGATAGACTGACAACTGTATTTTCCTTCCCCGGCTCTGACAAAGGTACTCTGGCATCCTTTAAGTATTATGCACCAAATTCACAGAGGTATTTAGGCACCCAAAGATGCAGATAGGCCTCTATTCAAAAATCCCACTAGGCACCTAAGTACAATTGACTTTGAATGAGAGTTGGGCTCCTAACTCTCTTAGGTGTGTTTGAAAATGAGGCACCTATTCATAGTTTCCAAGGCCAGACGGGACCATTGTGATAATCTAGTATGATCTCCTGGATAACACATAGAACTTCTCCAAAATAATTCCTAGAGCATCTCTTTTAGAGAGACATCCAGTCTTGATCTAAAAGTTGTCAGTGATAGACAATCTACCATGATTCTTAGTAAATTTTTCCAATGGTTAATTACTTCCACCATTAAAATGTAAACCTTATTTCCTGCCTGAATTTGTCTAGTTTCAACTTTCAGCCATTGGATCATGTTACAGCTTTCTCTGCTAGATAGAAGAGCCCAATATTAAATATTTGTTTCCCTGGTTGGTACTTATAAACTGTAATCACATAACCCCTTAATTTTCTCTTTGTTATATAAGAACATAAGAACAGCCATACTGGGTCAGACCAAAGGGCCATCTAGCCCAGTATCCTGTCTTCTGACAGTGACCAATGCCAGGTGCCCCAGAGGGAATGAACAGAACAGGTCATCATCAAATGATCCTTCCCAGTTGCTCATTCCCCGATTCTGGCAAACAGAGGCTAGGGACACCGTCCCTGCCCATCCTGGTTAAACTAAATACAGTGGCAGACTACAGGAGCTCAGTGTAAGGCATACTTTCTAATCCTTTATTTGAACCCTTTCCAATTTATCAATGTCCTTCTTGAATGGCGGACACAGTATTCCAGCAGCCGTCACACCAGTGCCAAATGCAGAGGTAAAACAACTGCTATCTGCATCTACTGCTATCTGCATCTTTAGGCGCCTAAATACCTTTGTAAATCTGGCCCTACGGTATAGCATTGAAATTATAATAAAGTTTTAAATTTTGTAGCCATCCCTAGTTCAAAAGATAGTGAAGTACCAATATTTGTTCAGACACAGGATTTATATTACAGTAGTATAGATACTATAATTTAAATAGTAAACACTCACACACACGGCATCTGTACCATGACGTTGCTACCAATCCCTCTATAATACAATTTAATGAAATTTCATTAGGTTGACAAGCTACACCCCCCCCCCCCCCCAAAAGACAGATCCTCCCCAATATCCAGCTAGGATGGGAGAATACATTGTGTTTTGGGTTTGAAGCCTTGTCTCCATTTGTCAGCAGCATCTGTTTCTGCTCTAGTGGGAGGTTGCGACAGACTGCAGTGCCATCTCTCTCCTTTTTTCAAAGGTTAAGAACATTTTCCCCCTCACATTTGATGTGAATTCTTATCTCCTTGTTTTTCACATAATTAAAAAAAAAAGTCTCTATTTCTAAAG
The DNA here is from genome assembly GCF_028017835.1 of Emys orbicularis. NCBI lineage: Eukaryota > Metazoa > Chordata > Testudines > Emydidae > Emys > Emys orbicularis. The sequence continues at coordinate 95,149,471 of NC_088685.1, read as the reverse complement.
TGTGCCTGTGATAGGGCTGAAGGAGACTTGTGAGTTTTTCACCCCCTTCAACTTTTGTTTAGAACACAGACATTGGAAGACTTATGTTTTTGAAACTAACAGGAGTACTTGTGGCACCTTAGAGACTAACAAATTTATTAGAGCATAAGCTTTCGTGGGCTACAACGAAGAAGTGGGTTGTAGCCCACGAAAGCTTATGCTCTAATAAATTTGTTAGTCTCTAAGGTGCCACAAGTACTCCTGTTATTTTTGCGGATACAGACTAACACGGCTGCTACTCTGAAACCTGTTTTTGAAACTGTTTTCATTGAAAGCACTAGCTGAAATGGGCAGATGAGCTGTTAAAATCCATTTTAAAGCTGCTGCCACAATGACAGCTATTACTACAGTCTATTTTCTGTTAAAAAAGTGAGAAAAAAATCTCAGTTTTGAATTGAGAGAAATTAAAATGCTTAGATTAGGCATAGGGGAATCCTTATTTTGAAGTTTAGCTTAGTTATTTGGAAGTGGATTCTATAGTGTTGTATGCATTAGCTTACTCTTACATACAGGAAATAGCAGTCCAAGTCATTTTCCCGAGAGTTTGTGCACTGCATAGTAATCGTCTATTAAAACTAGATAAGGGACAGGGTAAAATAGAAACCTGATCCACCCTGAAAACCCACTTAAAAAGCCACATACAACCTATAGAGGAGCCGGAGCATTTTCCTGCTTCAAGTAAAGATCACACACAAAAATGAATCTTTGTTTTCATAACAGATTGCACAGTTTATCTACAGAAACACGCACATTTATCGTCACCAAGCTCAGAGGAGTAATTACTGAGCATTTACTGAACAGACATTGTAAAGCAATGTGCTGCTGGTGGGAAGGATGTGGAAGAGATGCTCAAAACTGGCACAAATAAAAGGACTGCAGTCAGCCACTTCCTGCTCAGCAGCATTTGGAAACCAAATGCACTGAAGTATCAGTCTGTGGTTGGCAATGTTGCATAAAATGTTGTTTCCCCTTTATTTCCATTATCAGCATATAGAACACAACTATACTTACTTTCACAATCAGAAAGGTTAAAACCAGAGGTGATGCAGAAGTTTGGGAGAGTTACAACAACAGTTCAGGACTTCCTAGATGCCAAAGACCCACTGAACACAATGGCAAGAAGAAAGAAGGAAAGTTAGGAAGAAAACTAAGCCAATAGCTCCACCCCTGAGAGGAAGGGGTATGAGAGAATTTAAGCATGTGTATAAAACAGATATGGGGTGGAATATCAAATTCCAAGCACTAGGTGATATCACAAGGGTTACTTTGGGGTTTCTTGCTACACGTAACAGGTCAAATATAATAAAGGCCAGGTTGGTTGGAAAATATTTGTTTATTTAAAAACAAAATCTGTTGTTTTGCAGAACTGCCCAAACTCTCACAAATTGTTCACCATTTCCATGAAGATGACACAGGCTTAAAGGATCCATACTCATTTTAATCACTCAGACTAATGACTAGATTTTGCCACCCTTTCTTACACCAACTAGCATCTTACTCCATGAGTAGTCCCATTGAAATGCATGGGATTACTGGCAGGGCCGGCTCTAACTTTTTTGCCGCCCCAGGCAAAAAAGAAGAGCGCCGCCCCGCCGTACCCCCCCGCGAGCGCCGTGCCGCCATACCCCCCCTGCGAGCGCCGCCGAAATCCCCGCCCCCCCCAGCACCATGCGCCCGAAGCCCCGCCCCCGAGCACCGCGCAAGCCCCCACCCCCCCCAGCGCCGCGGAAACAAAAAAAACCCTCCAGTGCTGCCCCTACGAACCAAAAATAAATAAATAAAAACCCGAGCGCCGCCCCACCCCAAGCACGTGCTTGGTGGGCTGGTGCCTGGAGCCAGCCCTGATTACTGGTGACAGAAGATTCTACTCAACATGAGTAAAACTGACAGAATCTAGTAGAAAGAATTCCAGTCACAAAATAAAGGATTTAGTACAGAATAACTTCCTGACTATTTCTTCTCATTTGGAAAATTGCTAGGAAGTGTCACTCTCTACTATGTTCCAGAGACAAATGCAGGGAAATCAAATCATGGATTAATGCATGAATAAAATTGGTAAGACTCCCATCGCTCTTCCACCACAGAAATTACTGGAATTTGTCAGGAGGCAATACTCTACCCATTTGAGAAAATCACTACATGGGGAAAATGAGCCAAAATAAAGCAATGAATATTGCTTTACATCAGAATTTCTAAATTTCATTCAAGTCTCTAAGGCTCCTAGGCACTGCAAAAATTCAAATAATAATTTTAAGTCTAATTAGGGGCCATTTGGAGAGCAAAGACAAATCTGACATGCAATAGTGTTCTTATGAAAAGTAGCCCATAGGCATCTAGATAGAACTGTGTCAACAAGAATGACAAAAAAGTATCATTTTAATGTTTAACACTGACCACAGCAGTTACAGTGAATAAGGAACCTCTTTTTTGAAAAGTCTAAACAAGAAATAATCAGGGAGGCTTAAGAGACAATAAAAACAGAGCAAAGTATAGAAGTGGATAACCATCATGACTCCAAATGGGAATAATCATACTTCCACACCTCACTGGGATTTTGGGAGGATAAATGTTTTATATTGAGAGGTAATAAAATGCTACAGTGCCAGGAGCAATATGAGAATAAAAAAAATAAAGATACTTGCCAAGCTTTGACTTGAATAATTCTTGTGAATTCGAATCTATCACATCTTTTGTCCCAATTTTTGCAAAAATAAAAAATAGTTTTCACAAGTGGAAAGAAAAAGTTTAAGCTAAAGGTGAAAAGGCTTTTTTTCCTGAAAAGATGAGATTTCCACTATGAAAAATGATAATTTTCACCTAGTACAAGTCTCTTCACCATTTTGCTCCCAGGATGAAATTTTTTGTTTTGCTGAACAAAACTGGCAGAAATGGAGACATCTCACTGGACTATATTGAATGCTCACAAAAATACCATTTTTGTATGCAAAAGGAAAATTGCTAAAGTTGAAACTCTACCTAGCCCTCCAAAATGAAGACACAATATTCAATTTCATTTTTTTCCTTCTAGTTTTCTTAAAGTTGACAAAGAGGTCTTTAACATTACTTGTTTTAAAATAGTGGCAAGTCATACCTTTTGAATGTTTGAACTTACTGTCCAATGTCTTGGTAAAGTGTTTCAGACATCTTAAGTGAACAAGCCAAATGACTCAGTACTAGGAACAGTTCCAACATAAATGTTCAATACATGCTAGGTGAGATGATTTACAATGAACTCCAGAGGATACCATTTAAAGGGAACCCCTATTTTCTGCTGGAATAAAATTGACATACTTGCCTAATAGCTTCCCAAGCTTCAGTAATTGGATTCCCTCCTCTGCATTTTTCAAGTCACAATCCATTATTTTAACATTTTAATTGTGCAAATCCTTTGTGTTTTCTTATTTTGAAAAGCAACAGAGGGTCCTGTGGCACCTTTAAGACTAACAGAAGTATTGGGAGCATAAGCTTTCGTGGGTAAGAACCTCACTTCTTCAGATGCAATACTTATTTTGAAAAGATGGTGAATTAGCAGGATGGTGAGCTCAGATGTGATCTATTATGGTAAATCCTCCCCACATTTTATTGAGTAATTGTTTTAAACTCCACAAATCTAAGGAAAGTCAAAGTTCAAGAATCATTCCACCATGCCCATGTATCACAACACACATTGTACATAAGATAAGGAAAAGCTTATAGACTCACCACTCAAGAGCTAAATATAGTTTCAGCATTAACTCTTCATTTCCCTGCTTTTCTGAATGTAAGTCTAAACATCTGGCAAGTGGTTTCTGAACCCTTTTAAAAGCCGCACATCACCTAACTTCACATCAAACACAAGGTCCTATATCAAGGCCACAAATATTACAGTCCAGGTGACTAGGATGTTCTTCAAAGCCTGTTAGCATCACTTCTAATCATACAGAGTGTCCTCGATTGTTAGCTGCATGTGTGTTCTCTCTGTGTTCTGTACTGGCTCTGGTCAGATAGCAAGCCCAATGCACCTCGATCGTACTGCCCAAAGAAACCACAGGCTCAGTTCAGTGGAGAAGGCGCTCAGCAAGGTTTATTGTTAACAAAGCATGGTCCTAGTTCTACTAGGTACTACAGGTACACTAACTAGTGCTACAGGTACACTAACTAGTGCTACAGGTACACTAACTAGTGCTACAGGTACACTAACACATGTATGCCCGTTACAATGGACCAGCTTCGTAAGCAGCAGAACTTTCTGCTTTCTTCTAGGCCAGACAAAGGCTTAAGGTAAGGTATCCCAACACTTATAGATTGAGTTTGTTACCTCCCCTTGTTCCTTTCTCCTGATGCTACAAACATCACCATTTATCACGTCAGTCAAATCATCTTATGCGCTAGGTTGGGGTGTCCTTGTGTTGGTCTGCTGGAATGCGTTTACATATCCAATTTGTTTTAGCAATGCTATCAATACCAGTCCTGAGTTCATGTACCCGACATTGAACTTGCAGGCAAGTGTCTGCTTTTGACAGAGCCTGACTTTTGCTCATAGAGTAACTTTTGCTGACTTTGGTTCAGGCCTCAGGTCTTGCACCAGGCCCATGCTTCAGGCTCTCTCTTCCTAGTACATAGAGGAGCAAGTGGTGAGTAAGAAAACGTTGGTTCTCTGGCAAGACTCCCCCAAGAGCTCAGCATGCTACCATCCACACTACTCCCACATGATAGAAATAGATAGGTCCCTCATAGAGCAATTACAAACTACCACCACTAAGTCCACAAATGCATTTATAATGTTGTGGCTATCTGTGCTTGTGTTAAATTCACAAGTTTTTCAGAGCCTCAGCTGCAACCCACTAGGAGAAAGAGGGAGACAACTACAGGTGGAAAAACTGTAGCAATTTAGTCTATGGAAAGGAGGGTGGAAACTCCAGCCTTTCCCAGTACAATTAGTTCTAAAATCCCTCTGTGGTCCCAGGCTGCTGGGAACTGTGAGTGGAGGGGACATAGAATAATATCATGGCCGCACTTCTCCCCTCTGAACAGTCCAGACAACTGTTCCAACTACTATGGATGTGCCACTCCTACAGTGGAATTCATAAGCAAGTTACCTGCACCAGCTGCTTCTCTCCCAATCCTGAGGTTGGGAAAAAGGGGGGAGAGGTGATGGAGAAAGAAGAGAGTATGACGGGAAATAGAAGACATGATGTAACAGGTAGCGAGGAGACAGACAGAGAGATGCAGAGAGCTATACTAAAAAGGGACCAGAGGGAGAACAAGCCTGTTCTCCAGTGTCAAACATATGAGAAGAGTTGGCTGCTTAGCTTACCTCCCAATCCCTGTCACCTCCCAAAGATGACACTCATAGGCATGGGAAAGGATAGAACCAGAGCCTGCTGGTAGTGGGGAGGAGCACAAGTGGTTATGAGGTAGGAGGGTTGTGGGTCCTCCACAGATTTAGATAAGCATTCACATTTTAGAAAGCCTATCTGACCAGATCTATCTGATCAGATCTGTACTCCAAACCTTTGGGGGTCTCCCATCACAGATTCGATATCTGTTTATACAATGCTGTATGCACTTATATTTTTGGAACTTTGTGTAACTGTACCCAACAACCAGTATGAACCAATACAATATCACATTGCACTATATGGAGCAGAGAATAAAGATTTGGTGGAGTCCTCAATTCCTTTTGGAAATAAGCTATGTAGGTATAAGTGTGTCCACACTTGAGTGATTGTACCACTTTAACTCAGGGTATGTCTACACTACGAAATTAGGTCGAATTTATAGAAGCCGGTTTTATAGAAATCGGTTGTATACAGCCGATTGTGTGTGTCCCCACATAAAATGCTCTAAGTGCATTAAGTCGGCGGACCGCGTCCACAGTACCGAGGCTAGCGTCGACTTCCGGAGCGTTGCACTGTGGGTAGCTATCCCACAGTTCCCGCAGTCTCCGCCGCCCATTGGAATTCTGGGTTGAGATCCCAATGCCTGAATGATGCAAAACAGTGTCACGGGGGGTTCTGGGTACATGTCGTCAGGCACCTCCCCCTCCGTCAGAGCAACGGCAGACAATCGATTCGCACCTTTTTACCTGGGTTACCTGTGCAGACAACATACCACGCCAAGCATGGAGCCCGCTCAGCTCAGCTCACCGTCACCATATGTCCTCTGGGTGCCGGCAGACGTGGTACTGCATTGCTACACAGCAGCAGCTAATTGCCTTTTGGCAGTAGACGGTGCAGTATGACTGGTAGCCTTCATCAGCGATCTGGGTGCTGGCAGACGTGGGGCTGCCAGACGTGGGGCTGCATTGCTACACAGCAGCAGCCCCTTGCCTTTTGGTAGAAGATGGTATATTACGACTGGTATCCATCATCATCGTACTGCAGTGGCTGTCCCCCAGTCGCTGCCTTCCCAATGATGATGATGGCTATCAGTCGTAGTATGCTATTTTCTGCCAAGCACCCAGTATTTTCTGCCAAGCACCCAGAAGATGCCGAGGGCTATCAGTCAGGCTGCACCGTCGTCTGCCAGCTTAAGATGTAAAAAATAGATTTGTTCTGTATTCATTTGCTTTCCCCTCCCTCCGTGAAATCAACGGCCTGCTAAACCCAGGGTTTTGAGTTCAATCTTTGGGGGGGGGCAGTTGTTTTTGTTTCTCCCTGATGCACAGCCACCTTTGTTGATTTTAATTCCCTGTACCTGTACGCCATGTCGTCACTCGCCCCTCCCTCCCTCCGTCCATCAGATACTAGTTTCGCGCCTTTTTTCAGACCAGACGCCATAGCACTGGGATCATGGAGCCCGCTCAGATCACCGCGGCAAGTATGAGCACTATGAACACCACACGCATTGTGCTGGAGTATATGCAGAGCCAGGACATGCCAAAGCAAAACCAGGACCAGCCGAGAAGGCGATTGCAGAGCGGCGACGAGAGTGATGAGGAAATTGACATGGACATAGACCTCTCACAAGGCACAGGCCCCAGCAATGTGCAAATCATGGTGTTACTGGGGCAGGTTCATGCCGTGGAACGCTGATTCTGGGCCCGGGAAACAAGCACAGACTGGTGGGACCGCATCGTGTTGCAGGTGTGGGACGATTCCCAGTGGCTGCAAAACTTTCGCATGCGTAAGGGCACTTTCATGGAACTTTGTGACTTGCTTTCCCCTGCCCTGAAGCGCCAGAATACCAGGATGAGAGCAGCCCTCACAGTTGAGAAGCGAGTGGCGATAGCCCTGTGGAAGCTTGCAACGCCAGACAGCTACCGGTCAGTCGGGAATCAATTTGGAGTGGGCAAATCTACTGTGGGGGCTGCTGTGATCCAAGTTGCCAGGGCAATCAAAGACCTGGTGATATCAAGGGTAGTGACTCTGGGAAACATGCAGGCCATAGTGGATGGCTTTGCTGCAATGGGATTCCCAAACTGTGGTGGGGTGATAGACGGAACCCATATCCCTATCTTGTCACCGGAGCACCAAGCCACCGAGTACATAAACCGCAAGGGGTACTTTTCAATGCTGCTGCAAGCCCTGGTGGATCACAAGGGACGTTTCACAACATCAATGTGGGATGGCCGGGAAAGGTACATGATGCTCGCGTCTTCAGGCACTCTGGTCTGTTTCAAAAGCTGGAGGAAGGGACTTTCTTCCCGGACCAGAAAATAACCGTTGGGGATGTTGAAATGCCTATCGTGATCCTTGGGGACCCAGCCTACCCCTTAATGCCATGGCTCATGAAGCCGTACACAGGCAGCCTGGACAGTAGTCAGGACCTGTTCAACTACAGGCTGAGCAAGTGCCGAATGGTGGTGGAATGTGCATTTGGACGTTTAAAAGCACGCTGGCGCAGCTTACTGACTCGCTCAGACCTCAGCGAAAAGAATATCCCCATTGCTATTGCTGCTTGCTGTGCGCTCCACAATATCTGTGAGAGTAAGGGGGAGACATTTATGGTGGGGTGGGAGGTTGAGGCAAATCACCTGGCCGCTGATTACGCTCAGCCAGACACCAGGGCGGTTAGAAGAGCACAGCAGGGTGCGGTGCGCATCAGAGAAGCTTTGAAAACGAGTTTTGTGACTGGCCAGGCTACGGTGTGAAACTTCTGTTTGTTTCTCCTTGATGAACCCTCCGCCCCCCCCACCTGGTTCACTCTACTTCCCTGTAAACCAACCACCCTACCCTCCCCTTCCCCCTTCGAGCACCGCTTGCAGAGGCAATAAAGTCATTGTTACTTCACATTCATGCATTCTTTATTAATTCATCACACAACTAGGGGGATAATTGCCAAGGTAGCCCGGGATGGGTGAGGGAGGAGGGAAGGAAAAGGACACACTGCAGTTTAAAACTTTAACTCTTATTGAAGGCCAGCCTTCTGATGCTCAGGCAATCATCTGGGGTGGAGTGACTGGGTGGCCGGAGGCCCCCCCACCGTGTTCTTCAGCGTCTGGTTGAGGAGGCTATGGAACTTGGGGAGGAGGGCTGTTGGTTACACAGGGGCTGTAGTGGCGGTCTCTGCTCCTGCTGCCTTTCCTGCAGCTCAACCATATGCTGGAGCATATCAGTTTGATGCTCCAGCAGCTGGAGCATTGACTCTTGCCTTCTGTCTGCAAGCTGACGCCACCTATCATCTTCAGCCCGCAACTTGCTCTGTTCATCCAACGATTCAGCCCGCCACCTCTCCTCTCATTCATATTGTGCTTTTCTGTAGTCTGACATTGACTGCCTCCACGCACTCTGCTGTGCTCTGTCAGCGTGGGAGGACATCTGGAGCTCCGTGAACATATCATCCCGAGTCCGCAGTTTTCTCCTTCTAATCTTCACTAGCCTCTGTGAAGGAGAAACATTTGCAGCTGGTGGAGGAGAAGGGAGAGGTGGTTAAAAAAAGACACATTTTAGAGAACAATGGGTACACTCTTTCACGTTAAATTTTGCTGTTCACATTACACAGCACATGTGCTTTCGTTACAAGGTCGCATTTTTCCTCTTATATTGAGGGCCTGCCAGTTTGGTGTGAGAGATCACTCACGCAGTGCCAGGCAACAGATTTCGGCTTGCAGGCAGCCATGGTAAGCCACAGTCTTTTGGCTTTTTTAACCTTCTTAACATGTGGGAATGGTTTCAAACAGTAGCGCCCTCATTTCCCATACCAAGCACCCGTTGGGTTGGCCATTTAAAATGGGTTTGCAATGTAAAAGGAGGGGCTGCGGTTTCCGGGTTAACATGCAGCACAAACCCAACTAACCCCCCTCCCCCCACACACCTAATTATCGGGGATGATCACTTCACCCCTCCCCCCCACCGCGTGGCTAACAGCGGGGAACATTTCTGTTCAGCAGAGCAGGAAGGGGTACCTCTGAATGTCCCCTTAATAAAATTGCCCCATTTCAACCAGGTGACCGTGAATGATATCACTCTTCTGAGGATAACAAAGAGTGATAAGGAATGGATGTTGTCTGCATGCCAGCAAACACCGGGACCATACGCTGCCATGCTTTGTTATGCAATGATTCCAGACTACGTGCTACTGGCCTGGCGTGGTAAAGTGTCCTACCATGGCGGACGGGATAAGGCAGCCCTCCCCAGAAACCTTTTGCAAAGGCTTTGGGAGTACATGAAGGAGAGCTTTCTGGAGATGTCCCTGGAGGATTTCTGCTCCATCCCCATACACGTTAACAGACTTTTCCAGTAGCTGTACTGGCTGCGATTGCCAGGGCAAATTAATCATTAAACACGCTTGCTTTTAAACCATGTGTAATATTTACAAAGGTACACTCACCAGAGGTCCCCTGTGTGCCCTGAGGGTCTGGGAGCACGCCTTGGGTGAGTTCGGGGGTTACTGGTTCCAGGTCCAGGGTGATAAACATATCCTGGCTGTTGGGGAAACCGGTTTCTCCTCTTCCTTGCTGCTGTGAGCTATCTACATTATCTTCATCCTCATCTTCCTCGTACCCCGAACCCGCTTCCCTGTGTGTTTCTCCAGTGAAGGAGTCATAGCACACGGTTGGGGTAGTGGTGGCTGCACCCCCTAGAATGGCATGCAGCTCCGCGTAGAAGCGGCATGTTTGCGGCTCTGCCCCGGACCTTCCGTTTGCTTCTCTGGCTTTGTGGTAGGCTTGCCTTAGCTCCTTAATTTTCATGCGGCACTGCTGTGCGTCCCTGTTATGGCCTCTGTCCTTCATGGCCTTGGAGACCTTTTCTAATATTTTGCCATTTCGTTTACTGCTACGGAGTTCAGCTAGCACTGATTCATCTCCCCATATGGCGAGCAGATCCCGTACCTCCCGTTCAGTCCATGCTGGAGCTCTTTTGCGATCCTGGGACTCCATCACGGTTACCTGTGCTGATGAGCTCTGCATGATCACCTGTGCTCTCCACGCTGGGCAAACAGGAAATGAAATTCAAACGTTCGCGGGGCTTTTCCTGTCTACCTGGTCGGTGCATCTGAGTTGAGAGTGCTGTCTAGAGCGGTCACAATGAAGCACTGTGGGATAGCTCCCAGAGGCCAATAACGTCGAATTCTGTTCACACTACCCCAATTCCGACCCGCGAAGGCCGATTTTAGCGCTAATCCCCTCGTCGGAGGTGGAGTAAAGAAACCGGTTTAAAGGGCCCTTTAAGTCGAAAGAAAGGGCTTCGTCGTGTGAACGTGTCCAGGCTTAATTCGATTTAACGCTGCTAAAGTCGACCTAAACTCGTAGTGTAGACCAGGCCTCAGCTGCCCCAAAACTCCATTAACACAGAGTTACAGTTGCAGAACGGTGCCTCGTGCCCTTCCAGAATGAGGGAGGTAGCCAAACATATACCTTTGGAAGCCAGGAAATACAACGCTAAGATACACACCACCCCTATAATGCAACTTTAAACCTCCCTGCAGCTGGCAATAGTCACTGAGAATGGCTCAGTAAGGATGGAACTGTAATAAGCAGACGAAGAAAGTCTAGGATAATGTGTCATTGCTCATTCTGCACTCCACAGATTTAAACCCACATCTCCTAAACCAGTCTTGTTGCCTTAACCACAATCCATCCTTCACAGCTGCTACTTTACAAGAAAGCAACGTAATTTTAATTAAGTCAGTTTGGTATAGAAATCACTAAGAAAAACATGGAACCTCACAATGTCATTATTCAGTCACTTTTCCATGATGCAAAGCAATTTCAGTGAAGCTAGCTTGGAAATCAATCATCACTTCAGAAGAAGTGGTGGATGGGGCAGGTAGAAACGAATTATTTCTTAAGGGAATCTAGACCAGGCACATTACCCAGCCAGCAGCATGAAAGCGTTTGCTGACTGGAAATTTATACTAACACTACTCAGGAGACCTAGGGCTATCATCTTGGAGTCCAAAAAACTAGGCTGTTTTCACAGAGCATGCTGACAGACCAGAAGAGAGAGAGGGGCCACATTGGAGAGAAGACCCAGAGTTGTGAACAATTTATTCGGAGAGTTCTAATGGGGGGAAATGCAGGGTTAAAATTCTCTTCCCACCCCCTCAAACTATCACATATGCAGCAGACAAACAAGAAGCTAAAACCAAATCCAGCCTTCAAATCCAATTCCCATTTATAAGAATGGCTGTCAAGATTGGATTGCTTGTACATGGAGCATTAACTTCAAGAAGTTAGTCCACTGAAACATTCATGTTTCATCACCATCAAATTGTTCAGTTTGCTAATTACTGTAAGGTTCAAACTTGTTCTACTCAGCTGATAGTCTTAAAATATAGAAGTAGTGCAAATTAATATTTACCATGGTATCATTGAATAATGCAATGGATTGTGTAGTTAGCAATGGGTGAACTGGTTCAAACCATAAACCCTGCATCTTAAGCTAACATTTTTGTTTTTAAATGTACTGGTTAAAGCAAAGTATAAAAAACTGCCCTGCTGTTTGACTGGAATTCTCTCCTTCAGCTTGCCCTTCCCCAGGAGGGAAATGAGCTGCTCATTGTCAATTTTTTCAGTGTACTTACAGGGTCCTTTGCATGGTACGGGGACCCCAGTTTGTTATCTCCAAGGTACAACTCCACACTCTAAGATTCTTTATCTGGAAATGAAGAAATGTCCCAGTGTCATTTGCCTAAGAAGCCTCTTGTTTCTGCATGGATGACTAGAATATTGTGTTGAAGCTTCTGTCCTGAGCCTGGGAGAAGGGAAACACTAGCACGGAATGAGACCTTGAACTGGCTGTAGATGGACTTCATAACATCAGTAGGTTTTTCATGACTTAACCCATTACTTTATGATATCTCATTATATAGCTCATTTCACAGCACCATTGTGCATTTATTTCTTTATTTAACATTAACGTTTAAGAAATACCATTTTAAAATAAATCAGCCAAGGAATCTCAACAGCACTGGGGAAAAGAATTGTCATTTGAGTCTGTTATCAGGTGGTAGAAAACAGAGGACACATACTCGAATACTTGCACCACTGTTCAAAAAGAAATTGAGCACCTGAAGTCATTCGTTTCAAGGAACGCTTTGTTTATGACTGACAGGAACATTAGAGTGGAAAATAGAAGCAGATGAAGAGTCATTCTTTACCTGTGGCAGCCAATAAATATGGTGGTGCAATCTGCTCTGTCTAACTGGATATGAAACCCCAGGATTAGAGGAGCAGGCAGCAGGCTTTTGGTAAGAGAGAAGCTGGTTATTTAAGGGAAGTGTTATCAGTTTCTTATTGCTTCTGGAAAGAATAAGTCATTCATCTTTCCAGCCACAATCTCTATAAATAATGAATGATGTTCTGTAATGGGGATAATAAACTGCCAATTGTGTTTTTACAGCAGCAGGACACAGATCAGGGCCAGACTTGTAGAAACATAACTATGTAGAGCAGCAATAAACACTGTTCCACACGGTTTCCTGATCCAGTATTCTTATTTTTAATTGCTACAGGCAACACCGCCACACATAGCGCTTTAATGGTCACTGCATGCTTGTGAGCTCTGTGTACTTTTCAAGCCCTGGCTGTAGTGTTGGCCAACAACACGTGGTACAAACCCTGGTGAGCTCTCTGAGCAGAGGTAGAGATCCCCCACTACTCGGATTCAAGCCATCTGGCATTTGGAGCTTTAGGGGAGGTGTTTGAAACACTGCCTCCCCTGGCTCAACAGCAGCAGCCACACACTTGATGAGAGGGCAGGGAGTTCAGTGTTCTGAGCAGAACTCCACTACTCTTCAGTTCTTCCATAGAGGTAGCCTGCTTCACCCCCACTCTAGTCTCCCCTCCTTTCCTTTCCTTGGAAGGCTGATACAAGTTGCTGCTCCCATTCCTCTGTTCCCCATGCCATTTACCACAGCTGTGCCACATGGAGACACTCATTATCAGCAAGACAGAAAGCAGCCTCCTAAAGAAGGGAGGGAGCTTACTGTTCACAGGGCCTGAAGTCTCCATGTCTTCTTCTAATCAGCCCTTAATGCACAGAACCCCTTTCCGAAGCTGATCTGTAAAGGCACTTGCCTCATTCTAACCTCTCCTGGATGCTCACCTCTACTGTGACACCTACAAGTAACTATAGGCCTGATCCAAAGCATGCTGACATCAATAGGCATCCTTCCAGTTTCTTTAGTGGGCTTTGGATCAAGCACTATAATATAGAGTACTTTGGGTATATATAATAAAAATAGTTATATAAAGTTGTATAGACAATATACAAAATACCCTCTTCTCTCTCTCTCTCTCTATATATATATGCATCAGTTTTTCCTCTGAGTCTTCAAATACTGCTTCTGTAGGAGCAGCAGCCACAGCATAGATCAGACAACAGTCATAATCATAATTGTTAAAAACTCCTGGATCAGAGCCAAAATACAGTAAGATGGACATGAGATATATTTTCTGGCCACCAGCCATGGGAGGAAACAACAGAAATTAGGTCTCAGATGACTAAAAACAAAAAACAGTTTAATTGGAATGCTGCTAGGGAACCTTTAGTGCACTAGGGAACCTTTAGTGTGCACCAGAAGGGTGCACATGGACCAATTAATATGCAACACATTAGTGGGCTTTAGAAATCACACCCCCATAGGAACATTACCTCATCACGTAGAGGCCCTTCAGATGCCCTTGATCTGTAAAATGACAAGAACAGTACTTCCTAATCTCACACAGTGTTGTGAAATACATACATAAAAGACCGAGGGGACCATATAAGTATCTGGTAGATAAGTACAATAGATTAATGGGCTATCTCATGGCAGCACAACATACTGTCATGCAAAGGATCATATAATACTTCAAGTCCTCTGTTCTGCCCTTTGCTTCCTAGGCCAGGAAGGTGTGCTTCACATTGATCTCTCATGACTTTATCTGACAGCAGTCAGAGCCATGTCAGTGGTTAGCGGGGGGAACTGCATCAATGTTCTTCAGCTGGGGGAAGCAGGATTGCCATGACATAAGCCTCTGTGATGGAGAGCAGTGAGGAAGAGTGAAACCTGAAAACTCTGCACATGCATACACTCTGAAATGGTGATTTTTCAGGACATTATTGCGGTGTTCTAATGAAAATGCTCTGCACACTCTCTGGGATGGCTATGTAATATGTCCCCGGAGAAACAGACCTCATTCTCATACTGTACATGTACATTTCTCACTACAACACAATAGGACAGAGATTTTGCATATTCATAAACTGTATATTCTTTATTCAAAGATGAGACATTCTATACTCTGGGAATAGATTAGGAACCAAGCCCATGGTTTTTCACTGAATATATGTCAATACTCTTTTTGGTGAAACACAGTATTTAAAGCATTGCAGAACTCTCCAAACAGTGAGTGATCATATGCCAAAATACCTGTTAGGAGTTTAAGTAGTTTCCTGCAAATTTCTCTTTACCTATTTCAATTACAAACCACTCTGTAATATGAGGGTTATATCTGTAGTTCAGGACAGACATTTTTGAGAGTTCATTAATGCATGAGAAACCAGCACTATGTCAATTTTTACTGTCTCAGGGAGGTAAATGTATGATCCGAAACACACTTTTAGAAATATGCATTTGCTGTTTTAGGAGCAGTTTTACCAGTAACCTGTTCTATTGTTCCAAACAGCCCTATCCTACATGATGTGACAGACTAGCAGGACATGGGAAGAATGATTGTCAAAAATCAGTTCTTGTCAAAGTACACATGTAATTTGGTAGATTCAAAATCCACTGCCCAGCACTACTGTAGATTAAAGATTTCACTTAAGCCCACGAAAAATATTTCAACAGACTAGGTAAATATTACTCAGTGTTTGAAGAACCCTTCAATGCCTAAACTAAAGTGAGTCATATTGAACTCCGGGGGCTACTGAAGTTTGGCAGTTGACATTTCCAGATTTACAGAGAAATAGAAACCAAGAGTTTTAAAGAACTAAACTTAGATATTAAAACAAAAACAAAAAAAAAACAGAATTTCAACCTCTACTCCAAACTCATGACTAAAATTTCTTCACAAATCAGCATTATTATCTTACAAGGGGCATTGTGCTCTTGGGGATGCAATCTTACAGATAAGAATTAAAACCAAGAACTGACCACTTTTGGTTCTGAGTGGGTACCTTTCCAAACATGTGCTACAACCACAGTCCAAATAGCATGTATTGTCCAAACTCACCCCATTCCTACCACTCTAAGCTTCTCACTACCATAGTGTACTCTTCCTGAGTAGAATCGTAGAAATTTAGGGTTGGAAGTGACTTGGAGGGATCAGCTAATCCATCTTCCATCGACCATCCTTGACAGGTGTTTGTCTACCTGTTCTTGAAAACCTCCAATGACAGGGATTCCACAGCCTCCCTTGGTAACCTATTTCAGTGCTTAACTATCCTTACAATTAGAAAGTTTTTTTCTAATATCTAATCTAAATCTCCTTTGCTGCAGAGTATGCCAATTATTTTTTGTCCTACCTTCAGTGGACACCGAGAACAATTGATTACCATCCTCTTTATATCAGCCCTTAACATATTTGAAGACTGTTATCATGCCCACCCCCACCTCAGTTTCCTTTCCTCAAGACTAAACATACCCAGTTTTTTTTAACCATTCCTCGTGAGTCAGGTTTTCTAAACTCTTTATCATTTTTGTTGCTCTCTTCTGGACTTTCTCCAGTTTGTCCACATCTTTCTTAACGTGTGTAGCCCAGAACTGGACACAGTACTGTAGTGGAGGCCTCACCAGTGCCAAGCAGAGTGGTATAATTACCTCACATATCTTATATATGACAATACCATTAATATACCCCAAAATGGCATTTGCCTTTTTCACAGCTGCATCATAACACATCATTTTCAATTTGTGATCCACTAGACCCTCCAGATCCCTTTCAGCTGTACTACTGTCTTGCCACTTAATTCTCCATTTTGTAGTTGTGCATTTGATTTATCCTTCATAAGTGTAGTACTTTACGGAGTTTTGTCTTTATGGAGTTTTATCTTTTTGATTTCGGATCAATTCTGCAATATGCCAAGCAGGGCCGGTTCTGGCTTTTTGGCCACCTCAAGCAAAAAAAAAAACCAACCAACCAAACAAACAAAAACGGGGTGGCCAGAATGGCAAAGCAAAAAAAAAAAAAACCCTGCGGCGCGGCTAGAGCACGGGTGCGGGGGGACCGTCTAGCGGGGGTTGGGGGAGGGAGAGGGCGGGAGAGAGAGAGAAGGGGGGCGGCCAGGGCTACAGTGGGGCGTTGCCACACGGCCCCTCCCGCCACGCTGCGCTGCCTGCCGGGAGGGCTCCGCTCTGGTCGGCGGGGAGGGAAGGACGTGGGCTGCCCTAACGGGCTTGCTGCAGGGCCCTCCCATCCTCCGCACCGCCGCCCCCTACAGGGCGGCCGGAGTGGATCAAAAAAAAAAAAAAAAAAAAAAAGCGGCCATGCCGCCCTAGGATTGGGCGGAATGCCGCCTCGTTAAATCTGCCGCCCCAAGCACCAGCTTGCTCGACTGGTGCCTGGAGCCGGCCCTGATGCCAAGGTCATTTCAAATTTTAATCCTGTCCTCCAAAGTATTTGCAACTCCTCCCAGTTTGATGTTACCTGCAAATTTTATAAACATACTCTCCATTTCATTATCCAAATCATTAATGAAAATATTCAATAACACTGGACCCAGGACAGATGACTGCAGAACAACTCCTGATACATCCCCCAGTTTGACAGTGAAACATCGATAACTACTCTTTAAGTATGGTCTTTCACCCAGTTGTGGTCTAGGTGAAATTACTATAAGGTGGGTGCACATTTCCCTAGTTTGCTGATGATGCCATGTGTACTTTATCAAAAGCCTTACTAAAATCAAGATATATCACAGCTACTGCTTCCCCCCTCATCCACTACACCAATAATCCTATCAAAGAAGGAAGTTAGGTTGTGCAATAGATTGGGCTTGTCTTATAGTGCCCTCCTTCTGTTGGACCAAGCTTTATTCTGCCAGGTCAGCTCATTCCCTGAGGTAACACTGGTTTGTGCTTCTCAAGAAATTCAGGGAAACAATTTTCACCCTGGGTAATTTCTTTAATTGAGCCTTCTTAACAAACACAAGCCCACCCATTGCAGACTCTTATTTCAAAGTCTGTGCAAGCCTAACAGTCCCTTCCCAAAAATCTAAGTCTCTCACACCTGTAATTCCTGAGGCAGTTTCCTGGCTCTTACCTCAGAGCCTCAGCCTTCCAGGGCTCTCCAGCAATTTCCAATCTTGCCTATAATTCAAAGTGGGGAAACCAACAAGATGTTTGTTCAGAGGTGACAACCCCATTTGGTTGAAACATTCCTGTAGTGTTTGGTCATCATATTGAATTGCCACCACATCAAAGGTGTCACTCCAGATGTAGTAGTTTAAGATGTTAAGGGGTTCTGCCAGGTCTGTGGGTGGGTAATATCATGCAGACTGTTTACATGTTTCCTTCTCAGTGTCTGCCCTGTGGAGAAGTCTCTCTTCTGGCTTCCCAGAGTGAGATCCAGCACAGACACAGGCCCATCCTCCATTCAGAGATTTCTTTGGTTGCCTTTGCAAACTCTGGGACCTTTGTGAGACTTCAAAAAGATTGGACTGAGCAACAGGGAATAGATCGCAGGCATCCTCAGAGGTGAGCTCCTTCATGCATCTGTAGGGAGTTTGGGTTGGAGGGAATTGATTCTCCTCCGATGAGTGTCCGAAGATGTTTCCAATACTGTTGAAGGATCATTGGCCAGGGCAGGTGATCTGCCACCCTAGAAGCACCCTACCTGGTCTGCTACCTGTAAGGTAATGGAGGCAGTTGGGTAAGTATGGATTTCTCTGTGAATGCAGAAAATCTGGATGGATCATTCTGGATCTAAGACCTTGGGGGAGATTAAGTCATGTTGAAGAAGAACTTTTCCACACCCCAAGTCTATCAATACCTCCACTGTATTCAGTCCTATTTGTATTGGGACCACAGAGGGTCTCATGATTAGTCTCATAGGTTGTTTGCAATCTCACCTGCTTGGTCACAGTGGCATCCTATATCAGTGGTTCTCAACCAGGGGTCCGGGGCCCCCTGGGGGGCTGCAGGAAGGTTTCAGGGGGTCCTTCAAGGAGGGCCAGTGTTAGACACACTTGGGCCCAGGGCAGAAAGTTGAAGCCCAACTGCAGGGGGCTGAAGCCTGGGGCCCTGAACCCTGACACCAGGGGCTGAAGCCAAAGCCTGAGCAATGTAGCTTAGGCAGAGCCCCTGTGGCATGGGGCCCCACCAGGCAAATACCCTGCTTGCTACCCTCTAACACCAGCCATGGCTTTTATATGCATAAAACCAATTGTTGTGGCACAGGTGGGCTGTGGAGTTTTTATAGCATATTGGGGGGGCTCAGAAAGAAAAAGGTTGAGAACCCCTGTCCTAGGTAGTTGCATTCCATTTTAGGGCATACCTGTTGGATGTGCCTGGGTTACCCACAGTGATAACATAACACTGGACCTCCTCAGGAGGGCAGACATCATCCCTTGAAAATCGGGGTCTTTGGGGCCCTGTTCTCTGTGTGGGGATCTGTGTTTGGGGTAAAGTGTCCGTTGCTCAAGGTGAGCCAATACTACAACCCTCACTGCATTGGTGGGTTATCTCTTGCCATCATTGTAAGTGTGGGAGGCCCACAGAGAGACTGGCCTTCCCACTTGTTAGCACTTTGACCTCCAAGAACTTTTCCATTGTCTCCACTGCCTCCACAGTGGATGTGGGGCAAAACAATCAGACCCAGGTTTATACTGCAATAAGGAGAATGTGCAGGTCTAAGACATTTTTCTAGGACAATGTTGTCCATGAGCTCTCCTACAGTCTTAGTCTCTGGGGTTAGTCATCGGGTAGCCAAGTCCAGAAACTATTGGGTTCTGCACAGGGGCATGGGTGGGCCTTCACTCCTTACCTATTCCCATCTACTAGTGGCTGCTGTGAGAGCAGCCAGGACATTTCTACTTGGAACTGCTGGTTCTGCTCATGGTCAGCCATCTAGGCTTCCTGAATGCATTGCTGAGTGGACAGGAAAGCTTCCTGGAACTGGAGTTCCTTTCATTTTCCATCTTTGTTGATTCACCATTATTCAGAATAGCTCCTCCACATCCCTTTTTGATTATAGGGGTTCAGGTCAGGACCCTGTCCAGGTGCCACATGTAATAGTTTGGGCCTGTCTTATAGTGCCCTCCTCTTGTCAAGCCAAGTTTTATTCTGCTGTGTCAGCTCATTCCCTGGGGCAACCATCATCTGTGCTTCTCAAGGAATCCAGGGAAACAATCTTCACCTGGGGTAATTTCTTAACAAAAGGAAGCCCACCCGTTGAAGAATCTTATTTCAAAGTCTGTGAAAGCATAGGAGCCCCTTCCCCCAAATCAGTCTCTCACACCAGTAACTCCCAAGGCAAGATTTCCTGGCTCTTACCTCAGAATCTCAGTTCTCCAGGGCTCCCCATCAGTTTCCCAACTTGTCTGTTTGGTTTTCTAGAGCAGTTCCTTTCAGCAGTAATTCTAGTGGCAGTCAATTCAGAGCACTGCCCAGGCACTTCTGCCTTCTAGAGGATGTTGCAGTCCACTCCCTCTCATTCTTACTGCCCTCTTTTATAATGGTCAGCTAATGAAGGTCCACCTCTTTCCTCAGGTGCAGGGGTGCTAATCCAGTAACAGACCAACTCCAGAAGTCTGACCCCAGAGGAATGATATCCCTCACTCATTTCAGGTTGGTTTGGCATGATTTGTTCTTGACAAATCCATGTTGGATATTACATATAACCATGTAATCTTCTAGGTGCTTACAAATTGATTAATAATTTGTGTTGGTATCTTTCCAGGTATCAAAGTTAATCGGACGGGTCTACAGTTTCCCAGGTCCTCTTTGTTCCTCTTTTTAAAGATAGGCACTATGTTTGCCCTTTGCTAGTCCTCTGGGACCTCACCCATCCTCCAGGAGTTCTGAGATTGCTTCAGATTATTACTTAAGGCTAGGGTGAATTTCATCAGACCCTGCAGGCTCGAATACATCTTACCTAAATATTGTTTAACCTGTTTTTTGACTATTTTGAAATGTATTCCTTCCCTCTTGTTGTTAATATTGTGTTAAGCATCTAGACACAATTACCTTTCTTAGTGAAGACAGAAGCTGCCATCCATTACTAGCTCTCCTTCCCTGCTAAGTAGTGGACCTACACTTTCCTTCATCTTTCTCAAAACCTTTCTGATTTTGTCCATATATGTTTGATCTATTAGCAATTTGTCCATATTTCTACTTTTTGCAGGATTCCTTTTTTATTTTCAGTTCACTACAGAGCTCCTGATGCAGCCACATTGGCCTCTTACTATTCTTCCTATCTTTCTTTTGCATAGTTTGCTGTTATGCCTTAAATATTGTCCCTTTGAGAAAGTGCCAAATTTCCTGAACTTCTTTTTCCCTTAGATTTTTCTTCCCGTAGGACCTTGCCAACCACTTCTCTGAGTTTGTTAAAGTCTGATTTTTTGTAGTCCATTGTCCTTACTCAATGACTCTCACTCCTTCCTTTCTTTAGAATGATGAAATCGATCATTTCATGAACACTTTCACCCAAGTTGCCTTCTATCTTCAGATACACTACCAATTTCTCCCTGTTAGTCATACTCAAGTCTAAAATGGCTTCCCTTTTGTTATTTTCTCCACCTTCTGAAACAAGAAGTTGTCCCCAATACCTTCCAAGAATTTACTGGAAATGTTATGTTTTGCTATATTACTTTTCCAGTGGATGGCTGGATAGTTAAAGTCCCCCAATACTAACAGTGTTTTGGATATTACATTTATTGTAGAAATGCCTCCTCCACCTCCTCCTGATTTCTTGCTCTTCACCCAAAGACTTTCAACTGGTCTGCCTCTCATCTCCTTCTGGACCCTAGGAGGAGTACATACATTCTTGATATATAATTCACTACCTCCCTTTTTTCCCCACCTGTCCTTCCTGAACAACTTATATCCTGCTATACCAGTATTCCAGTCATGAAATTTATCCCACCGAATAGCAGTGATGTTAATTAGGCAATAACTTAACTTATTTACTAAGATTTTCAGTTCTTCCTGTTGATTCTGCATACTCCTTGCATTGGTGTACCAACATCTAAGAAGTTGAGCAGATTCCCCCACGGTATTCTCTCTTGTGGCTTCTATGACCCTATTGTACTTTAATAAACAGGGGAAAGAAGGTAATGGTGATAAGATCAATCACTCAGCTCAAATCCTCTCTCCACAGAAAGCAGCTCCCACTTTCTTTCTGTTGAGGTGGAGTAATGAGTCACTTGCCTCAGCAAGCAAGCAGAGATCATTTAAACCTTTCCCAGCAGCATCAACATATGCCAACAGGGTGGCGATTTCAGAGATAACCAAGTAATAGGGTGGCAGCCTATTAAAGATAGGTGGGCACTTTTTGAAAGAGTATGGATGTTAATTCCTAGCTCAGTTTTAACTCTGATAATTACACTCAGCCTTCCTAAGATTCCACCTGTACTTTCAAGAGGACAAAGTTGTTGTTTTTTACATCCTGTTCTAAACTGTTATTGTTGCTATTTAACAATTATTTATATTCCAAGAGTGCTTTCCATTGCATCAGACACCAAAAAGACATATTAATAGGTAGGCTTGCCCTGAAGAACTTATAGTGTAAATAGACAGAATTTATAAAGGAGGGGCAGTGAGACAGAGAAGGGAAGTGACTTGCCTGAGGTTACACAGCAGGTCATTGTCAGAGTCACCAGAAGAATTAAGTCTCCTAATTCCCAGCCTAGTGTCCTATCCAGAATGCCAAGTTTCATCCACAGGGGTTGCTGTATTTCCAGAGTTGGGAAAAAGCTTTTATATATAGTTAATCAAATGCACTGACATACTTCTAAATAAAAACTGCTATATAAATGAAGACACTATCATTAATAAAGTATATAGGAAATGCTTATCTGCCACTTGTAGGGGATAATTTAAAATAGGCTGTACATAGATTTCATTTCAGACAATAATCAGCAAAAGAACAGATTTTAAATATTTTATGTTGTCATGCATATTTAATATATGTGGAAAACATTTTATCTGCTATAACAAATAAATGGGTATCCTCTCCCTAAGGAATCATTCATTATATTTTGCCCTCTGCTTCTGTTTCCTGTCATATCACATCCAAAAACACCACTTCACTCACTAGTCACTAATTACTCTGTACCTCTATGTATCAATTTAAGAACCTCCTCCAGACCACACAAACACATGTTTTTGACTTATTATTATGAATAGGAGGTAATAATTGGTCAGCAGTATTAGGTTACCCGAGATGTGGGAAGGAAAAAAAGAGGCAGCAGGGTCGCACAGCCTGATCTCAGCCTGTATTGTAAAACTGGAGAGGTACAGAGAAGATATCCTGGACTCCCAGGTTTTCGCACAATTGAATCCAGATGGGAGCATCAAGAAGGCCTATTAACATAAAAAAGTCATTCAGCCATGATCAGCATTTTTCTGCTGCTTTGCATCAACTGAACAGCATGGACATGAGTTTGAATACAAAAAAAAAAGAGGGGTGGGTTACATATAGCAAGGAAACTTAGTTTAAGTTGACGAGTATTGCTTTCAATTAAAGCAAAACAAATGGGAGATAAGGGCACTTGCTTGTACCTGTTAACAGAACAAATAATTTTAGTGATGCATAGCCTCTCTCTCCACCCATTCAGCATTTTCTACCAGATGCCCAAATCTAGTTTTGCTTGCTTGTCTGTGTTCAATCAGACTCTTAACATTAGTGGAAATGTATTTTTTAATCTGTGAATGTTCCATTACCTCTATATTAATTGAGGCGTTATCATGGCATATCATTATGTTGATAGACTGGCAGGTGATCATGCTGCAGTCAAGGGGCTGCTGAAGTTTGGCAGCTGAAATTTTCAGCTTTGTAGAGAAAGAGAAACCAGGTTTCCAAGAGTTATTAAGAACTAATGTTAGCAGAAATGAAGTTGTGGGGTAGCTGACTGAGAGGGAGACATATTTTAGCAATAGAGTATTATGGAATTAGCATAACCATCTGGAATAATGGTGGCTGAAGGGAAAGCCTATATTGTCACGGTCTACTGTTACCCATTACTATTAGAGAGAACTTGGTACAGGGGAAGATTAAAAACAACATTGTGTGTGTTTGGTAATAGAGAACATCTATTAGTTAATCTAAGGATCTGTGGGTCTAGAACCTAGGGTTATAGGGGCCTGGGTAACTGATACTTTCACATTGCCTCTGGTGACCTGGGCAAACCTGCACCCAACAATGACTGGAGGCTAGGCACTGCAGGACGTACTGCCTGAAGAGACCTGAACAACAGAACTCTGAAGTTGCCTAACTAAGAAGCCTCATGGGAAGGCTCTTGGCTTCTTGATACCCCAATCTGAACCTGAGCATCAAACACCTTGAACATCATCATGGAACTCAAAAACACATTGTAGTCTTGACAATTGTAAATCGACTATCTAAGATGGCACACTTCATCCTCCACACAGCCTGCCTTCTGCTGAGGTGACAGCAAGCTCTTGGTAGCTAACGTCATCCATGTTCAGGGGCTCCCTGACTAAATAATCTCTAACTGGGGCCACAGATAAATTTCTTACTTTCAATGGAAGATGCACTGGTTGCTGGATGTCCCCAAGTCCACTTCCACAACACATCACGATCAGACAGATGGACAGTCAGAAAGAATAAAACAAGTACTAGAACAGTATATATGCTATTTTGTCAATTACCACCAGGATAACTGGTCCACTCTCTTGCCTCATCCTGCGTTTGAATATAATAATGCTGACCACGTCTTCACAGGACAGAGTTCCTTCTTTACAAACTATGGATTCCATCCCTGCTTCTACCCAGAGTTACCTGCGGATTCAGTGAACTCGACAGCCATCAGCTGGACCCAATGGATTCACAACATCCAATAGGAACTCAGGGGCCACCTGGAGGATGTGAAAAAGGCCTATAAGGAGTACATGGACTGGCAACACTGGGAATGCCCAGCTTTTTCAGTAGGCCAAAAGTTCTGGCTTACTGTGAAACAGCTCTCTACAAGTTGGACCACCGGTTTCTCTGTCCTTTCTCCATCTGTCAGCAGATCAGCCTTATCACCTTCAAACTGCAATTCCCTCAAAATACACCCGGTGTTTCATGTGTCACTTTTGAAGCCTTATACAGAAGACCCGTTCCCCAACCAACCCCAACTGCTAAGTCAAGATTCAGGGACATGAGGAACACACAGTGCATGCTATTCTTGATTCCAAACTGCAACAAGGCCAACTCTAGTACCTCATAAACTAGGAGGCCTACTTCCCCAAGGAATGCTCCTAGGAACCCACTGCCCAGGTTCATATCCCTGACCTAGTTAAAAGGTTCCACAGGGAACATCCTAACAAGCCCACCCTGGTGCCACCTCAGAGGGGAGCATGTATGAAGGATGGTGGGGAAGGGCTATACGTTTCCAAAGGGTCTTGAACTTGGTTGTGGGGTCCTGGGCAACCAATGCCTCCACATCACCATTGAGGAGCCTGACAAAGCAGAGCTGAACAATTATTGGAGGGTTAGGCACCACAGGAAGTACTACCTGAAAAGGCCAGAGCAACAGAACTCTTCAGCTGACTGACTGGTCCCCACCAACTATTTAAAAGATGAAATTGCCCCAGGGAGCTGTCTAGGCAACAATGCAGACTCTGGCTTGACCTTGGTACCCATGTCCTTACTGGGCTTGGTAATGAGTCTCAACTCCTACCTTCAGCTCCGGCCCAGCGTACACTACAGGCCTGGCCACCTATGCCCTGGCCATTATAGTTAGCCACTATAGAATTACGTGCACTTATTTGCCTAGTATTGTTTGTAATCTCTGTTATGGTTCAAACCTACGCTACACAACTTCCCTCCAGGTGATTGCTACTAGAGCTGACCAGAAGATGGAAATCCTTTTCCAGGAAAAATTTCTCCCTGCAGGCAGAATGTGAAATGGAAAAAGAGCTTTCCCAGTGGGCTGCCAGAAGCTGACCACACAGGCTGTTTGCCTCTCCAGCTCTCCACCTGCTATCCAGCCCAGCTGCTAGAGAGGCAGGACAGCTGGGGCATTTTGCCTTCCTTTCAGCTTGGCTGCTGGAGAGTTGGGGCCCTCCAAATATTTAATATTCATGGAATTTTGCTATTACTGATTTTGCAAAAAGGTCATTTTCCACCAGAAAATTATTCCAATGGAAAATTCCCACTCAGCTACTTTTCCTTGCAGTATTCTATTACTGATGCCACCTCAGTGATATTCTTAGTAATATTTTACACTAGATTACTTCACAAATACATAGTTAATTCTGTACCTAAGAAACAAGCTTATATAATATAAGCCCTCTGTGCATAAATTAACATATTATATATTACATTGAAAAAGCCTGTGTTAAAAGAATATTACAGTTGCAAAATAAAGCATTCAAAAGTTAAGACATGCCAGAATTAAGGTTACTTGTGCAACAGTAATTCAGCCTCTCTGTGTGTGTATTATGATGCAATCTTTAATTACATAATACATACTTTTTTTTTTTAGACACAGGACTCCTGCCTCTTACAATGCACAGGATGAGCAGTGCTCACTTAATAAGCTGCTATTCAATATTTCTTTTTATTTTAATCATTAGAGGCATGTCACCATGCATTATTTACTGCATACTTTTCAACCCCGGATCTGAAT
The DNA here is from genome assembly GCF_028017835.1 of Emys orbicularis. Classification (NCBI taxonomy): domain Eukaryota; kingdom Metazoa; phylum Chordata; order Testudines; family Emydidae; genus Emys; species Emys orbicularis. The sequence continues at coordinate 95,123,285 of NC_088685.1, read as the reverse complement.
ACAGAATTGTTAATTTTCTCATGGGCTTTTCTGAGGTTCTGTCATCTCACCATAGTGTCTTAGTTCGTCACAAACTTTAAATAATTGTATCTTCACAATGCCCCTGTGAGGTGAGGTGGCATTATTATCGCCAATTTACAGATGGAGAACTGAGATACAAAGATTAAAGCCTTAATTGTGAAGAGTGTCAACTAATTGTGTGTGTCCAATTTGAGAAACCTAGGCCCTGATTTAATCAGAGTACTTAGTTTTTTATATGTTTAGAGCAGAGCTTCATTGACATCAGTTATAGTTATGATTGTTCAGCATTTCTGCAAATCAGACCCCAGGTGTCCCAAGTTGGGCACCCAGAAAAACAAACAAACAAACACACACACACAGTAACCACCTATGGAAAGTTTAGTTTGGGTAACTTGACTAGCCTTATAGAGACAGGGATAGACTTCAATTCTCCAAGGCAGCATTCAACTGCCTTAACACACAAGACTGCTGTCCTTTATTTTCCTGCAGTCCCCCTGCCACATTATCTACTCACCTTCCAACTTCTGCAACAAAGAAGGGGCCCTACAGACAACTGTCTCATTCACTACACAAGCCTGATTCATTTTCAGAGAAGTCTGTCCTGTGCACTAAATGTGGCAGGGGTCCTGTGGAACCAGTAGTATGTGATCATGTAATGGAAGACTCTACCATAATGCATATGCACAAGGGGACCGAATTCAGATTGCTTAAGCATTTCCTAGCTTTAGAGTGTCTCACTTTGCAACATTAACATTCTTTCTTTTTTTTTATTTGGGGGTGGGGTTGGTATGTAATGTCCATATTTTGTTAAAAAAGGCAAAATTAAAAAAAAGAACCCTGAAGAACCATATTGACCCCTCCTTCCCCCCAAGGGTCTTCAGCAGGGTAAAGCTCTCTAGCTCCACAGCACACTTGTCTATCACTTGAGCCTTAGGAGGCTGAAGTCTTTTACATGGGCCTGCAAGTGGAGACAATCTGTGACGTGTTAGATCACAGAGACCCCCCTGGGGACTGTCACCTGATGTGCTGAAACTACCTCTGAGCCCGTTTTCTTTGATAGCTTCGGACTCCAGAACCCTGTCTTGTTGAGCCAGACATGCTAGCCTGCTGCAGCACAATCCCAGGGTCTGAACCATACCCCCAAAGCTGCAGACTTAACTGAAAACAGCTCAGCAAGTACTCCTGTCTCCAGCACCCAGACATCCAGCTCCTAATGGGATCCAAACCCCAAATAAAGCTATTTTACTCTGTATAAAGCTTATACAGGGTAAACTCATAAATTGTCCACCCTCTATAACACTGAGAGAGAGAGAGATGCACAGCTGTTTGCTCCCCCAGGTATTAATCACTTACACTGGGTTAATTAATAAACAAAAGTGATTTTATTAAGTATAAAAAGTAGGATTTAAGTGGTTTCAAGTAATAACGGACAGAACAAAGTAAGTCACCAAGCAAAATAAAGCAAAAACATGCAAGTCTAAGCCTAATACATTAAGAAACTGATTACGATAATATCTCACCCTCAGAGATGTGCCAATAAGCTTCTTTCCTAGTCTGGGCCCAATCCTTTCCCGAGTACAGTCCTTGTTAGTTCCAGCTCAGGTGGTAACTAGGGGATTTCTCATGACTGGCAGGCCCCTTTGTTCTGTTCCACCCCTTTTTATAGCTTTGGCACAAGGCGGGAATCTTTTGTCTCTCTGAGTCCCCACCCCTCCTTCTAAATGGAAAAGCACCAGGTTTAAGATGGATTCCATGATCACATGTCACTGTACGACCTCATTCTCCATTCTTTCAGGGCTGGCCAGCATGTACCCAGGAAGGTTTGCGAGTAAACAGAGCCATTCATAACCAATTGTGTTGGTCATTGAGAGCCATCAAGATTCCAAGCTACAATTAATGACCCACACTTTGCATAGTCACAATAGGACTTCAGAGTAATACTTCATATTTCTAGCTTCAGATACAACAAGAATGATACATTCATACAAATAGGATGAACACACTCAGTAGATTATAAGCTTTGTAATGATACCTTACAAGAGACCTTTTGCATAAGGCATATGCCAGTTACATTATATTTACACTCATAAGCATATTTCCGTAAACAGAAGGAGTGCAACATCACACACTCACTTTGCTACTGTGTTTCACAGTTATATGCTACATAGCCAAGGAATTCTGAGATACCAGCCATCGGAGTTCACTTCCAGGTTCTGTAGGAGAGTGTGTCTAGTAGTTACCAACTAGAGCTTGTTAAAACTCAATTTCCTTTTTGCAGGAAATTATGAAAAAAAATGCTCAGCTTCCAAACAAAATAAGTACAAATCTCTAAGATTTCCACACAAGGAAAATTCCCCAAAAAACTTGTTTTGAAAAATCAGGCAGTTCTGGGAGCTGGGGAGCCCTGGCTCCATGACAGCCTGCCAGGGAAGCAGGTGAGCTGGCAGGAAACCAGGAAGGTCTCCTATTGTTTTAACACACCTGCCAGGCATGATTCCAATGGAAACTTGCCTAGTTACTATCATAAATTCATCAAAATTGACACATTCCTGCAGAACATTTTGATTTTAACAAATTGGCATTTTCTGATGGAAAAAATGTTCCATCAGAAAGTTTCTGACCATCTCTCTTACTGATCCTTCTGCTGCTATTCCCCTAGTATTTTCCTGTCCTCTTCTGCTCCTATGCCACTGCCCCCAGCTCCTACTCTTTTCCCCTCCACTGCTGCTATCTCCCCCCACCAAATCCTGCCATTGCCCCCTTCCGGATCCTGTCCATGTGTCCATCTACTCTTATCCTTCCCTCTATGGCATCTACATATTTTTTCAATAGCCTCTTTCTCAGAAGTTGCTGAAGCATTTTAGCATAACTTTAAAAATACAATAGGAAAAAAAAAGAAATCAGCCTGAGACACTCGTTGTGGAAAGCTTTAGTTTGAACAGGGTCTTGTAATGGGAAATGTTAGGCAACCATAATTACTGTGTCACTTATAATGCATAGATAGGCAGTATTCTTGGGGTCGGAGCAAGTAAGCTAGCTATTCAAAAATAAACTCTCACAATCTGATTGAATTTAACACCTTGGTTGCCAGTCTCCCAGCACCATATAGTACCTTCCCACTTTTAAAATCACTTCACCATTGGGAAAAGAATGTTGCTGCCATATTGACAATAGATACATGCCCTGGATTCTCTCTCATCACATTACAAGTGCTCAGTTTGAAAAATACATCTCTCTAAACGCTGCAGACTGTCTTCTACCAGAGAAAAACAAAGCAACCTGGTGAGTACAAATCAATAGCAAAAGTACGTGAAGAATGATATGAAAACGGTAATAGTAGTGGTATTCTGGAGGATAGATAGTGCCTCTTAATAATTATGGGATGACAGCTACCATCGTAAGGCTCTGGTCCAGCAGAGACTGAGGCATATGTCTAATTATGTCCTACTATTGTCAATTGAACACAGAGTATGTAAAATGAAACATGCAGGATGGGGGCCTAAATTTGTCTCTCTATAGAAAAAAAAAAAGTACAGAATGTACTGCAGATGATGTACAGCTGATGTGCCCTAGTGGAGAGCCTATTTAAATTCCAAATTTAAACAATGGTGATGATGAAGGCGCCTCTTCCACCATCATTCCACTGGGAAAAGAATGGGCAATTTGTACTGAAATGAATAAAATGACATTGCCATTTAAAGACCCAATTTCCTAACTGCAAGAGATTCTGGTACATGCAAATAATCTAATCTGCTGTACTCTGTGTAGTTTCAAAGCCTCCCAGCTCCTGGAGTGAGAGAAGGAAGTTCCTTGGAGTGGTAAAAAAGTTCCTAAAATAGGGAAGGAAGGAGCGAGATTATTTATTCAGAAAATAAATAAAATAGCAAACAAGAGAACTGCATACTAAGGGCCCTGATCCAAAGCCCATTTCAAATCAGTAGGAGTCCTTACAGTGACTTAACAGGCTTTGGATCAGGCTTTGATATAAAAAGCTAAAACTGATCCAAAGCCTGATCCACTGAAATGAATGAGAATCTTTTCATTGCCTTCTATAGGTTTAGGATCTGGGCCAGAGAGAAGAAATGTTGTGAGTGGGTGTGGGCTTCTGACATTCTGATGAAGACATTGTTGATGATTTGTTCATTTGTCATCAACATTAACAACATTTCCTATTATAGCTGCTATCATGATGATACTTTTTAAAAACAGCGTGGAACAGCGAAGCACCTACACCAGACCTTTTGAATATTGCATAGCTGCAAATGTCATGTGGAGAACTGGAATATCCATTCTGACCGGGACACCAAGCTCAAATTTTCATCCTTTTACTTATTTTTACCTGTAACAAAATCACCAGTCCTATAGCCCTAGACACTCAGACAAAATTTACATTTACAACAGAATAGCACATTTAAATTGTTAGCCCACCCACGATCACCTGGATAATACAGCTCAGACAGTCTGACAGGAAAAATATCCCAGCCTCCCAAACAACCCTCTCCAAAATTCTGGAACACTGCCTTTTATGGAGCACCAATAAATGTGGGCTGCTTCAGACAAAGAAAGGAAGGAGGAGTGAATTCCAAAGCAGAAGATCCTTCTCAGAAAACACCCTTCTACCAGCCCCCTCTCAACCTTAATAGCCCTGGCACTTTCTCTAATTGCAACTGACACAATATCACAGAGGAGAGAGAGAGAGAGAGAGTTTCTCAGGGAGGCAGATCCCCACCCATTTTTAAATCTGGACTGATGTAGGCACACACAGACAAGGAACAAAAACATGCCTAGATATTGTGCAAGTCTGAGTCATATTTTGCTCCAAAGCCAAGAGATTCTAGGTTAGCAAAAACAAAGAAGAGGTGGAAACAGCATCAGAAGGTGTGGCTGGCTTAAAGAGGCTAAATGAACACTGTGAATGTGATGCTGTGTAAAATTAGAGTCTTCATGACAGGCTGTCCTATGGTCCATGTAGTGATTGAATCAATACAGGCACATTTACTCTCTGCTCCAAATTCATAAATGAGAAGGCTAGAAATCATAGCAAGAGAATTGCAAGTGCCAAATGCAGTTACAGAAGGGCACAAGGCACCAACAGAATGTTGGTGTACTTGACAATTACTTGGGCACCTTCACGGATGTGGAAAGACTACTCTACTTATCCAGAAGTAGTGTAGCATTCTGGCAGTGTGTTAAAAAAGGGACACATTGAAAGTGCTTGCAGTCAGAATGGGAGGGAGATGGGGAGGGGAGAAACAACTGCCAGTCTGATCTGGCAAGGAAAAAAGTCTTGCATTTCTTGTCAGGTAGGCAGGGAGAAGAGAGAAAATAATCCAGAAAACACTATCTTGCACATTTACATTATGCCAGGGCACTAGCAGGCATACTGGGTGAGTCCATTGCTAGCAGAGCAATCACTTCAGATGTAAAGTATCAGAGGGGTAGCCGTGTTAGTCTGAATCTGTAAAAAGCAACAGAGGTCTTAAAGGTGCCACAGGACCCTCTGTTGCTTTTTACTTCAGATGTAGATAGCTACAGGAACTTGCAATACCACTTGTATAAATTGCAGAGTATCAGAGCAAACCCAGTCATCTTCTCCTGCAATATACCCAAATTGTATTGTGGTCTTTTACAGATTAACCAATGATATAATGTCGTCTAAGTATTAGGGTGACCAGATGTCCTGATTTTATAGGGACAGTCCTGATTTTTGGGTCTTTTTTTTATATAGGCTCCTATCACCCCCCACCCCTTGTCCCGATTTTTCACATTTGCTGTCTGGTCACCCTACTAAGTATGGACATTTAGGATGAACTCCATGGAGAAAACCAGATCGTCATTGCTTGTGGTTTTCAATGTAGTTGTAGCTGTGTTGGTCACAGGATATAAGAGAGATAATGTAGGTGAGGTAATATTTTTTATGGACCAACTTCTGTTGGTGAAAGAGAAAAGCTTTCAAGTTTACACTGAGCTCTTCAGGTCTTATATGTAGTGAGAGGTTACTATAAATTACTGGGCTGGCAGTGGCTTGAAAAGATGCAGCAGAACTGGCCAGAAATTCACATGATGACACAAGGTGAAACAGACCTACCTGGAATATTCCTGGAGAACTGGGCAGCATGAAAGACCCCACTGTAAAGCTAGCCATTATGCTGGGCAGCCAGCCCAAATGCTGCAAGGCAAGAAGAGTACAATATCCCATCGGAACAGAAGCCTGAGGCGGATTTTGAACATCTAGTCAAGGCCCAAGTTCTGTTATTCAAAGTAAGTGAACATCTGTCACTGAGTCCATGTTAAAGGATGGAATCATCAGAATTCTTGGAGAATTCAAATTGACATAACATTTAGTGTTTTGGGCAGAAAAATATCTACTTCCTTGTACTGAAGAATTCTTTTGATTCCATACTAAGGAAGCAAAGTTCAGCAACACTGGTTTATAGATTTATTATCCTTACTAGCAGTGGGAATCAGCAGAGGAAAATCCCCACTATTAACAGTAGTGACACCAACAGAATTGTACCAATATCAGTGTTTGCTTCTTGGCATAACATTAATACTAGGAAAAATAACAGGAGTACTTGTGGCACCTTAGAGACTAACAAATTTATTAGAGCATAAGCTTTCGTGGGCTACAACCCACTTCTTCGGATGCATACTAGGCTTGTTCCAGACAGCTGCCAGGCAGATTTTGAGTAGACTGCCAGGAGCACAATTCCAGTTATCAAAAATTAGAATACTTTTTTCCTCTTTAAAATAGGGATCCTAACTACCATTGACATGACATTACTCATTTGACTGTGGTACTGAAGCCACAACTTCATCTTCTGAACTTGGACAGATGAAAGCTGCAATTTTTTTTAAAGAAAATGAAGGATTTTGTGGTAGCCTTAGAGGCATTAACACTCTCTGATCTTGATTCGCCAATTTGATTGGTTTGGGACGATCGCCACGGGGATATGAGAGTAGATGTACAATTTGAGGTCACTTGTACAAAACTAGTGACTGAACTCTTCTGCCCTAATTCTGCTCCCACTGAAGTTATTGGGAAACTTGCAGTTTACTTTAACAGGAGAAAGATTGCAATTTTCCTGCAGAACTCTCAACTAAGCATAATTCAACCTTTATGCTAAGAAGCCCTTTCTGGGCTCAAAAGGTGTGTGTGTGTGTGGGGGGGGAAATAACACAAATGGAGATAGACTAAAGACCCCTTGGATTCCCTTTCACATTGCCATTTGCTGACATATTAGCTTTTATATTACATGTTTATGCACACAGGATTTGAGGTAATTGAAGTATTTTATTCCTGTGCCAGGAGTTTTGATCTTTCCAGACGCCACAGAAATCTGATCTGTTGCTGTGATTATGGTGATATAATCGCACACATACACATCAATATCAACATGTTTTAAATATATTTTTCTGCACAGGAAATCATAGCTCAAGAAAAGTAAAAAGATGAGGGGAGAGTAAAGGAATACATCAGCGCTTCCCAGAACATAGCCAAAACAAAAGAGCGGATGAGTTATAGATGTCATTATACCAAGATTCACATTAAAAAGAACTTTTTGTAAGATGAATATTAAATCTAAAAAGCTATGTTATAAATCAACTGCCATCAACTAAAAGATTTATCTTATTTGTCCGAGTAATATTCGTAACTCATTTCTGTATAGGGGGAAAGTGCAGGCTCAGTTGCTGAAATGATTACAAACCCTATAGGATAAGGCTTCACATTGTTAAGAACCGATAACCCATGCCTTGCTGAATTGGGGTCTGAGTTTGTTGGATTATAAAAATAGTATTATGAAAGGAGGAATCTCATAAAGGTACTCACCACATGAATAATGAAATATTAGTGCCCCGGATGGGGCTTCCAAACCGGTTTACACAGCATGCCTCACACTTCACATTGATCGAAAGATGATGGGTGTGCTAAATTTCAGTTTTTAAAAAAGATGGTGCTTTTAAGCTATTGTCATTCTGCAGGCATAGCGACGGCTCTGTTTCCTCTGTGGACAGTAAGTATCCCAGTTTAATAAGAGTTTATAACAGTGAGGGCTATAACACCTGGTAGGTTGGGCGAAGGGGGTGCAGGAGCTTTGTATGTAAAATGAGGTGTCTGGCTCCCATTAGGAGGATGAATAAGGAAAGTGTAATGGGATTTCCAATCTATATAGGCAGGGTGAGGTAGATTGGATTTTCTGTCTCATAGTGGAATAAAGGATAGGAGGAGGCATTTTTTCCAGACTATATGGAGTATATGAGCGGATACGTTGTTTCTTGACCGTATAGGCAAATTGGAATGAGCAAAGTTAGTCTCTACTTTATATATCGAAGGTAATGGGCAACATTTTGGTATATCTGGATACTAATGACATAAGGAGTGGTCTCTGGTTCATATGGGTGGGTAAGCTTTGAAGCTTTCCAAGTTCCTTAATCATTTGCTTCCCTTGCCTTTTCCTGCTCTGTAAAACTTAAGAATAATGTGCAGGGCCCCCCATTTCTCCTTTTCTTCGCACAGACTTTATAAAATGCTCATTTGGCCATGTAGGCTTTACAGGACATGCAGTGTTACACCAAAATAAGACCAATGTTTGTAAGTTTTTTTAATTACCCTATTCACTAGATTTAAATGGTATTTTTCAATCAAGTTTAAAAGCAAAAGCAAATTAAAAACTAGGGGGACGAAATTTTTTTTTAAAAGAGATTCTTTCAATAAAAAATTCTCTGTTATTTTTACATGTCCAGACTCAATATGGTTTGATCAATTACCTTCAGAAGGTCTTTGATGGGGTGTCCACCCCACACAAGGCCTAAAGGGGTTAAGGTGACTAGGTGGGACAATTTATCTGCCCAGCCTGCACCTGGAGGAGAAGCCAGGGAGCAGAGATTAATTAGATGAGGCTCAGCTGGATGGGAACAGGAGGGGCCTGTATAAAGCTCAGGAGCTGAGTGCAGAAAAGGGGGCTGCAGGGAACTAGTCTGCAGTCACTCCCTCAGTGAAGGGAGGTGTGTTTGGGACTATTGAGTGTAGTCAACAATTACTCCCTGGGAGGAGGGAGTATAGGCTGGCAAATATGGGGGGAGCTAAAAAGGTAAGAAAGACTCAGAGGAAAAGCAGCAAGATATAGAATAGTGCAGACCTGGGCTGCTGAAAAGAGGGTCTCTGAGCTTGAACCCAGAGTAGGGGATGGGCCTGGGTTCTCCTACCAGCCACTGAGGAAGTGGCACAGACCAGGCAGTGAAAAGACGACTGCCTGGGACAGTTCACCCTGAAAGTCTTTGATACCCTGGACAGAGAGGACCATAGCGACCTGGCCAGAGGCTAAGTCACAGAGCGGAAGCTGCAGCTCTTGGAATGAGAGGGACTGCTGGGTGAGAGGGGATGATGGGTGGAGAGACTACCAGAGGAGGGCGCAACACCTGGAAGGAGCTAATCCCCAGTGCAGCTAGAAGGAGACACCCTTAATGGTGAATGAACCCATAACAGGGGGAAAAGATATTCTAATGTACTTAATGCAATTGCAAATCCAAATCTGTACAAAAGCTATAAGGGAAAGTGAACAATAGGGCTTTTTATGGGGACATGAGTGAAGACTCAATAGTTAAGCTGTATGGAGCTTTTTATTTAAAGTTGGATTAAAATTCCTCTATTTCATACTTCATTGGTTAAAATTAGTCTCCATATTTGCCACAGTTACTGTTCAAGGAACAACTGGATTTTCCGTGACACTTTTTGAATAAAATATTTGCTAATTTTATAGAAAAAAAAACATTAAAAATCATCCAGTTTTGAGAATTAGCCCTAGCAATCACTTCTTTGGCTTCCTCTGGCTATACACACAGAAACCCCCTGAAAATTTACCATATTGAGGTCCCATGCCTACAAACACTTAGGGACATGAATAACTTGACGTACGTAAGTAGTTCCATTGAACTCAATCTGAATTGAGCTCATCAAATTCTAACACAGCCATCGGCTTTTCTTGACAGGAGTACGAATTGCTATGATGAAGAATAACAGCTTTTGTTCTGTTCCGTTTTTAAGGCTCTGATTCAGCTAAGCACTTAAGCATGTGGTTAACTTTAAGCACAAGCTTCATTCTATGCCTATTCAGCAAAGTATTTCAGCACATGCTTCTCCAAGTGCTTAAATCACACTGACTGTTATTGGATTTCAGCATAAGCTTAACTGCTTGGGCACATGCTTACATCCCTGCTGAATAGTGACCTAAATGTCAAGTGACCTAGGTTTGAAGTATATAGCAACCCAAAGCTAACAGCTCTGTCCAAATCCACCATGACTTCTGTTCTGCCCAGTCTGCTTCCCTACTCTCACCTCACTCTTAAGAAAATGTTTAACTTTACCAGGTGTAGGCTGATGCAGGACATATGCCCCTGCTGGAGCAGAAGACAGAGTGTGACTGAGTTGTCATTTGCGTCCTGAGTTCCTCTGGGGGCAATGCAATGGCTCACTGTTCAACATACAGGATTTGTGGCAAAAATCACAATTTCACCATATATGGATTTTGTCTATGTTTTTAAAACTGGTAATTTAACAGCACACTTTGTCAAGCTGAGTACAAATCCTGCAGGACATATTGTGATTTTACAAATACCAAGTGTCATTCTCACCCTTCCTCCTAGAGGACCTTCAGAATGCCACTCAACAGTTCCTACCTCTTCTACCATCCCCCTATGGAATATTCTCATGTGACCAGTGATGTGTGACATTTTATATGCCAGAACATGTGCATTTATAATAGCAGTACCAAATCATTCTTTATAACAGTAGGAGAAAGTGGTGTTTCCATAGGTACAAGACCCCCCAGGAAAAAAAGATACATTTACATCAAAAATATTTCTGGCAGGGATGTGGCCTTTGGGATAGTATGCTGGCAGCTTAACCCCTCTTCTCCAGCATAAAACCTTTGCTACCCAACTTAATTGTTGTAGCTCTCTAGGAGGAGAAAAAGATGCACACGTGTGGAATAGGTTAAGCTACTATTATCATTTAAGTATAGTAGCAATTCAGGGAATAAATACACTGGTAACATACAACTCCAAATAACATAATCTTTAAGATAAGAGAAAAAGTGACCACAGTGAGTAAGAGAAAGATTGGTGTCATTCCTCACTCCTGTAGGCACAATTTTTGTGGCCCCGTCTGTCATGCCACATGCTTGAACTCACCTGCCTTCTGTGGAGGAAATTATGGCTAAAGTCAAGCTATACATACCAGCACCATAAATTCTAATAGGGTCATGCTCTTCAGTAAATACCATTTCCAAGAAGGCAGACTAAGTGAGTGGCCTGCAGTGACTTCACCTCTAAAGTGCTCTACCCAATAAACAAGTCAAGATAAGAAAAAATCCTCATACCATAGGATGAAACAGTGAAGTCTCTACTAACAAAATAAAGACAACAGGGTAATGTACATCTCAGGACATTTGTTAACTTAATTCAAGACTCCTCCTTTCAGGCTTCCCTGTATGTGATTAACTCTGCTATATACACTAGGAAAAAATGGTTAACTATCTGTTCTGTAACTGTTGTTCTTTGAGATGTGGGGGCAGACAGTATTCCACTCAGTTCCTTTGTACTGGAATCCAAGACTGGAGACTCTGATGCTGATGGAATGGATGGTGGACTGCAAAATATATTTCTGCACCCACATCTTGATGATCAACAGTTACAGCTTTTTCTTCTCTGAATACTTGAAGACTTGTATTCCACTCAGGTGAACTCACAAGCAATGCAAGGAGGTGGGGCTTAGACTCTACTTAAACCATTCCAAAGTTTGCATCGGCACTAGACACAGTTGTAATAGCATAGTGTATGCTAAAAGTATGTACTGAAAATGAGGTAGTGGTCCTGCAAATATCAAATATAGAAAAGTCACTGAGCTTGGGCTCTGATTGAATGAGCCACCTGTCTCTGAGGAGGTGTGGTCTGAGCTACCCCATATACTGTTGTAATGCAGGAAGAAATCCATCTTGAAACTGTCTGTGCAGAAACTGTATGATCCTCCAATCCACCTAGGATACAAAAAGTCCAGGTGATGCCCAATATGGTCTAGTCCTTTCCAGATACAATGGCAAGGATTATCTCACATCCAAGGAATGAAGGCATTGCTCACCTACAGCTGAGTGAGACTTAGGGGAAAAAAGCCAAGTCAGTATATTGTTTGATTCAGGTGAAATCGTGACACCACTTCAGATGAAAATGTAGGGTGTGGCCCCAAGGCCATCTTGTCTTTGAAAACCTCAGTAAACAGAGGCTCCGCCAATTAAAGCCTGCAGCTCACTAACTCTCCTCATAGAAGTTATGGCAAGAAAAGTTGTCTTTTGACAACAGGAGAGACAGATTAAATCACCAGGGGATCAAATGGAGGACCCACAAGGGCAGCCAGTACAGTATTGAGATCCCATAAGGGAATTGCTTCTTTTACAGACAGAAAGAGATGGACAATACCTTTTAGAAATGTAACTACCATGGAGTTGGAAAATACCAACTTCCCTTGGATCAGAGGATGAAATGTCAAGATCACCACTAAATGGACCCTCAAGGAGTTGAGTGACAGACCTGAGGACTTAGAATGTAATAGACAATCCAAAATCTCCTGAATACGTGCTAGCATCAGTCAAATTCCCCAAACCACTCACCAAAGTGAAAAACAATTCCAGTTAGCCTAACAGGTAGGACTATTAGAAGCTTTTCTACTATTAACTAGAACTCACTGCACTGCTTCCAAACATCATTCTTCCTCCTCATCTAACCATGCAGCATCCACGTCATTAGAGGCAGATTTCTCAGTGCTGGATGCCACATCTGGCTGTTGTGTTGTGTCAACATGTGAGGAATGAGGTAGAGAGATCTGGTAGATTGAACAGATAGACTGCAAAGGTCGTAAAACCAACATTCTCTTGGCCAAGCTGGCACAATGAGTATCAAATTGGTATGGCTCAACCTCAGTTTGAGAATAACCTGAGGGATGAATGGGATCGAAGGGGAAAGCATACATCAGAGCTGATCCCCAATTCAAATGGAAGGCATTGGTTAATGAGCCCGGACGAGACCTGCTGGAGAACAAAACTGAATGTGTTTCCTATTGCCTGGCATTGTGAATGGGTCAATTAGAACGCCCATTCTTTGAAAATGGACCCAGCACACTGCCCTTCAAGGACCATTCGTAACGTTGGGAGAAATTCCTGCTGAAGTGATTGGCCAACCAATATTGAGCACCTGGTAAGCATTCAGCTATGGGAATGTTATTTTCCTTGGTGCAAAAATGCCCACAATATATTGCTTCCTGACAAAACTGGTTGGAGCAGGCTCTTCCCTGTTTGTTCACATAATACATTGCCGGTGGTATTGGCAGTATATATGTGAACTGCAGTAAATTTAAACTATACATCTAGGAACAAAGAATATAGGACATACTTACAGGATAGGGGAATCTATCCTGAGAAACAGTGACTCTGAAAAAGATTTGGGGATGAGGGTGGATAACCAGCTGAACATGGGCTCCCAATACAATGCAGTGACGTGTACAGCCAACACACAATGGTATGTTCTGACATTCTCTTACAAGAATGTCAGAACAACAACAACTGGCAAATAAGAATAGCACCCCAAAATGCCTGCACTCTAGGTCTACTCATTGTGAGCTTATTGTTTAATACAGTCCTAAATTAAATAGACTTTTACCTTGTTCATTGGATGTCATTCAGCATTTAAAACTGTGCGTGCGTTTCCCCCCCATCACACACATACACACCTTCCTCACATGCTTCAGATCACCTTTAAGGCTTTTTCCGCCTACTGTGGTAAACAACACTGTTGAAATTAGGCAGTTCATTTAAGCTTAAACAGCTGTGATTACCATCAATGGAGTAAAAGAGCAATTGCCTGGCAATGTGAGCCATAGGTCAATAAAAGGTTCTCCGCACAGAAAAACCTTACATTAAGTAAAGTTTCTAACCTATCAAACCATTTCTTCCTGTGAAAATTGCATAACTTAAAATTATGTTCATGGAGGGTTTTTCCATGAGCTCTTATGAAGAGTCCCCTGCAGTTCCCATTAAAAATGTTCCATTTCAATAAAGTGAGTAGGAGGAGTGCTTCACTTATTTGTTTTTATTTTAACTCTGTTTCCTTATCTTGGATATTATAAATTATGCTGAAATTTAAGCAACTCCAAGAGACAGACTGTCAGAGCAAAAAGGCTCTTCTTGAATATTTTAGAATTTAGAAACAACTCAGTTTCACAATGCTAGCATCAGAAATGTTTGCCAAACACCTAGCTCTCCAGTAGCAGTATGGATGGCCCCCCACCCCACCAATCCCAGTACACTTATATGGATACAACATAACACTTTTTTTAGAGACTTATGAAGAAGGATTTTTGAAGGGGGGTTGGGGCTGTAAGAAGATAATTCAGTCCATGGTACCTATGTGGAGAGTGCCAACAATAGTGTGACAGTTTCGGTCCGGTGGGGGAGGGGGGAGGGTTGTGTTGTGGAGAACTGCACACTATGAACCATGCTGAGACAAGAGACTCATTTCACAAAAGAAAGCAAACTATTAAGCAAAAGTCAACAACAACCTTTGGGCACTACTGATCTGGGCAAGATTCAGATAGGTGAACTGCAGATGAAAGACTATATTTCATTATTTTCTGAGCCACATAGTCCTCCTCTGCATCCTTGGCAAGCTTGTCAAAGATCTTAGGTGAACCTAAATGAATTTTGAAGCAAACCAATCTAATGGGTTATGGAATTGCTGCTTCTCATTTTGATTTATTGTGCTTTTAAGCACATGGACAGTGTAGGTGCTTGTGGCAAACAGTCTAGACAGGCACCTCAGGTTTTATAAATCTGAATAAGATAAAGTAGATTTAAAAAAAAAAAAAAAAAAAAAAATTAACCACCACATTAAAAAAATGAGATGGATTTGGTAGTTCCAGAAATAAATGTAACTGGCCACAATATTTTTCTGCAGCAAAACCTCTATGTGAGACCTGAGATTTCTGCAGCTATTCATGATAATTTGATCAAAGGTGAGATTTGGACATTTTTGCTAGGGCATATAGCTTTCTGTAAAAAACACAAAGTTTCACCCTGCACAACACTTTTTCTCTGAATTTTCCTTATGCTGAAATTTCTCTGATTTCACAGTGAGAGTTCTAGTTTAACAACTAAATGAGCAAAGAAAGAAAGAAAAATGATCAATATACAAAACTGTTTTGTTTTTGTAAAGCCACAAAAACATTTTTCACTTGTGGCAATAGCTTCCTTACCTTTGTCTCAGTCCTAATAAAGCCTTTTTCGCTTTGTTTACAAAATCCATGTAACCATGAATAATTAAGAGAATTAATGTCAGATCTCAGCACTCAAGATGCATGAGCAATCTTACAAAAATACACCAATGTGTGAGTAACAGGAAAATTTCTGGTAAGAAAACTGACTTCGCATTCAGCCTTTTCAAAGGGTTATTATAAACCAAAGCTTTCAATTTATGAATAATGCCCTTAAAACTACGTCCGTTTAAGAACTGCAATGCAAGTAATAATATCAATTTCATTATTCCCATCAGTCTATTAGAGCTGTAATCAGTTATGAGATCTGTGCAGGAAAGAGCAAACCTCCGATCCATTAAGATCTGAAGAGAGGTGTTGAACTGCTCCATCATTAAAGGTGGTGGTGGGAGGACACAGCTCCTTAAAAATCAAACTCAATTATAGGTTCTCTCCCATTAAATCTGAGTGCTTCTTGTGCAGCAGAATGCATGGGAAATTGCATTCTTTTTAGTAACTAGGTCTATCTGACAAATCCACAATTAAAAAAATTAATATGAAAACAAATAAAAATAGATCTGAAGTAACCTGATTTCCCCCAATTAAGTGGTTAAAATGCCTCTGGGGTGTGGAATTACAAGGAAACCTATTCATAGAAGGTTCATGAGGTGAGGAAAGGAAAAATAAGATCAACTGGAGAACATTTGCCATTACTAGTCCTGTTTGGACTTTGGAGAAAAATCAAGTTTACATAAAGTGCATCTTAATTAATTAGCCTCTTAGAGCTGGTATGGCATCTTCTCTGTATGTATATATATAGTCTTGTTATATGTTCCATTCTATGCATCCAATGAAGTGGGCTGTAGCCCACGAAAGCTCATGCTCAAATAAATTTGTTAGTCTCTAAGGTGCCACAAGTACTCCTGTTCTTTTTCCGTTAGAAAACTTCTTTCAAATGGCAGACTGCTCATATGTGCAACATATTATGGTTAGGTGACTAATAATTAACTAACATTGCAGGTTATAATCTTAATTAGTTAAAATGTAGCATACTGCATAGGAGCTACTCTGTAGGAAAACAGACTGGCTAGAATCAGGTGTTTAATTATGTTGCATGTGTCTGGTGTTTTTTTTTTTTTTTTACCTCCAAGTTGTTGATGCAGACATGTTGTGAAACAAAGCATTCAGCATACGCTATAGAACACATCACAAAGGCATTTCTTAGAGCACATGTATAAAAACAAAGAGGAAGTGCAGCTAAATCTACCAGCTAGACATTCTGAAGATTTTCATAAAAGGCAGATTCAGATCCAATCTCTGGTTGATAGTGACACTCTAATCTGTGTGCACAGCTTGTTGAACTTTCAAACTCATGTCATGCTAACTACACAACCTTTGAAGATCTGGCACTGTTGTAAGCCAGACAAAAAAAGGTACGTCCTTGGAGCCTGTAAACACAAAAAGGCCCCATCCTGGAGAGATTATTCAAGCCTGCCCAAAGTAAGCCAAACAGGTCTACAATTTTATAGGTTAATTTAGGCACTCTCTTGAGGTGTCTGCTTCAAAGCCATCATCAGAATGAAGGCTCTGTGGGTTCACTTCCCTGCCTTTTCCAGGAAAGACTCCCAGCATAGTTTGCTTCTGTAGATCTCTCCCTTGTCTTCTGGAAGAGTACTGTTTTTATATCCATGCCTATTTCCCAGCAGGTTTCAGCAGAAATCATGACTACAAAATGCCATTCCAAAGGGCTACATTTCCCAGCAACCCTGCTTTCCAGGGATCCACTTCACTATCCACTGAAATCAAGGAAATTATTTCCATTGAATTAGGTCACTGCATCTCAGAGAGAGGCTAGCTTGGTACTACCATGAGCCACTTTGAGAGGACAGGAGAGTGTTAGCCCATGCTGCTCATTGAACTCTGCTCTAGAGCCCTACAGTCAGTATCAGCAGCAAGAGCTCCTTCACCCTACTCCCCTCCCCCTGCCCCAAACCCCAGGCTACTTCCCAGATAGCCTCCTTCCCTGTCCCAAAGACCTTTTAAAAGCTACCCTGGAATGGGGTAATGCTGTCCCCAGGAGGATTCTTTTCAGGCGCTATATAAGGCCCATACACTACATTAAAAGAACTTTTTTTTTTAATCCAAATTAGGGAAAGATGTGCTCCTTGGAAGAAGAGGCTCTGACCTGAGCAACCAGATGGGCTGCCAGAGAGAGGAGTTCCCACTCAGTAAATTACCCCAGCAAAAGACTGGTGAAAGCCAGCCAGCCCTATGATTTTTAAGTTCTTTTTAGGGCTTCACTAAGTCATTTATTGTTAGTTTACTTTTTTGTCTGTAACGATGCGGTTCTGGCGGGACCCAACTGAGAGTGCCAATTCAGGACAAATTGCTTAAACAGGGCAGTTACAGCCCAAGGCTGGGGTTTTTCCACCTCTAAGGCAAACCAAACCAGCCAGACTAAGAGGACTTTGGTCTCACCCCACTGGCTAACCACAAGTCACTCAAGCAATTCCCTTAGACACTCCAGTTTTCCAGTATCACCACTAGTGCCACTCGTTATGGGGATGAATGGTTATGAAAACCAATACCCCAATAAAAGAAAAAAGGTTCTCTCGATCCCAAAGGACCAAGCCCCAGACCCAGGTCAATATACAAATCAGATCTTACCCACAAATCACGCTGTTGCCAATCCTTTAGAATCTAAAATCTAAAGGTTTATTCATAAAAGGAAAAAGATATAGATGAGAGTTAGAATTAGTTAAATGGAATCAATTACATACAGTAATGGCAAAGTTCTTGGTTCAGGCTTGCAGCAGCGATAGAATAAACTGCAGGTTCAAATCAAGTTTCTGGAACATCCCCAGCTGGGATGGGTCATAAGTCCTTTGTTCAGCTTCAGTTTGTAGCAAAGTCCCTTCAGAGGTAAGAAGCAGGATTGAAGACAAAATGAAGATGAGGCATCAGCCTTATATAGTCTTTTCCAGGTGTAAGAACACCTCTTTGTTCTTACTGTGGAAAATTACAGCAAAATGGAGTCTGGAGTCACATGGGCCAGTTCCTGCATACTTTGCTGAGTCTCAAGGCATATTGCCTTCTCTCAATGGGTCCATTGTATAGCTGATGGTCCTTAATGGGCCATCAAGCAGGCTAGGGAGAGCTAACACCAGCTTGTCTGGGATGTCACCCAGAAGCACAGCATAAGGTTGAAATACAGACAGTAAAGAGCCAATATTCATAACTTCAACTACAAAATTGATACACACATATAGACAGCATAATCATAATGAGTAAACCATAACCTTGTCTTAGACACCCCATTTGACCCCCTTTATACAAGATTTGGGTGCCACAACAGGACCTTGGTTGCAACCATGTTCTATATGGTCCCAGATTATGTCAATAATGTCACACCCCAGCAAAAGACTGGTGAAAGCCAGCCAGCCCTATGATTTTTAAGTTCTTTTTAGGGCTTCACTAAGTCATTTATTGTTAGTTTACTTTTTTGTCTTGATTTAACTCAGACAAATGGGTGGTAATACCTAGGCAGTAGCTACTTCATTCAGAACTTCCATCAGGTCATAATTCAGGCACCTCTTGGTCGATTTTTTGCAATTTTATAGAAACTCTTCTTTTCCCTCCAATCTAACCTACTCATTTTGAGGCTGATATGAGTTTTGGGATTTTCAAGAGGTGGGGGGTGTGTGTGATAAAATTTGAAACTCAACTGCAAGCTTAACTATGAAGTGGCTCCGGATTACAGATTTACCATAATCATTTGAATTAGCTACTGATCTGCTAACCCCAATTGCTCTCTGGGACTTTTAAATACCAAACTGCAGAACATCTTCATAGCATGCACAGAAGCTAAAGAAATCCCTTCTTCCATGTTTGATGGTCTGTCTCATACACACACAGTTATGGCATCAGAATACATAAACTTTCTTGTAAAGCATATAAAAATGCACTTGACCCATCAGAATCAGCAGCTTTTTCGTAGCTTGGTCTTAACCTACCTACTCATAGTACTTATATGGGCCCCTATTACCATAGTAGAATTTGAACACCTCAGAAAATCTTTAACATATTTATTACCACAGAACCCTGGGGAGGAAGGGGGGTGCTATTACATAGTGGGAATTGAGGCTCAATTCTCTGGCTTCCCGGGTGTTGCTGATGTTTTACAGCTCTGGGAAAACCACTACTACCAATTTGTCATCTGGAGTAGATTGAGAAATGATAGGCTCAGATCCACCAACCCTTCAGAGCTCTCTTCCCCCGACTAGGAAGAAGTAGGACAGAAAAATGTGCTTAATAGCAAACACTGTGGTCTGCTAAAACCTGATGTGCTAACTCACCCACTTAGAACACAGAGCTTAAATCCCCAAAAGCCATCATTAATCCATTCTTCCTTGCCTTGGCTCTCTGTTGTTTTACATGTGATTTGCTGATCTCCTGTTCTTCCATGGTGATTCCAAACTGACTCCTTAACAGACTACTCTGTAATCTCTTTGCCAGTAGGTGTTTCATTCGACCTTCTGGCCCTGACCCACCTCCGCTGTTCAAGCAGTTTTTCTCTGCTACTGAGTCTCTTAAAAATACTATTTAAAGAATCAGACAATATATGCAGTGGTGCTGAAACAATTTTTATAGTGGGGGTGTTGAAAGTGGAAACCATGTGTTTGGGTTGTAATAGCACCTCCAGCACTCCTAGTTCCAGGCCAGTTCTTCAGTGCTCATCTCATGCCTTTTACCATTACATACAGGCAGGTACTTCTGTACCATGGGAGACATCCTCTTTTATTTTTAACTTTCACTTGAGAAGTCACTGGATACTCCTGCCTACTGTAAATGAAGCAGGAGAAAAATATGTCCCTGTGCCTTTGAAGCTCACGTCAAAATTTAATTCACACTCTTTCTGATTAACCTGTTTTGCAAATCAGTTTGAGCAGATATATCCTCCCTGGAAAAATTCTTTAATTGCTTCCTGAAGGCAGAATGCACATGACTAGTGCCTGATGTTATTAGTGAAATATGATAGTCTGATTTACAGTGCCGTGCACACACAGTTTTACTTAGTGAGGAAACAAATCTCAGCCCTCTTATTTATAATTTGTGAAGCTTAATAATTAAGAAGGAAAAAACCCAGTCAACTGTCAATTAGTTGTATTTGAATGAGGTGCTAAAGTAATAAAAAACTTGCAGACTGGCATAAGTGTCAAAAGCTACCCCAATTATGCATGTCTTCTATCCCCAGCAGAAATGTGAGAGGCTGTACTCCAGCAGATTCAGAATTTTCAACCCATACACTGATATGTATTTAAAAACAAAAAAAAACCCTTTGGTTTAAGATTTGTGGCATTGTGGGTAATGTTTTCAGATCATGTAAAGCAGATTGGGAAAAACCCCATTACCAGGACCTAAAGCAGTGTCAGACTTCTAAGTGGTGGTGTTGTAGCTGTGTCAGTCCCAGGATACTAGAGAGACAAAGTGGGTGAAATAATATCTTTTATTAGACCTGCTTCAGTTGTCTCTCCCATCAACAGAAGTTGGTCCAATAAAAAAATATTACCTCACCCATCTTCTCAGACGTCTAAGTACAGGCAGCAAAGAATGAAGCAGTGATAACAGAGAATTTGTCCTTTGTGAGTCTCCACAGGCTGGCCCACTTACTGCTTCTGTCAGACATCATATTAAGGTTGCTGTGACCTATTGAGCACCTTGGTTCTACAAGTAAGAGTTAAACAGTCAAACAGCATGCGTCACTGATCAGCTTTGCAAGTCAGAATGAACTGCCCTGGACTTTGCAGTGATTTTTTTCCCCTGAATGTTTCTTCGGTCTGTACAAATGAAAACCAAAAAGAAACAAAAACTTGGGGGATTTTTAATGTTAGAAGGAGATTTGTATACAAAACATCACAATTTTAGACACCACTTACATATGAACCCAAATGATAGGACATTGATTAATTAAAAGCCACATCAACTAAAAGCACTGGATTTAACTGATGCAGTATATGAATACCTTGTATTGCAGTTACATAGTTTTAAAAGATTGTGTTGTCAGCCAAGCACCCTCTCTTACTCCCAATCCTCCCCCCAAAAACAAGATCGCTAGGCTATATAAAATACAGTTACTATTTAATCACACCTAAGAGGCAAAAGAAAAATGCACCTTTGAGACCTGTGACAGACCCAGACCAGTGGGGTACAGGAGTCTGGTAGAGGGCAAATATACTGGTCACTGGATGAGTAGTTTTCTGTTCCCTGAGTGACCAGAGCAGGGGCTGCACTAGAGTAATCAGGAACCTGCTAGAAGCAGTTAAGGCAGGCAGGCTAATTAGGACACCTGGAGTCAATTAAGAAGAAGCTGCTAGAATCAATTAAGGCAGGCTAATCAGGGCACCTGGGCTTTAAAAAGGCACTCACTTCAGTTTGTGGTGTGAGGAGCTGGGAGCAAGAGGTGCAAGGAGCTGAGAGTTTGTGCTGCCGGAGGACTGAGGCGTACAAGCGTTATCAGACACCAGGAGGAAAGTCCTGTGGTGAGACTAAGGAAGGTGTTTGGAGGAGGCTATGGGGAAGTAGTTCAGGGAGTTGTAGCTGTCATGCAGCTGTTACAGGAGGCACTATAGACAGCTGCAGTCCACAGGGCCCTGGGCTGGAATCTGGAGTAGAGGGTGGGCCCGGGTTCCTCCCAATTGACCTGGACTGTGGGTTCTTCCAGAGGGGAAGATTTCTGGGCTGTTCCCCAACCCACATGGTGAATCTGAGGCAAGAAAATCTGCCAATAAGTGCAGGACCCACCAAGATAGAGGAGGAACTTTGTCACAGACCACAAAAATAAAACTTACTTTTCTTCAAAGAGGTTAATGGACTGTCAGTGCAAATTAACCCAACACGTAGTGTTTCTCAAATGTGGCCACCAGGGGCTTTTCTTGGGGGCTTTTCTTGCAGCCACAGTCTCCTAGGCTTGGGGGGGGGGGGGAGAAGGAATAACAGCCCTTCCCTCTTCCTGTTGCTCCTGGATGCACCACCTTGGTGTGGGTTGCTGGGGCTGCCAGCAGGGGTTGGGCCCTGCCCTCTTCTGGAAATACCTGGGGCACAACACTGGAGGAGCAGGCACACAGTGAGTTCCCCACCTTCCCAGTGGTGGTGGGGCTCGGGCTTTGGGCTTCATCCCTGGGGTCGTGGGCTGGCAGGCTCTGGCAGTGGGGCTTTGGGCTCCAGTCCCAGTCTCCGGCTGCACGACTTCAGGCTCTAGCCCCCTGCTGCCTCCCCCAGCACCTCATCCAGGGCTTAATTTGTCCCCAGGCTTGGCAGGGCTGAGTAAGTCTATTGTGATAAGTGATACTTGTAAGCTTGTTAATATCACTTATCACAGTAGACTTACTAGCTAGCAATAAATAAATTACAATGATTTGGACATGTATTTTTTCCTAAAGCTAATTAAGTATTTTAGGAAAAAGTGTGAAAACAGCCACCAGCCACACTTTGAGGCCACCAAAAAAATGTAATAAAAACCCCTATGATTTATTAAGTTTTAGAGCTTATTACATAATTTTTTCCCCTCTGCTTCCCTCTCATCCCTCTACTCTACCCTTTTCTGCTCGGAAGGTAAAGTATTTTTATCCCCAACTTGTCTACTTTCATTTTCCAACTCCAGCTGTCACATCAAAACCACAGTAGACAAGAAGTAGGTGGGCTGTGTCAGGCACAAAGCAGCCAGAGTAACCACACAGTCCTAGCTCCACTACAGGGGGGAAAAAAGTCTTTATAAGTAGTGTCAACTGTGACACAGACAGATTGAATATAATGCTGCTGCAGTTGGGCTTAAGTGTACTGTTTGCTTAACGGAAGAGGCTTTTAGCTCCCAGTCTTCAGCTGTGCAGCAGGTCTTTCACAGTCATGGTGTGCCAGCCACATTGCACAAAGCAACTGGTGCAGATAAATGTCAAGCTAAAAGGGGGGGGGGGAATCCTTACAAATACAGGCCTGGCCAGTGGGAACTATTATGTAATTTAATACTGGAGTACGTCCTAGAATAATCATTAGAAGAAACTCTTAGAAACTCCACGGAGAAGGCTAATTATTAAAAAAAGATACAACTTACTTTCCCATGCAGTTTTAAAGGAGCACAAACACTATCTTCACTCACCGCTAATCATACTGTAGTGTGTCTACAATAAATAGACTATTATATAGTATTCCTCTTCCTTGCATTATCCATACCCAGATAAACATGATTAATGGAGTAGTATTGCTAAGTAACAATTGCCTATGTATTTTTTCCAGGAGGCAAATTAAGAGATTTTTCCTTGTTAATGTTTTCCTACTAAATTAAACAGGGAGGTGGTATCAGTTGACACAGATCAAGAATGCTTAATATTCATACTGCTGTAAATTAGCACTCATCAGTATTCCCTCCCCTTGTATTTCATTTTATTCCAGAGAGGTTCCCTTAGCAACTAGGTCATGTGACCTGTTTAACCTTCTAAGCTATAATGTTATTATGGGTTCTCTATTGAGAGAGAAACAAAAAGTGAACATAAGAAACCATCTATTATGGGTCACATTTGTGGGTGCAGTGCTATGAAAAAGCAGCTATGGCAGCAGGACATAAAGCTTTCCCAAATGGTGTTCAATTTAATATAGACACCAACAATACTCAGGGCCAGGAAAGATCCACACCTACTGTAGTTGCATAACTACTGACAATTTGTCCAAAACAGCAGTGTTTCTAAGGTTGAAAAAGCAATGGTTATAATGTTCACCTGTCCTTACTTTTCCTCTTGGGGAAATTGAACCAATATCACTGATGATGGATTCTCAGCAGCTTCAGCATAACATGTATTATTTATATTTCAGCAGCATCTTCCCATCCCAAACGTTTGCAGATGTAGAAGATAAATAAAGTGAAAGTAGCTGAGCATTTTTTACTTTTAAAACACAAAATGGGCTATCAGAGACAGCTGGGTTTCTCAGAATTTGAATCATAAAAGTTAACATCTGTTTGCAGTACAAATAGCTTCTAAAGTGGGTTTTGTGGTAGCAATGGATGTAGTGAGCACCTTTATTCATGCCCTGCTGTGCTTTCTTGTATGCTGCCCCATACAAGGTAAAAATGTTCTATCAAAAAGCTGCTACCTTCTCTTCTTTTAAATTCCTCCTTAATACTTACCTTTGCTGCGATGCCTACAAAGCTCTACCTCCTGACACTGGATAGGCAAGTGGCAAAGTAAGATTTTTTTGCTTGTCTCCTAGACTCTTACTTTTATTGTATTCTTTATTTGACCAAACTACCCTCATTCCAATTGTTTGCTTTGTCTACCTGTTACTTCCTGCCTGAAAGTTAGATTCTAAGTTCTCTGCAGTAGGGCCTGTCTTTCTTTCTTATCCATGTAATGCCTTGAAGAATAGGCCACTGGTCCTTGACTGGGGTTTCTAGGCACTATCACAATATGAACAATAAAAATATACCAGTCACCCTAGTACTACAAAAATATTTGCTGGTAAGTGTGTAATCTGACCAATTTGAAGTTTGTTTGCTTTATTTAAGTGCACAAGAACAACAAAACCTAGGGAAAATGTCATATAGGTTAAACTAATTATTTAAACAAGATTCCTTCCTCATGCCCGAATGAAGAAAAAACAGACAAATGTGAAAAGAGCAAGGAGAGAAAGAGATTGGAGTTAAAAAGCTGTGACAAGACCGGTTTTCCTAATTCTGTTTCTTCTTTTGTTCAGTAGTGTATCAATTTCTGAATCCAATTTACATTAAAACAGGGGCATGTTTATTATCTGTTTACATTTCACTCTGTTATTTTGCTCCTTCCCCACTCCCCCAAGTTGCCATACTGTCTTAGTGTTAAATAAAATTGGTGGTATGGCAGTAGTCACTGTTTTTTAAAGGAATCTTCCACAGATTTTACACAAAAAGTTGACTGACTGGGAAATGTGTTGTATGCGGTGTAGTTGTAGCTGTGTCGGTCCCAGGATATTACAGAGACAAGTTGGGTGAGGTAATATCTTTTACTGGGCCAACTTCTGTTGGTGAGAGAGACAAGCTTTCAAGCCGCACAGAGCTCTTCTTGAGGTCTGGGAAAGGAATTCCCGGCGTCCCAGCAAAATGCAACATGGAACAGATTGTTTAGCATAAGTAGTTAGCACATATTGTAAGGGACCATTCAAGGTAGAGCGGATGGTTAACACCTCCACAATCATAAGACAAAAAAGGGGGTTATTACATTAGATTGTTGTAATAAGCCATGAATCCAGTGTCTCTGTTCAGTCCATGATTTTTGATGTCTAGCAGAGATATTCTAAGCACTGGATTCTCTCCTCCTCTGACCTCTCCACCTGCCCGGATGACCCCATCCTGTCCTACCTTCTCATCTCTCCACTCCCAATCCTCCCTTACTCTTCTCCTCAGCCTCCTAATCTCCTTAGGCTCCTTCTTCTTACAATGCAAGAATGCTCTAAACGCCCCCATTAGGAAAAAAACTACCCTTGAGCCCCCTCACCTCTCCAATTACCATCCTAACTCCCTTCTTCCCAACCTTTCTGAACATGCCATTTTCAACGGATGCCTTAAGTTCCTCCTCTCCAACTGCATCCTTGACTCCTTCCCTGGTTTCCTTCCTTTTCGGTCTCACAACAGTACCAAATAACCTCTTCCTGACCTATTGCCAGGGTATCTACTCCATCCTTATCCTCCTTGATCTGTCAATGGCTTGAAGACTGTTGAAGAGACTGAGCAAGTACAATGGGAGGTGGAGGCAACCAACAAAAAGGATGAGGGAAATATGATTTTAAGTGTTCCTTTAAATCTGGAGCAGGAGACAGTGGGAGGCTGGGGAAACTATCTACGATGAAGTAAAGAGAAACAGATCACCTTTAGAGAGAATTGTTTTCCTTATTCTTATAAAACTCCTTGTTCAGTTTCTGTGATATTTTTTTTTTTTAGCATTATCACAACAGGAAATAGAAATATCCAAAGATGAAGGTAGAAAGATAGGGCAAAAGAGCAGAAGAGGGACAGTCTAAATAGGGACACAGGATGTCAGACTGACCTACCGTTACCAAGGTGAACTCATTTATCTTTTAAATTATTGGCACAACATTAGCTTTCTTCCAATCTTATGCAATTTCCCCGGTGTTCAAAAACTTATTGAAAATCAACATCAGCAGCCAGCTCTTTTAGAACTCTTGGATGCAAGTTATCCAGACCTGCTGATTTAAATATTTCTAACTTTAGTAGCTGCTGCTTAACATCCTCCTGAGATATTAGTGGGATTGAAAAGGTGTTATCATATTATATGACTACATCATCTTTTTTCCCAACTATAAACCAAAAATATGTATTGAACAATTCAGCCTTTTCTGCATTATTATTTGTAATTCTACCATTTCATCTAGTAATGCACCAATAACATAGTTAGGATTCTTTTTGTTCACAATATATTTAATCTTATTGTCCTTAACCCTGTTTGCCTTAGATTTCTCCTTGTGTCCCTTTCCTTCCCTTATCAATTTTCTAAATTCCTAGGTTCTATTTTATATTCATTACTATCAGTTTCCTCTCTTCTTCCATTTGGTATTTAGTCTTTTTCATAGCTGCCTTCACCTCTAATCCAGGTCAATTTTTAAATCAATATGGCTTCAATTGTGGCTTTTTTGGGCATTTAGTAAAGTATTCTTAAACAATTCCAAATTATCATTCACACATTTTTCTGATAAAATTCTTCCAGCTGATTGGCTCATAACTGTTCTCAGCTTTCTGAAATTGGCCCTTTAAAGTAGCAAGTATAAATATCACTGGTCTAGACTTGATTTTGCTTGCAGATTGAAATGTGATCAAGTCATGATCACTTGTACCAAAGTCAGCATTCATTTTTTTTAATTCTGTGATCAGTTCCTCTTTATCGATCAAGATGAAGTCTAATATAGAATTCCTGCATGTTTGATGAAACACTTTTTTTGAGTAAAGAAATTATCTATCATATTTAAATTCCAAAGATGTTTTAGTACTGGCAGCATATGTCACTCAAATTGAAACCTCCCATGATCACACAGCTTTTTTCCCCTACATGTTTCAGATAGATACAAGCTGGACATCCTGTTCCCTAGTGTGATTTGGTGGTCTCTAGCAGACACCAGATAATGATTGTGCTTTGTGTTATGATATTGATCCATAAGCATTCAAGCTCTAAGTGATCAGTGACTCAAAAACAGGTAATGCCATTTTTGACAGAGTGCTACTCCCCCTCCCTTTTTGCACACTTGATCCTTCCTAAATAGGTTTAACTATGTATTTAAACATTTCAGTCATGGGAATCATTCCGCTAGGTTTCAGTAATACCAAGTAGATTAAATTTATGCTCATAAATGAGCAATTCCAATACCCCTTGTTACTCAGGCTCCTAGCATTGGTTTATAGGCAAATCAGTAATATCTTCTTTGGTTCCTTGATTAATTTAGCTCTGAACATATCAATTTTGTGTTGAGTTTAATGACCTCTTGACTATTCTATCCAGGCCGTCCCCAAGAAGATTGGGTCCCTTCTATTGAGTTGGAGGCCATCCAAACTATACAGACCCCCCCTCTTCACAGAAGGTGAAACAAAGTTCCTAAAAACCAATACCCTACACCACTCACCTAGCTTGCAGTTCATTTCCAGAAGCTTCTTCCTTCCTTTGCTTGTGGGACAACAAGCATTTTAAAAAAGATTGCTTGAACATTCTTCTTCAGCACATTTGAGTTCCCTAAAGTCATCAGCTATCTGTGAAATATCCGTTGACTCAGGAGCATTAGTACCAATATGAACCATCACCAATGGATCCTTTCCAACTGACTTCAAAAGCCTATCCAGTCTTAGAGTGGTCTCATGTCTTAATTCCAGGAAGGCAACACATCTTTCTGTTGTCCACCTGTCCCTTGCAGAAGTTTATTTTGATTCTTCTGAGTAATGAATCCACAATAAAGATAATCTGTCTTCCCTGGATTGTTGGAGAACTCTGTGGGCAAGCTTGATTTTCTTACAGGTTGGGCCATCCATCTGTGTCCTATAAATCTCTCCATTCCCTTGCACGAGCTGGATCTTGAGGGGTGTCTTCCACAGTTTCCACATTGAGGTACCGGAATCAATTGGAAACTTTGAGCTGTGTGGAATTCCTCCTGTTCTTCTTTTCTCCGGTGCCCACAGCCTGCCCATCGCTGTCTCTCTGACTGTGTAGAAAGCCACCATGACCTCTTACTTCTAGAGGTTACGAATTGCCAGGCCTCCTCTTTGACTTCCTTGGCAGCAAGCTCCTTTCTATCTCAAACATGGTGTATTGATGTTTCCTGAACCTCACTGTCCAGAAATTCCTTAGCTTAGTGTCTCTACTTGCTTCTTCAATCCTGCACAGCCACCAACTTGCACTTCATGCACAGGAAGTCTCCTCTGGCTTCAGGCAGGGGAAAAAATGTGGCACATCCATTGCAGGTCACCTCCATTGTTCCATGGCTGACCATCTTGAAATTGCATGTAGAGCTGAACCTGGAAGGAAAGCCTCTCACATTTCCTCTCTCAACTTCCTTCCTCTCCTGTTAGCTGCCTCTATTCACAGTTCATGAGTGTGCCTAGCAAATAACTTTTTATACCAAGTCTTCCTGCTTAGCTCAGCTTAGCTCCACCCTGCACTCACTACCAGGCAGCCATTAACCACTCAGCGTTCAAACTGAGGAACTGATCGAAGCTCCAAGGGTTAGAGCATCATGGCCTTTACCCAGGCACCAACAAGCAAATCTGTCTCAGTATTTACTCAGGGGCCCATAGCCCAGCTATGCAGCCAGTACACAGAGAACAAACAGTCAAACAATCAATCCACAGACAGACCAAAGGCACCACTCCCCAAAATCCTGCTGCTTGCAACCAGAGTCCACAGCTATGCCTTCCTAAACTCTCCTGTAAGCTGCCTCTAGCTGAAATTGACCTGAACTTTTTTTCTTCAGATTTTTGGTTCATGAAAATTGACAAAATTTCAGCTTTTGTGAAACTCTAATGTTAATGCAAAACTGTTTTCCACCCAATGCTAGTTAAAATGTTCAATTTTAAAATTCATTCTTGTTCAATATATTTGAAATAGCATGGGGCTTAGGAGGCCTGGTTTAAGGGCTACTTTTTTTTTTTCTTTAGACCTGCTAGTGAGGAAGAGTTGTGTGTTTGCAGGGAGACGCATGGAAACCCATGGATAATTCAATGAGCACAATAACTCAGGTGTTGTGTACTGGAGATCACTGTATGAAAAATGAAGTACAGTACATATGTATTGCCTTACCTGACTAGATCTTTATCAATATAGAATAAAAAGTGATTGGTCCATGCCATAAAAATATCCATTGAATACATCAAATTAGGTTCTGTGGACAACTTTAAATTTTACTGTATACCTCAGAAATATTCTGGGCCAATGACTGAGGCAAAACAGAGTTATTTGGCTTAACATAAAGAATCACAAATTCTAAGGCTAGAAGAGACCACTGTGATCTGACCTGCATAACTCATGCCATAGAACTTCCCTAAAATAATTCCTGTTTCACCTAGACCACATCCTTTAGAAAAAAATCCAGTCTTGAATTAAAAATTGCCAGTGATGCCTACTGAAGGATATATATATCCCATCTCCACACCCCCACCTTTAGCCTGGTTTCTTGACATATATTCATGTCTAAATGTTTTGTGGACTTTTATAAAAAGGGTCGGCAGTAGCCCAAACTACATAGTGCTTGAGCCAGACCAGAGAGACTACTTAGCATATTGAATTTAGCTGGCTACTTGAGCTGCTGCAACTTGCCATCCTGAAACAAGTGCTGCTGACTCTACCCCTTTTCAAAGATCTGTTTTCCTCCCTTTCCTCAGACAACAAATACCAGCTTGATGCTACCATTTTTGCAACACAAATTGCAAGCCATCCTTATTCATACTCTTTGCAAGTGTGCATTTTTTGTACACTGCAAGGTTTACACAAACATACATTTCTGCAAAAGTGAAATTGGAGCTGGTCAGGATATGTGGAGATTTTTTCCCTCTGTGAAAAATGTTGAGGTAAATGGGGGAAAAAATCAGTTAATGAAAACTTGCTACAAAATTTCTTGGGTTTTCATAAAAAATGAAAACTGATTTTTTCCCCAGTTTTTGCCAACCAAAACCCAAAATATTTTGATGGGGGGTGGCAGTATGGCTGGCAAACAAACATATTGGCTAGTTGGGTTAAAAAAAATCAGGGTGGTGGGTTTTTTTTTTTTTTTTTGCCTGATCAGCAAAATGTTTTCAGTTTTTGGTTGCTGAAAAAACAAAACAAAAAAAGGGCGGGATGTTGATGGGGGGGGGGGGGGGAACCCAAAACTATTTTTGTTGGAAATGTTTGCTGGAAATTTCTGATTTGATGAGAGCCATTTTTTAGTGAAAAATGTTTCAAACAAACATTTTTCTATTTCTTGGTGAGATATTCTGGATCCTGTAAGACTGTTACTTTGATTTTATTTTCAGATAACTCCATCTCTCATTTATTTTCCACACAACTAAAACATCTACAATACAATTAAAACATTTTTCTGTTTCCTTATTACCAGTAAAATCTTTCAGTCAATTACTTGGTAATATGTAAGGAGATCTAAGTTTGGTCTGTTGCTAGAAATTATTGTTTTGATGCAGTCTTTCTTCACTTGCTGTAGAGTATTTCTTAATTTAAGAAAAATTACTTAAGTTGAGTAAGCTGATAACGAATTGCTAGTTGATGTCCATATTTTAGTCTAATTTATGTGGTGGTAAAGATCAGAAGCTGCGAGGTGGCAATGAAATGACAATCAAGGCCTAAATCCAGGCTTCTGGGATACAACCCAAATGCCTGGCTGCATGCTGGATACCTTGATGGAGGGACTAGGTTGGGAAAGTATTCTCCTGGCAGCCACATAGCGACTGCTACTGCAACCCAGAGATTGTAGTAGACTTCATTGTGGTCCTAGTACATCTCTGATGTAGTGATGTGATCCAATAATAGCTGATACTCCATGGAGCAGAGCTACTTGTATGAGGTGTGCAATCATTGTCTGCCCCTGCACCTCTAAAATACGGTCCCCCACCCGATTTGGCAGAAGGGTATCAGTTCTGCTGTTGGATGCACCTTTGTACCCATGGAAAACATAAATTACTGTATATGCCCTTAAAGATTACTCAGATCCTGCACCACTGAAGTCAAGGGGAGCTTTGAAACCAACTTCAGTTGGCACAGGATCAGACCCTAAGTGACAATTTTACAAATAATATTAGTTACTAGTTTAAAAGAATGGGCACACATGTTGGGGAAAATCCCACCTGGTCGGATATAAAAAAAGGGATAGACTGGTATTTTCAAAGGATCCTCCCTTAGCCTTTTTTGAAACTTCTTAATTAGATGTGAAGCTGGCAGCAACCCCTATTTTAGGTTGCTCACCATTTTCCATTGTAAAGGATTCTTGCGGACTTTCCTCTGAGAAGATCACATATCACCATGGTTTGGAGCAAACCTTTGACATTCAGCAGGAGAATGCCCTTGGGCAACAGAAGTACCTTTTTTTTCCTACTCATCCCCATAAATTTCCATTCAGTAGTTACAGAGATATAAACAGTTTAAAACTGCATTTTCCTATTGTCACTTGCATGCCAAAATACTTCTAAGACCAATGCCACGAAAGCAGCCAGAGCTCTGGGAGCTGCCAGAGCAATTGAGACTGGGAGGAAGATCGTTAGTTAGACACAGCATTTGGCCACTATCCTATTCCCCCTCTAGCCCTCTCTGTGGCACCAAATGGAGAAGAACGCCTCTATTTCCTAGGCGATCAGGGTTCCTCTGTCCATCCCCTGGACCTGTTCTTCTCTGGCACTCCAAATGGTAGTACTGTATGCTGTCATGCTGCAGGTTCAGTGTTCAAACCATTCATAGGGTAATTAGCATTGTTACAGTTGAATATATTGGAGATTGTGTTTACCTTTTATTACAAAATAATCTGTGTTAGAAGAATATTATTTAGGTTGCAAAGTTGACCTTGCCCATGGAACTTTAATTCAGTCCACTTGTATGTACGCATTATAGTACAGTTGCTAATTACATAATCACATGTTATTTTCCCACAGGACCCCCTGCCTCATTCAGTGCACAGGTTGGATGTGCAGTGGAGCATAATTAAGGTTGCACGGACAATGACTATATCTTGTATTTCCTAACTTTCAAATGTTTGACTTGCAACCTAAATAATGTTCTTTCAACTTTTTTTCTGTATATAATATACATTTTGTTCTGTTCTTCTTCCCAATATTGACACTAGGGAAGCAGAACAGAACCTGCCAATGGTATATGAAATGAAAAATCCCTTGCCTGATCCATAGATATCATGTAGAGAGAGCTTAGCAATCACTGCTGAACTAATTAATGTGCTTCATCTTCATATACAGACTTGCAATATTTAGTCCCAAAGTCAGAAAATCACAGTAAACCTAAAAATGCCAAGAGCAAAATTCCCTTTGTCCATTCCTTTCCTAGTATCAATTTGCCTGTGGCAGCTGAGAGAGAGATTGAAATCCATTTAAGCAAGCGTTAAATATACTTTATTTGGAACGCAATATTTCTCAAAGGTGTCTCCCCATTCCCCAACCCCAAATATAGCATCAACATTTCTTCAAACCCCTATCGGTTAAGTTTTTAATATAGCATTTACATGTTTGAGGTTTGTTTGGAATGGGCTTTCAGCAGTAAGTACAATATAACATTGCCCCATCTTCTGCCAACAGATTGAAATGGCATCTGTACATACCAACACTAGGAAGTCATAGTGAGATCAGATCATAAGAAAAGTGTTCAGTCTGAAATCTCCAGAAGTACAGTAATTTGATTTGGTAGCAGAAACTAAGACTTGGGATGTGGGCTTACAGACAACTGGAATGTGATGTAATTATGACACAGGAAAATCCTTTTCCAAAAAAGAGAGATTTCTGGAGAAGTTAATTTCCTGCATGATTACTCAGCCTCACAAATCCCTTCTCTGTGGGGATTCTACTTCAGTCTTCCCCACTTTGACATGTAGATTGTGGGGGAAAAAACCCACATGTCCATATATTTATGCACTACAATTTCACAAGCCTACCATTATCAATTCAAGAAGTTCAAGGACAGTTAATATTGCCTTCTAAGAACTGTGTAACCCATAGTATAACTAATAGAGCTGGTCAGGAATGTTTCCATGTAATTGTTTTTCATCAGCAAATACCAATTTGTTGGAACTTTTGTGGGAATGTATCAGTTTTATGGCAAGTTTCTTGGGTTCAGGATGGAATTTTTGGTCAAAGTGAGAGAGAGAGATATATACTCATCCCAGAACAGATAGTGATAAGGGCACTGATCTTGGATGTAGGAAGCTAAGGTTCAAGTCCTTGATCTAGAGCAGGCACATTAGGAACTTGAACCTGGGTCCACAACCTCCCAACTGACTGATCTAACCAGTAGGCTTTTGGGAGACAGTGTTGCACAATTCGATATGGGTTCCCTGCTGGCCACCCACTAGAACTGCTAGGAGGGGCATCTCAAGCCTCTGTGCTTGCAATTCCCTAGGGTGTGTTAAGCTCTTACAGGCTCAGCAAGCTGTAGCACTGGTTCCTCCCTTGACTTCTCCAGTACATTTCCTGGTCACTGACTCTTAATCTACTCCCACTTGTTAGAGATGGTGCTCCTCAGCCTTAGGCCCCAGGACAAGCACTGACCCCTGAGACACCCCAGTCACTAACCATACCTTTCTCCCAGAACTCTGCCCAAATGATGTGAAGCTTTTGGTTCACAGTTTAACTCTCTCAGGGGCACACAGTAGTGGTTAAGCAGTCAACACGTGCACACACATACTTTTCACAGTCTAACATCTTTATACTCTTTTATATTTAATCACATAATGCACAGGAGAGTACAGATCATACAAAACAATAAACACTAAATGCATATCTCTACCTCAGTTTCTGCTCTGCTCCAGGGCATACTCTGGGCTGGGGCCCAAATCACTTGGGTTTTCCACAGTCCTTGTGGTCATCTGGGCTCAATAAAGCAGTCAGAATACCCCTGCCCCAGAAGGCTGCTACATGCTGGGTGACTTCTCTTTCCTAGATCCTCTTACCCAGCTTCTCTGACCTTGCTCTCTTCTGCTACATGCATCCTCTTCTTATCTGGCTCTCTATTCCTGTGTGTTTATTTATTTAAACCCCAGGTCACCTGGTCTCTTTTGTTCTACTCCGGGTAACTTGTCTACCACTCCTACCTTCTCCCCTACCTCCAGAGGAATCCACTAATCTGATCTTTCTAAGGATGCAGCTGCTTTTTTGCATAGTTTTTGTGAGCTCAATGTACCATCATTAACCTTAAGTATTTCCCTATGTATCTGTTTGGGGTGTACATGCTGTGATGTTATTAACATAATCTAACTGTATAGATCACTGTTGCGACCACTGTTATATATTGCAGCAAAGATTGTATAAAGGTTGTAGTGTAAGGGGTCTATGGAGAGGTTATGGTTTGCTGGTTATGATTATGCTGCCTATATGTGTGTATCATTTTTGTAGTTGAAGTTATGAATATTGGCTCTATACGGTCTGTATTTCAAACTTATGCTATGCTTCTGGATGACACCCCAGACAAGTTGGTGTCAGCTGTGCCTAGCCTGCTTGATGGCCCATTAAGGACCATCAGCTATACAATTGACTCATTGAGAGAAGGTAGATACACCTTGTGACTCCAAACTCCATTTTGCTGTAATTTTCCACAGTAAGAACAAAGAGGTGTTCTTACACCTGGAAAAGACTATATAAGGCTGATGCCTCATCTCCATCTTGTCTTCAATCCTGCTTCTTACCTCTGGAGGGACTTTGCTACAAACAGAAGCTCTACACAAAGGACTGATGACCCATCCCAGCTGGGGATGTACTCCAGAGACTTGATTTGAACCTGCAGTTTATTCTATCACTGCTACAAGCCTGAACTAAGAACTTTGCCATTACTGTATGTAATTGATTCCATTTAACCAATTCTAGCTCATCTATCTTTTTCCTTTTGTGAATAAACCTTTAGATTCTAAAGGATTGGCAACAGCATGATTTGTGGGTAAGATCTGATTTGTATATTGACCTGGGTCTGGGGCTAGGTCCTTTGGGGTCGAGAGAACCTTTTTTCTTTTATTGGGGTATTGGTTTTCATAACCATTTGTCCCCATAACAAGTGGCACTGGTGGTGATACTGGAAAATTGGAGTGTCTAAGGGAATTGCTTGTATGACTTATGGTTAGCCAGTGGGGTAAAACCAAAGTCTTCTGTGTTTGGCTGGTTTGGTTTGCCTTGGTATGCATAGAAACCCCAGCCTTGGACTGTAGCTGCCCTGCTTTAAGCAATTTGTCCTGAAGTGGCACTCTTAGTTGGGTCCCACCAGAACCAGCATTGTTACACATGCTACAGGACCTGTCAGCAATAGTGGATCCATATACATGTAGGCACTAATGATACAGCAGTTTTTCATAATGCAACTTCACACTATGAATCAATTCGTAAGTTGTACAGACATAGCCTCAATTCATCATATGTCCCTTTCTCATTTTTTTTACAGTTTTTAAAGGTTTAGTTTTCATACTAATGAATGAAAACAAATGTCAAAAACCTCAGTATTTTATGAAGTTGAATTCTTGATTTCCAGCCAGCCCTGGTAACTAATAACAATTTGAAACATATTAGGGGAGGCCATTAACTAAGATATTATCCTCTGTGTAGCAATGCCATGTGGACACTAAGAAACTATGCTTTGGATGCATCCAACTATGGCAAGGTTTAATCCTTGATAGAATCTTGCTTCCTCTTTAGCATTTTCAAAGTTCTATGAATGACAACTTCAATGACAAAGTAGGTGAGGTAATATCATTCATTGTGGTAATATCTCTAACTTCTGTTGGTGAGAGAGACAAGCTTTTGAGCTAACACAGAGCCATTCTTCAGGTCTAGGTTCTGTGTAGGCTCAAAAGTGTGTCTCTCTCACCAACAGAAGTTGGTCCACTACAAGTTATTACCTCACCCACCTTGTCTCTCTAATATCCTAAGACAACACCACTGCAAACTTCAATGACTGGAGTCACTTTATCACAAGAAACTATGGGATAATGAGACATTCTGGAAAATTTCTTTAGAGCCTGATCCAAAGCCCATTGATGTCAATAGAAAGACTTCTATTGACTTCAATGAGCTTTGGATCAAGCACTTAGTTAGCATGACCTCTGCAGTTTAGATCCTGTTAACATATCTTTCCCCCCATGTAATTATGGGCTTCTGATGGAAATTTGAGATACAGTGAAAGGAGGGATGAAGATACCATTCAGTCAGATAGACAGAAGGTAGGTATTCTCACATTCTAGCCATACACCAGATTAGTGAGCCACTGAATGTGAGTCTAAAAGATTTTCATCTCTGGATGAAATTCATTAACATTTAAGCACCACTTAACTAACTCCTTCCTTTACAAGTGTCTACCTTTCTGTGGCAGCCCCAAGCTGTTTACAGTCCTAAGAGGCACAAAAAAAACAAAGCCCAGCAAGCCAATCTTCCAGTGGTAAAATTCATGCTGTATATTCATTGACTTGCAAATTTTGACAAGAACTAAGAAAAAGAAAGTGAAGGTCGCTACAAGGTTTTGTTGCACTTGTGTTGTATTTAATTGCTATGCTACCGTATTTTACAAACATGCCAGTTACCATAGCTACCACTTACTAACTTGCCTACACTATACCACTGAGACAGAGCACATTCTGACAACATCTCATTTTACTTTCTGTAACTGATTTTTATAAAAGCTCAAACAACCAAATTTGGAAACACTTATGACTCCTGACCCTCTTGCTTTATACTGAGTAGCATTTAAAACTGTGAGGAAAGAAGACCTAAAAATAAAATATGATACAGCGAATTCAAATTCTTAATATATTGCTTAAAATAAAGGATTGAAAAGAGTTACATGTGAGTAAAGGAATCTAAGGTCTTGTAGTGGGGCAGACTGCCTCACTCCCTGAGAGTATGGGCTGCAGCAGGCCAGTGGGCCTGCACAGACACACAGCCAATGGGAGCCAGTTGGGGCCCAGATTGGAAGCAGCCAATCAGGGCCAGGCTCAGCCCTATAAAAAGGCTGCTCAGGGAGGGAGCAGTCAGTCTATCCCTAGAGCAGGGAGACTAACACCACGGACAGCGCAGTGCTGGCCAGGCTCAGGGAGCAGAGAGGAGCTCTAGCCTGAGGCCTGCCAGGCTACAGGCACTGAAGGGAAGGGCCTAGCGGGTGCAAGGGGCCGTAGGGGAAGTGGACAGATGAGGGGAGAGAAGGAGGACAGCGAGGCTGCTGCCAGAGGGTCCCTGAGCCGGGACCCAGAGTAGAGGGTGGGCCTGGGTCCCCCCCTTCCCCATCTTGCAGCACACCCAGCCACTTGGCCATAGGGAGCGGCCATTATAGACCACGCCAAATCCCTGACAGGAGGGATTAGACTTTGGGGTGTGTGGTTGACCACGGTGGCTGGACATAGAGACTGCTGATTGACACCCTTCCCCCCCGGAAGGGTGTGTGGATGGACTGAGGGGCACTGCCGGAGGGCAGTGGTCCTGAAGAGGATGCCGGGAGTTGGAGAGCGACATGGGCTCAGAAGCCAACCAAAGGTGAGACAACAGACCGGACACTACTGAGAGAGGGCGCTCCACTGGACAGAGCTAATTCCCAAAGGCAACCAGTAGGAGGCGCTGCAGTGGTGAGTCCCAACCTTGTTACAGGTCTATTTTACCAAAGGCAAAGTATGACAAGGCATATAAAACATCACTCTATTCTGTAATACAACAGGGTGATACCATACAATGTCTGCCAGAGAAGAAATCCAGCAGATGCATAAGAACTTTAAATCAATGTGGCACATTTGATTTGCACTATAGATACAAATATGGTTTTTGTGTTTTTCACATTAGAGGCACACTAGGCTCCCCATAGATAAGGTTGTTGATAACTTCCCAATGGAAACCCAGTTTTGACCCCCCTCCCCACCCTTAAACATGCCAGAAAAACCAATCCAAAAAAACAAACAAAGAAAAAGAACCCAAATCTGATCCACCTGGCATTTCACATGCAAGATCTGATCCCAGAGTAAGAACATAAGTATATAGGAATTACTGTTCCAGATTGATCCAGTTGTTCCAGCAGTGAGGTATGCTTTTGCTGAATGTGATCCTAAGAAGGAAGAAAAAAAGATTGTCCTCTAATGGACAATTATGGAACAATCATCCATAAAGGAAGTTTCTTCCAGACCCCTATATGTTAGTGGTTGACTTATAGCTTGAAACAGGGGGGGTTATAAAACTTATTTAAACATTGTTTAAAGTTTGGGACAAATGAATCATGGAGGTGGCATGGAGAGATTCAAAAATTAAACTTTGACCTCTAAAAGTTTTACTAATGCTTATTGGCCCATCATACCTCCAAATCTAATGGATTGCACAGGCACCTAAGTTCTACTCTGCTGGTTTTGGTGAAGACTAATTTTGGAAGGCTTGTGTCTTAGCTTAGCTAGATATGAATAGCAGTTTCCACAGATGCATACATCTGCATGGGCCATGCTCAACTTAAAAATACTCTTCAGGACGATGTGCATGTCATGATGCTCTTCCTGAGGTTCTAAACTAGGAAGGAGTTAGGAACTGTGTTTCTGTAAAGCTCTGAAATCCTACAGAAGGGACTGAGGAAGTGATGGGCTATGCCATGTTTACATACCCAAGGAGCAAAGCATGTATTTTCCTTCCAGAACACCTATTTAAGAATAAGGAAAAAAACAAAGGAAAAAGAGCCAAGTCTCTAGCAGACACAGAAACAGTCACACAGATATGCAGAACAGAAAATAGCATCTTACCCTCTAATATGAGCCTTCTTACATTTAAATGGTTCACTACACAGAAAAACAGAATTATTATACTTTTACCTACTTTTATCTAGCTAAAAAGACCATATTTGTCAAGCTTCCAAATTCATGGGGAGGAACCAAAGGGGAGCTACACTCGCAGAACTTCTAAATTCTGCAGAAGCAGAGCTCCCAGGTAGGAATGCCCCCAGATCTACCATACCCCTGGTCTGCCAGATCTCCTACAAGCTACAGCCGCAGGTCGCCCTTTCTGCTGGCCTGAAAAAGTTTGCATGAAGGGGAGACTATGCAAGATTAGATGGTTTGAAGCATTCCCATCTTCCCGTGGACCTTCTGGGGTGGGACAACCCAACCATTTGGATTTTAGAAAAAGATTGAGATGGGGACAAAATCAAATTAATGATAGAAATTCAGTTACAATCTTAACTATGAGGAAACTGTCATCACTTATATAATACTGGAAGGACAGGAGAACATGAGAGCCTAGACAGATTGGGGAAATTATGGGTAACTAGGTAGATCTGAGTGTTAGCGTATAGACAGTAAAGACTCCATGAGAATTGATGTGGTCAGCCCAGGGTTAAGTATAGATGGTGAAAAGGGGAAGGCGCTGGGCAGCTTCAAGAAAGAAAGGGGGAGAAAGAAGAGCCCCTGCAGGAATAAGCAGCAATGAAAGAATTACCAGTAGTTTTACCCCCCAATCTAATATTGCCCTTAGTCTTTCTCACATCTAATTCCTGTAAAACAATCTCTTATAGCCACTATTGTTATGTTTTCTTTTTAAATAAAGGTACCAAGAAGCATTATTCCCCCATATGTGGCAGCCTGCATCAGGTGAGATCAGGGACAGTAGATTGCACTGGTCCAAAGTTTGAGAAAGGCTAGGATAAATTCTAAGACCATGAATTATTCTAGGTCTTCTGGACTGGCTCAGTTAAATAGGAGTGCTTTGCTATTGAGAGACCGCATCATTTTTAGTTGTGGAAAAATTGATATCTGCTTCACGGCTCTTGATCTCTTGCCTCACTTTGCTCCCTCATACACACATTGGGGGGGGGGGGGGAAATGTACAAATACAATTATTTTAAAAAGTAATACAAGCAGTTCTCATGAATGATATTTCCCACCCTTCTGTATTCTTCCATCTATTTTTGGCTATCATTCCCTGCTCTCTTTTATCTACTGTAGAGCTTAATCCTGCAAGGTGTAAAGCACCTATGAATTAAGTGAAGTCAATGGGAGATGAGAATACTCAGCTCCTTGCATGATCTGGACTTTTGACTGTAAACTTCTCAGTGAAGAGAGCTCTCTTAAAATGGCTTAAACAACCACTCAGACATATGACCCCCTGTGATAGCTTCGGACTGTCCCTTGGGACTGTTACCAGACGTGCTGAAACTACCTCTGAGCCAGTTTTCCCTGCCAGCCTGGGACTCCAGAACCTTGCATTGTTGAGCCAGACACGCCAGTTTGCTGCAACACAGACCCAGGTCTGAACCAC
The DNA here is from genome assembly GCF_028017835.1 of Emys orbicularis. Taxonomy (NCBI): domain Eukaryota; kingdom Metazoa; phylum Chordata; order Testudines; family Emydidae; genus Emys; species Emys orbicularis. The sequence goes on along the minus strand of NC_088685.1, from coordinate 95,082,501 downwards.
GCCCTCAAAGCTGCAGGCTTTAACTGAAAACCACTCAGAAGGTTATCTATCTCCAGCTCCCAATGGGATCCAAACCCCAAATAAATCCATTTTATTCTGTATAAAGCTAATACAGGGTAAACTCATAAATTGTCCGCCCTCTATAACACTGATAAAGAAATATGCACAGCTGTTTGCTTCCCCAGATATTAATCACTTACTCTGGGTTTGTTAATAAACAAAAGTGATTTTTATTAAGTATAAAAGTAGAATTTAAGTGGTTTCAAGTAATAACAGACAGAACAAAGTAAGTTACCAAGTAAAATAAAACAAAACACGCATGCCTAAGCCGAATACATTAAGAAACTGAATACAGGTAAATGTCACCCTCAGAGATGTTCCAATAAGCTTTTTTTCCACAAACTAGACTCCTTTCTAGTCTGGGCTCAATCCTTTCCCTGGTATAGTTCTTGTTAGTTCCAGCTCAGGAGGTAACTAAGGGATTTCTCATAACTCACAAACCCCTTTGTTCTCTTCCACCCCCTTTTATAGCTTTGGCACAAGGCGGGAATCTTTTGTCTCTCTGGGTCCCCCCCTCCTTCTAAATGGAAAAGCACCAGGTTTAAGATGGCAGTAGATTATAAGCTTTGTAATGATACCTCCAAGAGACCTTTTGCATAAAGCATATTCCAGTTTCATCATACTCACATTCCAAGCATATTTTCATAAAGCATATGGAGTGCAACATCACACACCCTATAAAGTAATGATTGATCTATTTTAAAACTACTTTACTGAGTTTATATTTATGGGTCACATTTTATATTAAGCTTACAATTCTAAATAGTTAAAGTCTTAATAAATGATTAATAGAAGTTATAACATGTTATAGAGATGAGTAGCATGCAATATAGATATTTATAAGCACATCAATTTATCAAAGTCATTATAGATGTTATAATCTATGGATTATAAACAACCTATCTCTGTTGGATTCTACAACAATGTATAACTATTGACTAACTAGTTACTAAAACATTTGTTAATTTTCTTGTAACTACTTATTAACAATTTACATATGGACCTGATGTGTTAATTTTGATGGTATAAATGGGCCCAGAGAGTCAAAGATGTTAACATTACCCTGTCACTGTACAACACTAAACAGTTAAACAAGGTTCAAGATTTTGAGTACATAGACTGCATTCTGCTTAGTCACATGGAAAAAGCCTATTAAAATATTTTAAACCTTATTAAAGATACATGGGGGGGGGAAGGAAAAAAGTTAAAGTATTTGAAATGGGAAGTATTAAGTAAGGCTTATTTTAACAACATCTCTTATTGTCTTTCCCTGTTGCTGAAGAGACTCTTCATAAGGAAAAGCCCAGTCGGACAGTTTTTTTTTTAGATGGTATTAAAGATGACTAACTATCCTTTTTTGCAGAAAAGAGAAAAAGTTAATTGAAATGGTCTAGAGCTGTTGCTCTTGCTGCTGCTGTTAAACTTTGATTCCATTTAATCATAGAATCTTAGGGTTGAAAGGGACCTCAGGAGGTCATCTAGTCCAACCCCCTGCTCAAAGCAGGACCAATCCCCAAATGGCCCCCTCAAGGATTGAACTCACAACCCTGGGTTTAGCAGGCCAATGCTCAAACCACTGAGCTATCCCTCCCCCATTTCCTAGAAGGAACAAGACAAACACACCAAAAAAGGAAGTGAAAAGAACAAAGATAGAAAATGTAGCTTCTGTCTTGGGTTCTGACTATTATTTGCAAACTCACTGCTGGACAAACACATGCATGGCACATGTTCTTATTAGCCCCTCCAAGACCTGGCAAACTTGTACCAGCATTGGGCTGTTTAGGGCATTGCTTTTAGCTGTCTCTCTGGTCATGTGCTCACAGCAGTGTAACAAAAGAGACAGTGTTGGCTGGCTAACACTGACTAAACAGAAAGCAAAAAGAGAGAGAGGAAAGAGAAGAGATCAGGTGGTGAAGAAAAGTGGCACATGAGGGAAAGTGTCAGAGAAGGATGCAAGTCTTACATTCCAGGTGGTGTTAAGGATTTAGCCGGAGCCAGTGGAGGTCACAATGTCATCTGAGTCCTTCTCTCTGGCCCTGTAATGTCAGGACATCTTTCAGGATCAGGACAGAGGAGGTCCAATGGTGTCCTCATGGACCCTAGGGTCCTAGCAGACCATGAGATTGTGAGTCATAATTGGTAAAGCTTGCTCCTTTCAGTTCACCCATCCTCCAGGCCATTTTGATCCTCCCTCCTTAAAATCTTTAAGGACTCCAAAAGGGAGCAATCAGAGGAATAGTCCATCCCCTCATAATGGTGGCCAAAATAAAGGCCTAATTTCTCCCACACCAATTTTAGTCCATTAATTTCTGAATCCATTCTCCTCTTGTTTACCAAAGAGAGCTCAATACATTCTTTGGCTATTTTCAGTAGACCTTTTTTTCAGATGAATTCAGTCTGTCTCCTTTTCACACCCTTTCTATCAACATTCTTTGTACTGTAACATTTTATTAACTTTCACCCACTTTCCCACTCAGAATTCAGCTCAAAATTGGGGTAGAACTGCTAGACTCCAATTATTACAATAGACCATTCATATATAATGAGACCAAGTAAGGTGTTAAATTAGTAGTACTTGTTTTTCCTCTCCTACTGAGATTGTATTACCTATATTACTGTGGCTTTAGGTGAACAAAGGATACCTGAGTGGAAGGAACCAAAAGATACAGTGCTAATAAAAATATTCAAAGTAATTTTTTCAAGTATAAAATAGCTGCTCTAAAATGTGTGAAATAGACAAAATCCATGATTTAGTGCTACAGTATATGGTTTTTATTGTATGTGTTTGGCATAACCAGTATAATTCATTACTGGATTTACTTGTGAATAAGTCAGCTATCCTGTACTCATGGCAGTAAAAAGTTTCCTCATATGCACAAAAAAGCAGCAGCAGCTATATGAAGAACCTCCAACACAAATACCTAATCAAAGTGTGTTGGTTATTATTTTGAAAAGCATTTTCAATAGTGGTCTGTATATCAAGTTCAGAGATACACACCTGTACTTTAACTGGCATGAGTTACAGTTGGGCTTCTAGGCTGTGATGCAGATGTAACCATGAGGAAAATTACTGGAATAGAGATTACAAAAAAACCCCACTGATTAGTTTATTAATCATGGATATCCATTATACAGTCAAAAAGGCTACTATGGCATCCGGAAATAATCTGTCAATGTCAGATCTAATGACAAACTGAATTGAGTTACCTTTGTTGTTGGTTTTTCTTCCAGCTGCACCCGCTCCAAAGAAAAATCCCCATTAACTGCTAATTCAGAATGACTCTAGAAAGCAATTCCTTAAGCCTCCTATGGTATCTTTCCAGCAACCTCATTTCTACAAGAGGTTGGGGGGAAATGTATTAAACTAGCTCATCAATTCTGGTTCCAACCACTGTAGTTCACTTAAGAGACTACCATATCGAGAGGCTTTTCTGGGCAGTTCTATAGAGAGAAAACCTTGGAATGATTAACTATTAGAGGAACAAATTAGTATGCTATGACCATATATGTGAGGTCTCCCTTTCTGCTTATCAACACCAACATGCAAAGCCATATTTGAACAACTTGCAGCTTGACATTCAGATTCAAATTATGACACATTCATTTATTTACAGGGAAGTTAAAATAATTAGGGACCCATAAGAAGAGCCACACCATTTGTTAAAATAACAGAAACAGACATTATAAAAATCAAGATATAATTGAAATATCAGGAATCGAGTCGGGGATCTTCAAAGGGCCCTAAGGATGTTAGGCACCCAAAGCCCACTGAACGCTTATATTTTTCCAACCTACATGTTAATCAGCTTCCAGACACTACTTCAACTGTTGTATAGAGCATCATTTGCCTCCTGTTTTCTTTACCAAGTGGTTAAAGCTGTAACTTTCCCCTCTATTCAGCACTGGTGAGGCCACATCTGGAGTATTGCATCTAGTTTTTGGGCCCCCCACTACAGAAAGGATGTGGACAAATTGGAGAGAGTCCAGCAGAGGGCAACAAAATAATCAGGTGCCTGGGGCACATGGACTTACGAGGAGAGGCTGATGGAACCTGGCTTGTTTAGTCTGCAGAAGAATCAGGGGGGATTTGATAGCAGCCTTCAACTACCTGAAGGGGGGGTTCCAAAGAGGATGGAGCTCAGCTGTTCTCCGTGGTGGCAGATGACAGAACAAGGAGAAATGGTCTCAAGTTGCAGTGGGGGAGGTCTAGGTTGGATATTAGGAAACACTATTTCACTAGGGAGCACTGGAATGGGTTACCAAGGGAGGTGGTGGGATCTCCATCCTTAGAGGTTTTTAAGGCCCAGCTTGACAAAGCCCTGGCTGGGATGATTTAGTTGGTGTTGGCCCTGATTTGAGCAGGGGGCTGGACTAAATGACCTCCTGAGGTCTCTTCAACCCTAATCTTCTATGAAAACATTCTAGTCATTTGGTATGAGACAGTGCATCTTTTTCCTGTGTAACTATGTGCTCTAGGCCAGAAATGATCATATTGTCTGTTATGCCTTATTAGTAAAACTGGCCAAAAATGGAATTTCTGTGCCACAGGAAATTCCAAGATTTTGACATCTGGTTTTGTCCCAAATCTGGAATAAGAGTTAAAATGTTGGAATTTTTTGGAAAACAATAGTCCAAAATATTTGGCTTTGACTTTATCGAAACAGTTCATTTCAAGTTTGTTATATATTATATATAAAAGTAACAAAAAGCAAAAATGTTTTGACCTTATCAAAATGAGAATTCAACCTTCTGAAAATGAAATGTTTTGATAATTTCCCATTGAAAAATTAAACAAAATCAATATGTTCCCGAGGAAAGTTTGGATTTAATCAAATCAGCACTCTGATGGAAAACTGTTCCAACAAGAAAATTTTGAACCATCTCTACTTATTAATTATTTTGACATCTTACTGAATGTACTGTATACTTCCAGAAGGAATTGCATGACTACTTTCCTATGTGTAGACCTCAGTATATTGAATCTGACTTTTAATACCATTATAGTGGTGATAATACTTAAGCTTCACGTATTCCAAACTGATATATCAAAAATACCACAGACCTTCTAACACATCATACTATAATGTCATTCACAGAAATGTGGCTTCCAAATGATTTTTTTTTTTTAAACAATGATGAACAACTTTACGTTGGCCCAGTTGGTACAGTAGTAGTGCCCTGTTGTCACAATACATTACCTAGTAGATATTAAGTAAAATGGAATAAATGTGTAACAGGTCACCTTATGATGAGTGAGACGGATGTGGAGCTGCTATGTAGTAATAAATGAATACTATATGGTGGCCTGATTATTGGAATGTTTACTGTCTGACTTTACTAGGTTAAATCCACAGGGTTGTTGGATAAACAAGGGGGAAGCAAGACAATGGCTCAAGATAAGCCACATACAGTAAAGACTTCAGGTCTGTTAAGAGACAATGTCCAACCAACTAGCTGTGAAGATTCTACTTTTCAGCTCCAGGCATGCCATAAAACTTGTTTTGCATTGCAGGGCCCAAAAGATCAAAAGGATATCTGGCTGGGTAAAAAGTAACTCCCTCCTTAAAGGTGTAGCTGTTGGGATTGTTATGAGGCAGCTATTCAGACTGACACAAGCACCTGCTGCATGTCTGAGGAAGTTAGACCTTCCTGGGCTATCATTAGGGGATGGGAACCCCATAGGTAAGTTAGATGTATGTAAACTGTTTGTTGTTTTAAAATCCTTTTCTCTGAATACTTTATTCCTACTGTTAACATTAAATGGCACATTGGTTTTAAGAAGGCTTTCTGGTCACTATATTCCTTACTGGTCACAGTGGGGAAGAAGGAAAAAACTGCAAGATGCTGAACCCCAGTTGGACCTGCTGATAAGTATGGTTGATACACAAGGTACTGTAGCCTATGGCCCAGCCTAAGAGTGGGACAATTGTGGAATTCCATCTAGGGATAGGTAAAGACACAAGGTCTGACACCTGAGGGGGTATACTCAGAGACAAAGCTAGCCCTGCAACTATGACAATGGGGTACAAACATTTCAGAGTAACTGATAAATTATCTCCTATAATCAGTGTGTGTGTGTGTGTGTGTGTGTGTGTGTGCGCGCTACCTACATCTCACTTCGACTAACAAAGAAATACTCTGAATATTTTTCTACTGAAAGCCAATCACTTTTATCATTTCAGAACATTTGCAGAGATATTGTAAAAATGGAACATTCATACCAATGAATCCCCAAAGAAGAGATCGTGCTTCCTGCCACTTATATAAACAAATACAAAGTGGTTAATCTAGCTAGACTACACTCTTCACAAATTCTCGGTATGCTGCCTTTATATTTAAAAGGATTTGATTATATTTTATAAATTGTAGAGCTGATTCTCACTTACATCCATTGTATTCCAATGTAGCTCCATGGAGTTAGTGTAATACATGCTTACAGAAATCAAAGCAAGTAACTCCAGCACACCCAGCCAGGCTAAAATGTCCTACTAATCCCACCAATCAGATTCAACAACATAATATTAAAAAGGTCAATAACTTAGCACCAAAATAAGGACACAAGACCACCTATTGGTGGAAGAGCTGTCTACACTAATCATTACATTACTTCTGATTTACTCTGATGTATGTGAGAGGTGAGTCAGGCCCAGTATGCCTATTGATTATTATAATTTAACACTAAAACTGAAGTAGTGCCCAAAGTCCCATATACTACAACAGTTCAAGGAACACATTTTATGTATAAGGGCAATTTGACCACTCTTGGCTCTGACTGTATTGACACCCCCCCCCCGCCCCGCCCCTGCCTCTGCTTTCTCCACTCTGCTGATGACAGCCTCATGAACCCATTTGTCCCCTTCTCAAACAACTTTCTATGCCTCATTCCACACTACCCCTCAAACATAGAATGTCTTTCCCTTGAACTAATCCACTTCATCCTAGTCTCTTTCAGAATCCTCATCAAGCTTCTATTGGCTGTGACACTTACAGGAAACCATCTAATTAATAATGAATACATTTTAACTGATGGGGGGGAGGTGTCAGATTTTGGTTTGAAGGAAGTGAAGAAGGTTATAGTAATGAAGGTTGGAGATGAAGAGCTGGGTAAGCATTTTGGCTGTATGAACAGAATGAAAAGGACAGAATTTATGAGAAATTATGAAGGAAGAAATAGCAAAAGTTGAATGCATGCTGGATATGCTTGGCAAGCAAGAGAGGGTGGAGTTGAAGAGTTGAAGCCTAGTTTAATGGCTTGGGTGACAGTCAGGAAGTTTAGGGGGTGTCCATTTCAGGTGCCGTGAGCAGTACGCCAGTCAAAGACATTGAGGAGAAGCGCTAAGCCGAAATAATGCATCATAAGGCAAATTAGGGACAAATAAGATCAGTTGTTATGGATGCATCCAAGGCTATGTTTTGGCAGCATGTAGAGTACAGGCACTATGAGTGTAGCTACATGCCACAGTAAAAGGCAGGCTGAGACCACATTTGTCACTGCAGTGCATAGCTACGTGACTCAGGGAAAGGGTCTGACTGCAGGGAAAGGCTCTAGCGGGGGTGTGGGGGAGGAGGAGGAAGCAGAGGGGAAGGGCTCCAGAAGGAGCTGCTGGAATCTTTCCCCACTGTATCTCCCTTCCACTCTGCTATCTTAACTACCATCCTCTTCCAGTTTGATCATCTGTCTACCACACTTTCCACACTCCCACCCTGATCCTGTAAAAGACTGGAACGGTTGCTAAATATAATCTGGAATCTGATATGCATTTCTTTCTCCTTGAACTTCTCTATAACTCTTTTTTGTCCATCTTTGTGACCTTTTTTGAGTTTAAGTTGTAACGTGGCCAATAAAAGATGATCTGAGCCCACATCAGTGCCTCTGTTGACTCTGACATCCCTCAAAGCAGCTATGCACAAATCATCTATCTGGTTGACAGTCGCATTGTCTAGTGATCTCCATGTGACCCTGTGACTTCTCTTGTGCTGGAAAAGACTGCCTCATATCTTTAGGGTGGTTGCACCACAGAGATTGAAGACCTGTTCACCATTATCAGTTTGAATGCTGTTCCCATGACTCCTTCAGTCAGTAGAGTTGTTGCCAATTTGTGCACTGAAGTCACCTATCATTAACTTGATGTCATGGTTAGGTACATCATCCAATATTTGCTGCATCTGCTTATAGAATGTACCCTGCTCACTGTAATCTGCTGCATTTGTTGATGGATATACTTGGATTACTGTACACTTGACATGCCTTGTTTGCATCCTGGCTGATTGTATTCTGTCATTCACTGGCTCCCAAGGTGGCATGGTTTTCGCTAGGATATTATCCAACATAATTCCTACAGCTCTTCTGTATCTTCCTCTCCTGCGTATAAGATTGTAGTACCCTCACACTATCTTGCCGCTTGTCTCACTGACACCAAATATATTCAGATGGTATGTATCCTGTGCCAGCTGCCCGGTACTATATAAAGTAGGTACATTCCACGTGCCTACTTTTGATAGATAGTAGATTGTCAGGATTCAAGGTCTTGAGATTTCAGCTTCCTTTTGGCTTTTGTTGAGATCTGTCATACATGGGTTTTGAGCTCCATCTGCACCTACCATTCCCAAGTTTGGCATTAACTGAACTTTTTCACTTGCAGTAAGGTTTTACCTTAGTGGGTCACAAACACAACTGCAGAACTCTCCTTTTTTATCTGGGCTTGGAACCAGCACTGTTGCTAACCATGGCAGAATTATATTACTGGCCAAGCAAAATACATGAGATAAGCATACTGACCTTCAAAACAATTGGAATCTTAAGATATTTATATTAATCTTATTCCCCCTGACCCCAATTCCCCTTTCTCTGCTGGAGAGGATAAAGACACATGACTTGTATGACTTTTTGAAAAAGTAGGAGTCAGATATATTTTTTTTTTTAAATCTAGATGACCCTTGCTTGCCCAGAAGAACCATTGTGAAAAGTGAAGTACAGTATACTCCCGGTTGTTAGAATAAGGAGGGACACAGATTTAGTTCAGATAACCAGGATTTCAGATAAACAAGTGGGCAGGAGCCATCAAGACATTCAGCAGCAGTGTGACCTCCCCTGCAGCCAGTGGATCACCACCATCCTCCTCCTCGCAGTCCTGGCCAGGGGCCTCTGCTTTATTATCCAAACCTCTGCATTATCCATATCCCTTCCTTGCCCCCAGCATGAGATACACACCCTCAGTGACAAGGAAGGGATTCAGATAATGCAGAGGTTCAAATAATAGTGTTTTGAATAAACAGGAGTATACTGTACTGGGTACTGGTAACTGCCATCATTACAGATTGACCCAGCATGCCCCTTGCAAGCAGGCATGGTATTGCGGGTGAGCACTTACTTGATTTTTCCCTCACCCAGGATATCAACCAGCCCAGACAAACCACTAAATGCTAAAGAGCCCCGCTTTTGGAAGGCCTCATTTATTAACAGAAAAGCCAACACCGAACATCAGTAAGATTTTCACCCCAACATCTCAAATGTCTGACCAGGTCATTCTTAGTCCATCTGTCCCCCACTTGAGTCCAGTGCTCACCTCTACCCAGACTGTACCTCAGGGGTTGTCTTGGCTCCAGGCGCTGCCCCCTGTATAAGGCCTCTTGCCCCTACCAGAGTAAAATCCTTCTATAGAGTCAGGGGACCAGGAAGGTCAGTCCACTGCAAATCTTCTTCAGGGACAGTAGATGATCCTTGCCAGGAAAGGCTTCCAGACAGTGTCTGGAAGACCCCTGCCTGAGACCAGGACCCCTTGTATTCCTGCTGACTGTAGTCCTCCCTATTGGAGCCTCCCCCTCTCTAGGAGCACCCCTGGAGAGCTCACCTTCTAGGCTACCTGCTCAGGCCTCTCCTAGGAGCTCCTCACTACAGAAGCATCCTCTCTCCCTTTGGACTTCCCCTCTAACTGAGCTAGGGTAACCTTTATTAGGTCCAGGTGCTCATTTACTAATCAGACACCTGGTGCCCAATCACCTGCAGTGCAAGGGAAAGAACCCCGGTTAGTCATGCTCAGCGCCTGGGGGGTGATTAACTAATTGCTTCCTGGCAGGAGGAGATGGAGCTAGGCCTTATGAGTAGACAGAGGGAACACAGTTGGTGGGAAATTGCAGAGGAGATGCGTATCTCTGGTGGACAGGAGCCCTGGGATAGGATTTAACTGATAGGAAATGTAACTTTAGCACCCTCATGGTCAAGATGGAGTCTGCTCTGCAGACAACTCTCGCCAAGAGAAAGCGTGCGCAGGAACGCAGCAGGGAAAGTCCCTTCCACCCGAGGGGCACCTGTTCCAAACCCCCCAGAGTGAACACACACACACACACACACACACACACACACTGGAAATGTACAATGAATATAGGAAAGGGAAATATTTATTTACAGAGGGATGAAAGGAGAAAAACAACAGGGGGAATTATAGAGGTAGCTGTAAAACAGGGTTGCATTCAACACAAGGCCCAACAGGCCCAGTGGTATCACAGTCTGAAAGGGCAGACACTGAGCATAGGGTTGTCATGTGTCTGGTTTTCGACCAGAATGCCTGGTCGAAAAGGGACCCTGGTGGCTCTGGTCAGCACCGCCGACCGAGCTCTTAAAAGTCCAGTCAGCAGTGCTGCGGGTCTAAGGCAGGCTAATCCTTACCTGTCCTGGCACTGTGCTGCACCCTGGAAGCGGCCAGCAGGTCCAGCTCCTAGGCAGGGGGGCCACAGGGCTCCACGCACTGCCCCCGCCCCAACCACTGGCTCCGCACCCTCATTGGCTGGGAACCGCGGCCAATGGGAGCTGGGGTGGTGGTGCCTGTGGGCGAGAGCAGCGTGCGGAGCCTCCTAGCCCCCTTGCTTAGAAGCCAGACCTGCTGCTGGCTGCTTCCGGGGCATAGCGCGGAGCCGGGACAGGAAGGGAGCCTGCCTTAGCCTTGTTGCACCACTGAGTGGGAGCTGCCCAAGGTAAGCCCGCACCCCAACCTCTAGCTCCAAACCCCGTCCCAGCCCTGAGTCCCCCCCAACCCGGAGCCCCCTCCTGCACCCCAAACCCAATTCCCGGCCCCACCCCAGAGTGCACACCTCCAGCCCAGAGCCTGTACTCCCTCCTGCACCCCATCCCCTGCCTCAACCCACAGCCCCCTCCCACATTAAGAACCCCTCAGCCCCATCCCCCAGCTTGGAGCCCCCTCCTGCACCCGAAACCCCTCATCCCCAGCCCCACCCCAGATGCTCACACCCCCAGAAAGAGCCCTCACTCCCTCCCACACCCCACCTCCCTTCCCCATCCTGGAGCCCCCTCCCGTACCCTGACCTCTCATTTCTGGCTCCACCCCGGATCCTGCAGCCCCAGTTAGAGCCCACACCCTATACCGCACCCCAACCCCCTGCCCAGTGAAAGTGAGTGAGGGTGGGGGAGAGCAAGCCACTGAGGGAGGGAGAATGTAGTGAGTGGGGCCTTGGGGAAGGAGTGGGGCTAGGATGTTGGATTTGGTGCGATTAGAAAGTTGGCAACCCAAACCGAGTAATGTGTCTTCACACAGAGTTCAGGAGTCCTGGGCAAAGTTCCAGTCCAGTGGTGAGTCTTGGGTGCCCCTCGTCATTGTTGGCACTAGTAAACTTTCCCCAACAAACCCCTCCCATGCCCTCTTCTGCCGCGCTCTGCTAAGCCACACAGTGCAACAACCTCCCTACTTAACTAGCTAACAGCTTCCTTCCTTATTCCTAATGCAATGTCACAAGCCCCAGTACTCATGCCCCATACAGCTCTGGGCAGCAGATATACTGCGTCCAGCTCCAGTCAGGGCCGGCTCCAGGCACCAGTGCAGCAAGCACGTGCTTGGGGCGGCCAAGGGGAAGGGGTGGCATGTCCGGCTCTTCGGCGGCAATTCGGCAGTGGGTCCCTCGCTCCCTCTCGGAGGGAAGGACCTGCCGCTGAAGTGCCGCTGAAGAAGAAAGCGGCACGGTGGCGCTGCCACCGAAGGGCCGCCGATCACGATCGAGGCTTTTCCCCCCCCCCCCCCCGCCGCTTGGGGCGGCAAAAACCCTGGAGCCGGCCCTGGCTCCAGTTTGTCCTTCTTGGGAAATTCCTCCCTGGCACAGTGCTCCCCTTGGCTCCTGCCCTGGGGTGTCCCCGATCGGCCACTCTGTTCCTCCCAGGCTTCAGGCAGGTTCTCGTCTCCTTCAGTCCGGAGCTCCAGACACACACTCCTGTCACTCTCCCCTCTTTCTCTGCTTCCCCCTGTCTCCCCAACCGCACTGCCTTCTTCTGGAACAATCAGCATTCCCCCCCCCCCCCCCCGCAGAAAAAAGATTTAAAGAGACCGTGCTCGCTAAACCCCAAAAGGGTTACAGAAACAATGAAGAAAGAACTCTACAGGAGCAGGTTAGGCTCTGCAGGGAAAGCCCTGAGGTAGAGCCAACAACGGAACTACAGTGAAGCCTGAGAGGGGAAGAAGAGCTGTTAATTTGAAGATTTGTTTGGACTTTTATTTGGACTTGTTCATCTTACCCCAGAAGGGGTTTAAACTTGTATAGGACTTGGCCAGAGGGCTAAGCCACAGAAAACCTGGAAGGAGAGTCAGGAGAAAATGCAGGCTGAGAATAGCCATTGCAGGTCCAAAGGAGAGACCAGTGAAGGCCTCCAGAGACAAGGGCCCTGTGGAAAGCCTCATGGACATCCTACAATGGGCAGTTAATTACCCGCAAATTTGGCCCTTATAAGTCAGACACGGGCAGATTGAACCCTAACTCCCCAGACAGGACAGCTTCACCGTGACAGGAACACAGTAATTTTTTATAAAAAAAAAAATATTGATATACCACATGCAACATAGGATCCTGCCAGGAAGATGAAAGACATCTATTATAAAATACCCCATACTTTTAGCAACCAAACAAATTCTAGGTAGCACACCTCAGGCCTGGTATCCAGATCAAATGTCACTCAATTAAAAATAAAATTGTACACTGACCAAGGAAGAGAAATAGTGATTGTCTTCCTAGTCATACTCTATAAAACATGCCAGCAAGAAAGATTCAGCTACAAAAATAAAGAGAGAAAGGGTTGAAGAACAAAAAAGTCTTAAAATCAGATTCCAAACCAAGGCGCTATGTATGAATGCATCCTTCAGAGACAAAACCAAGAGGCTTTAATTTTACCTTCACTGCTTTTCTGTTTGTAAATGTGTATTTCAATAATAGTGATCAAAGCTATTAATGCAGAGGCTTTAGAACAGGGGTCAGCAACCTTCGGCACATGGCCCATCAGGGTAATCCACTGGCGGGCCGTGATACATTTTGTTTACGTTGACTGTCTGCAGGCATGGCACCCCCAGCTCCCAGTAGCTGCAGTTTGCCGTTGCCAGCCAGTGGGAGCTGCAGGAAGTGGCATGGGCCACAGGGACGTGTTGGCCGCCGCTTCCCGCAGCTCCCATTGGCTGGGAACAGCGAACTGTGGCCACTGGGAGCTGCAGGGGGCCGTGCCTGCAGATGATCAACATAAACAAAAATGTCTCGCCGCCCACCAGTGGATTACCCTGATAGGCCGTGTGCTGAAGGTTGCCAACCCCTGCTTTAGAATTATATTCTAATCACAACTTTTTGAATTATTATTAAATATTTATATAGTGGTAGCACCCAAAAGCCTCAATCAGGATTGGTGCCCCCTCTATGCTGGGTTCAAATGTAGAAAAGAGACAGTCCCCCTGCCACAAGGGACTGATAGCCTAAATGCAGAACAGCCTAGATGTTTTCTTAACTCATCCAGCTTGGTGCAAACTGGGGAAACTCTGGATATGGAAACTGAAATGAAGACTATTGCCTATGGACTTCCGTGGGGTTATTTTCATTGAATAAATAGACTTCTGAATGCTGTTAATTTTGCATTGGAGAATTACTCTGTGCTGTTTAAAAATATGTAACAGTAATATACAATATAAGTTAAAATATCAGAAATAGAAATATAATGCATAGAAGTTAGAGAAAAAAGATGTATACATTGTCTCCCTGTAGTTTAATCTCCTGCCTATCTAGGCTTGTACAGTGTACTTCTAGGTAGTGCCTACTTCAGGCACACAGGACTTGATCCAAAGCCCATTGCAGTCAATTGGATGACTCTCATTGACTTCAGTGATCTTTAGATCTGGCCCTCAATATACTAGAAAGCAAATTAGAATGCCCATCATTCTCACAAATGTCTTAAGTCATCATGCCCCAACTCATTTTGATTTTTTTCTTTTAAACTTTTTCAATATCTTTTCTTATAACAAACCAAACAAATTCTGGGTGTTGACATGTAAAACAAGTACAAAAGTACTATACATTCCCAGTGTAGCAAAATTTTGCAAAAAATGAAGTTCTATGTAGCCATTCCTGTTGGTATGGTGATAGCGTTCATTTGCTGGGTGTATTGTGCAATATGTAAGCATATGCCTTAAGATCAAGTGAAATCTCCAGGATCATGTTAATTCCAGTTTTAGTACCATGCCAAAGTTTGAAACAATAGGGAATGACTAAAACATACGCACAAGTGTGGCTTCTTTGCCCTCACACCTCTGACATCGATCATTGGGGGGTAGCTTTAATTTGGTAAAGTCTTTGGGGTGACCAGTACATCCTAACAATTGTGGTTTTTTTTATTGAATGAGATATAATTGGATGTCTGAGGTCACTTCCTTAATCTCTCGTATTGCTCTGTTCCTCTGTGGGGATGAGAAATTTATTGCCAATCCATCGTTCCATTTTTACGCATTATATCTATATTAACTCTTTCCTGAGCCATCAGGCACTTAAAAGGTGCAGCTTCCACTCTGAGAAAATATGTTCTCAATGTCCTTTGGATGTGCATTCTTTAGCTAATATACAGACTGAAGAATTATTGTAGATTAATGAGTATTATTAGCCAAAATTGAATTTATAAAGCAAATGAGAAATTACTCAGAGCAAAATAAGGATGGTTAGATGGTAGTGTTCACCAAATTAAAAAAAAATCAACATGGGATGTTACAATTTATCAAGAGATAATAATTCAAATCAATTAACTCAAGATCTTACTACGTCTTACTGGAAAGACTAGTTTTATCTTACTTCTATATTCATATGGTGGTGATTTTAGTGCCAACATGAAATGATAGATTCCTTAAATATAGGTTATTAATTTTGAATCAGGCTTATAAGCCAATGGCAGTTCAACCAAACAATTCTAAAAGTTAGAACTTAGATATTTAGACAAGTTACTTAATACCTAATAACATAATTTCAGCTCAAAATTACCTTGACCACGTTGTCTCTTCTCAACATCCAGCCAGAAAATAAGATATCTCCTTTATGAATTCTTCAGACTTTGCCCCTGGAATACGTGGATATCTTTGTGCAAAACATCTTGTGCCATATACAGCTAGTTGGAAATTTTTCATCAAGTTTTTCCATCAGAAAATGTTAAGTTATCAAAATCTAAACCTTCCGTGGTACATATCAATTATGACTACATTTCAGCGGAAACCTGCCTGGTTTCCTGCCAGCTCACCTGCCTGTCTGGCACATCATCAGCCCACCTGGGGAGAATCTTGGGAGCTAGGGCTCCCCAGCCGCTTGGTAGCCTGATGAGTAGGGAACTTGTACCTCCTTGACAGCCTCCCAGCTAAGACTGGAGGAGGCTGGTGAGACTGGTGAGATGCCAAGGAGCTGTGGCTCTGAGGGCTCCTGGCTCCCCAACAGTCATAAGAACATAAGAATGGCCATACTGGGTCAGACCAAAGGTCCATCCAGCCCAGTATCCTGTCTTCCGACAATGGCGAGTGCCAGGTGCCCCAGAGGGAGCGAACCTAACAGGTAATGATCAAATGATCTCCCTCCTGCCATCCATCTCCACCCTCTGACAAACAGAGGCTAGGGACACCATTCCTTACCCATCCTGGCTAATAGTCATTAATGGACTTAACCTCCATGAATTTATCTAGTTCTCTTTTAAACCCTGTTATAGTCCTAGCCTTCACAACCTCCTCAGGCAAGGAGTTCCACAGGTTGACTGTGTACTGTGTGAAGAAGAACTTCCTTTTATTTGTTTTAAACCTGATGCCCATTAATTTCATTTGGTGGCCCCAAGTTCTTATATTATGGGAAAAAGTAAATAACTTTTCCTTATTCACTTTCTCCACACCACTCATGATTTTATATATCTCTATCATATCCCCCCTTAGTCTCCTCTTTTCCAAGCTGGAAAGTCCTAGCCTCTTTAATCTCTCCTCATATGGGACCCGTTCCTGGGAACACTGGTTTCCAAGGCCCCAGGCTTCTCAAGTTAGTAGTTCACTATAGTGCAAAATTAAGAAATTTGACTCATTTGTTCAGTCCATCACCAGTGTGATGTAATAGATAATGAAATAATACAAAACAGCTGTAGACACCTCTGAACCAGTACTTGGTTCTCCCTTACACTTCAGATGTAGTTTAGCAGGATCACTTTGTAAGTTAAGTTGTCTCTGGTTAATTGTCAGCTTTTAAATTTAAATCAGCTTCTGTACATTTAAATCAGCTTCTGTACCAGATGACTGGAGGATAGCTAATGTGACACCAATTTTTTAAAAGGGCTCCAGAGGTGATCCCGGCAATTACAGGCCTGTAAGCCTGACTTCAGTACTGGGCAAACTGGTTGAAACTATAATAAAGAACAATATTGTCAGACATATAGATGAACATAATTTGTCGAGGAAGAGTCAACATGGTTTTTATAAAGGGAAATCATGCCTCACCAATCTCCTAGAATTCTTTGAGGGGGTCAAAAAGCATGTGGACCATGCCAGTGGATATAGTGTACTTAGCTTTTCAGAAAGCCTTTGACAAGGTCCCTCGCCAAAGGCTCTTACGCAAAGTAAGCTGCCACGGGATAAGAGTCCTATTCAACATATTCATAAATGATCTGGAAAAAGGGGTAAACAGTGAGGTGGCAAAATTTGCAGATGATACAAAATTACTAAAGATAGTTAAGACCCAGCCAGACTGCGAAGAGCTACAAAAGGATCTCTCAAAACTGGGTGTCTGGGCAACAAAACGGCAGATGAAGTTTAATGTTGATAAATGCAAAGTAATGCACATTGGAAAGCATGATCCCAACTATACATATAAAATGATGGGGTCTAAATTAGCTGTTACCACTCAAGAAAGAGATCTTGGAGTCATTGTGGATAGTTCTCTGAAATCATCCACTCAATGTGCAGCGGCAGTCAAAAAAGCAAACAGAATGCTGGGAATAATTAAGAAAGGGATAGATAACAGGACAGAAAATATCATGTTGCCTCTATATAAATCCATGGTACGCCCACATCTTGAATACTGTGTGCAGATGTGGTTGCCCCATCTTAAAAAAGATAGTTTGGAATTGGAAAAGGTTCAGAAAAAGGCAACAAAAATTATGGGGTATGGAACGGCTTCTGTATGAGGAGAGATTAATAAGACTGGGACTTTTCATCTTGGAAAAGCAACGGCTAAGGGGAGATATGACTGAGGTCTATAAAATCATGACTGGTATAGAGAAAGCAGATAAGGAAGTGTTGTTTACTACTTCTCATAACACAAGACCTAGGGGTCACCAAATGAAATTAATAGGCAGCAGGTTTAAAACAAATAAAAGGAAGTATTTCTTCACGCAACGCACAGTCAACTCCTTCCAACACAGTGGAACTCCTTGCCAGAGGATGTTGTGAAGACCAAGACCATAATAGGGTTCAAAAAAAGAACTGGATCAATTCATGGAGGATAGGTCCATCAATGGCTATTAGCCAGGATGGGCAGGAATGGTGTCCCTAGCCTTTATTTGCCAGAAGCTGGGAATGAGCAACTGGGGATGGATCACTTGATGATTACCAGCTCTTTTCTTTCCCTCTGGGGCACCTGGCACTGGCCACTGTCGGCAGACAGGATAGTGGGCTAGAGGGACCTTTGGTCTGACCCAGTAGAGCCATTCTTATGTTTTTATTGTCTGATTTGCAGTTGCACAGTGATATCTTAATTTATGAATTAATCCTACTTAAAAAAAAAAAAAAAGGGCAGTGGGAATATCTTGTTGTTTCTGAAATGAAATATGCTCCTTAAGCTTCCAGGAAGCCCGGAAGCCCTGAGAACTGCTTTACGTTGGCTTCTTAAAATAATTGAAGGTAGCTTTTTCTTCAATATAAAACAAATACCTTTTTGAATCCTTGTTAATGACTAGTTAGACACATATTTCTTATTAATCACACTTCTTTTCTTTTTAAAATACAGGGCATCGTTGGAACTATTTTCAATACTCAGTGGTGAGTTTGACTTGGAAATGAATCTTCCTCAAGCTAAAGGGGTCTAATTACATAAGCTATTTATTAATTATTTAGATACATTGATAATTAAAAGCTGTTTCTTAAATGTTAATTTACACCCTTGTATCCTTTTGTTTCCTCACTAATTCAATTATTCCTTCTCAGTAAGATCTTGATCTACTGTATTTCCATTGTGAATGTATAGCCCTAAGGCATATAATGTAAACAAAAAGGATGAGAATTTCACAACTTAGCAAGTGACCCATCAATGTGGAGGCAGGAGCAAGATGCCTCGTGTCACAGTGAAAGACATTAAGCAACAGGAGTTCATCGGGGCCCTGTCTGCCTTCCTCAGGAAGTCAGGTAAACTGAAGGTACACAAGTGGGTGGATGTGGTCAAACTAACCAAACACAAAGAGCTGGCCTCTTATGATGAGAACAGGTTCTATACCAGAGTAGCTTACACAGCCCGCCACCTGTACCTCCGCAGTGGTGCCAGCGCAGAGTACGTGACCAAGATCTACAGAGGCTGCCATCGCAATAGTGTGATGCCTAGCCACTTCAGCCGGGGCTCTGAGGGGCTCAAAATGGTGGAGGAGGATCAGGATGGCAGTCACACACTAACCCCTCAGGGACAGAATTGCTGGCCAGTTGGCAGCTGCAAAGAAGAAACATTAAAATTAATGTCAGATAATAAAAAATAACAGTTTAAAAAAGGGTTAGTGGTTAAGCCTATCATAGAATCATAGAATAGCAGGGTTGGAAGGGACCTCAGGAGGTCATCTAGTCCAACTCCCTGCTCAAAGCAGGACCAATCCCCAGACCAATCCCCAGCCTAGTTAGTAACATGTTCTAGTTACTCAACCTACAGCTCCTTTGTGTGAAATACTGAAACAGCATCTACTGTTTTTCAATTTTGAAAAGTTTAGTCCTTAATTACGCCAAAGATTCTGGGCTATGTGTGGCTGTATATAAGATTATTACTGTAATTTCCATGTCCTCCGTGTTGTGGACAGAATTGCCTTTAGCAGTATCACAGTGAATACTGCTTGCTTATTACTCGGCACTGTGTTCCCCTGAGTTCAACGTCCAGGCGGGAGAGGGCTCTATAATCTCCAGTGTACAAGAGGGAAGTACTCCAAGAGGTCAGGGGAGACTAGGCTGTGTGTGGGAAAAAGTAGCAGGCTAGAAATACTGTTACCGGAAGATTTGAACCCACCTCATTTTAAATTTAAAACCCTTTATTTTCAATTTACCTGTTCCGGTATTAAAGGTTGTGGCCCACCCCATGGATTTTCCAGAGAAGGAAACTAAGGCCAGCTAACTTTCCCCCTGAAGGACATGGATACAGCCCTCCGATCAAGAATAGGCAGCAAGCAGTAAACTCTTCAAAAACAAAATAACATTTATTTAGACATGAAAAATTACAATAAAGGAGGAGAGATAGAGGTAAAAATAAAAATAATAAAATAAAACAGTAAAGGTTACAGATACAATGTAAAGGAAATGGCACAATAAATAAAAACACAATACTATAATTACAATGTAAGTAACTATCACATATAACAATATGATTATTCACTTAACACTCTTTGCTTTATAAAAATGTATCAATTAAATACATATAACAGTATATCAATTAACATTTAATACTAAATACTCAACACTAAGCATCTAACAAGAGCTGATCAGGCAATTATCAGATGGGTAGGGGAGGATTTCACACTGAACTCAGGCATCCAGCTTTATTTACACTTGAAACCCAAACACTCTAGGATGTTAAATAGAAAAAAGATTTTGACTTACAGAGGCTTCTTAGGGCATGGCTACACTTGCAGGTGTAGAGCGCTGTGAGTTAAACCCGCCTTTGTACAGCGCAGTAGGGAAAGCGCTGCAGTCTGTCCACACTGACAGCTTCAATCGCACTGGCGTGGCCACATTTGCGGCACTTGCAGCGGCATTGGGAGCAGTGCATTATCGGCAGCTATTCCAGCATGCAAGTAACTGCAACGTGCTTTTCAAATGGGGTGGGGTGGGGTGGAGTGTGTTGTGTGTATGTGGGGGGAGTGTGTTGTGTGTATGTGGGGGGAGAGAGAGTGGGTTTTTGAGGTGCTGAGAGTGTGTCAGCATGCTGTCTTGTAAATTCAGACCCCCCTCTCCCTCCTGCCTCTCTCTCTCACTCACTCAAAGCAAACAGTAAATGTTTGCTTTTCTTGGAGCTGATAAGCAGCCGGCTTCTCCGAAACAGAGCTTTGAAAGGGCATTTCCGCATTCCTGCAGCCGATTTCACAACAATTACAAGAGTGGCCACTTGACTTAAGGGGATTATGGGACATTTCCAGAGGCTGATCACAGCGCAGTAATGCAATACCTCGTTCACACTGGCGCCGCAGCGCTCCAGCGGGGGTGCAGCAAACGTTATTCCACTTGCCAAGGTGGAGTATCAGCAGCGCTGTAGCTGTGGAGTCAAAGCGCTCTACGTGCCTTGCCAGTGTGGACGGGAAGTGAGCTAGGGCGCCTGGGGCTGCTTTATTGCGCTGTAACTCGCAAGTGTAGCCAAGGCCTTAGTAATCCCTCTGAATTGTCTAAACCGGTCCTTCTGGTCTGTCAGAAGCTCAGGTGTGGAACTTGAGGAGCATGGGTTTGAAAGCGGTGATGATTGCTGGCCTCTGAGGTAAAAGCTGCTGAATGTTGCCCTCCTCAGGTGGCGGATATGGACGCCCGCTGGTTGCTGGTACTGGGCTGCTGCGTAGGCCTCCTGCTGGCCGGGTGCCAGAAACGGCTGTTGCCAAGGGACCCTGGGTGGGCTGTCACTGCTATAACAGCTACCTTCTGGGCAGCCTCTCATTTGCTACGTTCCTTTTGATGCTGCTGCTGTTCCACAAGTGCCTTCTTTCTTCCAAATGTCTTTCAGCATTCTGTTCTCTTGCTGGTCCCTGTCCACTACAAGGTTTTAGCCTGTTGGCTGCTGCCTTTATATATGATTCAGCTCATTACATAATTTATAATCGTAATTCAACCAATCAGCTTGTAGCTGAGCTCATTAAATAATTTGACAGCCAATCAACTTGCAGCTGAGCTATGACATCATCACCAGTCACGTGTACCTACATTTTTACAGAAGCCCCATTCACTTCTATGGGCTACAGTGTATCCCTATAGCATTTTGCTGAGTCATTCTGACGTAGCATTTCCGTCCATAGTATCCTATAGGTACCAATGTATTCCTATGGGGTTTTCTTGGCTGACCTTTGGATGAACCCTAGCTAAAGTCTCATTGGTTTCTATAGCCACCATGTATCTCTATGGGATTTTCCACTACATTAGATAAACCTATAGCCACATTTACTGTATTTTCTAATTTTAAACTATTATTGATTTTTATTTAATTAAAGCTTTATTCTTAAAACTAATTACTGTTCTGAGCATGTCAAAGGGTCCTGATACTATCACCACGTATATTATGCTCAATTAAGCAATTTTATAATTTTGGCGAATTTAAACCACTTCCGAGGTTTTTTCTGCAGATTTTCCCATTCAGAGTTTGATAAGGCATTCCAGGCAACTGAGGCAAAATTCTCTCATCACAGCACCAGCCTGAGAACTGGTTGTTAAGGGAAGGCTGGGCAGCAAGCAGCCTGTGAGCCAGGACAAGAAGATAGAGCTGGCAAGATACAGTAACTCCTCACTTAAAGTCATCCCAGTTAACGCTGTTATGTTGCTGATCAATTAGGGAACATGCTCATTTGAAGTTGTGCAATGCTCCCTTCTAATGTTGTTTGGCAGCTGCCTGCTTTGTCCACTGCTTGCAGGAAGAGCAGCCCGTTGCAGCTACTTGGTGGGGGCTTGTAACCAGGGTGAACCGTCAGCCAGCAGGCTAGTAATTGCAGGCTATCAATTGCTGGCAGTTCAGCTGTCCCTCTCCCCACTGCCATGTGCTGCTCCTGCCCTCTGCCTTGGAGCTACTCCCAGAGACTCCTGCTTGCTGTGCAGGGGAGGAACGGGGGAGGCTAATGTCAGGGTGTCCCCCTCCCCCCTACTCCTGCACCCCACTTACCCCTTCTCCATATAGAGCAGGGAGGGTTCACGGACAGAGAGAGACAGAGAGCTTGGGGCAGCAGCTGCTATCTCAACTTCCTGATCCACTTAAAAAGGCAAAAATAACAGGAGTACTTGTGGCACCTTAGAGACTAACAAATTTATTAGAGCATAAGCTTTCGTGGGCTACAACCCACTTCTTCGGATGCATATGAAGTGGGTTGTAGCCCACGAAAGCTTATGCTCTAATAAATTTGTTAGTCTCTAAGGTGCCACAAGTACTCCTGTTATTTTTGCGGATACAGACTAACACGGCTGCTACTCTGAAACCTGTCATTAAAAAGGCAATTCACTTAAGAGTGCGTCAGTTTACTTAAAGAGGCAGTGTGCATCTCTCTCCCTCTCCCATACACAAGGTGTGTGTCTGTCTCTGTCTGCTCTGCTGTCTCCCCTCCCTCGTGTTCATGCTGCCTTGTGTGAGAGGCTACATTAACAGTGTGTTAACCCTTGAGGGATCAGCCGAGTGCTAATTCATCATTTAGCAGCAAGGCATTCCCTGGGAAATATCCCTCCCTTTTCAACCCGCTAACTTCATCACCTCAACCAAGCTTCATAATCATCATAGCTGTGAACAGTATTAAATTGTTTGTTTAAAACGCATACTGTGTGTATATCTATATAATATATAGTTTTTTGTCTTGTGAAAAAAATTTCTCTGGAACCTAACCCCCCCTATTTACATTAATTCTTATGGGGAAATTGGATTCACTTAACATTGTTTCGCTTAAAGTCACATTTTTCAGGAACATAACTACAATGTTAAGCGTACATGCCCTGTTGCTGGCAGCGGAAAACAGGACAATGAACTGCAAAGCAGAAGGATGGCTAACAGGCCCAACATTGCTCTTGTGTTATGACCCCTATACTGGACTGCTAGGGGTTGAATCGGGACCAACTGGATAATTGTTGGTGGCAACCATTAAACCAATCATGCCTCAGGTATTTGCACCTTTTGCTTCCATAAATGTGGGTAAAGGAACTCTCTGTTACTTTAAGTGTATGAGTGTTTATGTTCTTCAGAGCCTGAAGAACATAGTCCTTGGAGTGCCTACAGTGCTTGGCTCTGAGTTTGTGGTACGGAGCCAGGAGCGGCGCCAGGATTTTTGCCACCCTAGGCAGCAGCGCTCCTCCTCTGAGCATTCAGGGGGTCTGGGGTCTTCGGCGGCGGGGGTCCTTCCACTCCGCGTCTTTGGGGCACTTTGGCTGCAGGTCCCGGAGCAAGTGAAGGACCTGCCGCCGAATTTCCGCCGAAGATCCGGAGCGGAAGGACCCCCCGCCGCCGAATTTCCGCCGAGGGCGGCAAAATGCCGCCCCCCAAATCCTGCCGCCCTAGGCAACCGCCTAGGGTCGCCTAGTAGAAGCGCCGGCCCTGTACGGAGCATGCTACTAGAGGTGAGTGATGTACCACAGCACTCAGAAGCATCCTGGAATGGGATTAGTTACAGTATATTTGTGTGTGTGTGTGCCTGAATATTCCCTTGGGCATGAACTCTAGGTTTGTAGACCCCCCGCCCCTCATCTCCCAATAGCTTGACAGGTTCTTTCCGGATCTAAATGTTTCTCAACAGATTGGGGTCCTCTCCAGTTACATCCATTTTCTGTCTTGGAGGCCGATTAAACGGCCATTCCATGTTTTCCACCTTAACTGTGAATGGAAAACAAGCACTTTTACAGCATGAGCATCTAGTTGCAAAAAGGATTTCATAGTTCACAACATCTGGAAATTTATTCTGAATTACCCTGTGTACAAATTCTAAACAATTACAATTTTCACCTTGGGACTTAGATACTAATTGTAACACTGTAGTTAAATCCTCTTTTGCTGAAAAACAGCACACTAGTGCCCATTTTGGTGGCTTCTGCTTAAAAGACATCCTGTCAAAATCAATGGCCCTTAAAATTAAGCAGTGTGATATGAAGGCAGTGTATTGGGCTGGATAGTAGCTAACTGGGCATCTTTTGAAGAATGCAACAAAACCCTTGTGCTTTCAACATGACAAAGCAATGCTCATCTCTAGCAGAATGCCCTGAGTATGATGAATCAATCCCATCTAGTGTAAAGCCAGGGATAAATGTGTCTCCAAGATCTTTTAGTGATTAGAGAAGTTTCATTAAATGTATGTTAGACGATTTTAAAGTATGTAAAATAAATATCTTTATGCACACGGGAAAAAACTAATTAAATGAAGTAATGGACAAGTGTGTTTTGCCTAACTGGGAAATCATTGCCTTATGGGCTTTAAGGTGGGTTGTGAACTATTTTTTTTTAACAGGGTCATATACTGTTTAGGCTTGAGAAAACAAACACAAAAACACAAGTTATTTCCTCCGTCAAGAGGACAAGTCCCACTTCATAGGTTGAAGTGACCTGGGAACTGCTGTCACAGGAGTTTCCTAGTGCATACAAACTGGTTGCTAGGTAGCTGAGCAGGGCCTGAAAGGAGAGGTGGCAGACAGCTTTTGAAAAATACAAGGATTCTGTAAAAAGGGGCAGGGAGGAACATTGGTTTTTAAATTGAAATCACAAGACAAAATAACATTTCTGTTCCTTTTTCAGCTGCTTCTCTCAAATTATTTAATTGCAAAAATACCTAAAGATTGCTGGAATTGTGACATCACTGCTAATGTGTCATTTGGGGAGGGGGAGGAAAGGAAGGTGGCGTTTTGTGACTGTTCCTGTTCCTGCTGTGCCTCCTGTTGTTTTGCCTACCAATAGCTCCTCTGCTCAGTCTCCCCAAAGTTACGCTAGACACATAGTTGTGCCACAAAATTGTACATTTCCTGCCAGTTGCTTCTCTGTTGTGTTACATTGCTATTAGGGCTGTCAATTAATCACAGTTAACTCAAGCAATTCACTCAAAACAAATTAACTGATTAATCTCAATTTTAATTGCAGTGTTAAATAATAAAAGAATATCAATTTAAATTTATTATAAATATTTTTGAATGTTTTTCTACATTTTCAAATATATTGATTTTAATTACAACACAGAATACAAAGTATATAATGCTCACTTTACATTATTATTTTTTATTACAAATGTAATCAAATATAAATGTAAATAAACTTCTTTGTTGTAGTGATTGGCTGAACAAGAAGTAGAACTGAGTGGACTTGTAAGCTCTAAAGTTTTACATTGTTTTATTTTTGACTGCAGTTATGTAAAACACAAATTCTATATTTGTAAGCTGCACTTTCATGATATAAAGAGATTGCACTACAGTACTTGTATGAGGCAAATTGAAAAATACTATTTCTTTTGTTTATCTTTGTTTCAGTGCAAATATTTGTAATAAAAATAATAATATAAAGTGAGTACCATACACTTTGTATTCTGTGTTGTAATTGAAATCAATATATTTGAAAATATAGAAAACATCCAAAAATATTTAAATAAATGGTACTCTATTATTGTTTAACAGTGCAATTAAAACTGTAATTAATCACAATTTTTTTTAATCTTTAGATTAATCATGATTATTTGTTAATCGTTTGATAGCCCTAATTGCTACTGGTAGCAAGTGACATTTGCCCAGTTGGGCTACCACTATTTTTTCAAGTGATAAAAAAAGTAATTTGTTCCATTAGCCCTATTATTATTTATGTAGGGTGAAATGTATGCTAGGTGCTTTAGAGATGAACAAGGAGACAAGGTCACTGCCCAGAGAGGCTGGGGTTTTCCAAGGGACATAAGGGATGACAAAGACAAAGAAAGGTGGAAAGGTGGACAGAATACAACAAAAACAAGTGAACAGTTAATGTTCCCATGATTTTTTTATGGGGGTTTTTTCTTCCTTCCCTAGGGTTTGAAAGCCTTATTATGATCACATATATGTAGGACTATCTGTTCTGTCCTGCTGTGTCACTCAACTACTATTATGTTATAGACATGATCAATATAAGCCTGAAAGGGTGGCAATTTATGAATTTGTCAGAGTGCAGTTAGATTTTAAAACTGAAATCTAATAAACTAGGTTAGCCAACACATAATAGAATTCAATGGGATAACCCCTTTGTATTGAGTCCAGGGAGAATTACCTTACTAGTTTAATGCTGGGTTCTTTTCAGGTCAACTTTTAACCTGAACAGTATTTCTCAGATCAGGACATTTGCTTATTCTTAACCAATCAACAATTCACCCAGAACTCTATTAATATATAATCAACAGTTCACCACTCAAATGTAGACACAACTAGTTAAGGCTCAGCAGTTATGGAAGAGGGTATGAAGACACTACTAGGCTTTGCATCTCTTGAGTGCAGATGGCAAAAGAACGGAATGAAGACATTTTAGAAAACTGTAAGCCTTTTCCTTTCTGAACCATGCAGGCCTTGCACAAGGTAATGTTCTTTCAAATATTATACTATTAAAGATTGCTTGGCTAGATGCAGAGTTTACATTTATTTTTCATTTGTTCTTTTTACACAAATTCCATGTGCATTGGTGGTCCTAGCTGTAAAGGATGAAGGCAGATCTTTCTCTTGGTCATTTCATTGCCTCTGGGTGAGGGGTCAACAGAGTGCTGTGGAGAAGATTATCTCCTTGCAGTGTTATGTTTTCCTCTCTCTCCTACAAAATCCATCACATCCAATGGGCAGACTCAAGCATTCATGTGACTAGAACTCAATCACATAAACATTTGAAGAAAGCAAACAAAAAAGGGCACTGAGAAGAGCCAAGGCAAGTCATTTTTTCCACTTAAGCAACTACTTATGGATTTTATTTTTTGTACAGTCACATTTGCCCAGCTTTATGGTAACGATAATTCAACAACTCCTCTTACTGATCTCAAAATTGGGACTTAACCAATTAAAATGGCTGATGATTGTGCCAGAGCTAACAGTTCAGATAGCAAAGGTAACAACAGCCAACAACAACAAAAAAATATCCCATTACTTCACTGGAAAAATAAATTCAGTGGTCTGGCCAACAAAGAAAGAAAGAAGTGATGTAGTGGCTACGAAAACCCAAGCACCAGCTGGCAGTGCTCCCTGTGGGATTGTAATGATATTCAGTTTGTGCTGTTAAAGGAATATGAAGTTGCTGCATGTGGAAATTAGAAATCTGATAATGCAGTGCTTTTGCTGTTTATGATTCTTCTGGAGGAGTTGAGCAACAATGAAACTGAATTTGATTTCAGAATCTGACAATCAGTGTCACCGTAGAAACAGCTAAATAGGAAAAAAAGTATCTTCTGCTGCTTCTATTAGAGACAGACTTGTAGTCCTGCATCTGACAAGTTCTTGCTCCGTACTGGACCACCTCGTGCAATACTATTACTAGATCATCTACTAATAATTTCAGTATAGATTTTTAAATGTAGTTAGACACCTAGTGGGATTTTCAAAAGTGCCTAGGCATCTAATTTACACTGAAATCAAGGGGAGTTAAGCTGGGAAGCACTTAGGTTTCTAATTAGCTTTAAAATCCTGACCCTTTGCAGGGCCATATTCTGTAATAATTAAGGGTTAACGTAGTATTACATCAACTGCTATACCAATGACATTGCTTATTCCTAAAGGTAGTCAAAAGGTTTTTTGTCGTTTTGTTATCAGAAAATAGCTTTTCTGCCTTCCAAAAAGTAACTTTTTCACAAAAAATGTTGATCTGTTCAAAAAATGTTACAAGATTTTTTTCATTGGTGTTTTTAATTGAAAATGTTACCAAAATGGTGACTGATTTTTTTTTATTTACCAAAAGCCCAGTTTTCAGTAAGCAAAAATTGTATCAAAAATTCATGTTAAATAAGTGATTAACATTTTTGAAAAAAACTGTTGTGATTCAAATCCTGCAACACGGAAACAACTTTCAAGTTTAACACAAAATATTTTTTTTTATTTCCCAGCCAGCTCCACTAGTTCCAGATACTCTCATGGTAGTAGAGAATCCAAATCAAAAGGAAAAGCATGTTTTCTGTGCTTTGTGTTTTTTTTCAGCCAATTAACTTGACCCTTTATGTACAGTACCATCTGCAATATGTCATGAGAGCACACATAGAGGTAAAGAGCTTTATAACATCCAAGAAAATTGTCTCAGTATTACTTAAAAATCAATCATCCAGCAACGATTACTCATAGTGAGAGAAGTATTAATGACATAGCAAACAGTGATGAAATGAATGATGACACTTCTGAAAGCAACCTCTTTGTTGTTAGCACTACAACACCTTAACCTACTAATGTGTCTGCTATGATATAACAGATCCACTTGGCTTCCTTTTAGATGGTGTTTAGGTAGCTGTGGCAAACAATTAACACCTTAACATTTGAAACAAAAATATACTTCCTCAGAACTCTTGAGAGAGCTATTCTCATTCAAAAAGAGTGGATAGGGTCTCTATAGACACTAATCCATTTTCAGTTATGTAAGCAGTGATATCCAGGACACAGCGCATAGAACACTCTTCCTGTGAGACATCAATTTCTATGTTGAAAATCAAAACTGTATTGAGCCTTACCAGTTTCACTGATGCAAGAACTTGGATGCTGAAAGGAGAGTTGTGCATTTGATGGCACATAGGTGGACAGACCATCAAATACTAGATTATATAGCTGTCACTGCTCATCGACTCCTTTTCTTCATTTACTGTAACCACTTGCAAGGCCCCACTGAAATTGTGTCTAGGAGGACTTGGAAAGGCTCATGAGACTTTCTATCTGCAAAAATAACTGAAATTACAAGAATGGCTCTTTTTCATAGAAATGAACAGCGAGTGTGGTCACTGACTGTGGCGCAAAGGTAATTAAAGCACTTGAAGACCACAGCTTGTTTCACACACTGTCTCACTCTTGTACTTTGTAGTTTGAGTATCTGGAAAAGAAAAAAAACCCATCAAAGACATTCAAGCAGGACAAGATCAGGCTGGAGGTAGCAACATTTATCTTCAGTTCTAAAGTGCACCCATCCTATACTCTGGGTATATCTACAAACCATGAAGCTATAGACTGAGATGAGCCTGTTGGAGATAGAGCAAGATGTCCAGAGGCAGCTGGAGAAAGGAGGGCATGAATAATAATAGCTCTCATTTTTTATCCATAGCTCTCAAAGCACTTTATAAAGGAGGTAAGTACTATTATCCCCATTTTACAGGTGTGAGAATCCTGGCACAGAGAGATGAAGCGACTTGCCCAAAGTTATCCAGCAGGCCAGCAGCAGAGCCAGAAATAGAACTCATTTCTCCTGAGTCCCAGGACAGGGCCATATTTCACTGGGTCTCAAAGCATATGAAAGAGGAATGCATGGGCTGGAATAGGGATGGCTGAAGTAGAACCCAAGATATAGTATTAAGGCATGGGAGAGAGTAGGAGGAGAGGATGGTATGAAGAGAGGGTATGGATTGGGAGAGATGGCCAGAGTCCAGAAAGAAGTTGTCAAATGTGACGTTACATTTCAAGAGAGTGATGGGGAAACTTTTTAAAGCTATGTGTTACAATAATAATGTAACACATCCATGGCCACCCATCTAGGACCATACCATTATCACTATGCTGCCCAGTATGATGACAGTATGGATAGCACTCCATCCAGCCTGCTACAAAACTAGTAGGTAGGATCCTACAAGTCAAACAACAGTCTCCCTATTGGCAGTTAAGGGCTCATGACACGGCTGAGCAATTTTCACATCCAATCAAGATGCAATGAGCTGACAGGGGGAGAAAATAGGAGAGCTTGTAAGAACAAAGCAGGAGCCATAGTGATGTTATGTGGGAAGATAGCTGAAGTGTGTGAATGGGAGGAGGAACCAGAAAGCAAGCACAGGATTCTTGGTAAGAAAGTAAAGTAGTGCATGGGGTTCTAATAGAACTCTATGGTGAGAAGTCACTGAACAAGTAAATGAAGGCAAAACTCTGGTTTTCAGTGCAAAGGTACTGTGAGGTGATGGCTGGGTCACATTTAGGGGCAGAGAAGCTTCTGGTTTAAATGATGATTTTAGAGAATGCACTGACTGGAGAGGCTGTGAGGCTTCCTACTAACTGCTGATCATACTGGCTGCCTCTGGAACCCTATTATATATGTAAGAGGGCTCATGGAAGAGGAAGGAAAGTGATTCTGGCTTCAGGAAGACAAGGCCAATGGTGGTTGCTGTTGATGCTTTTGCCTCTTTCAAAGCTCCAACTCTGCTCTAGAACATGAATATTCTGTTTGCCTTACAGAAGCAAAACAAAAACAAAACCCCTCAAAAAACCCAACTGCCCCTTATGAAGCTGATTTAGGTCATGGCTACATGATGCAATTCTACCTAGAATATGGGATGGCACCTTACTGCACAGAAACACACCATGTACACAAACTGCATAGAAAACTATTCCTTTCACCAGCAGAACTGAAAACATCGTTATCCTGGATCTGTTTCCCATCTGAGCCACAAAGAGTATGTCTCCTGAGTGTAGCACTTCTGGCCCTTCCAAAACAATTCACCTTTGTCAGGTCAGGTGTATATGTAACACAGACATACA
Source organism: Emys orbicularis (assembly GCF_028017835.1). Lineage (NCBI taxonomy): Eukaryota > Metazoa > Chordata > Testudines > Emydidae > Emys > Emys orbicularis. The sequence continues at coordinate 95,051,590 of NC_088685.1, read as the reverse complement.
GCACTCTTCCTCAGGAAATGGTTGATCAGATGCAGAGTCATACCAAGTTAAAAAAAAGATGATCAAATCTACACATTTAAATGCTTGCCATAATGGAGCCTTGGTTCAAGGACTCACGTACCTTCTGCATTATTTGAGAGAAAATAAAGCACACCATAACAGCATCGGTTCTAGGAAATGTGGGGCACTGGCACCAGACAGGAGAGCAATTTTTATACAATAATATTTAGGTAGAGCACAGGCAGCAGCTGCATCAACAACCTCCAAGTCCTCCCAGTCCAAGACCACGTTTACCAGGAATGGCAGCAGCAGCAGTTCTGAATCAAAATTTCGCAGACATCAACCTTAGGAGAAATCTCATCCAGATTGCCTCTCTATCAATCTAGCTACAGGCTAAGCAATCTGTTCCCTCAATGGTTTGCTGCTCCATCAGTATATCATTGAAAGGTATTGAGAGCTGTCTGTTTCCATCCTGGAAAACATTGCTAGCTTGATCTTGCAACTTTCAGGCAAGGGGAGGCAAAGAAGGCTGAAAATCTGCATGGACTAAAAAAAAGAGACCACGTTTGGGACAAACCTTTGCAAAAGAAACCATTGGATTTTGCAGAGCTTTATGCAAACATTTTATTTTTCAGTCCATGTGAATTCTAACCTTCTCACTCATAATCCAGAGTTTCACAGCCAAGTACACTATGACAGGAACCAAAGCGTGGGATGCTGCCTGCCCAGTGCTGGCAGCAAGGGCAGCTACAAGACACTTGGCATGGCAGCCACAGACAGGCATGTGTTGCTGGCATGAAACAGTAAGCTGCACAGACAGGAGCCAACCCTGTTGAAGGAAGTGCAGCAATTTTTGGGACGTCTAGGTACTGAGTGGGGAAAGTGTAAATATGCAATGACAAACCAGAACTGCAACTTAACTCAGAGCACAGCAGCTCTGAGAATAAAATATCTTCTTCCTTCATAGGGGCTTAATAAACTTGAGCTGGAAGTAGGGGGGAAGAAAACTCCAAAACCAAACAACAATCAGTTGGACAGGTTTCTCCACAACTGGCTCAGGAGATGAAAAAAGAAGTTAACAGAAAAAGACCAGACCAGGAGAGAACGAGCCTTCATTTGGGCTCAGCTAGAGAGCACTTAAACACATCATGCTGCTACTCTAGCCATCATGCTCTCTCTGCCCAGGGAGGACCGAGAAGAGAAAGAGAGAGAGAGAGAGAGAGAGAGAGAGAGAGCACTTCATAGTTCTGGCTCAGCACAAGCTGTCCTACTATGTTAGTAAGCTGATCCAGTGTTAAGAGCCATAGAAACCCCACCTCAACAAGCAAAAAAGCAAAAGACACCCAGCTGAGCTGTTTATGAGTACCCTGAAACCAGGAGCGCCGCCAGCTTTTCTGCCGCCCTAGGTGGCGGAAGGTCCTGCCCCAAAATGCCGCCCCCCACAGAGGCGGCGGAAGGTCCCGCCGCCGAAATACCGCCGTGGTCGCCGCCCCCCCAAATTGTAGCACCCTAGGCGACTGCCAGCCCTGCCTTAAATCATATTTACATTTAGTTAGATTCAAAGAAAAAACCTCAGATTGGGACTTTGCTTGAATAGATCCAAATAAACACACAGGCTTCCTGAGTGAACTGGTTATTTTAATAAGCTCTTCTCTTGCTGTTGCCATTTTTAAACTATTGTTGAAAACTCTTACCATCACATTAACTGAGCATCAGCTACACCCGTCTGTCAGCATCGATCATGAAAGAAAGTGGAGACCCGTGCCTGCTCCCACCACTAATGATGCAGTCTTAGTCATCGGGAATGTAGGGATTGCACAGGTTGGCTGGGGCGAGGAGGGTACAGTAATTCCTCACTTAACGTTGTAGTTATGTTCCTGAAAAATGTGACTTTAATTGAAATGATGTTAAGCGAATCCAATTTCCCCATAAGAATTAAAAATGTAAATGAGGGGGTTAGGTTCCAGGGAAATTTTTTTCACCAGACAAAAGACTAATATATATATATATATATATATATATATATACACACACACACAGTATAAGTTTTAAACAAACAATTTAATACCGGTACACAGTGATGATGATTGTGAAGTTTGGTTGAGGTGGAGGAGTCAGAGGGTGGGATATTTCCCTTACTGCTAAATGATGAACTAGCAATTGGCTGAGCCCTCAAGGTTAATTCTCTCACTCTGCAAGGCAGCAGGAATGGAGGGAGATATGCACATTTCCCTTAAGTACACTGCCTTGTTAATTAGATCAGCTTGCTGAGACCGCAGCTGCTGCAAGCTCCCTCCGTCCTGAGCCCTGCTCTATGGAAAATGGGGTAAGCGGGGTGCAGGAGCAGGGGGGAGGGGGCACCCTGACATTAGCCCCCCTCTTTCTTTCCTCCCCCCCCAACACAGCAAGCAAGAGTCTCGGGGAGCAGCTCCAAGGCAGAGGGCAGGAGCAGCACATGGCAGTGGGGGGAGGGACACAGCTGAACTGCAGGCAACTGCTGCACAGGGAACTTAGGGGAGCGGGGAGCTGATAGGGGGCTGCTGGTCCACCCTGGTTCCAAGCCCCCACCAGCTAGCTGCAAGGGGCTGCTCTTCCTGCAAGCAGTGGACAAAGCAGGCGGCTGCCAAACGATGTTAGAAGGGAGCATTACACAACTTTAAACGAGCATGTTCCCTAATTGATCAGCAATGTAACAACGAAACAACGTTAACCGGGACGACTTTAAGTGAGGAGTTACTGTATAGGAAACTGTCATATTATCGTTGCTTGATCTGACTGATCTTTTATTTGCTTATTGAGGATTGCCTTTTGCTTCTTTTGTTCCTGCTTTCAAATAAACATCATCCTTCAGTTCTTGGCATTAGGAGATTTCTTACAGTTCATGTTCTCTGACTTGCTCTCTGACCTCATGGAGCATAATATAAGCCATACTGCATGAGATCTGGAAATCCCACACTACAGAACACTAGTAATTGAAGACCTCTGATGCTGTTACTAATGAACACACAGTGCCACAAACAGGGTCTGATCATCCGGATTGAAGGATGCAGGCCCTATATGCACAAGACAAATGCCACCTACTAGACAGGAGAGCTAAAAGGGTTTTTAAATAACATGCATTGACCGAATTTGCCAAAGTGGCCTCTATTTTTGGATGATCAGTTTTAGATATCTAGGGTCTAATTTTCAGAGGTCCTGAGCACCACAGCTTCAGTGAAAACCAGTTGTGTATAAATGGTTACAACCTCTGAAAACCAGGCCTTGGGCTTGTAAAGATGGGGAACCCAAAAGTAGAGATCACTACTGAAAATTTAGCCCAAAGTTCTAACACTGCCAGCATATGCTAAGAGACAATGAGGGACTGAAAGTTGCTCAAAGATCAGACTGCACCAGCACAATCAGACTGAAATAGGCACAATACACACAAAAACACTAAATCACCAAAAGTGAATTCCAGTGAAGTGGACATATCACCCCACTTGAAGAAACAGCCATTGCCATTTGGTTTTATTGAGCTTAAAAACAGATTTCCTTTGGAGCGCCTCAGTTAAGGGGAACTTTGAATTAGGCACATCTCAATTAAGGCTCCCACTATCAGTGTATTACCAATGTGAGTGTAGAAAAAGAGATTCAAAGTGGGGTCTCCATTGATGCTCTCAAGCACTGATTAGCTCAGCCACTAGACTTCCCTATGTCCCCACCCAAGACCCGATGGTGTTTGAAATGCTACTACATTCCATCTCCCATCCTCTGTTTCCACATGCGCTCCTGTCAGTTTCTCTTCTCCTTTCCGGTTGGGAAGTCATCCCCCTCACAAACACTTCCCTCTATGAGACAGGGTAAGAGGAGAAAGCCTTTCTTGGTTCACCTTTGCAGGGCTGCAGGGTTATTGTTTTCACCCTCCTTGCCCCCTCCCTACCACTAGGCCTCTAGGCATGAGGAGAAGCTCACCTCTGAATTTTCCACAGGAAGAACTGTCTGCTGGCACCAACATCCCCAAATCCTAGAGAGAAGAAAAGAACCAGACAAGAATTTACTGTAAGCATAGACCTAAGAGCTATCTCCCTAACCACTCAACCTTTCCAGACTACTGTACCCCTTTCAGGAGTCTGATTTGTCTTGCATACCCCAAGTTTCATCTCACTTAAAAACTACATGCTTACAAAATCAGACATGAAAATACAAAAGATGTCACAGCACACCATAACTGAAAAAATGCTTACTGTCTCATTTTTACCATATAATTATGAAATAAATCAATTGTAATATAAATGTTGCACTAACATTTCAGTGTATAGTATATAGAGCAGTATAAACAAGTCATTGTCTGTATGAAATTGTAGTTTGTATTGACTTCTCTAGAGCTTTTTATGTCGCCTGTTGTAAAACTAGGCAAATATCTAGATGAGTTGATGTAACCCCGGAAGACCTTTGTGTACCCCCAAGGGGTCACGTACCCTTGGTTGAGAACCACTGACTCATGGGGATGACAGAGAGAATGACCCATGCCACTGTGCAGACTGTTTACTTGAAAAGAAAGACCAACACTGGAAACTCTAAATTTGAATATGCCCTGAACACAGGACCCATCATCAATCTAGATACAATATCCCATGCACAACCCTAAACAGTTGCCTTGAAAAATCAGTTCAGTCTTATTCATATTTTGCTAGCTTGTTCTAGGAAACACGAGTCACTGAAGGAATAGTAAACCACCATCCCTTGGTGGACAGCTTAAAGAAATGCTACCTAATGGAGGAGAGAGAATATTCTACAAGAAAGAACTGGAGGAGAACATGTGTGGCAGTAAGGTGTACTTTGTACATATGGAATTAGTCTTGTACCAACATACTTGGGCACTGACTCTCTTGTCTTATGTATCAAAGAAACATATGACCATTTTCCTTTTGCCTCTGAATTGCTTTAGTGACTTTGTCTGTTATCCCCAATTCCTTTGCTATTTGCAAGAATGATTCTGTGACTTCACTTCAAAAAGTTCTCTTGGTCTGTTGTAGGTTGCTTCTAAACCAAAGTAGAGCTCTTTGATATATTTGTACCAAAGCTTCTTTTCAATGTAAAGTGAAATCTTTTGGCCCCATTAGGGCTTTGATCTAATATTTCTTGTATTTGCATACTGTGTTAATGTTTTTGAACATCAATAAAATATTGAAGAAGGGGAAAAATCACTTTTGATGGTGCAAAAAAAAAAAAAAAAGATCTGGAGGTGGAATTACTTGTGTACCAAAAGCAGTTTCAGTTTGTGCTATGGGATATTTGTGTGAATCAAGACAGCTGTAACCTAATCATAGATTTTTCTATAACTATACTGTCAACGCATTGTATCAATTAAAAGTGACTATTTGCATGTTTTAATACCGCAACATCAAGTTTGCAAGTTTTTGAATATGGAAGAGTTGCCTGTTTGTCACGTGCAACAAAGGAAAGTCATTATGTGATTAAGATTCTTACCTTAGTCTCAGCTAACCCTGGTGATCTCCTCAGCAAGGCACATAAAGCTCATTCACTGTAAGCACCACTGTGTATTACATCAAAGACTCCCATTCTGTTTAGGGAAAGGAGGCACTCATGCTTTAATGTGCTTTCTCTTTACATGAATCATTCTGCAACCTTGGCAGCATTGACATCTGCCCCAAGCAAGTGTATGTGACACCCCTACACACACACATTCTCCCTCCCTCCCCCAAACATTATCAGGAAGTAGAACAGGCACCTTTGCTAGATACACCTGCCTACCCTTCTTAATGAAAGGTTTCAGAGTAGCAGCCGTGTTAGTCTGTATCCGCAAAAAGAACAGGAGTACTTGTGGCACCTTAGAGACTAACAAATTTATTAGAGCATAAGCTTTCGTGGGCTACAACCCACTTCTTCAGATGCATATAGAGTGAAACATATATTGAGGAGATATATATACACACACATACAGAGAGCATGAACAGGTGGGAGTTGTCTTACCAACTCTGAGAGGCCAATTAAGTAAGAGGAAAAAAAAAAAAAAAAACTTTTGAAGTGATAATCAAGATGGCTCAGTACAGACAGTTTGATAAGAAGCAAGTGTGAAAATACTTACAAGGAAATCCATCAACTTCATGAAAAAACTCGTACAGATACAGACAGACATCATCTTCCTTTCCAAATGCAAGCAGATGGACATCATACCAAAAGGACTAAAGGTAAAAAATCCATTACAATCTACATATCACACAGACTATGCTGAGAGACTGTGTGACACACTCTCAAAGAAACTGCGAAACCACCTGATCAGCATCCTATACAGCAAACAGGGAAAGATTAAGAATGAGCTCTCAAAACTGGATACTCTCATAAGAAACCAACCTTCCACACAAACTTCCTCATGGATAGACTTTACAAAAACTAGACAAGCCATTTACAAGACAAACTTTGTCTCTCTACAAAGGAAAAAGGACACTAAACTATCTAAACTGCTACATGCCACAAGGAGCCACAACAGTAGTTCCCTTAACCCACCCAGCAATATTGTTAATCTTTCCAGCTATACTCTTAGCCCAGCAGAAGAGTCTGTCCTATCTCGGGGCCTCTCCTTTTGTCCCTCCAGACCCACGAACATGATACAGTTCTGCGGTGACCTAGAATCCTACTTTCGACGTCTCCGACTCAAAGAATATTTCCAACATACCTCTGAACAGCATACTAACCCACAGAATCCCCCCCTACCAACACTACAAAAAAAAAGGATTCTGCGTGGACTCCTCCGGACGGTTGAAACAACAGACTGGATTTCTACATAGATTGCTTCTGTCAATGTGCAAAGGCTGAAATTGTGGAAAAGCAACATCACTTACCCCATAACCTCAGCCATGCTGAACACAACGCCATCTACAGCCTCAGAAACAACTCTGACATCATTATCAAAAAGGCTGACAAAGGAGGTGCTGTCGTCATCATGAATAAATTGGAATATGACCAAGAGGCTGCTAGACAGCTCTCTAACACCACATTCTACAGGCCATTATCCTCTGATCCCACTGAGGATTATCTAAAGAAACTACACCATCTGCTAAAAAAACTCCCTGACAAAGCACAGGAACAAATCTGTACAGACACATGCCTAGAACCCCGACCAGGGACATTCTATTTGCTACCCAAGATCCATAAACCTGGAAATCCTGGACGCCCCATCATCTCAGGCATTGGCACCCTAACATCAGGCTTGTCAGGTTATGTGGACTCTCTCCTCAGACCCTACGCTACCAGCACTCCTAGCTATCTTCAAGACACCACTGACTTCCTGAGGAAACTACAATCCATCGGTGATCTTCCAGAAAACACCATCCTGGCCACTATGGACGTAGAAGCCCTCTACACCAATATTCCACACAAAGATGGACTACAAGCTATCAGGAACAGTATCCCCGATAATGTCACAGCTAACCTGGTGGCTGAACTCTGTGACTTTGTCCTCACCCACAACTATTTCACATTTGGGGACAATATATACCTTCAAGTCAGCGGCACTGCTATGGGTACCCGCATGGCCCCACAGTATGCCAACATTTTTATGGCTGACTTAGAACAACGCTTCCTTAGCTCTCGTCCCCTAACGCCCCTACTCTACTTGCGCTACATTGATGACATCTTCATCATCTGGACCCCTGGAAAAGAAGCCCTTGAGGAATTCCACCATGATTTCAATAATTTCCATCCCACCATCAACCTCAGCCTAGATCAATCCACACAAGCGGTCCATTTCCTGGACACTACTGTGCTAATAAGCGATGGTCACATAAATACCACCCTATACCGGAAACCTACTGACCGCTACACTTACCTACATGCCTCCAGCTTCCATCCAGGACACACCACATGATCCATTGTCTACAGCCAAGCTCTAAGATATAACCGCATTTGCTCTAATCCCTCAGATAGAGACACGCACCTACAAGATCTCTATCAAGCATTCTTAAAACTACAATACCCACCTGCTGAAGTGAAAAAACAGATTGACAGAGCCAGACGAGTACCCAGAAGTCACCTCCTACAAGACAGGGCCAACAAAGAAAATAACAGAACACCAGTAGCTGTCACCTTCAGCCCCCAACTAAAACCTCTCCAGCGCATCATCAGAGATCTACAACCTATCCTGAAAGATGATCCTTTACTCTCACAGATCTTGGGAGACAGACCTGTCCTCGCTTACAGACAACCCCCCAACCTAAAGCAAATACTCACCAGCAACCACACATCACTGAACAAAAACACTGACCCAGGAACCTATCCTTGTAACAAAGCCCGATGCCAACTCTGTCCACATATCTATTCAAGTGACATCATCATAGGACCTAATCACATCAGCCACGCCATCAGGGGCTCGTTCACCTGCACATCTACCAATGAGATATATGCCATCATGTGCCAGCAATGCCCCTCTGCCATGTACATTGGCCAAACCGGACAGTCTCTACGCAAAAGAATTAATGGACACAAATCTGACATCAGGAATCATAATACTCAAAAACCAGTGGGAGAACACTTTAACCTGTCTGGCCATTCTATGACAGACCTGCGGGTGGCTATCTTAAAACAGAAAAACTTCAAAAACAGACTCCAATGAGAGACTGCTGAGCTGGAATTGATATGCAAACTAGACACAATCAACACAGGATTAAATAAAGACTGGGAATGGCTGAGCCATTACAAATATTGAATCTATCTCCCCTTGTAAGTATTTTCACACTTGCTTCTTATCAAACTGTCTGTACTGAGCCATCATGATTATCACTTCAAAAGTTTTTTTTTTTCCTCTTACTTAATTGGCCTCTCAGAGTTGGTAAGACAACTCCCACCTGTTCATGCTCTCTGTATGTGTGTGTATATATATCTCCTCAATATATGTTTCACTCTATATGCATCCGAAGAAGTGGGTTGTAGCCCACGAAAGCTTATGCTCTAATAAATTTGTTAGTCTCTAAGGTGCCACAAGTACTCCTCTTCTTAATGAAAAGACTCTCAGGCATTTGAATGCTCTGAGGATTAGCCAGTCTCATTACAAAATGTAGTTTTATTAGTGACTAAAATACAAAGCATTTTGGGGGGCTGTCTAGTTTCTTTACTACATTGCTTCTCCAAATGTTATTGTACAAATTTACCTTTGTTATATAAACATAATTGTTTTAAACATACGAGTCATGATACACAGTGAAATGTGTTCTGTATGATACCAGAAATAACAGCCTGTAGAACCTAGCACAGTAATCCTCAAATGTATTAAGCTCACAAAGGAAGAGAAGAATGGATTCACTAACAGCCTCTGTCCTAAAAATAACATTTGTTTCCTTCATGTGGTGCCTGATCCTGTAAAGTTCCTTCAATTGACAGTGAAATCAAAGAGACTTGAGGATAATCATCACCTTCCAGGATCAGGCCCCATGTGGCTCCTTAAACCAGTATGGATAATCTCAACCAGGCAATGAACTGTGAACATCTTAATTCAAAATAATAGCAAAGTCTCACTTGCTATAAGCTAATCCCTCCTTTCCTAGGCAAAATGCTAATAATACTGTACCTTGCACACTTCACATCTTCACTCTTGTAAAGAGCTCTCTTGAAATATTTAGTGCCATTGTTACAGACCTCTAACACAAATCATTTCCTTCCATTGACATAGTTATTGCAAAAAGATATATGAAACTTCTTAAATTGTAGTTGAATTACAGTGCCCCAAATCCTTCTTATTTACAAGATTCACTTATAATTGAAATTCATTTTCCAGACACCAATCATGCCAAAATTCTGAGAATCTGCACATTGACCTCACAAAAAGTATGAAATCCAATCATGTTCACTTGCATAGAATGCTACCAATGCTATTCTGCTACTGAAACTTCTCTCAGGCTAGAGTGAAGTTGTAACATAGTGATCCTTGATTTTGGCACATGTCAACTTAGCAAATTTTTATTTCAGTCATGTGTTGTGCCTGGAGGTCTCACATGTCACATCAAACACACCATCCAATTCATTCAGCATGTACACTCTATTACAGCATTGCACCTTGCACTATACTCAGATGTAGCCTTTGTGTTACACATTGGCCATTTTTTTTTCAAACTCGAGTGCTTAAAGTTGGCACCCATATCTATACTTCCAGTCTGATCTAAGTCCTGTAATCTTCAGTGGGAGCTCAATTGGTGACATAAGCAGCTAAATTCTAAGAGTCACAGTCTGACCCTGGTACCTACTTTGCTCAGGGACAGAAGCCAGAAATAATTTGTGCCAGCCCTATACCTGCCACAAATTCCTTCCCCCTATACACTGACTCAGCTGTACTGGCTGGCACATTATGGGCTGGAACACCTGGGTGTAGTGGGGTGGGGGAGGTAGAGGGACATTGCTCCCCAAAATAGAGGGGAGGAGTCGAGGGGGTGTCACGCAGGCTCATGTACCACTTCCCCCACACTTGCTCCACTTGGCCTGCCCAGGAGGGGGGCTCTGTCCTTCCCACACTGTGGCTCCCCACAACCCCTGGCACATTTCAGCTCCTGGGGAGTAGAGGGGGTGGGACGGAGCAGCTTTCCCCCTGTGCTCTGGGCCACTGCCTCCGCAGCTGGACACTGCCTCCTAGTGCCCAACTGTTTCCTGTAAAATGATGAGTGCCCATGTGGGGACGGGGCAGGGCAGGGAAGCTGGTGGAAGGGGGTGGGGGGAAGAGGCAATGGGATAGGGCAGGGGGAAGAGAAGGGGATGGGGGTGGGATGGGATGGGGAATGGGACAGTGGGAAGAGGAAGGGGATGGGGATGGGGAAGAGAAGAGGATATGGGAATGGGCAGGGGGAAGCAGAAGCCCGGCATGTGAATGCTGACGCTTCCCCCCCCCCCTTTGCAAGGCAGTGTGGTCTAGAAAGAGGGTGCTAGCCTACAACTCAAGAAGACCTGGGTTCTAGCCCTGCCACTGAACTATTGTGTGATCTTGCCCATGTCACTTTCCTCTTTGTGCTGCTGTTTCCACTCCCACCCTTTTAGTGATCAATGGCTCCATGTCTAATTGGTAGCTGGTATCAAGCGGAGTGCCCCAAGGGTTGGTCCTGTGGCTTGTTTTGTTCAATATCTTCATTAATGACCTGGAGGATGGTGTGGATTGCACCCTCAGCAAGTTTGCAGATGACACTAAACTGGGAGGAGAGGTAGATACGCTGGAGGGTCGGGATAGGATACAGAGGGACCTAGACAAATTAGAGGATTGGGCCAAAAGAAATCTCATGAGGTTCAAAAAGGACAAGTGCAGAGTCTTGCACTTAGGACGAAAAAATGCCATGTACTGCTACAGACTAGGGACCGAGTGGCTAGGCAGCAGTTCTGCAGAAAAGGACCTAGAGTTACAGTGGACGAGAAGACACAGGATATGAGTCGACAGTGTGCCCTTGTTGCCAAGAAGGCCTTTTGGGCTGTATAAGTAGGAGCATTGCCAGCAGATCGAGGAACATGATCATTCCCCTCTATTCGGCATTGGTGAGGCCTCATCTGGAGTATTGTGTCCAGTTTTGGGCCCCACACTACAAGGAGGATGTGGAAAAATTGGAAAGAGTCCAGCAGAGGGCAACAAAAATGACTAGGGGGCTGGAGTACCTGATTTATGAGGAGAGGCTGAAGGAACTGGAATTATTTAGTCTGCAGAAGAGAAGAATGAGGGGGGATTTGATAGCTGCTTTCAACTACCTGAAAGGTGGTTTCAAAGAGGATGGATCTAGACTGTTCTCAGTGGTACTAGGTGACAGAACAAGGAGTAATGGTCTCAAGTTGCAGTGGGGGAGGTTTACGTTGGATATTAGGAAAAACTTTTTCACTAGGAGGGTGGTGAAGCACTGGAACGGGTTACCTAGGGAGGTGGTGGAATCTCCTTCCTTAGAGGTTTTTAAGGTCAGGCTTGACAAAGCCCTGGCTGGGATGCTTTAGTTGGGGATTGGTCCTGCTTTGAGCAGGGGGTTGGACTAAATGACCTCCTGAGGTCCCTTCCAACCCTGATATTCTATGATTCTATGAGGCATCCTCTGACAGCAGCAGCAGCAACCCCATCAGGGAGGCAGCTTCAGCAGCACCAAAGCACTGACATCCCTGCAGCAGCCAGGGCCAGAGTGGCCACCAGCAACAGCTGGGGCTCCCTTGATAAGTTGGCCCCTCCCCCCCGCAGCACAGGCAGCACAGGTACCACTCCAGGTGGGGGAGAGAACCAGTGAGCCAAGGGAACTGGCTTCACCATGCCCGTGTGTGTACATGCATGTGTGCATGCACTTTGCACCCCCCAAACTGTAGCCGTCAAAATATGCTTCACCACTCCCCATACACCTGTACAGAAAGAAGAATAGCTTCCCCTGCAGATGCTGCTCTACCCTTCCCCACACTGCTTCCTCCAATATGGGTAGCCAGTCCAAGGAAACAAGGGGGTCCCTTTCATGCTCTTAGGTAGTGTTTTGTAGCAAAATATACACAAAATATAGTGTTTGGTCAAGCCTAGGAGCTGAAAATTATGCTGAATATTATCTCTTTTTTTTCTATGTCAATATGTATATTAGACCTGGAAAAGATACAGAGAAGGGCAACAAAAATCATTAAGGGTATGAAACAGGATCCATATTACTCCTGGGGGAATTCTGGGCCACTGCGCACGTGCAGAAACATGTCTCCTGCACATTTTCTTTGCTTCCCATGGAAAAATGGTTTCTGTGGGGAAGCAAAGAGAAGCTGCACCAGTGCTCACTCACCCCCTCCTCCCTGGAAGCATGGGTGCATCTGTGGTGCATCTGTTCGGGCACCTGGAGCAGCCAGGGGGAGAAGTGAGTCACTGCATGGTGGTGGGGGGAGCGGGTCTAGGGATGCCCCAGCCACCCAGGGATGATAGTCATGGCTGGGAGGGGGAAGAGGGGAGGAGAAGGAGGACAATGGAGACAGAGTTCCCCCTCCCCAGCATGGAGCTGCAGGGGTTTGGTCAGGTCAACCCCCAGAAACTTCCCCTGGCTTCAGGACGATCTGCACTGTGGGGGGTCCTTGGTGAAGGAGTTCCGGGTAGGGTTGGGTGCAGGGGGTGTCCAGATGCAGGGGTTTGGGAAGACAGGGGGAGCAGCAGGCAGCCCCCCATACAGGGATCCCTTCCCCTTTTTCCTGGCCTCATTGCTCCTCAGCCATGAGGGGAGGGGTCATTATATGGGGAGCTGCTCCCACTGTCCGCCCAACCCCCATCTGGACCCCCTCTGCACAGAACCCCCACGCCGAGCCTCACCCTCCCAGCACCTGGACACCCCACTAAGCTGCCCTCACCCAGATTGCACAACATAGAACCCTGGTACTTTTGAGGGAATTTTGCACAAAGATTAAAAATTTAAAATTCTGCAAATTCCACATATTTTATTTGTCAAAATAACACAGTAACACAACAATATAATCACACCATTTTCAATTATTTTGGTAATTTATTTCAAAATACTTGTCAGCAAATAATTGAAAATGGTGTGATTAAACTGTGTTATTTTGACAAATAAAATATGCAGAATTTTAAAATATTGTGCACATAATTTTTAATTTTTTGGTGCAGAATTCTCTCAAGAGTACCATAGGAAGAGAAATTAAAAAGACTTGGAGTGTTCAGCTTAAAAAAAGAGACAACTAAGGGGCGATATGATAGAGGTCTATAAAGTCATGAATGATGTGGAGAAAAGAGAATAGGGAAGAGTTATTTAACCCTTCTGATAAAACAAGAACCAGGGGTCACCCAATAAAATGAATACACAGCAAGTTTAAAACAAACATGAGGAAGTACTTTTTCACAGAATGCACAGTCAACTCGGGGAGCTTATTGCCAGGGGATGTTGTGAAGATCAAAAGTATTACTGAGTTCAAAAAAGAAATAGATAAATTTATGGAGGATAGGTCCATCAATGGCTTTCAGTCAAAATGGTTAGGGATGCAACCCCATGCTCTGTTGTCCTTAAGCCTCTGACTGCCAGAAGCTGGGACTGGACAACAAGGATGTTTCACTCAATAATTGCCCTGTTCTGTTCATTCCCTCTGAATCATTTGGCACTGACCACTGTGGGAAGACAGACTACTGGACTAGATGGGCCATTGGTGTGACCCAGTCTGGCCATTCTTATGTTCTTATGGTGGAGGAGTTTATCATGTCACACCAAATTATGCAGTGAATTGGCTCCTCATCTTTTTATTTGTTGGAAACCCCCCAAAGCTGGGGTTCCTTAGAAAGGGCTAGGCCATTGTGTATCTGCTCCACTTTACAGCAAGTCACACTCACTACAAGGGACTGAAACTTTTAAGACAATTAAATCAAAGCTCTACCATGATGTCGCCCCTTTAAGTGTTTGAGCACTCCCCTGCTCTCCAGAGCAAAGCCTCAATTTCATGTTGTTTTCAGTGTTGCTGCCTGAACAATAAAGCAAGCACAGCAGACAGCTGTGTTTCTGTCAGTTCCCTCTGTGTCTGAGTCTATTTCCTTCTCTGCTGGGTCCAAATATAACATTTGGTGACACAGGATTTCTACCCCACCAGTGATCAGTGCTGCCTCTGCCAGAAATGTTCAGAGTGACTTCTACCACAGCTACCAAGACCATCTTTTCAGACCTTGTTTAGCCAATTTGGTTTACTGTTACAGTTGGTGAATAACAATAGACCTCGCTTTTGTTCTAAAGAATTCCTGAGGTTCCTAGTTTCAAATGAAATTCAGCACATACAGTCTGCTCTACACCAACCTTCTACAAACAGACTACTGGAATGCTTTGTACAAACACTTAAGTATGCCTTAAAGGCTGACAAGTCTATTTTGAGGCATCAGCAGAAATGGGATGATTTCTTGCTTGTTTACAGGAACACACCCTATACTACTACCCAGCCATCACTTGCAACTCTTTTCTTGAAGTAGTCTTTGTGTACCTGTTGGACTTGCTACATCCTGATATTGCCTCACGTGTAGCCAAATCCCAAGCTATGCAAATTGATTGATGAAGTGAGTCATCATTCTTTTCCAGCAGGAGACTTAGTGTGGACTTGCAATTACAATTGTGAAGTGAAATGGGTACCTGGAGAATTTGTAAAAGCCACAGGGACCTGTTTCATTTGCAGTAAAATTATCCAATGGTGTTTTGTGGAAATGACATATGGGCCAGCTGTGGCTTTGACAAGTATTGGAGTCTGGGATGTTCCAGTATGACTTTCTGTTCCTCTGATTGAACCTCCTCCTTTTACAACTCCTAATTTCAATGACTTGTTGGGAGAAACTTTGTTGTCTGATCCAGTTGATTCCTCACCATCGATTGTTCCTGTTGTTCAGAACACTGCCACACCACCACCATCACATTATCCCAAGAGAGTGTGAAAACCAGTTGTGTGCCTGAATTTATAAGCTGTTTAATTAATGAGGGAGAATAATCCCTTTCAGTTTCAGAGTCTACAGTAGTCCACCTGCAAATCTTAGTAGGTTATATAGTGTTTTATGTTAGCCATGCAAATGATGATGTACATATATCTGGAACATTTTTAAGGTAGGGTGTAGGAATGTGATGTCCCGTCCCTTTAATGTTTGAGGAATGTCCCCCCCTCCCCAGTGCAAAGCCTCACTTTAGTGTGGTTTTCAGTTTTGCTGCCTGAAAAATAAAGTGAGCACAGCAGATAGCTGTGTTTCTATCAGCTCCCTGTGTGTCCCTATCGCCTTCTCTGCTGGGTCCAAATATAACACCTACGTCACATCTATGATAACAGCAGTTAGACTGCTGCTAATTCAATTAGGTCTGATATGAAAAGTCATTTACTTTTGCTTTTGCCTAATAAGATCCTCTTGTGAACATAAACCACAATTTTAAATTATTTTTGTTAAAAACATGATTACTTTTTCCTTCAAAAAATAGTTTAGTTCAGAGGAAGAATACACTTGTTCTGCTATCTTGAGAAGGAATGCATTGCATGCTATAGGAAAATGCAATGTACGATGCAGAGTGGGGCCATTTCTTTTCACTTACAAAGCTGTCATCCACTGATTAGCTGTCTACATAAAGTTATGTTTTGACTTAGGCTCTGAAAGAATGAAAGAGAAATAGCAACTATAGTTTGTAAGCCAAAACCAGTGAAGCATCAAATCATATGACACACTCATAAAAGTACAAGACTTCTAAAAGATCAAAAGCTGTGCAAATCTTGCTTTTCAGCGCAGGTATGTCACCTAAGGAAGCCCACAAGAGTACAGTCTTCACATTATAACAAGAAAAGGTTAAGTGTGTGTACCATTTTCTATTCTCATTACAATCATGCATATTCATGAGAAGAAATTCTTTGTTTTTATTTTTAAGCTATCTGTGGTATTGGTACAAGGAATCAGAACTGTTATGCCCAATAGTCTTTGGAATAGACAGTCATGTTGTATGCTGGACTGATTTAACCTTGTCAACATCTTACGATTTTTAGAGCCCTGCGCGGATACAAATTTATATCCGCAGATGTGGATATCCATGGATAGAAAATAGTATCCGCTGAACTGCAGGGCTCTCCCGGGAACCGCAGTGGTGATAAGAGCAGAATATGGGGTTGCCGCTCCCAGGAGTCACACACACTGCATCTGACCTTGCACAAAAAAGTGTGGAAATTAGCCCAAGAACATCCAGAAGCTCAGACTACAACTACCACTCCACTGATGTAGGTCTGTTGGCCAGGATGGAAATCACCACTACTGTGATGTGCAATCAAAGTTTGACATGCTATCCATTACTAAGCTGCAGAGCACGTATTACTACTACTAACTCTATATAGCACTTTTCAGCAGTAGATCTCAAAGTACTTTACAAAGGAGGTCAGGATCATTATCTCCATTTTACTGATGCGGAAACTGAGACACAGAGCAGTGATGTGGCCTGTCCAAGGTCACTAAATACTCCCTCTACCAGTAATATAAGCCTCAAGCACAGAACCCTTAGCAAATATTCACCATCCAATGCTTCCTTAAAGGCCACAAAATCCTTTGCCTCATCCCCCTCCCCACAAAAATCTCTTAACCTATTGTACATCGTTAATAATGTAACATCATAAGTAGGGTATCAGTTAACTGCAGACAAAGTTGGTCCAGTTCGTTGGGAAAAAAAATCACTTTAATTTCCTCTTGTGTCATAGCACAGGAGTTTATTTTAAAGTGAGTGGTATACAATTGAACCCTGACTTCTCAAACCACGCAGGCTGCTCCTATACCAGTGTGGCCAGGAATTAGGGATGGGGTCTTGAGCAAGGGAAGAGAGAAACAGAGCTAGGGAGGGCAAACATTTCCAGATTGGATTTAGAATATCCACAAGGATAAAATCTCCCATTTTGTAGAAACTTTATATAAAAAAATTCATCCAAATACTATCCGTTTGCAGAATACTAGATTTTACTGCATTTTCACAGGTTTACCTGAAGGAAAAAATCATTGTCTTTCTACAAAGATTTGTTTTTATATTAACACTGCACACCACAGAGAAAATCTCTAATCCTGCAAACACCAGAGCTAGAAAAGGCTTTTAGGTTGGTACGTGCCGGAGAACATAGGAATAACAACATAGGAATGGATTGTAAAGTGGAAAGCTGCAACCGTATTAACTTTTAATTTCAAAGCTAACCCTATCATCTCTGTGCTAGGGGAAATGAAGGTACACATGAAGGGTACCTCAGTCTGCAGAGACTTAAGGTCTCCCCTTCTTCCCTCCAGTCTAATACGATCTCCAGCTACTATCCAAGTCTCATGTTACCTCTGGGAGCTGGCTCCTCTGAGCCTCTCACCAGCACTGGACACAGCCACAAGTTGCAACAAAACTACAAAATCCATAAATGTACAGCCTCTAAATTCTTGCGCTTACTCCTTACTAACGTAAAACTGGGCCTGCAGGATGCTGTGAGGAAGGTGAAAAAAAACCCCAAACACTCTGCCTATCTTGCCCTGAGTTAAAAATGCTTTCCTGATCCCGAAAGCTGGAGATCAGTCAGAACTACAGCATCTTAGAAACACAGTTTGATACCTCCATTATAGAGCAGGGAGAGCAGGGCAGCAACCGCCGAAGAATTGCTGCTGCATGTCCTGAAGGATTCATATAAGCGAGTGGGGATCATGATAGACAATCAACTCCCCATTTCTCCCTTTTCCCCACAGCCTAACCAAAGGGCAGCAGGGAGAGGCAGAGAAATCCTTCCTCTTCCCCTACATCGTACAATCATAGAAATGTAGGTCTGGAAGTGACCTTGAGAAGTCATCAAGTCCAGTCCCCTGTGCTGAGGCAGGACCAAGTACACTTAGAGCGTCCCTAACATCCCTTCCTGACCAGATATATTCTCCACATTCATTCTGTGGCGGGAATGAGGGAGGGAGGAGGAAGACTCCAGAGCATCTGAGCCTGCCTCTCCCTTTCCATCTCCTCTCAGATCCATAAGGATTGTCTATCCTCTACCAGCCCTACCAAGCAACACCAACTCTGCAGAGACTGGGAAGGGGGATAGCAATGTGTAACACTATAAAATATTCCTAAATATGCTTAGAAGACATTAAAACACCACCGATTCATACACACATGTACACAGGGCTATTAAAAAAATCCTCAACCATATTCTCCAAATTACGCAGGAGAGTCATATCTTCCAAAAACACAGAAGAAAAGCCAACTCAGATCTGTCTATCTTTCATTTTGTGATAAAACCAGGGGAGTAGTAGGTCAGAATCAGTGGATCCAGGCACTAATACAGAAAGGAGTCAGTGAACAACCAGCAATATGGTGCACATCGAATGGCTCCTGAGCCATCATTTAATGTAGGAGCCAGGAAGAACAAGGTGCACCTCTCAACTGTTGAGGTGAGATCACAACATGACCCCAGGGAAGGGACAGAGCAAGCAGAAGATAGAACTGTAACTGTAACTCAGTTGATGTAATTGCCAGATGTCCTGGTTGGGGAACACCCCCTCCCCACCCAATCCAGGGTTCAAATTTTAGTAAATCCAGGTCCAACATAGTCATATCCTATCCCTGACTAAACATTAGCATTTAACCTCTTGTTATACACATAATGGCATTCTGGCTACAATGTAAGGAATTTAAATTCCATTACATCCAGAAGAATTTTTGAGAGCAGTGGATCATTTATGGCTCCAAGCTTAGTCAGAGACCTTGCACTCTATGTTAGTAACACAAGTGAGTGGATGGGTTTCTTTTTTTTCTCATTTTTATATAAAAAGTTTATTTCAAACAGAATAGCAGTGAATCTGCAATGTATATAATTTTGTTACTTGATTCTTTCTTGTCAAGGGAATCTAATCCTCTAGATCCCTCCCTACTTTTGCAACGTTACTCAAATGTACCCTAGTAGCAGAGGCAAGAAAGTAGCCTCTTCTGCTTTCACTTGGCTACAGGCTACAGCTTCTTCTGTAGACCCTGACAAGCAGTTACAGCTCAAGGTACTAAGAAAGGTAGTATTGCCTGTGGCAAAGAGAACTTTGCAAAAGGTGAATATGACATCAAACTTTTCCCACCTCCACTGGTACACATTGTCCATGCTCTTTAGCAAGGGAGCCCATCAAAAAGCTTAACGGGGTAACAAAAGTTCTTTATTGAAACTGCCCTCTTTTGCTTCCATCCTCTTTTGCTTCCATCCTGCCCGCTTCCCTCACAGTTTATTTTAAAATACAATCCTTATTGTACCTTATCTACCCATTACCTTTTGAAATAGCAAAATTAAATTCTCTCTTTATACCTAGGTAGCTAAGTGTGGAGATTTTTTAAAAAACACATTCCACTGAGCTAAAGAATGCATGAACATTTATAATTAAATGCTATTTTACTTTTAAATCAGATATTAATGATATATATGATTCATGCTCTGCATACCACATAGTCCGTGGGGAGGACCTTCTGCAAAGAAGCACAATAAAGTGGATATCTGGATAGAATAAGATCTGTTTAATAGAGGGAACACAAAACAGATAGACAGCCTGAGGAGCTTTTCAGGTAGAGATGAAAGTCACAAGTGTATGTGTGAATTAAAAAGAACAGATTCATTTATTTCTGTCTTTTACACCTGGACTGAATGCTAAGAGTCATCTGTCAAAACTGCACGCAAGGCAATAAAGAGCAGCTATTTTGTTTATCTGAATAAATTAAAGGACTTGGTCAGGATTTCAGCAGAAATGAGGGCAATTTAGTGATTCCCTAACAATCCCGCCTGTTAGTTGCCCTTTCAGAAAACCCTCCAGCAGGTTTTTAATGGGCTTGCTCTGAGGGCAAACCACAAGGATAATTCATAAGCAAACACACCCTTCCTCTCAATGTTTGCAGAGTGACCATTAATGTTTCCCCTTCAAACTAGACAGATGTTATGGCTCAGAAGGAGCACCAGTTAACTGGAGTTGCTACAAGCTGGTTCTGATCAGGCCTATGCCAGTGAGGGAAGAATTGATTTTGAGTACAAAATATGAATAACTGCCAGTTTTGAAGGGCACCATTGCTAATAGAAAGAATCATTGGGGATATATACAAAAATAAATGAATCGCTAAGGGGCAGCTACAAGGCCCATTGAGGTCAATGGGATTTCTTCTATGGACTTGAATGGGCCTTGGATCACGCCTTAGTGAGTGAGGTCCTAAAAGAAGGGTGAATGGAGTGGTGATTAAAAGCAATAGGCAATCTGGGCTCTAGTCCTGACTGTGCTATAAATTAGCACAGTCTCTGGGCAAGTCATTTAACCTCTGTGTCTCACTCTTTGTAAAATAGGGATAATAATTAGAGCTATGCAAATAACTGGTTTTTCCATTTGCTGGCAATTCCAAAAATATTGTTTTGAGTCATCCTGAAAGGAAAATTTTTCAAAAGTTTTGACTAATAAAAAAGTCTTTAAAAATCATTTAGGGGCAAACAAAACAAAAACTGAAACATTTCATTTAAAAAATGTCAAAACAAAACAAAACAAAACCCACAACGTTTTGACTTTTCTGAATGGTGAGGAGGAGAGGTGGGGCTTTGTCTGAAACAATTCTCCAAAACTCACATGAATTTGCAAAACATTCAGTGTCCCTGAAGAAGTTGTTACCCACCCTGTGTCATAATGATGTTTCTTTGAGATGTGTGTCCTCGTCGGTGCTCCACTGTAGGTGTGTCTGTGTCCCTGAGCTGCTGATCAGAGAACTTTGGTAGCAATGTCCGTTGTGCCCGTGCATGCGTGGCTTCTCACCTGCCACAAGGCTAGTCAGCATGCCCGGGCAATCCCTCCTCAATTTCTTCTCTACCGCAGAGTCAGTTACTAGAACTCAGAAGTAGAGGGGAGGAGGGCGGGTAGTGGAACACCCATCGGGACACACATCTTGAAGAACCATCGTTACTGCACAAGATGAATATATTCTTTTTCTTTGAGTAGCATCCCTATGGGTGCTCCACTGTAGGTGACCCCCACTGGAGGCTGGGATTTCGGAGTCGAGTCTGATATGGATGATAATACCGTGGCATCAAATTTGGAGTCTGCAGCCAAATCCCTGATGATGGCTGAAATCGCTGCCCCTTTTGATCTATCTGCAACAGAGAGAAAAAGTCTTGGAGATTTTCTAAAAGCTCTTGTTCTATCCAGATAGAAGGCCAGGGCCCTCCTCACATTGAGTGTATGGAGGGTGGCCTGATGAGGTTTAGGATAAGCTGGTTCATATGAAAAGTGGAAGTTCCCTTGGAAGTGAACTTTGGATATAGCCGAACAGAGACCTTGTCAGGGAAGAACACACTGAAGGGGAGATGCTCCATCAGCACCACTGTCTCCCCATCCTTCTTGCTGAGGTAATGGCGATCAGGAATGCCATCTTCATTGAAAGGTGAATTAACAAACAGGTGGCCATGCGTTCAAATGGCAGTCTAGTCAGTCCTTTCAACACAAGATTGAGATCCACTGAGGAGTGGGAAGTCTAGGTTGTGGAGATTCATTATGCCTTTGAGCAATCTCTTCGTAGTTGGATGAGAAAATATAAAGTGTCCTTATACCTCTTGGTGGAATGTGGCAATTGCTGCTTGGTGCATCTTTAATGAGCTGATAGAGAGACCTGATTTCTTGATAGGTAATCCAGGACTACCGGTAAGGTGGCCATGTTCAGGGTGACGCTTTTGGGCTGACACCAGATCTGAAATCTCTTCCATTTGCCCTGCACCGTGAGACCATTGATCTGTGCACCCCATCCTATGAGGGATGCATCAGTAGTCAGGAGCAACGATGGGGGAGGCTGAACAAATGGGAGTCCTGCACATAAGTTCACTGGGTCTTTCCACCAGCCCAAGGATTGCTTGACCTTCATGGGCACTGATAATAATTTGTCTGTGCTGTCTCTGTTTGGCCTGTAATCTGAACTGAACCAGGCCTGAAGGCATCTCATGCATAATCCAGCATGAGCTATGACTGACGTGCCCATGGCCATATGCCCTAGAATTTGAAGGCAATGTCTGGCCAAAATATGGGGGCCAGATTGTATTGTCTCTACTAGCATGAAGAGACTGAGGAATCTGTGTAGATTTGTAGACCCAGATTCTGGAAAAGGATTCAGTGTGGTCTGGGTGACTCGTTGAGCTTAAGCACAAGAATATGCCCTGAGACGGCAGTCGTCCAGGTAAGAATAAGCGTAAGTGGGCCGTCACTACCGAGAGGACCTTGGACAATACTGTGGGGCCGACTAGAGGCCAAAAGGGAGCACTCTGTATTGCTGGCCTAGTGTGAACCTGAGGTAACATCTGTGCCTCAGTATGATACAAATGTGGAAATTTGCAGCTTGAAGGGTGAGGGCTGAGAACCAGTCTCCTTTTTCTAATGCTGGAATAATCGTTCCATCAAGGTGTCGATCTTGAACCTCTGCATCTTGATATATCTGCTTGAGCATTCTGATGTCCAGTATGGGTCTCCAACCTCCATTTTCCTTTGGAATTAGGAAGTAGCTAGAGTAGAAGCCGCCGACTCTCACATTTGAGGTCATGGGCTCTATGGGTCCTATGCTGAGGAGATGGTTTATCTCCTGATGTAGCAGACTCTCGTGAGAAAGTTCCCTGAAGAGGTATGGGGAAGAGTGTTTGGGAGGTGGGAGGGAGGAGACATGAATGGCATAACCATTCTGGATGGTCTCCCACACCCACTTGTCGGAGGTTATCCACCCCCAGTTTCTACGGACGTCTTGACCAACTCATCAAAACTGCCGTTTGAGGTGAAGGGCCTGGATGAATTTGGTTGAAATCCTGACTGCTTCCACCTGGGGAACCTCGGCTTCTTCCTCTGTGGCTCATATGATCTCTGCAATGAGTACTGAGATGTATATTGTAATGATCGGGGCTTGAATGGTGGCTGAGGGCTTTATTTTCTCTTGTAGGCTGGCGTGTATATCCCTAGGGATCGAAGAGTTTCCTGAGAATCCTTTAACATGTAAAGAGATATGTCAGTCTTCTTGGTGAATAACTTCATCCCTTTGAACGGAAGTTCCTCCAATGTGGTTTGAATCTCTTTAGGGAAGCCAGACAAATGCAGTCACAAAGTCCGTCTCATAACAATGGCCATGGAAATCAAGCATGGCACCATGTCAGCCAGATCTAGTGTGGACAGGAGGGATGTTGTAGCCACCAGTTGGCCCTCATTGATTATGACCTTGAATTGGTTCTTATGAGAGTCAGGAAAATTGTTCAGTAAAGGAACCAAATTTCATAGAGTTCTGGTAGTCAGATTTTGCCAGAAAGGCTTGATAATTTGCTACACAGAACTGGACGGTGGCTGATAAATATACCTTCTTGCCAAACTGATCCAGATGTTTCCAGTACCAATCATAAGGGGTGGATTTAAACAGATGCTGGTGGCCCCAAGAGTTAACTGCGTCTACAATGAAATTCCGTGTCCTTTGCTGGCATGTAATATTTTTTGTCCACCCACTTGCATGTTGACAGGACCGACACAGGGGACTGCCATATGACTTTGGTGGGGCCCAGGAGTGCCTCATTAATCGGGAGGGCCACTCTGGAAGAGGCGGAGGAATGTAAAATGTCCACCAGGTTGTGGTGAGACTCATCACCTCTTGCAATGGTGTTTGCAGGGTTTCTGCCACTCTCTATGCTAGGTCCTGGACTGATTTGAAATAATCAGCCATGGATGGCGGAGGGGGCACCACCATCTCATCTGGTGAGGATGATAAGAAATGTGCTTGATGAGTGACTTCCTCACTTCCTCCTCCACCTCCGACTCAACTTCCTCCCCTGGCTACTCAGGGGGTTCCAAAGCCCTTGTCTGCTGGTATGCCATGCTAGGGGCATGGAAAGCTAGGTGTCTCTGAGCCTGCCAAGGGTCCCAGTATGGCCATTGTGGGTAGGAAGCTGGTGGTTGGTATTGCAGTTGGCGAAACCAGGGAGGGTGAGGATTGGGTGGACAACACGCCTGGTGCCCATAGTGAAAATTGCATCCCATATGGTGAGTGAGAAGAGCAGTGGGAACCCATGTCCTCTTGCTCACTTTCTGACTCCAACAATGAGAAATGCAGTGCACAGCAGGGAGATGTTGGTGAGTCCAGTGGTCTGGGTGAAGTCGGTTCCGGGACCCTGGTACTTAGCAGGGGCGAGTCTGGTACATCAGAAACCGAAAGAGCTGTCATGCACTGGAAATCCGGCCATGTCGATGGTGTCGGTACTGGCGGTGGTTGTTGGTGCCGAGAGGCTTGCACCAATAGATTTGGAGATGCAGACCTGGCTGTATAATCCATCGGTGCCATGCACAGCAACTGGTGATAATCATAGAATATCAGGGTTGGAAGGGACCTCAGGAGATCATCTAGTCCAACCCCCTGCTCAAAGCCAGACCAATCCCCAGACAGATTTTTTTTTACCCCAGTTCCTTAAATGGCCCCCTCAAGGATTGAACTCACAATCCTGGGTTTAGCAGGCCAATGCTCAAACCACTGAGCTATTCCTCCCCCCGATGTCCGTATTGATGAATCTTCCCTGGGGCAGATCTTCTATGCCTTTCACGCCCCTGTGGTACTGGTACTTTTTTGCCTGCACCCATCGGGCCTTTGGGGAGATTGACTTCATCTGTCGGTTCGGTACTGCGCTTGCCTTGGGTACCAGTTTTAGGTGGCTTCAGCACCGTCGGTACTGATAATACTGATGGAGTCGGAGATCATTTTCAGCTCGATCAGGGATTGCTATGGGGACCCACAGACCTTTCTTAGCAGACTTGAGTGAGCGGTTCATCTCCCTGGGCTCACCTCCCTTTGCAGTGAGAGTTCCTGCTGGGATTCCAGGGGTTGAAGAGCTGACTCCATGAGCAGGGGTTTGAGTCTTAACTCTCTGTCCTTCCTGGACCTGGGTTTCAGCTGCTGGCACCAACCACACTTTTGTGGACTGTGCTTTTCTTCCAGGCAGCAAACACACTGCGAGTGTCTGTCAGTCACTGGGATAGATTGCTTGCAACTCAGGCGCTTTTTGAAGCCTGAGGAGCCGGGTATACCCTTGCCTGGGGGCGTTATCAGGAGGCAAACCCTTTCTTCTTTCTTCTTTATTTTTTGGCATGACCAACAAAATACAAATGAAGTAACAAAGAAAAAGTCTTTAAGGAAAGCTAAAATTAACAAAACTAAAGGGAGTTAATGATCCATGAACTGAAAGCTCTAACTTTGTCTCTGGCTGGGTCCGGTTGAGAAGGAACTGAAGAGGGATTGCCCGCAGACACTGGCTAGCCTCATGGCAGTCGAAGAGCAGCACAAGCATGGGCGGGATGGACTGCTACCAAAATTTTCCAATCAGCTGCACAGGGACACAGACACACCTGCAGTGGAGTATTCCTAGGGACACTACTCAAAGAAGAATCTGCATTTTTCACTGGAAAAAAGTTTTGACCTAAACATTTTGCCCAGTATTAATAATAATACTTCCCTATCTGACAAGGCTTTTGTGAGGCTTAAGTCATTAATGTTTGTGAGGCACTAACATATTAGGTGATGAGTGGTGAAGAAATGTCTGTACATAAAATAAGTAAGTTAGGGCTATTAGGCTAACATGTAATTTCCTGCCTGTTCTATTTGAAAGGAATCCTATATTCTAAGGATATCCCAACTACCCAAAGACTGGGAGGGAAGTTGTGAGGAAGAAATATCATTAACATCGTCAGAAAGGTTCTGTTTTACCATGTGGATATTCTTGTGATTTAGGCACTTGATTGGAACTTGGATTCCTCACTCTTCCACACACTAGCTGTACCACCTTAGGCAAGTCACCTAATCCATGTGTAAAATGTAGCTAACAGTACTCCTTTGTCAGTCTAATCTTGTCTATTTAGACTGCAAGCTCTTCTCTGACTATGTTTGTATGTAGCACTTAGCACAATGGGGCTGAGGCCTCTACACTCTACTGCACTATAAATAACAAGAAGGCAGGGAAAGGGCTATTACTAATATGCTTTTTGGTATTATTCCAAGGTCTTGTCTAAGTGTAGGAACTTTTCTTATAAAGGCAGATTTCTCAGAAAGACACAGTGACAGACTTTGGTGTCTGAGTAAAGTGAGTTAAGAGGCAGAGGATCTGAGCTTTAGAAGTCAGTGACAGAAGCAGAACATTGCTGAACTCTGATTTAACTGGTGGCAAGGACGGAGAATCTCCCAACAGTCACAATCTGCTATCTAATATTTGATTGTGACTATTTTTAACAATCCCCTTGTGGGAAGGCAGAGGATAAATTGTTGTCTGGCAGATTATGGTAAGGATTTCAGTATGCATTATTAATATAAGCCAAAGCAGTGTAGGCGCAGAGCCCAGAGAGGCTATAAGTCCCCTCACCCCTGCCTTGCAATGCTCATTGCTGGAATTTTCTCAGTACAAACTGTAACTGGAATAAAACTATCCGCATTTTGCTAAAAGTATCTTAAATGGTTTGTCAGATATTTAATTAGGCTGACCCTGCCTTGGATCTTCACATTATCACACAATTTAAGGGGACTGGAGTTGAAATAAAAGCAGTTCACTGCCCGTGTTCCATTTTACTTATCCAGGTGCAGATATAATATGAGCTGGCATTTTATTTTACAGTTTATAGAATGTGTGTCTTTCTGTGGCCTCTAGAAACATATCTAACATGCTCCCTTTCCTTCTCACCCCTGAAAATGGTATATATTAAGCTTGATATCTGTCACTTATGCAATATATTCCCTCCACTGCAGGAAATATTAGATGAAATTCTATGGCCTGCATTATGCAGGAGGTCAAATTAGATGATCATACTAATGGTCCCTTATGACCCTAAAGTGTATTAATCTAGTACATATTATTATATACACGATATCCAATACCTGCACCATATATATGTTGTGTACATGTGATAAGTTGCACAGGCAAGTGATGCATTTATTTGTTACTTCGTATGGACCATGGCACCTGTTCTCTGCCCATTTTATATATCTCCCTGGGAGTTATCCTAACATTCCAAAGGCCTGAGCAGCTTCCAAAAGGTGACTATAAAAATATTGACCTATGAGAGAAAATATTTCTCCTTCTGCCCCCAAATGTAAATGTAGACATGTCCCCCCACATCCAACCCACCAAAGCCTAGGACAGGCAAGATGTCAATTCTGGACGAGTTATAGCTCTTTCAACGAAAATTTATCATATTTTAAAATCCAGTGTTTTGCACCCCTGCAGGGCTTCATGTGTGGTGTACAATACTGAGAAGATGAGATTCCCCGCACTTCTAGCCCTGGAATGCTCTATGGTATTTGACTTTAAAGTAATTACATCTATGAAAATACTTATTAGACCATTTTAAGGGGTTTTTCCATTTATTGCTTTTAATTTTTCTCTGTTTCTGAACTTTGTACAGTTTAAGTCACAAGGACAAAGGTTGAAATTCTGTGCTGCACCTTTAATAGGCACCATACAGAACTTGCAACCCACACAGGAAGGGAAGCAAAGGTAGCCTTAAGCCACCTTTGTGCCCTTTCAATCCCAGGCTGCTCCAGGAACTGAAGACCCTGACAATTTAGCTAGCCTTGTTGAGGGGCTAAGTAAAGTTACTGCAGTTCCCGGACCACCCAGTAGGCCACTAAGCTGCTACAAATCTCCATAAGGGTGTGTTCTGTGGCACTGCTCCTGACACAAAGTGTCTGTGCTGGGGGAATCCTCCCATTCTCACAACGGGGCCTTTTTAGACGCCCATGATGTCACTCTGGCCCTTATATATGGTGAAATCACTGTTGGTGTATATCAGTCTAGCTCCATTAACTACAATGGCATTTTAGTTCATTTACACCAGAAGAGAATTTGGCCAACAGTATCTAAGGTTTTATTAGCATTAAGTGGAGACAACAGAAGAAATTGCCATTCTAACACTTTTAAAACTCTTTAAATGTTCCTAAAATAGTTTCCATAACACAGATGGCAAATTCAGACGAGGTGCAGTCTAACACTTTTGTCACCATCCCTTTTTTAGGAAGACCTGTGTCACTCACTCATGGGTTCGCTGCCACTCATGAGTAATGCAGCCATCCCAAACTCATGCTGATAACATCTTTGTAGTATGCCATGCAGTATTCCCCATTTTATGTACACACACCTGCAGAACTGAATCAATGCCAATAATCACAAATACCCCAAACCTTTCCCCCCTTAAGGAAAATTATCCCTCTGACATACAACTGCTGGGACTGTATCAAATTTAATATCCTAATAGATCTCGGGTGCTGGGTTGGAGCATGAAGAGAGAAGTAATCTCTCTTTGAATTTAGGAGGAGCTGTACTTCTAATGAACTTATCCAAGAGCGAGGTTGTTCCTAAATTTGACATAGTCATAGTGATACATTTAGGAATTAGACAAACAGAATTTAGAAGTGGGTTTCTATATGCCAAATATCTCACTTACTCCTACAGTCCCCAGTTAACTCGTTGTTTAGAAATAACAGCACAGTGCCAAACTTGAGCCTGTTTAGCAATAAGCACCATGTTAAGGATCATTTCAAGTATATAAAACTCATAGAAAGAAGTCTTTCCTAAGGTATCACTGCAAGCTTAATTTGTCAGCAGTTTTCTCCTGTAGCTGCAGTCACAGTTAAGTCTCAGTGTAGATTTACTTCCTTGCCTTTGCTATATTGACTCTAGTAATGACCCTATCTTTAGTCAACCAGAGTTTGACTTTGCTCCCTTCATCATGTCCTACAGAACTTAATAGAAAATTATACCCCTGCTATGGTATTCTATAGGATGCTTAAAAAAACTGCAGAAGAATTAAATTCGCTAATAAATTCTATAGATTTCTGGAGTTATTTATTTAGAACCTTGTTAATTTCATCCTAGTTAAATTCTGCAGGCTTTTTTCCCACAAATTTCCTATTGTTAGAACCCTGATAGTTACTTTCCCTTCTCCCTCCCTTGCTCTCAAAATTCACTGATACAGATAGCAGCCACTTTGGTAGAGGAATCCAACTTAAAGGATTAACAAGATCTCAAGAGGTTAGCACATTTAAATCTGGATTTAAAAACCTGAGACTCCTATTCAACCAATTTTATAGTTCTAGCATTTGTAAGGAGCTGAAATTTTTGTGCTGCCATTATGGAATAGGGGATGAGCAATTCTGCATCTAAAGAACCTGCTAGAACACTTGGTTCAGAGTATTAAATGATTAGGCAAAATCTTATAAACATTATTTTCCCAGGTGTATTTCGGTCTAACTGAAAATGAAATTCTTCTGAGCCGAGCTGGACACATGCCATGTATCTAGCATTCCAAAAAGATTGGATAAGACAGTAATGAATGCATATTTCATTTCAGAATCTGCCATTATTTCAGCAGGGCAGGATATCATTCATATTACAGAGGCTTCAGTGTAAACAACGTGAATACACAGCTATTACATCTGACAGGCATCCCCCTAACTCAGCCCTCCATCCTAGCACACACAACTATTTCATTCAGAAAAAAGTCCACTTTAAAATTTTTTAAAAGGTTCCTGTAAACTGCTGAGCATCAGGAACTTTCAAATAATATGTTTGCAGGTATACATGGAGTGAGGGAGAATAAGAAAGTTAAGCCAATTGGAAATTTGAAAGCTCAAAAGAAAAGGGTAGTAAAGAGTAGATTAATGGAGTTCAACAAGTTAGGGTACCTTTGTACAAAAGAACTATTAGGACGCCTGCACGCACGTGTGATATTTTGAACATATCAAGTAGAGAATGTAAATACCATCATAGACTTTGTTTGAAAAATATTATTTCGGATTCCAAATGGCTATTTGTTTCACTGTGCCTTTCTATTTGCTATTAATGGTTGGGGGTGGGATTGCATTAATGCTTGGGAAATGACATTCCTCATATGAATACTTGTGTTTGCATGCAAACAAGGGTATTTGTTTGTGAACAAGATTATTCTGTATATGTCATTTGTTATCACTTGTTCATTAGTTCTTATTAACCCGTTCAAAAAGATTCAGTCATCCACTCAGGTAATAGAAACTTTGCCATGTGACTTAGGTGACCAATCACATACCACAAAGAATTGAAGTGAACAGTTTGCAAGTACTCTAGAACCTAAAATGTGTTAACAGACTCTGGCAAATACTTGTTAATAATGATTATATTTCAGAAATCAGGATCAGTTTACGAATGGAAAAAGAGGGCTGAATTCAGTTAACTAATTTGCAATGAGTAGTTTGACTAGCTCTAATCCCAAATAACGCTGCTCTTGGAAGAGACATTTCCAGATTCAATACTGTGACGGGTTCCCACCTGGAACTGGGGTACCACTGAGCCCCCTGAGCCACCAGCCTGGGCTCCCTCTCACACTGCACTGCTGTGACAAGCTACAAAGCCTTCCAGCCTGCACTTTCACCAGCATACATACAGGTAGAGACACACCGAGCTGCAGTTACAAACAGGCTCTCTGACCAGCCCCTGCATGGGAAAGCTACTCCCACTCCTTAGGCACGCACCCCTTCTGGAATATAAACCCAAAATTATACCATCATCTTGAGCTGACCAGGGAACTGTACAGAGTAAACTCATAAAATTTGCCCCCTCCCTCAATGTGGTGAGGAATATGCAACAGTCTTTTCCCCCTGAGTTATGATTCCCACACACTGGTTTAGATAAAGCAAAAACAAGTTTATTAACTACAAAAGATAGATTTTTAAGTGATTATAAGTGATAGCAAACAGATGAAAGCAGATTACCTAGCAAATAAACAAAAAACAAACTAAACTTAATATACTAAATAGATTGGATATGAATAGCAGATTCTCACCCTAAGAGATGATACAAGCAGGCTGCAGATTTTTAAGGGGCAAGCTGCACTTAATTATAGCTTGGAATCACCAGGTGTTCCATTCACAAGCTAAGAATCCCTTTAGCCAGGTTCCAGCACTTTCCCCAGTTCAGTCATTGTTCCTCAGGTATTTCCAGCAGTCTTCTTGTGGGGGGCACAAAGAACACCAGATGATGTCAGTCACTCCCTCATATAGCTTTTACATATGGCAGGAACGCTTTATTCCCAAAGCTTGGTTCCTAGACCAGTTTGTGGAAAATTACTGACATCCCAAGATGGAGTCTAGAGACATGTGGTCTCATCACATGTCCTTGGAGAGTCACAGCAGCCATCACTCACAGGCTGTTTGGAGCATTCACAGGAAGGCTCCCCAGATGAGAGATAAGCTTCTCTTAAGGCCTATTGTTTTTCTGAGGCCCTTCCCCACCCACTATCTAGACTGAAAACAGCTTGTCTAGTGGGCGTTACCCAGGTGTAACTACATTCGAAATATAGATACATAATCAAAATTCATAGCTTCTGACAAGGCTAATTCCCCACTCTGGCACTTTGAGTACAGAAGGTGGGGGCCCACAAGGATTCTAAAAATTGATACTGGCCACTCCAGGCTTATATTAAAATCCCAAGGTTACAGCTTTTCTCTGACCTTGGATTGGTAGATGCTGCCACCACCCAAGTGCAGAACCCCTGTGAGAGCCCAGGAAGGTGCACTTGGGAATTCCTTCCTGTGGGGTACCCTCAAGCCCTTTCACGTCCCCACCCCCCGACCCCCACGGGGAATAGCTAAGAAAGAAAAAGGAAAATCAGCTGTTGCCACTAGCTAATTAGACAACGTGCACAAACCTCTTAAGACACAAAAATCCAATTCTGTTTTTAAAAAAGGTAAATTTTATTAATAAGAAAAAAAGAAGGAAAATACATCTGGGAACTCAGGCTATTGCTAGATTTTAAAAGAGCAACTACAAGGATTAAGCACCAAGAATAGCTTTCTTGAGGTCCACCTTAAAGGTTACAAGCAAAACAAAAGCACCTGGGGTTAGCACAGAGGAATCCACAAGCCAAAAAAAATAAATAAAAGGGATAACCCTAATCGCATCTTCCTAGACATTTTCTGATCTACTAACATATCTGGGGTTTTAAATGAGTAGTTTCTAGGTATGATACCTGGCCCAAGCTTCCCACAGCATAACTGCTGCCCTGTCTGCCTCTCCCTGGGAGAACAACAGACAGACAGACAAAAGGAGAGTCTTTTCTCCATTTTAAAAAATTCTAGCCTTCCCATTGGCTCTTTTGGCCAGGTGTGCACTCACTTCCTTTTACCTATGCATACCAGTGAGACATTTTAACCCTTTACAGGTAGAACAATTAGAAAACAGCTACTAAGAGGGATTTTATAGCTACTGGCTGGCTGGGTGTCCATAAAAGGGAACTCCCCCCACCTTCATTTATCACAGCTTCAGATACAAAAATGATACATGCATACAAATAGGATAATCATATTTAGCACATCATAACTTTTTCAATAACATTTCACATGACTTATCTTGCATAAAATACATTATAATTATGTCATAATCATATCAGAATAATATCACTGAAGAATATGGGGTGCAGTGTCACAAGTACTTCCTTGATTATGATGTTCTTAATTTAAATTGTTATAGCACTGATCAAAAACTCTAGGAGCATTACAGTTTTAAAAGTGCATAGTTAGACAAAAACTAAAATAAACTATTAGATGAGGTATTAGAGATACCCTTTTGTGCCTAGAGGAAGACCAGAAGTATTGAGGGAATCCACAGCCAGCCAATCCAGTTTTTCAATACCCATACAGTTTGGATAAATAAATATGATCCCAATCCGAAAAAATCCTTTTTTTCTGTGGAGAAGTGAAATACAGAGTTCTGCTAATTTTTCTGTTGCTATAGTTTTCATTTTCACTTGCCTCTATCCTTCTGTGTTGTGCCTAAAAGTGGAAGTCCCAGAACACTGAAGAAACAGCAATAGGGTCTCAAATTTCATGCATTTATTTAAACTGAATAAAAACTATATGGTCTTTTGAATTTGTTGGCCACTAATCTCCTTTCACATCTCATAGTGCTCTTCAGATATACATATGCAAATATAAAAAGGTTGTAGTCAGAAATGACTTCTACTTTATGGGTTAAATACACACAATTTATAATAAAAAATAAACCATGCAGGAAAGAATAGGGGTTTACACTGTAATGATCATTTACCTCTTTATGTGAGCAGAACAAACAACTTTCTGAGTCTGTCTAACTTTTAGTAAGATGTACGGGAGAAAGAGAAAAAAGTCAGTTCCCCCTGTAGTAATATACTTTAAAGTCTCCCTTGATTTTATATGCAAATAGAGTTTTCCCCATTATTCTGGATAAGACATTCTATCACTTATGCATGCCAACAGCACTTCATGAGATGTATTAGACAAAAAACAAAAAGACAAAAAAATCCAGCATTGATAAGCTTTTTAATAAGACTAGAACTGAAGTAGTGAATGAAAACCATCTAATTATTGATCTCTTTACCTGCAGTAGTTTCCCATGCATGCCAAGTGTGCATATTTTGGAAGGAAAAATCCTATGTCTTCAGCAAAATTTTATACTTGCAAAATAAACCCTTTCCTTCCAATTAATTGTATGTAGTCTTGTGCATTTCAATTGGATTAAAATTGAGTTCCACATATCTATTACTAATTTTAGTTTTAACATTTTTGGTTTTTCAGTGTTTCTTGACTCCCCCCTCCCTTTTTTTTTTAAACTGAAATGCAACTTGTCTTACTATATTATATTAGAAGCCTTCCCAGAAAGACACACACACACAAGCATGTGTAAGACAGTTATTATCAGCCATGATACAGTGGAAATAAATTCCTAGTCAAGCCTCAAAGAGTAATAAAAAATTAATTTTCACATACTGCTTGATCACAGAAAAAGAAGAAAAGATGAAACCCCCTACACTCAATGATGCCAAGTGAACTGAATGTAGATAATTGCTTCCTGTTACATAGTGATATAGTCCTGCTCCTGGCTTGGCCCCAAAATGAAGAAACTGTCAAGGTATACCAGTGAATTACTGTGACCCAAGTTCCTAACTTTACATACTCTCAGATTAATAAAAAAGAAGTTCAGTATTAAGTGGATTTGAGTGAGATGAATAACCCTAATCCTAAAGCAAAATTAAATCTGGTATTCTTGTGTCACATGGGACCCATTCCACTTTAGTAAATGCTTGGTGGAAAAAATCCAACATATCAAAATATACATTAATATCATGGATTTTTATTTCACACCGTTGATGAGAACTGCTCAAGATGTAGATTACTGTGTCACATAATATTGCTTTAGAAATTGATTAGGGAACATTATTATAACCAAGCATACATGCTCAAAAAGCAAATATATGTCATGTCATACAGGAAGATGAAAGGCCTGGGGAAGGTCACATACCCCATCTAAGTATTTCTAGCATGCCCCCTTATTATAACATCCACAAATCAACAAAATGAGGTAAATCAACAGTTAGTTGGCAGGACTGCATTTCCCTCTTTCCATATTACACAATTAGAGTGTGGGTAATGGGGTATAGTGCCCCTTTAAAGGCAAAGGGTGAAGCCTCAAGGGACCCCATCCAGGAGTTCTATAGTAGGCAGAGACCCTGGGAATGGCAAAGGCAGCTGCTCAGCAAGAGGAAGTGGTCCTGTTGATTGGATACACCCCAGGCTACTGTTCTCTTCAGAGTGTTGTAAGTAGGATGGGGCAGGGCTCACCACTCTCTCAGTCAGCCTGGCAGATTTTGTGAAACAGACCTGCATGCCTTGAGTGAAAAAAATTGGACTGTTTGAACTCAGTCCTCAGACTGTGGAGAAGCACTGGGAAAAGCCCACCTCAATGAGGACTCCTGGGAGAATGGGACATTTTTGCTCATAAAGATTTAATTCAAGTTTTATTTATTTGAGAGGCTACCGCACCAGTCTAGGTTGGAGCCAGGTGGAAGTAATTTTAAAAACCTGTTTTTTACCCTGTGCTCAGGGTCACAGCCTGCTGCACTATATTAAATAAAAAACATTTATGAAGTGATCTGAATGTTTCTTTTTCCCCAAAGTCAGGCCATACTACAGGATATTACATTGTTGTTGGGTGAAGAGTTCTGCAGAGTTGGGGTTTACAGTTCATTCCCAGTGGCAAAAATGTGTGATCATCCTGATTTCTGATAGGAGGAACTGCACATCTGAGTCTTCAAGCCTCTCCATGGGCACTTTGAGCTTCATTGTCCGAAATGAATGTAGCCAGTGTTGGTGTGTGGCACAGGGTCTGCACAAGTTCCTGGCCTCACATCCTTGTGCTCCTGTGCTTAGGCTGGTCAAAGAAGGGGTCCCAATTCCTCTCTCAGTTGTTTCACCTGTGTCTTTTTATTTACAGTGCTCAGTGCAGCCCCAATTCCCCCAACATCGATCCCCACACTGACCCTTCCCTGAGTCTCTCCGCCCCTGAGGCTTCCTGTAGTCGGTAGAGACAGAGCTGCAGTCCCTCTGTCTTCTACCCTGGCTAGCCTCCCACTGAGCCTTTGTCTGGGCTTATATCTCCTCCTAGTCACCAGCCAAGCTCGCTCCACTTTGCTCAGCTGATTCCCCTGAGCCTGCCCTCGTTAGGGTCTGCAGCTGAGCTCCTTGCTGAGTATTTGGGCCCCCGCACCCGGCTGCCCTGCTGGGGAGCCACCCCTTTAGCAGGGCATCCAAGGGGTTTATACCCCTGCCCTGCCACAGTGTGCAATAGAGAAGGACAGTCACTGAGCTAGCCAGGGGCCTTTCTACTGATATCTTTGAAGATGAAGACCAGGATCTTGAATTTAATCTGGTTAGAGAGCCAGTGAAGTGTGCTGCACACTGGAGTGATGTGCTCTTATTATCTTGTAATGCTTAGGAGATGGGGCACTCCATGTTGGAACAGGTGAAATTTCCACATGGCCTTCACTTTAATCTCCAGGCACAGCACATTGCTGTACTGAAGGTTGGACTTGTGTAGGTCACGATGACTAACCTTGACTACATGACTATTTATCCAAAGGACAGCACTTGCAATAGCACAGTACCCTTGGGCATTATGTTAAGGCATTGGTTCTGACAGCAAAAAGTGCCACCTTCTGGAGTCCCAACAGCATCCTTGGTTTTCCTTGTAAACCTCTCATCCAAGGATTGACTTGGCTTCTGACCACTCTTAGAGAGCTGCGAACAAGGATTAGATTGCCTACCAGATCTCAGTTTGTTCCCCTCAACCATCTACTTTGGGGCTAAGTATGTTACAGACGGTCCTGATAAAGGCAGTCCTACACCTCAGAAGAGAAATATTTATTGCATTCATTTATATTTCACACATACACATTAGACATGAGTTGTAGTGTGCAATGTCACTAAATGTTACAACCTTTTGAAAAATTCTAAAGAGCTTGACACCTTTAAAGTTCTCCCATTCTCACGTGCAGGGTTCTCCAAAACATCTCTTTACAGTGAAAGAAGAATGATATGCTTGTCAATTCCAGTGGCCTTCATTTATTCATGTCTCTTAATATATAACCAATTTCCCCATGTCCATAGTGATTTGGATGCACCTCTAGGTCACACCTCTACTGTGACTGAATGCTCCAGGTAAGTTACTGTTTGCTCCTTATCTTCCATCACTGTTCAGAAAGTTGTTTCCATTCAGGAATGTAATGCAGTGAATTTGCCCCAGAAAATTGACTTACCTAAAAAAGAGGTTAATTGAATATTGTATGAAGAGAAAATAATTTTAAATACACTGGTCTACAATTTTTGAGAAGTCGTCTGCTTCAGAGATAAAATGTGCTATTTATTATGTATTTTGATGTGCTGTATTCAAATATGACAATTAAAACAACTGAGTGGCTACTGTTTCTAAGATATTTAAGTTTTTACATTTTATGTCTATGTATATTGTGTAGATAGTAGAGTTTTAATCATAAATTGTAAACCTAGGTCTTTTCATGTGTTTATGGTTGCTTTACATGATAATATTTCACCTGTCCTGTTTATGTAACACTTTAAAAATCAGTAAAAGGTTATATAAATAAAATTGATTATGAAAGAAAAGGCAAAAAACTATTCTGTACATAGTTTAGTCCTATTCAGTGTCTACTCGGCGCTTCTTGGCTTGTCTCTTGTATTCATTAAATGGAGCATCTCTTGTCACTGTCCAGCAATAGTCTGCAAGCATTGATGGGCTCCATTTGCCCTGATAGCGTTTCTCCATTGTTGCAATGTCCTGGTGAAATCGCTCGCTGTGCTCGTCGCTCACTGCTCTGCAGTTCAGTGGAAAAAAATCTAGATGAGAGTGCAAAAAATGTAACTTTAGTGACATGTTGCAACCAAGGCTTTTGTATGCCTTGAGGAGGTTTTCCACCAACAACCTGTAGTTGTCTGCCTTGTTGTTTCCGAGAAAATGTATTGCCACTAACTGGAAGGCTTTCCATGCCGTCTTTTCCTTGCCAGGCAGTGGATGGTCAAATGCATCATCTCGAAGAAGTTCACGAATCTGAGGACCAACAAAGACACCTTCCTTTATCTTAGCTTCACTTAACCTTGGAAATTTTCCACGGAGGTACTTGAAAGCTGCTTGTGTTTTGTCAATGGCCTTGACAAAGTTCTTCATCAGACCCAGCTTGATGTGTAAGGGTGGTAACAAAATCTTCCTTGATTCAACAAGTGGTGGATGCTGAACACTTTTCCTCCCAGGCTCCAATGACTGTCGGAGTGGCCAATCTTTCTTGATGTAGTGGGAATCTCTTGCACGACTATCCCATTGGCAGAGAAAACAGCAGTACTTTGTGTATCCAGTCTGCAGACCAAGCAAGAGAGCAACAACCTTCAAATCACCACAAAGCTGCCACTGATGTTGGTCATAGTTTATGCACCTCCAAAGTTGTTTCATGTTGTCATAGGTTTCCTTCATATGGACTGCATGACCAACTGGAATTGATGGCAAAACATTGCCATTATGCAGTAAAACAGCTTTAAGACTCGTCTTTGATGAATCAATGAACAGTCTCCACTCATCTGGATCGTGAACGATGTTGAGGGCTGCCATCACACCATCGATGTTGTTGCAGGCTACAAGATCACTTTCCATGAAGAAGAATGGAACAAGATCCTTTTGACGGTCACGGAACATGGAAACCCTAACATCACCTGCCAGGAGATTCCACTGCTGTAGTCTGGAGCCCAACAGCTCTGCCTTACTCTTGGGTAGTTCCAAATCCCTGACAAGGTCATTCAGTTCACCTTGTGTTATGAGGTGTGGTTCAGAGGAGGAGGATGGGAGAAAATGTGGGTCCTGTGACATTGATGGTTCAGGACCAGAAGTTTCATCCTCTTCCTCGTCTGACTCAAGTGAGAATGATTCTGGTGCATCAGGAACCGGCAGTCCTTCTCCGTGGGGTACTGGGCATATAGCTGATGGAATGTTTGGATAATGCACAGTCCACTTTTTCTTCTTTGACACACCTTTCCCAACTGGAGGCACCATGCAGAAGTAACAATTGCTGGTATGATCTGTTGGCTCTCTCCAAATCATTGGCACTGCAAAAGGCATAGATTTCCTTTTCCTGTTCAACCACTGGCGAAGATTTGTTGCACAAGTGTTGCAGCATATGTGTGGGGCCCACCTCTTGTCCTGATCTCCAATTCTGCAGCCAAAAGAAAGGTGATAGGCTTTCTTAACCATAGTGGTTATACTGCGCTTTTGTGATGCAAAAGTCACTTCACCACAAACATAGCAGAAGTTATCTGCATTGTTCACACAAGTACGAGGCATCTCTGCTCACTTTGGCTAAACAGAAATGTGTCCCTTTGCAAAATCAAACAATGACAAATAAGAGAGCACGACACTGTATGATTTCTAGAGCTGATATAGGGCAATTTGTTCAGCAGAGTGATGTAAGCTTCGTTATGATTGCATCATCCATGACTTCCAGGAATAACATGATGCAATTCATATCATGTATGACGCAATACCAGCGTCAGATTGCATCATTCATTGTTTTGCCTAAAAAGCAAGTACTGTCCAAACCCAGTCATAGATTTATTCATAGATCCAGTCAAAGATGTATTTTAGTCATTTCTGGTTTAAATTGAGATCCCTTCCCTTTATAACTCACTTATCCTCCGCCATTCCCAAGTCAAGGGTCGTATATACTGACCCAATAGCATATCTTGAAAACTAGAGCCAATCAACAATTTTAAGCATCATTTTTGTTCTCAGTGACCCAGAATTAGTAACGTTTGACTACATTTATTTCAGAAGCATTTTGGCTGTAGAGCAGTGATATCAGCAAATGACATTGCTTCATACCTCAGAGTAGGGATATATCCACTCTCATTGGGTAGGTTGAATGGCTTTGGTGTCCTAGATACAATTCAATTTGGAAAATCTCATACTGTGTTCAGCCTTGCTCTCTGTTGATTTCACTTTGCATCCAGCTCCTTTATTTCTCAAGGTTTGCCCTCTCATTTCCCCATGTTTTTATTTATCTTGCCCAGACTGGTTTCCTTGGCAAAAGACTCTAGTCCCTGCTATTCCCCCACCATATCTTCTGGAGCCTCTTTTTGTATCCCAGGAGTTAACTGGCATTACTATATGGGCTTTTCTCTCAGGATTCTTCACAAACCCATCTTCTGGGTTTTTAAACACTAGCACTTTTAAATTACTTCCAATCACACTTGCCATCTTATTCTATTTTCCTCCCAGAGACTTCAGTGCAAAACTTAATGGTTTGTCTGCCTGGGCATGTTAGCTCTTTTATTCCACACCTCTGCACTGTGCAAGACACCATCCATAATAAAAACACCAACCATAGCACAGAGGATGTCCCTTGGATTCTAGTCAATCTACTGCACCCTTGTGTATTGACACAGATAATGATGGGCAAACCTCAAAAGGTTCTATTCTGAGCGGCATCTAAAATGAAGTTTGGATATATACATGCACCTCATTAACGTGGAAATATACTCCAAATCTCACAGCTTTCCAGTAATTCCTGGTTTGGGAAACATGCTGAAAATAGGTTCTTTTATGGCTTTATTGCTTTGTTTCCAAGCCAAAATGAAAAGGACAGAGGCAAATGAAAATTAAAAGCTTAAATAATTTTCAGCCAAAATTTTACTCCCCCCTGCTCCATGCTAGGACAAAAGTGTGTGTGTGTGTGGGGGGGGGAGGTAGAGGGAGAGAGTGCGTGTAATGGGCAGATAGAGGAGAGAAAGAAGCAAGAAGCTGGGCAAAAAATTAGCACTGTTCTTATTTTACTTGAACCAGTTTAGCCATCTCTACACTTGGGACTCCTGGCTTTCTTTTTTTAGCTATGGAAGCTTAAACTGGCTAATCTATTCTTCTAACACATTCCTTCCAGCTACTAATAGCCAATGATGGCACTTCCTTGGTTTAAATAATGGGGAAAATGTAAACCAACAAAAAAGATACTTTTCTAATAGACGATACTCTGAACAATACAGAAATCTATGTAAAGCACATATCTGGTGTGGAAGAATAAGTACCATCCACATACTACATTCACTCTGCCTAAACAGCACAAAGTACATGCAGCACAGAACACACACACAATGCTCTAGAACCCTCATAATGGGGCTTCCATTTAAACTCCTTGGGTGAGATCTGCATCCCCACCCTGGCCTCTTTATGCTAGAGCAGAGGGCTGGAGCAGCATAAAGGGGCTCTAAAAGCCCCATATCCAGCTAGGGAAAGGTTCCCTGGTGCAGGAACTGAGGAAAACAACTGTGTGGCTGTCCTCCAAAGATCCCGCTCGCAAGCCCTGGCACAGGGGCATATGAGGGGTGAGGCTGGCATGGGAGGGATGTATCAGCGTGGGGTCATATAACGAAGTGCTGTGGAGATTCCAGGCAAGTGCTGCAGCCCACAGGGCAACCCAGGGAGGCTGCCATAACTTAAATAGGCCCCCAGGACTGTCTAAGTTATGACAGGAACCAAATAGGAACCCAGGATGAGGCAGGCACAAAGGTAGTTTAAAGCCACCTGCTCCCTCACAGAGCAGCGATTTCTGTGCTGCATCTTTTAGAGGCTCACCACAATTTCACCCTGTTTCAATAAGATTGATCATGAGACCAGCTTCCTGTAGTATTTTTGCTTCCTGTCCTGGATGAGACAAGGAAGTGATGGGGTGCATGAAAACAAAAAAATAATGAAATAATTTAAGGCTTGTGTGCTCCATTGACCCTGTGAACTATGCAGGCAGGAGTTTTAGCTGCTGGCAGGGCTACCTAAGCCAGGCGGATCAAAGGGTAGGCACCAGATGAAAAGCAGTCCACTGGTCGTCCAGGTTGGGGGTTGAGCTATAGTCCAACAACAGATCCTCGCAAAAAAAAAACAAAAAAGTCAGGTTACAGAAACATACGGTAGCCATTCCAGCAAACAGCATGCCTGTGATATATTTAAAACTGCGTTAAAATTTTAGGCACTCACTTTACATTTCAATTCTTTTTCCCCGATCCTGTTTGCAGGCTAGGGAGCTCTGTAGAGTAGTATGTGATCTGGCTCAGCAAAAGTCAGTTTCCAGAAAGCCAGCCTAGAGTAAGGTGGGATGAGTTGTATCTCTGCTTTTTAGGGAGAAGTGTGGTTTGTCTCTCTGTTTTGGGGTTCTTATGTGTTGACATTCTGAATTATGAGATATAAAGTAGTGTTACACTGCAACTTTCCAGTAAGAGTATTTTAGGTTTTTATCTAACTTCTCTCTGTATATGTCACGAAACATAATAATGCCAAAGTAATGGACTCTGTCTTGGCAGAAATTCTGAGCATTGATGAAAGACATCTGGAAATCAAGACTCTAAGAAGTTCTTTAGTAAAGGCAAAACAAACTATGAAAATTGGCTTCTGTAACATTAGACCAATGGCTGCAACAAAAAAAAGCCACATAGGTAATGAAAGAAATGGATGAATGTACCTTCTAATCCTTGTAGTAAGTGAATATTGATGATCAGGAGTTGATAAAAAAGCAATTTAAAAGTGAAAACAAAGCCATAATATATTCAGGGAGGTGAGATGGCATAATCAGGTGGTGGTCATCCCTCCCCCTTTAGGCCGGAAAGAGGCCACACTGCCTCACTACGCCATCAGGACCTCAGCCTGGTATTTGGGGGAATTAGCGTAGGTGTTAGCGTCCTGACTAGTTTAACAGGCTGAGCCCGGGCCAACACAGGCGTTAAGTAGCTCCAAGCCCTTCAGGCCAGGGCGGGGCAACACCAGTAGTCAATTAGCTCTGGAGACAGGGACAGAGCAAACCCAGAAGTCACTCAGCTCCGGTCCCTTGGTGCAGAGACAGAGCAGTCCAATAGTCAGTTTGCTCTGAGCTCTCGTTACAGAGCCAGAGCAACCCCAGGGGTCAATCAGCTCCAGTCCTTTGGAGCGGGAGTAATCCGGTAGTCAGTTAACTCTGGGCTCTTGTTACAAATCCAGAGCAAATCTTGATGCAGCCAGAGACCACCCATTGGTCAATGAGCTCTGTGTTCTTGGTGCTGAGCCAGAGCTGCCCCAGTATTCAATTAGTTCTTAGTTCTTGCAGCAAGGTCAGGGAAAACCCAGCAGTCAATCAGTTCTGGGCTCTTACAGCAGAGCCAGAGAAACCCCAGGGGTCCTATCTTCAGCAGACAACTGACAGACAAAGGCCACTGGGCCTGGCAAGGGGAGACTGCCACCCCAGGCATGAGATGGCAGGTGGGGTCTGGGCACACCCTACTCCACCGGCCCCCGACCAAGGGCCCTAACAGAGGAGGAGTGGTCCACCACTGGGTCAGTGGAGATCCCAACCACAACACGCTGTCCATGTCCCAGACAAAGCTGCAGCCAGACTAAGGTCGGCTCCCCTGGGCCACTTCCTCCTCTCCCCTCGGGTTGTACCTGGAACAGCAGGTTGTCCTCCGCCTTCTCTGAGTAGGTGGCCTGTGGCAGACTCGGCAGATCCGTGGCAGAAGCGGGCTCCCAAGAGGGCAGAGCATTGCTAGGTTCAGCAGCAGGGTCAGTGGCCAGGAGCAAGCAGGGTACATTTGCTTCCCTTGATGTCTCCGCTCCAACTGGGCTGGGCCCTGCCATTTATACTTCCTGTTCCGGTGATGTGCTTCTGGGGTGAGGGGCGAAACAGGCCTGGCTCCACCCACTGGGGCAGGGAGGGTGGTTCCTCCCCCTTTGGCTTGGAGGGAGGCCACACCACCACACTACTGAAGGTTACTGCTTAGATTGAGTAGCATTAAATATTACTTCCAAAGCAGAAAATTTGCTCATAGACTGGGACTCAATTAACATCTGATTGCTGCAAGCTAAGTTTCAAACATGTTATGTGAAAATGACAATTGTACAATGTTATGCACCAACATGGTGATGAGATCAAAGATCAATATATTCTACAATTGCCTACAAACTCAGATTGACATAATCCCCAAATATGTTTAGTAATAGGGGACATCAGTGCCAAAGTTGGGGCTGACACCAATGGAGTAGAAAAAACATTGGGCGATCACAGCCTTGGATTCCAAAATCAGAATGGTGAAAGACTGATAGAACTGCCTAGTATCAGGACACATAATTGGTGGAACACTATTCCCACACAAAGACATCCAGAAACTAACTTGGAATTCCCCAACTGGAATCACCAGGAAACAAACTGAATATCTATGTTTTGGAATGAGATTTAGATGAACTCTCCAGGATGTCAGAGCACAGAAAGGAGCTGGTGTTGGAAGTAATTACGTTTTATGTGTGGCAAGACTGAAGATCAAACTCAAGAAAAACAAAACCCCAAAAAGCATTAAGAAAATTGACAGTAAAAGCCTAGCAGACAGACGTCACAGCAGCACTTTCAAACTGAACAGGAGGACAGATTTCAAGTGCTACAAGGATTAAATCTGCCGAAAGAAGTCAACACTGATGTGTAATGGTCTTT
Source organism: Emys orbicularis (assembly GCF_028017835.1). NCBI lineage: Eukaryota > Metazoa > Chordata > Testudines > Emydidae > Emys > Emys orbicularis. Next base: position 95,007,303 of record NC_088685.1, on the reverse strand, counting down.
TCTGCATGACAATATCATAGATGCTGAAACAACCATAACTTGTTTCCAGACAAGTAAACATAAAGTCTGCATATGTGAGGATATGTTGAACTGAGTGAAAAAAAGGAAACAAGCCAAAGTAAACATCAATACTGCAAAAACACTTCCCTCCTCTCCCCAAAAGAGAAAAAAAAACCTGTATAAAACAAAAGGACAGATCTGGAAAAGGCAGTGCAAGAGGAGACAAGAGGAAGTACATGGATAACATGACAAAGAAGCTGAAGTGGATGTTGAAAGAGGTGATTCAACAAGGTCCTATCTGGCAAGTTTACACCAGCCAGAGGTGCTGTCAAGGATAAACAAGCAAAGATATAACAATAGAAAAAGAACAAAGTAAGTAACTGGCAAAGCACTTTCAAGAGGTGCAAAACACACCAAAACCACAAGAATCTTTGGCAAAGAAATTAATCACCCAGAATTAGACACTGTAATATTTCACATCACAAAGTGAAAAACACAATTAAAAAAAATTAAAACTTGGGGAAGCTGCAGGTTAAGACCAAGTCACTAGGAGAAATCTTGTGATGCTGAGACCATCCTTAAAATCACCAAATTGTTTAACAAAGCATGGGGTCCAGAAAAGCCTCCAGAACAATGGAAACAATGGCATTATAGTCAAAATACTGAAGAAAAATGATCTAAGTGAATGCACTATTTGGAGAGTGTTACACTTCTTTCAGTGATAGGCAGGATTTGCTGCATAATCTTAACCAGAATAAGGTAAACAGTTGAGGCAAAGTTAAGGGAAGAGCAGGCTGGATTTTGACCCTGAAGATTATGTGTCAACCAGATTTTCACCCTTAAGATTAATCATTGAAGAGAGCATTGAATGGCAAAAAACACTCATCATAAATGTTATAGATATCAACACAACATTTGATAAACGCCATCACGATTCACTCTAGAATCTCTTGAAGTGCTCTAGTGTGGCAACAAAATTAATTATTGTCATCAAGGCTTTATATCAAAGTACAGTTTACACAGTTCAAGTAAGGCAGGCTTGAGCAAATGGTTCAACATAGTCATTAGTGTCAAACAAGGATTCATTCTCTTGCTGCATTGTTTGGCATTGCCATTGATTTCATTCTGAGACAAAATGTAGATGGATACATCACAGGCATTGCATGGAGATCTAGATTTTTCTGATTATGTTGCACTTTTAAGTGACAGCTCAACTAATATGCAAGTAAATACCAAAGGACTGTCAGAAGAAAGATTGGGTTAATAATCAGTTATGAAAAAAAAAAAATCTAATGAGAACCACAACAATTTCCAACTCAAGCGCTATGTAAGAAGGCAAAGGAATGCAAGAAGTGACTCAGTTCATATGTTGGCAGTAATGTGCAAGCCAGTGGGGACCTCTAGAAGGAAATACTGTTACAAATTGGCAAGGCTGCATTCACCAGTTTCAATAAGATTTAGCCATTGAAAAACTACAAGTTAAAGACGAAACTACAAATCTTCAACTGCCATATGGCAGCTGGAGGAACATGTATAACAGCAGCCGACTGGAAGAATCCCTCCATCAAACACTTCTCAGAGAGGGACAACTAATAGGGATTAAGAACACAGAGAAAATGCAAGGAGCAGCCCAGGATAGGCAGGCATGGCAGAACCTTATTTGTGCCCTGTGTGACATCTGATGGCATAGGAAGGATTTAGATTCAGAGTTTAAGGGTTGAGAACGTTTGAATTCAGCTAGAGTTTTAGCAGAACTTTGGGAGAATCTTCAGCTTTTTTCTGAACTTTTTAGCTACCCCAGCCCTGTGCTTAATTTGTAATGAACAAGGTGCCGGGGCACAAGCAATTTTTTTTACTTTTATAACTGACACGGCAAGCCCAGAGGTGCTGGGGCTCAGCCTTGGCAAGCCCTGGTACAAATTAAGCATTGCCCTACCCTTAGACACTGATTATATCCCAGTTTCATGTAGAAATTGGTTTCGGTACAGTATAAATTGGACATTAAGGATCCACAACCCAGTTCATCCAGAATCCTTCCACATAATGATTAGTGCATCTACACGGCCTAAATTTTACAATTTGTATTGTAAAGCAAAACCCATAATCTCAGCCAAAAACAAAAAAACACAGAATGAACTGACACCAAAAACCCTTTCCATTTTCTCAATCCATTCCAAGTCAGCAAAGAAATATTTGAGCAGAATTCAAATTTAAGGGACTGAGCCTTTAATATGCAAGTTACCGTTCCAAAGAGATGAGTCTGGCATTTAAGGTACTAATGTAGGAAAACCAAGCAGCCATGCTTTATTACATGGTGCATGGCTTTCCAGTGAAAAATTAGCTGACATGATTGAAGGATCACATCTAGTAGATTACTGTCCCCAAGCATGTCCAGCATACAAAGTTAATGCATAGGGAAAGAAAGCCAGCTTGAAAGTTCTTTGAATGGAATAAATAACTAGTTTAAGAAAATGGTCTCATTGATCCTTGGATATTTAAGTTTATGATCGCTGAGCAATAATAAGCAGGGAAATAAATTGACCAGGGGAACATGAAACCACCCACACTAATGGACTAGTGAACTGTGTGTGACTGATCTTTAAAGAGACACTACTAAATAATTCAGTGCTAAGTTTAATGCTACTGTGATCTAGTACAGAATGTTCTAAAAAAAAGTAGCCATTTGGAAGGCCTCAATCAAAATAAGAATTGGTGGTTTTGTGCTGCTTTTGTTGTCTTTGTTGCATCAATTAGCTCAATTACTGTTTGTAGTGCTGTGGAGTTTCCTGGTCACAGCAGTAATGAACTTGCAGAGACAACGTTCTACTCCATTAGAAAAAGTGGATGAGGATGAGTTGCAGGGTGAAAGAATTTTACTTTGAGTCCTGAACAGGAACAGCACAGAATGTCAGCCATGGTGGCCACACTACTTCACACTCCATAGAAGACACGGAGGGGATCCCTGTGTTGGATACATTTGTTGTGCATTTGTGTGAATTTCACCTTCTTACACCCCTGCACTTATCCCAAATTCTTGGGCTTCATAAGGATAAAGTGAATTATACCCAGTGAGTAAATGGCATAAAATCTGTTCCCAGAAAATATCTTTCCATTGGATACAATATAAAAACTATTCTGGCCCATAAGGACAATCTCAATCAGGTCTTCTCTCTTCCTCCTCTCCCTAGGAACCCTACTTTCCTCCCACTCACCAACTTAGCCTTCTAATAACCCAATACTGAACATCAGATCCATGATATGTTTGTTACATCTTTGACAATATTATGGTATATTGTATACATCCTGCAGTAACATTAGGGAAAATGTTGACTGCTACCCTATAAAGTCTGTCAATATTTAAGTCATAAACACCACTTTGAAGCATGAAATGCAAATCTTCATTGGTGTTCATAATCTCGGGGGGGGGGGGGGAAATGACATGAATTTTTTGCTTAATTTCCCCTTCAGTATATATTAATATGATTCACATAAAAGCGCACAGTAGAGAAAGGAGCTCCCACAGATATTTCAGTGTATCTTTATCCTCCTGATTTACAAAACACTTGTTCCAGATTTAAGGAGATACTTGTACAGTTGCCAACTGTGCTAAACTCCACCAAAATTGGGCGATGTCATGGTTTTGTGACTATTGATAAACAATCTAATCCCTAGCAAAGAGTTCCCTAGATTTAAGTCAAACAAATATATTAATGGAATGCCTGACTCCCTGTGCTATCCACTGACGTTCTACAAATACTCAAATAATGTCATATGGACTAAGAACTTGATCCAAACCCCACTGTAATCCTTATTCACATTAGCGTCAATTGGCTGTAGATCAAGTTCTAAATCATTTTTGAAATTTATATTCAGAAACATGAAAAAATTAATTAGGCTAACTGAAAATAAGCAGACTACTTAGCTTCCCTGCCTCAGTTGCCCCAGGCATTAAAAAAAGGGGTAATACATTACTTTTAGATTATTAAGATGAAGATGAAGATGAAGAATATGCCTTGTGTGATCAATATTACAATTATTAGGAGCTCAGTAATAGAACATTTTCCATATCACAAGTGAAACAAAAACAAATTCCAACTGGTGACGTTTTGAGTGAGTTATAGTCTCAATCTCTGGGTTAGGCTGTAATATATCATAACTCCCACCTTCCTGTGTTTCCATGAACACAAATGTCATTTCATTTCCCCTGCAATTTTAAAATTATTAAAAGCGTTGGGAAGTGCCTGCCACCTTCCCAAAGAACACCCCTTGTATAACAAGTGTGTCATTTCTGTACTTGAGAAAACAAGAGTTATTGGAATCATCTACTCTGCCACGTATTGGCACTGAACCACTAATTGTACAATGTTATCCTCCTTGGTCTGTTTTGGGGATTTACAGAATTCTGCTATTCTCCCCTCTTAAATATTTCACTTATTACTTTTATCATTCTGACTACATTATTATTTAATTTAAAAGTTGAAATGCCCCCCACCCCCTCACCACCACCACCATCAATAGCTATGCCTCAAGCATTTCACGTCTGCTACTGCTATTTCTTAAGGGGGTAAAGTGGATGTGTGAAAGACTACCTAGTCTTGTCACCAGCATTTATCACACACACACACACCCCACTCCCCTCATACCACTGAGCACTTAACTCCTGCCATCCGATGCACAGGTACACCTCACCACATATTCTGTAAAAAATCAGCTTTACTTAACTCTGGGCACAGGGAGGGCAGAACTAGAAGCAAGCCCCAAAGAGATTTCATTTATTTTTTCCAAGATTAATGTTTGGAATTTAGTTTGCTCACTGCAGGACCTAGTTGGGTGAGGTGTACCAAGGGCCACATTCGGATTTCATGCTGGTGAAAATCAGGAGTAAATTCCATTGAAACCAATGATTTACACAGAGTAAATGACATTAAATCAGAGCCAAGGATTCTTTTTCTCTCTTTCTAATTTACTTTCCCATTAGCCTTGACCATTTTGGAATGTAAGGTAAGGTTTCAATCACCGAGGCCCACAGGAATGACAGTCTTGTTTGACTTACGTAAAAATAAAAATCGTAATAAGCAAAAGCTACAAATATAGATCACCATCTGTCCCAAGGAATCATGACTATCTAAGAACGATAGTCAAGGAAGGGCTCACTGATGGGTAGGGGAGCAAGTATTGAAGGAGATAAGGTAGTTTTGTAGGAAATGAACACACAGTCCATACATATATTTTTACATGTTCAAATTATCCTAGCAGTTATATTTGGATTATTTTTTCCTCTACATTTGTACAAATGACTAAAAAGAAGTGGAACCAAATATAGGATATAAAATGTTATTCTGCTGCTTTTTAACACTCCCTCTCTCTCTCCCCACACTTCTCTCTTAAATCCCCTCCTCCCCCCCCCCCACCCAAACCAGGCAATGTCCCTGTGTTTTTATGTGTCCAGCCAAAAAAAAAAAAAAAAAACAGTTGCCCCTTTCTTCTCACCATAGGGTAGTTTATTTACAAGTCTAATTGTTTTTGAATTACTGATATATTTGCCATCAGAGTTGCCATAAAACCAAAGTACCCATATAGTATCTCATATTTAAGCTCATTTATCCTGTCAGACAGTTGACTCCCCCCCCCCAATACCTCAGCTTACTGAATAAGTATATTATTCTCTCACATGTTCTGCTTATGCTCACAAAATAGAGAGGACTTGCAATTCTTGCATTTTTCAGCACAAATATTATTTTGTTCACATTTGGGTGACAAAGGGTATCTCACAATTTATTATTGCATTAGCATTCCAACCTGTTCATTTACACAGAGTTTCCCATTGAAACTTTTTTGCAATCTGATTGCTGTAGATAACACATTTCATTGTTTCATACCAGAGTGGATGCTTTTGCACTTATGGATGAATGGCTATCAAAATGTAGGCAATGATCTCTGTCTCTTATTTTCTTCCGTGCTGCAGCTGAAAGAGGTGGAAAAATAGCTAGTATCTTGCAGTAAAGATATCTGCCACAGCTGTTGGCCCCTTCTGTCAGTCCCCACCTTCATTCCTCAAACCGACACCAGTTTATTTCATCTTTAAATGTAAAGTGATTGAGGGAGATTGGTCAGAAAAGAGTTATTTTTTGTCCTTTCCTCATGTTGTGTGCAGTGAAAGGCGCACCACATTTCTTCATATTTAGTACACACACAGAAGGCACAGGAACAAGTTGATGCTATTAGATCTTAATGGTGCCTGTTTTATTTATTTTGCATACTTTATGTCAGATCAATAAGATAACCCTAGGGGAAAACAAATTTTTTTTAGGACAGTCTCAGTGGTCCTTTAATCAGTCAGAAGCATGAATTGCACAGAATCATCATCCTTTGAGCCTCAAAGGATTTTTGCATTCATTCTACTTCCTAGAGTATAGCATTTGCATTAACTGCAGGCTCAGTAAGCTGGACTTTCCCCCGCACTGGAGTTCTGATGTAGGGATGGACTGTCAGGCTCCCTTACTGGAAATCAAATACTATTGAGTTGCATTTCAGGGTTATTTGAAAGTTGAATACTTTCCTGAGGAATTGTTTCTGCAGTGATTGCCAATTTTCTGCTTGAGAGGTTTATGATCAAATAGTCTCTGGCTGGAGCCTTTTGTTGGATTCCTTCTACTGCTGGTGTTCTGAGAACATTTGTGAGTGAATGTTGAAATTTCTTCTGCTGTTTCTGTTAACATTTACAGAACAAATTTCAGCACCTGCTAGAAGATGAGAAGCACGGAGAGCACATGGATGGGGAGGAAATGGGATGAGCTCTGGCAGGAAATAATAAATAAAGTACTTTGACTGCAGAGGAGACGATAAAGGTACAATCTAAGTGACAGATGCTAAATAAGTACACATTATAAAGAAAAAGCTTGATATTTATTGTAAACAAACCTCAAAAGAGACATAAACTAGCTGGGAGATATCTACTGTCCCCAATATCCTTCTAGGATATTGTAATATTCAAATGTAGTTTTTAAGGGGAAGTGCATGCGGCGGTCATTCCCTGTACACAGCTGTTACAAAATTTATGTAAAGTATTAATATCTATGCTAAGATGCAACCAAGAAATCAGCTGCAAACCAAAAACCTTGCCGTTAACTCAAGACACAGAAGGGATGAAACTTGCATAATCTGGGAGAGTCATGATAAAGCGAGGCACGCTAAATAACCCGGCATGAACCGGGAAGCGATGCTGTAGCAATATCTATTTGACTCTAGCGCTGTCGGCACCAGCGTGCTGAGTAAGTGAGATACACTTAAGTTAATACTGGACACAAAAATAAGCCTATTAGGAGGCCATTTTCTATATCATTTGCATTTACATGCAGGGCCATTTTAAAATAGATACACTAAGAAAATTGTGACTCTCTGGAGGGACTGGAGATCAGCTGGAAAAAAGTATTTACCACTGTTCTCCTGAGAGGACTCAAGTTGATGGGGAAGTGGTATGGCCATTACAACAGCAAGCAACAAATATTATTCTTTGTCTATTCCTCCTGTGGTCATTTTTAATTGGTTTTTGTTTGTTTGTTTTTTAATGTAATTTAGTGCTTGAGAGGTGTTGGTCTGACAACACTGGAAAATGAAGCCCAACATGTTTATCCACAAAACAAATACAGCACAGGCAAGAGGAGAGCAAGCTTCCCCACTGTCCTCTCAGTGTTCTTCAGTCGTGACTTGGAGGGGACCATCACTATGAAGCCCAACTGTGGATTCTGTGACATGGACACCTGTCTTCCAGTAGCTGTGCTGAGACCACACAAGGAACACTTGAACTGGAATAAAAGACCCACAGCATGGGCATTGCTGGCCCGGGTCAGCTGGCTTGGGCTGTGGAGTAAAAATTACTGAGTAGGCATTCTGGTTTGGGCTGGAGCCCGAGCTCTGTGACCCTGCCCCCTCATGGGGTCGCAAAGCTTGAGCTCCAGTCTGAGCCCAAACATCTACAAGGCAATTATACTGCCCTGCAGCCTGAGACCAGTGAGCCTGAGTCAGCTGATCCAGGCCAGCCATGGGTGTTTAATTGCTGTGTAGACATTCCCACAGTTACCAGATGGTTATATCCTTCTTTCACTCTCAAACTGGTTAGTATCTGAGCTCGTGAGCTACAGATTATTTATCCTTATGTATTTGTGCTACCATAATACCTGGAGGCTACAACCAAGACCAGGCCCCATTGTGCTAGGCACTGTACACTGAGAGAGAGAGAGAGAGAGAGAGAGAGAGAGAGAACTCCCTGCCCTGAATAGCTTACAAACTAAGGCCATGATTCAGGGAAGCACTTGTGCATTTGCTTAAGTGCTTTCCTGAGCAGGGATGTACTGCCTTCCTGAATCGAGGCCTAAATAAACAAGGCTAGCAAAGGTGGAACCATGCTATAGATGGAGAACTAAGGCACAGAGAGATTAAGTGACCAAGCTCAAGCTTACTGAAGATGGCTGCAGCAGAGACACGTTCCATCTCATACTTTTAATAAATATTATATTTTTCTTAACTTATGCGTGGCCTCTCCTTCCTAAGTATGATTTTTAAAAGGGCTCCAGAGGTGAACCCGGCAATTACAGGCCGGTAAGCCTGACTTCAATACTGGGCAAACTGGATGAAACTATAGCAAAGAACAAAATTGTCAGACACATACATGAACATAATTTGTTGGGGAAGAGTCAGCATGGTTTTGTAAAGGGAAATCATGCCTCACCAATCTACTAGAACTCTTTGAGGGGGTCAACAAGCATGTGGACAAGTGGATATAGTGTACTTAAAATTTCAGAAAACTTTTGGCAAGGTCCCTCACCAAAGGCTCTTAAGCAAAGTAAGCTATCATGGGATAAGAGGGAAGATACTCTCATAGATTGGCAACTGGTTAAAAGATAGGAAACAAAGGGTAGGAATAAATGGTCAGTTTTCAGAATGGAGAGAAGTAAATAGTGGTGTCCGCCAAGGGTCTGTACTGGGACCAGTCCTATTCAACATATTCATAAATGATCTGGAAAAAGGGGTAAACAGTGAAGTGGCAAAATTTGCAGATGATACAAAACTACTCAAGATAGTTAAGTCCCAGGCAGACTGCCAAGAGCTACAAAAGGATCTCTCAAAACCGGGTGTCTGGGCAACAAAATGGCAGATAAAATTTAATGTTGATAAATGCAAGAAATGCACATTGGAAAACATAATCCCTACCATACATATAAATTGATGGGGTTCAAATTAGCTGTGACCATTCATGAAAGAGATCTTGGAGTTATTGGATGGTTTCAGAGAACTATCCACAATCACTGTGCAGCGGCAATCAAAAAACCTAACAGAATGTTGGGAATCATTAAGAAAGGGATCGATAATAAGACAGAAAATATATTGCCTCTATATAAATGCATGGTACGCCCACATCTTGAATACTGCATGCAGATATGATCACCCCATCTCAAAAAAGATATATTTGGAATTGGAAAAGGTTCAGAAAAGGGCAACAAAAATTATTAGGGTTATGGAACGGCTTCTGTATGAGGAGAGATTAATAAGACTGGGACTTTTCAGCCTGGAAAAGAGACGACTAAGGGGGTATATGATTGAGGTCTATAAAATCATGACTGGTGTGGAGAAAGTAAATAAGGAAGTGTTATTTACTCCTTCTCATAACACAAGAACTAGGGGTCACCAAATGAAATTAATAGGCAGCAGGTTTAAAACAAACAAGTATTTCTTCACACAATGCACAGTCAACCTGTGGAATTCTTTGCCAGAGGAGGCTGTGAAGGCCAAGACTATAACAGGGTTTAAAAAAGAACTAGATAAATTCATGGAGGATAGGTCAATCAATGGCTATTAGCCAGGATGGGTACAGATAGTGTCCCTAGCCTCTGTTTGCCAGAAGCTATGGATGGACGACAGGGCATGGATCACTTGATGATTACCTGTTCATTCCCTCTGGGGCACCTGGCATTGGCCACTGTCAGAAGACAGAATACTGGGATAGATGGACCTTTAGTCTGACCCAGTATGGCCGATCTTATGTTCTTATGATGAACTAAAAATGTTTTCAGGTTGGGGATTGGGCCCCACAATTCACAGCACATGAAACAGTGTTGTATAAGTGTCTGTTGCCATGACACTGCAAACACTTTTCTCTCTGTCCCTCTTACCCCCATATTCAGAAATATCCAGAGTCACAAAGATAGAAGAGAGGTTTGAGGAAAGTGCAGTTAGTGTTATGTGCTTGCAGAAGGCACTACTAGTTTTCAACACACCAGAAGTCTAAAACACAAAAAAGAGGTCAGATGAACATCTTTGTGGCTTAGTTTGCAGGCAGAAAATTGAAACACAATGCCAGTAGCTATTACAGGCAGTGACAACATCCATTCATAAGTGGCATCTCCTTCCCTCCTTAAACAGTTTCAACCATAGTAGAGATTAGGGCTCTATAACAGCCACTAAGTAACAATGAATGGTTAAAAAAAGATGCCTGCATACTACTCCCAGAAAATCTTTAGCAGTCCGTTAAGAGAGACTGAGTGCTCCCAATAACAGAGGTTTGTAAACAAGTGAAGTCAAAAACATTGCACAGTGACTTTATTACAATTTGGCATCACTCGCCACAGCACAAATCCAACCCTTAGGTGATAAGCCAATGGAGGTGCCCTGTTATAATTGTCTCTAATCTGCACAATGTCACAGGAACAAACAGCTACTGACTCATAGACTCATAGACTTTAAGGTCAGAAGGGACCATTATGGTCATCTAGTCTGACCTCCTGCATGATGCAGGCCACAAAAGCTGACCCACCCACTTTCCCTTAACTCAGCTGTTGAAGTCTCCAGATCGTGATTTAAAGACTTCAAGTCGCAGAGAATCCTCCAGCTTGCGACCCCTGCCCCATGCTGCGGAGGAAGGCGAAAAACCTCCAGGGCCTCTGCCAATCTACCCTGGAGGAAAATTCCTTCCCGACCCCAAATATGGCGATCAGTAGAACCCCGAGCATACAGGCAAGATTCTCCAGCCGGACCCTCATTTTACCAGTGATGACATGTTATTGCCTAATTGACTAAAATCATGTTATCCCATCAAACCATTCCCTCCATAAACTTATCTAGCCTAAACTTGAAGCCAGAGAGGTCTTTTGCCCCCACCGTTTCCCTCGGAAGGCTGTTCCAAAATTTCACCCCTCTGACGGTTAGAAACCTTCGTCTGATTTCAAGCCTAAACTTCCCCACGGCCAGTTTATATCCATTTGTTCTCGTGTCCACATTGGTACTGAGCTGAAATAATTCCTCTCCCTCCCTGGTATTTATCCCTCTGATATATTTAAAGAGAGCAATCATATCTCCCCTCAGCCTTCTTTTGGTTAGGCTAAACAAACCGAGCTCCTCGAGTCTCCTTTCATAGGAAAGGTTTTCCATTCCTCGGATCATCCTAGTGGCCCTTCTCTGTACCCGTTCCAGTTTGAGTTCATCCTTTTTAAACATACGAGACCAGAACTGCACACAGTACTCCAAATGAGGTCTCACCAGCGCCTTGTAAAACGGAAGCAGCACCTCCTTGTCCCTACTAGAAATACCTCGCCTAATGCATCCCAAGATCGCATTAGCTTTTTTCACAGCCACGTCACATTGCCGACTCATAGTCATCCTGCGGTCAACCAGGACTCCGAGGTCCTTCTCCTCCTCCGTCACTTCCAACCGATGCGTCCCCAGCTTATAACTAAAATTCTTGTTAGTCATCCCTAAATGCATCACCTTACACTTCTCACTATTAAATTTCATCCTATTACTATTACTCCAATTTACAAGGTCATCCAAGTCTCCCTGCAGGATATCCCGATCCTTCTCCGAATTGGCAATACCTCCCAACTTTGTGTCATCCGCAAACTTTATCAGCCCACTCCTACATTCGGTTCCGAGGTCAGTAATAAATAGATTAAATAAAATCGGACCCAAAACCGAACCTTGAGGAACCCCACTGGTGACCTCCCTCCAACCTGACAGTTCACCTTTCAGTATTACCCGCTGCAGTCTACCCTTTAACCAGTTCTTTATCCACCTCTGGATTTTCATATCGATCCCCATCCTTTCCAATTTAACCAATAATTCCTCATGCGGTACCGTATCAAACGCTTTACTAAAATCGAGGTATATTAGATCCACCGCATTTCCTTTATCTAGAAAGTTTGTTACTTTCTCAAAGAAGGAGATCAGGTTGGTTTGGCACGATCTCCCTTTCATAAACCCATGTTGTAATTTGTCCCAATTGCCATTCACCTCAAGGTCCTTAACTACTTTCTCCTTCAAAATTTTTTCCAAGACCTTGCATACTACAGATGTTAAACTAACAGGCCTGTAGTTACCCGGGTCACTTTTTTTCCCTTTCTTGAAATAGGAACCACATTAGCTATCCTCCAGTCCAACGGTACCACCCCCGAGTTTACAGATTCATTAAAAATTATCGCTAAGGGGCTTGCAATTTCTGGCGCCAGTTCCTTCAATATTCTCGGATGAAGATCATCCGGTCCGCCCGATTTAGTCCCGTTTAGCTGTTCAAGTTTGGCTTCCACCTCCGATACGGTAATGTCAACCCCCCCTCCTTTATTCCCCTCTGTCACGCTGCCTCTATTCCTAAGCCCTTCATTAGCCTTATTAAAGACCGATGCAAAATATTCATTTAGATATTGTGCCATGCCTAGATTATCCTTAATCTCCACTCCATCTACATTCTTCAGCGGTCCCACTTCCTCTTTCTTTGTTTTTTTTCTATGTATATGGCTATAAAACCTCTTACTATTGGTTTTAATTCCCCTCGCAAGGTCCAACTCTACACGGCTTTTGGCCTTTCTCACTGCATCTCTACATGCTCTGACCTCAATAAGGTAGGTTTCCTTGCTGATCCCTCCCCTCTTCCATTCTTTGTACGCTTTCTGTTTTTTCTTAATCGCCCCTTTGAGACGCTCACTCATCCAGCTAGGTCTAAATTTCCTGCCTACTAACCATTTTCCCTTTCTGGGGATACAGGCCTCGGACAGCTCGTGCAACTTCAACTTGAAATAATCCCAGGCGCCATCTGCCTTTAGATCCCTAAGTATGTTAGCCCAATCCACTTCCCTAAGTAGTTGCCTTAATTTATTAAAGTTGGCCTTTTTGAAATCGTAAACCTTAGTCACAGTTTTAATTCTGTTAATCCTTCCATTTAGTTTAAACTGAATTAGCTCATGGTCACTCGAGCCAAGGTTGTCCCCTACAACCATTTCCTCAACGAGGTCCTCACTACTCACCAGCACCAAATCTAAAATGGCATCCCCCCTCGTCGGTTCAGTTACTACTTGATGAAGGAATTCATCTGCTAGCACGTCTAGGAACATCTGAGCCCTATTATTGTTACTAGCATTTGTTCCCCAATCTATATCTGGGAAGTTAAAGTCCCCCATGATTACACAGCTCTTATTAGTTTTTACTTCCCTAAAAACATTAAATAGTTCTCTGTCCGCATCCAGGCTAGATCCTGGCGGTCTATAGCACACCCCAAGCACTATCCCGGGGGAGGCTCTAGTAGTTCTTTTACCCAGTGTAATTATTGCCCAGACAGACTCTGTCTTATCCATTCCATCAGTTACTATTTCTTTACAGTTTACCTCATTATTGACATACAATGCCACTCCCCCACCTTTACCTTTTTTCCGGTCATTCCTAAACAGCACATACCCTTCCATACCTGTACTCCAGTCATGACTACCGTTCCACCACGTTTTGGTTATTCCTACGATATCCGGTTTCATTTCTCGGACCAGGAGCTCCAATTCCTCCATTTTGTTACCTAGGCTTCTCGCATTGGTGTATAAACATCTTACTGTATGCTGTTTACCCTTTCTCCCATTAGTTATGCAATTTGGTACGGACCCCGTACTGTCCATCCGCCCCCTCCTTCTTATGTCCAATCCCTTTCCCCTACCTATATCTGTGCTTATCTCTTCACCCTCCTTTTCAGTTTTGGAATCTGGCATGGAGATTAACTGGACATCTCCCAACCGTCTCCCCCAAATTCCTAGTTTAAAGCCCTTTTGATGAGATGAGCCAGCCTCCCTCCCAGAAGTCTATTTCCTTCCCTACTCAGGTGAAGTCCATCCCGTGAGAACAGCTGTCTGTCCCCGAAAGCCTCCCAGTGGCCATACATCCCAAAGCCCTCCTTATAGCACCACTCCCTTAGCCAGCTATTTATCCTCACTATTCTGTCAGCCCTTTGCTGTCCTTCTCTAGGAACAGGCAGAATCCCACTGAAGAGAATCTGAGCCTCGACTTCCTTAAGCGTCTTCCCCAGCCTGGCATAATCTCCCTTGATTCTCTCTAGCGAGAACCTAGCCGTGTCATTCGTTCCTACGTGAAGGATGATCAAGGGGTTCTTACCTGCTCCTTTAAGGATCCTTTTCAACCGCAGGTCCACATCCCGTATCTTAGCGCCCGGTAGACAGCACACCCTTCTGTTTTCTGGGTCTGCCCTGGTCACAGGCCTGTCTAACCTCCTCAGTAAGGAGTCTCCAATCACATAAACCTGCCTTTGCCTGGTGACAGTGCGATCTACTAATCTATCCCCTGTTCCCTGTAGTTGTAACTCCTGTCCGTTTCTATTTTCCCTTATAGTCTCCCTAGTGCCATCCTGTATCCTCCCCGGGCTAAGTATTGATGCTGTCTCCATCAACTCCTCCCCTCTCTCTATTGGACTAGCCGCTCTTCTCTTCTTCCTCTGCCTCCCACCATCAGTTACCGCCTGCTGCCTCCCCTCCTTGTTATCCAAACACCCAAACCTGTTCCTGAGTTCTATTTCCCCCTCACTAGCCCTCCTTTTCCTTGGCCTGCTTCTCACGGTCACATGCTTCCACTGCTCTTGTTCTCCCCCCGACATTCCCCCCTCACAGACCATAGCCCCCACTTCCACCTGCGCCCCTGAGCATTCCCCTTCCGCCACTCCCTGCCTTTGCTCCATTAGCTGCTCGAATCCCCTTCTAAACTCTACCAGGGTATCTACCTGCATCTCCAACCCTCGGATCTTTTCTTCTAGCAGGTCTATTAGGCGGCATTTCATACAAACATACCTCTGTTCAGGCGCCCCTGCTAGAACCATGTACATACCGCAGCTGCCACATGCAATCATCTGCATTGTGTCCCCCGCCGCTAGGCTCATGGCTGATGTGGTCTCTGCCCACCGCACCTTCTCCTCCAATGAGACTCACTCCCACTTAAACTCCCCTGTTAGCAGCCCTGTTTGCCGGCTCCTGGGTGCCGCTGCTCGCTGCTTGACCTTCCACTGCAGGGGAACAAAACACTCACAAAGCTATTTAGCGCCCCCATGCGTGTACCAATATTCCTTCATATGCATTTCCAACAGCTGTGCAGGATGTGATGGTATCCCTCAGCACAGGCAGATGTCATCCCCTGCCTCCCTGCTGTGCCAAGATGTGTGCACATATGGCATCCCTGATTTCCCTTCCCTGTTTCCTTTTATAAAATGGGGCTAATACAGCAGCTAGTATTTAAAATATTCAGCAAGGGGCCATAAAAAACAAGCAATTAAAACAATTAAAAAAGGCCATGGGACTGGTCACAAGTGCGGATCTCACCCACCTGACAATGGCCACCACCGCCCTCAAACATACTGCCAAATTAGCCCTCCACATGTGGAATACCTTGCAGGGACTAATTAAAACCATAATTAAGGCTGGGGACCAACAAGCATGGGATTCGGTGTGCGCCCAGCTCCAACAATATTTAACCCAACAAGTCCATAGCATCCAAAAAAATGTGCTCCATGGAGGCAGGCCCAGGGAAATCCAGTCCCATTCAGGGATTCCCCTGGAGCAATGGCCTTTTCACTAACTAAAAGTGCACAGGCTTAGCCTGCTCCTTCACGGCCTTTGGTCTCATGAAAGGAGTATGGGCCCCTGCTATAAAATCCAACCAGGCCTTTGGGAAGGCTGACTCTGGGACTGGGTGGTTCATCGCAACGTGTGGGAGATGGTGCCCCCCAATGACATGGCTAAGCGGTATGTGCTGACGACATCTTCTAACTATCAGCACATATGGCTTGCAGAGGGCACCACTTGGCAGCTGTAGCCTATGGAGCCCCCTCAAATAATGTGTTAAAAAAAGGTACTGCCAGGCCGCTTTTATAAGGTGGGTCAATACATCTGCTGGGAAGGGGAGGCATCAAAATATGCCCCCACTAAGGCCCATATATTTACCAAAACCTCTGCGTGTGTTTGGAGGACTACCTACCCCAGGGTGCCCCTTGATTTCCTGTTACACTCTTAGGCATAAATTTTTTTGGTGCACTAGCCCGCGGTTATGCAAAGTATGGTTAATATCTCTAACTATGTTATATTTAATTTTTCATAAATTACACCCAATGTTTTCCTGCCCTTGACACACACACCCAGAAACAACTGACCGTATTCCAGGCAAATGCCTCCTCCTTTACAGTGTTGCAGCACACGTTTAATCTGGAGAAAACTGCCTTTGTCACAGCCATCTGGAGAGGGCATCTATGTCAACAAAAAAATGTGTTATGCTATGTTACTAATAAAGCCAAAAGCCATTACTAGCTAGTGTATGCAATTGTTGCTGCCCTAACAATTTTATTTGTGCTATATTGCTGTTTATGAAAAAAACAACAATAACCCTAGCCACCGTATCAAAATAATAATAATAGTAACTAAATAATAAACCCTCACAACAAAATGTTGATTCGGGGTCAAAAAAAAAAATGTCACAACCCAGTGGCCTCCTCCCTCAGTCACAACCCAGTGGCCCCCTCCCTCATGGGGTCCCCTGGGGAGGCAGATCAGCCTTGTATGTTGCTAATGCTGGTGCAGGCATTGCAAGGCATGTCGGGAAGGGTCAAAGGTGTGTGTGTGGAGTGAAAGATTCTTTTGCAGGCTGCAAGAGGCCAAAGGGGGAGGTAGAGAGCAAAGAACGGGTTAACTCGACACTTCAGCTAGCTCAGTCCAAAAATAAGACGCTGACTCCAGCCCAAGGCCGCAGCATACATCTGACTCTCGGCTGCTGGCCAAGAAAGACGGGGGCCTATTCCACCCCTACCGGCCATAAGAAAGAAGGATTCAGCTGAACAGGACTGCAGGGGCTGCAAAAACAAGCAAGACAGTGAAGGTCAGCGGGGGGGGGGGGGGAACAACCGTTTTCGCGTCCCTGAGGCTGGTGTGTTTTGGGAAAGCTAAGAAAGCCACGGAAGGCTGGTTTGGACTGGTACAAAGAGCACCAGGGACAGAGGTCCCTGGATGAAATGCCCCCAGAAGAACCCAGAGCTTAAAAACCCTCCTGAGAGCCGAAGCAAGTGGGAGATCAACAGCGGACCCCGGACAACCTGTGCACGGGACAAGAACTCCCATCCACCCTTCCCCCTCTTCTTCTTACATTGCACCCAGGCTTGGCCAGCCTCAGGTAGTGCGGGTGTAAGTATAAAAGTGGGTTAGGGCTTGGGGTACTAATGCTTTCTTCCTTCCTCTGAGTGACATGGGGAACCCCCAGCACTCTCCGCTGTTATTTTATTATTTTATTAATAAAGCTTTAAAATGTAATGACTTGATGTGCTCCTCCATCTCTTTCCCTAAAAATCCTGCGGCCTCAGGCTGATCACCTGACGCCCCAGGCAGATTGGTAACATAAATCTGTCACACTGCTGGGAACCAGAACCAGTGTGCATGTAGGTGGGATGCAACTGCCTGTACAGAGTTTGTAAACCAGATTTATCCTGAGCCCACTCAGGATAGAAGCATTCCCCTTTACCCGCTAAAACATTACAGAGTGTTTACCAGAGCTGGCATCCAGACGGGTGTGTAGGCAGTGCCAACAAGATTTCAGCCTACCAAACACACCCATGGCCATTTTGTGGCTATTGAGCTTGTAACTGAATTACCTTTTTCCAGGGTCTCTGATGTTGGGGTATGGTTTCATGAGACAAGGCAGGAGCAGGTATTAGTGGTCCCCCAAAATAACAGTGTGCACAGACGCACCAAACAATATTGTTTCTGGAGAATAAAATCTCTTCTTCGCTTTTTCAAGCAAAATCCAGGTGTCATAAACCTTTCCAGTGTTTCTGACCTTTGAATCTGCCTCTGTGGTCCATTAAGCCTTGAAGGAGCCTTGCTCATGCTCATTTGCCCTTTGCTGTGAGCAAGATATTGGGATATGGAGGCCATTGATGCCCCTGCACAGTTTGGAAATCCCATCCTGTGAAATCCAATTATTATTTCTGGAACTTTTCTTATGGCAACCACCTGGAGATAGATCACAGTGTTAATTGCCTCACAAATCTACACAACCGTGACCCCGACAGTAGATTTTCCAAAGTGGTTTGTCATGGACCTATGATGTCTGGTGTAGCCAGCTTTCAGAGGGCAACAGCAACCTGCTTCTGAACCAGTATGGCCTACCTAAATCGAGTGTTCTGGTGCTGGAAGTTTAGCGCAAATTCTTCACACAGCTCCATGAAGGTTTGTTTCCTCACTTGGAAGTGCTGAAGCCACTGCTGGTTATCCCACATTTCCAAAGCAATGTGATCCCTCCCCACCATGCTGGTTCTCCTGAATCAGAAGTGATGATCCACCCAAGGGCATACTGTGACAATATCAACATTCACCATCTCTGTACCATGTAAGCTGAATGAAATGTCATTGACCCTCAAGATCAGCTGTCATAAACATACAGCTAAGGGTAGCATAAACCCCCTCTTTATCCTGTAAAGGGTTAATTCCTCTTTTACCTGTAAAGGGTTAAGAAGCTCAGATAATCCGGGTGGCACCTGACCAAACGGACCAATAAGGGGAGAAGATACTTTCAAATCTGTGGGAGAAGGTTTTGGTCTGTGTCTCTCGGAGCCAGCCAAGAAACCAGGACAGGAAAATTATATCTCTTTAAGCATATCTAAACTAAGCATCTAGTCTTGCAGAAACAGTAAGCAATAGCAGAAAAGAAATGCGATAGATTACCTTTTGTTTTAGCTTGTGAATTTTCCCTGTGCTAAGAGGGAGGTTTATCCCTGTTTTTGTAACTGTAAAGTTTTGCCTAGAGGGGAGATCCTCTGTGTTCTTGAGTCTTTTGTTATTCTGTAAAATACTTACCATCCTGATTTTACAGAGGTGATTCTTTTACCTTTTTTTTAATTAAAATTCTTCTTTTAAGAACCTGATTAATTTTTCATTGTTTTTAAGATCCAAGGATTTGGGTCTGTGTTCACCTGTACCAATTGGTGAGGATATTATTCTCAAGCCTCCCCAGGGGGGATGGAGTTTGGGGGGATATTTGGGGAAGGTAGGGCTCCAAGTGGCCCTCCCTGAATGTTTGTTTAAATCACTTGGTGGTGGCAGCGATACTAAGGCTAGAAAGGAATTTGTGCCTTGGGGAAGTTTTTAACCTAAGCTGGTAAAAATAAGCTTAGGGGGTCTTTCATGCGGGTCCCTACATCTGTACCCCAGAGTTCAGAGTGGGGAAGGAACCCTGACATCAGCTGTTTTTGCTGTGTCAGAAAATTCTCCCCAAAGTCCATCCAGCATCTAGCTGATTGCCTACTCCACTGCATAAACATTTGTCCAGAATAAGAAGCAGGAGCAGAACCAGATCAACATTCTATTACTCCATGTCTTCCACCCAGGTTGGCAAGAGAGACTGAGCCATTGAAGGTGAGCAGGAATTGCCATTGGCAAATGTGTGAAGATGGGAGACAGTACCAACAACACACAGCAAAGTGGTTCCTTGAGTATCTCCTATACCTTTGTCCAGCACAGCATAATGTGGACACTTGGCACAAGTATGGGCAGCATGCACAAGCATGTTTATAGTCCAGTACTTCAGTACGCAGGCCAGAGTAGACATAGCCTATGAGTAATTGGGTGGGAGTGGGAGGGGGGCTGTTCAGTTAGGCTCAGGATACATGGAAATAGATGGGAAGTAAAGAGAAGTGATATAACCAAGGCTATATTTTGTCTAACTTGGGCATGAGAGAGTAGACCTTCTACCTTGCAACCAAACCTTTAAGACACAGCATTTGCTTTTTCTATTTTTACTCTTTTTGTACATGGTGCAATAGCATAGAATCATAGAAGATTAGGGTTGGAAGAGACCCTCAGGAGGTCATCTAGTCCAACCCCCCTGCTCAAATATATGGAAGCCTGATCCAGAAAAATAATTCTGCCCTTCAGAATATTAGAATAAAGTCTTTATTCCTATTTAATAAGTCAACCTATTGTTAAAAAAAAATAGTACTCCACCCTCCTGGCAAGAAAAACATGGCCAAGAGTGATTTGAAAATCCAATACATACTTTACATTACAGGCAAAATTGTAATCTCTGGCCACTAGGATGAAAAATGCACAGCTTTCAATATAGACTCATAAGTTGGTCCTATCAGTGATTAGACTGCCTTGTCCACCTCCCTCTCAATACAGGATTGCTCCCTGCAGTACATTGGCTTGTGTTTGGTACAGTCTAGTTTTAAATGGCCCTAGTGATGAGACTTCCTTCATTTCCTTTGGGAGACCATTGCACAGCCTAATAGATCTCAATATTAGCAAATTTTCCTGATCTTTATTCTAAATTTTCCTTCTCTGATTTCTTCCCTCCATAGCATGTAGTTAAATATTTCCTCTCCTTTATTATTTAACCCTTCAAATATTTTTAGAAACACCTTTTCAACTTCCCCTCTCCCCAGTCTTCTTTTCGAAATAACTAGAGCTGGGTGAAATTTTTTGGACAAAATTTATTTTTGCCAAAAAATCCAGATTTGGGTTGACCAAAACATTCCAGGCACTTGTGTCAATTTCAATTAATTGTTTTGGTGAAAATGAAAAAATAAAAAGTCAGGGAAGATGTTGAAACATACTCTCTTGACATTGTCTAAATGAAACATTTTGATTTGTCAGGTTAGATTCACAAGGAGATTTAGGCACCATTCTCAAAATTGGTGGTAGCCCTTATACCCAGTATTTCGGGCACTCACCTGACATGTGAGAGACACAAGTTTGAATCCTCGCTCTGAAACAAGGACTTGAAATCCAGTCTTCCCTCTCCCAGGTAATCACTCTAACCACAAGACTCTACTGTATTCAAAGGGAGAAGCCTCTCTCAATCACTCCTGTTGAAGCTGTTCTACTTTGTTTAAATATTGAAATATTCATTGGAGTAGGGACTAGAACCTGGGTTTCTCACATCCCAGCTGAGTGCCCTTACCCATTGGCTATAGAGCTAATTTTGCTCTCTTTGTTCTATTAATCCAGCCCTTCATTTCATAATGTCATAGAATTTAAGGACAGAATCGAGTCTGACCTCCTGCACATCACAGCCACCAACACAACCCAGCACCTGCACACTAAACCCAAACGTATTATTAAGCATACCCAAAATATATTCAACCCAAAACAAATGTTTTCTGACTGTTCTGATTTGAAAAAAAAATGTCTATTTTGGTTTTACCTGGCACAATTTATTTATTTTATTTTAGGAACTGCCAGAGCACCAATAAAATCAGTTATTCACACAGCTTGAGAAATAATAGATTAGGATAAACAAAACACAGAGAAACATCTTTCTCCAAATCTAAACCAGAGGGCAGTCTATTTGCAAACAAATATATATATTTGTTTTTATATATATATAAAACCAGCCTCAGGAAAAAAGATGTCAAGAGGCACAGAACTTTTCCAGGAGAGAGGCAAACATTAACTTCAAAGTTAAAACTAAGGTAATCATTTGGTTAATTCTTTTTAAGGATGAAAAAACCCTGCAAAATAAGCCAAATAAGAAAGTATAATGTCCCTGAAGAATATACTATTAGATTCCATAACCTTCTCAACAAAGCTATCAAGGCTAATGGTAACATTAATAGGGGAATGCAAATCAAAAGGAATCTCTCGAGCAATTTACATCTAGTCAGCATGAGGGAACATAAACTGCACTCTGAAAATTAACAATCTGTCAGACGAGAATAAGGATGAGAGAGGCTCAGAATCAGAACTTGGTAGATAATATATATATGTCAATACTCTTATTTCTTCTAAAATTGAGTTCATGTTACAGCCATGTGCCGTTAATAAATCATAAGGTCAAAGATCACTGAGCCCACACTAATTGGCACCCGCAGGCCTGCCTGCTGCAATAAGTCACTAACACATAACTGATGTTTTAAACTTTGAATGGTTTGACATGACCATGCGTAGACTATAAAACTTCATAGAGTAGCACCTACTAAGTCTGCTGTAATTCACAGAATAAACAATAAGTGACCGAATTGTATATGTTTCCAATTTTATCTTAATGAAATTGGTCTTATGCAACTACTCAAGAGACTGACAAATTTAATGGAAGTGGTCTATTAATAAAATAGAACAGGACTGTAGTAACTCCATTTGGGGATACTCTGAGTTGGCTCTCATAAGACCGGCTGTGGTTTAATAAGGGCAGCCTCTTGTACAGCTTTAACTGTATGTCTTAACTAAAAGGACCTCTTCAAAGTGTAGAGCTCCATATTCTAAGGTGCTGAGCACTCTGGCCCTGATCCAACAAAGCACTTGAGCATGTGCCTAACTTTAAGCATGTGAGTAATAATGAGGGTGGAAATATATATACCTTAACTATTCTGAGACAGAGGGCTGGTCTTCACTACAGGTAGATCGATGCTGCTGTAATCAATGCAGCTGGGATCGATTTAGTTTACATCGATGGTAGAGCGCTCTCTGGTTGACTCCGGTACTCCAGCTCCCCGAGAAAATTAAGGTAAATTGACAGGAGAGTGTCTCCCATCCACGCAGCGCAGTGAAGATACTGGGATAACTCGACCTAAACTTCGTCAACTTAGCGTAACTTAGGTAGACTTTCTCCTGTAGTGAAGACAAGCCCAGAGATACAAAAATTCTCATTTCTTCTCCTCAAGATAAAGAACAGAAACCTTACCATTTATCAGTCTATCCTTCCACAGTGTTACTAGAAACACAGCATCCCTTATTTTACCTTCTACAAAGCGACTACAGCTCCCTTACTGAGTCCAATCATGGTTCTTCTTGGCCTGTATCCAGTAGTGACCCATACCAGAACTTCAGGGAGAGTGTGCAGAACATGGCAATTATGGAGTGAACCACCCCTGCCTTCCACTAGCCAGAGGTTTAGGGTCACCCTTCCATTATCAACAAATCAATTATGAACCAGAGAAACCAAATGTATCCCATCGGCCTTCTATAAGCAGACTCACTCTACCTGCTTTACGGCCTTACTACTTCAAAAGGAGCAAAGACAAGCCCTGCATGAGTGTAGGATAGTCTCATTAGTAGCCAGTGATCTAGTAATAGGAAAAGATTACCGAACCCATTTGAATATTTATTTACTCATATTCCTATCCACTAACCACCTACGCAGAATTTAGGGTCAGAGTTAAGTTTGTGGAATCTTTACTCCAAATCACACAGCACCCACCACAAAACTCTAATGTGGTTCATTCTTGAAACACCTATTTCCAAGCCTACCTCTATATAAGCTGGTTTGGGGAATGTTCAAGAGCAGATCCTCAGCTGGTGTAAACTGACATAGCTCCATGGACTTGAGGCATTGCTCCACTACCCGCTGATAATCTGCCCATTGGTATCCTTAAGAAAACACTTTAGACATTGTAAGATTTTTGCAGAAGAAAAACAATTTATTGTCATGTATATATTATAAAAATTGAAGCAGGAGAGTTTGAATTAAGGAGAAGCAGTGGGCTTCTTTCACTCTATAGGAGACTCAGGGAGCTGGAATAGTAGATTTAATCATTTATAAGTTATTTCTCTTCCAGAATTTAGAAGCTTCACTGAGTTTGTCTACAGAGCTTTTGGAGTTCCTGGAACCAGTGATTGGCACAGCTAGTGCCAGCTTTTTAGAACCCCAAGAAGCCTGTAGTAGTCAGTATGAAACTTGAAATGTCCCACAGTGTGTACATTCTGAATGAAATCCATCAATAGCAATAAGTTTAACAGGAGAGCTTTCATTCTTAGAATTTACAAGCTCCCCTGGGTTTAGCAATGCAGTGTTTGTATTTCTTAAACGATAGCTTTTGGTTCAAGGTACTTACAGGGTTTGTTCCCTGCCACCCCCTTCAACCCAAGCCTTGTAGGATTTAAACAATGCTACATAGCGAAGTCCACTTCTCTAAAAACATTGATTGCTTCCTACTGTAGAATCCAGTCTGGCTCTGATTCGTTAACAAGCATTATTGATTTCTGTAGAATGCATACAGTACTGGGACCAACTGGGCATTTTATTTAAAGAAAGCAGAAATAAAGTACCAAACATTTTGTTTACATTGGCCACATAGAAATATTGTTTGCATTTTTATTTAGTGGCATGATCATGACAGTTAGTTTTGACAAATCCGCCAGGTATCTCGATGTGAAGATATATCCCACAACTGTATAATCCCCTTAAATTGGATGTGCATAGATTACTTGACATTAACCATTTTAGTGCAGAAAATTAGAACCTATTTAAAGTAGAGTCTGAAACAACATCCTTAATCTACCAAGTCATGCCTGAGCAGTTCCCATGTCTCCACCTGCTCTAGGTCTGGACCTTTCTAGCTGGATTTTGGAAGCCTGACATTCAGATTTGGAAAAGGCGTCATTTGTAAAACTAGATATTCATGCATATAGTGAGTAAACAGGCTGGTCATATAGCAGTAGCCATTTGGGAGGACTGGAAGAGCTCTTGGGACTGAAGAAACAGTTTTTCAGGCCCTTGATGAGCAAGGCTCATCAAAGGAGAAAGCTATTCATTAATTTATTATTAAATATTTATATTTCAGTAGTGTGGAGAGATCTCACCTAGGTTGGGACCCATTGTACTGGATACAGTACAAACATATGGTACAAGACAACCACTGACTCAGAGAGTCCACCAACTGAAATACAAGCCTTGACAGGTGGATGAAACAAACAAGTGGGCAGGATTGGGTGGATGTTTTTGCACAGACAAACTGCATGTGCAATTTTTAGCCAAGCAGCAGCAATAATCACATCTCCCCACCTACCTAGACATTACCAAAGGGGAGTTTCCAGTATGTATTATGGCAGAGATGAGTATTAAAGTGGGAGTTGAAGGAGGATAAGTTGGGAAACTGGCAGGTTCTGGTTCTCAGTGATTCAGTCCTCTTTTCCCCTTCCAACTCCTCCAGCTGACCAGGCAGGCAACTGTAGGGTAACAAATGAAGCATCTCTTTTAATTAAAATGAAGAGAACTTCTGCACAGAAGCGCTCTCCTACCTTCCCCTGTTCCCTAATATATGCACAGTGAAAATGGCCAATATCACACAGTGGTAAGCTTAGGTTCCTTGGACCTGCCCTCAAACATTAAATGGCTCTCCATGATCATCCATATGAGGGGCTATCAGGGACTGCATCTCCTTTGCAACATCATTCAGAACCACTTGTTGACAAGGTAACAATTTTGTGCCCATTTAGGATCAGAAGTCATGATATTCATACTATTCCTTATGCATGCACATCCCTAGTAGTAGATTTTTCTGTACCACAAAGAATATGCTATAATACTTAAGACACAATGTTAAAAAACAGAGGAGCACCTTGCCTCTGAGTTTCTCTACTGCTCTAGATAGCACTTGAATCCTGCATATTTTCTGAATGTTAGAGTTTGAGGTTTAGCATTAGTCACAAGTGTGATTTCTTTGTCTTTTATGTGTACTGAAATGCTGGCACTCACTCAGGAATGTTTGGTTGTTAAATAGATGTACAGAAGTCTATGTTGGTTTAGCCTAATGAAGCCTTCTGTTCCCTGTGTTCATTCTCCTCAATTTGTTCTTATCTTGCTACAGTTTCACCACATTCTCTACCAAAAAAACATTTGTTATTTTACCTGCCATTATTGAGTGTGGCCTTCATACAGCATCTGGTCAGAAGCCAAATGTCTTCATCTGAACATTTCTAGACAAATTGAGGAAAGAGAAAGATTACTTTATTTAATGCATGATACTCCAGCTACCAACAAAATAGCTACCTGGAACCTGTGGCATGTCCTCATTAATGTAAATCCCTTTGGTATTAAAAAAACATTTACCTGGCAATCCATCAAATCCCTTTCCATCCCATGCTTCTTTGCTCACTTATCTGATAACCCCTTTTTCTATTAAGCCTACCTCTATATCTTTGTACCTGACACTCCCTTTTTGAATATGTCCACCACATTTCCACATGCTTCTCTTTCATGTCCTGGTCCAATTTTATTTCCATGATACATTTTGAACAAAATTATTTGATTCAAAGTGTCATTTTGACATAAGACACAAGCTTTTGCCAAGAGGCCCATTTACAAGAGTCCACTATAAGGAGAGAGACTAAAATGTGACAAGTGAGTTAGTACATTTGTATTTTGGAGGCAAATCAGTTTTCCTTGCTTATAGACTTGTGAGTGATTTTTTTAAACAATTCTGGTTAACAGCCAAAATGCTACCAAATACAGAAAAGCTTAACAAGACCAATATTTAAAGGGAACTGATATAGCACTTGCAAACAAGATTATTGAATGCCTAAAGCTTTGTATCTAGTTTAATTTTTCATCAATCATCAGATGCACTAGAAAGTCTGGTGTTTGCATTTCATTTTTTAATTTTGTTGCACTTAAAACAGCACTAATTTGCGCAAACATTTACTTAATACCTGCAGTAAATTGTGAAACTCTGAGTGCTTGCACAGTAGACAGAAGACAGAGCTTCATCTCTCCTGGGATACTGTTGCTTCAGCAAACACAGATTCACTTCTCACGGTACATGGAAAATATGCTGGAGAAATAAAGCTAGATGTAAGATTTACCTGTGGTGCCTCTCTCATGCATTTTGCAGTCACTGTGGTAAACATGAGATATGGGAACTGTTTTTAGTTGCCTCCAGAGCAGAATTTAAACCTGGTACCAGTAAGGCTATGCTTTTCTATGAAAGAAGAGAAAACTAGAAGTGTTCAACAAGTCTCCTCAGGTTGTACCATATACGTGATGGATGATTCTGTACTTGGTGTGGTAATAAGTGATTGTTGCAGTGGAAGCAGCAGTGAACCCTCTAGTTAAAGTTGCAAAATTGTTTGCATTCTAGCCCTGTTATAACTTGCACATAATTTCCTAAAATCTTCTCTTGTCTGGATCTAATTTTCTAGCTTCTCTCTCTCTACTTAAAGGTGATTTTTAAGTTTCATAAACAATGACTCAGCCATGTATTTTTATACTTTTTTAAAAAAATCTTTGACTCTGCCACAGAGCTCGTATATGATGCTGGGCAAGTCACTCAAACCAAATTTTTCACAGGGGGTCAGTAAATGTGTGTTCCTCATTCTCTGGGTGCCCAACCTGAGACCCTGGAGCCTTATTTGTAGAAGTGCTGAGCACTCATAGCTGCAATTGAAATCTAAGGGAGCTGTTATATAATGCTCAGTACCCTTAAAACTCAAGTCCTAGGCATCTCAAATTGGGCACCTAAAATTACACTTTTGATGTTAATCTTCCTGTGCCTCCATTCCCATGTGTAATATAGGGATAAAACCCCCATATATCACAGAGGAGTTGTGAAGATAAATTCACTCATGTTTGTGAAGCACTCAGATACTGCAGTGATGAGCACCATAGAAAAGCCCAGGGGAAATTAATAGAGCTGTCAAGCGATTAAAAAAATTATTCGTGATTAATTGCACTGTTAAACAATAATATAATACCATTTATTTAAATGTTTTGAATGTTTTCTACATTTTCTAATATATTGATTTTGATTACAACACAGTATACAAAGTGTACAGTGCTCACTTTATATTTATTTTACTACAAATATTTGCACTGTAAAAAACAAATAGTATTTTTCAATTCACCTAATAGAAGTACTGTAGTGCAATTCTCTATCATGAAAGTTGAACTTACAAAGGTAGAATTATGTACAAAAATAACTGCATTCAAAAATAAACAATGTAAAACTTTAGAGCCTACAAGATATTTACATGCCAGATGCGCTAAAGATTCATATGTCCCTTCATGCTTCATCAACCATTCCAGAGGACATGCTGATGACAGGTTCTGCTCGATAACAATCCAAAGCAGTGCAGACCGACGCATGTTCATTTTCATTGTCTGAATCAGATGCCACCAGCAGAAGGTTGATTTTCTTTTTTGGTGGTTCAGGTTCTGTAGTTTCAGCATTGGAATGTTGCTCCTTTAAGGCATCTGAAACCATGCTCCACACCGGTCCCTCTCAGATTTTGGAAGGTACTTAGATTCTTAAACCTTGGGTCAAGTGCTGTAACTATCTTTAGAAATCTCACATTGGTACCTTCTTTGTGTTTTGTCATATCTGTAGTGAAAGTGTTCTCAAAATGAACAACATGTGCTGTGTCATCATCCAAGACTGCTATAACATGAAATATATGGCAGAATGCGGGTAACATACAATCCGGAGACATACAATTCTCCTGCAAGGAGTTTAGTCACAATTTAATTAATGCTTTTTTTTTTTAATGAGCTTCATCACCATGGAAACACGTCCTCTGGAACAGTGGCTGAAGCATGAAGGGGCATAAAAATGTTTAGCATATCTGGCACGTAAATACCTTGCAATGCCAGCTACAAAAGTCCCATGTAAATGCCTGTTCTCACTTTCTGGTGACATTGTAAATAAGAAGTGGGCAGCATTATCTCCCGTAAATGTAAACAAACGTGTTTGTCTTAGCAATTGGCTGAACAAGAAGCAGGACTGAGTGGACTTGTAGGCTCTAGAGTTATGCATTTTTCTGTTCTTGAGTGCAGTTATGTAACAAAAAAACCCCTACATTTGTAAGTTGCATTTTCACGATAAAGAAATTGCACTATAGTACTTGTATGAGGTGACCTGAAAAATACTATTTCTTTTATCATTTTTACAGTGCAAATATTTAATAAAAAATAATAATATAAAGTGATCAGTGTACACTTTGCATCCTATGTTTTAATTGAAATCAATATATTTGAAAATGTAGAAAAACATCCAAAATATTTAATAAATTTCAATTGATATTCTATGGTTTAACAGTGCGATTAAAACTGTGATTAATCGCTATTAATTTTTTTTTACTTAATCGTGTGAGTTAACTGTGACTAATCAACAGCCCTAGAAACCAATCATTCTTTCTTCAGAGCAGGGTTTGACTAGTGTACAGAAAATAAGTCCTAGGGCCACACACTGGACACTGAGGAGAAAACAAAATACTGAATAGCTGTTCATTAAGTAAGCACCGTCTATCCTTGGCACTGAATAAGGCAGGGATCCTATGGAAAAAATAGTATGTGATCATGTAATTAAAGACCGTACCATAATGCATTACACACAACGGGGCTAAATTAAAGTTGCACAGCCAAACTCAGTATTGGTATTCCCTAACTTTTGTGTTCTTGATTTTGAAACCTGAATTTTTTAAATATAGTTGTTCTGTGTGCAACAAATGAAGACAAGGGAGTTAGAAGGGGGGAGGGGGATGAAGGGGATGCAACGCAAAAGCAAAGTGAATGATCAGTTGAGCTGGGCACATGCCTTGTTAACCCCAAGGTTTCTGTAGTTTATACATTTAATATTTGGTTATTATACTGTACAGTGTGCTTAATTCAAGGATCATGAGATGAGGTAAGAGAGGAGAGGCAGACAATTAGTGGTGGAAGGTGCTGAAATGAGTTTTCAAGAAGCATTTGAAGGATGAGTATGAAGCTTCTTGGCTCCTTGGAGGGAGGCAGGCTGTTGAAAAAGAGTGCAGAGGCATCAGCAGGAGAAGCAGACGATCCTCTCTGAAAGGTGGGGAGGACTGGCAAAGTAATATATGAGACAAAGTAGCAGAGACATTGGCAAGGGGAGCACTCTGCAGGGCCTGGAAGATAAGGAGGGGCTTAATCTTTATGCAGACCAAGATAAGAAGACAGCAGAGGGAATCAAAATGAGGAGCTGAGGGAGATTCAGAGCAGTGGGCAAGGAAGAGGACTTTAGCTGTAGCATGTTGAATAAACTGGAATGAAGAAAGAGGAGGCACATGAAGACATTATCTTCTTGGTTAATATTCCAGCCAATCAAAAATTCTCACAGAAAAGACCTTTAAGCTATTTTTATGTTGTTGTTGTTAGTAAACATCCCTACTAATATACAAGCAACTTTAAAAAATGTGAATACTCGGTGGAAAGGAAATTGAATTATTTCCTAGCATGTAGGGATATTAAAGAAGGTACTAACAGTGATTCCCCCAAGAGACAGTGACCCCCTCATAATTTGGCCCCCACACTTTAAAATCCAACAGTTTCACCAAGTACAAAAATCTCTTGGGTCTTCTGTTAAAACTTGTAAGCTACTGTCTGTAGAAACCATTGATTATGTCTATCCTGTGAAAGATATTTTACTACTATGTAAAACTTACAAACAAGTTAATTGACTTTGTTCTTGAAGTAATTGATACAATGTAAACAAACACTATAAGCTGTTAAGTGACTTTCACTTCATTCAACGGCTCCTAGGACAGACCCCCCACCCTCTGTGATTAAAGGGCCGGGAGTCTCAAATGAATTAGCACACACCCCGAAAGTGGTGGAGACAGTAAATTAAAATATGGTTAAGGTATGGAATGTATGCTGATGAATGCTTGATATACATGGATGGTTAGGGAGGTGCCAGCCTAGAAAGGAAGTATCCATCGGCCGAAGAATGTGTCAAGTGGATGACCAGAAAACCCCCGGAGGGTAAACTGGGATCCTCCCCATCACCTGGAAGGATGAGAAACACAAACTTTGGACAGTGTGGAGCCACCAGGAATGTGCCACTTTAAACAGGAATGTGCCATCTGCTGATTGAGTCAGCAACAGCAGGATAAAACAGCTCCCATAGACTAACATAGGAATTAAATCCTATAAGAATGGACTCTCAAGACTGAGGACTTTGAGTCTCTCTGGTTCTGCTGCCAACCTCCAGGACCATCAGGTGCATCTGACACAGACTCGGCTCCATCCTCATGACCAAGCTACCTGGCCAGTAACTTGGCATGAGCAACTTCTAGGCTGGTAACTATAACACCTATACAGAACTTGAATCAATGATTGTGTGAATGAATCTATCTATATATATATATGTGTGTGTATGTATAAGGAATAAGTAGTGATAGGAATAAGTAGTCAAACAACGTTGTTTACTTTTATCTTTTGCTTTATCATTATATTTACAATAAATGTGGCATCTTTGCCTTATCCCTCTTAATAAGATCCTGCTGGTTTTTATTCTATTGGTATAACAAGCATACTAAGAAAAGATGCTCAGCACCTGACCCAGAAGTGTTTCACAAAATTGTACATAACACAAAATGGGAAAGTACCAAAGTATGAAGCGTCAGTCTTGATACTGTTTAAGAAGATTCATTCTGGAATCCTGACCAGTTAATGGGCTCTTCTTGTAAACAAACCTCCTCAGAATCATGCTATTGAAGAGAACTTCACCCTTTGTAGCTCCACAAGAATAAACACCAGTGCAGAATTCAACACACCAGTCACCCAGAAGTGATATTTTTGTAACTGAGTATTAGGAATTTAAAAACCTCTCCACATCTTTGCAGAGTTTCCCTTGGAGGTCTATATGTTGCTCTTGAGTCTGCTGCCATAAAGCGTGTGTGTTGTTTTTCAAACTGAACTTACATGCAAGAAAGAAGATGCTTGAATACAGAGAGAGAACAAAATGAAGAATTTTAAGAAGTAAGAATATTCCTGAATAAAAATATTAGTATTCTGTCCAAAAATCTAACCTTTAGACTTAAAAAGAAAAACAACCAACCTTTAACAATGGAGAATGTGACAGACAATACAATAAAATAGAAGAGCCTTCCTAGAAGATAGCTGGCTAAATAAGATGTGCAAACAACAACATATTCTCACCAAAATCACGTGGCATTAGTTGATAAACCAAATTTCACCCAAATGGGCACAAAAATAAATGAAAAATTTCCAGAGTTTTTAAAAACTAAAAACAGCCATTGCAGAACGTATTAATTACCACAATATAGAACACATGATGTGCTAACAATTTAGATAGATTTCTGTTGAAAGAAAAATATTATTGACCTAACTCTGAGGGTCATCACCTTAAACTCATTTTTCACTTAGAATCATTAAGCATTTATTATGCATCAGGCATACATATTTTAAGTTTGTTTGTTATTTTATCTCCTTTCTCTGAACCTTCAGAGATGGCCACGGCTAGAGTTGGGACGGGCCACAGCTCCGAGGTGACACAGAACATTCTCTTATTCAGGTACTTGGCTGGCTGGTTCTTGCTTGCATGCTCAGGGTCTGATTGCCATATGTGGAGTCAGGAAGGAATTTTCCTCCAGGTCAGACTGCAGTGACCTTTGGGGTTTTTCACATTCCTCTGCAGCATGTGGTTGCATGTCACTTACCAGGATTATCTGGGTATATCTCACTTAACCATTTCCCTATCATTGCAGGGGCCTCAGGCACTGGTGCACCTAAGTCCCTCCTATTCTCTGTCTGTCACATGTAATAGTCTAATCTCCTGTGGGCTGTAATACTTTCATCTAATTTTGGCTGTGGGGCTTAGTGTGCGGGTGCTGGGTGGCATTGGTGGCCTGTGATATACACAAGAGCAGACTACATAATCTGGTTGTCCCTTCTGGCATTATACTCTATGACACTATGAGGAGGCTCAAAGGCCATGAATGTAAGGGCTTGTCTACACTTACATTTTACAGTGCTCTAACTTGCTGGCTATGGGGTGTGAAAAATCACCTCCTGAGCGCAACAAGTCTGAGCACTTTAAAGCGCTAGTGTAGACAGGCTCCAAGCGCTGGGAGCCGCGCTCCCAGTGCTCAGAACTAATCTCGTGGAGGTGGATTACCAGGAGCACTGGGAGAGCTCTCTCCCAGCGCTCACGTGTGACCACACTCGCACTTCAAAGCGCTGCTGCAGGAGCGTTCCTGACGTTTTGACGCTTTGACGTTTCCAGTGTAGACATACCATAACGCATTTAATGGAGATAAGACGCCTTAGCCCAGGCTCTTTTCTATGAGAATCTGGAGGGCGGAGTTTCCAAACATCTTTCCTTCGCTACCTCTTCTTTGAGGTTAAATTTTGTTTGACTTCTTTGTGATAGGCTGCATGAAATTCCCTACAGTTTAAAATCTCCTTGTTTATGGTAAAACAAAACTTGATGAGAGAGAGAAAAACATATTTAAACTAAATAAACGGTATGCAAAGCACATCTAGTCTTAAACTCTTCTAATGCTAATCTAGTAAGGTACCATTTGAGGTTGTTACATGGCAAAATCAAAATAATATATTTCTGGGGCATACATTCTCACTGCTCAGCTTGTTCCTTTTTCCCTGATGCTTTCATCAGTGTATCCGAAACCCGGCCTCTTGTCTCCAGATACAGTAGGTGTCACTCCCCATTCCAACTCACCGCACAGCTATACTTTTCAGGTTACTTTGCGGTGCCTGATTTTGCATACCAAATATTCCTTTCCACAGCTGGATACATAGGTGTATCCAGAAAGAGGGATATTACTGTCTCTTTCTCCTGTACTTGTATATTTACCACGCATTCACTATTGTAATTACTACCCTTGGGTAAACAGGTTTGTGTTGCAGTTTTTCCCTTGCAACCTTTCAAATTTTCATTCCAAATCAGCATTCCCCTCTCCAGTTGCCATCTGCTCTGGCATGTTCATTGATTACTGCTACACCAGCATTAATTACACCAGCATAGAATTAAGGGTCATATTCTCAGCTCTCATTCTGTGACCTGAGAACTTCTGTGATAGTTTTCCCATCTGTCAACAGGGATAACAACACAGACCTACCACACCAAACTGATTTTAGAAGGCATTACATAATAGTAATGCTAAAAAAAAAAATACTTTTACCATATATCAATAATTTTAATATATAGAAAACATTTATAACTACTATAACAACATAGGAAGTCCTTCTATTAAGAATTCAAGACATATATGCAAGTTCCAACTCCATAAATATGATCTGGAGATGTCGCCAACATACTATGAGTTAAAAGGTATGGGGTTTGTGACGTTGCACTCCATATGTTTTATAGAAATATGCTTATGAGTGTGAATATGAGGTAACTGGAATATGCTTTATGCAAAAGGTCTCTTGTAAGGTATTATATCAAAGGTTATAACCTACTGAATATATTCCTCCTATTTGTATGCATGTATCATTCTTGTATCTGAAGCTAGAAATATGAAGTATAACTCTGAGGTCCTATTGTAATTATGCAAAGTGTAGGCCATTAATGGTGGCTTAGAATCTTGATGGGTCCCATTAACTAGGACAATTGGTTGTAAATGGTTTATTTTCCTGCAAACCTTCCTGTGTACCTGTGAGCCAACCCAGGAAGAATAGAGACTAGGGGGTCTTACAGTGACATGTGACCATGTCACTAGGTATTGGAATCCATCTTAATCCTTGTACTTTTTCATTGATGAGGCAGGGGTGGGGACAAGCACAGACAGATTCCCACCTTGTGCCAAAGCTATAAAAGGGGGTGGAGCAGGACAAAGGGGGCTGTTAGTCATGAGAAAACCCCTTTACCACCGGAGATGTCTGCAGGAACTAACAAGGACAGGACCGGGGAAAGATTGGGCCCAGACTAGGAAGGAGTCTAGTCTGTGAAAGAAGCTTATTGTAACATCTCTGAGGGTGAGATATTACCTGTAATCAGTTTCTTAATGTATTAGGCTTAGACTTGTGTCTTTTGCTTTGTTTTGCTTGGTGACTTACTTTGTTCTGTCTGTTATTACTTGAAACCACTTAAATCCTACTTTTTATACTTAATAAAATCACTTTTGTTTTATTAATAAACCCAGAATAAGTGATTAATACCTGGGGGAGCAAACAGCTCTGCATCTCTATCTATCAGTGTTATAGAGGGCGGACAATTTATGAGTTTACCCTGTATAAGCTTTATACAGAGTAAGATGGATTTATTTGGGGTTCAGGCTCCCAGAAAGGCTGAACACTGGGAAAGTCCCTGTTAACTGAGAAGCCTCTGAGCTGAGTGAATCTCAGTTTCAGCGAACTGCAGAGAGGTGTGGCCCAATCTCTGGGTCTGTGCTGGAACTGACTGGAGTGTCTAACTCAGCAAGACAGGAGTGGAGGGGCACCTGTTCTGGCAGGAGGGTTGTTCTCAGTGGTATCCCAGCTCATCGAGTGACAGTCTTGAGGGGAGTCTCTGTGACCAAACCCACACAGGGTTCACATACTTTCAGCATTTTCATTTCATTCAAATTTGTCTTCTTTAAAACTATGGACTACAATGACTTGTGTTTATATGTCTTCCCCTCAAATGATAAATCCATCCCATTTAGAAAAAAGTATCCCTCTATCCGTTAAGATCTTCTGTGTGGGTTAGATGGAACAGGGTATATCTAGAGGGAATAGGAAAGGTTTTCAGCAATCACCGTATCAGAAACAAGCAGTAGGGAGGGAGAGAGATTCAGAGACTAGACAATTGAAAAATCATAGGCAAAAAAGTCTTGACAGGCTACCAGAAAAGTCCATTAAAAAGCAAGCCATCAGATCAGCTACGTCTACATATGAGTGCTATATATTTCATGCAGTTGTTCCTTTAATTTGCTTTGAAAAATCGCAATGTTCCAGCTGAAAGCTTTTGTCTAGTCTATCTTGTGTATGCTACAATTCTTATTTCTTAAAAGGATTTTTTGAAGTGATTATTTTTTAAAGAAGAAGTTTCTTCTTGCCATTTATTATTATTATTTTTAATGGGGGGAAAACTGGTGTGTATTTTTGGGGTTTTTTTGTGTGTGCCTATAATAGCCTTTCATGTTTTTAGACGAAACCTCATTAATCATAAATTCTGTTATTAATGTAGGAAAGGAAGGGGTAGTTTAGGATTTGTTGGTTTTTTTAATAAATGTATATACTTTGACAAGGGAGTTTGAAATAGAATATTCTATGCCTTATTCACAACTATATTGCTGAGTGAGTGACAAATCTGTCATGGGTCATTCAACAAACAGTAGAAAAAGGCAAAGATTTTCCAACTAATTGGATAGTTTTTTACAGGGTTTTTTTCTTTTCTTTTTTTAAAAATAGAAATTTTACCAATTATTTGCAGTCTAGTTATTTAAAAATGTACGTACGCTCTCCTGCAAACTTATATTCACATGAATAATAGTCACTCATTTGAGTAGTCCCGTAATTAATGATTTGCTAGTTCAGCCTTTAAATTTGCAAAATTCCATTACATTTGTGACAAAGCACCAATCTTATGAATCACTGTGTCTCAGAGCATAAACCATTTGTGTACTGTACCCACTCTTCCCTTTATTGTAAGCTCTTTGGAGCAGGGGCATATTTAATTTCTTGGCATAAATTACCTGCTGCATATCCTCATGGATGTTTGCAGCGAGTTATATACCATATATGATTTTGTTTAAAAACTATTTAGTTTCCATGATATAAAAGTGTATAGTTGTGAGAAGTCTAACACAAAGATCAGGAGCAATAGGAAAAGGAAATGCTGCTACCATCTCTGCATTGCCACCATCTCCTTCTTTTACAGAAAAGGTTTGAATTGGTGGGTGATAGAACAGAGAAAAGCCAGACCATTTTTTGTGTGTGCACTTTCCTTCCCCACTGAAAGGGACTCATTTCCATCTCCCTTTCCCTCTCCCTTTCTCCCTCCACCCCTTACATCTCACTTCTACTGGGATCCCTTACAGTCTTCCCTTGCACTTCTTGACAGCCTCAGCTGCTAGCCAGGGAAATGAGCCCTGGAAGGGAGGTATAAAGCTGTTGCTGACAGTTGGCTACCATTGAGGAGGTATTTCTGGATAGGGTTGGAGTTACACACAGAAGGCCTGCTCAGTAAGAGACAGCTAGTCACTGAGATGTTGAGTGGCTGAAAGGAACGTGACATCCTCTCAGTTCCACCACCATTGTCAACTACAAGGTTTGCATATCGGGTCAATATCCAATAAAAGTTCCTACACTAATTTCTGATTGGACTTTCCAATTCCTGGTCACCTGGTGTATTATTTATCTACATGCTATAGTTTGTCCAATTTAGAATGTCATCACTTTGGAGCAAGGATCATGGTCAAGATTTTCAGAAACAACTAGTGATTTGCATTCCTCAATTTTTGGGTATCCAACATAAGACACACTAAAAGAGGCTGATTTTTTCAAAAGTGCTGAGCACTCTTCTTTTTAAAATTACATCCCTCTACAGTGTCTTGTATCCAGCACCCACACAGCATATTAAACTATAAATTCACTGATCTTCATTGTAACAAGATCTTCATCACTCTTCATCAACCACAAATACTTCTATAGAATAAGGCATGTAATATTGTGCCATTAAGGAATGGTGAGCACACCTCAAACTAGTTCTTGCAAAATGTTGTTTAATGACTACTAATTTACATTTCATTGTATCTACATTGTGGCTCCAAAGGATCATATCAATTTTAGGATTATACTTGGGCAGTAACTCACCAGGACTGTTTAAATCTGATACACAGTATTGTTGCATGCTTGACCTCCAGGAACTAGGGGAACGGGGGCAGGGGGGAGAGGCAGTGAGTGTAGCAAAGTGGAGAAAGAGGTGAGACAGATAGAGTCGACAGTTTCCACCGTCTGAGGTTCCATCTTAGAACAGCCTTGGATGCCAATCACTTGTACTTTTAGCTTTGGGATAGAATAGCACTGTCATGTCTGAAGAAAGGAAGGATTTTTAAAGGGGGAAGGAAGAGTTAAAGAGAAGGTAAGAGCTACAAGACTCTGTCTAGAGTAGAATTAATTTTACATCCTAAATATGCTTACTTTATGAACTTGGAAGGTACAACTGAGAGGAGTTGGCCATAAATGATGAGAGAGAGAGAGAGAAGCCACAGAAGGGAACTATATCCTTAAATCTCTGCTGACCAATGAAAAAAAGAAAGGTCAGGTAAATACTGGTAGCATGTTATTGCTCTGCTGTGTGCCCCCAGAGGAGACCTGGTTGTTGGGATACTGTATATGTAACACAAAGATCAACAAATACACATAGACAGAAGCCTCTTTTTAAAATCCTGTCACCTATTTTTTCTTACCTCTCTGGCAGAAAGTAATATGGAGATAATACTTACTCACCTAATTGGAGGATTAATTAGTTAATGTTTGTACAGTGCTTTGAAGATGAAAAGCACTACATAACTGCTAAGTATTATTGTAAGAGGCAACATGAAGCAGGAAATAGGAACACTCCACCTCATCAAAAGGAAGGCTTTTGGCACTTCTTAGCTATCAAGTGTTCCCCTCATTTGTCATTTATTTTATTCAGGGAACCTATCTTTATGTTGCTAAGTATTACTAGTTCTAGTTCATATCCATTTAAGTGTAACAATAGGTTTTCATACAAAGAGACAGCAGGAGGGATAACAATGTTACTACTACTATACCGTATCTCCTGCATCTTTAATAGACATTTTACATATAGTGAAGGAAGAACCAAAGGAGAGTGTTCAGTAATAAATGTTCTGGATACGATAATCCCCATACCAATGTAAATGCCCGAAAGTCTGTAACAAGACTGTTATATAAAGATAAAAAAGTTGTAAAGAGTAAATAACAGGCCAGAGAAGAATGGTGCATTTGCCATAGAATCATAGAATATCAGATTGGAAGGGACCTCAGGAGGTCATCTACTCCAACCCCCTGCTCAAAGCAGGACCAATCCCCAACTAAATCATCGCAGCCAGGGCTTTGTCAAGCCTGACCTTAAAAACCTCTAAGGAAGGAGATTTCACCACCTCCCTAGGTAACCCATTCCAGTGCTTCACCACCCTCCTAGTGAAAAAGTTTTTCCTAATATCCAACCTAACATCCCCCACTGCAACTTGAGTCTATTACACCTTGTTCTGTCATCTGGTACCACTGAGAACAGTCTAGATCCATCCTCTTTGGAACCACCTTTCAGGTAGTTGAAAGCAGCTATCAAATCCCCCCTCATTCTTCTCTTCTGCAGACTAAATAATCCCAGTTCCCTCAGCCTCTCCTCATAAGTCATGTGCTCCAGCCCCCTAATCATTTTTGTTGCCCTCCGCAGGACTCTTTCCAATTTTTCCACATCCTTCTTGTAGTGTGGGGCCCAAAACTGGACACAGTACTCCAGATGAGGCCTCACCAATGTCGAATAGAGGGGAATGATCACGTCCCTCGATCTGCTGGCAATGCCCCTACTTATACAGCTCAAAATGCCGTTAGCCTTCTTGGCAACAAGGGCACACTGTCGACTTATATCCAGCTTCTCGTCCACTGTAACCCCTAGGTCCTTTTCTGCAGAACTGCTTCCTAGCCATTCGGTCCCTAGTCTGTAACAGTGAATGGGATTCTTCCATCCTAACAGCAGGACCCTGCACTTGTCCTTGTTGAACCTCATCAGGTTTCTTTTGGCCCAATCCTCTAATTTTTCTAGGTCCCTCTGTATCCTATCCCTATCCTCCAGTGTATCTACCACTCCTCCCAGTTTAGTGTCATCTGCAAACTTGCTGAGAGTGCAGTCCACGCCATACTCCAGATCATTAATGAAGATATTGAACAAAACCAGCCCCAGGACCGACCCTTGGGGCACTCTGCTTGATACTGGCTGCCAACTATACATCGACCCATTGATCACTACCCGTTGAGCCCGACGATCTAGCCACCTTTCTATCCACCTTATAGTCCATTCATCCAGCCCATACTTCTTTAACTTACCGGCAAGAATACTGTGGGGAGACCGTATCAAAAGCTTTGCTAAAGTCAAGGAATAACACGTCCACTGCTTTCTCCTCATCCATAGACTGAGTTATCTCCTCATAGAAGGCAATTAGGTTAGTCAGGCATGACTTGCCCTTGGTGAATCCATGCTGACTGTTCCTGATCACTTTCCTCTCCTCTAAGTGCTTCAGAATTGATTCCTTGAGGACCTGCTCCATGATTTTTCCAGGGACTGAGGTGAGGCTGACTGGCCTGTAGTTCCCCGGATCCTCCTCCTTCCCTTTTTTAAAGATGGGGACTACATTAGCCTTTTTCCAGTCATCTGGGACCTCCCATCATATATAGTCTCTTTAATAGAGCTGGCTGGGAAACAGCTTTCCCATCCCATCAATATTTTAAAGAGTTCAAAAAATGTTCTCATCTCCCATTTGGGCAAAAAGATGAAATCTCAAAAATATTTGTGAACCCAAAAAAAAAAAAGTTTTCTTTTTTTGCTTTGTTTTAGGTCAATTGAAGCATTTCATTTTGATCATTTTGAAATGTTTAACTTTGATTTTGACCTTTTCTAACCTTTTTTTCCCCAGTCTATTTAGCTTTCTCAAACAGTTTCAATTTCAACAAATCAGCATTTTTTGATGAAAAAATGATTCATCAAAAAATTTCAGACTAGCTCTTGTCTTTAAATCACAATCAGATGTCTTTCTAAAATATATGTACTACAAAAGTTGTTGGGGCTGTTTTTAGTTTGTGCTAGAACATGCATTGGTTACGCACATTCCCCTCCTTTCAAATGCAGTTTAGAGGGTAGAAGAATGTCTACAGTAAGACTACACTGTCAAGGTAGGCAAATTTTGGGGCTCGCCTAAGAATTTTCAGTATTTTCTTGATCTCAATAAATACAAATCAAAAACTTTACTAACAGTACTATAGATCTAGCATTTTCTGTCTGATTCAGAGGGATTTACCCTAAAATTTAGAGTCTGAATCCAGATCTGCATTTTGAATCCCCATGAAGTATGGGGGTATGGAGATGCAAAGTTTTCATTTGGGCCCATCTCTTTTAATAAAAAAAAACAAAAAAAAAGTCTGAATTCAGTAGTCATTGCTAAACTCTATCGATATGTGTGCTTGCACTTGCATCAGTGTCCAGAAAAGCACTTAACACCAGGCTTAAAGTTAAGCACATGATTAAGTGCTTTCCTAAACTCGGGCGTTACCTAATAGGGCAGAATAATCTCCACTGGAGGAATTACTAGGTGGAATTCTCTGGCCTGTATTATGCAGGACTAGCTAATCATTGTGATCCAGTCGCCAAAAATCTATTAGTCTAATGTGCTTGCGCTCATAGCTCTAGACAGTTATATCCCTGTGGAGAACTTCATTGGACATCTCCTCTGCTGACAGAAATCTCATTTGAAGGATTCTGAAAGGCCCTTTACTATCTTTTTTTGTAATAAGGTCCGGAAATTGGTGTCCTTTTTTGACAAGCTTTCCATGGTATAAGATTTAGGGTCTTCCATTTTTCCTCAATCAGTTAAGCTGACTTTGTTTTTTATTCTCATATGCTTAAAATAACCAAAGACTTCATTAGCAGCCACAGGAATTTGAGTATTCTAGCTAATATTGCATACATTACCGGTGGTATTTAAGTGCCTTTAGGGTTGTGTTCAGTATCTCCATTCAGAAGCCCCACTACTACAAACTGTCTAGTCCCAATACATAGATTTGGGCACCTTTCTCATTAATATTAAAGTTGTCAGCCTAACCAAAGGAAGGGAAGCCACTGGGGATAGCAACAAGAGCATTTGGGTTTTACTGGCCTTCCAAGGCTAATGTCCTCTTGATAATTAAGTGGAACTGTTTACATTATCTAAGTCCTTGGCGTACAATTATATTTCAGTGGTCTTTGCTCCATCTTGTACATTTTGTCTGTTTGCTTCCCCTTTAACCTTTCAGGTGTAGATACAAACAGAAAATGTATTTCTAATTGAAAAGACTAGCACAGTGTATTGCTGCCCTCTTGCAGAAGTGGTTTCTCTCCAGGCAACTTGATATCAAGGTAATTTTATATATTTTTATATAATAAAAATATAATTTTATTATAAATTCCTATTTCAATGTTTACTTCTATTTGGACAAGGCTGCTCTTCTTACAAACATAAACATAACTTTAGATCTTACAAACATAAACATAACTTTAGATCCTCAAAAGTACTTAGATGCCCAACTCTAATTGATTTCAATGGAAGTCAAACACCTAAATACCATTGAGGCTCCGGGCCTAAATGACTGACTCTTAGTGCAATTTTGGGCATATAGAGAATTCTAAATGAACATACTTTTTATGGACATGACTCTTAAATGTGTGAGGAACTAAGGGCTTGTCTACACTGGCACTTTACAACGCTGCAACTTTATTGCTCAGGGGTGTGAAAAAACTCCCCCCGAGTGCTGCAAGTTACAGCGCTGTAAAGTGCCAGTGTAGACAGTGCACCAGCACTGGGAGTTACGCCCCTTGTGGAGGTGGGTTTTTTAGAGCGCTGGGAGAGCTCTCTCCCAGTGCTCTGCTGCAACCACACAAGCCATGTTAAAGTGCTGCCACGGCAGCGCTTTATGTTGCCAGCTTAGAAAAGCCCTAACAGTTAATAAAAACCCAGCACAGT
The DNA here is from genome assembly GCF_028017835.1 of Emys orbicularis. Taxonomy (NCBI): domain Eukaryota; kingdom Metazoa; phylum Chordata; order Testudines; family Emydidae; genus Emys; species Emys orbicularis. The sequence goes on along the minus strand of NC_088685.1, from coordinate 94,964,821 downwards.
GGCAAGCCTGAGAATCCTCATTAGATACCAGCTCAGCGGAGTCCAGAGCAGTAGCCTATTCACCAGACAACTGTTGACCTTATAGTAACAGTCGCAGATCTATAAACTCATACTAAAAATGCATCATTTCACAACCTCACCCCCTGGAGGCATCAGGACCCAAAATCTTGCTTAGTGATAAAGCATCTGTTGGAAATAATGAGACTCTTATAGTGCTGGGGCTAACACGCCTAAGCTCCTCTTCTTCTTTCAGTAAAACTAGGATAAATCCACCAATTTATCAAAGCTAAAGTCTTTCACAGAGAAAAGAAGTGTGTTTTTAAAAACCAACCGTGTGTCCATCTCTTCCTCCCCTTTGAGAAGAAGCTGCCATTGGAAGGATTAATGGCTTCCAAGTGGCTGTGATGAAAGCTGTAATCTGCATTTAAATAGAAAAAATCTCCAAAGTCTCCAAGTGTGAATCTTTCTTTTCATAGCAGGAGACAGAACATTTTTATGTGTAGTTTTTAATGATAAAAGGACATTGTTTTGCAGGTCGATTGTTTATCTCAGTGGTGTGCAGTCAGTTGGATGTAACTTTAAATGGTCGTATGGCAGAATGCTCTGTGTTTGTGTTTGTTCACAGCAACAAGCTAAGAAACAAATATGGTTAAGAAATGCAGAATGCGGGGATGCAGAATTATAAAGTTGAAGATAGGGAATAAACAACCAGAGACACAAGAAAAGAAGGAACGAAATAGAAGGCTTTTACAATAGTTACCATAGCTGGTGTAAAATGACAGAGCTCCATTGACAACTTACACCAACTAAGGATCTTCTCTCAGGTGACAAAATTTAACCTACAGGCAAGATTTTATGCTCATACAAAAAACAAAAACAAACAGGGTTCAATGTGATTCCAAAAACAAACACACCCAAAACCACCCCCCATCCCTCCCAAAAACAAACCAACCAAACAAACAAAAAAACCTAAAGAGGGCACTTAAAACTATAGTGTGGAAGCATGAGTGCTGAAGGTGGCAGAGCAAACTTCACACAGTAAGGAAAAAAAACCCAATATGATACTGACAAGTTAGTATTCAAATAGCAACTTCTGGTGAAACTGCTTCATTAAAGAGGTTCCCAAACCATTCAGGAAAATATTAAATGAAAGCTGAGATTTTAATTTAGGATTCATCTTTGATAAGTAAGTGATCCAATTAACTACTGAATTTTCAGTTTAAAAACATAATTAGGGAGGATGGTGCATGTTTACATGTCTATGTGCCTGTGTGTCTAAGTATACTCACTAGGACCCACTGAAACTTTCTAGTTGTATGTATGACATAACTAAGGCTCTGATCACACAAATGTTTATGCATATGAACCACCCCACTGATTTACACAAGTAAACGTTTGCAGGATTGGTGCCTTGAGCCCTGATTCTGCAACCTGGTGCAAGTGCCCCCGTTGCAGAGCCCTATTTTTATTATTTGTATTGCTGTGGCACCTAATGCCTCCAATCATGGATCAAGGCTCAGGTGCTATCTTCATTGGACAAACACATTGAGTTCAAGGGGGTCCTGCACAGGCACAAAGGTCTGCTCATGTGGCTCCTTTTGCTGGATCAGGGCCATAGGGTATAACTCTTCAAGGCAGGGTCTATGTCTTCATTTGTGCTTTGAGGTGCCCACCACATAGTTAGGTAATAAGTTATAATAATATTGGGAATTCTAACTCTTCCTTATTTTGTGTGCTTCTTCACCTTTTGTTTTATGCTAAAGCATTCACAGAAAATCCTACTGAATTATATAAACATTTAAAAGCACAGCTTGACAGGCATTAGCCAAATTTAGTACATTATCAGACATAAAGCACCAGTATTTGTCCTAATTTACATAAAAATCCTGCTTTGTGCTATTTAAATTCTCCCTTTTGTTCCTTGTGAAGTATACAATGAATGAAATAATGAATGAAGCACAGAATTGTTCCACCCATCCACCACTCCACTTTCCTTTTATTGTTGCATTGAGCTGTTATTTGGCAACTGTTAAAAAATTTCAACATCATTAAACTGTGTTGCTCATTCTTAGCAAACACTTAGTAGTGTTGTTATAACTAACTTTTTATATGGCCTTGTAAATTGACATAGTGCTTCACAAACCTAGGCTCCAATTTGGCAACTACACGTGTGAGGGCAGGCCTATGTGCTTGTGTGGAGCCATGCTGTCTTCAGTGGGATGGTCAGATTGCAGGATCTGACCCATAGATAAAAACAAGTTATGAAGCCCAAAAAGAGTTTATATTCCAAATGAATGTTACATTTTATAAATGACTGTTAAAATATTTAAACGTTGGGAAAATGTCTGATGTTAATATCCATAATATTGAAGAATGTTGATTTCCAGTTAAGCAGTAATGTGCAGTAAATGTGCAATTTTACTGGTAATTAGATGAGACATGAAATGAAAATCAATTCAGTCTAAAACATTAAACCAATGATCTCTTCTTGGCCCAATTCCAGGTTCTAAAGCATTGAGACTCCAGCTGGGCATTGAGGAATGATACTGGGCATTACAATTTAAAGAGTTTGGTTTCTGAGCTGAGGAAGGATGCGAGTAAATTTCTATTCAAGTGCCCCTTACAAACCAATCTGTGATGAGCCTGGCCTTGGATGGAGGAAAAGTTATTTTTATCATGATAGCTGCTTATACAGAAGGGGGTGGGAGTAGCTTCAGAGAAACCAGGTCAGGATGACACATCAGTCCATATTCAAATATTTAGAGGGATCCTATCCTTCTTTGTTGTACATAGTTAATGTTAATGTTTGTGTGAAACTAATATGTCCATAGATTTCCCCTCACTTTTAGTGAATATATAGTTTAATAAAAATCACTGCAACAACTACAGTAGTTGCTGAAAAGTGACAGTCATATTACTCTGTATTTAGTATTATGATCAACACAGACTTAAATCAGAAAGACTACCTTAACATTATTTTCTGCCTTCAGACCATCTAAGATATTTATATACACATGCACGTATACCATGGAATTCTGATATAGGAATCACTGCCTGGAGTGATCAAATCAGTTGGTTTTATTTATCTATCATGGTGCCATTGCTAAACCTACTCCCTATTTACCATAATATAATTTCGTTCAGTTGTCAGATCATTGGTTTTCATTTACAGTGATCAGATTATACCTGCAAAGTTTCCATTTTGAAAGATATTTCACATCTCCTGTAATTCTGACTAACACATATTACTAGGCAGAATTTGTTTAAAAATTGACTCAATTCAGAGTCTATCTCAAGGCAATATAGGAGTGAGGAAGGTGCCAGCTTTAAGTCATATTGTATATTAGGTGACCTCTATGATCTGTAGGCAACAATTTTATAGATTTTAAAGCAAGGTTTGCACTGTGCAGAATTCTTTATCAGCTATTGTATATATAGGGTACCAGAGTACCAGCATTGTATATATAGCATACCAGGAGGTTATTTGGTCAGGAAATCTGCACCTTGCAGTTTTTCAGTGTGGAAACTCAGTTTGCAAGTGCAAGCACACATATCGATAGAGTTTAGGAATGACTACTGAATTCAGACTTTTTTTTTTTTTTTTTTTAATTAAAAGAGATGGGCCCAAATGAAAACTTTGCATCTCCATACCCCGATACTTCATGGGGATTCAAAATGCAGATCTGGATTCAGACTCTAAATTTTAGGGTAAATCCCTCTGAATCAGACACAAAATGCTAGATCTATAGTACTGTTAGTAAAGTTTTTGATTTGTATTTATTGAGATCAAGAAAACACTGAAAATTCTTAGGCGAGCCCCCAAATTTGCTTACCTTGACAGTGTAGTCTTACTGTAGACATTCTTCTACCCTCTAAACTGCATTTGAAAGGAGGGGAATGTGCGTAACCAATGCATGTTCTAGCACAAAGTGTAACACAATGATTTTTTTTGTCAGACAAATCAGAATGGAATGGGAATGTTATCTCCTTTCTTAAAATGGGTAATGGAGGAAATATTGTACAATTATAGTTCTATAAAAACAACATAAAACATATCCTGAGGGGTGTTTTTAAACATATTAATAACTGTACCAAATGCCATTACGTTTCATCTTGGCGAGAGATTCAGGATGTGTTTTTAGTTTGGCAGAGATGAAAACAGTTTCACTTCACCCCGTGTGGAAAGGGCATATTTTCTTCAAGTACATAGGGAGTAGGTGATATATATTCCATGTGTTACATATTTGTGTAGACTATAATATATGAAAGAAGCTACTTTCAGATTCACTCCTATCTGAGTATATCATTTATAAATGTAAAACATTCTATTTCTATAATATTTACATACTCTGTGTATTTAGTTTCACTTACAAAAAATACCCCTCCTTCAGCCTACGTGACTGTACCACACAACACATACAAATATGTACAATAAACCCAGAGGACAGTATTTCCTCACTCACCTAGTCTATCAGGATTAACAACGACAGCCCTTTTTACAATTTGCCTTCAAGGTCAACATGCTTAGGGGCTCTGTCAAACCAAGTGGGGAAATGAGTTGCAGGAGTCAAGGACTCCTCATTGAACACTGTGCTGCCAGTTCAAACCAATGAACTGATAGTTCGAGTGACTAGGTATAGTGAAACTGCTGCAGAAATACATTAATAGAAAAGCAGTTTTTGTGGTGTGCAGGACCCGGACCATTTCAGGCTTTTTAAATGAGAACCAAAACTTAAATAAATTACATATACTTTTGTTTCCTGGGGGACATTTCCATTCAATCACTCATGACAAGATGACATTTCAGTATTTGAATGTTTTCCATAGTGTGGATGATTACATCTTTCTTCAGCTCTAAGAAATACACTTACAGAATTAAGGGAAAAACCACAATATCCAAAATCATTCTTTACACTGATAGGCTTAGTAAACCCCAGTTAAGATTAGCGATCTGCTACAGACACATTTTATTCCTGATTTCCTGTAAAACATCTGATCTTTTGGCATCAGCTCACTAGCCCAAAAATGGATATAAATTGCTACCTTATATTTTAAACATTGGTCTCAGAGGTCCTGATTCAATAACATTGCTTGGAAAAGGAAGCTGTATGCAAGTTAAAAACATGTGCATGTTTTATAACAATAATAACTCCTTATGAAAAAGTGAGATACTTTTATTATATGAGGGGCACTGCTTGTTCACAAGGGACTTACTATGTTCAGTGATTCTGCAACTGCTATGTACTTAAAGTGTTTTGTAGAGTACTTGGATGTGTTTGTCTCGATAGTAAAACTTGCTATAAAAATGAAAGTTGTGGTAATGGTGTTATTGCAAGACATTTTTGCCTGCCAGAATGAATGATTTCTAAATGCCACTATGTGATTAAGCTGAAAGGCACAACAGGTTCTATTACAGTGTGAAGCCTTAGGTGCACTGAAATTACCTTTCAACAGCACACCCGGGAGTATCTCTGGGAGATTATAACATGATAACTTTACTGTTTTTTAAAAAAATGAATAAATGAAGTCATTAAAAAACATTTTTTTCTAGATAAAGTTAAGTGCCTTCCATCATCTTGTGTGTAGTCATTAAGGTGTAATGTGCTTCTCTGTGGAAATATTTCAAAGTGATCCAGGGTTTCCTTATTCAGTGCAGTGGTAACAGAAAAATTTGTTAAAGTAATCTTAGTTAGATTTTGTTTCTGTCTTAACAAATAATGGAAGCACAATAACCCTCTACATTCAATTTCCAAATACTACACAATCATATTAACAATAAGCACCCTAATTTTTTATTAACATGTTTTCCAATCTGATTTTTTTTCTCCTGATATTTCAGTCAATATGGCTTTCCCCTCCTTTCCCACCTCCATGGAATAGTATCACCGTGGGATCTTATCAATTATGCTGGACTATAATGTGCCACTGATTTTTCCGCAGTTGTTTTCAGGCACAATTCTGTTTAAAGTTGATAGCATAAGGCCCACTAATCTTTATTTGTATTCAGATATTTTCAAAAATGTGGATGGTCACCACTATCCTATGCTCTTAAGAATACACATATGAAACCAAGGGAAAGACACAAGGGTCTACAGTTGTTCTTTACCCTAGTGAGATTAGTAAACCAAGCTCAATGTGATATAGTGACTCCAGTCTAGTAAACTAACAATCCATTTCAGAATTTAGGTGGCTACATAGTCCACTCAAGAATGCAATTAGAAATCATAAGTGAAGAGAATGTAAGGCCCTGTCTACCTAAGAGTCATTTGCACCAGTGTAAATATAGTACCAGTAACTCCAGTAATTTTGTGATTAAGTCACACTGGTGTAAATCCCACTTTACATCCCTGTGGCATGTCTACATTGTGGGTTTGCAAATTTCACCAATGTAGGCATCTTCTCAGGGACATAAGGGCCCCAGCAGCTCCTCCCTCTCCTTCCCCTCACAGCAGAATCAGGGAACAGCACCTGAACATCCTCAGTAGCCCCACTAACTCTATGAACTGGAGTTCATATGTAGAGCTGGGAGGTTGGCTGCTAGGTGTGGGAAAGTGGGATAGGTAATGGGTAGGTGCCTTGCAGAACCATCACAGCCTTGTATCACAGTGACAGAGGAGTTTACACTCTGTCACAGATCCATGAAACTTATGCCCTTTTATACCTGGTACCAACTCTATGCCCTGGATAGACCAGAGAGAGACAAATATCAGAGTCCAGCATCCTCTCAGCCTTTATTGGGATTTGGAATTTTAGGGGGAAGGTGTTTAGGAAAGGACCCATCATCTGAGGGAAGTGTGAGGATAGTTTATAGGTAAAATATAGAACTTATTAGGCTAGACAGAGAAGAGGATTGGGAAGGGAGGAAACCAACAAATACATTAAGAGAGCACAGTGGAGTTATGGCTTGTTAGGCATTTTAAAAGACAATAAAATAATTTAAAAGTTTTAATGATTCAAAATCACCAAGTTATGCAGATTTTAGATGAGCCTCTCTCTACATAGAGATTCCAGAGCCAGGATGGATCACTGTGATCATCTAGTCTGACTTCCTGTAGAACACAGGCCAGGGAATTTCCTCAAAATCATTCCTAGAGCAGATCTTTTAGAGAAACATCCAATCTTGAAATAAAAATTCTCAGTGATGGAGAATCCATCACAACCCTTGGTAAATTGTTCCAGTGGTTAACTACTCTCCCTGTTAAAAAATAATGCCTCATTTCCAATCTGAATTTGTCTAGTTTCAACTTCCAGCCAGTGGATCGAGTTACACCTTTCTCTGCTAGATTGAAGAGCCCATTATCAAATATTTGTTCCTCATGTAGGTACTTATAGACTGCAATCAAGTCACCCCTTAACCTTGTCTTTGTTAAGCTAAATAGACTGAACTCTTTGAGTCTATCACTATAAGTCATGTTTTCTAATCCTTTAATCAGTCTTGTGATTCCTCTCTCAACCATCTCCTGTTCATCAAAATGCTTTTTGAACTGCGGACATCAGAACTGGACACGTGTGAAGTAGAGAGGTAAAATAACCTCTCTACTCTTACTCAAGATTCCCGAGTGCATGCATTGAAGGATCAGATTAGCCCTTTTGGCCACAGCATCACACTGGGAGCACATGTTCAGCTACGGTGAACAATCCCAATATTAGAGGCTTTGTCTTATATGAGAAACTACACCGCTCCACCAAAAAAAAGTGTCCTGATTTTTTACACTTGCTATCTGGTCACCCTATGTTTAGCTGATTATCCACCACAATCCCCAAATCTTTTTCAGTCACTGCTTCCCAGGATAGAGTCCTGAATTCTGTAATTCTGGCCTACATTCTTTTTCCTAGTATACTTTAAAAAACCTTCTTATTGTCCTTAACTCTGCTTGCCATAGATTTCTCCTTGTGTCCCTTTCCATCCTTTTTTTTTTTTAAACAAGTGCTAGTTTCTGAATTATATTCATTACTAGCAACTTCCCCTTTCTTTCGTTTATTTTTATAGCTGCCTCCACTTCCCCACTAACCAGGTCAATTTTTTAATCAATACGGCCTTCTTATTGATTATGGGACTGTGGCTTTGGGGGCATCAAGTGAAGTGTTTTTAAAAAATTCCCAACTATTGTTCACATTTTTCTGATAAAAATTCCTCCCAGCTGATTTGGCTCATAATTGTTTTCAGCATTCTGAAATTGGCCCTTTTAAAGCACCAGGTATATATGTATTACTGATCTGGACTTTATCCTGTTTGTCCACAACAAATGTGATCAAGCCATGATCCCTTTTACCTAAGTCCCATTCATTTTTAGTTCTGTGATCAGTTCCTCTTTATCTGTCAAGACAAGATCTAATACAGAATTCCCCCATGTTGGATGCAACACTTTTTGAGCTAGAAAATTGTCATCTATAATATTTAGAAATTCCAAGTAGTTAGCAGTGGCAGCAGGAGCCCTCCAGTATATTTCACTCAATTTAAAGTCCCCTATAACCACACAGCTTTTTAAAAAATATACATTATGGATAGATGCATAAGCAGCAAGTCATCCTGTTCTCTGTAGCACATACCAAGTAATAGCATATCTTATGTTTTATCTGTTAAGACATCAATCCTAAGCATTCAAGATCATTTTTGACCAAGTTACAAGTGACTTGGTGTAACGGGGTCAGCACCCACCTCTTAAGAGTGCCCCCTTTCCTCTGGCCGCTAGTGCCTACAAACACAGTTCTGTCTCAGGTGGGATGGAGCACCCATCTCTCGTGGATGGCCCCCTTTCTCTCGGTTAGGCGTGAGCCTGCTTTTCTTTTTTGGTCTTACATCAAGGTGGTGCCTGCCTCTCGCCACCCTGGCTGCTGGTTCTCTTGGCTAGTCTTCGGCAGCTCAGCCCTCCAGCTAAGCCGCACACACTGTCCCCCCTTCCAGGGTATACACTCAAAGTTCTTTCTCGGCCCTGGTGTGGGGCCATAGCTCTAAGGCTTCTTCCCCGAGGCACTGCCTTCTTCAACCACCCAGCTGGGGCCCATCTCAGTACTCTCAGCTGGTGTACTTTTCAGCAGCCCTCCCTGGGTTCAGTCTGCAACCAGACCAGCAGGGCCCATTTCGGTACCCTCGCCTGTTATGGCCAGGTCCTGGGCTCAGCCTGTCCACACTGACCTTTTCATGGTCCTGCTGCTACTCTATCCAGCCAGCTAGGCACCAGGTCTTTGGCAGCCCTCCCTGGGCTCAGTTCTGCCCAGTGAGCTCTCTGCAGTGACCTGCCGTGGCCTGCTACTCGTCTAGCCAGCCAGGCACCCGGTCCTCCCTCACCAAGCGCCACACAGCCACTGAAGGCTCTGCTCTGCTGCTTGCCTTTTATCTGGTCCTTCTGGCCCCTTATTTGTTGCTCAAACAGCCCCTCTGATTGGCCACTTTTCTGCAGCCACTCTAGGCTGCCTGGAGGACTTCTCACTGCTCTATTCTGGGGCAGGGTGATGCAGGGCTGTAAGGCCTCCAGCAGGGGGCCTCTGGACCTAGTCCACCCTGCCACACTTGGAAACAGGTAATGTAATTTCTGACATGGAATGCCACTCCCCTCCCATTTTGCCTATTCAATCCTTGCTAAATAGGTTGTCACCATTGATTTTAACATTCCAATCATGTGGTCATTATTATTATGATTACTATTGTCAATCCTTTTAACTCAACATGTATTTACTGAGAGGCAAAGCCCCTCAGAGATACAGTTTGTGATTTTTATAAAAAAGGCTGAGAAAGAGATGACTATAAAGTAGGAAAAATGAAAGAAGTAGTGCATTCAGTGTTATGTGTTCTCAAAGGTTCTGTTTCATTAAACACAGCCTTGGCATTATATTATTTACATTTCATAGTTTGTGCAGGTGCTAAATATGTGGATTTTAATGCCTAGAACTACTGTTTTGTAATACAGATGGCAAGCGACTCTTGCCAATTTACCCCTGAATTGCTATAAAAAACAAAACAAAACAAAAACCAGTTACTAACCTTTCTGTTGTTCTTCAAGATATGTTGCTCGTGTCCATTACACGTTAGGTGTGCGCGTGCCACATGCACCGTGGCTGGAGATTTTCCCCTCAGTGGTATCCATCAGGCCGTTTCTAGCACCCTCTGGTGCCAAGCACTTATGTGACGGTATAAGTGGCACTACCAGCCCCGCATCCTCTCAGTTCCTTCTTGCTGGCTAATGCTGACAGAGGGGTAGGAGGGTGGGTCATGGAATGGACATGAGCAACAAACCTAGAAGAACAACAGTTACCGAAATGTTAGTGATCATGTTTTCTTCAAGTGATTGCTCATGTCCATTCACTTCTGAAAATTGCCGAGGGTCCAGGAAATAGTGTTGGACCGGGGATGACCTTGCAGAAGAAAGCAGGGTCGGTTTGCCCCTGGACAGTACCAAAGGTCCCAGTGCCAGGAAGGCTCTCTTCTGTTCATGCTTATCAGAGCCGGCGCTTGTCCCATCAGGGTTGGCAGTACTGGCAGCAATAAGTTATCCCTGGCCACTTGCAAAGGCTTCCGGGATAGAAGTCACCGTGATTTTGCTGGCACGCGTATAACTTCCTTGCGTCGGCAGGGGGTCCTGCACCGGACTCAACATCCCTCTGGGCAGAGTCAATGGTGCCGCCATGGGACCGGGGGTGGAGGAGTGGCCCGATGTGGGTCGCACTCCACTGCCTTCCCCATGTTTGCTTTTCTTCAGCACCGGAGAACCATTCAGGATGGAAATGAAAATGAAAGTTTTGGTGAATCAAAAAGTCAAAATATCTTAATTTTGGTTCAAATGAAATATCTTGTTTGGTCCAGAATAAAATCTTAATGTTTTAATTTTTAACATTTAATTTTTTAATAAAAGTGAAGGAAATTTTGAATCGAAAAGTCATTTGGAACTGACAAACCAAAATGTTTGCCGAAATGACCACTTCAATATTTTTGTTCTTTTTTTTTTAATGGCTGTTTTAACCAAAACAATTAGATGACACCAACATTAATTTCCAAAATGCTTTGGTATTACCAAATCTCCATTTGTCTAAAAAAAAAAAAAAAAAGAGGTTTATATTACAATTTTCACGAAGCTCTACTCACTGCTCCTACCCTTAAATTATCCATTCTTCTAAATCTCCTACATAGCTTCATACATAGATGTCTGATGCACACACTGTGGATAGCTTATTGCCTTATTTGAGCTTCCTTTCTTTTATGGATTTATGCTTGATCCTTAACATTTTTTAAAATTAATATAGTGTAGGTTTAAATATAACAATTAGATAAAAATACTATTTTTTCTCTATATGGGCTACATTCATAGACGCCAAGGCCAGAAGGGACCATTCTGATTATCTGGTCTGACCTCCTGTATTACACAGACCATAGAACTTCCCCAAAATAATTCCTAGTGCTTATCTTTTAGAAAAAATATCCACTCTTCATGTAAAAATTGTCAGTGATCCTGTCAAAGCTCAGCCTAAACAGTAGTTGCTGACTTTGTCCTAACCTGGTAAAACCAAATTCTGCTGAGGTAAAAAATAATTTATACATTATTAATTCAATCAGTCCAGAATTTCTCCTGAACATCAACTGGATATCTGTTGACTGGTTGGATGGTGTTTTTGAGATAGAGGGTCTTCAATTAGAAATTGGGCAGAGACCATTGAACTCATTTCACAACACAAAGTGTAAGATGACAATAATGGATATGCAGGCCGTTGATTTCTACTGACTCATAGAGTCTGAAATGTAGTATCTTGTGATTATGAAAAAATTAAAGCTATGTAATGACTGTGTATCATATATTTGCCCACACAATGAGTGTCAATAGGAAACTCTAATTCAGCTTTACTTTTCTGGGGAATTAAATTTCTGGTGATGTGATCATATATGGCATCCTGCCATTAAAGATATGTAATAATGTCAGTCGTAAACTATGATGTCACCTGCAAAAATGCTACAACTGAAAGAAATCATTATGGTTCACTTCCTGGAGGAGCTTTTTTTTTGCAAGCATGCCCCTCAGCAAAACCATGTGCTGAATCTCACTGCCAGTTCTTCGGCTCCCAGACTCAGATTTATCAGCTCACATGTAACAGTATTCATGGAACATAGCTGACAGAGCACAATGAGGCATGAATTCCAAATCTATTCCAGCCTCAAACATCCAATTGCAACATTTCCTATTTGTGTGGTAATTATAAGTAGCCATCAAAGGTGAAACAGAATTGAAACCCTGGATTATTTTCCTTGTTCCCCATTGTGTTTCATAGGCTAGACTGTTTTTAAAAAAAGGGCTGTATGAAAAGTGTAGGAGTGGGGTGGTCAGAAAATGAACTTTTCTATGAGAAACCTTTGCAAAGATGCATAGATATTAACGCCAGAAGGGACCATTATGATTATCTAGTCTTTCCTCCTGCATAGCACAGGCATATAATTTTAACCACTGATTCCTGCACCTAATCCAAGAGTTCATGGTAGAACTAGAACATATCTTTTAGAAAGAAATCCATTCTTGATTTAAAGATTCCAAGTGAAGAAGAATTCATCACATATCCTGGTAATCGGTTCTGATGATTGATTACCCTGACTGCTAAAAATCTGGGCCTAAAGCATCGTATGCTGAAATTTCACTTGTGTTGCAGTATTATTTTTCTGTATATCAGCCCTTAACTTATCATTCAGTGAATCTTCAGCCAAAAGACTCATGCTACTCAAATGTTGGAAATGTGCACATTGTTTGGGAGAGGGAGGGGGAAGTCTCTCAGAAGTTCTAGTTAAAATAATTTTGCCAAGAAGGAGCCAGGGAGCAGGGGAGAGTGGACTGTGAGGGGAGGGCTGCCTCAGCCCTTGCAGTGCTTCTAATGTCTGCCATAACCTTTGCTTTCTATGGTTTTTCACTTGCAAAATGCAAGCAGATGTGTGGATCGGTTGAAAGCTGCTGCAGACCTTGCTTTAAAAAATGGTTACTAACCTTCCGTAACTGTTGTTCTTTGAGATGTGTTGCATACGTCCATTCCACTCTTAGTGTGTGCATGCCCTGCACACAGTTGTCAGAAATTTTTCCCTCAGTGGTACCCATCGTGGCTGCAACCTGGTATAAAGGGCCAACCCGCCTCAGAGCCCCCTCACTTCCTTCTTGCCAGACAAGTCCATTGCTCAGAAGTAGGAGGGTGGGTCGTGGAATGGACATATGCAACCCACCTCGAAGTACAACAGTTACAAAAGGATAGTAACTGATTTTTCTTTTTTGAGTGATTGCACGTGTGCATTCCACTCTTGGTGACTCCCAAGCTATAAAGCAGGAGGAGGGATCAGATTTTTGTGCCAGTGACCTTCCTCTCTCTGAGGTCTGTCCAGAGGTCTATGCCTCTTCTGAGGCACTGAGGAAGGCAAGCAGTGCCAGCTCTCGGACAGCATAGGAGGTACTCTCCTAACCAATGTTGACGCACTCAGTGCCAAGTCAGGACAGCGAGGATCTGGTGGAGGTTTCTGGGCTGCCTCCATAAGCAAAAACTTTAGCTGGCATCTCTGTCTTTTTTCCCTTGGTTTAACATCTTTGCAGATTTGGCAAAGATCCTGAATTTGAGCTTCCTCTAAATACTTCAAGGAGCTTGAATGTGGCTCACTCACAGGCATCAGCCTAGCACAAGAGACCCAGGGTTTGAAGCTCAGTGACCAAGGCTCCCTCAGTATCAAGAAATGGAAACCTCAGAACTGATGACTGAAAAAGAAACTAATCCTACCTACACTACTAACTAAGTACTAATCAACTAGAAAACTATTTACAATAAATAGAGCCCTACCAAAATCACAGTCAATTTTCTTTACCTTCACAGTCATAGCATTTTTAAAATCTTGAATTTCACAGTTTCAGATATTTAAATCTTAAATTTCATGGTGTTGTAATGAAGCATGAATATGTATTTAAAAACGGCAAAATATAAACATGTAAAGCCCATGATGACCTCCCCAAAAAGGTGACAAGCCCCCCCCCCCCATAATGCCACTCTTATTTCTATGCAGCACTGCCTTCAGAGCTGGGTGCCCAGCCAATAGCTGCCATTCTCTAGCCACCTAGATCTGAAGGCAGCACCGCCACCACAGCAGCACAGAAGTAAAGGTGGCAATACCCTACCATGCCACCCTTATTTCTATACTGCTACTGGCAGCGACACTGTCTTCAGAGTTGGGCACACAGCCAGCAGCTGCCACTCTCCGGCCACTCAGTTCTGAAAGCAACGCTGTCAGCAGCAGTAGCAGCAGCAGCAGCAGCGCAGAAGTAGGGGTGGTATAGTATGGGGGACCATCACTTTTGTGTGGGGGGGTTCGTCATGGACTTTACATGTTTATATTTTGCCATTTTAAATACTTATTCATGCTTTGTTTCAACACCATGAAATTTAAGATTTAAATATCTGAAACTGAAATTCAAGACCCCCTTACCCACAAAAGCCTCCTCTCATCATCAACCAATACCAGCAGTAGTAGGGAACCAGATGGAAGAAACTCCACAACCTCAGCTTCCTAAAATCACATGAGGGGACTTCTGGACTTTTCCTCTCTTGGACTCTCTCATGAAGCTGTATTCTTTTTCCTCCTCTCCCCTGTTCTCCATCCACATGACCCACCTTTTCTCTCTTGCCACTTCTATCCTTATCCCATCTCCTCCTCTATCTTCCTTCCTTCTCTATCCCTTCTCTTTTCCTTTATTCTTTATTTTGAACTCACTTTCTGCCATCTTGCTGCTGCCCCTCATTCTTTCTTCCCCACTTGTCCCTCCCTCACAACCAAAATATCATAAAAAACATGCAGAAACCATTAACATCACTTTAGTCCTTTAATATCATAACTTTTATTCAAAAAAAGTATGGCAGGATTTCCAAAAGCACTTAGCATTGCTCTAACTCTGTTCTGTTAAAGTTACTAGTAAACCCCCCCGTTGACTTCAGTGGTAGCAAGGTTAGGCCAGCATTGAGTACTTTTAAGAGCCACATGCATAATCACCGTGATACATACACAGCCCAGTAAAAATATAAGTAGGGCCCTACCAAATTCACAGTCCATTTTGGTCAATTTCAGGGTCAAGGGTTTTAAAAATCGTAAATGTAATGATTTCACCTATTTAAATCTGAAATTTCATGGTGTTGTAATTGTGAGGGTCCTGACCCAAAAAGAAGTTGTAAAGGGCTCGCAAGGTTATTGTAGGGGGTATTGAGGTGCTGCTACCCTTACTTCTGTGATGCTGCTGGCAGCAGCGCTGCCTTCAGACCTGGGCAGCTGGAGAGCGGTGGCTGCTGGCCAGGCACCCTGCTCTGAAGGCAGAGCCACTGCTAGCAGCAACACAGAAGTAAGGATGGCATGGTATGGGATTGCCACCCTGACTTCTGCACTGCTGCCTGCAAAGCTGGGCCCTCAGTCAGCAGCCTCCACTCTCCGGCCACCCAGCTCTGAAGGCAGCAGTGCAGAAGTCAGGGTGGCATGTATGGTATCACCACCCTTACTTCTGCATTCCTGCTGGTGGGGCACTGCCTTCAAAGCTGGGCCCCCAGTCAACAGCTGCCACTTTCAGGCAGCCCAGCTCTGAAGGAAGCACAGAAGTAAAGGTGGCAATAACATGACCTAGCTAAAATAACCTTGTGACCCCCCCTGCAACTCCCTTTTGGGTCTGGACCCCCATTTTGAGAAATGCTGATCTGCCCTGTGAAATCTGTATAGTATAGGGTAAAAGCAAAAAAAAAAAAAAGACCAGTTTTCACGGGGGGAGACCAGATTTCACAGTCTGTGATGCGTTTTTCATGGCTGTGAATTTGGTAGGCCCTAAATATATAGAAGTTTATCACTGGAACTTTTGTCTTTATTTCTCCTTCTCTTACCCACCCCCATACTTTAGATTGCAAGCACATCTGTGCAAGGCCCATGTCATTTACTTGTCTATATGGTATCTATTATATTTTGATACCAGATAATATTTTTGTTTAATTTCATGGGTATATACTTCAGGCAGTAGCTGCACCTAATATATTATTCAGTCAGAGACAGTAAGACACTGAATAGATTTTACTGGAGATATGCTCCACGTCTAAAAAAGAACTGCACCAACTATAAGTATTTCTCTAAGATCTATTTGCCAATAGAGTGAGTTAAACAAAAATTGAAAGATTCTAACATCATCTGATGACTCCCAAAAATATTATAACACCTAGCACACTTTTGGATGCCCAAAGATTTTTTTTCATTCATAATTAATTATAGAAAAGGAAGATAGTTTGGTGGTTAAGGCAGTGAACTAGGAATCAGAAGATTTAGGTTCAGCCCCTAGCTCGCCCACAAATTTATGTGACCTTCTCAAGTTGTATAATTTCTCTGTTCTTCAGTTCTCTATCTGTAAAATGGGGATAACATTTCCATTCCTCCACACATTGTGTTGTACATTTAGATTGTAAGCCATTTGGGACATAGAATGTCTCTTATGATGTGCATGTACAGCACCTAATTTCAGTTGAGGCTTCTAGGTGTTACTGTAATTTAAATAAAATAAATTATAAAATATTTTGTTAAGAAATAGTTACATTTTGAGCAGGTCAAAAAATGGGGAAAAAATCATGAAAATGTTCTCTTTTTTTTAATTTGTAATTTTTCAACCAGCTATACCTATAGATGGTGTCTACCTAATACAAAGAAATGTATTATAATTTTTCTAAAGTAATCCTTTTACCTCAGAAAGCAAGAAGTGTAACATTCTGGAAAGGGACAATTAATATATATTCAGCCACTTCAGTCATGCCAGTGACGTAACTTACTTTCGTTCTGTGTAAATTTACACCTTCCCACCCAACGTAAACTATGCTCCCCATCCATTCCTACGCTTGTCATGTTCAGAAATGATAATATATTCTTGGATATATTCACAGAAGAATTACCGTTATTCATTTAATTAGAAATGGAGATTTTAAATCTAATTCAACAAGGCCTATAAAATAAACACACAAAAAACGAACAAGGGTGAAATTCTAAGAGTGAGTCATTGTTAGAGATCTCATGAACCAAAAGTGTATCAGAATATTTTAAAAATAAACTACATTTGTATTTGAAAACCCGCTGTCTGATTTTTATCAACCCCCCTTCCTCCCCCTCAACCCCCTCCCCCCAAAAAACCCCAAAACTGTATCCTGGGAGGAGATATGCCATGCAAAGTTGTTGCCGCCACAGAGGGCCCGAGGGGGGCAGCAGCGGGTTCGTTGCCCGGTGTGCTTCGCGCCAATGAACACACCAGGGTGGAGAAGCAGACAAAGTTTATTCAAGAGCTCTGAATAGGCACTAGGAGACCAGCATGTCTCAAATCAAGCACACTGATACAAGCAGTTTTTCCCTTTTTATCCTTTTTTTCCCCTTCCCTACCTCCACCCCTTCCTCCCTCTGCAGCAGTTACATTAAACGACCTTGGCTGTGCAGCTTGTTCGCAATGTTCCTTTCTGCAAGTAATCTTGTCCTTCAGCTAGAAGCATGTAGGTTCCCCTTATCACTACCGTTTTCCAGCTGCTGGCCTGTGAGGTTAGTAAAGTTTAACATGCAGGGGCTTTGGTTCACTTTGGCCTAGAGCGGGGGGGCTTCATCGACTCTTGTGGTCTTCCACCCCCACCCCCCCGAGTTACCTAGGGTGATGCCTAGTGACACCAACAACTCCCTCCTTTGAGAACACTCAAAAGGCACCGGCTTGAGTTTTCTCATAATTTGAGGACAAAATGTGATTTAAGGCCATGGTCTTAGGATCATTGATTAAAGGGAAAAAGGAGGTGTTTTGACTTTTAGAGGTGGTACATACTTTAACCATTAAACATTTCAGGCATGAGAAGAGAGCTAGGGTGAGGAAACAAAGTACGAAACCAGTAAGCAGGAGGCGGACAAGACCACCTTCCAAGCCCCCTAGGCTAGGGAGCCAGCTCCAGAGGGTATCAAATAGAGTGGGTTCCTGTTCCTGGGCCTTTCACTAATTGAAGGCTTGTTCAGAGGACAGGATGTGCTTGTTAATGTCCTCTACGTTATTTGGGACGTATGTGCAACATTCATTACCGATAAGGGCACATGCTCCGCCCTGGGAGGCCAGGACATAATCCAGGGCCTGGCGATTTTGCAGAGCCAGCAATCAAAGCTGGTACAGCTCGGAGTTTATGCCTTTTTCTATGGCCAGGGTGTCATTGGCAAACTGGGTAAGGAATACAGAAAGCCTTTTATAGAGCTGGGCCAGTCGTCCCATGCCATAGGACGGGAGGAGAATCATACCAAGTCGATCTCCTTCACTAATAGGTTCAGGGGTGGCATATAGAGACCGGCGCCGTCGGGGACGGCCACTTGGGGCCTAGGGGAGAACTCGCAGAGGAGGGGCCAGAAACCCTAGGTAACAGCTACCATACCAGCGGTTGGGCAGTGTCTTACAGGCGCTGTGGCCACATATATAATACATTCGGCCATTTCCTAACATGGAACTGTTGCCGCTTTTACTTAGGCATGCCGAGTATTGTGAAAAGGTTTGGGGCACGTCGCCCACCCGGTGACCTGTGGCATTTTACAGGGGCATCAGGTGTTAGCATCAGGAGCAGGTAGTATTGGCAGGTACTGTTGCCGGCAAACCACCAGGGAAGAGTGCTGGTGTTGTTTTGCTTAGATTCTTGGTAACATAACAGGCCCACAGGGGATGAGGCTAATTTAATGGCTTGTGGAATGGTGGTAGCATTACTAAATGGCCTCCAGGTGTCATTTCCTAGCAGGCTAAAGGGGGCTTCTATGGTGCAGTTTTGTTTTACCGCTTCGTCCCCAAGCTTAGAAGAGTTCCACGCCAGCCAGAGCTGACAGGTGTCAGACCAATTTTGGGGAATGGCTCTCCAGGGTAGCCCTGCCGAATGGTGAGGGATTTGGGAACATATCCAACAATTGGGGAGATTGAATTCCCGGGCAAAGGCAAACTTCAGGGCCTCATACGTGTTTGTTTCCAAGTTGTTAGGGATTCCTCCCCATCCCGCATGTGCTTGGGGGGAAATGGGAGTTAACGAGAGGAATGCTCCCATGGCACAAAGCAGCATGGTGGCAGACCCTGGACCTGAACCCATGCTGTAATTACAATTCCCCAAATGCCCTCAAAAGAATAATTACCAACAGCAGACAGATTAGAAACAAAAGGGACCAGGCCAATAGGTTAGGCTGGCCACCTGAAAACAAACACAACCAATGCTCAGAGTTCTCGTGGAGAGTGCGCTGCGACTGTCCAAAGGGAGCATAAGGCATTCCCAGCAAACCTTATTGTCGCTTAAATAACAGTTTAAGTCCCAGATCGTCGCTGGAAGTTTTTTCAGCAGGCTGGACGGTCCACTGTTCAGGAGCGGGCACTGCTTTCAGACGGGAGTGATGAATCCAGTTCTTGTGTCCTTCGACCTTTGCTGCTGTATGGGAAACCAACAGGACAGTGTGGGGTCCCTTCCACCGCTCTTGGGGAGGCTCGTCCTTCCAGGTCCGAACGAGTACGGAATCGCCTGGCTGCAAGGAGTGGATCGGGGCATCCAGCAGAACAGGCTGTGAATCTTTGGTGTACCTGTGGAGAGAAGAAAGAACAGCAGACAGAGAGCACATGTACTGAGATAAGAAACCGTACCCCATTTCCCACTCCCCTGCCAGAACCGGTGTACCGTTCAGAGGCCATGCCCTTCCAAACATAATCTCGAAGGGACTGAGCCCTAATTTGCCCTTAGGGAGAGCGCGGACGCGAAGCAAAATGAGGGGCAAAGCATCAGGCCATCGAAGAGAAGCCTCCTGACAGACCTTTGAGAGGTGTTGCTTAAGAGTCTGATTTGTACGCTACACTACCCCACCGGCCTGCGGTCGCCATGGCGTGTGGAGCTTCCAGGGGATCTGTAGGGCATCCGATATCTTTTGAACGACTTGTGACGTGAAGTGTGTTCCTTTGTCAGATTCCATCCACTGGGGGAGCCCGAAGCAGGGAATGATTTCCTTGACAAATTTGAGGGCCACCGTTTTGGCAGTGTTGTTACGGCATGGGAAGGCTTCGGGCCATCTGCTGAATCGATCCACCAAGACGAGGAGGTATCTGAACCCTTGGGTCCGGAGGAACTCAGTAAAATCTATTTGCCAAACCAATCCCGGGCCTGGGGTAGGTTCCAGAGTGGTTGGTGGCACTGACACTTCCGGTCGAGGGTTATTCTTTTGGCAGAGCAGACATTCAGCCTGTACCTGGGATGCTATGAGTCTAAGTCCAGAGGTTAGAAAATATTTACTCATAAGCTGGGTAAGAGCCTCCCTGCCAGCGTATAATTCTTTGTTTCTTCACCAGGGTCAGTTCTTAATGTCTTTTGTAGTCAGGAATCACTGGACTTTGTGGTTTCAATGAAGCAAGTGTTCCTTCTTCTCTTTTCCTGAAACAGTGTGGTTCAGCATCATACAGGGGAGAGGTTACTAGCACATCACCCTGTAATTGTTTTGCTTCTTCTAGAAAAATCCAAAGGCACAGTAGGTCTGTCAGTGGACAAGGGAGAGGTTACTAGCACTTCACCTTGTCTTTTTTTTCTTTTTCCTGCTGTCCAGAAGGCACAGCAGAGCTAGAAGGAGAAATAGGCTTATCATCAGTCGGAGAGTCCTCCCGAGATGGAGGGGTCTTTTTACAGTGAGAAGCATGGGTCCAGGTAGGCAGTCCTTGGCACTTCACAGCGGTGTTGGTGGTTAACAGGACTTGGAAAGGGCCTTTCCAGTGTGGAACCAAAGCAGTCTTTCGTTGATGGACTTTACATAGACTCAGTCTCCTTGTTTCAATGAATGGCAGGGCTGCTAGGGTCTTTGGTTAGCACTTCTTTTATCTGTGAGAAAAGAAACCTAACACATTTCATTAATGCCTGGTGGTGTTTTGCAGATCTCATAGTTGCTTGGGCACATTCAGGCCCCCCTTTTCTTGGTTGTCACCCAAGTCTTAGCTGTGAACAATGTCCTTGGATGGGGCCAGCATCTTATCTTTGGACTGAGCTTGCTAGCTATATTTTTTTCTCAGTTAACTCGTTCTGTTATTTTTCCTTCTCCCCTTCTTGGCTTCTTTTAACCTACAAAGGAAACTTCCACTCTTCACTTATACACCTTTTCTCATCAATGAACACATACACATTGCCATTATACAGTACATTAGTCTTATTATTCAATGTATGCCATATACACCCTTCCAGTAAAATAACTTCTATACAGAGCTTTGGAGCAACAAACCAGGATGAGCACACCCACTTTTGAAGAGTCCACTCGGTACAACCTCTGGTGTCCAATAGCTTTCCTTTTTAAAACCTTAAATGCCTTGTCGGCTTCTGAGGACCAGTGAAAGGGGTCGTGATCCGCTCCCTTAACGCATTCGTACAAGGGTTTAGCCCACAGTCCAAACTCTGGGATCCATATTCTGCAGAAGCCTGACATACCCAGAAACACCCTAAGCCGTTTACGATTGCTTGGGATAGGAACTTGGCAGATAGCTTCCTTCCTTTCGTTTGAAAGCTGACGCTCCCCCTGCCTTATGTGAAACCCTAAGTATTGTACTTCTGGAGGGCAATTTGAACCTTACTCCGTGCTACTCGATATCCTCGGAGTCCAACAAAGTTCAGGAGGCTCACAGTGGCTTTAAGGCAAGAGGTTAGACCCTCAGCGGCAATTAACAAGTACATAAGAACATAAGAAAGGCCGTACCGGGTCAGACCAAAGGTCCATCTAGCCCAGTATCCTGTCTACTGACAGTGGCCAATGCCAGGTGCCCCAGAGGGAGTGAACCTAACAGGCAATGATCAAGTGATCTCTCTCCTGCCATCCATCTCCACCCTCTGACAGACAGAGGCTAGGGACACCATTCCTTATCCGTCCTGGCTAATAGCCATTAATGGACTTAACCACCATGAATTTATCCAGTTCTCTTTTAAACTCTGTTATAGTCCTAGCCTTCACAACCTCCTCAGGTAAGGAGTTCCACAAGTTGACTGTGCGCTGCGTGAAGAAGAACTTCCTTTTATTTGTTTTAAACCTGCTGCCTATTAATTTCATTTGATGGCCCCTAGTTCTTGTATTATGGGAATAAGTAAATAATTTTTCCTTATCCACTTTCTCCACATCACTCATGATTTTATATTCCTCTATCATATCCCCCCTTAGTCTCCTCTTTTCCAAGCTGAAGAGTCCTAGCCTCTTTAATCTCTCCTCGTATGGGACCCGTTCCAAACCCTTAATCATTTTAGTTGCCCTTTTCTGAACCTTTTCTAGTGCCAGTATATCTTTTTTAAGATGAGGAGACCACATCTGTATGCAGTATTCGAGATGAGGGCGTACCATCAATTTATATAAGGGCAATAATATATTCTCAGTCTTATTCTCTATCCCCTTTTTAATGATTCCTAACATCCTGTTTGCTTTTTTGACCGCCTCTGCACACTGCGTGGACATTTTCAGAGAACTATCCACGATGACTCCAAGATCTTTTTCATGACTTGTTGTAGCTAAATTAGCCCCCATCATATTGTATGTATAGTTGGGGTTATTTTTTCCAACGTGCATTACTTTACATTTAGCCACATTAAATTTCATTTGCCATTTTGTTGCCCAATCACTTAGTTTTGTGAGATCTTTCTGAAGTTCTTCACAGTCTGCTTTGGTCTTAACTATCTTGAGCAGTTTAGTATCATCTGCAAACTTTGCCACTGCACTGTTTACCCCTTTCTCCAGTCATCTACATATTGCAGGAGGAGGACCTTGTCCTCATTGTCCCACTCCTCCAAATCTCTGGCCAGGGCCTGGCCAAAAAGGGTGGGGGAATTTTTAAATCCCTGGGCCAACACTGTCCAGCAAAGCTGCTGTTTAACCCTCCTTTTGTCCTCCCACTGGCTCCACTCTGGGGCTTGCATGGCTGAGGGCTCAATTGCAAGGGTCATTATCCAGGCATTCTCAGGGGGTAAGGTAAGGGTTACTTCATCTTGGGTGAAATGCAGGGTGGCACCTAAGTGACAAAGCAGGTCCCGTCCCGGTAGAGGCATTGGACAATCGGGGAGGTAGACCAGTTTGTGAGATAGAGTTCTGTTTCCCAAAGCGCATTCCGCTGGGGCATACACTGGACACTTGGTTCCTTTCCCTGTGGCACCCACCACGGTGAGGGACTCTGCCACAGGCAGCTGAAGGGGTTGGTTTACGGCGGTTCATGCCGCCCCAGAGTCTACCAAAAAGTCTATGTCCGAATTTCCCACCTGCATTTTTATTCGGGGTTCCAGGGGCAGGATGGTCCGTCTCCCCTGACACCCCTATTCGTGATCCTCCGCCGCCATCATAGGGGCGCTTTCCCTCTCGGGGCAGTCATTTTTCCAGTGTCCCTCCTGCCGGCATATAGCACACTGATTGCGACCTAGACGCCTTTCCTGCGGGCCAAGGCGCCCGCGTCCACTGCCCCTTACTCCCCGGCCCCTGCTACCTTCTCGTGGCCTTTCCTTAGTGCTGGCCTGCACTGCCACTACCAACATTTTAACTTGTCTCTTTTCTTTTTCTCCCTCTCTAAGGGTATAAGCCCTATTTGCGGTTTCCAGGATCTGTGCCATGGACATGCCCATTAAATCCTCCCTTTTCTGTAGTTTCCTTTTAATGTCAGGGGCCGCACGGCTAGTAACAATACCCTTTATAATTGCCTCAGTTGCTTGATTGTCGGGATTTGCATTAGTATTTTGTCGGATAGTGTCCCTAATACGCTGCAGAAAAGCAACTGGACTTTCCTTTGGCTCCTGTATTAGCTCATACGGCCTGGCCCAATTGTTGTGTCGGACAGCCGAATGGCGGAGACCATGTAAAAGCAGTCCTTTGTAGGAGATGAGACGGGTTTGGCCCGCAGGGTCATTAGGGTTCCACCTGGGATCTGCTAGGGGGACCATGTCCGCAGGCACTGGGACGTGATTTGGATCCAGGTCATGTCTCCGCTGTGCCTCCTCCCTTGCTTTGGACATAACCTGATTCCGCTCCACCTCAGACAACAGGGTCCTCATGAGGATATTACAGTCATCCCAGTCAGGCTTGTGGCTGGCCAGACACCCTTCAAAAACTGAGATAAACTTGCTTGGGTTCGTGGAGAATTCCCCTGCCTGTGCCTTAAAGGCTGCTAGGTCAACTGGGTTAAAAGGCACATGGGCGTAAACCTGCATAGTAGTGGCCTGATTCCTATCCGAGCCATGTCTGGACACCACAGTCTCGGTGATCAACGGATAAAATCCCACCGAGGGGGCGATTTCTGGAACCCGAGACACCCTTTTTTTATATGGTGGGGGTGTTATAGCCGAAGGGGACACCGGACCTGCCATTACAGCTGTGGGGGCTTCTGAGGACTAACAGTAGCTACTACCGAACCTGTCAGAGTCAAATTACACTTTTGCAAAATATCTGTTCTATTTCGTAAAGCCATAAACAATTGCGCATGCATATGTTCGTCCCATTTACCCGTTCGCTGACAAAACAGGAGTAATTGAAGAATTGTGTTATAATTAAGTGATCCTTCCGGTGGCCACCTTTCCTGGTCCTCTAGCTGATATTGAGGCCAGTCTACTGTACAGAACCTTTTTAATCTACTTTTAGTTATTGGATTTGCGTCAAACACTTTCCAATTTGCTAGAATGCATTCTAAGGGTGTACACTGTGCCCTGCCTGTCGTACTCTGTCCCTGCCCCATGGCCTAGGGTGACACTGGGCGTCCCCAGGTCCTAACAGGCAAAATTCCACACCACTGGACTGTTCCTACCTTATCCAAGGGACCGGTTTCGCACCATCGCCCGCAACCGCTTCTCCACTATCCAAGCGCATTGTACCGTTGTGCCCTCTGGGGTCGATCAAACCGCGTCTCTGCCGAGGCCCCCGATGAAGTCACCAGTGCGCGCTGGGCGTCGGGCGTCACCACAATCCGTCGGCCACTGGGAGGGATCTGGGCAAGGCTAAATTTCAGCCTCGAGCCCACCCAGGGACGCCAAAACTGTTGCCGCCACAGAGGGCCCGAGGGGGGCAGCAGTGTGGTTCGTTGCCCGGTGTGCTTCGCGCCAATGAACACACCAGGGTGGAGAAGCAGACAAAGTTTATTCAAGAGCTCTGAATAGGCACTAGGAGACCACCATGTCTCAAATCAAGCACACTGATACAAGCAGTTTTTCCCTTTTTATCCTTTTTTTTCCCTTCCCTACCTCCCCCCCCTTCCTCCCTCTGCAGCAGTTACATTAAACAACCTTGGCTGTGCAGCTTGTTCGCAATGTTCCTTTCTGCAAGTAATCTTGTCCTTCAGCTAGAAGCATGTAGGTTCCCCTTATCACTACCGTTTTCCAGCTGCTGGCCGGTGAGGTTAGTAAAGTTTAACATGCAGGGGCTTTGGTTCACTTTGGCCTAGAGTGGGGGGCTTCATCGACTCTCGTGGTCTTCCACCCCCCCTCCCCCCCGAGTTACCTAGGGTGATGCCTAGTGACACCAACAAAGTTTTAGAGAAGTACGTGTCTTTGAGAAACTAGCACTGTGGTTGAAAACTGAGGTTATAGCTGGAAGCTATTTTCAACTTTAACTCTAAATGATAAATGTCTGAGGTTTACTTTGAGGAGGAAAAGGAGTTAATTGTAGTGGACATTAATAATCTTATTAGCAATTGAAGGAATAATGACAATACTGTCAGTGGGCTTTAGGGCACAAGCGAAGAAGTACTTCTTGAAAGACTTTTGCATCTGGAAAAAGTTTATATATCAAGGATACCAGCTAGAAATTTCATTTCTGGAGACCTCTCTCTTGTTGCAGGAGTGAAGTACAACTGGTTTTATTCCCATCCTTCACAGTTAATTCATTTATTTCAAGTGAAAAATCTTATATGAGAAATGTGGGGCAGAAAATTAGGGGGCAGTAGTATATATTAATCAACCATAAAATAGTTTACTACTGTAAACCTTTGTGTAAGTTTTCAGGAGAGACAAAACCAAAGATCTAATAAAATACTATAAGCCAGAGAAGGAAGAATTAAAACCAACCTTAAAAACAAGAGTCTGGAGGATTGTTGGAATGCCCTTGGGACGTGCTGTGCATCCTGAGAAATATGTGCATTAGACAGGGTGCAGAGGGAAGGCATCCAGAAGCTCAAGGCTTTGAGTGCATTCCTAGGTCAGAATAGATTCCCCTCCTCTGGACCCAAGAAATCAATACAGTGAACATAAGCTTGGGAAGTCTACATTTACACAACATCTGTGTGAGGAGAGGCAAAAAGAAAGAGTGACCTAAATCTGTGTGAGTGTGAGAGAGAGATGAAGAAACTTAATATAATCTCATCCAGAAAAAGAGAAATTGTTAGCTAGATACCCAGAAATGTTTTCAGAACAGTAACCTCTAGAATGTAGGGATCAAACTCCACTCTTTTACCTGGCAGGGACAAGAAATTAGGAACACCAGAGGTGAAAGTAAGCCGGTCCGGTCCGGTGTACCGGCAAGAGCCAGTACGCCGTGCCAGACTGGACCGGCTTCCGCGGCAGTGATTTAAAGGGCTCAGGGCTCCAGCCACTGTGGGGAGCCCCGGGCCCTTTAAATCGCCGCCGGAGCTCCGGCAGCCGGGCTCGGGCAGGGATTTAAAGGGCCCGGGGCTCCTGCCGCTGTGGGGAGCCCCGGGCCCTTTAAAGCACCACCGGAGATCCGGCAGCCGGGCTCACACGGTGATTTAAAGGGCCCGGAACTCCATGGTGGCCGGAGCCCCGGGCCCTTTAATTCGTCCCTGAGCCCCAGGGCTCCCAGCCGCCTCTGCAGCTGGTAGCTCTGGAGTGATTTAAAGGCCCTGGGGCTCCCAGCCACAGCCGGAGGCCCAGGGCCTTTACATCTTGAAAGGCCCCGCCTCTTCCAGTTGAGGCCATGCCCCCCGCTCAGGACTCCGGGGTACTGGTAAGTCCTTTAAGTTAGTTTCATCCCTGAGGAACACTGACAGCTGAAAGAATACAAACAAGACACCACCACAGACTTTTTCTTGTCTGGAAGTTCTTGTGATTGTGAAAAGTTTCAGTGAACAGTTAGAATTTCTCCGCTTTGGGGTTTAGGAGAAAGAGTGGAAAGAGAAAGAAATGCTGTTTAAGCTGGTTTAGCACAGATAAACACAGCACATTGGTATAGATTAAACTATTTTGGCAGCAACAAATGCCCAAAGCTACATGGGCCTAATGCTCTCGACAGGGGTCACTGGAGGTAGGGCTCATCTGGATGACATCACAGAGTAGGAAAATTAAACATGTCCTAGGTGATTTCCTCGGAATAAACTTTATGTAAACAGAGCACTGTATTTTGAACAGGAGGATGCAGCACGGGCAGTGTGACAGGTTCTAGGACATATGCCAAGGTATTTATTTACTTGCTGTGTGGTGACAACTATTAAACCACATTCTGAAGCCTTGCACAATGACATAAACCTCTAAGGGCTAGCAGGGGGGATCTTGCTGTGTCTCTGACAGGATCAGAAATCCCCTCACAGTGAGCAAGGAGTCAATGTGTATCAGTGGCCCAGGAGGCAGGGGTTATTCTTCAATGCTGGGAAGAAAATGGTTTCATTATTTCCACTGAATGCCTCAGTGCCTGTCATGTGATTTTCAGATGTACAAAACATTCCAGAATTTTATACAAGTCAGAGGCAAAACAAGTTCCATTTAAAAGAGAAAAAAATCCATGATTTAAACGTTGAAAGGCTACATTTAAGGAGAATCTTGTTTTAAATATTTAAGCATGGGAAATGGCTCATATCAGGCATTTGCTGATTACAAAATGAAATTAACTTACTGGATTAATTGTAAAACTACATGAATTGCCAGTTACCTAAATGGTCACTTTAGTGACTGCAGGCACATTACCTATTATTAAGAAAAGCAACATAAGTTATGGGACAGTTGTAAGGAATGGGATGCATGAAGTAGATGCATTATAAAAAAAAAGTAACCATTGCTGAAGAACATAATTCACCATTCTAATGTGTGTAGGCACTGAAAATGGTTTCATCTGGACACAATGAGTGCATAGTTTGGTATGTAAGCTACCAGCTGATACAAATACATGCGTCACATTGCATGAAAACCTCAAGCAGTACTCAATTCAGCATTAAGAAGAAAACACCACTTAGGAAGGCTCTAGAAAGGCTAAGTGATATTTCAACACATATCACTGCTAAAATCTGTTCTGAATGAAACTGTGAGCTGATGATGCACGCTTAAATCACCATGAGGAGCATACAAAAGCTACGAGATTTAAATCTTTTGTGAATATTTTAAGTACACAGACTTTGCAATAATTAAAAAATTATGCCTGGCTTTCTGTGACTGTCCACTTTTGTTTGAGTTGGCTCTTAGTCAGTTCAATAAGCCTTTGAGACATTATGCTGCGCTATATACAAGAGATCCAGGGGTCACTGCCCCTCCCCCCTCGCTGTTTGCTTCTATAGCTAAGGGGACTGGAGAGCAGCATGGAGGTGATACTCTCAAGAGATCATTTTTCCACTGCCTTGCCCTAGTGTAACCATGCACACCTGTGCAAAGTGGTAATATCTTGTACCCACTTTGCACAGGTGCAAATAAGTAGACAAGTGACAAGGCTGTGAAGAATCTAGCCATGAACTCCAGAGGGGAGAATGCAGTTTTCAGCACCTTTCAGTACCTTCTACAGTTTCTGAAGGAAAGATCAGCCTGTTCTAAATGGTCAGTGCAACATTTGAACCAGATGCTGTGGAAAAGTAGGAGATGGAAAGTGTCACAGCTGGATGAAATTGCTGGCAAA
Organism: Emys orbicularis; assembly: GCF_028017835.1. Taxonomy (NCBI): domain Eukaryota; kingdom Metazoa; phylum Chordata; order Testudines; family Emydidae; genus Emys; species Emys orbicularis. The sequence continues at coordinate 94,936,029 of NC_088685.1, read as the reverse complement.
AATATTTAACCCTACTCCTCCCCTCCCCCCCCCCCCCCCCGATCTTCCTGAACTAATAATAGGATTAAAAAACTGCTTTATTCAGTGAAGAGGATCTGTTTTACTAATCTCTGTATACTGGCTCAGTGCCCTGCAATAACACATGCTGTGGCACCAACCTATCTGTGTAAATCAGCTTAATGTGAGAGATTTAGTCTTACAGACAGACTGGATGTTAAACTGCAAATATTGTAAATGAAGATCAAGAGCAAGAAAAGAAGAACAGAAAGTGGAAGGACTGGCATTTCCACCCGGGAGAATCTGCTATAGTTGTGCTGCCCACCTCACTAAATTGCTGTCTCTATGCCTAGAAATGCTAGGAGGAAAATAAGGGCTAAGAAGCAGCAGAGAAATAGAGAAAAACAGCATCTGACTACAGAGACTCTGTTTTGAAATGTCTGCTGACATTGCTTTTATATTCACAGGAAAGCCGATGGCAGAGTAAAATTTTAACGTTCCACTGGCAGCAAAATGTCACTAAAGATTATCTTTTCTCCAGCTCCTTCACAGTTTACACCATCACTTTACTACCTGCATTTCAGTTCACATTACTGTATTTGTTTTTTCAGCCCTCACCAGATCTAAGGCTAGAAACACTTGTTCAGGCAGTAACCTTCATTTACCAGTAATAAAAATGTAACTCGTGGTTTTTGATAGAGTCTTCCTCCTATCAAATTAACTCTGTCTCCTTCCCAAACACAGTTTCACCCACCTTTATAACCTGGAGAAATATGAAAACCTGTAAGTAGAAATCGGCTGGACCTGTAAGGCCCAACCCACGATACAAGCATGTACAATCAAACCCATGCAGGTAAATGAGTAACATGAACTGACTGAACCCTCAAATTTGGAGTTGAGCATTTAGTAACAAACATATTACCCAAAACAATGGATTTCAGAAGAGTCACAAGAGGGATTATCACATCAACATATGGCAAAACTGCCACAGCCTGGAAATTATATAGCGAAACAAAAGAAGAGATAAAAAGTCTTACTCAGTTGGACTCAAAGAAGCTGGAGGAAGAGAATAATGGCACGTCCTCTCTCTCTCTCTCTCTCTCTCTGTGAGAACCATGTACTTTTGATCTGTGTCTGCATTGGTTAGAAGTGTGGTGTTAGCACTGCTATATTTTCATTATCTCTGTGAAGTCATTGATGAGCGAGATCAGGCACTAGGTAAAACATGGGATGTATCCCTAGCCAGTGCTATGTCACATCTGTTGAAGTGCTTCTGAATTGTGCTGTGTTGCTGTGGACAAATAGACTCCCTCCCTTTCCCTAGACTGTCCTAAGTAAAGAAACTGACATGTGCCAGGCTCTGCAGATGGATCAGCAGCTGATACTTATGAAGTGTTATATATTACTGAACATTTCCGAGTCAGCCAGACTGTTTTGGAAAAGATTCAAAGAAGGTGTTAGAAAGCTGTCCACTCCCATTGATAATAACAAGAATAATATTCCACAAAAGGCTTGCTGCTTGAGCCAAAACACTGGAAAGCATGCAGCTTTCTGTATATTGCTAGCCAAGCAAATGTCACACACTTTCAAGGAAGCTCCCACAGTTGTTTCCTAAAATAAATAAACTGAAACTAACACTCTGCCTCTACAATAGGCTTGGAGCTTGACCCAAAGTCAGTACAAACACTCGATCTCCACTCTGACCCCTGTTCTGAGTCACTGTCAGATTTGATACCACTCTCCTGTGAGAGTGGAAGGATGTTTGCTGTGAAATTAAAAAGGCACAGATAGTAATACTCTGCTTTCCACAATGCTCTTTACTTCTTCTTAGTTCCACAACAGCTCTTGATCTTATCTCTTAACCACTCATTTAGTACAGAAAGAGGTGAAGGAGGGAGCAGTAGACCTTTGAAATTATTCAACACTATGGTTTCTTCATAGGCACCTGAGATATCCCCTTAACCTCCAGGACATAAACCACAAACTAACTGGGCAAGGGACAACAGGAAGGAATATCCTCTCTATGCAAGTTATTTCATTATAGTCCATTACTCCAAAGTATCTCTTAGCTACTATTGGAGCCATGATACTGGGCTACACCATCAGAACTACAGCTACTACAAAAACATGGCTGCTTGTTTGCTTAGTGTCACTTCTCAGATAGCGCATACATCTTAAGTGTCCATCCTCATTTTGCCTTCCTTTGCAGCATGGGGCATAGGTCATTTGCTAAGATTATCTGGGAATATTGCTCACCAAATCAATTTCCTGCCATTTCATGGGCTTTGGGCATTGGTGCACCTCAGTACCTCCTATTTTCGGCCTATGGTATACAACTGTTTTATCTCCTGAGGCTGTAATATTTTAGTCTAATCCAGATTATTGAGCTCAATACAGGAGTAAACAGGTGGAGTTGAGTGGTTTATGATGTGTAGGAGATCAGACTAGATAATCTGGTAGTCCCTTCTGCCTTTAAACACTATAATTCTATGGCTCTTTTAAATCCCTCTTTAAAACTCTCCTCTGCTGCAAATGGTTAAGCATCTGGTATGCTATGAACAAATTTTTTCATGATGATCAGAATTATCTCATTGTTTCCTTGTTCTTTCCCTCTGTGTTTTATCCACTTGTTATCTACAGTCTTACATATAGATTGTAAGCTCTTCGAGGCCAGGATTGTCTTGTTTTATGGAGAGCTCACTGGGAATTTTTTGACAACATTTTTTTCCATCAGAAAATGCTGATTTGACAAAACTGAAACTTTTCACTGAAACACACTGGCTTTGACAGAACTTTCCTCAGGAAGGTTGTGCAGGTCCAGGATGGAATTTCTGGTCAAAACAGAAGAAAGAAAGAGACCCACATCTGATCTGGAGTAGAGCCTAGAAGCTGAGTCTCTCACATACGAGGTGAGCGCCGTAAGCACTGGCTACAGAATCCGTCTTTCATTCTCTGGCCCAATGAATATTCATTTTTTTAAATACAAAATACAACAGCTACAGCAGGAAAGATTGACTCTATAGCCCAGTGATTGGGGCACTTGCCTTGGAGGTGGAAGACCCAGGTTCAAGACCCCTAGTCTGCCTGAATTAGTAAGTGCCCCTAACCACTGGTCCATTCTAAGAAGGCAGTCTGTTGTTCTCATGAAAATTTTCACAGGACCTTAAACAAATTTCAAACCCTGTAAGTTTTTTGTGAAATGGAATTCTAGTTTACTAGCCAACCCTAGTTAAATGTTTGTACAGTGCCTTGCACAATGGGGCTCTTATCTAGCCTCTAGGTGTTACCATAATACAAAAAGTAAAGAATAAATACAGCTCTGTCCATAGTTGGCACTGATTCCCAATCAATTTCCAGATGGAATTTAAGGTTTGTTTTCACTTATTAAAATTACTATGATTATTTATTTGTATTACAGTAGCACCAAATTCTGCTATGCCCTGTACAAAAATGCAGTAAAAAGACCATCCCTGTAGGTTTGCTAGAGGCCACGTACATCAGAGACTGCTTCCCTCCCCAGTGAATATTGCGACAGCTGAGAGTACCTGAGACTCCTGAATTAACAGATCAGTGATTTAACTAGGAAAGGGCTATAGGCAAAGTATTTTCAGTGAAGGGTCCTGAATTCTGGAATTTGCCTCCCTCATCATTCCACCAAACCTTGAGTTTGTTGAGCATCAGTTCAGGTAGCAAAGCACATCTTTTCTACCAGGCTGTTTCTGGGAAAGTGCATTGAGTTGGATAGTGGGTGAGTCCTAGTTTTAGTGGGTTGTGGAGGATTTTATATTTTGGGCATTAGTACTAAATTGTATTTTATTTCATACACATACACAGAGCTCTGGATAGGCTTGTTTTTTCATTAAATCAAAATAAGAAACAAGATGGTACTAGAATGTTACTGGAATTGCAACACTTACTTTCTGTATTTAAGTTTTGCAACAGTCCTTAGTAGTCTTGGAACAGTTTGTTCCAAACAGAAAGAAGAGGGAGTGGGAGCATGAAGGGACAGGCTATCACAGATTCCATGGTGTCAAGTATCAGAGGGGTAGCCGTGTTAGTCTGGATCTGTAAAAAGCGACAAAGAGTCCTGTGGCACCTTATAGACTAACAGATGTATTGGAGCATGAGCTTTTGTGGGTGAATACCCACTTCGTCAGGCATGACACAAAGCTTATGCTCCAATACGTCTGTTAGTCTATAAGGTGCCACAGGACTCTTTGTCGCTTTTTACAGATTCAATTGTTATTGAACATTATGACTTTTTTTTCTTTAGCCAGCAGCTGGTACTGACACCATAGTTACTTAATGTATTTTTGATGGACATAATCCTAGTAATGCTGTCCAGAGCATGACATCAGGCTCCCTTAACACAGGTTTATTTTGCATACCAAAGGGCATGTAGGAATGAGACCCAAAGAATAGGTTGTGGCCATAAACTCTCTCCTTGGATATTTTATTTTGATTCAGAATGAAAATAACGGCCTAATCCTCGGAGGTCCACTCCTACTGATACCAACAGAAGTTAAGGGTGTACAGTGTCTCCCAGGGTATGTCTACACTACGGGATTAATCCGAATTTATATAATTCGAATTTTGGAAACAGATTGTATAAAGTCGAATGTATGCGGCCACACTAAGCACGTTAATTTGGCGGTGTGCGTCCATGTACCAGGGCTAGCGTCGATTTCCAGAGCGTTGCACTGTGGGTAGTTATCCCATAGTTCCCGCAGTCTCCCCCGTCCATTGGAATTCTGGGTTGAGATCCCAGTGCCTGATGGGGCAAAAAACATTGTCGCAGGTGGTTCTGGGTACAGCCTCACCCCTCCCTCCATGAAAGCAATGGCAGACAACCATTTCGCGCCTTTTTTCCTGGGTGAACACTGCAGACTCCATACCACGGCAAGCATGGAGCCCGCTCAGCTCAAGACAGCAGTCATGAACATTGTAAACACCTCGCGCGTTCTCGTGCAGTTTATGCTGAGCCAGGACCAGAAAAACGAGGAGAGGAGGAGGTGGCGACGGCAGCGCAGCGACAAGAGTGATGAGGACATGGACATGGACATGGACACAGAATTCTCTCAAACCACGGGCCCCGGTGCTTTGGAGATCATGTTGTTAATGGGGCAGGTTCTATCCATGGAATGCCGATTCTGGGCCCGGGAAACAAGCACAGACTGGTGGGACCGCATAGTGTTGCAGGTGTGGGACGATTCCCAGTGACTGCGAAACTTTCGCATGTGTAAGGGCACTTTCATGGAACTTTGTGACTTGCTTTCCCCTGCCCTGAAGCGCCAGAATACCAAGATGAGAGCAGCCCTCACAGTTGAGAAGCGAGTGGCGATAGCCCTGTGGAAGCTTGCAACACCAGACAGCTACCGGTCAGTCGGGAATCAATTTGGAGTGGGTAAATCTACTGTGGGGGCTGCTGTGATGCAAGTAGCCAAAGCAATCACTGAGCTGCTGCTACGAAAGGTAGTGACTCTGGGAAATGTGCAGGTCATAGTGGATGGCTTTGCTGCAATGGGATTCCCTAACTGTGGTGGGGCGATAGATGGAACCCATATCCCTATCTTGGCACCGGAGCACCAGGGTACCCAGTACATAAACCGCAAGGAGTACTTTTCAATGGTGCTACAAGCACTTGTGGATCACAAGGGACGTTTCACCAACATCAACGTGGGCTGGCCGGGTAGGGTTCATGACGCTCGCGTCTTCAGGAACACTAATCTGTTTAAATGGCTGCAGCAAGGGACTTACTTCCCGGACCAGAAAATAACCGTTGGGGATGTTGAAATGCCAATAGTTATTCTTGGGGACCCAGCCTACCCCTTAATGCCATGGCTCATGAAGCCATACACAGGCAGCCTGGACAGGAGTCAGAAGCTGTTCAACTACAGGCTGAGCAAGTGCAGAATGGTGGTAGAATGTGCATTTGGCCGTTTAAAAGGTCGCTGGCGATCGTTACTGACTCGCTCAGACCTCAGCCAAACCAATATCCCTATTGTTATTGCTGCTTGCTGTGTGCTCCACAATCTCTGTGAAAGTAAGGGGGAGACCTTTATGGCGGGGTGGGAGGCTGAGGCAAATCGCCTGGCTGCTGATTACGCGCAGCCAGACACCAGGGCAATTAGAAGAGCACACCAGGAAGCGCTGCACATCAGAGAAGCTTTGAAAACCAGTTTCATGACTGGCCAGGCTACAGTGTGAAATTTCTGTTTGTTTCTCCTTCATGAAAACCCACCCCCTTTATTGACTCATTCTCTGTAAGGAACCCACCCTCTCCCTTCCCCCAGCTTGCTTTCAAAGGAAATAAAGTCACTATCATTTAAAAATCATTTATTCTTTATTAATTGATTATAAAAAGAGGGGGAGAACCTGGGTGGGGTTTGGGAGGAGGATCGGCGGGAAGGAAAAGGCCACTAAAAAAATGACAGCCTTTTGCTTGGGCTGTCCACTGGGGTGGAATGGGAGGGTGTACGGAGCCTCCCCCCCCCCCCCGCGTTCTTACACATCTGGGTGAGGAGGCTATGTAACATGGGGAGGGGGGAGGGGGGTTATATAGGGGCTGTAGCGGCACTCTGTTATCCTGCTGCCGTTCCTGAAGCTCCACCAGATGCCGGAGCATGTCTGTTTGCTCACGCAGCAGACCCAGCGTTGCATCCTGCCTCCTCTGATCTTCCTGCCACCACCTCTCATCTTGAGCATCTCTCCTCTCCTCACGTTGGTCCCTCCTGTCCTCACGTTGGTCCCTCATGTCCTCACGTTGGTCCCTCCTGTCCTCATGTTCACTGGCTTCTTTCCTATACTTTGAAACCGTGTCCTTCCACTCATTCAGATGAGCTCTTTCACTGTGGGTGGATTCCATGATTTCCACGAACATCTCGTCTCGCGTCTTCTTTTTCCGACGCCTTATCTGAGATAGGCTTCGGGACGGAAGAGGGAGGCTTGAAAAATTTGCAGCTGCTGGAGGGAGGGAAAAAAGGAGAGAATTTTTTTAAAAGATACATTTTGCAGAACAATGCTTATACTCTTTCATGGTGACCAACACTATTCACATTACATAGCACATGTGATTTCTGTGCAAGGTCGCATTTTGCCTCTTAATATTGAGTGCCTGTGGCTTTGCTGCTAGAGATCACAGACACAGGTCCAGACAACAGAATTCGGCTTGCATGCGGCCATGGTAAGCCATTGTCTTTCGGCTTCTGTGCCCTCCTTTCCCGCATACCAAGCAAAGCCCGTTGAGTGCTGCGGTTTTCCTGTTCACCTTCAGCAGCAGAAAACAAACTAACCCCCTCCCCACATCCAATTCTCTGGATGATCGCTTTATCCCTCCCCCCACCGCGTGGCTGGTATCAGGGAAGATCCCTGCTAGCCAAACGCGAAAAGCTCAGGGCCAATTCCCCCCCCCCCCCCCCCCCGCGCTTGGCTAACTGCAGGGAAGGATTTCTTTTCAGCCACAGGCAAACAGCCCAGTAAGAACAGCCACCTCTGTCTCCTTAATTAAATTCCCTTATTTCAACCAGGTTACCATGAGCGATACCACTCTCCTGAGGATTACACAGCGAGATAAAGAACGGATGTTGCTTGAATGCCAGCAAACACCGGGACCATACGCTGCCAGGCTTTGTCATGCAATGATACCAGATTACTTGCTGCAAGCATGGCGTGGTCAAGTGTCCTACCATGGAGGACGGAATAAGGCTGCATTGCCCAGAAACCTTGTGGCAAGGCTTTTGGAGTACCTCCAGGAGAGCTTCATGGAGATGTCCCTGGAGGATTTCCGCTCCATCCCCAGACACGTTAACAGACTTTTCCAGTAGCTGTACTGGCCGCGAATGCATCCCAAGTCCTCAGGGCAAAGTAATCATTAAAAAACGCTTGCTTTTAAAACAAGTTTTATATTTTAAAAGGTAAACTCACCTGAGGTCCCTTCCATGGGGTCATGGTCTTGGATACTGGCTTGGGAGGGTACTTCAGTCAGGCTGAGAAAAAGATCCTGGCTGTTGGGGAGAAGGGAGTGCTGAGTGCTCTCCGCAAGCTCCTCCTCCTCCTCTTCTTCCCCGTCCGTAGAATCCTCAGGTGTAGCTGATGAGATTACCCCCGCCTCGGAATCCACAGTCAGAGGTGGAGTAGTGGTGGCGGCCCCCCCTAGAACAGCATGCAGCTCGGCGTAGAAGCGGCATGTCCGCGGCTCTGTCCCGGAGCGACCGTTTGCCTCCTTTGTTTTTTGATAGGCTTGTCTGAGCTCCTTGACTTTCACGCGGCACTGATCTGAGTCCCTATTGTGGCCTCTCTCCATCATGCCCTTGGAGATTTTTTCAAAAGTTTTGGCATTTCGTCTTTTCGAACGAAGTTCTGCTAGCACTGAATCCTCTCCCCATATAGCGATCAGATACAGTACCTCCCGTACGGTCCATGCTGGTGCTCTTTTTCGATTATTGGCCTGCATGGTTACCTGTGCTGATGAGCTCTCTGTGGTCACCTGTGCTCTCCTGTGCTGGGCAAACAGGAAATGAAATTCAAATGTTCGCGGGGCTTTTCTTGTCTACCTGGCCAGTGCATCCGAGTTCAGATTGCTGTCCAGAGCAGTCACAATAGTGCACTGTGGGATAGCTCCCGGAGGCCAATACCATCGAATTGTGGCCACACTAACCCTAATTCGAAATGACAATATCGATTTTGGCGCTACTCCGCTCGTCGAGGTGGAGTACAGAAATCGATTTTAAGAGCCCTTTACTTCGTTGTGTAGACGGGTGCAGGGTTAATTCGATTTAACGCTGCTAAATCCGAATTAAAGTCATAGTGTAGACCAGGCCCCAGTAACAGACCCTGAGCCTAGATAAAGTTTAATAATAGTCTATGGCGGTGAACATGGAAATCAAATTGCACCAAGATATCAAGTGCACACACACACAATGAAAACCTATGAAAAATTCTGTTGAAGAGCATGTCTTGGTAAAGATAGTTTTCTTGTAAGCTAAGTTACCTATGATAGATTGTTTTGTTACAAAACCCACACTCAGTGTGTCCAAACAGGACAGATCCTGCTAGGATGCTACATTATGTAAGTGTTCTTCTTCTTAAGCAGCATGTACATTAAAAAAAATAGAAAGCAAGAAAAACCCATCATATCAGCTACATGTGCCTAAGCTCCCAAATGGTAGCTGTACAGAAAGTTCTTTGAAACTTCAGATTTCTTCTGATCTTTGTTAAGGCATTATCTGCCTTTGCTATCAGTGTAGCTTGCATCGTGATAGGAAAACAAATTTGGTAGCTGTTATGCCCATATTCATAGACAAAAAGGGAAAACAGAAAAACAACCAATCTGTTTGTAAGTCAAAATCTCTTTGCTGATATACAGTCCGGATCCTGCAAACTTTTCTTCCCACAAGGGTCCTACAGACAGTCATTGCAACAGGATGACTTGCATGAGTAAGAACTAATCTAGGAATCAAGACAACATTCAGATATATCACATTGCTGTTTGCAGTGCTTTACTGTAGCTAAAGAATTGTGCTTGGCTTTCAAACCCACAATTCAAAAACCCACTTGAAAATTGAATTTCTGCCCCTTTTTTGTGTTAAGGATATGCACTGAGAATTGGAATCCCTACAGCAATTTGGGAATTACATAGGCAATGAAAATCCTCTGCCTAGTGCCTGGAGAGAGAACACAGAAATTGCTGTGCAATTACTACTGTACTGTGCTGTAGTTTCCTCTTGCATATGGACACAGGCAGAAAAACCCTGTAATTCTTTAATTTTTTCTCTTTCAGATGTTTCATCCCCAGCAGTCAGCCTTTGAGAGAAACAGCCAACATCATCTTCCCCCCATCCTCCCACAGCACCGCTACTTCAGAGAAAATGCTGCAAAGCCCTCCAAAATAGAAAAAAAACCCAAAACTATAACTGCTACATTTATTTTTAAAAAGCAAGCTTTAGCCTGATTCAATACGATCTGAATCGGGGGCAGACAATTTCAATTTTATATGGCCTCCCTTACAGACAGAAAAATGGAAAAGGCTGCGAGCCAAGTGCAGGAATTCAGATGGGCTATGTGATAGGATGAACAAATTCTGAAGCAAGTGGAGACCTTTAGTTAAGATAGACTCCTTTGGGAAGGACACAGTGGATAAGTTTATGAGGGGATGGTATGATGGGATAGCCTAATTTTGGCAATTAATTGATCTTTGATTATTAGCAGGTAAATATGCCCAATGGTCTGTGATGGGATGTTAGATGGGGTGGGATCTGAGTTACTACAGAGAATTCTTTCCTGGGTGCTGGCTCGTGAGTCTTGCCCACATGCTCAGGGTTTAACTGATCGCCATATTTGGGGTCGGGAAGGAATTTTCCTCCAGGGCAGATTGGCAGAGGCCCTGGAGGTTTTTCGCCTTCCTCTGCAGCGTGGGGCACGGGTCACTTGCTGGAGGATTCTCGGCACCTTGAGGTCTTTAAACCACGAGTTGAGGACTTCAATAACTCAGGCATAGGTTAGGGGTTTGTTACAGGAGTGGGTGGGTGAGATTCTGTGGCCTGCGTTGTGCAGGAGGTCAGACTAGATGATCATAATGGTCCCTTCTGACCGTAAAGTCTATGAGTCTATATATGTAACATGGGGAGGATCCAAAGCTTTAAAAAAAATACTCCAAAATGTGGGTAACAGGCAACTAGTTAACATCTGATTGGCCCCCAACTGACTGAAAAGATGAAATAACTGAAAGATGAAATCCCCAGAGACTCTAAACTCAGCACTTTATGGAATGCATTCAGCTTAATCTAGAGATCTGAGTCTTTGTCTACCCAAGAAAGTTGTGTCATTTTAACTAAAGGTGTGATTTGAAACTGATGAATCATTTTAAACTAAACTGAAGTAAACTACAGGTAGGCAAACAAGCAAACATCTCCGTTAGTTTAAGTAGAAGAGTGATCTTTTCTGCATTAGCTCACAGAAATGCTCCACATTTGAAGTGTGGGGGTATTTTTCTAAGTCTTCTAAGAAAAGAAATCCAGTACATCCTCAAAGTGATAGCTCTTAGGTACGTTGACAGTATTATGAGCCACGCCAGAGGACATGATAGGATTGAAGAAGATAGGACCCTGAAAGGCATGGAAAGAAGAAGCAGATGAGTGTTCTCCTCTCACTCCACCCGGAGTAAATGAGATGAGGAGGAAATGAGGCAGAGAGCTCCCAAGTTCTGTTCCTTGGGTCAAAGCATCATGGTGTGAATACTAATAGAAAGCACAATGAACTTGTGACAGCAAAATAAAATTGAATGTTACAGACTAATTTTCCTGGCTTGTGGATCATCCAGGTCATGGTCTCTAGCTTTAACTATTGGTGTATTGGTGAGGAAACTGATCTGACTTATGAGAAAATAAAATGCTTTCCCTGGAAGAGATTATGACTCCATGCTGTGTGGTCACAGACCTTGCCACAGGCATCTCTGCACTCCCACTTCCATCCCCCACCATGTAGTCGAACTATAATGGTTTAAATATGGGCTTAGGAATTGCATGCCAATGCAAGGGGAAACTATAGTTCCCCTCTAATGAGAAAGTAATCGCTGCATTTAAAAAAGGTACTTTCCAAAGTTCTATTAGTGCTGAATACAGCCTTGGTTTTGGTGTGGAGCATAACATAATTTAGGACATCTGATAAATTCTTAGCCTTATCTAATTCTTCATCACAAAATGGGTAGCATTTTTACAAAATAGTTTGGAAGCCTGGGTCCATCAAACAGCTAATGTGAATTTGGAAAGTTTCAAACACTCAGCAAAACAAAATACAGTGAAAGTCAGGGCTTATACCAAATAAGGACAGTTAACTTTTAAAAAAAAATCTTGGGCTAGGTCTACACTGCAGCGGGGGTCCGACCTAAGATACGCAACTTCAGCTACGTGAATACCGTAGCTGAAGTTGCGTATTTTAGGTCGGCTTACCTAGCGGTGAGGACGCGGGAAAGTCGACCGCTGCCGCGCTGCCGCCGACTCCGCTGCCGCCTCCTGCCGAGGTGGATTTCCGGAGTCGACGGCAGAGCGATCAGGGATCGATTTTACCGCGTCTTCACTAGACGCGGTAAGCCGATCCCCGATAAACCGATTGCTACCCGCCGGATCGGCGGGTAGTGAAGACAAAGCCTTGGTGTCTAATCCCACATGGAATATAGTTGCTAGAAGAGCACACTGAATATTGAAAAAGCTGCTAGGAAACATTAATTCAGAATTTCACATCCTCTTTTAGATGCCGTTCACTAGGCTTGGTCTACACTACTAACTTAGGTGACAGAAGCCGCCTTACATCGACCTAATAACATATGTGTCTACACTACTAGGTCCCCTCTGCCAACCTAACTCGCCTGTAACGTCGACTTAATTACTCCACCTCTGTGAGTAAAAAAGTTTTGCAGACACTGCTCGTTGTCCCATACCTGCATAACTATGTAATCTCATCAGTCATGCTCCAACTAATGCAGCCCAATATGCCGCTAGCCTTCTTGGCAAGAAGGGCACACTGTTGACTCATAGCCAACTTCTCATCCACTGTAATCCCCAGGTCCTTTTCTGCAGAACTGCCGCTTAGCCAATCGGTCCCCAGCCTGTAGTGGTGCATGGGATTCTTCCTTCCTAAGTGCAGGACTCTGCACTTGTCCTTGTTGCACTTCATCAGATTTCTTTTGGCCCAATCCTCCAATTTGTCTAGGTCACTCTGGACCTATCCCTACCCTCCAGCATATCTACCTCTCCCCCAGCTTAACGTCATCTGTGAACTTGCTGAGAGTGCAATCTATCCCATCATCAAGATCATTAATAAAGATGTTGAACAAAACCGGCCCCAGGACTGACCCCAGGGCACTCCGCTTGATACTGGCTGCCAACTAGACATTGAGCCGTTGATCACTACCCGTTGAGCCCGACGAATCAACCAGCTTTCTATCCACCTTATAGTCCATTCATCCAATCCATACTTCTTTTACTTGCTGACAAGAAGTGGGAGACCATATCAAAAGCTTTGCTAAATTCAAGGTATATCACGTCCACCACTTTCCCCATATCCACAGAGCCAGTTATCTCATCATACAAGGCAATCAGGTTGGTCAGGCATGACTTTCCCTTGGTGAATCCATGTTTACTGTTCCTGATCACCTTCCTCTCCTCCAAGTGCTTCAAAATGGATTCCTTCAAAATGGATTCCTTCAGGACTTGCTCCATGATTTTTCCAGGGACTGAGGTGAGGCTGATTGGCCTGTAGTTCCCCAGATCCTCCTTCTTTCCTTTTTTAAAGATGGGCACTATATTTGCCTTTTTCCAATCATCCGGGACCTCCCCCGATCACCACGAGTTTTCATAGATAATGGTCAATGGCTCTGCAATCACATCAGGCAACTCCCTCAGCACCCTTGGATGCATTGCATCCGGCTCCATGGACTTGTGCATGTCCAGCTTTTCTAAATAGTTCTTTCACCACTGAGGGCTGCTCACCTCCTCCCCATACTGTGCTGCCCAGTGCAGCAGTCTGGGAGCTGACCTTGTCTGTGAAGACCAAAGCAAAAAAAGCATTGAATACTTCAGCTTTTTCCACATCATCTGTCACTAGGTTGCCTCCCCCATTCAGTAAGGGTCCCACACTTTCCCTGACCTTCTTGTTGCTAACATACCTGTAGAAACCCTTCTTGTTACCCTTCACATCCCTTGCTAGCTGCAACTCCAATTGTGCTTTCCTGATTACTTCCCTGCATGCTTGAGGAATATTTTTATACTCCTCCTTAGTCATCTGTCCAAGTTTCCACTTCTTGTAAGCTTCCTTTTTGTATTTAAGCTTACCGAAGATTTCTCTGTTAAGCCAAGCTGGCCGCCTGCCATATTTGCTATTCTTTCTGCACATTGGGATGGTTTGTTCCTGCATCCTCAAAAAGGCTTCTTTAAAATACAGCCAGCTCTCCTGGACTCCTTTCTCCCTCATATTAGCCTCCCAGGAGATCCTGCCCAATGTCCTGTCTTTGACAGTGACCTGTATCTGACGCTTCAGAAGAAGATGAAAGGAAATCCATAGTGGACAGGGGAAGATTAATTCTAAGACTAATCAAGTTTGTGACTGACTTATCCCTTCTATATTTTATAGTAACGCTTACTGGCCAGTCCTCATTTCTTTAAGTTTTGAACATTTGCTACAGTTTAATACAGTGGTGATTTTAATGAGATTGCATATTTTTGATAGCAACTTAGGCTATTAGTCTCAAATTCATGTAGAAATCTTGAGTGTATGCTATCTGATCCTAGGCTCTGGTGCTAGGGAGTTTTGCCATAAAGATCAGTGGGAACAGAATCAATCCCATAGTGACTTTCGCCTCTTAAATTTATCAGTTTGTTCCAACACCTGGTATTTGGTACGCCATCTATAGCACTGCTTCATCTTTATTGCATGACAAGAAGCTGCAGCTTTACCAGACTAGTCAAAGGGTAGCCTCTCTGCCTAGCTAAATCAGTAAGGGTTGGGCTCAGTTGGTCTCCAATAAAAGTTGCTCTTTGCATATCTTAACATTTCCTCCCCTGCTAGTATATGCATATGACAGCCATCCACTTCCACACTTACCTCGAGTCTGTGCCTTAAAACTGCTTAAAAAGGCATTGCCCATAAAAGAAAATGAAGTGCTGGTTCTGGGCAGTAGAAACAGGAATTTCAGCTGACTGTTTAATATTCAGTGTGCCTAAAATGTCAGTGTATGCCTTTAAAATTTCACTACGCATCTGTGCACATCTGCACATTTCATCATCTCCTTGCTAATTTTACATGTTGTGCCTACCAACTGGGAAACATAACCAATTTGTGGTGTCCCCAAATCCAGTGACTGAATTTATTGTTTGTACCCTATAATATACAATCTCCCTCACTTGACTTTAGCTAAGCAGAGCAAATTTTAAAAAAAATGAAAACAGAACAACTCTTACCTCAGAGGTTGGCAACTCTATAATTCTATTATTTTCTATGCTTTCTAAAATGAGAATAGCTTATCAGAGAAGCTATACCGTGTAAACCATATTGGATAAGGTCTGCAGGGGTATTTGCTTGAATGCTTCCATTTAAAAAAAATCATAAAGGGCTACAACTCCTTTGTTCTTTGTAAACAGTACAGAGAAGGTGCATTGCAGGTATGAAAATTAAGGACATTTTCACACTGCATCCCCAAAACACATTCACCTTGTCCCATCCTATAGATCTATAAGAGGCAAAACTGTCATCTTGTATATATCATGGATCTCCATTTTTAGCAAAAAGAATCAGTGATGCTACACTTAAATGAAGGTAACAAGGATAAGCTCCCTCCACTCGATTCAGACATACACTTCATATAATCATTTCTAGAAAGCCCCTTGCCAACACTCAGAACTTTAGGCTGAATTAAAACACACCAGCATTGACATTTGGATAAGTTGTTTTTTTCAATGAACATGTAAGAAAATCTAAATCAGACAATCATTTTGTTCATATCGCAATAATTGGACAAACATGGCATTTGTTCAAAAGCAGAATGCATATTTTTATGGTGAGGTTTTACAGCATCAGGTAATATTTATCTTTGAAATGGTGGCTGGGGAGAAAGGGGGTGAGAGAAATGTATAAAAAATAAGGGGGGAAATGTATCTTGCATAATAAAAAGAAATATGCAGAACTGCTTTAGGGTGCTAGAGAAAATTAAAACCACATCTATTTTTTCCAAGGAATGTTTTGATGTCCCAGTTTTATGTATGATTTGTTTAGTCATAATTTTCCTTATTTTATTGTTTAAATTGTGCATTATAATCTCTTCCTTTGTGCTTTGACAAACAACTATCAGCATAATAGTCTTTGGAGCTATGTGAATGCCAGGGAACAGATGCTTGAAGAAGTTTAAACAACTAGAAACTGACTGCAGAATGCTGTGCCATAATATTAGCCATTTAACTCTTTCTCACTGAAAAAGCTGTAGACTCATTCACAATTGCACCCAGGAATATTTCATACACCAATATGGAATAGGAAAAATGAGGCAAAATGCTATGCCACTATCTCTGGAAGGTCAAAATTACAGTATGTCTTATGCCATATATGATGTCTTATGTGATTAAAGGCTTAGTGATCTTGGTTTAGTATCTAGTGGGCTGAGTCATATGAGACCATCACCCATTTCCTTATACTGTCTGTCTGGCTCCACCCAAGATACTTCTAAGGCAAGCTGTGTGCACAGCTTTTTGTTGGACCTGCTCACACTCCTGTTCAGAAGGCCAGCACAAAGGCCTTGTGGTGATTTGGGGAATCAATCTATACAACTCATGGATTCTGTGTGAGATTATGGACCCTTTGTATGTATCTTTACCAAGCTGCAAACTCCATTTTGAATGTGCAGCCCTGGGTCTTCTCTATTGGACTGAATTACAAGAGGTAGTGAGTGACAGAGGGCTGACAAGAGCCATTCATTAACTCAGAATGGTCCCCTATTCAAATACAGTACAAACATCTGTCTAGGATAGATTGGCTCTCAACCAGGCAAGGTGGCCTGGCAATGAAATCACTAGGTGAGGGCCTATGCTCACCTTTTGAGGCTGATTCAGGCATCCCCTGACAGAAGGCCTGGGAGGTTATAAAAGCTCAGGAGCTGCTCTATGTGGGGTCTTCAGTTATTTTCACCAGCTGATACTGAAGGAAGCTGCTTCACAATCCCGATGAAGCGCAGGGGACCCTGCCTGTCTAAACTCAGATGGTCCCCCGAAAGACTCTCAAGAGAAGGATGACATTGCGTTCAGGGTGTTTCTTGTTTCCTAAATCTCTGTACTCTCTCATTAAGTAAAGATAAAGAGTGTTTTAGAATCCTGTGTAAAGACTGTCTGTGTGTTATGTGCTACACCTACCATATGCCCTGAAGAGTTAACCCCAGAGTGCCCACATGGCTGGAGTTTTTGGAGATGCTGTGTTTAACTATGAGGCAGCCCGAGAGATCAGCACTAGCCCCAGGAACTAGGCAGTTGGGTCATGGGGTCTAAGTTCTAAGGAGGGGGCGCTAGACAGAGGACCTGCACTTTGAGAGTGCCCAGGGACCCCAGCATAGGGGCAGTTCATGGACTCTGTTCATACTCCAGAGGCTTAAAGCACATGGGAGACAGACTTATGCCCCCATTAAGCCATATTTAAGGGGTCCATTGGCCTTGTGACAGCTTTCTTCATAGGAGTGAAAAAAATTTAACCACTTTACTTGACTTTAGCCCATCGTTTTCTGTCATTTACTTCCAAGAGCACTACAATCTATTAAATTCTACTTTTTAACAAAAAAGATTTAGTCAAGAGCAAAGGCAGCCTACATATAACACATCTGCAGCTGGAAATGTTACTATATTCTGCCTTTAATCTGTCAGTTGTTTTTAAGCAGTAAAAGGAGATTTTTGCAGTAATGTCTCAAAGAACCTTTGTTCACTCAGAAGTTATGAAGGAGGTTCATCCCACCAGGGAGCTTGTTATATAGTTCCTCTTTTCTATCAGGTAATATGGGTAAGGGATGGGGAGAAAGCTAAGTTTTGCTCCGTAAGTGTTGTTTGATTTCACCGGGGAAAAATAAGTAACTGAAGTGAAACATAGTTCACAGGTGACAAAGGGAACATAAACAGAATTTGGGCAGCCTAACAACCCCCGTCAAGTGCCATTCCATTCCAGCCTTTGTGGCTTATTAAATTCCATGTGTGGCTGGGGTGATACTGAAGGCTTTGTATTTGGAGTTTGTCCACGTCATCATTTTTTACCATATATATTAATGCAGCTCAGTGGAAGGAAAGCTCTTTTTAGACCCTTGGTTCCATGTCCTTTCAATGGGTATAAATGTTGCAAAGAAAGCATATAACCAGCAATTTGGAGAAATAATAAATAAGGACACGTTTGGAAGGAATCCATTTACAGATTTACTTATTTATTGAAAGTAAAAAGCAAAATCATCCAACTTTCAAAAAGGAAGGGTGTAACAGGGTCTATCAGGCCTCCTCAACCCCCTCCTGAATGCATTGGCACCCTGAGCCACCACCTCCCCATCCCCCCACCAAGAAAATCCCATTCAGACTGGGCCACCACCAAGACTCCCCTCTGGAGTCCTAGAAGTGCAAGGAGGAGACACTGACCAATCAGGAGCCAGCAGACCAGTTAAGGAGTCTTGCCTGTTCTTCTCAGGGACATTGTGGCATAAGACTGGGACAGAGGAGGAGCTCCTCAGTACTAGCCTGGAACCCCAGGGCCAGATCAGGGCCTTGCCTTCAAGTATTAATTTCAGAAAGGGGAACTACACAAAAATGAGGAGGTTAGTGAAATAGAAATTAAAAGGTACAGTACCAAAAGTAAAATCCCTGCAAGCTGCATGGAAACTTTTTAAAGACACCATAATAGAGTGTCAACTTAAATGTATACCCCAATTTAGAAAACATAATACGAGAACCAAAAAAGAGCCACTGTGGTTAAACAACAAAGTAAAAGAAGCAGTGAGAGGCAAAAAGGCATCCTTTAAAAAGTGGAAGATAAATCCTAATGAGGAAAATAGAAAAGAGCATAAACTCTGGCAAATGAAGTGTAAAAATATAATTAGAAAGACCAAAAAATCATTTGAAGAACAGCTAGCCAAAGACTCCAAAAGTAATAGCAAAATTTTTTTTAAATACATCAGAAGCAGAAAGCCTGCTAAACAACCAGTGGGCCACTGGACAATCGAGATGCTAAAGGAGCACTCAAAGACGATAAGGCCATTGCGGAGAAACTAAATGAAATCTTTGCATTGGTCTTCACTGTTGAGGATGTGCGGGAGATTCCCAAACCTGAGCCATTCTTTTTCGGTGACAGATCTGAGGAACTGTCCCAAATTGAGGTGTCATTAGAGGAGGTTTTGGAACCTAAACAGTAATAAGTCTCTAGGACCGGACAGTATTCACCCAAGAGTTCTGAAGGAACTCAAATGTGAAACTGCAGGACTACTAACTGTCATCTGTAACCTATCATTTAAATCAGCTTCTGTACCAAATGACTGGACGATAGCTAATGTGACACCAATTTTTAAAAAGGGCTCCAGAGATGACCCTGGCAACTACAGGCCGGTAAGCCTCACTTCAGTACCGGGCAAATTGGTTGAAACTATCGTAAAGAACAAAAATGTCAGACACATAGATGAACATAATTTGTTAGGAAATAGTCAACATGGTTTTTATAAAGGGAAATCATTCCTCACCAATCTACTAGAATTCTTTGAGGGGGTCAACAAGCATGCGGACAAAGGAGATCCAGTGGATATAGTGTATTTAGATTTTCAGAAAGCTTTTGACAAGGTCTCTCACCAAAGGCTCTTAAGCAAAATAAGCAGTCATGGTATAAGACGGAAGGTTCTCTCATGGATTGGTAAGTGGTTAAAAGATAGGAAACAAAGGGTAGGAATAAATGGTCAGTTTTCAGAATGGAGAGAGGTAAATAGTGGTGTCCCCCAGGGATCTGTACTGGGCCCAGTCCCATTTAACATATTCATAAACGATCTGGAAAATGGGGTAAACAGTGAGGTGACAAAATTTGCAGATGATACAAAACTACTCAAGATAGTTAAGTCCCAGGCAGACTGCGAAGAGCTACAAAAGGACCTCACAAAACTGGGTGACTGGGCAACAAAATGGCAGATGAAATTTAATGTTGATAAATGCAAAGTAATGCACATTGGAAAACATAATCCTAACTATACATATACATAGATGGAAGTGATGCATGCAATCAGACCCAGAGTATGGAGAATAGCACAACTCTTGCATGGATAGAAATGGACACTGACATCATCCACTAATACTTCAGATTCTCTTTCTGTTCATCTACTACTATTGAATCATCTCCTTCCACACACAGCTTTTTTCTTTCACTTCTTACAGAAGTCAGTTGTTGACGGATGAGCCATCCATTGTCAAAGATGGTGATCGCAGTTAGAAATCACCTGGAGGGAACAGGGGGGAGCAGAATTTGAAAATAGATATGATTGTGCAGTACCCACAGAGAACATGTGTTACACGACATGAGGTGCTTCTACTGAATCTTAAAGCCCTCAAACAGACCATTTGTTTGCACTCCATCTGTGCAGTCAGATGGATGAAAAGCCAGCAGAACCCCATGGAAGGCAGGGGGGAATGTCACATCTGGGGAATCACTCTCACTGTCTCGAGGAAGCCCCACCACAGGACTTCAACAAGGATATGGATTCATACATAGGGAAGGGATGGCCACGCTTCAAAATATCCTCCTCCTAACCCAGATGTTACCTTTCAAGAATGTAGCTTTTGACCCCTGTTCTTCTGTGCAGTGTGGAACAATCACCAAATGTAGTGATGGTGGCATCTGCTGCAGGAGAAAGACTTAGCAGAATGGATCCATGGGCCAGGAGGAGCCAAGGAGGACAGGGCCCTAGTTCAGAGGATAAGGGACTTTGCATAAATGGTTCTGCCTACTACAGATGTTCAGAAAATGTCTGACATTCAGATGAATGTCAGTGGATGTGTAAGGTTTGGAAGTTGAGCCTCCTGCTTATTTTGTCTGCAGTGGAGGATACCTAAACTCAAATAATGACAGGGAAACTCTGGGAGATGGTAGACACTTAAAAAAAGACCAATCCCAAAGAGCAATAGTAGTTCAAAAAGAAAAAAACGTGTATACCATATATGCTATGAAAATGAATCAATTTAGCTGTGGGGAGAACTGCATCTAAGTTAATGGGGAAAGTTCAATCTTCTATAACATTCACCATCAATTCCAAATCCAGTGACTTGTCAACTCCACTGTTTTTGAGAACTTGCCAGGAATCTGGTTTTAAAATAAAATTCATGAGCTGCCTGGATGAGTTCATTCTGAAAAACAATATGGTTGATGTCACTCAGCGCAGTTAGCATTTTAAATACAAAGCGAAGACAGCTATTAATAACCAAGTGACCTTGGAATACTTGGGTACCATTGGAAAGGGTATTTGAACTTAATATGTTTTAGAATGGATAGGTTGCTTTGTGGGATTAATCAAGTAATTTTAAATGGACAGACTGAACTGAGCAGGGGGTCGAGCACCTGTGGCAGCTGGTTGTGCATGGAGTACTTTTGTTCCTGCAACTTCTTCACTTTGAAGAAGTTCTATGGGCAGTATTTGCAGCTAAGAGCAATGCTAAGGCAGCTGGCTAAGAGCTGAAAGAAGTATTTGGCTCAAAATGCCTCTTATTGATATTTTTAATTTTCTATTGAAATCACTGGGGCTACATCCACCTAAGTTGACATAGGGAGGTGTAGCAGCCTGGCTCAGCAATAAAGGGGAATTCATGCTAAGGAAAGTACAGTCCACAGGTCCCTTCCACCATCATAGCCATATCCTTTGCATAGGCAGGCCTCTCTAATTTTGGGGACGTGTAGGCTGCCAGTAGAGATGTTCATCACAGCCTAAACCTTCCTGTACCACTTTCCACCTTAGAGGCCACCTGACAGAGTGTAACACCAGTGAAAACCCCCATAATGCTGCATTGAACCAATATCTATTCTTGATAACTTTCTAATAATATCCACCTCTTGCTGAGGGCAGTCTACATGTACAGCGCTGCTGCGGTGCAGCTGTACTGATGCAGCACGTCGGGTGAAGACGCTCTATGCCAACAGGAGAGCTCTCCTGTCAGCATAATAAAACTACCTCAGTGAACAGCAGAAGCTATATCAGCGGGAAAAGCTCTCCAGCCAACATAGTGCTGTGCACACGAGTGTTTAGGTCAGTGTAATTTATGTCACTCTGGGGGGTGGTTTATTCACATCCCTGAGCAACGTAAATTATGCCAACATAGGCTGTAGTGTAGATGTAGCCTGCGTTAATTAATAAAGAGTTGGCCAACAAGAACGGTCTTTAAAATAAATAAATAATAAAAAAGCAAGCAGCAGAAACTGGTTGAGGTGAAGGGCTGTTGAAATAGCAAGTAGTTTGCATGTAACGTATAACTCCAGCAAATAAAATAAAATAAATAAAACTCATATCTGAACACAAGGAAAATGGTGGTCCTACAGCTGTATATCTAAGATTTTGGATGGTGCTCCAGTACCACAGTGATCAATGGTATAATCGGGGAAATTAAAGCAAATGTGATAGAAATTGGTACGACAGTCTATTACAGTGGCTCTCAGACTTTTTTACTGGTGACCCCTTTCACATAGCAAGTCTCTGAGTGCAACCCATCTTATAAATTAAAAACATGTTTTTGTATATTTAACACCATTATAAATGCTGGAGGCAAAGCGGGGCTTGGGGTGGAGGTTGACAGCTCACGACCCCCCATGTAATAACCTCGCGACCCCCTGAGGGGTCCTGAGCCCCAGTTTGAGAACCCCAGTCTATTAGAATTACAGGATTGATCTCAGCAGGTCTAAATTATCATAGTTCCACTGACTTCATTAGAACTCTGAGAAATTACATCTACTAAGGAGCTGCCCCTAGTGTGCATGTGTAAGCCAATAGACTGCTACACTAGCCAGGGAGTTCAAATAAACTCCAAACTCTAGTTCAATTCAAGTCCATTTCCTCAGGGCCAGCTATGTTAACATAAAGAAAATACTAAAACAACACTTAGTAACAACCAGCAGAGAGCTTTCCAGCTTTCAGCAAACTACTAGGGGATAGGATGCAACCTTCCCTTTAGGAAGCCTTTCCTTTTACAGCTTCCCTCTTTCTTTTATAGCCCCAGACCAGACCATTTCTGTAATAGGCAGGGAACATGAGTTCTACTTGTGACCCCTTGGCATGCTAGGACTTAAGGAGCACCCTTATATTTCACCACAACAGGACAGCTGCTATAACTGCTGAAAAAGATAAAGGGGGTCATTGTCTTTCCCCCATATGTAGAGCATATTGTTTAGTAGTAAGAACTTGTCTGAGCTTGGTATTGAGCAATAAGTGCTCCAGTTATTTATGTTCTGCATGATATGGAGTGTATTTCATCTTTAAATAGACTGAAGAAAGATATTCATAACGTAGCAAAAATCTATTATAGCTCAATTTAATATACTGAAAATTGTTGTACTCTACTGCATGTAAAATGAAGCGAGGACTGAGGGTGAAGGAGAAAAGGAAGTCTCTGTTTCTACTACAAAAGATGCCAATACAATTTTCACTAATGTGTATCCTTGTTGGTAGTCCAAGGAGAAAAACCAGGTAAAATATGGGGATGAGGCCTGAACTACCATCTCTCATCTAGAACTGGGTACCCTCCAGGTCCAGAAGAAGTCATACTAGTGGGACAGCATGGGAAAGCTTGCACACCTGTTACTTATGCCATAACTGTGAATTGATAAAAACACTTCAGTCTCTAGGGCTGTCAATCTGCCACTTTTCATGGGCATAAAAATTCATGCCAAAAAGTGTAAGTCCAACAGTGGTTTAAATGTATAAGATTGGGACACTGGGTGTATTTGTGAATATAAAAAGGATTTCAAATTATTTGAGGGAAAAGAAAGAGAATTTTAATTGGATATGACCTTTGTTTCTGGACATATATGTTTAATGTACTAGAAAATATATATTATGAATAATGCCTCATTACCTTTTATAAATCTATTTTGACAAAAGGCCCAGTTCTGCAAATTTTACTCAATTCATGCACATATGAATTCAGTTACATGCTGAGTCAACTGATTCAGTGTCCCCCTCCCTTTCCATTCTCCTCCTTCCCCAGTTCATCCCATCTGCACTGTCAATCACTCATCTGGGGCTAGGAAGTAGGAATTTTAACATAAGTAAAGGCTGATTGTTCTCTCCATTCCCCTCCTACATCTCCATCCTCTTCCATTATCTCCCTAACCATAGCACCTTCCATTCTATTTCTCCAACCCTATCCTACTACCCCCTTTCTTTTTCTTCTGTCATTTCTCCCCTCCCTTCTTATATTTCCCCTAGTCACTCTTCCCCAAGCCCCCATCTCCCTCCTTTACCTCTCCCACATTTACTCCCCCTTCCCTCAGCCATTATGTAGGGTAAAGATGGGAAGAGAAAGCTGATGGCCCTAGTATGGGACCTGGCCATAGGAGCTAATTCCGTGGGTGCTTCCGGGCTGGAGCACCCAGGGGGAAAAATTGGTCGGTGCTCTGCACCCACCGGCAGCTCCCTGCCCCACCCCAGCTCACCTCCGCCTCAGCTCTGCCTCCTCCCCTGAGCGCGCCGTGGCAAGCACTGGGAGGGAGGAGGGAGGAGAGGGAACGCAGCGCTCTCGGGGAAGAGGCAGAGCCAGGGCGGGGATTTGGGGAAGGAATCCAATAGGGGCGGGGGGGGGGCGGAGTTGGGGCAGGGACTTTGGGGAAGGGGTTGAGATGGGGGCTGGGCCGGGGGCGGGCGAGGGTTGAGCACCCATCGGCACTGGGAAAAGTTGGTGTCTATGGACTGGGCCTGTCTTTCCCCTCAGAGAACAGTGGGAGCTGGCAACTGGAGGAGAGTGGGTATGTATCCTTTCTTCCCTCTGACCCCTGGGGTGAGAGGGGAAAAAAGCTGGTGGCAGGGTCTCCCTTTCCTACTGGTGGGGAGACAAATCATCCTTTACTGAACAAAAGACAGATAGGGATTCCTCACCGGAAACGGCTGCTTCTCCTGTCAGGTCCTTAGGGGCTGTTATTTCTCCACCTACTGGCAGGAAAGTTGGAAGCCCCAGAAATTCCTTAAACAGGCGCCAGCTCCTCCTGCCGCTACCACTTCAAATTCCTCTACCTGGTGAGTCCTCTCTTCTGCAACCATTGAGGAGGGGGAGCTGTTCACCAGCTGAGCTCCCCAAGCCCAGGGAGAGGGAGAACAGAGCTCTCTCTTATTTTTACTCCTGCATGGTACTGTGAGTGGGAGTAACTGCACTCATGTGAGCTGCAGGATCAGGCCCTTAGAGTCTCTTCCAAAGCTCATCAGGCCCTTAGTTTGTAATAAATTATATAGCATATATCTAATGGTATGCATCTGTATTAGCATGTCACTAATCATGTTCACCTAGTATTTGTCAGATGAATTAAAAGATATTAATGAAACTTATTAAAGATGCAGTGTGCTGTAGTGCTTAGAGGATGTCATAACTATAAAGGGAAGGGTGACAGCTCTCCTGTGTACAGTGCTATGGAATCCCTCCTAGCCAGAGACTCCAAATCCTTTTACCTGTAAAGGGTTAAGAAGCTCGGGTAACCTGGCTGACACCTGACCCCAAGGACCAATAAGGGGACAAGATACTTTCAAATCTTGGGGGGGGAAAGGCTTTTGTGTGTGTCCTTTGTTTAAGGGGTTGTTCGCTCTTGGGACTGAGAGGGACCAGACATCAATCCAGGTTCTCCCCATCTTTCTAAACAAGTCTCTCTTATTTCAAAATTGTAAGTAAAAGCCAGGCAAGGCGTCTTAGATTTACTTCGTTTTCTCAACTTGTAAATGTACCTTTTACCAGAGTGTTTATTTTTGTTTGCTACACTTTGAACCTAAGACAGAAGAGGGGGGTCCTCTGAGCTCTTTAAGTTTGATTACCCTGTAAAGTTATTTTCCATACTGATTTTACAGAGATGATTTTTACCTTTTTCTTTAATTAAAAGCCCTCTTTTTAAGAACCTGATTGATTTCTCCTTGTTTTAAGATCCAAAAGGGGTTTGGATCTGTATTCACCAGGAGTTGGTGAAAGGAAGGAGGGGGGAAGGGTCAATTTCTCCTTATTTAAGATCCAAGGAGTTTGGATCTGTATTCACCAGGGAATTGGTGAAGGTCTCTCAAGGCTACCCAGGAAAGGGAATTAGCTTTGGGATGGTGGCAGCGGACCAGAACTAAGCTGGTAGTTAAGCTTAGAAGTCTTCATGCAGGCCCCTACATTTGTACCCTAAAGTTCAAAGTAGGGATACAGCCTTGACATGGTGGCATAGCGGTGGGATACATTTTAAACCCAAAAGCCAGTAAGAGATTTTTTTTTTCCTTCTAGCTGCTTGGAAAGCAGAGCTGAAGGTAGATGCATATCTTATCTCTCCTTGCCTGAAGGCAGAGGTGTTAAGTTTTTTTTAACAAGGGGCTTTGTTAAGAGAAGTGTTCAAATAAGTGAGCAAACTTTGATCTGGTAAAGGTAATTTACAAGCTGAATTGTGTTTTTTTTTTCTTTTTACATCCTCGGAAGTAGCTAGTTAGAAAGTCTCTGTTAACTCAGCAGCACTCAGCAGGAGCCTAAGCTAAATACATCCCAGTTTCAGTCAACTGCAGAGGGTGTGACCCAGCACAAGAAAACAGGAAAATGACTACCAAAGACGCAGCTAACAAAATAGAACTGGCCAAACTAGAAGCAGAAGAAAATGAGAGAAAACATCAGAGACTGCTTGAAATTAAAAAACTCGAGGAAAAAGCCAAACAGGAGGCCCATAAAAGAGAGATGGAGCTGAAAGAAAAAGAGATGGAACTGGAAGCAGCAAGGACTAGGCAGGGTGCATCAGACCATCCTAACAACTCCTCTCCAGGTACCACTTCCCATCCCAGGAAATTCCCCACCTACAAGGCAGGCGATGATACTGAGGCCTTCTTAGAAAATTTTGAAAGGGCCTGCCTTGGATACAGCATCCCTCCAACCCAGTACATGGTAGAGCTGAGGCCGCAGCTCAGTGGACCCTTAGCAGAAGTGGCGGCTGAAATGCCTAAGGAACACATGAACAGTTATGAACTTTTTAAAAACAAGGCCAGACTCAGAATGGGGCTAACACCCGAGCATGCCCGTCGCCGGTTCAGAGCCCTAAGGTGGAAACCAGATGTGTCATTTACCCGGCATGCCTACCACATTGACAAAAATTGTGATGCCTGGGTATCAGGAGCAAATGTTAAATCTCTGGAAGATCTGCTTTCCCTAGTAAAAATGGAGCAGTTTTTAGAGGGTGTTCCTGAGGAAATAGAAAGGTACATCCTAGATGGGAAGCCCAAAACTGTAACCGAGGCGGGGGAGATTGGAGCCAAATGGGTGGAGGTGACAGAAAAGAAAAAAGCTAGTAGCAGTTGGAGCGAATATCAGAAGGGGCAAGCCGAAACAAAACCTTATCACCGGGGACAACCCAAGGCCCCACCCACATCCCAAGGGAAACCCCAGACGCCTTCTCACCCCACCACACCAGTCTCCAGCAACCAACATCGCCCCGGTGATACCTTAGCAGGGCGATGTTTTAAATGTAATGAACTGGGGCATATAAAGGCTCACTGCCCCAAGAACCCCAACCGATTACAGTTCATTACACCCCAATCACACCAAAGAACCCCAGACCCAGATGCCTCTCTCATACCCTCGGAGCGAAGGGAAACCTTGAGAGTGGGCGGAAAGAAGGTTATCGCTTGGAGGGACACTGGGGCACAAGTGTCAACTATTCACCAATCCCTAGTGGACCCCAAACTCATCAACCCGGAGGCTACAGTGACAATTCAACCCTTTGTGTCACAGTCTGTAACCTTGCCTACAGCCAAGTTGCATGTCCAGTACAAGGGCTGGTCAGGAATGTGGACTTTTGCAGTCTATGACAATTATCCCATTCCCATGCTACTGGGGGAAGACTTGGCCAACCATGTGAAGCTAGCCAAGAGGGTGGGAATAGTCACCCGCAGCCAGGCTAAGCAAGCTTCCACCCCCATCCCTGTTCCTGAGCCGTCCACCAGGACCCCGTCTGTGTTACCAGAGACCCAAACAAAGGTGGTGGAACCGGATCCCCTGTCAACGACTGCAACAGGCGTAGTGGATCCAATCCCAAAGACCCAGCCAAAGCCAGTCCCAGAACCGGAACTGGCAACGCAACCAGCACCAGAACCATTGTCAGCACTGAGTCCAGCGCTTGCAAACCCGTCTACAACTCCAATGCCAGAGGGCACCAGCGAGTCTGAACTGGTGGAAGCAGCAAATAACCCTACCCAAAAGGCTCAGCCAGAGCCTGAAATACCACATAGTGCACCAGCGGACAGCGGTTCACAGTCAATGGAAACAGGCCCAGCACCTGCATCGCTTCCAGAGGGACCAAGCCCCAGTCCACAGTCCAAGGAGGAACTGATGTCTCCAGCATCAAGGGAACAGTTCCAGGCCGAGCAGGAAGCAGATGACAGCCTTCAGAAAGCTTGGGCGGCGGCACGGAGCACCCCACCGCCTCTCAGCTCTTCTAACCGATCCCGGTTTGTTGTAGAAAAAGAACTTTTATACAAGGAGACTCTTTCTGGTGGGCACCAGGAAGACTGGCATCCTCAAAGACAGTTGGTAGTTCCCACTAAGTATCGGGTAAAGCTCTTGAGCTTAGCCCATGATCATCCCAGTGGCCATTCTGGGGTGAACAGAACCAAAGACCGGTTGGGGAAGTCCTTCCACTGGGAGGGAATGGGCAAGGACGTTGCTAATTATGTCCGGTCTTGTGAGGTGTGCCAACGAGTGGGAAAGCCCCAAGACCAGGTTAAAGCCCCTCTCCAGCCACTACCCATAATTGAGGTCCCATTTCAGCGAGTAGCTGTGGATATTCTGGGTCCTTTCCCAAAGAAGACACCCAGAGGAAAGCAGTACGTACTGACTTTCATGGATTTTGCTACCCGATGGCCGGAAGCTGTACCCTTAAGCAACACCAAGGCTAAAAGTGTGTGCCAGGCATTAGCAGACATTTTTGCCAGGGTAGGTTGGCCCTCCGACATCCTTACAGATTCGGGAACTAATTTCCTGGCAGGGAACATGAAAAACCTGTGGGAAGCTCATGGGGTGAATCACTTGGTTGCCACCCCTCATCACCATCAAACCAATGGTCTGGTGGAGAGGTTTAATGGAACTTTGGGGGCCATGATACGTAAATTCGTAAAAGAACACTCCAATGATTGGGACCTAGTGTTGCAGCAGTTGCTTTTTGCCTACAGGGCTGTACCACATCCCAGTTTAGGGTTTTCACCATTTGAACTTGTGTATGGCCGCGAGGTTAAGGGGCCATTACAGTTGGTGAAGCAGCAATGGGAGGGGTTTACGCCTTCTCCAGGAACTAACATTCTAGACTTTGTAAGCAACCTACAAAACACCCTCCGACACTCTTTAGCCCTTGCTAAAGAAAACCTAAAGGATGCTCAGGAAGAGCAAAAGGCCTGGTATGATAAACATTCCAGAGAACGGTCCTTCAAAGTAGGAGACCAAGTCATGGTCTTAAAGGCGCTCTAGGCCCATAAAATGGAAGCGTCGTGGGAAGGACCATTCACGGTCCAGGAGCGCCTAGGAGCTGTTAACTATCTCATAGCCTCCCCCACCTCCAACATAAAGCCTAAGGTATACCATGTTAATTCTCTTAAGCCCTTTTATTCTAGAGAATTAAACGTTTGCCAGTTTACAGCCCAGGAAACTGATGACGCGGAGTGGCCTGCAGGTGTCTACTATGAAGGAAAAAGGAATGGTGGCGTGGAAGAGGTGAACCTCTCCATGACCCTGGGACGTCTGCAGCGACAGCAGATAAAGGAGCTGTGCACAAGCTTTGCACCGATTTTCTCAGCCACTCCAGGACGGACCGAACGGGCATACCACTCCATTGACACAGGTAATGCTCACCCAATTAGAACCCCACCCTACCGGGAGTCACCTCATGCCCAAGCGGCTATACAAAGGGAGATCCAGGACATGCTACAGATGGGTATAATCCGCCCCTCTAGCAGTGCATGGGCATCTCCAGTGGTTCTAGTTCCCAAACCAGATGGGGAAATACGCTTTTGCGTGGACTACCGTAAGCTAAATGCTG
Source organism: Emys orbicularis (assembly GCF_028017835.1). NCBI lineage: Eukaryota > Metazoa > Chordata > Testudines > Emydidae > Emys > Emys orbicularis. The sequence continues at coordinate 94,906,281 of NC_088685.1, read as the reverse complement.
TAACTCGTCCTGACAACTATCCAATGCCATGCACAGATGAGCTATTGGAGAAATTGGGACATGCCCAATTCATCTCTACTTTAGACTTAACCAAGGGGTACTGGCAAGTACCACTAGATGAACCCGCTAAGGAAAGGTCCGCCTTCATCACCCAGGCAGGGGTGTATGAATTCAATGTACTCCCTTTCGGGTTGCGAAATGCACCCGCCACCTTCCAAAGACTTGTAGATGGTCTCTTAGCGGGATTGGGAGAATCTGCAGTTGCCTATCTCGATGATGTGGCCATTTTTTCTGATTCATGGACAGAACACCTGGAGCACCTGAAAAAAGTCTTCGAGCGCATCCGGCAGGCAGGACTAACTGTTAAGGCTAAAAAGTGTCAAATAGGCCAAAACAGAGTGACATACCTGGGGCACCAGGTGGGTCAAGGAACTATAAATCCGCTAATGGCCAAAGTGGATGCTATCCAAAAGTGGCCGGTTCCAAAGTCAAAGAAACAGGTCCAATCCTTCTTAGGCTTGGCCGGATATTATAGGCGATTTGTACCACACTACAGCCAAATCGCCGCCCCGCTGACAGACCTAACCAGAAAGAAACAGCCAAATGCAGTTCAGTGGACTGATAAGTGTCAAAAGTCCTTTAACCAGCTTAAGGCAACACTCATGTCTGACCCTGTGCTAAGGGCCCCAGACTTTGACAAACCGTTCCTAGTAACCACAGATGCTTCCGAGCGAGGCGTGGGAGAAGTTTTAATGCAGGATGGACCGGATCAAGAATTCCATCCTGTCGTGTTTCTCAGCAAGAAACTGTCTGAGAGGGAAAGCCACTGGTCAATCAGCGAAAAGGAATGCTACGCCATTGTGTACGCGCTGGAAAAGTTACGCCCATATGTTTGGGGACAGCGTTTCCAACTACAAACAGACCATGCTGCGCTACAGTGGCTTCATACCGCCAAGGGAAATAACAAAAAACTTCTTCGGTGGAGTTTAGCTCTCCAAGATTTTGATTTTGAAATACAACACATTTCGGGAGCTTCTAACAAAGTGGCTGATGCACTCTCCCGGGAAAGTTTCCCAGAGTTAACTGGTTAACAATTGTTCTTGAAATAAAACATATTGTTAGTTTTTATATAATCAGTAGTATGTCTAAAGGTACATGTGTTTTATTAACTCTGTTTTCTCCTAGAGCTCCAGGAAGAAATCACAGCCAGTGTGGAACCGGACGTCCAACACTATCTGTGATTTGGGGGGCGTGTCATAACTATAAAGGGAAGGGTGACAGCTCTCCTGTGTACAGTGCTATGGAATCCCTCCTAGCCAGAGACTCCAAATCCTTTTACCTGTAAAGGGTTAAGAAGCTCGGGTAACCTGGCTGACACCTGACCCCAAGGACCAATAAGGGGACAAGATACTTTCAAATCTTGGGGGGGGAAAGGCTTTTGTGTGTGTCCTTTGTTTAAGGGGTTGTTCGCTCTTGGGACTGAGAGGGACCAGACATCAATCCAGGTTCTCCCCATCTTTCTAAACAAGTCTCTCTTATTTCAAAATTGTAAGTAAAAGCCAGGCAAGGCGTCTTAGATTTACTTCGTTTTCTCAACTTGTAAATGTACCTTTTACCAGAGTGTTTATTTTTGTTTGCTACACTTTGAACCTAAGACAGAAGAGGGGGGTCCTCTGAGCTCTTTAAGTTTGATTACCCTGTAAAGTTATTTTCCATACTGATTTTACAGAGATGATTTTTACCTTTTTCTTTAATTAAAAGCCTTCTTTTTAAGAACCTGATTGATTTCTCCTTGTTTTAAGATCCAAAAGGGGTTTGGATCTGTATTCACCAGGAGTTGGTGAAAGGAAGAAGGGGGGAAGGGTCAATTTCTCCTTATTTAAGATCCAAGGAGTTTGGATCTGTATTCACCAGGGAATTGGTGAAGGTCTCTCAAGGCTACCCAGGAAAGGGAATTAGCTTTGGGATGGTGGCAGCGGACCAGAACTAAGCTGGTAGTTAAGCTTAGAAGTCTTCATGCAGGCCCCTACATTTGTACCCTAAAGTTCAAAGTAGGGATACAGCCTTGACAGAGGAGCTGGAGTTTTAAGTCCTGGTTGTTTCAAGACTCCTGGTTTCTATTCTTGAGTCTCACTGCGTTACCTACAGCATTACGCTAAAGGACCAATTCAGTAAAGCACTTAAGTACATACTACACTTTTATCATCTGCCCAAGTCCCATTGACATCAATATGATTTAAGCACATGCTTATGTGCCCTTCCTGAATAGAGATGCTTTCCTGAATCAGGCCTGACCCTATAGGTGTAACCTTTGGGTGGGCTAGAGTTTACTTCATTGCCATTCTCCAGTGCCTAATAAACTCAAGTCCCATAGACTGGAGACACAGTATTCAGTCACTGAGGATTTTCAGCAAGGATTGCATAGGGTCAACCTCCCCACAATTAAGTCCAAAAGAACCAAAAAAAGTAACTTAATTCTTAAGTACCAACTTCATAAAATCTTATGATAAAGACACATGAATAATAACAACTTAATTTTTACAACAAAACATGGCTACTTTACAAGCCACATACATTATAAAGAAAACAAATTAAATCTAAACAGGTCAGTCCCCATAGAAACACAGTGAGAGGAAACTCAGAGTTCCCAAAAGCTTAGGGGGAGTTCACCTGAGTCTCAGCTAGAATCTTTGGTCACCAAATCTGTCTAGTCTGCTGAGTCAAAAGCAACATCTTCCCTCCACTTGCTTGCAGAAATCTTCAGTTGGAATCCATGCAGACTCTTTCTCCTCTGCTGCTGAAATAACTCAGTTAGCTAGTCAGCTAACCAATTAGCCAACCACTCAGTTAAGTATACAGATTTAAAAAAAAAAAACGTTACAAGAAAAATGCAAAACTGAGAATAACAAAATAAATGGCTCCCCATTATCATATTTAAATAAAAGAAAAGTTGGTGAATCATACTAGTTCAGACAATTTAAGTAAAACAGTTTGACTAAAATCAAACAACATTCAAAGCATACAATTAAAATAAAAAATTAGTTTTCCCTCCCAATTTCCTCTTTCTATAATTAACACTGCTAGGACTTCCTTGTTGATGGGTTAACAATATCACTAGCTTTCTGCAAAATGCTTCAGAGTTAGGGAAAATAGCCTGCTTTCTTCTCCTGGGCTCAGCTTCTCCCAACCCACACAGTGCACATGGCCTTTTTCAAAGCAGCTGCCCTTACTATGGCCTGATCTACACTGCCACTTAAGTCGCTGTAAGTTACATGGCTCGGGGTGTGAAAAAATCACACACCCCCGAGCAACGTAGCTTACATTGACCTAACACGGTGTCTAGACCACACTATGTTGTTGGGAGATGCTCTCCCTTTGACTTATCTTTCGTCTCTCGGGGAGGTGGAGCCCTGAAGTCAACGGGAGAGCGTTCTGCCATCGACTTATCATGTCTTCATCAGACCCGCTAAATCGACACCACTGCATCGATCGCAGCAGTCCAGATTTAAAATGCCAGTGTAGACAAGCCCTTACTGCCCTCATGAAGTCTGAGTTCAGCGACAGAGAAACTATTGAACATACACAAAACTACCACACCCAATTCCAGAAATGTGGAATTGTGGAGAGCTAACTGTGCATCTGCCTACCAACAATAACCTAGACAACGCATTCCTCCCCACCACCACCACCAATAGATCTCTTAAAGAAATATCTCCCTATTAAGACACGTGGGTTACATATGCACCTCCACTTATACATCTGCAAGTGGGCATAGTACTTCCTTATCATCTGTTGTAGGCATGTTGTGAAGCTTAATGTTTTCCATGGAATTCATTATCTTCTGTTGTAGGTTTTTCTACATAACTAGTATCTAATGTTAATGAAAAACCTAAGTTTAAAATAGTATTTTAGAGAATAATTATGAGCTTCCTACCACTAATTCTCATCTTTTCCCTTTTTCTATGTATGGCTTTTAAACTGTATATTTTTCAAGGTGGAGATTAATTTTATTTGTGCAGCCTGTACAGTGCAGAGTACATTGTTGACAAATAATAATGATACACAATAAAAGTACTGAAATAGAAAGAAAGGACATGCCAGAAATTGGATGCCTCCCATATTGCTCTTTTGAGGTCTACTGCAAGTTCTGTCAAACATTTTTGTGCCAACCCACACAATTCACAAACTATTCCAATCACAGTGGGCAGCGGGCAAGAACATTTTGCTCCAGTAGTTTCATTTGCTTATCACAAAAAATCTCTTAATGAAAATTGTTTTCTGCACTCTTACAAGCAAAATACAGAAGAAATCACTTAATGTCAGGATCTCATTTAAAGCATCTTAGATATCTTAACAACCCATTAGAAAGATTAGCTATGAAATTCATGTCAACAGTACCCAATAACACATGTATCAAAGAAAGAACAGGGCACACATTTTTATGCATTCAGAGTTACTTATTTAAGTGGATTCCATTTATAATTAAATTTCACACCGTTTCTGGCAGAAAAAAAAATTGCATCTATTGCTGTTAATATATTTACTGCACAATTTTGGCAGCTTTGATCAGCTTTGTCATTTCAGGCATCCGGTGGTTTTCATATTGATTCACGCATTAATCAGAACACTTTTTTATTTCAGAATTAGCATACCAAAACTGTTCTGTGAGTTATCATGCTAATATGTTCTATCAAAGACTAAATTAACATTTTACTGCTGTTAACCAGAGGCAATACTTCAGATAAAATTCAGATGAAGGTGCCAAATTTTCCATGTTTCCAGCTGCTTAAATTTCAGGGTGCTAAATCTCTATGGACCCAAAGAAACATCTCCTCAAAAGAAATAACACGGATATTCAGGGAGCAAATGAAGACTTGGGCTGCTCAAAAGCCAGCAGTGAAGTAAAGTATAACAAGATCATTTAACCGGGCTAATAAATTACATACACACTGGTGAGCAAAGCAATGCAGATAATAGCAGGTAAGAGTCTCTCCCATCCCCCACACCCTTTATCTTTTCAAACCTCTTCTAATTTCAGAGATAATGTAAGAATAAAAAAAATCCACAAAATCCTGTTGTCCTACCATATCTGAATAATATTATCTCATCAGAGGAAAAGGGGGAAGAAAAACAATAAGATAATATTTTGTTCTCTTTCCATTCTCCTCAGATATAACCTGCTAGACTTTATACATAGCAACTCTTCAGTATCAACAGTGAGGATTGTGCATTAGTGCTTAGTGGTTCAGATGGCAAATGTTATAATTTTTTCTTGCCTGTAAATGCATAAATCAATACATGCAGCTCATACTGCCAGAATCTGCACATCAGATTCTATTCAACTACCTTTCTTTACTTACATGATGAGAACAGGATGGCAAGGGAAATAATTCTATTGATGCCACAGAGACTGTTTAGTACCTTCTAGATTCAGGCCAAATGGTTTGCTAGAAATTGGATAGTGACTAAAGATGGTGGAAGGAAGTTAGAAGGAAGTTTTCTCTTTTCATGTGAGAATGACTTCTTTCCATATCACATCATACAGGTATTGTGAAAATGCTGTACCGATTATTTTTTTATTTAGATTTAAATAATAGAGATGATCATCCAAGAATGTAGGTGACCTAATATAAAGAATCATGTAATAAATACAATGACATTAAACCTCAGCAGCATTAAAATAATAATTTCCACCTTCCCCCTTCATCATCTAGTAAGCATAGCCTCAGCCTTCTCTGAAGACCCTATCCAACTGATGTCTTGTGCAGCCTGCCCAGAAAGTCATCAAAGTCAGGCTATTTAGGACCAAGGGGTGGGGAGCATGTTCCAGAATCCTGGAGTTCTCACATAGAACACCCTGCCAGCTGCCCCCAGGGCTTAATTTGTAATGAAAGAGGTGCTGGGCCTCAAGGTGGGTGGCTGCTGGCCGGGAGCCCAGCTTCAAAGGCAGCACTCCTGCCAACAGCAGTGCAGAAGTAAGGGTGGCATTATATGGTGTATTGCCACCCTTACTTCTATACTGCAGCTGGAGGCAGCGCTGCCTTCAGAACTGGGTGGCCAGAGAACAGCAGCTGCTGGCCAGGAGCCACATACTTAAAGTTATGCATGTTTGTAAATATCTTCTTAAATCATGGCCCTAAAGGTAAACCTACCTCTTTTTGCTCAATTTAGCAGTATGGAAGTACAAAAGGAAAAAAAGCTCTTTCTCATTACAATAAGCAGTTAAATGTATTTGAAAATTATACTTTTTAATTAAATAACTGCTTTTCAGAGCCTGCTACAGGTAACAATCATCTGGATTAAAAAAAACACCTGTGCTCTGAAACACTGACAGCATGGAAATCTAAGGCCTGGTCTACACTACGAGTTTAGGTCGACTTTAGCAGCGTTAAATCGAATTAAGCCTGGACACGTTCACACGACGAAGCCCTTTCTTTCGACTTAAAGGGCCCTTTACTCCACCTCCGACGAGGGGATTAGCGATAAAATCAGCCTTAGCGGGTCGGAATTGGGGTAGTGTGGACAGAATTCGACGTTATTGGCCTCCGGGAGCTATCCCACAGTGCTTCATTGTGACCGCTCTGGACAGCACTCTCAGCTCAGATGCACTGACCAGGTAGACAGGAAAAGCCCCGCGAACGTTTGAATTTCATTTCCTGTTTGCTCAGCGTGGAGAGCACAGGTGACCACGCAGAGCTCATCAGCACAGGTAACCGTGATGGAGTCCCAGGATCGCAAAAGAGCTCCAGCATGGACAGAACGGGAGGTACGGGATCTGCTCGCCATATGGGGAGATGAATCAGTGCTGGCTGAACTCCGAAGCAGTAAACGAAATGGCAAAATATTAGAAAAGGTCTCCAAGGCCATGAAGGACAGAGGCCATAACAGGGACGCACAGCAGTGCCGCGTGAAAATTAAGGCGCTACGGCAAGCCTACCACAAAGCCAGAGAAGCAAACGGAAGGTCCGGGGCAGAGCCGCAAACATGCCGCTTCTACGCGGAGCTGCATGCCATTCTAGGGGGTGCAGCCACCACTACCTCAACCATGTGCTATGACTCCCTCATTGGAGAAACACACAGGGAAGCGGGTTCGGGGTAAGAGGAAGATGAGGATGGAGATAATGTAGATAGCTCACAGCAGCAAGGTAGCGGAGAAACCGGTTTCCCAACAGCCAGGATATGTTTACCACCCTGGACCTGGAACCAGTAACCCCCAAACTCACCCAAGGCGTGCTCCCAGACCCTGAGGGCACACAGGGGACCTCTGGTGAGTGTACCTTTGTAAATATTACACATGGTTTAAAAGCAAGCGTGTTTAATGATTAATGATTAATTTGCCCTGGCAATCGCGGCCAGTACAGCTACTGGAAAAGTCTGTTAACGTGTATGGGGATGGAGCAGAAATCCTCCAGGGACATCTCCAGAAAGCTCTCCTTCATGTACTCCCAAAGCCTTTGCAAAAGGTTTCTGGGGAGGGCTGCCTTATCCCGTCCGCCATGGTAGGACACTTTACCACGCCAGGCCAGTAGCACGTAGTCTGGAATCATTGCATAACAAAGCATGGCAGCGTATGGTCCCGGTGTTTGCTGGCATGCAGACAACATCCATTCCTTATCGCTCTTTGTTATCCTCAGGAGAGTGATATCATTCACGGTCACCTGGTTGAAATGGGGCGATTTTATTATGGGGACATTCAGAGGTGCCCGTTCCTGCTCTGCTGAACAGAAATGCTCCCCGCTGTTAGCCACGCGGTGGGGGGAGGGGTGAAGTGATCATCCCAGAGAATTGGGTGTGTGGGGGGAGGGGGGTTAGTTGGGTTTGTGCTGCATGTTAACCCGGAAACCGCAGCCCCTCCTTTTACATTGCAAACCCATTTTAAATGGCCAACCCAATGGGTGCTTGATATGGGAAATGAGGGCGCTGCTGTTTGAAACCATTCCCACATGTTAAGAAGGTTAAAAAAGCCAAAAGACTGTGGCTTACCATGGCTGCCTGCAAGCCGAAATCTGTTGCCTGGCACTGCGTGAGTGATCTCTCACACCAAACCGGCAGGCCCTCAATATAAGAGGAAAAATGCGACCTTGTAACGAAAGCACATGTGCTGTGTAATGTGAACAGCAAAATTTAACGTGAAAGAGTGTACCCATTGTTCTCTAAAATGTGTCTTTTTTAACCACCTCTCCCTTCTCCTCCACCAGCTGCAAATGTTTCTCCTTCACAGAGGCTAGTGAAGATTAGAAAGAGAGAATGGAGGACGCAGGACGATATGTTCACAGAGCTCCAGATGTCCTCCCACGCTGACAGAGCACAGCAGAATGCGTGGAGGCAGTCAATGTCAGACTACAGAAAAGCACAATATGAATGAGAGGAGAGGTGGCGGGCTGAATCGCGGGATGAACAGAGCAAGTTGCGGGCTGAAGATGATAGGTGGCGTCAGCTTGCAGACAGAAGGCAAGAGTCGATGCTCCGGCTGCTGGAGCATCAAACTGATATGCTCCAGCGTATGGTTGAGCTGCAGGAAAGGCAGCAGGAGCAGAGACCGCCGCTACAGCCCCTGTGTAACCAACAGCCCTCCTCCCCAAGTTCCATAGCCTCCTCACCCAGACGCCGAAGAACACGGTGGGGGGGCCTCCGTCCACCCAGTCACTCCACCCCAGATGATTGCCCGAGCATCAGAAGGCTGGCCTTCAATAAGAGTTAAAGTTTTAAACTGCAGTGTGTCCTTTTCCTTCCCTCCTCCCCCACCCATCCCAGGCTACCTTGGCAATTATCCCCCTAGTTGTGTGATGAATTAATAAAGAATGCATGAATGTGAAGTAACAATGACTTTATTGCTTCTGCAAGCGGTGCTCGAAGGGGGGAGGGGAGGGTGGGAAAGTAGAGTGAACTGGGTGGGGGGGCAGAGGGTTCATCAAGGAGAAACAAACAGAAGTTTCACACCGTAGCCTGGCCAGTCACAAAACTCATTTTCAAAGCTTCTCTGATGCGCACCGTGCCCTGCTGTGCTCCTCTAACCTCCCTGGTGTCTGGCTGCGCGTAATCAGCGGCCAGGCGATTTGCCTCAACCTCCCACCCCGCCCTAAATGTCTCCCCCTTACTCTCACAGATATTGTGGAGCGCACAGCAAGCAGCAATAACAATGGGAATATTCTTTTCGCTGAGGTCTGAGCGAGTCAGTAAGCTGCTCCAGCGCGCTTTTAAACGTCCAAATGCACATTCCACCACCATTCGGCACTTGCTCAGCCTGTAGTTGAACAGGTCCTGACTCCTGTCCAGGCTGCCTGTGTACGGCTTCATGAGCCATGGCATTAAGGGGTAGGCTGGGTCCCCAAGGATCACAATAGGCATTTCAACATCCCCAACGGTTACTTTCTGGTCCGGGAAGAAAGTCCCTTCCTCCAGCTTCCGAAACAGAGCAGAGTGCCTGAAGACGCGAGCATCATGTACCTTTCCCGGCCATCCCACGTTGATGTTGGTGAAACGTCCCTTGTGATCCACCAGGGCTTGCAGCAGCATTGAAAAGTACCCCTTGCAGTTTATGCACTCAGTGGCTTGGTGCTCCGGTGACAAGATAGGGATATGGGTTCCGTCTATGGCCCCACCACAGTTTGGGAATCCCATTGCAGCAAAGCCATCCACTATGGCCTGCACGTTTCCCAGAGTCACTACCCTTGATATCACCAGGTCTTTCATTGCCCTGGCAACTTGGATCACAGCAGCCCCCACAGTAGATTTACCCACTCCAAATTGATTCCCGACTGACCGGTAGCTGTCTGGCGTTGCAAGTTTCCACAGGGCTATTGCCACTCGCTTCTCAACTGTGAGGGCTGCTCTCATCCTGGTATTCTGGCGCTTCAGGGCAGGGGAAAGCAAGTCACAAAGTTCCATGAAAGTGCCCTTACGCATGCGAAAGTTTTGCAGCCACTGGGAATCGTCCCACACCTGCAGCACGATGCGGTCCCACCAGTCTGTGCTTGTTTCCCGGGCCCAGAATCGGCGTTCCACGGCATGAACCTGCCCCAGTAACACCATGATTTGCACATTGCTGGGGCCTGTGCCTTGTGAGAGGTCTATGTCCATGTCAATTTCCTCATCACTCTCGTCGCCGCGCTGCAATCGCCTCCTCGGCTGGTCCTGGTTTTGCTTTGGCATGTCCTGGCTCTGCATATACTCCAGGACAATGCGCGTGGTGTTCATAGTGCTCATAATTGCCGCGGTGATCTGAGCGGGCTCCATGATCCCAGTGTTAGCTATGGCGCCTGGTCTGAAAAAAGGCGCGAAACTAGTATCTGACGGACCAGGGGAAGGAGGGAGGGAGGGGCGAGTGACGATATGGCGTACAGGTACAGGGAATTAAAATCAACAAAGGTGGCTGTGCATCAGGGAGAAACACAAACAACTGTCACACAGAATGCCCCCCCCCAAAGATTGAACTCAAAACCCTGGGTTTAGCAGGCCGTTGATTTCACGGAGGGAGGGGGAAACTAATGAATACAGAACAAATCTATTTTTTACATCTTAAGCTGGCAGCCGACGGTGCAGCATGACTGATAGCCACTGCAGTACGATGACGACGGATACCAGTCGTAATATACCATCTTCTACCAAAAGGCAAGGGGCTGCTGCTGTGTAGCAATGCAGCCCCACGTCTGCCAGCCCCACGTCTGCCAGCACCCAGATCGCCCTCGGCCCCTTCTGGGTGCTTAGCAGAAAATACTGGGCGCTTGGCAGAAAATAGCATACTACGACTGATAGCCATCATCGTCAAGACAGTTCAATAGGACTGAGCATGTCTGCCCAGGTGCCCATGATTGACAGCCACTGCAGTACGATGACGACGGATACTAATCGTAATATACCATCTTCTACCAAAAGGCAAGGGGCTGCTGCTGTGTAGCAATGCAGCCCCACGTCTGCCAGCACCACGTCTGCCAGCACCCAGATTGCCCTCGGCCTCTTCTGGGTGCTTAGCAGAAAATACTGGGCGCTTGGCAGAAAATAGCATACTACGACTAATAGCCATCATCGTCAAGACAGTTCAATAGGACTGAGCATGTCTGCCCAGGTGCCTCTGATCGAACCGCAATATGACGACGATGGATACCAGTCGTAATATACCATCTACTGCCAAAAGGCATAAGGTAAGGGGCTGGTACAATGCAGCCCTACGGCTGCCAGCCTCACGGCTACCAGTCATGCTGCACCATCTACCGCCAAAAGGCAGTTAGCTGCTGCTGCTGTGTAGCAATGCAGTACCACGTCTGCCGACACCCAGATGACATATGGTGATGGTGAGCTGAGCTGAGCGGGCTCCATGCTTGCCATGGTATGTTGTCTGCACAGGTAACCCAGGTAAAAAGGCGCGAATCTATTGTCTGCCGTTGCTCTGACGGAGGGGGAGGGGCCTGACGACATGTACCCAGAACCCCCCGCGACACTGTTTTGCATCATTCAGGCATTGGGATCTCAACCCATAATTCCAATGGGCGGTGGAGACTGCGGGAACTGTGGGATAGCTACCCATAGTGCAATGCTCCGGAAGTCGACGCTAGCCTCAGTACTGTGGACGCGGTCCGCCGACTAGAGCACTTAGAGCATTTTATGTGGGGACACACACAATCGGCTGTATACAACCGATTTCTATAAAACCGGCTTCTATAAATTCGACCTAATTTCGTAGTGTAGACATACCCTAAGTAAAAGACAAGTTTCTAGCCTGTGTTGGTTTAACAACTCAAAGGCAGACTTTAATATTTAAACAATATACTTAATTTTAACATTAAATATTAACATTCTTGTAATTAAAAAACCTCAATATTTCACTGCTTGCTCACGCAGAGAAGAGTTTCTTACCTTATTAACTTTCAGAGAGCTGGGCTAGTTTCCTTTATGTACTCAGAGCAAGATGAAAAGAACTTTGGCTTTTCTATAGAGAAACTTTAATGCCGGAACAAACTTGACAGAACAGTCTACTTGGCCAGTCTTCTTCCTTAGTATTTAGACTGAGGTAGGACCCATAGAGTTCTAGCAGCTACATTTTCAAAAGGAATCCAGGATAATAAGGTTAGGCACTTTTATAAATCCCAGTAGGTATCTGTACCATTAGGTGCCTAAATCACTTTGAAAATCTGGCCCTACATGCTTTCCAACACAGAGAAAGAGATAGGACCTTATCCTGTTCCTTGTAGTTATGTGCAGATTATAAAACATTACCAAACCGGAATAGTAGTACTTTATAGTATTTTGCACAGTGATAAGAGACTGTAAATGGTATCAGGCTGTGGAAAATCAGGCCCATAGTTCCTGCCCTATCTAAAAAGACAAAGATAGATGAAAGGTGGAGGAAAGGGATACAATTTACCAGTCAAGTGACCACAGTGATGGTATGTACACATCTTGTTAACTGCATGGTTATTGTTTTTCTCCCTACATTCCTTTCCCCCTACACTACCTCCTCAGTTCAGGCTTCATGACTTTTTCTCAAGTGAGCACGAAAGGGGGTCATTTTTTATGAATTTGCCAAGTTGCCAGTTAGATTTTAAATCTGAATCTAACAAACTAGTTTTGCCAATGTGATAAGTGTTATATCCAATATAGAATACATAAGCCCTTTTTACTGAGTCCAGGGAGCATTAGCTTACTAATTTTAATGCTGGGTTCTTTTCAGATCAACCTTTAACGTGAACAGAATTTCTCGTATCAGGACGCTTGATTATTCTTAACCAACCAACAGTTTATTAATTCACCCAGAACCACACTGGATATAGTCAATGGTTCCCCAGTCAAGTGTAGACACAAACAATGTTTTACGTGTGTACTATAGACACACAATACAGTCTTGAAAGCAATGATCACAGACTGGATTTGAGGCTCGGAAGTTATATCAAGGAACAGTGCAAATTACTAAAATTTATTTCATTTACTTATGATCATCAACTCTCAATTCTTTAGTACCAAACACATTTATCACACTTCCAAGGATGCACTTGTCCTTAAGGCACTTTTAAGAGTATGGTTACTACTGTTTGAATGCACTGGTCCAAAAGGGACAAGTTTAGAATATCAAAAGCTATTGCTTAAAGTTTATTGTTTCCAATCTCAGGTAGGCCAATTTACATGGCTAAAATGTAAAATATGGTTTCTTTAGGTATCACTAGAGAGTATAGACTTAACAAGATACTCTACAGATATTTATATAAAAGAATAAAAGGGGAATACAAATAAAATTTCACCACTTCTTATCCTCTTAACTCTGAGATAGGGGAGAGTCCTTTTCATATAGCTGGTCTGGGTGCAAGTTTTGGCCGTTGAGGAAAACATTTAACTCATCATACACAGATGAAATACACTAGAAACCGTCTTGGAAAAGCTCAGCTGCAGCTGCCATTGACTACAATAACCTACCATGAGTTTCATATCATCATTCAAGATCATGTTAATTTCTGAGACGGACTGAGCTTGGTAGCTGAAGCAGATGTCGTTGGCATAAGATGTCGTTGGCATAGTCGTTGTGCGAGAGTGTAGCTGGCAGGTTGTTGATGTACATATTGAACAGTATTGGTGAAAGAACTGAGCCTTGAGGAAGGCCATTGATCTGACACTTCCAAGAGCTAGAGCATTTGCCCATATGTACTCTAAAACTGCCTGTTTTGGAGAAAGAGCACTGCTACTTCGACCCCACAACATGGGGCAACTTGAGAGAGTTTAAACAAAAAGGATTCTGAAACAAACTGTGCCACAGGTGGAGGTCAAATCCAAGAAGATGGTTCCCATCTTTCGATTTTGTTGAAAACAGTTTTTGATACAGGAGGTCAAGACCATTACTTGATTAAAGTCTGCGTCCTTTTCTGAACCTTGCTTGTTTAACCTGCAAAACTCCGTCCACATCTGGAGCGATTCATTGGAGGATAAAATGCTCAACCATCTTGAAACACACTGACAGCAAGGATATTGAGTGGTAACTTGACATGTAGGAGGGGTCCTTGCCTGGCTTAAGAATGGCAATAATCTTTGCTTGACACCAAATGCATGGTAACTTCTTCTCATTAATGACCCATATGCAGAAGTTAGTAAGCCACTGTAATGACTTTGGTCCAAGGTGCTTGAGGAATTTTGGCAAGATATTATCATAGCCCGGCGCTGTGCCTGGCTTGATGGAGTTAAGGGCCTTATCTAACTCATCGACTGTGAATGGCTCTGGTTGACTCCTACCCACATTCTGATGTCAAAGTTGGCACCATTTAAGAATCTGAAGTGCCTTCCAAAATCTGAGAGGAACGAGGTGAGGAGCATGCTTTCAGAAGTCTTAAAAGAGCAACACTCTGATGTGGAAACTACAGCTGAACCACCAAAAAAGAAAATTAACCATCTGCTGGTGGCATCTGACTAAGATAATGAAAATGGACATGCATCGGTCCACACTGCTTTGGATCGTTATCGAGCAGAACCTGTCATCAGCATGGATGCATATCCTCTGGAATAGTGGTTGAAGCATGAAGGGACATATGGATCTTTAGCGCATCTGGCACATGAATACCTTGCAACACCAGTTACAACAGTGCCATGAGAATGCCTGTTCTCACTTTCAGGTAACATTGTAAACAAGAAGTGGGCAGCATTATCTCTTGCAAATTGTAACCAACCATGTTTGTCTGAGTGATTGGCTGACCAAGAAAGAGGACTGAGTGGACTTGCAGGCTCTAAAATTGCACATGGTTTTATTTTTAATGCTTTTTTTTATACATAATTCTACATTTGTAAGTTCAACTTTCATAGTAAAGAGATTGCGCTACAGTACTTATATTAGGTGAATTGAAAAATACAATTTTTTTTTACAGTGCAAATACTTGTAATCAAAAATAAATATAAAGTGAGCAAGGTACATGTTGTATTCTGTGTTGTGATTGAAATCAATATATTTGAAAGTGTAGAAAACATCCAAAAATATTTAAATAAATGTTATTCTATTATTGTTTAACAGTGCGATTAATCACGATTAATTTTTTAATCACTTGACAGCTCTAATCTAAGTTTTATATGACCTTTATCCCTCATAGCCCTACTTCTTCTGTTGATCAAGTCTGCTGAGAAGTCACAATCTTGTAGTTAGCAACAGAGAGTCCTCTGGCACCTTTAAGACTAACAGATGTATTGGAGCATAAGCTTTTGTGGGTGAATACCCACTTCATCAGACGCATGTGTAGTTATAGCATTAGACTTCTTCCACAGAAATGAATGTGATGCCAGAATTTCAGTGCTACTTCACTGCAAGAACGAATCTTATATGAAGCAGGGGAGTATGGAGCATTTGGACTGCAAGTCTCCAGTTCAAATCCAGCCCAGGTTGGTTAGTTGATGGTTATGGAAAAGCAGTTTGGTGAGCTCTCTCCAGTTTCTAGTAGATAGGTGCACAAAGCACAAACTATCAGCACAGCTGGCCATGATTCATTGTGAATCTCAGGACAGAGGTAGGCCACAAAGAGGTAAGAGAGAATGCAATATCCTCTCATTTGTAGAAGTGGCATAAAACAGTCACAGATTAAAAAAGAATACATAAAAGAGAAGATGGGCTGGGAAGGAAGAAGCTCTTGTTTAAATTCAAACCTCTTCAATATGTGGCACGGAAAAGAATGAAAGAAAGTAAAAGATTAATGACATATGTAGCACTGATGTGCTGCCAATATTTTAACAGGAGCTCCTTCAAAACCACTTCATTTTTTCAGTGATACATGCAACATTTGCCCAGGCACCCCACACTCTCCACCAGAATGAGGTGCTATTGGTCTCACCAATGCCATATGCAAAGGTAAAGTCACCTTCTTGCTCCTATTCACTGTTCTCTTGTTTATACATCCAAGGATCATATTAGTCCTTTTTGCCACAGCATCACAGTGAGAGTTTTTTTTTGTTGTGGCCCCTAAATTCTTTTCAGAGTCACAGCTTTCCAGGATACAGATAGTCCCCCATTCGGCAGGAATGACCTGCACTCCTCATTCCTAAATATATAACTTTCCATTTGGCTGTATTAGAATATATTTTGTTTGTATTACCAAGTAATCCAGATCGCTCTGTATGGCTGCCCTGTCCTCATCATTATTTACTATTCTGACAATCTTTGTCATCAACAAATTTAATCAGAAATGATTTTATAGTTTTCATATGTATATAATAAGAAATAACATGATAGGAAGAATAGTAAGAGGCCAATATTGGTCTTTAATGATCTGAAAATCAGAAAGGAATTTTACACTAAGGGGAAGCATCAAAAAATTTTTTAAGGATGAGTACAAAAGTAAAGTAGGGGAAAAATCTGAAAGCTAAGACACAAAATGAGTTACACCTAGGAAGGGACATAAAAGGCAATAAGAGGTTCTATAAATACATAAGGAGCAAGAGAAAGATGAAGGACAATGTAGGTCTTTTTAGTGAGGAAGGATTGCTAATAAGCGATAACATCAAGAAGGTTAAGTGGTTTAATGCCTATTTTGTTTCAGTCTTCACTGAAAAGGTTAATTGTGACCAGATACTTAACACAATTAATATTAACAACAAGGGGGGGAGGAACAAAAGCCAAAATAGGGAAAGAACAATTTAAAGAATGTTTAGATAAGTTAGATCTATTCAAGTTGGCAGGACCTGATTAAATTCACTTTATGTGAATAGGTTAAGGAACTAGCTGAAGTAATCTTGAAACAGTTAGCTATTATCTTTGAGAGCTTACAGAGGACAGGTGAGGTCCCAGAGGACTGGAGGAGGACAAATATAGTACCTATCTTTATAAAAGGGGAACAAAGAAGACCCAGGGAACTATAGACCAGTCTGCCTAAATTCAATACTTAGAAAGATACTGGAACAAATTACAACTGATTCTGTAATAAGCACCTAGAGGATAATAGATTTTAATAGCCAACATGGATTTGTCAAGAACAAATCATGTCAAACCAATGTAATTTCCTTCTATGATAGTGTTACTGACTTTGTGGATATGGGAGAAATTGTAGGTGTCATATATCTTGATTTTAGTAAGGTTTTTAACAGTCTCACAAGACACTCTCATAAGCAAACTAGGCAGTAGTGCTGCAGAAAAGAATCTGGAAGTTATATTGGATCACAAATTGAATATGCGTTAACAATGAGATGCCGTTACAAAAAAAGGCTATTATCATTATGGGGTGTATTAACAGGTGTTTCCTATGTAAGACAATTGTCCCACTCTACTCGGATTAGTTAGGCTTCACTGGAGTACTGTGTCCAGTTCTGGGTACCACACTGTAGGAAAGGTGTGGATAAATTGGATAGAGTCTAGAGGAAAGCAACAAAAATGATAAAATGTTTTGAAAACCTGACCTATGACGAAAGGTTTAAAAACACCCGGGCACATTTAGCCTTGAGAAAGGAAGACTGAGGGGGGAACTGATACAGACTTCAGATACATTAAAGGCTGTTATAAAGAGGATTGTGATCAATTGCTCTCTATGTCCACTGACAGTAGGACAAGAATAATGGGCTTAATCTGTAGTAAAGCAGATTTAGATTAGATATTAGGAAAAAACTTTCCAACTATGGAGATAGTTAAGCACTGAAACATGCTTCCAAGGGAAAATGTGGAACCCTATTATTGAGGATTTTTTAAGAACCGGGTAACAGGGATAAACACCTATCAAAGATGCCTAGGTATACTTGACCCTGCCTCAGCACAGGGGGGTGGACTACATGACCTATTGAGGTCCCTTCTAGCCCTACATTAATATTAGTATATCTTACATGCAGGAGTTTTTCTCTTGATGGTGTCAATGGGCTGATAGGGAAGCCAGGTCAGCTCTCTCCTGAATGATGTGGTGGGTGGGAGGAGGAGGAATTTTCCTCTAGGTGATAAAAGTGGTTTGAGGGAGATATGGGAAACATGGCACTCTCCTTGTACCAGCTCTTCATACCCTGGGCTGGGGCCTGCAAGCAGTTATTGGGAGGGAAAGCAGTCCAGCTATACTGCAGGACTCCCAACTCAGTGTAGGCGCTTCTTATGCCCACCTCTTCTCCTCCTGCTGGAGTGACTGGTAGGGTGTGTGTTGGTATGCGAGGACTGTGTCCTGTAGGGGCTTCTTGTGGTGCAGCCGAAACATGCAGTAGGATGGAAGTACCTTTTGCAGCATCTGCTGTAATGTCGGACACATTTATGTGCAGCAGCTGCCTGAAGACTACGTTGGGCTGCTTCCTCCATGTCCCCTGTGGAACAAAATGTGCTCCCAAGTGCAACATGCAGGAGCAGTCTAATTGCAGGAACTACAGTTTTCCTTTTATTTGCATGAAGTGTGCAAAAGAGTGAATAGCAGAAAGAGTCCTCGTGGTTTAAGCCTTTTGTACACTTGTACAAGGGCTCACTATGATATATCCCTGAGTGAACACCAGTCAATTCTGTCCTGACACCAGGAGGGGACTGACATTTGTAACAAGCAGAACTGGACTTAAAAATTTTGTGTGTGCTTGTGAAGCTAATGTTTTTCGAATATTCACCACTCCTCCTTGTAATCAATTCCTATCCACCATGATCACAACACTGTGCAACAGGCTAACCTATGGATTTTGGAGCATGTTAGCAAGCTGATTACATAGTAAGAATGGGAACATGTGCATACATAGGATCTTTAAGTCTCCCGCCTCAGCCTCTTGCTGAAGAAGTGGAGCTCAACCGCTTATCTCTTTCAAGCCTAGTGATCTGTTTGCATTGGTTTTGTGTTTTCCAGGCTAGACTCCCAAAGAAAATAATTAGAAACTTTCTTTAAAAAATGAAAGCTAAGATTCTTCTCCACGGGACTAAAATGTCAACTTTTATCAAAGGGCTCACTAGAGCATCCTCTTCAGTGATATGGAGACTTTCACTTCTAAGATATCACTGAATCATTCCTACATTGGTAGTGACCACAAACCATTACCATCCGCAATGACCTACATGAAACATTAGCGGACTACTGTCAACATCATAAGGTGGAGGGCCATGAATGGATGCACCTTCTACCACTGTCTGTACCTTATCAGTACTGGTATGGGAATATAAATATCTTACTTGGTTCAAATTATTAAACTTCATTCACAAATTGTTGGGCCCCATGCACATTTTAAATGTATTTATACTTTTAAAAGTTACTTAGGGAGCTTGAGTTCAGGAGTTTTGTTTCTTTAACTTCATATTCATCATTATAAAGCTGCTGGAGTTACTCCAATTCGGAATGGGTGTAAGAGAGAAGAGAACAAGGGCCTCTGTGGTTATTTTCCAGTGCCTCCAACCTGCAATACAATGTAATATTATCTTGCATCAATGTACTTGACAAAGTTTTGAACTACTTAACTCCAGCAAATTCAGCTAAACTTAAACAGTCGCACTGTTCTGCACAAATTTCCAATTTCTGAAATTTAGGAAAACTAATTGCTAATTTCTAAACCAAGTTAATTTTTGCTCTCCACCACCCCCAATCAAAAAGCAGCAACAGAATAAACCCTGATCCTGCAGAATGATCTGCATGGATAAACTTTGACACTTTAGAGAGATCCTTTTATATCAATGAGGCTCTTTGAGGGTGCAAAGGTTTGCCCAGGTGGATCAACTTGCAGGATCAGGAGTAAAGTTTGGACTTGATTTCAGATTATTTGCTGAGCTTTCAGACACAAAAATGATAAATTTTAGATAATAGGATTTTCCAAAGGGTTAGTCGAGGGCAGCATTTCTCAACCTTTTTAGGATGGCAATGCCTTATTCAAACTCAAATTTTCAAGACCACCTTACACTTACATTTTTACTCTCACTTCTACAGTATCAGTGATAATGGTAAATCTATATCATATATGGGGGGAGGACAGAAGGGAGAGCAAGATTTTCTTTGCTTTAGATTGCAAGAAAATTTTCAGTGCCTCACAAATCCCTGATAGCTCTTCGTGGTCCTCCTGGGGGGGTCATGATTCATCAGCTGAGAAATAGCCTAGATCAATGATTTTCTGCACATGAATAATAAATTTGTTTTTCAATAAAGAAACATTTGAAATCATGCCTCCTTTTCACAATATTTTCTAGGTTTACACACTAATGACCTCATGCTGCTTTGTGTTAGCTAGCACAAAGAGTAGCAAATTTACTACATTTTTGTGGAAAGCAGGTAGGGCATATACCACCAACTAGCCACTACCACCTCCTCTGTACACATAGCTCCTGAATACAACTCCACATTAAAAGGGGTATGTAGGCGGTGATGGATTAAGACTGAATGGGATCCGATTCAACCAAAGGACCCCCACAACAAATCCAAGTGCTCAGAGCACTTTGGATCCCTGCCTTATCAATGCTACATCCTGATCACTTGCATCTATGGCACACACTAAACTGCATGTTGATGGGCCCCTAACCTCATGGACCTTATTGATCCATGGGTACACTTCACTCTACCAACTCAGTTTCTAGATCCAGAGGTCCAGCTTTAATCTGCCTCTGTGGAAGAGTAGGTAAAATAAAGGCAGAAGGGTAAGTACATTGGACCTGTGATGCTTGAAATCTTAACTGGTAGATTTCTGGTTTAGACCATGCTTGCTACTCCATTTGTTCCCCAGCAGCTCCTCAGCAGGGAACTTTGGAAAGAGATATGCAGAAGATTTTTCTGGCCAAGCTTTCCCCGTCTGCGGGTTTTTGTATAGAAGGGGAAACATGCAGCCCTATATCTTCAAAAGAGTGTCAGTGAAAGCTTAGGAGATGATATTACAATGCCAAAATGATAATAACACGTTACCGTGTCAATGCAAATCAATGTCAGAATGACACGATGTCAATAAACGTTATCCTACTATAAAAACAAATAAACCAAAGCATCGGGAAATGTAAAACCTAATCACTATGTTATGTTTGGAATGGGAGACCTAGAGCTACAGATATTATGAGCTGATGCTGTCTCTGTAAAGCTTGTGCCAAGGAGAGGAGGCAATATCAATTCCATTAAAAACAAACATGTTCAGTTGCCTCTTCTCCCTTTAAACAGAACACAATTCACTATTCTGGGTGAGCTACACTCGCCACAGGAATGGATATGGGAGGGCTTTCTGCCATCTTTGTACCATATTGTGGGGCTGGCTGGAGCCTTCCTGACCCTGATGTATCCCTACATTTCCCAGTGTCCGGGGGCAGGAGGAATCTACTGTCTTTATGCTCAGCTTATGCTACCACAATGGACCACAGAGCAATGAAGAATCAGCAGGGCCGGTGCAACCCATTAGGCGACCTAGGCGGTTGCCTAGGACGCTGCGATTTGGGGGGCAGCGACCGCGGCAGTATTTCGGCGGTGGGACCTTCCGCCGCCTCTGTGGGGGGGCGGCATTTTGGGGTGGGACCTTCCGCCGCCTAGGGCGGCGGAAAACTGGCGGCGCTCCTGAGAATCAGACGTTCTATGTGCTGAAAGTTGAAAAGAAATGATGGTGAAAAGCAAATATCACCATTTCCTCTCTTGAAATAACAAAGCTGTTGTGCAAATAGGTAACTCATTCTGCTGAAAGGAGGAGCCATGGCCAGAAATGGCTAATGAGTCTGCAGGTGAGACCCAGGAGAACTTGGGACCAGCATGACTGTCAGGAGAAGACCCCTGAATCTTGCTGTACTAAAAAGAACAAAAGATAGTATAAATCTAAACTAGTGTACCAGAGACTATTTAAAGAGGCTTTGGTGGTGGGGGGGGGAACTGGTGGAGGGGTAAAGGGAAGACGTTTAGGAGCCCACTCCATCTATTCCAAGGGGTTACAAAAGCCTGGTTAACTGTTAATTTAAGGATAAATCCTGGACCTTTGTTCAAAGTCCAAGTAAATAGGCCTTGCATAGAGGATTGCAGCAGGCCACCATGCATGAAACATGGCATGGAACAACAATAAGGCCACTGGCCACTATGCCTTTCACCACATATTCATATTCTGTCTACTTTTTTTAAGCTAAACTAGTAAGGCCCCCCAAAAATAACTGTATAAATATCTATTTGGCCAGCTGTGGGTGTCTTTTATGTTGTACATGATTTCCATGTGATCCCCCTCCCACCTGCACAGCTCATTGGAAAAGCCCAGTGAGAGTTCTGCCGTGAGGGACGGTGATGGGAGGAAGGGTCATATGGACTTGAGAAGTCAAGAAAGGTTTGGCCAGTTTTCCTCAAAACGTCTGACAACTGAACTGAACCTCTGTTCAGATTATATATGGTAGCCAGACCCTAACAAATCGATTATACCACAACATCCTTAAATTAATTCCAGCATGCCAAAGGCTCCTGAGCCTAGCACAAATGATTGGAAAGCCATCAAAAACTAGGCAATTCTATGTTCCCCTTGGAAAAAGTTTGTATTGTTGAAACAAGTATAAGTGACAATGAATATATTTTGTGCAGCACTTGCACTGAAGTATTACAATGTCTGTAAGACCCATCCATTATATGAAACCTATCATTGTAAACTCATCTGATATGTTCTGATACATGAGCTAGAATGGGACTGAGTTTAGCCCCTCTTTCTTAATTTTGTGGCTTTATAATCTCTCTATGTTAATACCTGTTTTGTGCATAAATATTGCAATATGGCTACAAGCATTTCTGTGTGGCTTTGACAAGTCACAATCTCTCAGTTCTTTATCATTAAAAACAAGACTAAAATATTAATCTTTCTCACAGGAGGGTTGTGAAGTTTAATGTATTAACATTTGTGAAGTGCTTTGAGATCCTCAGAGAATTGCTGTACAAGTGCAAAGTGCCGTATTGCTATGTATTGATTGTGTAAAGCTACAACTGAATTAAGATAAATCAAGGGTTTAATTACAGTAAATAATTAGGCCTGGGCTCAAAATGCAGCCAAAGCTGCTTGCATTTAATTCTCCCTGTAGTTTATTCTCCTTTACCTTCCCTTCTGCCTTCAACAGTGCTTCCCTGGCATCTTTTGAATTTAACTTCCTTTTAAAAGAGTTGAATCATGAGCCTTTTAAAGCCAAAGTCACAGACACATATAGATGGAAAGGGCATTACCCACAAGAAGAGGAGGTGTTTCTCTTTAATTCCACTCCTGGTTGCCATGCACAGCAGCAGTTCCTTGGTCACGTGGGCACTTTCAGTGGTGGGTTTATTAAAAAAAAAAAAAAAAAGATTAACTTGGAGCCATAAAACAGCTTGGATCTTAACACACACCCAAGGCAGGTATTAATGGCCCAATAAAACCCAACTTGTCATGTCTTAATGCTATATTGTATGTACCTACTCTACATATAATTTCACCTTTTAGCAGGCATACAAATTAGAAGATATGAGGCAATGCTTATATGACAACCCTCATTTTCCAGGTTGTCCATTTTGAGATGTGTCCATAACTTAATATTAAGGATGCACAACCTGAATAAAAAAATAATCAGACACCCTGAACATTGGCTGTATATGGGAAGCAAAATGTTTGCAAATACTAAGGCGTGGTCTTCACTTAAAAGTTAGGTCAACATAGTGTGAAAATAACCACCCCTGAACGAGATAGCTATGCCAACCTAACCCTTAGTGTATATGTAGCTATGTTGATGGAAGAATGCTTCCATCAATTTAGCTACTGCGATTTGGGAGGTGGTGTTCCTATATCAAAAGAAAAATCCCTTCTCGGTATAGGCTGTATCTAAACTACAGGGTTATGCTAGCACAGCTGTGGCACTGATTCCCAATGTTCAAGAACATGCATGCTAATGTAGCAGTCAAAGTACAGGATTCTTTCCAAGTATTTTAAGATCATTCCACCCAATTTAGACTCAGTCCTCAGATTCAGAGGACAAGATTCACAATTGCCCTGCACCCTGGGTGAAGTACATACAAAGAATAAATCACTTCCACTTTGCACTACTATATATGACTACTGAAGGTGCAGGGCAACTGAGAATCTGACCCAGATACTCAGTTGCACTAAGATGCTTTTATGCCCATTTCTCGGTTCCTTCTCTGCCCTGTCTAAAAGTGGAAGCAATTTGTTTTGCTCTTTCATGAAAGACTCTACTAGCAACTGCTGTAAGAAATCCACACAGTGAAAAACTCCTAAAATCAACCTGAAATATCCCCTTTTGAAATTCTGTGGGGTGGGGGAGAAAGGTTATTCCTCTCTCTGTGAAACTTTGTGGTAGGGTGGATTAAAGTAACAGAAGAATTTATGCACTCAGCACTACAGTCAGAATGGTGACCTCTGGATGCTGAAATTGCATGCTCAACTGCCTGCTGTTTCACTGGTTTGGGGCTAAACTGTGCACCCCTTACTCAAGTTGGGGAGTACTTGTTCACACAAGTAGTGCCATCAGCATTACTGGGACTACATGTGCAAGTGCTCACGCTTCATAGTGTAAAAGTTGAACAAGCTGACACTAAGTTCCAAATTATGCTATTGTTATTAATCATCATTATCTTTTATTATAAAAACTTAAGCTGCAGAAGCCACAGATAGACAATGCTCAGGCCCCAGACTGGAGTACATGTACCTCCCAAAGCCGGCATACCACTGCTGCAGTTGTAACTGATGCTGGGCTTGAATTTCCCAGTGTGAAGTTATTATAATCTTAGTCCACAGAGATTTTTTTCATCTAACGTTTAGTTACCTCCCTACAATAACAAGCTCACTGACAGAGACTGCAACTAGAGCAGCCAAGAAAATTTTGACAAATTCTTTAATCAGAAAATGATGAATTGTTGAAATCTAGGATGCAATTTCTAGTCAAGATCAGAGAGAGCAAGTGACAGCTTACCCAGAATAGCTCAGTTGTTAAGGTACTTGCTTTGGCATGGGAGACCAAGGTTCAAATCCCTTTTCTTCCTGATTCAGACCAGAGACTTGATTCTGAGGCTACATCTACATTTGAAGCTGGGGTTGTGATTCCCAGCTCAAGTAGACATGCTCTAATAACTAAGTATGAACCTGCCAGGATCCCATGGGTACATACTTGGGGTGGATAGCCTGTGGCTACACTAGCATGCTAGCTGGGAATCACACTCTCAGCTCCAAATATAGATATACATCAGCTTCCCACTTTGCAGGCACGTGCCCTAATCACTGGGCTATTCTGGGCATGCCTCTCTCTCTCGCTGGTTTTGACTAGAAATTCTACCAGCGGGGTTCAAATGGACCTCTCATCTGAGGTCAGTACTCCAGTATATAATTTTATTATGTAGTTAATGACTCCTAAGCTGTCTCACTGATCATCCTTTGTCATCGTCCTCCTCCAAATGAACTGTGGAAGTCAGGAGTATAATATACACTGCTGGCACAACTTGTTTCTGGCATGCTGGGATGCTGTGATCCCAGTGCAGTCATATGTGCTGCATTCATAAGGATCTCCATTTTCTAGCTTGATCCACACTGCACATGTGCTTCCATTAACAGCCGCTGTTGGTGATCTAGACTTGAATTCTCATGTATGCCAAGACCCATTTACACTGCCACAGCAGTATAAATGAGCCTTTAAACACCCAGTTTAAAAGGCCATTTTTCCCTGCCAGGGCTGGTAAGAGGGACCTTAGTGTCAATGAGAATCAGGCCCCTACTGACTCCCATGTGTCCTTCTCCACAGACATGTAACAATGAGTCCACTTTGGTTTTGCTCTATCAAGCAGTTTTTCATACAGCATACAAATGATGAGTTATACTCACACAGGGACTGTAAAGTATCATATAAAGTTGCATATATAGAAAGCACAATGTACTAGGATTCACTGGAACATAAAATTTCAGGGGCGGAAGATGGACTTTTGTACTTTACATAATTGGTGTATTTTGTACAGGAATTCGGGAGGAATTTGTTTGGTCTTTACTAGTTTGAAGGACTGATTATGGTATTTAGTCTGGGTGACATATGTTTAATTTATGTAAAAGTATTTCCTACCATATATAGTTTAGAGGGATTTTATATACAGTTTGGGGGTGATTTGTCCATAATAGGGGATGATTAATATACTGTACTTTGGAGTGGGGTGGTTAGACTTTCTGGAGTTTTCTTTATTATTGTTGATATGTCTAACAACTGCAGAAGCAATTACATGCCTCCTAGAAGCAGGAGCATTTGCAATATTCAAAAGCAACCTGGAAAAGTGCATGCCCAGAATTACGTGTCTAAATCTTAAAAGTCCAGTTTTAAGCCTAATTTTGTAGGCTGCCTCTGAGTCATCTGGTTCAGCTCTGCTGTGTGTCACTGTACTACTGCAAGTAACTCCTGTTTACCTTTCATTATTAGTTCATTTTGGGAGCTTTATTTGAGTTGGGAGTAGGCCTGTTGGTTTGGGAGGGATCTTTATACATACCATATATTAATACATTAGCAGCATTATTTTTATTTTTTTAATACAGTATTGAGGTTTAAAAAGTGCACCCTGACATAAGCTGTATGCAACTGGGCTGCTGCTGCTAACCCCAGCTTGCCCCAGTGTACATTTTAAACATTGTATTTTTCTTAACAAATATATCCGAATCTGAATATTATTTGAATAGCAAATTTTGTCTGAGTTTTACTGGGCAGGAAACTATTTTCCCATCCCAGGAGAGAATTTTCAAGATTTTTAAAAAATTCCCCTTCTACCTCAGGACAAAAATGAGGCCTTTCAAATTTTTTTTGCAACAAGATCAGAGATCCACAACACTATATTCAATAGCACTTTGGTTAGGGAATTGAACCTGGGTCTTGCACATAGGTTCAACCACTGATCTACAGAGTCAGTCTCTCTCTGGCCTAATGAATATGTAATCATGTGTCAAGGTGGACTAGGTCTGGAGGCCTCCTGCTGGAGGCCTCGCAGCCCTGCATCACCCTGTCCCAGAATAGAGCAGCAAGAAGTCCTCCAGGCAGCCTAGAGTGGCTGCAGAATAGCAGCCAACCAGAAGGGCTGCTGGGGCAACCAATAAGGGGCCAGAAGAGCCAGATAAAAGGCAAACAGAAGAGGAGTGCCTTCAGGTGCTGTGTGGAGCTTGATGAGGGAGGACTGGGTGCCTGGCTGGCAGGATTAACAGCAGGACTCTCAAAGAGCTCACCAGACAGAACGGAGCTCAGCAGAGGCTGTCAAAGACCTGGTGCCTGGCTGTCTGGATAGAATAGCAGCAGAGCCATTGAAAGGTCAGTGCAGGCAGGCTGAGCTCAGGAGACTGAGCATAAAACCTGGCCAGACCAGATGAGGGTACCGAGATGTGCCCTGATGGTCTGGTAGCAGACTGAGCCCAGGGAGGGCTGCTGAAAAAGACATCAGTTGAGGGTACCAAGATGGGCCCTGGCTAGGTGTCTGAAGAAGGCAGTGCCTTTGGGAAGAAGTCTTAGAGCTACGGCCCCATACCTGGGCTGTGATAAGAACTCGGGACTGTATACCCTGGAATGGGGGGAGGACAGTGTGTGGTTTGTCTGGAGGGCTGAGCTACCGAAGACATGCCAAGGGAACCAGCAGCTGGGGGGTGCTCATGAGGGGCAGGTGCCACCCTGATGTAAGACCAAAAAAGAAAAGCAGGCTCACACCTAACCAAGAGAAAGGGTATCATCCATGAGAGGTGGGTGCCCACCCCATGAAAAAAAAACGGTGATTGCAGATATATTGGCCAGAGACAAATGGGCACTTGCGAGAGGTGGGTGCTGACCCTATTACAGGAGAGATGGAAAGTATAGCTAGTAGCTGGAGCACTTATCTGTGGAGACCCAGTTTCAAGTCCCTGTTCTGAATTAAGGAGAACAGGGACTTGAACCTGGGTTGCTCATACCCTAGGTGTAAGGCACAACCACCAGGCTATTGCCTGTTCTAACATATGTAACTAATGCTCCCTCCCTCCAGACCTGAGTCACCTTTTACCAGAATCTGATATATTTCTGCAGAGTTTCTCTTTCAACAAATCATCATTTTTGGATAAAAAACTGCATTACTGGAAAATTCCCTACCTACCATCTGTAATGTTTAACACCTTTGCACCAAATAGGACTGAAGTCTCCTTTACTCACTAGCTCAGCTCCTTCCAGGCACTAGGCCCTTCTCTTGCATTGATGTATGTAGAAATTAGCTGAAATAATAGGGGGATGCTGAACAGTTGCTGCTCCTATTAAATTGTGAGTGTTGCTGTAATAATTGGGCCTACTCATGTATCCTAAATTGTGATCTCAGCTGTGGGGATGTGGATAAAAATTTACAAAATGTTCCAAATGACATAACAATAAATGTTGATTGGGGAAAAGGTGCAAAGAGGGAGATGGACTGAACTAGTCTAAACGAAAAGGCCTTCTAAGATAACTCAAGGACCGTGTTAAGATTATGCCTGATAAACAAGACAATTGTGGAACCATCAGTAAACCAAAAGTGGTGTGCCAAAATTAGGCCAATTGATGGACAAGATAATGAGGAGATGGGTTATTCCACCCATCACTGCCTTTGAGATCCTTAAAAGAAAAGACTTTGGAGAGGAGAATTAGTGAAGGAGATGGACGGATGAGGGTGCTGACTGACTGAAATGGGGGAAAGGAGCAAGCTTTACTTTAATGGTTGCTATCCCCAGTGTCTCCTAGGACTCTGGGATCTACCATAACACCATCAGACCTTCTGTTTGTACCACAAGGTGGAATTTTCATTTGAGCCTTGGACAAACTGTTAAGCAGGGCAGAGAAACTCTGATCAAACTCTGTAAAAGTGTGGTGAAATTCTAGCAGATTGGGATGTTCAATCTCTCTCCTCAGCCAAGGGTTTTTGGACCATACTTGATGACTTTCAGGTTGTTTCTCCTTTGCCTCTACAGTGACATATCTGAAGTGACAGAAGTGTTGTTTGATGTTCTTCAAACCAATATGTGTGATATTGGGTTTTGTATTCAGAAGATTCTTCAGACAGTAGAGCAAATTTGCTGAAAGTGAAACTTTTGATGAGTTTTGGGAAGAGGTGCCAGAACTAGATGCACATGCACATTGGGTATAAAAAAAGAAAGAGAAGGCCAAGCAACACCAGTGTCTCTTCTTTGAAGTTATATGACGTCAAGCCTCCAAAGCATGTGTAACCCGGAGGTTTGTATCATCTGCAAACTCTATAAGTGTACTTTCTATGCAATTATCCTATTAAATTATGAAGATATTTAATAGAACTGGAACCATTACCAATCCCTTAGGGACTCCATTCAATATGTCCTTCCAGTCAACCATTGATAACTACTCTCATAGTATGGATTTCCAATTAGTTGTGCACCCACCTTATAGTATGTTCATCTAGGCTGTATTTCCCTACTTTGCTTATGTCACGTGAGACAGTATCAAAAGCCTTACTAAAGTTGAGAGATATCACATCTGCTGCTTCCCCCCCATCCACAACACTTGTTACCATATCCAAGGAGGATATTAGGTTGGTTTGATGTGATTTGTTCATCACAAATCCATGCTGACGGTCATTTATCACCTTATTTTCTAGGTGCTTACCAACTGATTGTTTGATTATTTGCTCCATTATCTTTCCAGGTACTGAAGTTAAACTGACCGGTCTATAATTTCCTGGGTTGTCCTTATTCCCCTTTTTATAGATAGGTACTATGTTTGCTCTTTTCCAATACTCTGGAATTTCTCCTGTCCTCCATGAGCTCTCACAGATAATTGCTATTGGCTCAAGGAATGGGCTGAAGAGATCTCTAAGTATTTCAGGATGTAGTCAGTCAGTCTTGAAGACATGTAACTTTTCTAAGTAATTCTTCACTTATTTTTTCCCTATTTTACCTCAGATCGTACCCTATTTACATTGGCGTTCACTATATTAGTCGTCGGATTACTGCTAACCTTTCTGAAACAAAAAAGGCAGTCAAAGCTTTGGCCACTACAGCATTTTCTGTTACTGCCTTTCCCTCCTCGTTGAGTAATGAATGGGCTTACCCTGTCCTTGGTCTTCCTCTTGTTTCTAATGTATTTGTAAAATGTTTTCTTGTTAACCTTTATGTCCCTAGCCAGTTAAAACTTGTTTTGTGTATTGACCTTTCTAATTTCGTCCCTACGTGCTTGTGTGGTTTTTTTTTAAATATATTCATCCTGTGTAATTTGACCTAGTTTCCACTTTTTGTATGACTTTTTTTTTTTTTTTTTTTTTTTTTTTGAGTTTCAGGTCACTGAAAATCTCCTGGCTAAGACCAGGTGATCTCTTACCATACTTTCTATCTTTCCTATTAATTGGGATAGTTTGGTCTCATGCCCTTAATAATGTCTCTTTAAAAAAACTGCCCACTCTCCTGAACTCGTTTTTCATATAGATTTGCTTCCCACAGGAGCTTACCTGCCAATTCTCTGAGTTTGCTAAAGTCTGTCGTCTTGTATTCCATTGTCTTTATCTTGCTGTTTTTTTCCCTTCTGCCATTCCTTAGAATCATGAACGCCATCATTTCATGATCACTTTCATCCAGGCTGCCTTCCACCTTCAAATTCTCAACCAGTTCCTCCTTATTTGTCAGAATCAAATATTTAACAGCCTCTCCCCACTAGTCACTTTCTCTACCTTTCTCCCTTTGCTGTTTTCTCTCCCCTCTTCTGCGTGTTTGTCTTGTTTAGTCTTTTAGAAAATGGGATTGGATTATAACAGCAGCAGCAATAACAGCTCCAGACCAGCTCAGCTAAATTTTTCTCTTTTCCCAAAAAGGACAGTTACCTGTAATGCCATCTAAAAGACTGTCAAACAAGTGGGGGGAGGTGTCCTTCTAAAGGCTTTCTACAGCTAAAGGGAAAGTGGATATTTAAAGTTTTAACTAATACTTCACATTTCAAGTGCTTTAACTCTTTTCCCCCTGGAACTTTAATAAAAAGTTTAAAAAATGGAATGGTGTGTTTGTCATGGTACTAAGCAGTGTGAAGTCTCTATATACCAAATCCTCAACTGTATTTAACAACGTTTATTGCACAGTTTCAGGATCATGCCAACACCTTTGATTTTTTGGGCCCATTTATTCCATCAAAATGAATGCAATATTCAGAATCTCTCAGGATTTAGCCCAGAGTAAAACACAAACATACACATACTTTCCAGACAATATTATTTGGTTATCTTTTAGAGCTGCTGTTTGACTGGGTTTTGACAAGATTAAAAGTTTATCATCAGTCTGCATCCAGTCCTTCATTCTTTTCAATCTTACCATCAGGCTCCCCTGCTCTATCTTGTCAACATGATGTTGACTCTGAGCCTCTCCCTTGTTTTAATTTCATGCCACACTGCCACCTGTTGATTATCGGATCAGCTCATGACATCAGCGAAATGCAGTCTATGTGAAAGTCAAAAAACAGGAAAGCTCAACGGTAAGTTATATTTTGCATTGTAACAGAACACATTTGTTGAGAGGCAGGTGGAATTTGTTGAGGGGAAGGAATCACATTTTTGAAAAAAGGTTCAATCAGTAAAGAACCCTAGCAAATAATAGACCACATCTTACATAGCATGCTGCCTCAGACTTAGTGACACTGGATTGTTCACCTGTTTTCCTAAGAATGGACCACTGAGAATCAGGTCCTGTACTTGTGAAGTCGGTGCCTGCCATCAACAAGGACTAAAGAGCAAGTAGATGAAACTACATCAGTAGCATTTGCCTCCTGGCTTTGAATCTGAAAATGACCACATTGCTTTACATAATTCACCCTTATTTTTAAATGACTCAGAATGACATAGATTGTTTTGCCCTCCAAGTCACAAGGCCCTTGCCTGCATGTTTTTGTTTTTAAAATATGGTTTCTATGGTATCATTTAAATGTTCCTTTCCCCCATGCTTTTCATTCCAATTTCCTTTATCAACATTGGGAGGAAAAATGAAATTCCCCAAAACTTGAGTTTTTCACCATTGACTTAAGCCCAGATCTGCAACGGTAATTGGGTGCCTAAACCCCAGGTTTAGTTGCCTAAGTCCCAGTTTTAGAAACCACTGTGTTTCACAAAAATCTCACTTGGCACCTACAGGATTAAGTGGCAGCCTAAATTCACTCAGCATCTATGTTTTCAGGGTAAAAGTTCTCTAGGCACGTAAGGCTATGTCTATGCTGCAATTAGAAACCTGTGGCTGGTCTGTGCCAGCTGACTCAGGCTCAGCCCAGGGGGTCCTAGAGCTTGAGCTCGAACATCTACACCACAAATAAACAGGTCTTTAGCCCAAGCCCCAGGAGCCTGCAAACCAGGGGGCTGAAATGGGAGAGCCACAGGTTTTTAATTGCTATGTAGACGTACCCACAGTTTCTGCCTCTGAGCATGCACACTGCTGCCTCAC
Source organism: Emys orbicularis (assembly GCF_028017835.1). Lineage (NCBI taxonomy): Eukaryota > Metazoa > Chordata > Testudines > Emydidae > Emys > Emys orbicularis. Next base: position 94,874,049 of record NC_088685.1, on the reverse strand, counting down.
TCTAGGCATCTGGATGCCTATCTCCCACCTAAGCCCCAGTGTGAGCGGCAGACGAGGGGGAAGGTACATGATCCTCTGTCTAACTCACGTGTCGGGCCTGAACCAATAAGTGTAGTCAGAGGCCACCTACCTGGTTGAACCTCATTCAAAATTAAGGAGGACATGCCCACCTTTTAGCCTAGTGGTTCAAGCACTCACTTGGCATATGGGAGACCTAGGTTCAATTTTCCCCTCTGCCTGAGGGGGAGAAAGGATTTGAACAGAAGTTTCCCACCTCTCAGGAGAGAGCTCTAACAACAGAGCTATGGGATATTTAGATGTGGGAGGTCCCTTCACAGCTCCTGTTGAAGTTGTTGCACTTTGGATAAATACATAAATGTCATTAGTCCAAAGATAGGGGGTGTGTGAGAAGAGTGCTCTAATCCCCAGGCTAGAGCATTGACTTGGAAGGTGAGAGATCCAGTGTCCAGTCCCCCTACTCCAATCACTCTTTAATTATTTATCCACAGTGGAACAGCTTTAACAGGAGAAATTAAGGGAGCCCTACATCAGATTATCCCATAGCCCAGTGTTTAGGGAACTTTCCTAATGTAAGAGACGCTGGTTGTGATGTCCCCATGCCACAAAGTGGGGTTATGTGTTTTCCTTTAACCTTTCCTATTTTTTCCTTTTTTTTTTTTAATTGGTTGCTGTTTAATAAATTGTATTTGCTTTGAACTGTATGTAATGATCAGTGGGCCAGGGAAGCATCCAGTGCAGAGAGAGCACCCCAGAGTGGGGACACCCTAGCCCCTGCCCTAGTGACCACAACACCATTGGGGGTTGAGACCCTCCCCCCGGAATCCTGGGCCCAGCCTTGTTGGGGTTACGAGGACTCTGCCACACAGGAGAGTGAAAGGGGAGCCTTGAGGTCAGGCAGGCCTCTGGGTAAAGGAAGTGGGAGTGAGGACTCAGATCCTTTCACTAGCCCATTTCACCGGGGTAATGTATAAGCCAGGAAAGATCCCCACAATAGCGGGACCATTCCCCCGCTTACACTAAGAAGGAGACCCCTGTGGAAATCCTTTCTCCTCCTCGGGTGGGGGTGGAGGGGAATTGAACCTGTGCCTCCCACAACCAAGGTGGGTGCCCTAAATACTGGGACAAAATTTAAAAGGTGGGTGGTACTACCACCACCACCACCACATTTTAAGAATGTGGATTACCTCAGTACAGTTACTAATCTCCATCAGAGAATCATTACCACACATACATCCCAGAAATGTGCATTTGTTGTCACAAAATCCAGGGTTACTTGTCAGAGAAATATATGGATAAACTGTTATAAAATTTTACAGGTCATGCCTATGGGTAATTAATGTAGCATGGCAGAAACCCATTATTGTGCTTGTCCATTTTACAAATTCATGACATCAGCATGTGGCTGGGGATTATCTGTTGCAGTGCACCCATGTTTAGTATCTTTTTATGACAGTAATAATGCCGGCATAATCTAGATAATTTGGCTTTCCTTCGAATTTACTCATGATCAGACTCAGGCCATCACTAAGGGCTTATTCATGGCTCTCAAACACTGAAACACACAGGGGGGCAGTTTAGAGTGCAATGCCTCTCTAATCTCCACAGTGCACAGAAGGAATGCAGCTATTGTTACATCGCTTTAAGGCCATGCAACACGTGCACCTGTCTGGTGGCCAGTAGCAAAAGAGTGGGGGATCTATAGCCAAATTTCCTTCATGCCTCTTTTAGCATAAAGTGCCTGCAAAGACGCTAGCATGGAGCAGTCATTGCTCTCAGGAGATTGCACAGGGCTAACTCTGTAAATGGCCGTGGTTCTCAGAATGTCAAGCACAGGGTAAGTTGGAGGGTCTTTTAACCATCTCGCCACCAAAAGAGTCTGGCCCCAGTCTTGCCAAACAACTATTTGAACCAAACTATGGAAGAACCAGATATACCATATGAAAAAATAGATTTGTTTTTATTTTGTATACTGTAACATGAACACGGGGAGTGGGGAAGAGTGACTATTCCTAGCTTTCATTCCCACAATCCTGTGCATTTCAAGAATAAGGCTGAAGTATGGAATGAATGAGAAACTAATGGTGATCTTTCCATATACATTTTGTTAAATCTTCATATGAAGTCATACTTACACTTACAACTAGAGAAAAAAAAAACCTGCTGCAGCTTTGGTAACTAAAAAAAATAAATCTGATGATCTGTCAGGTCATGAAATAGCAAAGTGGGGATAAGCCTATGTGGAAATCATAGGAAATTGACTCATACATTTCTAGAGCAGAAAAAGAACATATGTTCATTAAATAACTTATTTACTGTGAGTTATTTTCTAGCTCTATTGAATAGTATTGCCTGTATTTTCAGACTAGTGCACAGGTTATTTAACTATATGACACTTTAAATGAGTTTTGAGGCTATTAAAACAGCACTAAGTTCAAATGAAAGTGTGAGATTTACTAGTAGTATATACAGTAATTTAATGAAGAGTAGGAAAGTTGATTATGTTTCACTCACCACCCAGCCAACACATTCAAACCATACTACTCCAAGAAATAACTCTGTCCATTTTGCCATGATGGAAAACTGAGCATCTTCTCTTCCGTTGATTCCTTATCTGCACCCAGCAATTCATCCTCTAGATTAACAACATTTGTATTCATATTTTCAGAGCAACTAGCAATTTTTTTCAGTTACTAGTAAGAGCAAATCATGTATTTTTCAGTGTAAATGACTATTTCAGATTGAGGAAAAGAGTAACTCACACTCTGTATCTGAACTTGAAACACAAAATGGCAGTCACCTCATAGCTGTCCTTGCAGCAGAAATGAAGGCAATGCCTTGTCATATAAAGGTGCAGTACACAGAAAACTGAATGACAGTATCTCTGTTCAGTCACCTATACCAACAATTGTTCTACAATTTTTCTATATAATTTTAGTCTCATGGGAGGTCTGTGTTTAATTTTATGGCCAGCTATGCCTATGAGAACATGCAACTGGCACCTGCTCTTCCTCATTTATACCTTTAGATCCACCATATGGCAATGGTATAGAGTCACAGAAAAAGTCATTTTTATTCAAACATTTAACAAGGAGTTTAATTAGAATAAGGAAAAGAGTATTAACCCTAAATCTACTCTGTGCCTTTCTCTGCTTCACTGCAGAAATTCTGCATAGAACATTTACAGCCTCTCTCTTGCCTAGCTTTTTATTACAGATGTAAAGAAACAGTATGCAACTTTTTCATATCCTCCAGAAAACAATTTACATCCTCTTCAGGCTGATAAAAAGAGTAATCATTTTCTTTTCTAGTAATCACATTGCCATTATCTGCAATTTCAGAGCTGTTTCCCCTTTCTGGGTCTTTATCTTTCAACAGTTTATCAACAGGTTTCTTCATTATTTCTCCTTTTATTTCTACCAAGTATGTTATTATTCCCAATGCCTTTCTCCTCACTTCCTACCTCCTGTGTAATTTCATATAAACCTAGCATTAAATCCTAAGAGTTTTTTTTTTTTAATTATTCTTTACTCTGTTCTTTTCCTCCATGCAATACTTTTGCTAAATCTGGTCCAGCAAATCAAATGTAGTTCATAATTGACATTTTAGAAATGATGCACTGGCACTTTCAGAGAGATATTAGGAACCAGGAAATTTGCAATGTTTCAGGGTACTATGCTGATGTTTACTTGATGGTCTTTTCAAGTCTCTTCACAAAGCATTCTGCCAACCCATTTGATGCTGGCAGATAAGCAGCAAACTTAGCACTCAATTCTACTCCCACTGAAGTCAATGGCAGAACTCTTATTGACTCCAGCTGGAGCAGAATCAAGTCCTTAGTGTGCTTTACTGAATTGCTTCTGAGAAATTAAGGACCATTATCTGAAATGATCTCTTCAGGTAATCCATATGCAGAAAACGTTACAGAATGCCTTGATAGTCATAGCAAGAGTGTTCATCATGTACACTACTTCTAGCCATCTGAAATGAGTATCAACCTAACCTACTTAAATTTGTTTATTTTTTTCTGCAAAATCAACATATAGTCTTTCCTACGGCTTATGTGAACCATTTTCAGTGATGACACCGTAACCCTCCCGCTGCTGTGCTATTTCAAAACTATTCAAGTGAACATTCTGGGTGTATTATCAGGAGTGTTCTATGTAAGACACAGGAGTTAATTGTCCCACTCTATTCAGCACTGGTGAGGTATCAGCTGGAATACGGTGTTCAATTCTGGGTGCAACACTTTAGAAAAGATGTGGACAAATTGGATAGAATCCAGAGGAGACCTACCAAAAATGATAAAATGGTCAGAAAATGTGACCTCTGAGGAAAGGTTAAAAATATGGTGCATATTTAGTCTTGAGAGAAGACAACCGAGGGGGGAAATGACGGCAGTCTTAAATATATTAAGGGCTGTTCCAAAGAGGATGGTGTTCAATTGTTCTTCATGCCTACTGAAGGCAGGACAAGAACTAATGGGCTTAATCTGCAGCAAGGGAGATTTAGGTTAGATATTAGAAAAAAACCTTGTAACTATAAGGATAGTTAAGGACTGGAATAGGCTCCCAAGGGAGGTTGTGGAATCCCCATCACTGACATTTTTAAGAAGAGGTTAGACAAACACTTGTCAGGGATTGTCCAGGTAAACTTGGTCCTTCCTCAGTACAGCGGGCTGGACAAGATGACATCTCAAGGTTCCTTCCAGCCTTACATTTCTCTGATTACTCCCTAATTTGAACGGAATGGCAAAGATAATACATAAGTGGTCTTTCTTGGAAACATGTAGAGCAGAAACAAGAGGACATTAATAATAGAGTATCTGAATTGGAAAAAAAGTGAAATTACAAGACAGCGTACAACCAGAATAAAAGGCTTTTGACAGGGTTGAATGGAATTACATGGCCCAATTAATGCCCTGGAAATAGGTCTTCATCTTCTGAGATGCACAGAAATATACTGAAGCAGCTCCTCAGCTAGTGTAAATTGATCCAGTTCCAATGACTTCAATAAAACTATGACAATTTATACCAGCTCTGGATCTGGGCCTGTAGTTCAAACCCCAAGCAACAGTTTGTTTAATGGATGTGGATTTAATACCTTTTGCCTCCAAAGCAAGCAAGAGAGCTCTTTATCACAGTTATTTGCCATAGAAATAGAACCATTTGCTTATCACATATTAAAATAATGAAAAAGGTGCTACTATTGTCAGAGAAAACGTGCCTATATGTAGATTATGCAGCTTATTTGCTTCTAACCAGCAAAAAACTTTCCCAGCACTTTTGGAGTAAATTAAATATTTGAAGGAGTCTCTAACTTTAAAGGAATTATAGTAAATCAGAAATGTTACAGATAAACCCGTGTCATATAAATGAGCAAAATCAGAGGAAAAAAGTTTGATGGGGTAACATTCAATAAGGAATTTAGGGATGCAAATTTCAAATAATTTGAAACAATTTTATCACCAAAATCTGACATCCTCATTAATAAGTCATATTGTGAAATACTAAATTATAAGAAATATACACTATCCTGTTTAGGCAAGGTAGCTAATGTCAAAATGAATATCCTTCAGGGATTATATTTTTTCCCCAAAACTTTGCCAAAATTCATATCAAATAAAAATTTCAAGAAATGCATTACATATTAGTGAATTGTATATGGGATAAAAAACAGCACAGGGTAAAAGCTCCATAGACACAATGATAAGGGAGGCGTGATTTTCCAAACAAAAAGGCCTATTGCTAGGTATGTCATCTTGAAACTATTTTTGATTTGTCACAAAGATGACCAAATAAACGTCAGATTGAAATGGACCACACAGAATGATGCATATCTAAAATGGAGATCAAGCCAGTACTAATTAAAAAGACAGGCCCCACAGTCTATCTAGCCATCCCTGGATCTAAACAACTTTAATAACTGGAAAAAGCATTCAGTAAGCTCATATTTCTCTGTCTTCTATGACTTCAACAGAGGGATATTTAGGTTTTAATGCAGTAGCCAGCACATCTGAGCCAGCACAAGGAAGGAGTGCTGAAATTTGCTGCTGATATAGATCAACTGGAAATTACTATCCTGCAGAGAAGCGGGGACTCAGGGTGGGAATGGTACTCAGATGGTTGTATCTGAGGCACACCACTTCCAAACTTGGTGCTGTACTTAGAAGCACAAGCTAGACTTTAGAAATCTGGAATCCCTTTACTAAAATACAGAATGTTACCTGTGACCAAACAGAAGCACCTACAGTTACACAAGTTTTTTTGTATATTAACCAATTTGAATAAGTACCAGAAAGGGAAGAGATTTTGTGGTTTGGGATCAGTGCAGAAGAAGTGAACTACTGGAAGACTTACCAAAAAGACAGAAGAAAAGGAAAGAATCTAACATTTGGATTTGAATATTAAGATTCAGATGTACAAAATAGATGGATACTGAACTGAATGAGAATGACATCTATTGCATATTCGATTTATAATGTTTTACCCCAGGAGATATCACCACATTGTGAGGTAGGGAAGGGTGAGAGGGATTGTAAACTATTTCTGTTATTTGTTTGTTTTATTATTGTGCATATATATGAAAAGACAAATGAAAGGTTTTGGGGGTTTGATTTTTAAAGAAGTGAAATTCAGACAACAGGGACTGGAATACCAGGAAACCACCACACCTCCAACCAAATCTCAAAGAAAGTCTAACTAAAAAAATAGCACATTTCCAACCTAACTTTAATGCCCTCATTTCCTTTTCTGTTTAACTTCAAATGAACAGATTCTGATTTTCAGAGTGAGCCTTTTTTTCCATTTAGAGTTCCACTAGATAGCAAGATACCTGCTGAGTTTCTTCTTACTAACAATGTAGCTCTGATTCACCTTTGCCTTATTTAATTGCATGATGCTCCAAAGGCAGATTAAATTAACACCCAAACTCTTCTAAGGTTTGATTCAGTGCAGATTCACTACTGTATAGTTCATTAGACAAATCATTTTCTGTATGGGGGAAACTAAATAATGCATCAACCTATGAGCTGAAAATGTGTGAGATTAATGAGCCACAGTGTACATAAGAGCCACAACAGTTCCTTTATGCAATACATAAGCTACCACAATTTATATATTTATTTAGACTTCACCTTTGCAAGTATTCCAAATGAATGTCTAAAGCCATTTTGAAGGTCAGTTGGATTTAGTATACTGTTTTGTGTTACTGAATTATTTTTTAGAGTTTATACCCGTAGGGAATTATTTTCAAATTAGTTCATGAGCTTTACTGAAATAGATCAGTTAGCAAAAATATTTTTCTCCTCAAATCCTATCAAATATACAGAGAGTGTCCTCTCTTTTGTGAAAGGTTGTGAAAGATCCTGTCTTGTAAAGCTTTCAGTACAAAGACCAATCCCCCCCCAAAAACCACTTACTCTGTATTGTTTTCTATTCCCTGGGGTTGTATTAGGCTCCATACCAAGACATACCTTTTGATAGAGAAGTTCTTTAGATGCTTAGATGTATGCCATGTGACTGATGCAGTCAATGATTCTGCATCATCAATGGAGTGTGCAGTGCAAATACACTATATTTTTGGTATTAACCATCCCTATTCCAGTTTCAATACAGCAAGCACATCTTTCTACAATGACTCTTCCTTCCCTTTGACATTGCTATCAAGACAAGAATGCATAATTTTGCAGAACGTGCCAAATTCTGAAATGCTGAGCATTAGTAAGGCTGTGGGTTTGTCACCGAGGTCACGGATTCTGTGACTTTCCATGACCTTCGTGACTTCTGCAGCAGCCAGTGCACCTGGCTCAGGGGCAGCTCAGGCAGCCCCTGCACCAGTAGCACAGGCCGCTGCTGATGCTATCTCGGGCCACCGTGCCCCCGCAGCAGCAGAGTTTGGGTGTGGGAGAGGTCAAGGGGTTGGGGCACCATACGGGGTGAGGTGGGCTCTGAGTGGCGCTTACCTGGGCGGGGGAGGTCTCCGGAAGTGGTGAGATCCCCCTTGCTTAGCTGCTAGGCGGCAGCGTGGCCAGGCAGCTCTGCACCCTGCCTCCGCCCAGAGAGAATATTGTTTCAGCGTTTTTTTTTAAATTGGGAGGACAGATCCATTTGTCCAGGGAAACAAGAAGTTTCATACCCTAGGGGCTGGCACAAAAGCTCAGTCACTTTCCTATCTAAATCACAGCACAAAAATATCTAAGTAGTTTGTAGTGTCAGAGCACAGATAACCATGAGGACAAGGCACACAGAGGTGGTCTTGAATCTTGCTAGTTCCTTCACCATTAAAGGTCTGAAAACTAACAGGGTTAGCTTTAAAAAAAATCAATCCAAGAAAAATAAGATCCTACTATATCATTTCATGTTCAAAGATGACACAATAGACAAGTTCAGGATATGGTTTAAGGAGGAGAAAGTGTTAATCTATAACAACCATCTGAAAGATTTTTCTAAAATTGTCCATGACCTAATACAACCAGGCTTCATTTATCTAAATGAGATGGGGACATGAACTTAACTTGGATGGGGTTTTGGATAAGTGGAGGACTTTTCAATATCTTGCTACCCAGTGATGGTATGGCAGAGCCAGGTTCTGTACAGCTAGAAGGAAATTTTGCAGAAGCCCCAGGCTGAATAAGAAAGATGCCCTCTGAAGTTGCAGGTTGATCTTATAGGGTTTTTTGTGCAAGCATAAGAAAATGCCCATCATTCCTCTAGCCAAATTCCCTGGATGCTGTTGAAATGATTAATCAGCAAAAATCCAGAGCCCTCTATATGTAGCAACCAATGGCCTCTTTTTAAGGTCTTGAGCCTAACTAGGGACAGCTATACTAGATTGCCTCAGTTCTAGGATCTCAGAAGTTGTAAATTCACTCATAAAAGTTTCACTCCTTGGCACAGCAAGCCCTTGCATCTATAGAGGGCTCTGGGAGCACCACTGGCCTGCTCTGAGACCTTTTACAGGGTTATCACATCACCACCAAGCTTCTCACTTGCAAATTTCACCTCATGTAACTCCTCGCTTTGCTCCCTTATTCCAAGGACTCTAAGGTCAATGTTGAACTACCCAAACACCACAGCTCTGCTCCAGATTTGATTACATTCTTCATTACAGGTAAACCCATGATAAGCTAATTTAGAGTTCTTTGCTGGAACCTTCAGCCAGGACCTAGAACAACCCCTAGTACTAAGTAAAACAACTCGCTCTTCCATCGGTCTTTGAGCAACAGCTAGAATTTGAACAAACATTCCGTGGAAGCTCCTAGATACCAAAAGGGCCTTTACAGTGTCCTCAATTGTTATATCTCTGTTTCACGACCAACTACAAGTTTTAATTTCCCTACAGCCCCATACATAAAATAACATTAACTGAATACATTTACCTAACATTCACCATCAGGGGAAAGACCGGTAATAGCTGTCACAGGATGATACTTATTTACCTGAAAGAAGTAGTGTCTTGGATATTTAAGTTTCAGTTAAATACGGTTTGCTTTATTTCATAACATTTTAATTGCAGTTAACTAACTTTATGCCAGAAAAATAATTCATATATTTTTTTCCTTTGTATGGCTTTTTCATATGAGATCATTTCAGTTGTCTGTAGATTAATCTTTAGAGCTGGTGGGAACAGTTTGTTATAAATTATTTCTTATGGATTTAGTCCTTCTTCTGATTAGCGAACATCAGAGTGTACACTTGCAAGTGTAAGACCTGCCTGCCCAGGATTTGGAAACTTTTCAATTTCATGAGCAGGTATTACTGCACAGAAAGTGAGACGTGGGTATGTAGTCATACAAAAGTGCAAATACACAAAGTAAGGCCACATTTACCATCACTGAAAATCAGGCCCCCTAAAAATTCAAAAATTTTGTAAAATAAGTTTTTATTTGTTTCTCTTCTTTTTTCTGGGGAGGGAGGAGAGGGGAGGAGAGAGGATTGTTCCAATCTACACTTGCAGGGAAACCATGTTTGAAAACCAAATTTAAATATGGTTCAAACACAGTTCCCACTAAACCAGGTATTTGTGTGGTTTAAAGGGTTAGGATGGATCAAACCAAAACTATGATAGGACACTTGTTAAAAAACAAACCAAAAAACACAACAAAAACACAACAAAAACATATTTTAACTCACACCCTGAGGGCTACCCCAGAGTCTCTTTCTTAATATTTCTCACAGCTACCATAACACCAATGCAGCTCAATCAGTGGTGGCAATACAGAGCACTAATGTAGAAAAGACACTGGTATTTTAACCATTGTGCAGTCCAAGGGGAGATTTAAATGACACAGAATATCAGCCACCATTGTTCCACTTGTGAGGCTGCCAGAGACAAAACTTTGTAAGAAAAGGAGTCCAGTACAGGTACAGCCCTACGCTACATAGGCTGGAAAAAGTTTGTTTTAAAACAGACAAAAAGACTGTCCTAATGTATTTTTGGTCCATCCGCAGAGGATTTTTAAACTGTATTAAAACTATTCAGACATAGTTTTCAAACACAGTCATCCCTGCATGCGGAGACAAGTTATTCCCAATTACTTTTTCTGGTAGAGTATGGATGGATACAAAAGAACACAAATAAGAAAATTAGTGAGATCAATTATATTATTTTTTCTCCTTTACAGATAAGAAACAGACCTGTTACTAGCCATATTCTAATTATGGCCTTAAAGAGATTTACTAATACATCATGAAGTGAATATTAAATTGCTTCCTGCCCTGCCCTAATGCTACGTTGGTCAGGAAGGTTGATTGGGGTTATGATCTATGCTGTGAAACCTTCACTTTACCAGCAATTTCATTACTTTTCAAAAAAAGTTTGATTATAGAATAAGAAAAAACTAATCTTCTAATATTTTATGTAATTTTGTTTCTAAATTAATTTTCCATCTCATCTGCTTAGGAAATGAGATGTGAAAACAATTCCCTATTTCTGTGTGAGCACATTAAGTGAAGAGTGCACATTCGGATTTGGGCTAACTTATATCAATGCAGTGAAGTTACATTTATCTGGTTTTCCCATCAGATGAAAATAACATGCAAAAATGATGATTTTTACTTTTCCAGTAATAAACAAGTATTATACAGAGAGAAACTTAATTATGCATTTTATTATAAGGTGTCTCAAATTAATGCAGGGTTAATCTTAAATTGTGAGTGGCTCAAGAGGTTAAGGTGCATGTTACTGTGATTTTTAAAATATTGTCTGATTTTGACCTCGTATCAGTTTCACATTGGTGTAACTGCACTGACTCTCCTGAAGTTCCACTTACATACCTTAAACCAATACAGGGCACCAACTAATTAATATAACTATATGATCTCATCTTTATGAGGGTATCATCTTTATTACCCTCATATTTCCTCTCCCTTCCCTTATTATATCTTGTTTCATATTAGACTAATAAACTCCTCAGGCCAGAGAATAAATAAATAAATGGAGATGTCCTATCTCCTAGAACTGGAAGGGACCTTGAAAGGTCATCGAGTCCAGCCCCACTAGCAGGACCAAGCACTGATTTTGCCCCAGATCCCTAAGTGGCCCCCTCAAAGATTGAACTCACAACCCTGGGTTTAGCAGGCCAATGCTCAAACCACTGAGCTATCCCTCCCCCCATATATCTACCTATGACTTTGAACAGTGCCTGCTATAATGGAGACCCAGTCCAGTTGGGTCCTCTGGATGCTGCTTTAAAAATAATCTGAAATAATATTCAGAGATGTCTAGACAGGTTAGTAACAACTACTGTACCATACAGAGGCCTTGCCAGGCTCGTGTCTTGCCTGCAGATTGCGTAATAGTACTCTGACATTTTATTGGAATACTTTCTTGCCATTTTTCACTGACACTTTGGGGGTTCACCTAGGCCAGTAATGGTTCTGTCACCACCTCCCCGTAGCCCTGGGTGCCTCTCTGCTGTGCAGCTTTGACTCAGAGCCCTGACACCAGCATCATGCTCACAGCACAATGGTCTCACCATGGCTTCTACCAGCCCAGTTACTCCTTGCAGGGTGACCCCAACAATCCTTCCAGTTCCGAGTGTCCCTCAAAACAGTCTCCTTTGCAGTGTCCAGTCCCCCTCACTGGACATTCGCAGATGTAACACCAAGTTCACTGCATCCAAAGAGCCAGTATTCACAACAGTTAGTTAGTTAAGTTGGGGTTGCACACCATCTTAATAGAGCAGTAAAACAAAGAATAAGTTTATTAACAAAGAACACAGATTTAAATGATTTCAAGAAAGAGTAAAAGAGATATGAAGGGATTACCACAAAACAAAAACAACACACTTTCCAGCAAGATGTAGCTTTGCCTAACATTGTATCCTACTTACACAAAGTTGTCAGCATTCCCCAGTTAGTTTAATAGGAGAGCCGGTATTTTGTTATCCCAAGAGATGGATGCCTGTAGCAAGGCGGTCTGGTTCCCTGCCACCCCGGAGAGAGATGAGCCTCTCTGGACACCAAAGTGGGCGGAGCCAGCGAACCCACCCCTCAGAGGTCAAGGTGCAGGACAGAAAGTATAAAAGCCCGACCCCAGAGTTCACTTGGAACACAGCCACCGGAGAGGCCAGATGCCTGTGGTGTAGCTCCCAGTTGGGAGACCACGGCAATCGGCGGCCGACCCGAGGACTGGCCAGACCAGCCAATGCCTGACGCTAGCCCGAGTCCAGAGATGCTGCCAAGCTTGCCACTTGCCAGTTACCCCGAGGAGCTGCCTAGCCAACCGTGCGCCAGTTACCCTGAGGAGCCCATGGTGTGTGACTCCTTGGAGGACACCGTCCGGACCCAGGTACCTCTAGAGCGGGAAGTAGGAAGTAGCCCGGGGGCAGCCGACCCTAGTCTGGCTGCAACACCGCCAGAGCCAATGTCAGTGTGTTGCGGCCAGGATCCCCACTGACACAGCAGTGGGTCTTCTGCCGTTGGTAGGGCCCCGGGCTGGGACGCAGTGGAGTGGGTGGGCCTGCATCCCCCCTGCCTCCCACCTTGCAGGTGGCAGTCTCCCCCTCTCCCCGGCTGCTCAGAGCCAGGGGTTTGCTGTTCAACTGTTTGCTCAGCCCCTACCTGAGGGCCTGAGCTGCTGACTGTTTGCCGCACCGCCAGGCTAGTTCCCTGACACACTTGACCGAAGTAGCAAGGCGGTCTGGTTCCCCGCCACCCTGGAGGGGGACGGGCCCCGGCCGAACCTCCCTACAATGCCCCAAAGTATTTCAACAGTTCCTTATATCCCCAAAGTTTATCTTTGCCTTCAAAGTTAGGAAGCCTTTCTGGGGACTCAGGTTTCTGTGCTCACCAGAAAGACAAAGCCATGTTAATTTTTAAGTCTCCTGTGATTCACAATGCAAATGATCTTGACATCTCCCATGCAAATGAATAGCCCATTTTCTCACTTTCTGGTCACACCTGGCTTGATCTGCAACTGAGCCAAAGGGGTGTTTGCGTTTGCCTGGGCAAACCCTGTTTTGCCTCCTTTGTCTATTTACAGACTCTAACACACAGTATCAGAGAGTATCCATGATTTCCAACACAGTTTTGTTACATACATTTCACAGTGATATTAATGACCAATGTGTTGTTATTTTTCAAATGATATATTACAAGACACCTTTCAAATAAATAGCAGGACGAGGTATATTTGAGCTGGTTAGGCCAGCTGAGATTTACTAGTACATACCATGCAGCCCTTTGCCATCTGGCTTTAGGCAGGGCCGGTGCAAGGAAGTTTCGCCTAGGGCGCGAAACTTCCACCTTGCGCACCCCTCTCCCCCAGCCCTGCGGCAGCTCCCCGCCCCCCCCTCCGCCCTGAGGTGCGCCCCCCCGCGGCAGCTTCCCCCCCCTCTGCCCTGAGGCGCCCCCTCCGCGGCAGCTTCCCCCCCACAGGGAGCCGTGAGGCAGCTCCCCACCCCAGCTCACCTCTGCTCCGCCTCCTCCCCGAGCACGCCGCCCCCACTCTAATTCTCCTCCCCTCTCAGGCTTGCGGTGCCAAACAGCTGATTGGTGCCATAAGCCTGGGAGGCGGGAGAAGTGGAGCAGCGACGGCGTGCTCGGGGAGGGGGCGTAGCAGAGGTGAGCTGGGGTGGGGAGCCCTGGGGCAGCTCCCCTCCGCCCTGAGGCACCCCCGTGGCAGCTCTCCACTCCAGCTCACCTCTGCTCCGCCTCCTCCCCGAGCACGCCACCCCCACTCTAATTCTCCTCCCCTCCCAGGCTTGTGGCGCCAAACCTGGGAGGCGGGAGAAGTGGAGCGGCGACTGTGCGCTCGGGGAGGGGGTGTAGGAATGCTGTAAAAAAAAAAAATTGGGGGCACTGCTTTTTGGCACCCCCAAATCTTGGCACCCTAGGTAACCGCCTAGTTTGCCTAAATGGTAGCACCGGCCCTGGCTTTAGGATGCTTTTAGGTCACACAGGCATGTAAGCAGTTTACCAGTCAAAAATTAGGAGCAATCTAATCAAAAACTAAGTGCAATCTAAACATTTTTCACTGTTGTCACATACCCATACTGTATCCAGGCACTCCATCTCAATCAGTACATAACACAGTTTAGTATCAGTCAGAATCCTAGAATTGTATACAGCCTGTTGTGGCTGACCATCAATCCATGCTTACTGACACCTGCACTTACATCCGAACATCCTCAATGGCAGCCAGGGCCGGCTCCAGACACCAGCCCACCAAGCACGTGCTTGGGGCGGCACCTTGGGGTGGGGCGGCGCTCGAGTTTTTATTTTTTTATTTTTATTTTTTTGGTTCGTAGGGGCAGCACTGGAGGGTTTTTTTTGTTTCCGCAGCATTGGGGGGGTGGGGCTTCGGGCGGCGTGGTGCTCGGGGGGGTGGGGCTTCGGGCAGCGCGGCGCTCGGGGAGGGCGGGGGTTGGCGCGGCGCTCGGATGGGGGGAGGGGGCTTGGCGCGGTGTGGCGCTCGGGGGGGTGGGGGCTGGCGCGGCGTGACGCTCGGGGGGGTGGGGGCTTCGGGTGGCACGGTGCTTGGAGGGGGCGGGGCTTCGGGCGGCGCGGTGCTGGGGGGGGCGAGGGCTTGCGCGGCGCTCGGGGGCAGGGCTTCGGGCGCGTGGTGCTGGGGGGTGGGGATTTCGGCTGTGCGGCGCTCGCGGGGGGTTTCGGCGGCGCGGTGCTCACGGGGGGGGCTATGGCGGCATGGCGCTCGCAGGGGGGGTACAGCGGGGCGGCGCTCTTCTTTTTTGCCTGGGGCGTCAAAAAAGTTAGAGACGGCCCTGATGGCAGCACAGAAGGAAAGTATTGGTCTGACTCACAATTTTCACTCTGATGAATGTTTGTTTTTTGTGTGGTGCTGCAATACCAGATGCTTTTACTTTTCAGGAGCTGGGTCAAAGAAAGTAATATTTCTTTCAGGTATACCCGCGTAGATGTAGGCTAACTGGAAAACAAGAAGGTCATTTTGTGAAAAATGTGGTGGCTCCACATTTGATTTTGTTTCACATTGGATTGAACTTGAGCTCTTTAAAAAAAAAATGAAAAATGAGAGCAACAAAAATCTACCCCGGAGTAGCCCAGTGGTTACGGCATTCACCTAGCACAGGGGAGATCCACGTTCAAGTCCTTGCACTATCTGATTTGGGGCAGAGACTTGAACCTAAATCTCCTATATCAATGCCCTAGCCATCAGGCTCTTGCCTATTCTGGGATGTTGCTCTCTCTCATTTTGACCATCCTGGACCATTGACATCAGTACATTTCTGCCAAAAGTTCTAGTTTTGACAAACTGTCACTTGCTGATGGGGAAAAAAATTGCTAAAAGAATTCCCAACCAGCTCTACTGGATTGTGAATCCTATGTAAAAATATTTTTATTTCTTAGATGAATTCAGGAGGCTGCATTTCGCCAATAGCTTTTGCTTCCTCTGGCTCTGGGCCTACTCCCTATTCACTAATACAGTTTCCCAAGAAGTCAAATTGATTCTGATAAAAGAAGCACTTATGTATTGGCATTAGGCCTACACACTTTATTGTTTCAGTACACTGAGCTGTTTTTAGTTGTGTTCTTCTGTCTGGTCATACACCACTATATGTGAGTGACTATGACCTTCCAGGTGCTGCAGTTGCTGTTATTTTCCTCTGGAAGAGCTAAAAGACTCTAGCAATATCTGTTGAAATATTATCATTCAAATGGTTAAATTAAAATTATCTAACTTGGTGCTTCATGAGCTGCAAAAAACCTGTGGCAGCAAAAAGAGTACCAGTTAATCCTGAAAGGATATAGGACTTCTCAAAGTGTGTTTTGTTGCAAGTCAATACTTGAGGAAACTGTTCTATTTTTCTTAGACATTGTGAGCCTGATTTTCAACAGAGCTGAGTATCCAAATATTCCACTGAAGTCTGAAAATCTGTCCTCACTCTTCAGCTTCTATTATCTTCTGTATCTTCTGTAACCCCACATTCAGTCTAACTTGTCTGTAAGGAAATGTCTAACTTGTCTTAGGAAATGCTGTAATTGAAATTCTTCTTGACAGGTCTACATTGTAAGAAATTGAACTTTCTTTTGATTTAAGCTTAAGTGGGAAATAACATACTAACTAGTCCTATCTGTATTTTCCCCAAAACATGAGAAGAGACTTTCCAGTCTTGTATCATGCCAAATGCCACAGCTTCGTCACTCATAACAGGTTGTTAATTTGTGGACCACTGAAATCTTACAGCACAACTTTGAATTGGTATCTTTATACTTACTTTTGGCTAGAAACTTCCCATGGAGTTATTTTTTCCTCCTGAACAGTCTAAGAATGATTTAGTAAGAGAGAAGGATTAATCAGATCTAATTATATTACGCTAGTCATAAGTTCCTATATCAATTTAAAATCGGACTTCAATGGCATTGATTTAGAGAGTCACTTCTGATGACCCATTAGAACCATATGCCCAGGAAGTGATCCAAGACAGCGAGGCACTATCATTTTCTTGTGCTTTAACTTCTCTCACTCTCTTTCTACAACAACAAAATGGCCTGTCTTCTGCCATTTGCAGCATCTAACCATTTGAGCCAGGCAGTTCTCCACCATGCTGCCTCTGTTTGGGACCTTGCATTTGAACATGGAATGTTCTACTATGCTGCAATCTGCCTTATTAACCCTGAAAGGAATAAAGTATGTGTCATTAGACGGTTCCTTAATAAATTTACTTTACATTTAATAAGTTCAGAATTATGTGCACTCTTTACAGATCCTTCTAAAGTCAGATTAAATTTTAACTGAAAATTTGGGAGAGTTCTTTATTTAGAAGCCCAATGAAAAGTCGATATGTTCCCATTGACTCTTGCCAAACTCACAATTGTTTGCTGTTTCATAGCAATTCCTTGTAAATGCTTTTATGGTTTTCCAAGGTTTTTGGTTCCTCTGATAGGAAACACTCTCATGAATTAGGTTTCATTTTAGGTAAAATAATCATCAGAATTCTCTATTGCTATTTATAACAGTTTTCCTCAACATCAATGTGAAATAAGACAAATTTAAATATTTCTCTGGTTCTCTATGTTGGACATATATAATGGAGCTTATGTGTACTTCTTCTACCTCACCAAATTCAGCTTCATAAAGCCCTTGTAACATGTAAGAAGCATTACCTTCAATGAACCTTCTCCTGTCTCTGTCCAGATAAAGCTGTAGCTCTAGTGAAGTGAGATTCCAGCTCCTGAGGGAGTAGACTTCTAATGGGAACCTTGTAGATATAC
This sequence comes from Emys orbicularis, assembly GCF_028017835.1. NCBI lineage: Eukaryota > Metazoa > Chordata > Testudines > Emydidae > Emys > Emys orbicularis. The sequence continues at coordinate 94,856,335 of NC_088685.1, read as the reverse complement.
CTCCTAAACCATTCAGAGATAGTGGACCTGGAAACTGGCAGCCTCGTTTCACTTCTATAGAAACCAAAGCCTATCAGAAGATCTAGTGGGCTGTGTTCTTTAAGCCTCTGCATACATCCATGGAATACCAAGTATGTTCAGAACCTGATTTTGTGGTAGGAAAATAGCTGGAGTGAGGGACCTCTTGACTCAAATGAAAATAGGAGGGGAACAATGGAATTGCTCTAAAAGAAATTTAACCCCAATGGATTACCAGATAAGTGGGGTTGCATGATAAGGCTGCTAAAGTAACCTTTAAATGAAGGTAATGTCTACATAACAAAGGCTTTAAGGTTCAAATTCTGAGGAGATAGTCAGGCATTTGCACAAAACCATAGTAAAAGCAGATAGTTCTCCTAATAGGATTCTAAAGGGAAACTACACTAAGTAATCTACAGTAAGAAGCTAATGTCTCAAGGTATCAATTTCTATCTGGTCTTATTAGACCCTAGAACTGTGGAACCGAACACACAATGAGAAGCCACTTGCCTATGGTGATGGAGTCCCAACACTTCACTGAAGAACCACCAAAAGAGGTGGAAGAAAGTGTGTTTTGCATCAGAAATGTCTTGGTCTTCTGAACGGTCCTTGTAGGAAGTGTTCTCTGATGGATAGGCTATGAAAGGGATATCTTAGAAGGTTTTCTCCTAGTATTTCAGTCCAGGGAGGAGCCTTCAAGATGATGGATACCCTTGGAGGACACCTTGTAGGAACTGGACCTGTGAACATTTATTAAAAACAGAAGGACCCCTTTATTTTTAGGCATGCCTCTGAGCTCCTGATTGAGCGCATCTCCAAACAGATTACCCCCTTTGAAGAGAAGCGAGATCATCCTAGACTTTGCTGAAACTCAAAGGACACAGCTATAGTACTGTAATCTATGGCATTAGTTGCTCAACACTACCCTGGATAGAGTCATGCTGGAAGTTGGCTGACAGATCAATAAACCATCTATTCCATAATAATTTTTTGGCCTTCTTCATTTTGCATGCAAAATCTGAGTATAATTGACATACGTGCTAGGGCATTATAAGTCCTGCCAAAACACTGGGTTTATAAAGAGTGCACTGACAAAGAGGAATAATTTTAGAATTTTTTTAAGCGTCCCTTCAATTTTCTTGCCAAAAGTGTCTTGAGGGGATGCACTGCTTTCCAGAGTTCAAGATTGAGGCCACCAAATTCTCTCTCTTGGGAAGCTTAACCTTGCAAATGTTCCACTGTTTTATGTATTGTATGGGGCATAAGTGGGCTATGAATATTTTGGTTGGAAATAATACTAAAAACAGGATAGCAAGGAATTTACTGCAGTGGAACTAGAAGAATGCTCCCCTAAGGCTTCAGGATTGAATCAAAGGATTAAGAGGCTAAAGAAAAAATGCTGGGAGGACTTTGACTAACAAACAAGTTAGCAAATCCAAGTCCTCTTTTAAAAAAAAAAATTCTAGCAGCTCTCTTCAATTCAGGGATGTCTGAAAGAAAGCATGTCCTATTCAACAGTGGAATCAGAGGTTGATCCAGAGCTGTAAGGCATAGAATCATAGAAATGGGCTTAAATTGCAGCAAAGGAAGTATAGGTTAGACATTAGGAAAAACTTCCTAATCGTAGCTGTAGTTAAGCACTGGAACAAATAACCTGGGGATGTTGTGGAATCTCAGTCATTGGAGGTTTTTAAGAAAAGATTAGACAAGCACCTGTCAAGGATGGTCTAGATCAGTGGTTCCCAAACTTGTTCCGCCGCTTGTGCAGGGAAAGCCCCTGGCGGGCTGGGCCGGTTTGTGTACTTGCCGCATCCGCCAGTTCGGCTGATCGCGGCTCCCAGTGGCCGCAGTTCGCTGCTCCAGGCCAACGGGAACTGCTGGAAGCGGCGGCCAGTACGTCCCTTGGCCCGCGCCGCTTCCAGCAGCTCCCATTGGCCTGGAGCAGCGAACCGCGGCCACTGGGAGCTGCGATCGGCAGAACCTGCGGGCGCGACAGGTACACAAACCAGCCCAGCCCGCCAGGGGCTTTCCCTGCACAAGCGGCGGAACAAGTTTGGGAACCACTGGTTTAGATAATATGTAGTCCTGTCTCAGTGCAGAGAACTGGACTAGATGACCTATCAAGATTCCTTCCAGTCCTACTTTTCTATGATTCTAAATGCAGAGTAGGAAAGGCCTTCGAGGTCAACAAGTCCAGCCCCCCTGCACGGAAGTAGGAATAAGTAAACCTGGATCATCCCTAACAGGTGTTTTTCCAACCTGTTCTTAAAACCTCCAAAGATGGGAAATCCAAAGCCTCCCTTGGAAGCCTATTCCAGTGCTTAATTACCCTTATAGTTAGCAAGTATTTCCTAATATCTAACCTGAATCTGTCTTGCTGCAGATTAAGCCTATTACTTCTTGTCCTACCTTCAGTGGACATGAAAAACAATTGGCCACCATCCTCTTTAGAACAGCCCTCAACATATTTGAAGGCTGTAATTAGATTCCTTCCCTCAGTGTTTTGATCTCAAGATTACACATGCCCCCAGGTTTTTTAACCATTCCTCTTAGGTCAGATTTTCTAAATCTTTTATCATTTTTGTTGATCTCCTCTAGAGACTCTGTCCAATTTTATCCACATCTTTCCTAAAGTGTTGCACCCAGAACTCCTGCTCAGGCTTCACCAGTGCCGAGCAGAGCAGGACAATTACTTCCCATGTTTTACATGTGACACTCCTGTTAATGCACTCCAGAATGATATTAGCCTTTTATACAACTGCATCACATTGTTGACTCCTATTCAATTTGTGACCTGCTATAATCCCCAGATCCTTTTCAGCAGTACTACCACCTAGCCAGTTAATCCCCATTTTGTAGTTGTGCATTTGATTTTTTTCTCTCTAAGTGAAATACTCTGCACTTGTTTTTATTGCTTTCAGAGAAATAATTTTGCAACAGTTTCCTTTAGCTGATGTCATCCCCATCTGATTCAATGGCATCTGTGGAAGGGAAGGAGTTAGACTGATTCTTGGGAAAATTCACCATTCACTTGGATAAACTCTCTAAAAACTTTTAAAGAACATGTTCCCAATCCAGCCCTGAGAATTTGTGGAACAGGTCATCCCCAAGTCAGAAAGAGACATAGCTTGAAAGGACTCTGTCTTTGCTTTAATGTAAGGCCTTGTTCAAGATAGCATTGAAGCCTGTGCCCAGAAACACAGTGAGCAAGCCTGGAGTAGAATTGGGCTTCTTAACTATTTTCTTTCCACTAGTCTCCTTTTCTCTCTGCAGTATCAAATTATGCCTCCCGGACACACACAGGTCCATACCGGAAATATACAGGGGGCAAGGCTGGTTCTCCTTATTGTCATAACCCAAGGCTCTTTCTAAACCTATCTTTTCAATTGCACATGAGGAACAGCCACAATCTCAGTCCTCATGCTCACTCCATGCAAGGGTCTGGGTATTTAGTGCCAAAATCTGCAAAGAGACCATTAGAAAACAGCTTATCCCCACTCTAGCATTTAGGGCTAGACCCAAAGGTCTGTGAAGTCAATGGAAAGACTTAATTGATTTCAATGGGCTTTGGATCAGGCCCTTAGTTTGCTGTCACATTTGCAATGAAATCAATAGGCCAAATTCATAGGTGATATATAAGGTGGTATAAGATAAATACCAGAAAGTGGATGTAAAAGAATCTAAATTGGTTTTAGTTACAAGCCAAGGGAATGGAAATGAAAGATAAAAAGCAAGGAAAGCACTAACAGTAGAGTGTAACAATGAGTAAGGCCTAGTTGGCCATGTCACTTCTGAATATGGTCCATATTGCAATGTCACAGATGATGGATTCTGTGCACTCAGATAGGTTCAGATCTATTTATTTTACAGCACTTAAATGGAATGAAGAATGAGTGGATTAAGTTACTCATTTATATGCCATAACAACATTTTTCACATCTGTTTACAAGAATGAGCCCAATGCATCTTATCCCTTTGATTTACACTAGTTTAAAAAAAAATCAAGCCATGTGGATTACCAGTACAAGCTGTATAACTCAAGGATGTGTGTAAAACAATTAAAATCCAATTAAGGAATCCACATTACATTTTTTTGAAAATTATAGGTTTAACATCTTTTGTTAACTGTGCATTACAATTATTTAGAAATAAATGTATGCCATTTAGCCTTGATATGTAATTAAGTTAAAGAAGTAACTTTTCATTTCTCCAACAGAAATCCTTTTCTGGTTATTTTGTAAAGTTTAATCAGGTAGAGGAGCCAAAAAGACAATTTCCCCCCTCTCTTGACAAGCAGCAATCTATATTGTTTTAGTTTGACAGGCAGTGGTTTATATCTACATAATTTAAAACCAATTACTTATCTTTTATTTCACATTATAAAAGCATGCATTTCATTACATAATCTCTCCCAAGAAGAGTTCCATCAAACTAAATTACAGGATGGAAGTGGATTCAAGGAGCAGGATATGTAGGCATAAGTTTTAAAACAAATACCAGGCAATTTGTACTTACATTGAAATAGTAGACTTAGCTAAGTTGAACAGTAAATTTAAATCATTTTACTGACTTCCAGGTCCATCTTTTTGGTAGCTTCAGAGCTCAGGGAGGTGGGAGGGTTTGTTGCTGTCAATATATTGGTAAACTCAAATTTTTTCCTACTTCCAGTGGGCTTTGTTGAAAATTTTAGCCAAAAATCTGCTTTGATCACTATGAGTAAAATTCACTTTTGTACAAAGGGACAGTACAAGGCCCATGGACTACTTTGAGCCTCAAAATAGACCTGGTGCTGTCTCTCTGGACAGAGGTGAATTTCCACATACTGTAGGAGCACAATCCAGTTCTCATTGAAATCAATGGGATTTTTGCCACTGACTTCAATGGGAGTAGGATCAGACTCCAATGGATGTGTTAATGCCTTTTAATACAATTGGCTTGTTGGTGTGATGTATACAAAGTTACTGAGTAACAATGGTGTACTTAAATTGTAGCCTAAAATACCAAATAGAAATACAGTAAAAGCTTTGTTATCTGGCATGTTGGGGGAATGGGGGGTGCCGGTTAGTCAAAAATTCCAGTTAACTAAGGGTTAAACTTACCAATGGAGAGAGGGAGTTTGGGTGCAGGAGGGGACTCAGGGTTGGGGCACGGGAGGGGGTGCGGGACAGAGGCTCTGAGAGGGAGTTTGGGTGCAGAAGGGAGCTTGGGGCAGGGGATGGTGCATGGGAAGGAGCTTGGGGTGCCAGATCCAGGCGGCGCTCACTTTGGGTGGCTCCCCGGAAGCGGCGACATGTCTCTGCTGCTCCTACGTGAAGGTGCAACTAGGCGGCTCTTTGTGCTGCCTCCACCCACAGGCGTCGCCCCCGCCGCTCACATTGGCTGTGGTTCCCGACCAATGGGAGCTACGGAGCCAGCACTCAGGGTGGGGCGAGGGCAGCGCATGGAGCCCCAGTGGCCATTCCTCCACCTAGGAGCAGCAGGGACATGTTGCTGCTTCCGGGGAGCCACACAGAGCCAGGTAGGGAGACTGGCAACCCTACTGAAGATTTGTATTAGGAGATATCAGAAATGCCGGTTTCTAGAGCTTTCCAGTTGGTAAAGTGCCAGATAACACAGCTTTTACTGTAGTCTGAAATGTTAAAAAAAAACAAAAACAAAAACAAAAAACAAAAAACAAAAAAACAGTGGGTTTCATCTGTTAACTATGAGGTCAACAATTCTCTGAAGTTGACCTGTCTGTTTGGGTAAATGAAAAGATAATTATTGCTCAGAAAGCCTATGTTAGAATTAGACAGTCTCAGCATGAAACTGAATGCTAGATGATGGGAGGAAAAGGAAGTACAGCCTGAGCCTCAGGATATCCAGTTCTTGTGGCTGATTGATCGAATATATTTTGTTCAACCAATGCATCCTTTTCCCCGAAGAAAAAATATGTTTCAAAACTTTTCTCTCCCCTAAAGCAACAAGAATTTTCAGGACAGAAATTACCATCAAAGGCAATTGCTGCTTATACTTATTTGTTTTAATTGTTTAGAAACTTGCATTGCATGAAAATGAGATTGCTATCAAAATGTAGCCATTTACACGGTTTTGTATGTATACTGCAGTAAAGGATTGCAAGTTCAGCAGAGTGTAAGTATATTAAAAGAATGCAAGGTGATCAGCTGATATCATAAAGTTCTTTCTTGCAGAGCCAAACTTCACATTTTGGAGTGGGTCTGCAAAACACATTTTTTTTAATGTCTTTCCCATAAAACCCCAAATCAACTCCTGTCCACCAAGATCAAACCACTATGCATGGGATATGAATGGTATTTGATGAGGGTCAGCAAGATAATTTCTGTGGCAGTCTGACTAAACTTAACTTATTATTTTTACACCAGAGAGAACTCTGAGCTAGAACATAGCTTTTCTGCTACAAGACAATAAAGCTTGTGCTCAGGTCTGTGCATTTTTTCCACACAATTTTTAGGAAATTATTTCATTGGAGAATTCAATTGAGCCAAAGCTCCAGGCCTGCTTACCTTGAAGGGCAGAATATGCATTCTTGTGAATTTTAGACAATTTCTTTCTCTTTCCACCATCAGCAGCAGCTGGGTGGCAAGTTTCACAGGCCCCAAGGGCCAGCCTTGAATAGATGGAGGAATAGTGAATAACACTGTGACAAAATCAGTGTGACACACTTCCATGAAAACCCTCTTTGGGCCATCAACATTGTGTAGATCTGAGTCTAGCAACACTGAGCTCATCAGCATGAGCCTCCACCCTTTGAACAAGAGGAGTATCTTGTGTAGTTCACAGTGTAGTAGATTTTTATCCCGAGTCAGACCAGGTGAGTTCTACTTCCATCCCTGGTGATTATTTTACAATTTTAATGGCACTCTCCACAGTGAAAAAGGCTACAACTGTTCCTTTTATTTTTATTTTTCCTAAATGAAACAGGAGATATCACTGACATTTATGGTGTCTCCAAAATCAGAGAGGGCTTTTACCTGCAGGGTATGCGAGAGACTCAAGGTTGGATATATTTAAGTAGATTACGTGTAGCTCCATGGGTCCAATGTAAAGTTTTACTGAGCTTAAGGAGAATGGTGCCATCTGGCACAACCTAACAACTGAAAAAATGCATGCAGCTGGATGGACAAATAACTTTTAATAAATGCAAAAATCTAATGTATGGTGTCATTTATTGATTTATTTACTGGGGAGGTGGGAGTAGAGGACAGATTTGTTCAATCTTCCTCAGCACAATACTCCTACTGTGTCCAGTTCTGGTGTCCACACTTCAAAATAAATGATGCAGAAAAAATTGAAAAGAGGGTTCATAAAAGAGCTACAAGAATTACTGGAGGTCTGGAAAGTATGCCTCATAGAGACTAAAGACACTATATATTTAGTTTATTAAAGAGAATGTTAAGAGGAGTAATTGTACCTAGGTGGGGAAGAGAGATTGCTGATAGTAGATAGCTCTTAGGTCTAGCAGAAAAAGGCATAACAAGATCCAATGATCTAGAAGCTGAAGCTAGACAAATTCCGATGTTTAATAATATGAAACAACTGGAACAACAAATGGAACTTTGGAACAATTTATCTAGGGATGTGATGGATTTGCCATCACCTGAAGTGTTTAAATAAAGACTGGATATCTTCCTAAAGCATATGCTGTAGCTCAAACAAAAGTTAGAGGCTGCAGAAATTATTGAGTGAAGTTCTTTGGCCTGACCTATGCAGGACATTAGACTAGATTATTACAACAGTTTCTTCTTGCCTTTAAATCTATGAATCTAAGTTTGTTGTCCCCATTATTGTTTTCTAAACCTCCTAGAGCATGTCTACACTGAAGCTGGGAGTGAGTCTCGCAGTCCAGGTAGATAGACTAGTGCTAGCACACTAAAAATAGCAATATTGACATTCTGGCTGTGGGAAAGCTTGAGCTCCTAAACCCACCTGACCCCATAGATTGAGAACCTGAGCTCCAGCCCAAGCTGGAACATCCACATTCCTACTTTTAGTGCACTAGCTGAAGTGCTGTTAATTCTAACCTGAGTTCTGCTAGCGCAAGTCTGTCTACCCAGTCTGGGAGGCTCAAGCTATAGTGCTCAAGGGAACATAGTAATTCAAATTAATGCACAGGAGGAAGACGTACCCACATGTAGACTGGAACCCAATGGGCCAGATGCCATTCTATACAAGATCAGGTACTCAGCTGGTGTAAATGACTTCCATGGAGCTATACTGATTTACACCAGCTGACGATCTGGCCATTACACTCTTGTATTTAAATAGAAAGTGGCCCAATGTCTCCATGGTGTGGACTTAAATACTGTTGACCAGAACTTGAAGACGTAACTAAAAAGTATTTTGTATCAGGTGAAATTTAAAGGGAAAAGCTTCTAGAAGCTCTCAGTTGTGCTCCTCTCCCAGGTTTTTGGCAAATGCCTTACTACAATAACTGCAGACAAGAAATTACCATAGCGGTACCACAAGATATTGATTAAGGCTATGTTTACACTTACCATTTAAAGCGCAAAAAGTCCATTTTTTGCGCTAAAACCACATGAGCATCTACACTTGTTAATGACTTTTTGTGGTGAAATTCAAAAGTTTCACCGCAAAAAGAAAACTACCTTCACGAGAGGTGTACAGCTCTTACCGCTGTTCTTTTTGCGTTGCTGTGAAAGTGAAGACACGTTCTAGCAGTGTAAACAGCTTTTGGCCTCCGGAGGATATCCCACAGTTCCAAAAGCGACCACGCGACCACCAGCTCACTCTGGCCAGCATCTCCACTGCTCTGACACACGGACATCCACCCCTCCCTCTGTAAGCCCCGGGAAGTTTGAAGCTCCCTTTCCCTTTGTAGATATGGCGGGGAAAGCAGCCAGACAGCAGGAGGTTTTAAAAAAAAAATGTCACGGAACAAACAAGGAAGTAATGGGGCTCCTGAGACATGAAGCAGGGCAGCACGGGGCACTGAGCAGGGACCCAGAATGCCTTCCGCTCACCCCTCTCTTCCCGCAAGACCTATCGAGAGAGCTGCACTGTGGGATAGCTGCCCTACAGCACTGGTCTCATCAGCGATTGAAGTGTTGCTAGTGTAAACACTCTCTGATGCCTGAGGAATTGAGTGAGTACACAAACCAGCGCTTTACTTGCACCGGTTCCCTATCACCGGTTAAACTTACAGTGCAAAAACTCTGTAAGTGTAGACATACCCTAAATCAGACAGTCAGATTTTATTCCTACTCTCTCACTTTGTCACATGGGGCTCAAATGATTCATAAAAATAACACAAAAACAGCTGACTATGGGAGAGGAGAAGAGAGCAGAGAATATGAAATATGATTGATGATAGAGACAGACTGGATAAGTGACTGCACTCAGAATGCAGCAATGAAAAATATACCTTCAGCAGATTCAAGTGCTGTTGTCTCCAGCACTGCAATTGTTTGTCAATACCGCATGATCATTGTTATATATCAGGGACACTAGTGTCTGATAGGTGACCATCAAGAGAGACTCCAGAGAAACATAAGAATGCATCAGAGACCACATATTATATTGTAAAAGGATGTAAAAATCCTGCACCATTTTCTTTTTACTCTTTCCTCCCTCTCTAGCTTTTTATCCCGTCATATACAGAGGCCTCTGTAATCCAGCATTATTCATACTTGACATTCTAAATTCTAGCTATTAAGGCTCTTTGGCAGTTAGCATAAAGTGATGCTATGCTTCTAATTTCTCTCTTTTTTCTATTATATTTATAAACACCAAATTCACAGACATAAGAGTCTACAACTTTGGAGTACTTAGGGAGTCAACAATAGATCTATAAATGGAATGACTGACCGTGTTTGTTAAATATTACCTAATAATTGTCAATTCTATTTGTTTTTGTTTAGTTATTGTTTTTCTTAACTTCAGAGAGAAAATATCAGTAAGTAAAATTTAACAAAATAAAAACAGTTGTTTTTATTGACACAAATCTGGTATTATTTCCCTAGATCAATGGCTTTATTTTTTGGTTGGCAGGTCATTAAATAGTCAGAAATGATCTCTTCACCTGTTCATTTTAAACCTTATCTATTGTTAGGTAAAAAGATGCTTTTCCCCAAGAATCAGGCAGGCACAGACAATATTGAAGGGGGTTTGTTTACGGTACCGGGAAGACTGACAAGCAGCTTCGAAAATATGGTGCCATAGTGGCAAGTTATATACATTCTCTTATCAATTTATTTACATTTATCTGTACATACAGAGACAGACATTGTAACAAGTCAAGAGAGAACTCTGAACAAAGATAAAAATAGGAACAGTACATACATATAAAGGTCATCCTGATTGCATCAAGTATTTATGGCTACCTTGTGGGGGAAAGAGGCAAGGATGGGGAGGGGAGGGATGAGTGCTTACAGATATCCGGTGGGCTGTGAAGGGAGGGTTTGTTCTGTTCTAAGAGCTGAGTTACTGGGCGGGCATTTGACCTTATGAGTTTATCAGCTGTTTACAGTTGTCAGCGTGGTTGGGCTACTGAAGCATTCCTGCTTGATCTGCGGTTTCTGACTTAGCTGTTAGCTAAATTTTAACTCTTGCCTGACACTATCAATATTGCCCTTTTGAAGAGGCAACAAATAATGAGGCACAAAGATATGCCAACTGGAGCTGGCTGCAAATTTTGCATCAAAGCTACTTTTTTCTAATCAATAACTGTTGGTCAAACTAGAAACTTTTTGGAGGGAAATGTATCAGTTCTGAGAAAACATTCATTGGAAAGGGTTCTGAAGTTCAGGATGAAATGTATGGTCAAAATCAGAGTGAGTAAGAGAGAGAGACCCTGCCACCCTCCCAACACATACTGGAATAGCCAACCGCCCAGTGGTTGGGAGAGTCACCTGCAAGGTGGGAGACCTAGGTTCAGTCTTTTCTCTGACTCCTACGTTAATTGCATTCAAACCCTGAACTGGATACAGAATTATAAATTTCTTTCTGGGCTCTTCTACAATGCCTTCATCGTAGTACCATACTGCTTTACAGCATTACTGAATTTATGATCACAATGCCCTTATGAAGTGAAATGGTATTATATCCCCATTTTACACACTGAAAGCTGACACACAAAGACATTAAGGCCAAAATTGCCAAAAGTGTTAACTAATGTTGGGTGTTCAATTACAGAAGTCTCGGGCCTGATTTTTCAGCATACTTAGCATTTCATAGAACTTTACATATGCAGTGCAGAGCTCCCATTGACCAGTTGCAGTTATCAGTGCTCAGCACTGCTGCAAATCAGCCCCCCGGTGTTTCAAGTCGTGCACTCAGAAAATGAGGAACACACAATTTCTGATCACCTATGAAAAGATTAGTTTATGTCATTATGTGACTTTCCCAGCAACACATAAGGACTCTGCAGTAGAGGCAGGGATAGAACCCAATTCTCTAGTGCAGCATTCGACTGCCATAATCACAAAACCATCCGGGGGACTGCCCTATTCTACATTCTCCTTGAACACAAGTTTAGGCCAACAAGCTTTTAGAGTTTCCTATCCTACCACAGATATCATAAAATAGCAATAATAAAAATATATTAAAAACACATCTGTGTTGATGACCCTTGAAATGGACTAAATCATATTCATTCAGTCAATCATTTGATCTAAGTGCTGGAATCAACAATGAACTAGGTATGTGCACAGCAAGGCAGCTTTTGTAAAAGATACATTTCTACAACAGCAACATGATGTTGCTTTAGCCTTTTTTAACCAAAAACATCTCAATTAGATTGAAGTCATGTGGCACTGCAGGTGCTCAGCAAGTATAGAAATATGACCCCATGTGTATATAGGAATTGCTCTCCTCCCACGGAAAAGTAGCTACCTCAGAGGTGGAAGACAGAAGCCAAATCATGCCATACTAGCTCTTAGAAGGGGAAGTGGAATACAGTTTATCCATTGAAAATTTTAGGGACATTTTAGGTCATATAGGGAGAATATACTGTTCAGAATTGGAACCTGACTCTTAAAAAAAATCCCATGGTATTTTTATAAGTGACAAATGGTTAGGGCTTTCCTTTTATGTTCATACAAAAACAAACAAATAAAATACTAAAAAAATCTACTTTATACAAATCCTATTTTATCAGACATCACTAGGACATATTTTCCTAACTCTTCATGTGCTCTTATAGGTAAGCAATTTTCAGACAACAGATTCTGCGAAACCCTTTGGGTCCTATTTATGTCCATATGGATTGAATAAAATAATCCTATGTTATAGTCTGTAAAATATCTGTATGTTTGAGCTAAACATTCCAAATATCTGTGGTAACAAAAATATGTATTTAAAATATTACAAACAATGACCAACATTTTTAAATGGAGGATTACAATGCATTTTTGCCATTATATATAATCTGATACATTAGAGAGGGTCATTTGAACCTGAACTAGACAAAGCACTGCAGAATATAGATAGAGTAAAAATTCCTATTCTGGAAGTGTTATAAGAGTATAACAGTAATGGTAATTTTATTTATATATTTCCTATCTTCTGTTGTATCCTAAGCAGTTTACAGCAAACCAAATATGAATTAATGGTCAGATTGCACTCCCTGAACACACGATGCAAAGGAATCCTGGTGCTTACCAGCAATGTTGGATACTCTAAAGGGAGCTAGGTGGGACTGGAGTGGGACAGTACCCATAGGCCTTCCCAAAACTAGCTAGTGGACCAAGGGAATGCAGACTGCTCTCTCTGAAAACTGGTCATCTGGCATGTAATCTCCTGGTTCTGTTTTTTTTTTTTCCCCCATTGACTGTGCTCCTTGATAAAATATTTATGGGAAGAACCACCAATGTTTCCCCTTCATACCTCTAATCTGGTTTTGAAAGATATAACAGAATGCTATATAGACACATGAAGATTTAAACAAAAAAAAAAAAAAAAAAATCAGTAAAAGGCCATTAAACAAAATTAAGGCATGCACGCAACAGCCAAATCAAGACCTCATCAGTCCAGTCTACACTGTAATGTTAATTACTTAGGCAACTGTGTTTACCTGCTGCAGAACATTCCTTAGCTTAAAAAAAAATTCAGAAATCTCTGTCTAAGTTTGATAAATGTTTTATTTACATGGTAAGGTGAGAGAGAGGCAGGAGCTGACACATCAACGTGTAAACAAAACATTTATCAAACTCACAGAGGAGTCTGAATAGCATTTGTTTCCAAGAAATTGTGAGCAGCAGGTAAATAGTGTTTATCGAACCTCTGCCTTATGTGCATTATACATGATTCTGAGCAACATTATCATTCCAGATCCACACACCAGCTCTGGACTCTAAATATTTTGCTCCTTGCATGTACACTGCTGTCACTGGGCCTGATTCTCCTTCACACTATGGATGGCCCCTTTACACCACTCAGGTAGCTTAAAGGTGCCTTAAAATGGATATAAATGGAATTTACACCCACTTTAAGGCCTTTTTATACTGACAGAATAATGTAAAGGGGCCTTATTGTAAATGAGAATAAGGCCCACTGACATCAGTTAAGTCAGTGGAAGTTCCTGGGATAGAATCCTGGCACATTTAAAATCAATAGTAGGACTTTAATGGGGCTAGGATTTAACTTAGTATATTTAGGGCCTGATCCTATTTCCATTAAAACCAAATAAACATTTGAGAGCAGGATTGGACCCTAAGGGAAAATAGAACATTGGAGTCAAGATCAGTTATGTAGATCCAAGAGGATAATTTTCCTATATTGTGCCAAATTTTCAGTTACATTTTTCTGAATATGTCAGTGTTTGTGTCCCATCCTGCCTGACCTGCTGGCAGAGAGATGAGATACAAAAGGAGCATCGTCAGTGCTGTTTAGGACTTGCTGAGAAGCTAAAAGCAAGGGAATCCATGAAGAAAGGAGTGCCTCCAGCCCAGGGCCGGCTCCTGGGTTTTGGCCGCCCCAAGCAGCCAAAAAAAAAAAAAAAAAAAAAGCCACAATCACGATCTGCGGCGGCAATTCGGCGGGAGGTCCTTCGCTCCGAGGCGGAGTGAGGGACCATCCGTCGAATTGCCGCCGAATACCTGGACCTGCCGCCCCTCTCTGGAGTGGCCGACCCAAGCACCTGCTTGCCAAGCTGGTGCCTGGAGCTGGCCCTGCTCCAGCCCCAAGATGCTTAATTGGGATGGTCTGGAAGGCTGACTGAAATATCAAGGAGTCAATCCTTGCCCTAAGTACTTTATATTGACAATAAAGGGGATGGGGGGAGTGTAATGTAGACTATTTACCTTCTAGATGCAAATCTTGCAGATTTTTTCTGCATAACATCTTTAATATATGATCTTTCCTATCTATCCACACAGTAAGGGCTCTTTTCATCTCATGTCTCAATTACTGCAACATCCTTTTCTCTGACCTTGACAAATGAAATCTTGCTCCACATGTATCCAGTTAGAATGCTGTGGCAAACAATATTCAACTTTCTCCTAGCCCAATGCTTTGACCATGTCCCCCCTTGCCTTTGCATCCCTCCACTGCCTCCCTCATCTGTATTGCAACAAACATAAGCTGCTGGTCTTCTCTTTCAAAGCTCATCATGCCTATCTCCACCCTGCCTACCATCCCTCTTACAGGATGGAAATGTCGATTCCCATCTCCAATAAGCCCATAATGTCAGCCCCCATTTCTCACTTGTTAAGTTTTCAAACAAACACATTCATGTTTTCTCATATGTTGCCCTTCATGCTTGGGAGGAACTCCCCATAAACATGCGCAAAGCCACCTCATTGCCCTCTTTCAAATCCTCCCTAAAAACTCTCCTTTTCTATGTTACCCACAAAAACTTGATTAGTCGACTGGTGCATGGAAAACACTGCTTACCATGCTAACCAATATTGCCTCATTGTTTCTTTGTCTCTCCCTGTCTACAGCCATCTGTTGTCTCTTGTCTTATGCTGAGATTATGAGCTCTTTGGAGCAGGGACTGTCTTTTTGTTCTGTTTCTACAGTGCCTAACAATTTTCAAATCAGGTTAGGTGCCTAAATGGCCTTTTCTGTGCATTATTCAGTGACTAAATGGAAATTTAAAGAGGTTTTCCATGGAATTTAGACACCTAAATGTGAATTTTGAATTGAGCAGGGAGGCACCTAGCAAGATTTATGCACTTGAAAGTTTGATGTGCTCAGGTAAGTGAGCTCATTTTACCAAATCCTTCCCAATTTAAGAGGAGGAGGGGTTTAAAACAAACACTACCAAGCCCAACAATACAAGTTTTTGGTCTGCTTTTCCACTTTAGCTTTGGAATTCCCTTAGATCTGCCTAAAGTCCAGAAACATTCATTATGCCTACATCACATCCCTCCAGACCATGTCCATTACCCCTATTCAGCTGTAAAAGCAGTAGCTAATGACAGATCTCTGTTGGTCGGAAGTTGGGAGAAGTCCTCTCAACAAAGCAATATATATATATATATATATATATATACACACACACACACACACCTCTACCCCTCTACCCCGATATAACGCTGTCCTCGGGAGCCAAAAAATCTTACCGCATTATAGGTGAAACCGCGTTATATCGAACTTGCTTTGATCCGCCGGAGTGCGCAGCCCCACCCCCCCCAGAGCGCTGCTTTACCCCGTTATATCCGAATTGGTGTTATATAGGGGTAAAGGTGTGTGTGTGTATATAACAGTTTCTCCCCCACGGCAAGCAAAAGAGATGGGGTGCAAGCCTGATGGAAGAGAGTGGGACAAGGAGGAACATTTTCTCTTGCAGCTTTGGGGCCCCTTTCCTTTCTCTTATTCCTTTGTGGTCCCATTTCTACCTTAAAACATGTTGTCACAGTATCCTTTCCTTCTGAACCTATTTGACTCCACTCTATCATATACAACAGCCTCCTTGAGCTCCCAGTTGCCTAGCCTTTCATGCAATAAATCAGTCAGAATGGGCAGACACAAAGTTCATACATCAGCGGAGTGTCAGAGAAGAAAAGCTGTCAGAGAACTAAAGTAGTGCAAAAGCCACCATAAAACAAGATGGCGTTGCCATTTGATAAGCAAACTTTTAAGAACTGGTCAATCTGCAAAATGTTTCAGTTCATACCTGGCTACGATCTAGATCTCTTTAATACTCTCCTTCATTCATTTGTAGGTAGAGATAGACTTGAAAAGCTTGACGGTAGATAGCCATATTTTGGAACTTAAGAACAACTCAGTGCAATAAAAATCTGGTATTAAAAATTATTGCAAAGTGCTCAGACAAACAATATTCCACTTTATGGTGCACATGAGGATCTCTTGTTAAGATTATCTCACATGTAATGAAAGCTAAATCAACTAACATTCTAATTATATAACTAATACTTCATTAGCAGCAGATTTATACAAATCTTAATGTCTAGGTTTTGCTAATTTTGATAGGTTTTGTTCATTTTAATTTTGCTAAAATTTGCAATTACAATTGGACTGACTGACATCAAAATGAATTGCAAATCATTACAGCTTCCCCATCCAATGAGTATTTCAGTTCCTCTTTGAAGCACTATTCGTTTTCTGAGAGTTTCATCTCAATGCTCCCTGAACACAATGGAATCTTGATTGGCTCCTGAGAGTCACTTTTGTTCCTGGTAGATTATTCCACTATGATAACAGGAATGTTATCTCCTTAAGAATGCATTGCACTGTCAACCCGAATAGCTTTCTAGTCTGCTTTGTCATTTTTGCACATGAATACACAGATTGCATTCTGAAGCACTTCAAAATGCAAGAAAATGGCTGTGTTACTGATATGTCATACATACAATAGTACCTTGCAGCTTTTGTCTTCCCTTGTCCCCACCCAGCTCTCATCTTGTGTGATCTATCTCAAAGTTTGTGGTGCATATTGGGGACTCCCAGATCAGACTCAAGCTGCTCCTACTTTTACCCTATAATATGTTTTGCTATGGTCTTAGCAGTAATTTTTCCTTCATGGTTTTGTAAAACATACTATTTTGTTTGGTGTAAATATGAGCTCCTATCCTTACAGGATCTTGCTCCAGGTTCATATGAGTGTAACTGAAGGCAGGCTAACAATGTACCCAGATGCTCTGGTTTGGCCTCAGGCTTTGTATCAGCTGAGGGGAGAAGGAGAGGCAGGGAGAGAATGTGTGTCCTTTTCTTCGTATCTGTAGCAGGAAATGAGGCAGGAGGGAGCTGTTTAAGGTTCTAGACAGAGCTTTACCGTGAAGCAGAGAGTGAACAGATCAACTTTAGGGAGACTATTCTAATAATGTTCCTTGCTCAATGTTAGAGGAAAGCAACTTTCCGTGGTGCTTGTCACATGACAGAAGTAGCATGGTTTTGTTTCCCTCCACAATCTGACATGTCCAGAGCCTTATTGCAAACGAATAGTCTTTAGCATAGTGATGCATGAGGTCTAACCAGTGTATCTTCTACATTCACACCTAACCCAGACCACTAGAAGTTATTTGGTGCCCCCAGACATGCAGAATATCTTGCAAAAGGTGAAAGATATTTTAAAAAATGGATGCCTGGTGGAGGACAAACAAAGTCCAACCTTTTCTCTGGGGTAGACAGCATTAAGGATGGTGTGAAAGAAGGAGGAGGCACATTGTGGTGGGTGGGGTCACCCGAGTCCTTCCCAGACCACCACTTGGGCTGCTTACAGAGTCCTTCCCCTTCTTGTGGCATACAAGAGATTCTCCAAACAAAACAAACAAAGTTTCCTTCCCCTCTTTCTCCCCCAGGAGAGAGAGACTCAAAGAAAAAAGACTCTTTTAAGCAGTCATTTGGTCACCCCTTTCATGTTCAGCTTATCTGCAGGTTCTAGCATCCTTGATCGGAGTCAGCCCCTCCTTTTGGTAACCCCCGCTTTATACCTGATCCATACAGTCTTAGGGTTGGCAAGGTCTGTGACTGTCTTCCTCCTTGCTGACCTCTTCCTGCAGCCAGCTGTCTCCCAAGCACAGCAGTCTTCCTCTAGTGATCACCTCTACCTGTGGCAGGCTTTCCCTTTTAAGCTTCCTCCCTTCTGGCAAAGCAAGCTTTACCGGTGTTTGGTTAGTGCTGGCTGAGCCCATAGGAACGCTTTAGCCTCCGCACTACTAGAGGGAAGGTGTGCCCCCTCACACGTCTTAACAAATGCACAAGGATGCCAATACCAAGGATCTTGAAGAATGCCAGTCTCTGCTGGCAATACAGATAACAAAGGCATACAATTACGAAGGTAACACCTCCTCCCCGTTCTCCCCCCACCCCACACCCCGCCTCTGAAATGTGAAAAGAGTGGAAGCTACAGAGTGACTGTAATATTCCAAAGACTCCTCCAGCTAAAGAGGGTGGGATTTGTGGATATTTCTACTGTGGAAATAAAGGAGAAAAACAATTAGGGAGAGAGGGCAGACACAGCAGCTTTCTCAAACTGTCTTTAAATATCATGAGGAAACAATGATCAATGCAAACAGCTGGGGCCCTTTGTTGTGCATTTCACCATCACCTTTGTTCTCACTTTACTCACCTTTACTACAGGAAGAACACCTATTACTTTTGCAGTATTTTCTAAGGACTAGAGAACTCGTTGGAGAAACTGCAGTGGAGCCATATTCCATTGGAATATCCATTTCCTTTGGAGTTGAAATGCTTCCTGATATTGGCTCAATTTTGCCTCAATTTCATATAGGAAAAAAAAGGGGGGGGGGAATGGTTTCCACAGTTTTGAAAACATTCCATTTTGATTTTTCATTTTGAAACAACTTTTCATTTGGAAATATTGTATTATATATTTTAATACACCATTTTAAAAAAGTCAAAATAAAAGTGAAATATTTCAAACTACCTCAAAGGGGAACAATTAAATTTTCCTTCACAGAGAATTTAGATATTTTCAATTTTCACTCTGATTTGGAATGAAGCCAACCTCAAAATCCTTCTTCTTCTGCACAGCTCTAATTTTTAGTTCTGAGAAGGTGTGTAGGTTAACAAGTGGGGGAAAGAGAGCTCAAGAGACCTCCCCTTCTCCCACCCTTTAACTCTTGCCCCAGGGGTACTAACAGGCTCAGTCCTTGAGCTTTCTTCACACAAGGACTTCTCAAGACTAGAACTGGTAGCTCCCAAATGGTGGAAGAAGAGCAGGGATACTACTCTGTTCCTCCCAGCTGCATCAACTTGGAGAGGCAGACTAGTGTGAAGGGAAGCACATAATTCATCTTTTCAAGGGATATAGCTATAACCTGTCTGACCTATGTTCCCCTGGAGGCATACAGCCCTTCTGACATACAATACTTCACTTCTACAAGATTAGAATCCATAGCCCCTACCAAAAAGAGCTGAGAGTTTACAAGCAGAAATTTTGCTTTAATATATAATACAACACCACTATAGCACTTTTCCTCATCATAGGTAGCATGGATTTTGCAGGCTTTTCTTCTCACTGAACTTTGTTTCTGTTCAAGGAGCAGAGCAGGGAGGGGTTATCAAAGCATTAGTCCCCAGGACTGAAAATTGACTCTACACACAAAAAATACCTTTGTTCTGCTGGTGATCGGAAAAATCAAATGTTTGCATCTGCACAGACACAGATTTAAACACACAGTCAAACAAATTACACCTGAGTTAATGCAATATCTAACTCTGATCAAGTTTAGAACAGAAGGATGGCAGTGAATGAGAGGCACAGCTAAGCTTGCTTTATAGTGTAAGACACATTTTGGAAATTAGAAGTCAGTCAACTTCCAGAATACCTCTCTAGGAGTATCTCCTTTGGGTCTAAAGAACCTGTACCTTTTAAAAGTTATCAAGACGTTCAATAATCTATTTGTCCAGAAGCCATGATGGCCTGTCCCTCATGCTACCACAGGAGTATTTTAGAGAGAAAAAGGATGGAGAGAGGGAGGTCTTGGAAAAAAATTAATTTGTGGTTGAGTTGTGTCTTCAAAGGTGAAAAAAGGATTAGCTAGTGAATTTCTCTGAGTGATCTAAGACTTTGGGGGAGTCTTCCACAGTATCTTCTCTCGGTGCAGCTTTCTTAGCTATCACCTCCAATAAGTAAGTAAATCCAATTATTCATGTCTAAATATCAGTGACCTCACAGCAGAGTTTTCAGAAGCCTTCATGATCTATTTAACTTCAAGCACTCAGTAGCTGACATTACAGTGATCTACCACATGTGATCCATCCATCTCCTCCTTGGTTGTCTCCCACTACAATGACCCTCCACCATACCTTCCCTAATAACTTTCTCAAGGTTATTTCCATCTCTGCACCTAATGTGAACAAAATATATGTTTGCAGCTGTTGATTTCCAACTTCAGGGTATGCTTCTCTCAAATAATATTTGTAACATAGGCAGTCATCATTTTTTCCCATTCGGTAGATAGGCAAGAGTCTCTGCCAGCACCATATTTCAAAAGCTTCAATTTTCTTCTTGTCAGCAACATGAACTTCCCACAATTCACATCCACAAATTGCCATGGAAAAAAATTAGGTTTTTCACCAGTTGCAATTTTGTAGCCATGTTACCTATTCCATATGCTTCCCCAGTCTTCATTTTCATAATAGCAAACACCACTTCCTCTCAGAGGATTGATGGCTCCGGCTCCACATTCACTTTTCCATCATCCTATATTACAAGTGGCTCTAGTGAGGCATATAGATTGACATAGTACCATTTCCACATGCATTTAATATCATCACCCTCAGTGAGGACTCTGCCATCATGATCTTTTATTATGTTTGATGGCAGACAACACCTTTTGGTAAGAAGTTTAACCACTGTGAACATACTTTTTGTATTATTACTGACTTTATAATTCTCAGGTTCCATTCATTTTGTGCTTATATATTCGCTTTTCTCTCATCTAGTCTGCCTTTGAGTCTGTCAGCTCTGTTCCTTATATTCTCTCCTATGTTCTTCCATCTACGAGCCATTCTCTTTAACTTTGCATTGTTTTTTTACCAATTAAATCACTTTCTCAGTTCAACATGGTATGGACCAACACTGACTTTTCAGAATGTGTGCTTTGGCAGTTTTGAGCATAATACTTTTCATTTTATTCCAAAGTTCATTGAGATTGTTTGCCTCCTTAGTCTATGCAAATAACTCAAACCCATTTGGGACAGAAGTTATATAATTTTCATTTATTCTTAATCAAAGATATCACCCTTGTAGTGTAGGACTTGAATGTGAAAGTTGGAGCTGTAAGCGCTCACAAAATAATGGGAAAAAATGGTCTGGGTACACAAAATGAGAAAGGAAGACATTTAGAAGAATTCTGCTACTCTAATCTCTGGTCATTACAAACACCACCTTCACTCAATATTACACACATTGAGGACACCTGAATGTATGACAAATAACCATATTGACTATGTAATGATACAGCAATGCCAGAAATCGAGTGTCCAATGGACAAAGATTTTCCTGAGTGCAGACTGTGGGTCAAACCATCAGCTGTTAGCCTCAAATATAAAATTCAAACTTAAAAAGATATGATATTTGACAGGTCCACTGCTTTTGGCTTGTCCACAATCACCTCCAATAGTTACAGCTAAATCATAAGGAGAAGTATTTTTGTATTTAATTCAGAATAGACTGTAGCAAAGCCCACCAATGACACTTTAGTCCTTGGCTATAAGAGGTCTCTAACTATGGGTCCAATCTAAATCCCAATGAAAGTTTATTAAAAACTTCCTATTGACTTCAGTGGGCTTTGGATCTGGGTCTATTTGGGGAAAATGGATGATGGAGACCCTGGTCTGTGTGCAGTCAGACAGGGATCTAGGGCCAGATTTACAAAGATATTTCAATAGGAGTTAGCTGCCTAACCTGTTTAGGAGTGTTTGTAAATTGCACTAGGCATTTATTTGCATCTTTAGGTGCCTAAATACCTTTGAAAATTTGGGGTCATGTTTTTCAAAATCAAGGCTGCGAATTCAGCTAAAAATAGTTGAGCTGTATATTAAGTGTGTTTGCTATAGTGTCAGAAATTAAGCTGGACCTATTAAACTTCTCTCTCTCAAAAGCTCTAACAGGGCTTCATCCATAACTCCTGAAGCACAAGGTCACTGCTTTGTCCTTATCGGTTCCCCAGACTTTTACTCTCATTACAAATTGCGGTTCCTTATATCAATAAGTCACTAGCCACTTTTTTTAAATATAGTGTTTGAATCTTTGCAACACGTTTGTGATTTTCATTTGCATAGAAAAGAGAGTAGAGAAAAATTCTCTCTGGAAGTCATCACCTGAACTTGCTTGTGCTGGTACAATAAATAGAGCAGTGCAACAGCAACCACTTTTTCATTTTTTGTGACAATATTTGTCCTTTTGAAGGTAATAGGACCTTTCTTTCCTATTTAAAAGAAAAAAGGCTTAACAAAAGGATTGTTCAGTAACTCGGAGACAAGTTAAACAGTAGTGAGGACATGGGGACTACATGACTGAGAAAAAAAGGTCATTGTTCATGCTACATTCATTCACAGTACCCATACGGACCCCTAGAGCACACTTCAAGAGCATCCCATCAGGGGAAGAGAACGTCTCGCCAGAAGGCAAACCTTGATCAGGGTTATAACAATAATCATAATAACAGCAGCACTAAGACTAATAAAAGATTATTGAAATTCTGAATCCCTGAAACAGCATGGAGTTTCAGTCTGTAAAGTCTTCATGGGCTAAACACACAAACCTTTGATGTTATTAATCATTAGTCTCTATAAAGTGCTGAGACAGTAAATGGCAATTTAGCTTTTTTTTTTTTTTTTTTTTTTTTTTTTTTTGAGGTTCATACACTACCCAAATAGACAAGAAGCAAATGATTTTAGATAGCTGGAAAGAGAACTGAGAGGGATATGCAATTAGAATCCAAGTGCTGCTGTAATCCAAAGTTTTTGTTTTAAGGAGAAAAGGTTTCAAAGCTCTTATCAATTTAAGATGTCTATTTGCTGATACACTGGACAAGCTGAGCAACTAAGTTCATTTTCATATTGAAGTGGAACATCTCTAGGGAACAGGTAAGCACATTTCTGACACTATCAGGACAGCCAGAAGACAAATTTTCAGCCAATACACATTTCATGTCAGTTTAGACAGATCTGTGAGAAAATGACCTACATAGCTGCCAGTCCTTTTAAAGGAAAAGGTATGTGGAAAGAATAATCCTGACACTGCAAAGGCTAGGGAGAAAAGTGAGAGTAAATAAAATGCTCTTAGATTGGTAGTTGGAAATTTTGCATTTTATCATTCCGTTTGGTGTCAAAAAAATCCCAAACAAGACAAAGTTGACAATATAATTTATACGTAGCAGCCAGATATCATATAGAGTGACATCCCATACATTTACCATATTATGGTCTTTCTCAGGAAGTACATCTGTGGCTTTTCAACTCCTATCACTAGTGGTAACAGGAATCCTAACAATGAGATAATCTCTCTTTTTCAAAACAGTGAAAAGCCTCTCTCATCAAGGAAATACTATTAACATATTTTCTCTTTCTCCAAGGATTGTGAGACTGAATGATATCCCTTCCTACCTGGAGAACTAACCACTCCTCTCATGATTAACCTGCCATCCTACAGCTGAAGTGAACTTTGCTTGGGGAGGATATGGGTGAAGCAAATTGCTACAGCAACTGTACCAAACTGTTGCTGCACTGATGGAATATTCTTTGGTGTTCTTGAAAGCATTTGTGTAGATAAAGGCATTGCTGTAACTAAAAAGAGCTGAAAACATAAATATTTGCTCTCAGAGGAATCACAAAGATACTTCAAGAAGGTAAATCAATGTCTGCAAACTGGATTGAAACATGTCTCCCTTCCCAAATTACAAAAACGTGACTGCCTGTCTCCACAGCCTATGTATGAAACTAGCAAAACTGCAGCGATGCGTGTGAACCTACAACCATGACCCTAAAACAGAATTGGAACAGAACTTCATGACAGCAGTGGAGAAGGCTGAAATGAGAACACTGAGTTTGGAGTCTGCTTGCATAACTTGAACTTGGCCATCTATTCAAGGAGTATGAAAATTATTGTATCTATTGTGTCGGCCAGCTGGCAGCAAGACACTAGAGCAGATTTGAGTAACTAATCAGCAGACTCCACATTCTGAGATGGAATCACTATGTATGTGTCACTGCAAACTACCACAGCTTAAACTTGAACTGTGATATTTGTGGTTCAGATTTAACTAATTAGCAGGGTCCACATCTGGTGTCTGTACTCACTATGAAGTGCATCAGTACCTGGCTAGAACACTTCTGCTCCACGGGTAGCTATTCTATCAAGTCACTCAAACTAAAAACTATGGCTCAACAAATAAAAATAATTATAAACACATCAACCAGAAGTTGTTTTTTGCATATTGTAAGGATCTGCACAGCTGATGATAACCTGGAAACCAGAGAAGAAGAAAGGATGTTGCTGCCTCTATTATGAACTATCTGCACATGGAGAATGAACAATAGCACAACTGATACTAGCCAGCAACAGATCCCAAGGTGAAGGATGTAGAGAGAAACTAGGTAAATTATTAGTGAATGGTATTATGCTGAAAACCCTGGAGGCTGGTGGTTTTGTTTATTCACAAAACAGGTACAGTTTATCCACTCCACTCTATCAATGACAGTCAGATTTCACTACAAGGCTTGTTCAGTACTTAGCCTCTCTGGTGAGACTACCAGCAAGGTCAATCTTGCAGACAAAGGTATAACATGATTCAATGGCTGGAAGTGGAAGCTACGCAAATTTAAATTAGAAACAATACACACATTTTTAATAGTGGGGCTAATTAACCACTGGAACAATTTATCAAGGGTTGTGTTGGATTCTCCATCATTGGAAATTTTTAACTCAAGATTGCATGTTTTTCTTAAAGACATGCTATAGTTCCAACAGGAATTAATTCAGGGAAGTTCTGTGGCCTGAGTTACACAGGAGATCAGACACAATGCTGACACTGGCCCCTTCTGGTCTTATAATCTATGAATATATGAATAATTTTCAGTGAATAATACATTCAATGAATTTAGACTACTTCTGCTTGCACAATGTCAACAACCGGATTTCAATTACTTCTCATGTTTTCAGTCATTCAAATTTACTCAACAAATTTTTGTGAGTTAGTTTTTATTCTGCTTGATCAAACAATTTGTGTTTGAAATGAGTTGGGTTCGTTAGTTGCGATTAATAGCAACAAGTTAAATGATGTTGTTACTGTTCCTTGATTGGATGAGCATAGCTTTAATCAAGAGGAGAGCTTGAGATATCACGTGGTTCAGAATCCCTCAGTTTAGAATTAGGAAGAAGATAAACATGATTAGGGTGTTTTTAAAATATAAAACCTTTTCTTTGCCACGCGGGTTTTACTCAAGGAATCATACACATAAAAAGTAGACTGCTATAAGATTTATTGATTGAATGCAAGTCTTAAATGTAATTTTCTCTCATTACATCCATAGAAGGTAAATGTTTCAAGGGCATAGTCCCATGCGAGAAAGGGACAGATCTTTGTCTAGTTTATTTAATTGCTTATGTGGCAAGATTCCAGCAAGGTGTTTTCGGAAGCTGCTTTCTCTATTGTGTCAAGCAGTACGTTATCTCATTCCAGCCATAATATACCAGGCAAATGGTATTTACTGCTTGTCATTTTCTATCACCCTCACAGACATTAACCAAAATGGTTGTGTGGGCATATGTAGTCTGATCATTGTCTGGCTCCTCTTAATTGCTTCTGTGCTAGGATTTGGGACTGGGTTTTTGGAATCTTGTTCCCCTGCTGTGTCAAGCAATATCCCATTCCATATAAAAATATACCACTTTTGGCGAGACTACTTGACTGTGACTATAATTTTGTGATATGCACATTGGTAAGTAGATGGAGACAGCAGGCTCATTTAATGTAGGCCACTGAGCAGCCATTTATTTTGGTATCAACTTTCAGTCAATACCAACTACAAACCTTAACTACAATCAGATCAGTGGCAAAGATGAAAAGTATTTTATGACATTATCAATATTTCCAGATACGCTGACTAGGATGCAGCATATCTGAAAAGTTTCAGAGTAGCAGCCGTGTTAGTCTGTATCCGCAAAAATAACAGGAGTACTTGTGGCACCTTAGAGACTAACAAATTTATTAGAGCATAAGCTTTCGTGGGCAACAATCCGAAGAAGTGGGTTGTAGCCCACGAAAGCTTATGCTCTAATAAATTTGTTAGTGTCTAAGGTGCCACAAGTACTCCTGTTATTTTTGCATATCTGAAAAGTAGATCTCTATGGAAGCTCCTAACTGATAGATTCTCAGTACATTTGAAAAAATCATTTTGCTAGATCTGTAGCTTTACTTCTCCAGAAAGGAAGAATACTAAGTGTGAGCTTTGCTTTCTTTTCCCTAAGACGACAATAACAATGCTTAAATAAGAATTTCCAAAACAGGTATTTGCCTCCTTAAAATCCAAACACACCTGAGGAATGTCTGACTGGATTATCTGGTAGGAAAAAGGACAGTGTTTCCCAGACTTTTGAAAGATGATCCCTCTTCCGCCCCTCTGGAAAAGTGAAACCAACTGTGTGCAACCTCCTACCAATAATGAGTTGGTAAAAATCACAGATAAGAGAATCCAAAGTTTTGAGAAACACTGAACTAGGAGATGCCTGCTACATTGAAGGTGTGTTTGGACAATAAAATTTACCTCTTTTGCAGATGAGGAGTAGGAGATCCCTGAAAGAATACATATGGAGGATTGTTGTCTCATGGTTACAGTAAAAGATCTAGACACTAGGAATACTGGTTTATAATTCTGCCTCAGCCACCAATTCATTGTGCGACTTTGAGAATCTTTTGTGCCTTAGTTTCCCAGCAGTCAAATGTATATAGCAACCAGAACTGATGAGAAACATTTCAACTGAACAGTTCTCCACTGGAAAATTCAGTTTCTTTGAAATCTAAACATTTTGTTTGATGATGTTGATGTTATTAAATTTTCATTGGAAAAGTATTGAAATGAAGCATTGCGACTTTCTCATTTTGATAACGTAGAAACGTTTTGGGAAAAATGTTTCACTTTGACTATAATTTTGTTTAGACTTTTATGTTATATTATAAAAAACTTCTTGATGTTTCCAAAACTTTGTTTTTTTTAATTTGTGCTGGAATATTTTTTTTTAAAGTTTTGATTTTAATTTTGATTCAGAATTTTCTTTAAAATGTTGGAATTTCCAGTTGGATGGAAATTCTGTTTTTCGACCATCTCTAACAGCAATAGTGACAGATACGCATGTGGCTTATTTATTATTTGCAGTAGAGCTTTGAGATCTTCAGATGAGAGTGGCTATAGAAAGGCAAAGGGGTTTTTTTGTGTGTTTTTTTTTAATCTTGTGGCAGCATTTAGAGCAGTTGAAGACATTTCACCTATACCTACAACTACATCTCAGCAAAGCCAGTGTGCATATAGGACTCCATGGTATGAAATTAATTTTTCCATAAGCAGTTTCTACTCAGCCTCCCGTCCATGTCACTTTCCTTGATGTATAGCTGTCTCCGCAGTGAAGTAGTGGGTTTACTTTTAACAGACTCTTGCAGTGCTTAGTGCCATTAGTTACAGCAAAAATTCCCCTTCTGGCAGTCACAGCTTTTTGTCTTATTGAATCCTTCACTTAATCACAAGCACGTTCCGTGTGGTTTAGAAGAGAGAGAACTTTTTGAAACCTGACCAGGAAGAAGATGATTGTCACTATGAATTTCTACTCTTTTTCCTTCATTAGTCATTACTACCATCCTCAGGGATAAAGCTGGGGGGGGGGGGGGGGCGGGAGGGGGAACTGCATGGTCCTAAATGAGCTCTGCTTTAATAACAAAATAAATTATTGTTTTAAATGATGGTCCCCAAATATCTTCTTCATTTGTGTTTAATAGGACATAAATCCATATTAATTAATAATGGATTATTAAAAACTATCTGCTGAGGTTGGGGGATGAAGAAGGAGATATACTATATATCAGCTCCATGATGGTTAATTTTTCAATTGCCAGGTGTTAGTAATCAATTCGTATTTAATATATCATAACTGTCTTGTTAAATCTCAAGTGTTGGGTTTTGCTGAATTGTAAGTATATGTCATTTAATTGATACAGGGATTAATCATTCCCACTAATATCTTATGTAACCTGGTCATCAATAGCAGTAGTGATGTTGCTTGGACCATCTCCTTTGGGAGCCTATCCAACTGCCCAGAAGCACTTATTGTAAAATGTTTGGTGGCAGTGTTTTTGCTTTTGTTTATTGTTTAACTTAGGTTTTGCTTCCTTTGCTTTAGGCCATTGCTCCTTGTTCTACCAACTTCTGAAAGTGTAAATAATTCCCTTCCCTCATTTATATTGTTACCTGGAAGATACTTATATATTCTGATCATGTCACTCTTGAGAACTCATTTCTAGACTATATAAATTTTATTCCCTCAGTCTCTCCACATGTGTCTCATCTGCTAATCCGTTTATCATTTTTGTGGACTTTCTTTGTTGTTGTTGCTAGTGTTTTCCTATATCCTTACCAATCTGTCAGCCCAAAACTACATGTAATATTCCAAGTGTATTTATACCAGGAATATATATAATCCTCAATAATATGTATTTAATAATCAACTGACACTTATTTAACATGGGACCTTACCTTCCTCTCCAATGGAGAAATGCATGTGATGGTGGAGAAACTGTGTCCAAACAACTTATAAATTACACTTGAGGAGTTCCAGCAAGAATCATCTCTCAAGTGGGAGGGATTTGAGGCACCTCAAAATAAGCAGGGACCTATTCATTTATTCCCCCCTCCTCTGTGGGAGGTGGAGAGTAGTATCAAGTACTAATTGTCTTTTTAAATGCAAAGTAAGTGCATATTTGAACACTAATCTAAAGTATTATCTACTTATCTTAGTTCTTCTCTCTTTCCTAAACATCACACTATGGAACAAATTGCATGTTTAAAAAGGAGTAACCTGTACTGTTAGCCTGGTTCAGAGAGGTAATGGTAGAAACAAATATTGTTTTACCAGTCTGGAGTATATCATTTAGGATGTCATGCCTGCCTTGGTAATCTTCCTAAGGTTTTATTGAGAGGTATCTCAGAATGCAATTGAAGAATTAGAGTTAATGTCAAAGGAATGTATGGTTTTTATTGGGAGGATTGCTGTAAAAAATTAAAGTACTAATTTATTGGCCTCTGTTACACCTGGTTCTGAAGAAGAAGAGAAAAAAAAAGTTATATGTTCAGTATTAAGGTGTTTGAGGATCACCCAAGAGCTTTATGAAGTGTACAGAAACACTCTATACTCGAGTTAGGTCGACATAAGGCAGCTTACATTGACCTAAGTAAGTGTCTACAGTACAGTGGTGCTTCCACCAAAGTAAATCGCCCATTACATGGACTTAACTCCACCTCCACGAGAGGGGTAGCACTTAGGTTGATGTAGTTAGAGTGATGCAGTGTCTGCGTAGACACTGCAGTACTTGCATCATCGGTTGGCTGTCCGCCCCGGGTGGGCCTCACAGCCCAGAGCCCCATCACTGGGGCTGATATCCTGGAGCCCCATTTCCGCTTCCCAGTGAGAGATTGTGGGGGTAGGGGGAAAAGAGCCTGCAGACCTGTTCCTGAGGTGGCCAAGCTTGTGTTCTCCTTCTCCCCACACCCTCCTCTGTCTTTCACTGGGAGGTGGCAGCAGGGCTCTGGGATGTCAATGCCCCACAATGCACCACACTGTCAGTTACATTGGTGTGAGTGCTTCTAGTGAGGATGCGCATCACCAACAGAAGGAGTTAATGGGGACATGAAAAACCGCAGTCATTACTGAGATGGCTGTATCTTGACTAACCTAGGTCGACTTCATTTTATAGTGTAGGCAAGGCCTAGAAACATAAGCGACTGTTTCATTGCCTTCTGACCAGGGCCGGCTCTGGCTTTTTTGCCGCCCCAGGCAAAAAAGCCTCCGGCCGCCCCCCCCCCCCCACGGGGGGGGGGGGGGGGGAGGGAGGGCGGCCGGAGCCCCGGGGGGAGGGCGGCGAGCCCCGGCGGGGGCTCCGCTCTCCCCCCGGCGGCCGGGGGGAGGGCACCGGGGGGGAGGGCGGCTGGAGCCCCGGAGGGAGCTCTGCTCTCCCCCGGGCGGCCAGAGCGCCGGGGGCAGGGCGGCGAGAGGGCGGCGAGCCCCGGCTCTCTCCCCAGCGGCCAGAGCGCCGGGGGCAGGGCGGCGAGAGGGCGGCGAGCCCCGGCTCTCTCCCCAGCGGCCAGAGCGCCGGGGGCAGGGCGGCGAGAGGGCGGCGAGCCCCGGCTGGGGCTCGGCTCTCTCCCCAGCGGCCAGAGCGCCGGGGGCAGGGCGGCGAGAGGGCGGCGAGCCCCGGCTCTCTCCCCAGCGGCCAGAGCGCCGGGGGCAGGGCGGCGAGAGGGCGGCGAGCCCCGGCTGGGGCTCGGCTCCCCCCGGCTGGGGCTCGGCTTCCCCCGGCGGCCAGAGCGCCGCGCCGCCCCCCTCCAGGTGCCGCCCCAAGCACCAGCTTGGTTGCCTGGTGCCTGGAGCCGGCCCTGCTTCTGACTGGGGATAGCTGAGTTTAGGAAGAGGGTCAAGACTCCAGGATCTAAAGAGTACATTTCAACATACATTGCTTCCTGACTGACTCAATCAATGAATGTATCTACACTATGATATTTACCCACCAATGCTGCTACTATTTCAGCTTCAGCAATGGCCAGAGTTCTCTGTAGCTTCTAGCATTTGAAGCACCCATGTGTCCTAATCCCATTCAGATCAGGTATATATGACAGAATGCTTTCTACTCTAGACATTACTACCCCCAGTTCAGCTGAAACAGGCCAGTCTTGAGACATATTTCAGTCTTCTCCCATGGGAAGGGATGAAGAGAATAAAACATCATGCCAGTGACCTGAGGAATAGCACTGACAAAGGGAATGGCTTCCCTTTCTTTCTGGTTGGCTGGTAACAACTAGTCAGACAAGATAGAGAGAAAACAAGAAGTGAGGAAAGAGGAAGGGTGAGAGCAGAACATGATTCATATATTAGCATTTATCTAAGAGGTTTTCAGCAAGCCATCATTTGTTTTGTGAATTGTTATTTCAGCTTGATTGGTAGGTTTCATGCTGCTCAGAATAATTTAAAACTAAAGTTTAGTGTGAATAAAAGGTTTTATACATTTACTTCCTCTGGCTACCCAGGCAAATGAGATGTTTCACATAACAAGATTACTGAATTTACATAGAACTGATAGCTTCAGTACACAATACTGAATAATATTAACCCATTTTCAAATGGAATCTGGTAGCAATATGCTCTGCTGTACTAGCTGAATACATTACAAGAGTTAAAGATGTCGACAGTTCTGGCTAAGCATGTTGCTGTCCTGCAAAGATTTGTACGTTCCACAAGAAGGGGAAAATACACCTTTTAATTTATTTTTTCTTTCCTGGAAAAAAATTCTGACAGAAATTTATCTGTTCTAGAAAATACATTTTCCCGCCCTCCCCCACCAAAAAACCTTCTTAGTACACATATTGCCTTCAATGGGCTAGTGGGATAAAATGAGCTTGTTAAACATATTTAAAAAAAAATCCTAGACCTCTAAGTTAGCTCTCTCCTCTGGCTTCCATCATGCATCCTGTGTTAGCTAGGTTTGTCCTTTGTGTTGTAAACTCTCTGGGGCATAGACTATCTTTATGTTTGGTATAGCACCAAGCTCCTTTCCTGCATTCAAATAATAACCAAGGTATAGTGTGACAGAGTGGGATATTTCTGTTTTGAGTTGTCATTTCCATTTTGTATTGTAACCTCCCACTTTGTACTACGTGCTGAACAGATGTATAACCTTGCTCAAGGCAAGGTTAGTATAATACATTCTATTCAGCTAGCCTACCCCGGAAAAAATTGCTTGACACCTAATTGAAGGAGTGTCACAGAGAAGCCATCACAGAGCAATCTGGAGCTATCAGCTTTGATGGTCTCTCAATTGCTGGCTCAACCCGATGCAACAATGGATTTTCTATACATGGACACTAGCATGGCTGGTGGATCTGCAGCTTCTCAGCCTGGGCACATAACAAATAAGAGAGATTGTATTTAAGAAAGGGTGTTTCTCTGTGAAGTGGAGTTTTCCATTGCCACATGCAACAAGAACTTTCTAGAGAGAGAGAGGCAGAGACAGAGACAGAAGAAAAAATAAGGTTGGATCCCACCCAGGCTAAAACACTTGCAAAACCTTGGATTTACAGAAGAGAGGAGCTCAGACTACAGGCGGTGCATCTCAGGATTTTTGTTATTTTGTAGTGGTCTGTAACTTTTAATTGCTTTTTTAAGAATAAAGTGACTGTGGTTAAGAAATTCCTTTGTCAGCCTATGTGCCTTGTTTTCTTGCTACATGGCCCCCAAAGAGGTTATATTAGAAGCCAGAGTGTCCTCAGTTAGGTGGAACTATGAGGGAGCATATGTAAGGTAAATAGGTGGCTCAGAAAGTCTGAGGCAAAAGTTTCAGGAATTACAGCAGGTGGACTGCAGAGACCCACATCCCAAAGAAGGGCTCAAACAAGAAATCTGAGCCTGGGAGTGCACTCTAGATACCCAGAGCTAGAAACAGTGACTAGACTCTATCCAGACCCAGTGAGTTTGGAAGCAGGCCCAGTATTTGGGTCCCCTTATGACAGTCTGGTGACCATCCAGAGGAGACTGGGCCAGGTTGTGACATATACTGTGTTGCACTGTGATTCAAAATACTATAGTAAGATTATATAGTGTTTTGGGCCATTAATGTGGAGTACCATATTATCTTTATAAGGTGATTTAATACTTATAGGTATGAAACTTTCCCTGTATGGTAATTTCTAGGGATTTCCTCCTTTTTTAAGAGGTAAGAAAATCTAGAAGGGAATTTGTGAAAGGAGGTAAGAAACATTTCTGCTGAAACACCTTTTCTACATTCCATGATCACATGGACAGAAACCACCACTACCGGACAAAGGTACATAAGCAGCATCAGAATAGCTTCAAAAACAGGCAACTACTAAAGAAGCAAATCCACTCAGTCAGTTACTATAACGGATGGAGGTGTTGTGCACCAGCATGTTCATAATATTCCAGTAGAGATCAGCAGTATAAATGTATGCAAGTGAATACATTAGGATTCAGCATATCTACAGTTATTATACGACAATGATTTTTAGAGGACTTTGGAGCTCCTGAAGGATGTACAACTTGGGAAGTGATTTTTTGATATTCTAATATTACCAATTCTGAGATAGAATTAGTTTACCATATGTATGTGGTGTGTGCGCAGAGGAGGGGGTGGACTGAGATCTTAAAATTACAACATTTCTTTTAACAGATAGGCACAAGGCTTTCGGCAACAGCTTGTTGGAGTCAGTCACTTCAGGCTAGAATACAGTAAAGTGGGTGCGAATCTGACATCTGATGAATGGGTAGCTCAATGATTATGTTTGTCCTGTGCAGTTAAACAAGCAAACAGAATGCATAGGTGCATATGATCATGTGGGAGTCACCACAGCAGTGCCTCTGACCAGCTGTTTAGGAATTTAGCTCTGCACCCTTTTCTGGTGGTGTCTCGCCCACTGTCACCTCTGCTCCTGGACACGTATCACCCCAAGGACCACAGCATCCTCTTCAGGACACAGCCTCTGGCTGTGTCACACTCAGTTCTCCCCCATTCTGAGGGAACTGCTGTCAACTGTCCAGCCACTTCCTTTAGTGGCACCAGAGCCAGTTATATGGCTACTCAGTGGTGAGGAGGGGTGTACCTGGGCCTGCCCACTACTCCGGGTCCCAGCCCAGGGACCCTGTCAATGGCCGCCACGTGCTGGGTCTCCTCCAACCTCTCCATATCTTTCCCTGGGCCACTTCCCTGCGGCCCCCAGCACCTTCTTCGCCCTTACCTCCAGGCTTCAGCCTGCCAGTCTTAGCAGCTAACCAGGAGATCTCTCTAACTTCCCTGGTCCTTGCTGGCAGCATTGCTCTGTGCACAGTGCTGGCACTCCTTCCTCCTGCTAGGAGCCTGGTCTTCTCCCCTCAAGCTCCAGTCAGCTACTTAACTCTGCTCTGCCCTGCATCCCTTCTTATATGACCCTGCCGGGCTATGATTGGCTACTCCTCTCAGCCCCTTTCTAATTGGCTGACTCCAGTGCAGTCTCCCAAGGACAGCTTTTAACCCCTTTTCCGCCAGTGAGGGGCAGCTACCCCATCACAGTGCATTAAAAATAATAAGGAATACTATAAAGAACTCCCATGTCCTTTTCTAATTCTGGTCCCCCTTAATTTAAAAAACTGCACAGGATAAATTGAAACAAACATGAGAAGGGCAGTGGTATGAAAGTTACACTAAACCTATCATCAAAAATAACAGGAGTACTTGTGGCACCTTAGAGACTAACAAATTTATTAGAGCATAAGCTTTCGTGGGCTACAACCCACTTCTTCGGATGCATCCGAAGAAGTGGGTTGTAGCCCACGAAAGCTTATGCTCTAATAAATTTGTTAGTCTCTAAGGTGCCACAAGTACTCCTGTTATTTTTGAGGATACAGACTAACACGGCTGCTACTCTTAAACCTATCATCATATTCAACAGATAATGCACAAGGATATTTGGGGGCCTAGGAAGGATTAGAGTGACAGGGGATTTTATTGGGATATTCAAAATTGTGAAGGACCTGAGGAAATTCATCATTCCCTCATTTTGAACATTTCTGAAAAAAGTCACTGACCTGAAACTAAAGTGGAGGAACGTTAGAAGAATCTATAAAATATTTTTTTTTAACCAGGCATATTGTTAACTTATAGAATTTACTGCTACAGGCATGGTCATTGAGACACATATTTCAGCTGGACTGTTAAGAGTTGGATAATGCTATGAGTATTAAATACATTTGTGACTGTGACCACTAACAATGATAAGGGGTAACAAGACCACATATTTCAAGAATTTCCTAGGCTGATCAAAATCTCCCTGTTTCAGTTTGCATTGGTTTCATGAACCTGAACCACCATACGGGATCCCAAATATTCAGTTTTACTAGGAGTCTGGAGCTTGTAAACTCCAGTTAAAAAAGTCAGTTTCATACAGAAACCAGTTAATTTAGCCACTCCTATCCCTGACACACACAAAATCCTTTTCCCCTAACAAGTCCTGGCATTGCCAATTGCTATGATGGTTTTAGTGGTAAGTACAGCTGTCCACTAGTAACTAAGAATGGGCCCAACCCCACAAAGTCTGGATCCCAATCTGAACTCCCCCGAGTTCAGGGATATTTTTATCCAAGATTTTGGTCTGGCTCTCACATTTATCACTGACTGAACATGAAGTTCAGCTCGAGATACAAAAATAAGATTCTCTAAAGATGAGCATGTTCAGATCTGTGTTTAGTATCTGGGCCAACCTTTCCTAGTAACTCAGGATGTCCCCACCCTTTTTGGGTTGGAGCCCATATTTGTGACAGATCAGCACCAGCTCCTTTCCCCATGTTCTGCTTCTTTAGTGTGGGGCAGGGAAACAGTCTTCATCACACCAGTTTTTGTCCAGTCTCTCTCTTCTCCCTTTTCTGGGTCGGGTGTCTTTACTCCTTTCTCTCTCTCTTTTTAACATATTTTGGCAACTTTGTTCTTTCCCACCTCCCTGTTACCTTTTTAACTAAATAGGAATTGCTAGACTGGATCAGGCCTCTGAATATCTTATCCAATATCCCGTGCTCAATAGTCACCAGCACCAGAAGCTTCAGAAGAAGGTGTGAGATAATCTGCTCCTCATATTAGATTCCTCCAGAACCCCCTAGAACAGTGGTGCCCAAACTTTTCCTTTTGTGCCCCCCTCCCAATTACTGCACAGTTGGCTCAGCAGAGGAGCTTGGGCTGAAGGCGGAGCAGGGGTTGGACCTTGGGATGGGGGAGGAGCTGGGGCTAGAGCCAGAATGGGAATGAGGGCAGAGCTGGAACTAGAGCCCGAGAGGCAATGAGGGCAAAGTTGCGGCTAGGGCTGGGGCTGGGCGGGGCAGTGCTCCCTCCTTGCCCCATGTGGGAACTATTCCATGCCCTGCTGCATGCCTCCCATCCCCCGAATATTCCTCTGCATCCCCCTGGGGGGGCACGTCCCTCAGTTTGGGGACCACTTCTCTATAATTAGAGTCTGAAGCATGCTGTTTAATCTCTCTTCCAAAATTTGCTAGCTATAACTATTGACAACTCAGGATATTTTTACCACCATAGAAATGTCCATTCCCTTCAGGTATCTTACAAAGATTTTGTCCTCTCGGACTTCCTGTGGCAATGGGTTCCATAGTTTAATCACTTTTGTGAAAAAGCATTTCCTTTTGAGTCTGCCCCCTTTCAATTTAAATTGACTGTCTCTGTGCAGGGACAGGGACAACAGAGTCTCCCTATCTACCTTTTCCCCAATTCTCTTAATCCTTCTCCCCTTCTTTGCCTGTCTGTGAAGCCCTTATTTCTCATGCTCTTACTCTCCTCCCTTTCTCCCCAGCTCTCCTCTCATCCCCTCTATTCCAGTTCCTTTCCCCACCATCCTTCTCACTCAAAGCTCCTCCACTCTCTTCTGTAAGGCAGTACTCCCTATTTGTTCTCTGTTTGCTTTTCACTGCTCCCCTTGCATATAATTGGCAACATGGGAAAGCTTGTAAGACATAGCTCTCCTAAATCTTCCAATGGGCAGTTCTATGT
This sequence comes from Emys orbicularis, assembly GCF_028017835.1. Classification (NCBI taxonomy): domain Eukaryota; kingdom Metazoa; phylum Chordata; order Testudines; family Emydidae; genus Emys; species Emys orbicularis. The sequence goes on along the minus strand of NC_088685.1, from coordinate 94,819,604 downwards.
GAATTTCAGGTTTCTTTCATTTTGTTTTTAGGGAGTGAGAAAAAAGCAGAATGAAATCCAAACAAACTAACAATAATGAATCCTTGTAATAAACTGCATAAGCATCTCTTATACGTGCAATTCTTCTTAAACTGGGCTTTTAGAAATATTTAAAGGGACAGTGACAAGATTAAAATCTTGGGTCTAAACCTCATGTTCTTGGTCAAAATGGTTGCAATTCCTGCTGCCTTCAACTATGTCTAATCCTATGAGGCTTTGGCCAGCATCCATTCACCCTTTAAGAAAACCTAAATCTGAAGCCTAAAACTATTTGATAGAGTTCATTTCATCAATTTTACCAAAAAGACCACACAGTAAATGAATGCAGACCTGTACGGGCAAGGCCCATTTTCTATGAGGAAAATACTGAGTACCAAAAATATCAGAATAGATTGGGTCCCCTGTTTAAGGTGTGTTCATCTCTGCGTGTGGGCCCTCTCTTTCTCTATGTCTCTAGTAAGAAATGAGTTAATGTATGGGCCATATATCATTACTTAATATTGTAATACAAAAATGACAGGTAACATTTCACAAAGATCTTGAAAAGTACTGTTCTTTTTCCCTCATAGCCACTTTAATTGGACCGAGCAAATGCATCCAGTGACCCAGCCACAGAGCATCTGCTCATTACTGCGCAGAATGTCAGCAGCTCCTTCATTGTCATTATTGCTCTCCACCTTTGATAAATTCCAAACTAAAACTAGGTGTTCGTGTACCCTGTGCAAAGAAACGCTGCTAACAACAAACCCTCATACAACGCAAATCCCCAGCTGACAGTGAGCAGAGAGCAACAGACTTGAGGAGATGAAAGCCAAACGGAAATGTATTAGCTCAGCTGGCAATGTGGACGAGAGCCACAACCTGATCTGTGGTCATCTCAGCTTTGTTCTCAAACTCCAAATTATCCCAGATTTCAGTGGGCACAGAAAGCTCAATTGTGTGTTTCTCTGGATAGAGTTTCTTTTATATGACAACAGGCACAGAAGCTTTTCCATTATTTCGGAGCCTGCATGCTCCTCAAGTTTTTTTCACTAAGAACGCTACCCTTTATTGAATGAGGGCAGTGAAACTAACATGCCCATATTGTCCAGCTCTTATTTACTAAATGGGACATACTTCAAAATCTACTGTCGGTTTGGCACTTGAAACCCAGACCTTTGAGATAAAAAAAGTCAAGCTTTAATAACAGTCCTCACTGACTCTTGCATAAAAAAGCCACACCACAGAAAATGAACCTCTGTGTACATTGACTTGTGTTTGTTACATTCTAAATTACAGGCTTCCTGCTTCCAAGTTCTTATTTTAACTGAGGTCGCCTGAGGCTTTCAAAATGCCCTTGGATTATTATTAATCAATATAAAAAAAATGTTACCCACTTTTATGAAAAGGTGCCCCACAGGGGAATTTTTACCTTTAAGGATCATGCATAACATATCCAGCAATCTTGTTTTATAACTCTGGTCGGGCCATTTCTTTTACAACAGCTAATCTAAGATCTTTTCGCTTCAAAAAGAGACAAAGACTTGGAACAACAATACCATAAAACTTTGCTCTTATAGAATGCCCTTTATCTAAGGATCTCAAAGTGCTTTAAAATAATTATGCAGCACAACTGCTCTGGAGTAGGTCAGCGTTCACTGTACTGCCACACTTGTTTCCAGACTCATCCTCAATGTGCCATCAGCTTGGGAAGGTGCCAGGGCAGGAGTTGGAGATTGGGAAGTGTTGAGCAGTGGGAAATGTGTTGATTTGATGATGTTTTAGTACCTATGAGTTCACCCCAACCCTTTCCTTGCCCAGATCCTATTTTCCTGTTCCCAATAAAGTCCCCGTTTGTTATATTGTTATTTCTGCATGAGTCATTCCTTTGATGGGGTTTGTGTTGATGTAATTTATAGGGTTCTGTACTTCTTGCCAGCAGGGGTAGCATTATTCATTTTCCCAAGGGACAGCACCCTCTGTGTCCTGGGCATAGGAAGGAATCACCTAGGATGGAGGCACCAGGCATTGTACAAAAGAACCCAGGACCCAGCCCATGCGAGGAGAAGGGAGAAGCCACTCCAAGTAGCAAACACGAGATTGAAGATTTGAGTCACACCTTGGGGGAGAGACACATATATACTGTGGGAGACTTGATTTCAAAGCCCATCTTCGCATCAAGTGGCAGGGAGGAGAACTGAACCCCAGTCTCCCACATCCTAGGTGAGTAACCACTGGGCTACAAGTTATAAGGAGAACTGCCATCACCTTCTTCTCCTGCTGCTGTTTTGTGTGGGTTTAAGTGTGCTCAGAACACAGCTACTGGATCAGGTCCCACAGGCAAGATAGGTGGAGGAATGCCTGGTTTCTGAACCCCACTGGGGCTTAAATGTGAGTTAGGTATCAAACTGCTGGGTGGTGCCTGGTCTGAAGTAGCTTTGTGCATGCCCCACCACTGAAATGTAGGCATCTTGGGGACTTTCATAGCAGAAACGCAGGTGTTTATAGGATTAGATGGAAGCTGAGCAGAGCTTTAGTGAGTGCCAGTAAAGTTCCTATGTTGGACTTAGGTGCCAAGAGTGGAAGTTAGATGCCTAATCCACCCCCCACCCCCCATGAATTTACCCTTATTACCTCACAGCAGGTATTCAGCAGCATTGCAGGATTGGATCTATGTGATTTGCCTAAGCTCCTGCTGGGCATCAGAGATAGAGCTGCAAAAAGAATTCAGGCACCTTGTCTCCCAGTTACCAGCTCTAACACTAGACTTTCTCACTTCTACCCAACCTACTGTGTGAAGTGATTCTGCTGTCCTGATTCCAAAATTCCCTCACTCTACAAGCTACATAACCAAATGATTTTGTTGTCACTTTGGTAGGAGAGTCTGCGCTCCCTGTGGGTGAAAAGGCCAGCAGCTAACTCCATTAGTTATACCAGCTGGCTCCAGAAGACTCATTTACATGAGCCACAGATTGGCTTTTCCTTATCTGTAGGAAATAATTTTTCTCCTTATGCTGGCCACCAAATGGCAGCTGAGATGCTTGTTGGAAAGAGTCAGATCCATTACCACCAAGGCATAGGCTTGTTACAAAAGCTGAAATTACAGTCTGCATGCAAAAAACATCTGGTCACAACCCAGGAGGGATGCATCCCTGCTGGCCGTGAAAAAGTAAACCTTGAATAAGTATAAGTTAATTGCCTGTGGTAATATGGCATTATTGTAATCATTTATGTTCAAGCCTATGAGTGGGGTATTCATTAGGCATTTGAAGAGATTATTTAACACATACATTACCAGACTGACTGGCTACAAAATACAGCAAAATATGCACCGCTGTTATTTTATTTCATTCAATGTATCTGTGAATAAGATGATTGCAGACGTCTATTAATACAACACAGAGATAAAAGGATTCAGTGACATGCTCTGTATGTGTGTGTGTGTGTGTGTGTGTGTGTATGTATAATGGCACATGTGCGTGTGCACACACACACACACACACACACAGAGCAAATGTGAATGTGCTACATCCCTGCCCCATTCTAGCATTCAAGACACATTGTGGTTTAGTACCCAAACTCACCCCTCCCTCTTCCTGGGTTTTGCCATTATTAACAAAGTAACTCAACAAAACAACAAATTCTACTGCAAGCCTTCACCTCAGACTGTTTTTTCCTTGGGTCTCACGCTCACACTTCAAGAAAGCTGCTCCCACTTCTTCTCACCTACATCCGGGGGAGTCACAGAGGCTGCAGTGAATCAGCAGTCAATCATATATCAGTCACTAGGTCATGGGAAGGTTCAAAGCCCCACTAACAGGGTGGAGCAACAGCAGAATCCTGCCGGTGTGTTGGTAGGTTTATATAATATCCTTATAGGTTGGGTTAAACCTCATTGAAAGTGGCTCTTCATTCAGGATACATGTAAGAAACAATAGGGACCTCAAGCCAAAAAACACAGACACATGTCACAGCCCAAAACACAAACACACGTGAGTCTGCTCAGGATTTAAAATTATGAGGACAGAGGATTTTCACTGAGTAGTGTTTGGTGGAGGTGATTGTGTCTGTGGGGTGGAGAAGAAGAAACACCACTGAACAGGGCCGGCTCCAGGCACCAGGCAACCAAGCTGGTGCTTGGGGCGGCACCTGGAGGGGGGCGGCGCGCCCTCCCCCCAGCCGCCGGGGGGAGTGCGGAGCCCCCGCCGGGGCTCGCCACCCTCGCCCCGGGGCTCCGGCCGCCCTCCCCCCGGCGGGAGAGCGGAGCCCCCGCCGGGGCTCGCCGCCCCCCCCCCCGGGCTCCGCCCCCCCCCCGGGGCTCGCCCCCCCCCCCCCCCCCTGGGGCGGCAAAAAAGCCAGAGCCGGCCCTGCCACTGAATCAGAGAATGTAGCGTGAAAGCACTAGACCCAGCTTCAGGACGTATCCTTGAGAAAAGCCTAGAACGTGTGCTTTTTGGCCTGAGTGCAGGCTGAAGGCTGTGTGAAAAACTAAATTACCTCTTGCTTGATTCCTCCTGTGTTCAGGGAAACAGGACTTTTCTACTTTATTTGCAAATAAACAGGATTGCATCAAAGATACCTGACTCCATCATCAATTTGACTTCCTAATGAAAACAATCCATAGGGCCCTGAACTTTGGCCAACCGCTTGGATCAAAAGGGGTTTTAGATAGATAGATAGATAGATTAGATTACATTAGATGTTTTCAGGTCTCAAGAGACCATTGCTGTGTGTTAAAAAAAATTCAGTTATAGTAGTACAAACAAAAGTAAGCTGAGCAACTTACCCAAAATGAGGATGGGGAGAAACAAAAAATCAACTGAGCCACAAATTCCAGTGCGTGATAAACAGATGACAACACACAGTGCACCCCTCTCAGAATCCGGAAGTGCAGGGGAAAGATATGGATTGTGCAGCGTGACTTGAAAATCAACAAATTTGGGCTATTTGGGACTAAGTTGGAGAGGAGTAACAGGATCCTGATCCTTAATGGAGACTGCCCAGCCACCAATAAAGCCACGGAGCTCCAGCAGCTGCTAAACAGCAGCTGTGAAACTGATAAGAATGTCAATATCAATCGACAGCTGCCAGTCCTGGGGAGCATATTTACTTTCAGAAACACCAGTATCAGTGTTTCTGAAGGAAAATTTTTCAGGATTTCCGGTTTGTGAGAAATGTTGATAGTTAAATTTGGGTACATTCCAAATCCATTTCAGCCAGCTCTACCCAGCAGCAACCTTTCTTTTAAGAGTGCTCTAGCTTGAATGCCTCCATTAATCTCAGCTGTGGCAGGACTGCAGATGAGAAGTGGTCTCTCAATTACATAGGTCTCAAGCCATTTAGAGCTTTATAGACTGAAAAAGAATCACTGATAATTGTTTTTGGTAGTGAGTGGTTTATGAAATGTTCATAGGCAGAATTCAGTCAAGTTAGAAACAGACCACAAACCACTGGAAGCTATACTACAGAAACCACTGTGCAAAGCAACACTTAGACTTCAAAAATGATCACAAAATTTCAAATTGCTTGTTAAAAAATGTGAGATACAGGTCCACTAAGGAGGTTTTTTTATATTAGATACGCTTTCAAGAACACTGATAAATAGTGAAAAGCAAATGGTGGCAGGAAGGAGTTTGAATAAAATATGACTCAAGTACTACCTATTTATGAAACAAAATTTGATATGCACAAACAAGACATGCATGGCCAACTGAAAAAGTCAAAGCACCTAATTAGCATAAAAACTGACCGGGATTATAGAAATACAATTGTTCCATATAATGGTATTCTGTAGAACAAACGTGTCATAACACCACACACTATGAGTCAGAAATGCTAGGCATAAGCCATATTGACTATTTTCATACAGATAAATGCAAGAAGTGTCCATATTGTCCTATCCTGGTAAGGCATAAATGCTGCCATTGAAAATAAGGTAGTCAAATATGAAATCTGCAATAAATATAAGACACAATACCAAAGAATCACCAAAACCACATAAGATTCTGACTAGTCTTGTTCCAAGTTTGGTACACAGCCATTTGAGTTATATGGGAATTACTGCCTCTTATTAGTGGACTTCTACTGTGATTTTAAACTAAGATGTTGCAGAACATCTCAAGTAGCATCACAGAATAGTGTAAATCAAGGTTTGCTCACTGAAGGATTAACAACAGATATTTGGTCATAATTCAGTGGCTCCTTCAGACAATTCTGTTACATATATTACTTCAAATTAGGGCTGTCAAGTGATTTAAAAAATTAATCGCGATTAATCACACTGTTAAACCATAATAGAATACCATTTATTTAAATATTTGTGGATGTTTTCCATGTTTTCAAATATATTGATTTCAATTACAACATAGAATACAAAGTGTACAGTGCTCATTTTATATTTATTTTTATTACAAATATTTGCACTGTAAAAAACAAAAGAAATAGTATTTTTCAATTCACCTAATACAAGTACTGTAGTGCAATCTCGATCATGAAAGTTGAACTTACAAAGGTAGAATTATGTACAAAAAATAACTGCATTCAAAAATAAAACAATGTAAAACTTTAGAGCCTACAAGTCCACTCAGTCCTACTTCTTGTTTAGCCAAATGTTTGTTTACATTTGCAGGAGATAATGCTGCCCGCTTCTTGCTCACAATGTCACCTGAAAAGGAGAACAGATGTTTGCATGGCACTATTGTAGCCAGCGTCACAAGATATTTACATGCCAGATGCACTAACGATTCATATGTCCCTTCATGCTTCAGCCACCATTGCAGAGGACATGCATCCATGTGATGATGGGTTCTGCTCGATAACAATCCAAAGCAGAGCAGACCGATGCATGATCATTTTCATAATCTGAGCCAAATACCACCAGCAGAAGGTTGATTTTCTTTTTTGGTGGTTCAGGTTCTGTAATTTCCACATTGGAGTGTTGCTCTTTTAAGACTTCTAAAAGCATGCTCCACACCTCATCTCTCTCAGATTTTGGAAGGCACTTCAGATTCTTAAACCTTGGGTCAAGTGCTGTAGCTATCTTTAGAAATCTCACATTGGTACCTTCTTTGTGTTTTTTCAAATCTGCAGCGAAAGCGTTCTTAAAATGAACATCATATGCTGAGTAATCATCCAAGGCTACTATAAAATGAAATATATGGCAGAATGCAGGATAGAGCCAGAGACATACAATACTCCCCCGAGGAATTCAGTCACAAATTTAATTAACATATTTTTTTTAAATGAGCGTCATCAGCATGGAAATATGTCCTCTTGAATGGTGGCTGAAGCATGAAGGGGTATACGAATGTTTACCATATCTGGCACATAAATATTTTGCAATGTTGGCTACAAAAGTCCCATGCGAATGCCTGTTCTTACTTTCTAGTGGCATTGTAAATAAGAATTGGGCAGCATTATCGCCCATAAATGTAAACAAACTTGTTTCTCTTAGCAGTTGGCTGAATGAGAAGTAGGACTGAGTGGACTCTAAAGTTTTGCATTGTTTTGTTTTTGAGTGCAGTTATGTAACCAAAAACATTTACATTTGTAAGTTGCACTTTCACAATAAAGAGATTGCACTACAGTACTTGTATAAAGTAAATTGAAAAATACTGTTTCTGTTATCATTTTTACAGCGCAAATATTTGTAATAAAAAATAATCATATAAAGTTAGCAGTATGCACTTTGTACTCTGTGTTGTTATTGAAATCAATATATTTGAAAATGTAGAAAAACATCCAAAATATTTAATAAATTGCAATTGGTAATCTATTGTTTAACAGTACATTAAAGTTACTGTTTAATCGTAAAGTACGATTAAAACTGTAATTAATAGCAATTAGTTTTTTTAAGTTAATCACGTGAGTTAACTGCGATTAATCAACAGCCCTACTTCAAACATATAACTCAAGCCTTTACTATACACAGTCAAATGGATTAGCAGAAAAATCAGCAAAAGCATTAGTGGATTCAAGAAATCCCTACTTAGAGTTATTAGAATCTCACAACTTGCCTTACTATGCTTAATTAGTATCACCAATTTAGAGACTCAAGAACAAAAGGACAAAAATCGTAATTGTCAATATGTATCAAGCTTCTTGAGCTAAAGACTCAACCCTGTAATTATTGCAAATAAATATACAAAAAGAAATGAGAACACAAGAAATACAAGAATGCCCATAAGCTACCCCATTGCAAGCAGGAGAGAATATTAGATTACATATAAGATTGGAAGAATTAGATTTGTATTGGTCAATGTAGGTAATCGTCAACTTCGCCATACATACACACACAAACAGATGAAAAAATATTTCCATCAATAGTCAAAATGTACAGATAGGTCATGTCAGAGAAATGCTGCCTGAGAACTTATTAGAGTTCGATTTAAGCTTATTTGCTTTGTATACGTCAACATCACATGTCCAAAATGTGTTTTAACGGTTATAAAGTTTTAATATTCTGTATCTCAATGTCTGTCATTAAATATTGTCTGCCCCCCACATAATTTCCCACAACTGAGAACATTTAAATAAATAAAAACAGGAAAAAATGCATACATTCCATAATTTTGCACAACTGTGAAAATTTAAATTGACAATTCTAGAAAAAAAATCTTTAAAATAAACATTGATATCTGTCAAAATTATTAAATAAATAAAAAGCATATTCTGACAAGCCTAATTATAAACAGAAAATGACAGGCAACCTGCCAAGGTAATATTTATAGCATCCTCACCAAGACTAGACATCATGACCACCTCTGAGGGTCAGTCCTAAAGGTGAAATTGAAAAATCTAAATAAAAGCAAAGAAGATACTGATTCTCCATTCTTAAAGACATCAGTGTGCTATTGGCAGTGCACAACCAGTTATTGACAATTAAAACCACCAGGAACGGCAAACAGAATCTGCCTGGCAAATGCACCTCAGTTACCAAATAGACCACAAGAAGTGGCCACATGATGAGAAAACTATGGAGGTTCAGAGAGAGTAATTACTGATAGATATTCAATAAGAGGCAGAATAATCCACTCATCTGTCAGGGGATGTCAACCCTGCCCTCCACCTATGGTCTGTTTTTAGTTGGTATTATGTTCTATTGGAATTTGATTTTCAACAAAAGGGATGATGTCAGAATAGGCACTGGAACCAGTAGCTGCTGACACTGTCATGTGACAGGTGTATTCATTTTTTGAAACCTTGGTCCATGTCAGGTGAAATGGGTCAGTAAATGAACACCATTCTCTACTAAGCACCACAGACTTATTACACGGTCCCCATTTTAATACACAGTTTGTCTCATGGACATCTCACCATTAGTGATGGTCAGAAAAATTTAGAACATTAGTAAATTTCCATGAAAAACCCAAATAGAATTCCACAAAAAAATGTTGTGAATTTGTCCCCATTGGTTGACTAGCTTTGGTCTTCTCCCATTCAGAATTTCACAGACTATCTTCCCTTTTAGTTTGTGACTGTAGAACTGTAGGTCTGGCTTGACATAAGTAATTGGACATGGAGGAGTCCTCATTTTTTTGGAGACAGGTTGTCTGAAATAGCTAAATTAAAGGGTAACACCCTGGGAACCATTTACAAAGAACAAAATAACAATGGACAATATAAACCAGAAACGTAAGATGAGGTGAAGAGTAAGTCATGTATGGACAGCGTATGGACAAAGCATGCTGTACAGGGTTGGTTCCTAACAAGTAACACTGCTCTACAGCCAAAATGCTTCTGAAATAAATGTAGTCAAACTTTACTAATTCTGGGTCACCGAGAACGAAAATGATGCTTAAAATTGTTGATTGGCTCTAGTTTTCAAGATATGCTATTGGGTCAGTATATACGACCCTTGACTTGGGAATGGCGGAGGATAAGTGAGTTATAAAGGGAAGGGATCTCAATTTAAACCAGAAATGACTAAAATACATCTTTGACTGGATCTATGAATAAATCTATGACTGGGTTTGGACAGTACTTGCTTTTTAGGCAAAACAATGAATGATGCAATCTGAAGCTGGTATTGCGTCATACATGATATGAATTGCATCATGTTATTCCTAGAAGTCATGGATGATGCAATCATAACGAAGCTTACATCACTCTGCTGAACAAATAGCCCTATATCAGCTCTCGAAATCATACAGTGTCGTGCTTATTTGTCAGTGTTTGATTTTGCAAAGGGACACATTTCTGTTTAGCCAAAGTGAGCAGAGATGCCTCGTACTTGTGTGAACAGTGCAGATAACTTCTGCTATGTTTGTGGTGAAGTGACTTTTGCATCACAAAAGCGCAGTATAATCACTATGGTTAAGAAAGCCTATCACCTTTCTTTTGGCTGCAAAATTGGAGATCAGGACAAGAGGTGGGCCCCACACATATGCTGCAACACTTGTGCAACAAATCTTCACCAGTGGTTGAACAGGAAAAGGAAATCTATGCCTTTTGCAGTGCCAATGATTTGGAGAGAGCCAACAGATCATACCAGCAATTGTTAATTCTGCATGGTGCCTCCAGTTGGGAAAGGTATGTCAAAGAAGAAAAAATGGACTGTGCATTATCCAAACATTCCATCAGCTATACGCCCAATACCGCACGGAGAAGGACTGCCGGTTCCTGATGCACCAGAATCATTCTCACTTGAGTCAGACGAGGAAGAGGAAGAGGATGAAACTTCTGGTCCTGAACCATCAATGTCACAGGACCCACATTTTCTCCCATCCTCCTCCTCTGAACCACACCTCATAACACAAGGTGAACTGAATGACCTTGTCAGAGATTTGGAACTACCCAAGAGTAAGGCAGAGCTGTTGGGCTCCACACTACAGCAGTGGAATCTCCAGGCAGCCGATGTTAGGGTTTCCATGTTCCGTGACCGTCAAAAGGATCTTGTCCCATTCTTCTTCATGGAAGGTGATCTTGTAGCCTGCAACAACATTGATGGTGTGATGGCAGCTCTCAACATCGTTCACGATCCAGATGAGTGGAGACTGTTTAAGACTCATCTTCGATGAATCAATGAAGCTGTTTTACTGCATAATGGCAATGTTTTGCCATCAATTCCAGTTGGTCATGCAGTCCATATGAAGGAAACCTATGACAACATGAAACAACTTTTGAGGTGCATAAACTATGACCAACATCAGTGGCAGCTTTGTGGCGATTTGAAGGTTGTTGCTCTCTTGCTTGGTCTGCAGACTGGATACACAAAGTACTGCTGTTTTCTCTGCGAATGGGATAGTTGTGCAAGAGATTCCCACTACATCAAGAAAGATTGGCCACTCCGACAGTCATTGGAGCCTGGGAGGAAAAGTGTTCAGCATCCACCACTTGTTGAATCAAGGAAGATTTTGTTACCACCCTTACACATCAAGCTGGGTCTGATGAAGAACTTTGTCAAGGCCATTGACAAAACACAAGCAGCTTTCAAGTACCTCCGTGGAAAATTTCCAAGGTTAAGTGAAGCTAAGATAAAGGAAGGTGTCTTTGTTGGTCCTCAGATTCGTGAACTTCTTCAAGATGATGCATTTGACCATGCACTGCGTGGCAAGGGAAAGACAGCATGGAAAGCCTTCCAGTTAGTGGCAATAAATTTTCTCGGAAACAACAAGGCAGACAACTACAGGTTGTTGGTGGAAAACCTCCTCAAGGCATACAAAAGCCTTGGTTGCAACATGTCACTAAAGATACATTTTTTGCACTCTCATCTAGATTTTTTTCCACCAAACTGCGGAGCAGTGAGCGACGAGCACGGCGAGCGATTTCACCAGGACATTGCAACAATGGAGAAACGCTGTCAGGGCAAATGGAGCCCATCAATGCTTGCAGACTATTGCTGGACAGTGACAAGAGATGCTCCATTTAATGAATAAAAGAGACAAGCCAAGAAGCGCCGAGTAGACACTGAATAGGACTAAACTATGTACAGAATAGTTTTTTGCCTTTTGTTTCATAATCAATTTTATTTATATAACCCTTTTGCTGATTTTTAAAGTGTTACATAAACAGGACAGGTGAAATAGTATCATGTAAAGCAACCATAAACACATGAAAAGACCTAGGTTTACAATTTATGATTAAAACTCTACTATCTACACAATATACGTAGACATAAAATGTAAAAACTTAAATATCTTAGAAACAGTAGCCAATCAGCTGTTTTAATTGTCATATTTGAATTCAGCACATCAAAATACATAATAAATAGCACATTTTATCTCTGAAGCAGACGACTTCTCAAAAATTGTAGACCAGTGTGATCAAGCCAATCCCAGAACATGTATTGCAATACAATGTGTAAATCACTTACATGCAAACACAGTAATCCAGAAATCCAGGATTATTGCTGTAGCCACCTGAGCAGTACCAGTGGATAGTTGCTCTTTTAAATGTAAAGTGCTGTAATACTCTAAAAATTTTATTCTATGGTTCCATGTATATTCTTTCACAATGATTCCAGAAAGATTTTTTTCCTAATGGCCAAAGCTATAGACAAAGCCAAGAATCTGAAAAAAACAAAAACAACAACAACAAAAATCTCTGTTCTTTCTGGCTCACAAATCCTCACCTACAAGACAAATTCTGCAACTGAAACAGAATTCTACTGACAAGCAAGCCAGAAGAGAATCAAGCTTGTTCTCCCATAGATATATTGTCTTTTCAGGGCTCACAAGAGTAAATACACATTTTTGTCAGCAAAATAAATAGAGGAGGATTGAAACTAAACCCCCAAATGTTTGAACTTTAAAGATCCAACTTCGAATCTTGCAGAATCCAAATACAAACTAGGACTCTGAGTACACAAGAAAGAGATCAACTGAAAGAGATACCAATTTCACAGTCACTTACCTGATCATGATCCCACTTTAAGAAGACAAAAGCAAGCAGTGAGGCCAAAATATTTAAACCTAGCTGCCTAATATTAAGCACCAAAAATCCATATTTAGACAATTAAATAAAAGTAGCCTGATTTTTAGAGGTACTGAATAGCTAAAAGTCCCCTTAAATTCAGTGAGAGCTGTGAGTGCTCAGCACAGTTGAAATTCAAACCAGCTTTATTTAGGCTCCTAAATACAGTATAGAGGTAAGTGCCTAAACTTACGCAGCTACATTTGAAAATTTTGGCTTGAGCGTGCAACCAGACCTGCACCTATGAATGCTTCTTCCACTTCAAAGCATCATAAAGCCACTTAGGTGTGCCTGAGGTCAGCTATCCAAGTGAAGCATTAACAAATGGCAAGATGGGTAATAAGATTAGATACAGCTTTCTCTGAGCAGAGTCCAAATGACTTTTTCATTGACTGTCTATGAAAGTTGTCAGCAGTGTTGCATGAAGCAACATAAAAGTCCTGCAGCTTTTCTGCAAATCAATACAGAATATTTTAAGGCTTTTAGAATCTCGTAAAAGTTCAGCTGAATTCTTGGAATGCTGCCATATGCACCATTCTATGAAGTATTTCCTCAAAGGATGTTTCTGAAATCCAAGAGATTCTCAGGAAACCAATAGTATAATACCAGTATGATTTAAAGGTAACACACTGAGAAGATGTTGAACATGAAAAACAAGTTTAATTATAGTATTTAGGTGACGTTTAATGCATAGAGAATGACTGGTAGTCAAAGCAAAGTTTAAGGATTTTAACTTCGTCTGTAAAAGGACCAATATGTGCCTGCAATATTATTAAGAACATTTGAAGTCTGCCAAACAGATAATAAAGTGAAACCCACTGCATGCTAATTAACAAAAGGCACCTTGTGTGGGGGATTGTATTATATGCTAGAAATGCTCTGTGACAGCGTACCCCATAAGGCTTTATGGGGGGGTGTTTATAAATGTATGTATGATATAACTGAAATATGTTTTGTGCTGCCTGTGCCATGTAACATATCTCCGTAAAGGTTATGGTCTACTATATCTATTCATTCTTTGTACTTTTATACCATTTTCTACTTGAGGTTAAGAATATGGGCTGTATGCTTGCTTGATTTCTAAGTAAGCTTGGTGAGGCATTTGGTCAGCTTCTTTAGGAAGGAATTTGCCAGGTTAAGTACCTGATCAGGAAACACTTGGGGAACAATGCATCTTGGAATGCTCCAATCCACATAAGAAGTCTTCCTGGAGACATGCAAGATACCATGTGGACAATGGCGTCGGCCTGTAAAGACTGAGTCATGCAGGGGCATGTGACTTGCCCAGGTGCCTCCAAAACTCTATCTTGGAGCTGGACTTTGCATAGGAGGGAGGAGGGGGGTCTCCTCCCACAAGAGAGAGCCTATTTAAGCCTGGGGGAGACCCCTTTATTTTGGTCTTCAGCTGGCTAAAGAAGGAGCTTCTCTACCCCCCCAGGATACTTGAAAGAAACTGAAACAAAAGACAGACTACAGGGGTTGTGAGAGATTGCTGGACCCAGGCTAAAGGGTGGGCAGCCTTTTCTTTTTCCAGGTCAGCCTTTCCCCAGGCAAATTGTACATCAGTTTTCATTTGTCTTCCCTGAAAAGAAGCTAAAACTACACAAGGTGGAAATTGCCCAGAAAGACTGAACACTGGGTGCTGGGAATGTCTCTGTTAACTAAAAAGCCCCTAAGCTGAGTGCATCTCAGTTTCAGTGAACTGCAGATGGGTGTGGCCCAACCTCTGTCTGTGCTGAAGCTGACTGAAGTGTCTAACTTAGCAAGACAGGAGTGGAGGGGTGCCTGTTCTGGCAGGAGGGTGTTCTCTGTGGTATCCCAGCTCATCAAGTAATGGTCTCAAGGGAAGACAAATGAAAACTGATGTACAATTTGCCTGGGGAAAGGCTGACCTGGAAAAAGAAAAGGCTGCCCACCAGCCTGGACTTAAGAAACAAAGCAAGTAAGACCCAAAAGCATAACCTGGCTGTAATGGAGTGGAAGAGGTGCACAGAGACATGTATCCTGGAGCTGGAAGTTGGGGTCCTGGTGACTGCTGCGGTGGGAACAAACCCCAAGAACTCTAGCTGGAAGCAAACCCAACCTGAGTGAAAGGGGGGGGATTTTGCTGGCCAGCGAAAGGTCCCTCATAGCTGGTAGCTGTGAGCCTACAGCTGGATCAGGATCTCTTTCCCTTTTGGGGGACACAGGAGTGTCTGCCCCATAGGGGAGCCCAAAAACAAATTTTAGGTATACTGCCTCCGCCATGGTCAGTGTCCAAGTCTCTGGCAGTAAGTTCAGGAGGAGGGTGTGACGTTGTGCAGTCTACATGGTTTTATAAAAACATGACCATAAGTGAATATAATGTAACTGGGATAGTTTTTATAAAAAAATTGATAATAAGTGACTATAATGCAAATGGGATATGCTTTGTGCAAAAGGTCTCTTGTAAGGTATCATTACAAAGCTCATAATCTACTGAGTGTGATCAACCTATTTGTAGAAATGTACCACTCTTGTATCTAAAACTAGAAATATAAAATGTAACTCTGAGGGCCTATTGTAATTATGTAAAGTGTGGGCCATTAATGATGGTTTGGAATCTTGATGACTCCCATTGTCTGCAGATGGCTGTTTACCTGTGAGTCTCCCTGTATATGTGTGTGCTGGCAAGTAAGTAATGAAGTCTTGCAGTGACATGTGATCATGTCACCTGAACTGGAATCCATCTTTAACCTGGTGCTTTTCCAGTGAGGGGGGGGTGGAAACCCAGAGGGACAAAGGGTTCCCGCCTTATGCAAAAGATATATAAAGGGGTGAAAGAGAACAGAGAGGGAGAGAAGCCATCATGAAGAATCCCCTAGCTATCACGTAAGCTGCAACAAGAGCTGTACCAGGGGAAAGAATTGTGCCCAGGCCTGGAAGGTGTCCAGCCTGAGAAAAACTTACTGAAGCATCTCTGAGGGTGAGATTATCTGTATTTAGTTTGATTAGACATAGATTTGCGCATTTTATTTTATTTTGCTTGGTGACTTACTTTGTTCTGTCTGTTACTACTTGGAACCACTTAAACCCTACTGTCTGTATTTAATAAAATCACTTTTTATTTAGTAATTTACTCAGAGTATGTATTAATACCTGGGGGAGCAAACAACTGTGAATATCTCTCTATCAGTGTTATAGAGGGCGAACAATTTATGAGTTTACTCTGCATAAGCTTTATGCAGGGTAAAACGGATTTATTTGGGTTTAAACCCCATTGGGAGTTGGGCATCTGAGTGCTAAAGACAAGCACACTCCTGTGAGCTGGTTTCAGGTAAACTTGCATCTTTGGGACAAGTGATTCAGACCCTGAGTCTTTGTTAGAGCAGACTGGAGTGTCTGGCTCAGCAAGACAGGGTGCTGGAGTCCTAAGCTGGCAGGGAAAACAGAAGCAGGGGTAGTCTTTGCACATTAGGTGGCAGCTCCCAAGGGGGTTTCTGTGATCCAACCCGTCACATGCTCATTATAAAAGGTATGGATTGTGCCAGAACAATAAAAACATTGTTACACTGTGCTTGGGCTTGGGATAAAAAACAAATCTGCCAGAGAGAGAAAGAGAGAGTCCCAGTTCTCCAAGGGGATTGGTCTTTCTCCAAAAGAGAGCAAGTCCTTTTACTAAAAAGTCATTTTCAGTGATCAAAAGTTTCCCCAATGCTGGAAAGGAACAGGTGATGGAAAAAACTCTGCATGTTTCTTTTCTTTTGTGTCAGAGCTTTTTATCCAGACTCTCTGTAACCCGCCAACTTAATTCTTTCATAACCTAGGCCAAAATATAGAATGGCTGTGGGCAGAAACCTGAGAACCTGTTTAGCAAGTGATATCCCACACAAAACACACCAGTAGGGCACCCATACCGTCATCAAAGCAATGATCCAAGGATAGCCAGTATCTGCCCATTAAAATGTTCGGTGTCAGACAAATGAACTTTTATACTATTCTTGTAAATTTTCTTAAGCCATGTAAAACTCTGAAGCATATAGTATGTTTGGCCATTTCTACATGCTTAACAATAAGCAGGAGCCTAGCTGTTGTTAGTGAGACTTCCTCCAGCCACGTGGAATCCCTTACAGTCAGATATACTGCTTGTCCTTAAATATGGATCAGCCTGGATTAGAGAGTCAAAACACTAGATTCAGACCTTCTGTAGCACAGTGTTACAGGAGATAAATACCCTGTATAACAACTATACTGGAATATACTACAATAAACAGTCCTGCGCTGGCAGGGAGTGAGGTAGATGATCTAATAGTTCATTTCCATCTCTGTCATCTATGATTCATTATATTCCTGTTATTTAATTATTGCAGCCAACATTGTAGGAATGACTTCACTTTTTTTTCCCCCCTGAGCCAAAAGCAAACATTCGCTGCTTGTTATGCCAACTCCTGAGGGGGGGTGATTCTTTAAAGAGAAGCTTGATTTGATCCACAGTTTGCTTTAATATTTTACTTATGTGGTAATCTTTGAAACCACTAGAAGCCATAAAGAGTAGCACTGATACTTAAGTACAGACTTACAAAAGGAAACCTGTGGTCGTTGGGTGCATTAGTAGTCATGGTTAGTAAACAACTCTATCTATAAACCACCTCAGCATCTTTTACACATTTTAAGTAAAGCCTTTCCCAATACAATAAGAAGTCTGCTAAGTAAACATGAAACAACATTTTTGAAGCAATCTAAATAGAAAAACCAAATGACACACATGATTATAGAACATAAATCAAAGGCCTTTTAATACTTTTAACTGGCTAAAACATGAAAATGTTTATTTTATATTTAAAAAAAAAAAAATGCAAATTTTGGAAAAAGCTGTCAGGGAAAC
Source organism: Emys orbicularis (assembly GCF_028017835.1). NCBI lineage: Eukaryota > Metazoa > Chordata > Testudines > Emydidae > Emys > Emys orbicularis. The sequence goes on along the minus strand of NC_088685.1, from coordinate 94,801,831 downwards.
ATCCAGAGGCCAAAATGCTGCACATACTCATCAGCATGTAATGATGCTTACTCCTGAGCACTTCAGATTGGGCCCTGAAGCTACAACACTTGTATGCACATAGGATAAGATTTAAAAAAAAAAAAAAATAGACAATGTCTCTTGTATTAGTGATAGCTGCAGGCAAGGTTTGTTTTCCCTCACTGGTTTGCTTCAGTTGTGTCTCATGTCATGGTTAACTTCTTTAATGCAATGCCTGCAGATGAGGTTGTAAAAATCATTAGCCACGCTCAGCAGATGCTAGGTACTGGTAGGGTGCTGTTCCAATAACTTCTTTTCTTTAATTAAAATTCTAAATAAATCATGAGGTTTTGCAAACACAAGCCTACCGTACTTGTGCAAGATGAAAGCTGTGCTGACTGCTGGCAGTCTTGATGGAACTCTAGCCTCTTGTTTCTTCTATGTTTTTTTTCCCCCGGCCTTCACACAACATCCCCATATGCACTTCTTCAATGTTTAAAAATCATTATTGCTGAAGAAGATCAATACCAGAAAGCATCTGTGGCTCTTGCTGGTGTGCAAACAGATTTACTCTTTTCTACAACAAATGTGACTAAAATCTCCCTATAAAGAATAAAGGGAATATCCAGTATTTACTTGCCTATTGATTTTTCCTGATGTTCTTCTGAAATAGAGATTCAGGAATATTAAATATACACTATGTTCAGAACATTTATTTGCAGTAAAACATGAATCAATGGAATCTTCTTCCTCTTTGTTTCTATGGGAACAAGTCCTACTGAAATAAACAATGTTGTGAATAATATTTTATTATTTCTAATTATATTAATTATAATTTAATATAGCATATTAAAAAGAATTTAGGTTGTAATAAGAAACTTTTATACTGGTGCAAGCTTGGAAAAAAAATCGGCCTTTTGAGCAAAAAGCAATTTATGTCGCCTGTAATTTTCAGTTTCCGTTGCTATTAGTTCTAATTATTAAAGAGGTTTGCATTTGAAATCTTAATGGGCTGATGTTATATCAAAGCAATTAGGAAAAGTCACAGAGAAGCATTGGCAAGGCACATCCTTCATGTTGCTGGGCTTAGTGTTTCCCCCTCTGGCAGTGGAGTTCGGGGGCATACAGTGAATCAGTCCCACTCCGGAGAGCTTTTATTCCTCACGCGGATTTTATTTTACAATACATTTTTCCTTGGGCCTCAGCTTAGCTCAAGGAGGACTCTTTGGTGAAACCAAAGAAACAAATTCATAACAAAAAAGGGAATACTTTTCCTGGTCTTCCCTCTGGGGTGTTGCCATGTTATACCAACTTCTCTTCTGGGTGCCCATCCTTCCTTCCCCAAGCCTTTTCTTCCTGTTGCAGCTTTCTCTCTCATATCTCTCACCAGAAAAGGAGGTTTTAAAAGTCACAAGCAGCCCTTAATTGGACTCAGGTGTCCCTAGTTATACAAAAGCCCCAAACAGAATTTCTGTGCAAATAATTAAGATATAGAACCTGCAAACTGATTTGTTTGCAGAGAGCCTTATTCTCTACATGAAATCACACTGAAGTCAGTGAGGTTCCACATAGATCTGCCTTTATGGATCAGGCTGCAGAATGAGGACCTATAACTGTGTTTGTGCTGCAATTATAATTGTTTAGAAATTAACATAGTAATGCCAAACCACAGCTGACCTTGGGAACCTGATTTTTTTTTTAAACACACCTTGGATGTTAAGTGAGACGAGACCTTATCTCACTGGAAGAATTAAAGCTGACACTGAGAATTCCCTGGTTTCATCTTGTGTTACCACACTGCTGGTACTGAGATATAGCTTTCCATTAATTTCCCATACATCCCAGGATTGAACTTGGCAACAGCTTTCAAGGTAAAAGAAATTGGTTCAGCTGTTTATCATCACATCCATCCACTTGTACGCAAATGTCAAAAGTTAAGCAAGTTTTTTCACAAGATGAAAATCAAGCAATACATGACACTCCCATGACAGCCATGACAATAAATGAAGCCTTACTCATCATATCCCAGCCTTCTCTTCAATTTCCGATTCCTGCAGTGAAGTCAAAACCCATATTAATGGCACCACAACAGACATTTTCTTGGAAATCATTTTGATGTCAGTAAGTCAACACTGTAACTTCACTGGAGGATAAAATAAGAAGATGGATTTGAAAGAGCAACGCTTTCCTGCAAAGATAAATATCTGGGATGATTAGTAAAAATACCAAAGAAAAATATAAAGAACGATATGAAAAGTAAACATATACATTTAAATAGAATACATTAGGACTCTGCATTAGATAAAAGAGCACTGTTATGTTTGCATCCCAAATAGACACACACAACCCCAGTGTAGGTCAGCAGCAAAATGATATTTTTCAACAGAACATAAGAATGCCCCTACTGGATCAGACCAAAGGTCCGTCTAGTCCAGTATCCTGTCTTCTGACAGTGGCCAATGCCAGGTGCTCCAGAGGAAATGAACAGAATGGGTAATCATCAAGTGATCCATCCCCTGTTGCCCATTCCCAGTTTCTGGCAAACAGAGGCTAGAGACACCATCCCTGTCCATCCTGGCTAATAGGCATTGATGGACCTATCCTCCATGAATTTATCCAGTTCTTTTTTGAACCCGGTTATGGTCTTGGCCTTCACAACATCCTCTGTCAAGGACTTCCACAGGTTGACTGTGCATTGTGTGAAAAAATACTTCCTTTTGTTTGTTTTAAACCTGCTGCCTACTAATTTCATTTGGTGATCCCTAGTTCTTGTGTTATGAGAAGAAGTAAATAACACATCCTTACTTACTTTCTCCACACCAGTCATGATTTTATAGACCTCTATCATACCCTCCCCTGCCCTTAGTCGTCTCTTTTTCAAGCTGAAAAGTCCCAGTCTTATTAATCTCTCCGCATATGGCAGCCATTCCATACCCTTAATCATTTTTGTTGCCCTTTTCTGAACCTCTTCCAATTCCATTATTGATCCAACAAAGCCCTACACAGCCACAGGAGAGGGGCTATATTTTCATCCCGACACTTCATCTGCATAAACATGACCTTATCACCCGGTCAGTTGGGAGGAGTCCACAATATTGGCAACATCTAGGTGGAGATGAAGAAGATTGACAAATGTCTCATTTAAATACTAGGCAGTAGTTGAAAAGGTCTGACCAAATGAGTAGTGGTGGTATAAAATAGGGCAGTTTGTGGCTTCACTGTAGTGTCTCTGTTCGCGTTGTATGCATTGTTTGAATACAGAGGAGAAGGTAGCACATGTCCCCTGCATGGTTTCTGGTGTCCTCAGATGAAATTTTAGATGGCAGTTATTTTCTGTGAATGATAGGGCAATAGTTCTCTTCATGGGAAGTCCTGGGTTCTCCAGTTGAGTGAAGTTATTCTAGGTTAACAAGGTGATTCACAATAGTTCAGTAGGATATCATTTAATGGCTGCCAGGGTGCAGGAGAGCTGAGACTTCCTTGTTTCTTTTGTTATCAGGGTGTAGGCTCACAACAATTCCTTTTACTACCAGAAAGAGCATGCTTCTAGTTACCTTTACTAGTATACATTTTTAATGATAATGTAATGACTTTTTGAAAATGTCTGATACTGTGTTGTAGGCTTGGCAAAGTCATGGCCAAACCAAACTTACATACATTCCTAATTTAATCATTTATAGCAGCTGGGCTCACAATTCATTTGTTTCCAGCTACAAGTTGTTGAAAATTAAAATATTGGGGAAATTTGATTTTCAGAAACACCTCCTGCAAGAAATCCTAATGCACAGAAATGATTTATACAAACAAAAGACACCTTTAAAAAGGCACTAAAATGTAAGTGAATTTTGTAACTCAACAGGATATTCAGACTGGAGAAAAGCCACTTAAAGCATCCATTTTTAAACAATTTAATAAGGCACTTGTCACCACAGCAGGAAAGAGACAGAAAAACACTTAAAGCAACTACCTTTAAAAGTAATTTATTTTAGAAATCATTATCTCGAGAGACATACAGGAAACAAAATGCAAACCAAGTAACTAAAAATAATTTAATCTAAATCCCAGCAGTCAATATACAGTGGGACTGGGGAAATTATTAAAGTCAGTCAATATACAGTGGGACTGGGGAAATTATTAAAGTTGATACAATGGAGAACAGTGTGAAAAAAGAATGTCTTAGACGTTACTTTAAAAGTCATCTTAAACTATGCAGGACCATCCTAGCCATAATAAAAAGTAGGTAACGTAATCCTTGAAAATACAAATCAGCAAGAAATTAAAGCCTGTACCTTCTGTCATGGACTTGATTGGAAGCAGGTCAGTCTTTTATTTGAGAAATTTACTAGACAACTAGAAATTATCTTGGAAATACCATGAGTACTGGGGAGTTCCAGAGGATCTAGAAAAACCCACTGTATTTATAGTCTTGAAAAGGTAAAAGAATGATGCTGGTAACTACCATTGACTAAATCTAATTTCTGGTCCCTAGTAAAATAATGGGACAAAATAATGTTAGATGATAGAATCATAGACAATAATCAGAATGCAGAGTTGCCAACTCATGATTTTATCATGCATATCATAATATTAGGTGTTTCCTTTAAAGCGTCTCCTGCAGCAGTCTCAAGAAGTTTTGCTCATATTCAAAATGGCTGCAATATCCCATTACTTTCAACTGGAGTAAAGCAACAGGCTGCCTTAAATTAAATGGTGGCTGTGCCTCAGGGCCACAATTTCCCTTCTCCTTTGGAAGTGGCATTGAAAAGCTTTAGTCAAGATAGCTGCCACCTACCATTGTTTTAAATGACAATGACACCTGATTGTCCCTCTGGGAGGATGGCAGCCCCATCCTTGTGCACTATAATTTGGAAACTAGACAGAAGGAAGTGGGAAGATAGAGAATGTGATGGGGAGCAAGAGGAAAGGGGTTCAAAAAGGAAAATGTGCTGGATAGGAGACTGTGAGGAGAAATTTTAAGGGAAAATATGCCCTGGAGGTGAATGTAGGGGAAGAGGTGAGATAAGAGTCTGAGGGTGCAAAGAAAAAGAATATGAGAAGGGCAGGAGACTGAACGGGGTAGAGAAATGAAGAAGGGAGGGTCACAGGGGCAGCTAGGAGAGGATATATGGGCCTATTTCTAAGCAAGTTTTGATTTTTTTTTAAATGGGTCAATATTTAAGTCAATCTAAAAGTCAACCCACAATTTTCTATTTTTCAAATTTTGTTTCAAATATATTGCACACTTCTTGTTGCAATGCAGTGTGAAGTCAAAAAAGATGATATATTAAACTGTGTATACCCAAAGCCTGATCCAAAAGCCTACTAAGGTCAATAGAAAGACTCCATGGTCTGAAATGAGCTTTGGATGAAGCTCCAAAGCATCAAAATATAGATGGAGAAAGGTGATAATCGGTAAAAGTATTGCACTATTAGAGTTCTGGAGAACAGGAATGATCTTCCTATGGAAAATTTCACATTCAAGAAAAAAAATCATTCTAAATCAGAACAGTCAGATATGCAAAATTCTCAACAGGACAACTAAAGCAGAATTTTTAATACAGTTCTGGTCTCGGCTCCCCAGCAAGCTACCTGGTGGCCCAAGGAGCTGAGGAATCTAAGAACCAGGCTCCCCAGCAGGTGCTAGGTAACCTAGGAGCCTGGGCTATCCAGCATCCAACAGGAAGGCTACTACAAGGCCTGAGAGGCCAGGAACCCAGGGAGCCCTCTAGGTGTGCTGCCAAGGAGCTTGGGAGCCTGAGAAGCCAGGACCTTGGGAGCAAAAACTGTGGGAAAATGCTTTGACCAGCTGCCAAACTGCTGCTTGTATAGGGCATAATAGCCTGTCTGCTGACTCTTCCAGCCAATCAGGCAGTGTAGCCAATCAGGCAGCCTTTTACAGGCCAGTTGCACACATTAGGGAGCCTGGTTCTGCTCCAGACCCTGATTCCTGACAGATGGGCTTCCATGGAACTGAGGAGCCCTCCAGACAGTCTCTCAAGGAACCTGAAGCTCCAGAATTTGGGAATCCTGGCTCTCACTTTCCCTGCTGAATAGCCATGGAGCCTGGGAACCATGGGAATTGGGCAGCCTGGGAAGGCAGCTCCCCAGGGATTTGGGCAGCCTAAGGAGCCAGTTTCCTGTTTTCCACTGAAAGGTTCAATGGAACTGGTATGTTCTCAGCAGTGTTTTCTGACAGAAGACTGTTACAATGCAAAATTTCCAATCAGTTCTATGCATTTTTCCCATATACATCTCTACCCCGAAATAACGCGACCCGATATAACACGAATTCGGATATAACGCGGTAAAGCAGTGCTCCGGGGGGGCGGGGCTGTGCACTCCGGTGGATCAAAGCAAGTTCGATATAACGCAGTTTCACCTGTAACGCGGTAAGATTTTTTGGCTCCCGAGGACAGCGTTATATCAGGGTAGACGTGTACATCATTACCAGGAAAGTTTCAATAAACTGAAAGGAATTCCAAAAGAGCCAAAATAATTTATGTAAAATTACACACACAAAACTATGTTAAAACACAGTATTACAGTTGTAAAGTCTAGTATTCCAAAATCAGGAAGAATGGTAGAATGAAGGCTGCCCATAAAATACTAATTTGGCCCCCTTTGTGTATGCATTATGATTCAGAGACATTAGTTACATAATCACATACTATTTTTTTCACAGGACCCCTGCCTCATTCAGTGCACTGGATGGACAGTGCTCACTTAATGGTACAAGTGTTAAATAGCATAGGGCCAAGAACTGATTCCTGCAGGACCCCACTAGTAACACACCTACTCAATGAAGAGACTCCATTTAAAATGATATTTTCAGACTTATGTGCATGCTAAGATATGATCCAGAAGCTTCAGACAAGGTCTCACCTGCATTGTAGGCTGCCCTTGAAGTTATCATATGTCGTCTGTCACAGTGAGGAACCTTGGTAAAGGCAAGTATCTGCTTGCCAATTTAGAATCTAACTCTGCCCCAATTAATTTGTTACTTTGTATTGGGGTCAGTGTGAATTTGTCCCTGCTAACTCTGAGGCAGAGAATGTCAAGACCTGGACATGCGCATTCTGACCTACTGGTCAGAGCCAGAGTCCAAGCCAGAGGTCAGAGCTGGAATCAGAGTTCAGGAACTAAATCAGGAGATCAGAGCCAAAATCAGGAACCAGGGATCAACAAGAGTCAGGTCTAGTGCAGCGGGAAATCTCTCAGTTGCTCAGACAACTTCTTATGCCTACTTCTGGTTTAAACTGTCTGGTCCGGCCAATCAGTGGGGCTGGTCATAGAATCATAGAATATCAGGGTTGGAAGGGACCTCAGGAGGTCCTCTAGTCCAACCCCCTGCTCAAAGCTGGACCAATCCCCAACTAAATCATCCCAGCCAGGGCTTTGTCAAACCTGACCTTAAAAACCTCTAAGGAAGGAGATTCCACCCCTTCCCTAGGTAACCCATTCCAGTACTTCACCACCCTCCTAGTGAAAAAGTTTTTCCTAATATCCAAACTAAACCTCCCCCACTGCAACTTGAGTCCATTGCTCCTTGTTCTGTCATCTGCCACCACTAAGAATAGCCTAGCTCCATCCTCTTTGGAACCCCCTTCAGGTAGTTGAAAGCAGTTATCAAATCCCCCCTCATTCTTCTCTTCTGTAGACTAAATAATCCCAGTTCCCTCAGCCTCTCCTCATAAGTCATGTGCTCCAGCCCCCCAATTATTTTTGTTGCCCTCCGCTGGACTCTTTCCAATTTTTCCACATCCTTCCTGTAGTGTGGGGCCCAAAACTGAACACAGTACTCCAGATGAGGCCTCACCAATGTCGAATAGAGGGGAATGATCACATCTCTCAATCTGCTGGCAATGCCCCTACTTATACAGCTCAAAATGCCATTAGCCTTCTTGGCAACAAGGGCACACTGTCAACTCATATCCAGTGCCTCGTCCACTGTAATACCTAGGTCCTTTTCTGCAGAACTGCTGCCTAGCCATTCGGTCCCTAGTCTGTAGCAGTGCATGGGATTCTTCCGTCCTAAGTGTAGGACTCGGCACTTGTCCTTGTTGAACCTCATCAGATTTCTTTTGGCCCAATCCTCAAATTTGTCTAGGTCCCTCTGTATGCTATCCCTACCCTCCAGTGTATCTACCACTCCTCCCAATTTAGTGTCATCTGCAAACTTGCTGAGGGTGCAGTCCATACCATCCTCCAGATCATTAATGAAGATATTGAACAAAACCTTGGGGCACTCCGCTTGATACCGGCTGCCACTAGACATGGAGCCATTGATCACTACCTGTTGAGCCTGATGATCTAGCCAGCTTTCTATCCACCTTATAGTCCATTCATCCAGCCCATACTTCTTTAACTTGCTGGCAAGAATACTGTGGGAGGCCGTATCAAAAGCTTTGCTAAAGTCAAGCAATAACACATCCACTGCTTTCCCCGCATCCTCATCTTCCCCCATTAAGGATCCTCATGGGTGGTTCCTTTGAGATGGAAAGACAACCTTGACATGGAAACTGCAGAAGAAGCCAGTTTCCAGACTTAAGGATTGATATCCAAGGGTGACCAATAGGGGCCAGGCTGCTAGGATACCATGGGAGGGTCCAGGCATTGGTGCCCAACATAGAAGATTGTGCAAATAGAGAGAGGGAGCAAGAAAAGCCTGAGGTACCAGTATTTGTTGGCTTACTGATGGTTGGAAACACTGTCTTAAAGTATACAGAAGAAGCCTATGACAGGGATATTTCTCTAAACATGTACCAAACAAAGCAGAAGAGCTGTTACAAGTACAATTATGGGTATGGCATTGGGTTGTGGGCTAAATGCATCCCATTAAAAATTGTCATATTTATACTTCATTTTTCCTGAGCAAATACTTTGTATTTGTTTGCATATCAAAAATTCTTCTGCCACCATTGGCAAAAGTAATTTTCCTTTAAAAATGCTGGGGACCTGCTGCAATGTGAGGCCATTTACCATTTCTTTAGTATTCAGTAAGCTAGTCAGAGATGAGCTATAAGTGACTATTATTTCACTTCTAGGATGCTAACTGAACTCCACTCTCCCATGAATGACCAATGATAATACTGATCAGTTACCTACAGTGATACCGAACTGGTGATCTTAGTTCAACTGCCAATGGACTATGCAATAAAGTCCATATTGGAAGACAACCACCAAATAACAGGCAAAATTCATCCCAAATAAGAAGTGAACCATCCATCACACGAGGCTCAGGAATGCTTGAAACCATTAAGAGTGAAATTTCATCTCTATTCACTAGAAGGCATGTTAAGCAAACAACATGAGGCTGTAAGCAGGGTCTGAATGAGTTCTCCCCTGACAGCTAGTTGGGAGGGGGAGAAACTTTAGGAGCAAACTGTATTTACATGAACATACCTACTGTGCCTAGATATCCAGCAGATAGATGTGTTGCTCAAAGTGATCAACTTTCGCTGCTGTTGGGTTACAAATCACTTTAGTACTGAATGCAGGGGTAGTGAAATGTTGTTATCAATGTTATTGTCTTTATTGTATCAGTAAAGGGGAGCAGAACGGTGCTTAATCTGTCCTGAATGATGGGGTCATCCTCAGCTGAAAGTACTTCGTTAAGCCAGGGGCTCGAATGCCAGCCCCCCTGTGAAAGTAAGAGGATAGGGGACAGGTGTCCCAGCCAGGAGGTGTGGACTCTCCCTAAGGGTCCCTCATCTGGTTAAACCTGTTCCTCCCCACTGTTCAAAGACAGAGCTAAATAAGGCTTCATTATGAGTCTTTTGTTATGTTAAGTGTTCACTAGAACTGAAAACACTTGTGGTGGGACAGAATTTCTGCTCAGCATGCATCACTAAGAGCTGACAATCACTAAGAGTTGGGTAGACTTTCAAGAGACTGACCTGCAGAGGTCACAGCTGAGATGCAGGAGGCAGAAGGTGACTGGTGAGCGGAATGGCAGCTAGCGAGGCAGCCAGTGGAGAGGAGCCGTGGCTGGCGAGGAAGACAGCCACAGCAAGCGCTCAGATGGCAGAGCAAGCAAGGTGCCTTCTGCCCTGGGTGGGAGGTGAACTCACACAGATGCACCTCTGAGCCATGGTTCCTCACTGACCAAAGACAACCACTGTGAATGGGGTATGAGGAAGGAGGAGAGAGGGGCACAGAAAAGGAACTTTTGGGTGTAGAACTCAAGAACATGAGACAGAAGATACTGCCCCACGCACTCTGGGGTGGGTGTCCTGCTCACGGTTTTATGATTATGAATCCTCTTGTGGCATTTTCCCTAATTAATTCCAGGTGACTTCTCTACTTTCATTAAAAGTTTCTTTTCTACACTCAGGCTCTGTGCCTGAGTGGGGAAGTATTGTCTCTCAGAGGCGCCCAGGGATGGTGTGTAATTTTCCCATGTTACTGGGTGGGGGCTCGAGACGGTTTCCGGGCCACTTCCCGCAGCTCCCATTGGCTTGGAATGGCAAACCGCGGCCTCTGGGAGCTACGGGGGCTGTGCCTGTGGACGGTCAACATAAACAAAATGTCTCGCGGCCCGCCAGTGGATTAACCTAATAAGCCATGTGCCGAAGGTTGCCAACCCCTGCCCTAGATATTGAACCCGGCCCTGGTTGCAGTCGGCTCCACCTGGGAGAAGGGTTACGCACCTAACAAAGATATGATTGAGTTCCAATCTTTAGTAACATTAGTTCTTCCTTTTTGCTAAGAATCACCATATTCAGATTTGAGGTACAGACCAGTTTCCCAAATGTCTTGAATGAGGATTTAAAATAAAATCAGTCACAGAAAGACAAAGCTAATACAATGATCCGGGTCATAACAGCCACATATCAGTAATGCACAAAATAATTTATGTCCTAAAGTTCACAGTTGTATTTTTCAAATTACACTAAATCGGAGACCTACAATAGAGAGGGACAAGGTGGATCAGTAATATCTTTAATTGAACCAGCCTCTGTTCATTATAATAAACAGAAGTTGGTCTAATAAAAGATATTACCTCCCCCACCTTGTCTGTTTGGATACCCTGGGACCGACACGGCTACAACACTACATATCTACAATATAAACACTTAATTACACTTCAAAGAGTGCATCTGCTAAAAGACTGGAAGCAGAGAGAAAGGGATAACGAGAAGGGATTTAGGACCCAGGGATCAAATATATATTCTGAAGTGTGGATAATAAGGGTAATTTTGTTCATGAAACTCCCTCCCTTGCCATCAAGGCAGCTGGTGCACAGCACAGACAGATAAAATAAAATGAAAGACTAATAGGGAGAATTAGGGGGAATGAGTTGTGTCTGGGTCACTGTGACTAGGCAAATGCACAATTCTCTCTCCATAGTTAGAAGTTTCTGAAATTGGGTGTGGCTGTTTGTGAATAAAGACAAAGGATGGGACTGACATATCTTGGGGGGGAGGGGAGGCAAGAAACACATGAAATCCTCAACTAGGGTGACCAGACAGCAAATGTGAAAAATCGGGACGGGGTGGGAGGTAATAGGAGCCTATATAAGAAAAAGACCCAAAAATCGGGACTGTCCCCTATAAAATTGGGACATCTGGTCACCCTATCCTCAACTAGGAGGAAAGCAGACAGTACGTCTGTCTCATGAAAAGAGGATCCCAGCCAGGCTGGCTGTGAAGTGCTGCAAGGATTTTGGGATATTCGATTTCTCTATAAAATGCTGTGTGTTAAGCAAAGCAGTGATCCGAGGTGGATCTGGGGTGTACCATTTCTTTCAAAGGAGCAAATCTGTGAATCCTGTGAGTGTCCAGTGGAACTCCTGGGAGATGTTGGAAGGGCCAGAGAGCTGGAATGTGCCTATTGCTAACCTTTAGAGAGACTGCGAGGCCCAGAGGGGAGTGCTTTTATGTTTCCCATGGCCGGTGGAGTCAGGGAGGCACAGACAAGGCTTCTTCACACTAAGGGCAGGTAGTAGTGAGGTGCCTCACAACCCTGGGTACCATCATGAAGCATCACACCTGTCTTCCAATGTCACTTCCCGTTTCCAACAGTCACGATGACCCAGTTCATTGAGTAGCCCAGTAATCCTTTATTTAAAAGAATCTATTACCCCATTAAGCCAGCTTCTCTCAACATTTCTAGCAGTGTCATAATGCTAGACACTGAGTTATGCTCAGACTTCTTCTCTGTTGCATGATCATTTGAAAATCATTTACCTGGCCCTGACAGAAACTTTCTATGCAATCATGGGGAAATAGTTTACCCTTTCTTCTTATCTATCCGAGATCCATCATCACAGCATCTGAGCACCTCAACATCTTTAATGTATTCTCTTTAACAAAAAGACTATCAAGTAGTTTTGGGTCCACCTTTTGGATTTTATAAGGCATATTGAGGAATTATAGTACAGATTAACTATAAGGTCTACCTATATTGAAATGTGTATACAGTTGCATTTGTTTGTTTTCTCTTTCCTTTTCACTCAATAATTGTTTTCAATCGCCACTGCTTGTGAGTCACCCACACATAGATCAATTCAGTATATGCAGATATCTTTATTTGGTTTATTTAAAAAGAAGATATTTTCATGATTTTTATTTTACTGAGAACAAGGTGTTCTGAGAACCAGAAAGTAAAACTATGTGACAGGCAGTGAAACTAGGCAAGCTGATAGAAATGCAAAAAGGTAAACAGCACAAATGGTGAAGAGTTATTTGGGTTTTTGTGTTTGTTTTTAATTCCTTTCCATTTTAATTATACATCATATCAAATCCCTGATCTTAATAGCATCATTGTGCAGGAATTTAACTCCAGATCTGAATTTGGCTACTCAGAATTCTACTTAAATTCTAAGATGTTTTCACTGTCACAGGCAGAGAAATTTCCTAATCTAATATTTTTATATTGACAATATACTACTACATAAAAGTTCATTGCATACCCAGTTTTCCATTGGATGGCATATTCTAGCACTGCCATCATACAAACTAGCTAGCAGGTTTCATTTCTCACTCACTGTGATGGTACAAAGAATTTTTTGGAAGATACTGAATAACTGAGATATCTAATTTACCTACCCTTGTTTACACACACTTCATTCTAAATACTTATTTTTGAGCATGTTATGAAACACAAAGAGGAAGGATAATACTGAGTTTAAAAAACACAAACCTGGAAGTTGAGAGATCTGAGTTATAGCCCTGGACTTGTTACCATCTTCCTGGAAGACCATTGGAAAGTCATTTATATTCTTTGTCCTTCAATTTTCTCATCTGTAAAATTGAGGCAACAGTGACTCTCAGTGATCCTCGGAGGTTTAAGTCATCAATATTTGCAAAGCATTTTGAGATTTCCAGGCAGGAGAAGTTATATTAATGCAAATTATTGTTATGAATCATAAGACCAATAGGTCATAGAAACCGAAGAACAATTACTTTAAAAATAAAGTCTCCAAAAGTTAAAACTCTGAATTTTTCAATGTGAAATCTGCCACTGAGGAAATCCCAACTTTGCTCTATTGCCATTTGGGCTTACTTAGGCCTGGTCTACACTAACCCCCAAATTCGAACTAAGGTACGCAACTTCAGCTACGTGAATAACGTAGCTGAAGTCGACATACCTTAGTTCGAACTTACCGCGGTTCAGACGCGGTCCACATGCGGCAGGCAGGCTCCCCGTCGACTCCGCGGTACTCCTCTCGCCGAGCTGGAGTACCGCAGTCGACGGCGAGCGCTTCCGGGATCGATTTATCGCGTCCAGACCAGACGCGATAAATCGAATCCGGAAGTTCGATTGCCAGCTGTCGAACTACCGCGGTAGTGTAGACCTGGCCTTAGACATTTAGGTATTAAAGCTACGACAGAGACTATTTCCTTTCTTCTGGTGACCGCTTACCGTCATTCTTCTTCATTAACAGTCAGTCCTTTGTCCCATCTTCACTCTCAACAATCAGTGTAGGCTAATGTCTTAACTCCAGTTACAAAGGTAAGAAGAGTGCCACTTTCTAAGTATAGCTCTAACCCTTTTCCACAGTAATAGTGGGTGGGAAAGGGTGGAGAAGAGCAGGAGAAGGGTATGCATGTTAGAAAAATAGCTTCACCAATAACTGTAAAGATAATTCATTTTAAGAATTTAAATTAGCTCTATTTTACAGATGGCATCAGGTGGAGTCTGCATAGACTAAGCACAGACGATGTCATTAAATTGGTGCCTATCTAAATATTTGAGTCCTGAATCTGTGCTGCAGTTTGATTTCTGAAGGGGGGGGAACAATAATGTTCTAACTGATAACATAGCTTATTTGATTGAGTTCTCACAGCAGGCACTAAAATATGACTTTGCCTGTCCTCTATTGCACACCTCCCTCATGTCTGTTGTGGGAGGGGAGAGTACCATAAAGGCCTGTGGCAAGAGCACTGCAAAGTCTTCTCTGGCACAGATTACAAGAGAAGAATTATATTCAAGGCTACGCACAGTTTGGTGAGTTTATATTGGAAAAAAAATAAGAAAATAAAAAGTTCCTCTGCTCCATAGCCTTTATTTGAATGTCTGACATTCCTGAAGAAGGCCTGTAGCATTCCGATAGCATTGGAAGCTACTTTGTTTTAGGAAGAGACATGCTTGGTTTGAGCTAGATTTTGCTTTCGACCTTGTGTAAAGGAAGACACATTGGTGTGCCAGCCCAAGAGCAGTGCAGAGAACAGGTCATGCCTCAGAGAGTACAATTCCCTCTCTCCTTCCCCCATGGATCTGGGAGGAGGAGGAATAATTTGCTATTGGTCCATATCTGTAACAAGTTATAAAGCTGCTATGCCTCAATGCTGGCTGGTGCACCAAGAAATCGGAGCCATGCCCATCGCCCCTGTTGGAATGGAGTAGCAGGCACGTAAAACCTGCTTACCCTTGCACACCTATGTCTCTGTGGGAGGGAGAACACACACTGCCTCATAATCAAGCCTTTAGGAATACAGTAAAAAACTAAGGAATATTTCCCTTCACCCCAGAAACAATATTGTTCTTGATGTCAAAGAAAATTCATTCCCATACAATATGGTTGCCAAAACTGGTCCATGACTAATAGCGATCTGGGGAGCAAGCATTTTTTGGTAGTCTGTGGGTTGTTGTATGATCACATTGATCTAACCTTTCCTCCCTGTTTCCATCTTAAGAATTCATTAAAAGACAACTAAAAAAATCATTTAATCTTTTCTAATATTACTTTCACACATAAGCAATCGGAGTTGCCTGGGGATGTAATGGAAGGCAGTTGGAACTATCAAGAATGGGAGGGTAGGGGTAAAAAAAAAACAACCCACTCTGTTCTTGTAAGACATGGTCTATGCTAGTGCCAAGCCCCCCCTCCGCCCCCCCGAGACACTGTGCATGTGAAGTAGGAAAATGAGAATGCCAGTCACAATAGTTGAGAGCAAAGCAATTTCCTCATGAAACACACGGACAAAACTTGAAGACTCACACTATCATGCAGTGGTGCTTCCATTATCTGAACTCTGGTTAAATTAAACTCCATTTTTGGAAGGTTGGATGTGTCACTCAAAGTTTAACTCCTGTCTAATTTATTTAATGCAATTCTAAGATGCACATTACAGTATACAAGCACCATTTTCTTTGGTGAAAACTTTCACATTTCCAATATATCTGGATTGTAGTGAATAGCTTTTGCCAGTAGTAAACATTGAAATAGTTGAGATGTAGTTCCCAGAAAACTGCCACTGTTTAAGTATAGGTTTTACTTTTCTCCACAGTAACAGTGGGGAGGAAAGATAGAGAAGAGCAGGAGGCATACACCAAACCATACACTCCAATGGCTTCTCTCTATACATATAATGGCAGTAAAGTCAAGGTTACCAGGGACAATTCACAAACGGGTAAGAACAAAACTTGACTTTCAGATTGCAGGTTGCTGACCTACAAGTTAGAAAAATAGCTGTCTTGCTTATAGGCTGAGACTATTTCACGGAGAGTCATTGAGGAACAAACAGTTATCCCCAAAATGACATTTTCTCAGTCAGTTCCTAAAGGACCAACTTTACAATGTCAAAACAATATGCATTTATTTGGTCAGATAACAATTAAAGCCAACAGAAATTGCACTGCTAGAATTCCTGGGGAAACTACCCCTAAAATCATATCGTGACATCAGTGTCAGAACATGTTATACAAGAAGTTAATGAAGATCTTCCATGAGCTATCATCCCTTTACCCAGATACATTTGAAGTGGCTACAAGAGAAATAAGAGCCAAATACTTCTATAGAGCTAAATGCTCCAGCGCTCTATTCCCTTATCATGCATTGGTGTAGTTCATCACACTTGTATGAAATAATTAGAATACAAGTCCTGCTTTAATGCATTGTATCAGTACCATATCATGTGGAGCAAATAGGACAGTGCTAATGGAATGTGTTAGAAACAATGAAAATGCTATCAAATATTAATAAGATATTTCTACAAGATCATTATACCCATGCACATTTCTGCTCTCTTGAGAGACTGAAAGATTGGCAAATTTCCTTTCATGAACCTCTCCCCATACACGTGCCAGAGGTGTCCAGGTCATCATTCCTACGCAGGGAAAATACAATATTTGCCTATGTGTATTAATGAGGACACTTTAATCCAGCCCTTGGCCATGCAAAAAAAAAAAAAAAAAGTACATAGCTGCACTTACATCTACTGAAGAGGTTTCTGATTAAATCAGGCCATGAATGTGTAATTTACCAATATAAACAGTATATCAGGGTATGTCTACACTGGCAGGGCTGGCTCTATGCACCAGCAAAGCAAGCAGGTGCTTGGGGCAGCACATTTGCAGGGGCGGCATTCAGGCCATCCTTTTTTGTTTGTTTGTTTGTTTGTTTGTTTGGGGGCTGGATACTGATCAGGGGGAAAGGGGGAAACCCAGAGCTGGGGCGGCAGGGGGTGTGGGTGTGGGGGGAAGAGCCCAGGACTGGGGCAGCAGGGGGCAGCCACAAATTTTTTTGCTTGGGGCAGCAAAAAACCTAGAGCCGGCCCTGTACACTGGCAAGTTTCTGCACCACAAGTTATACCACTTTTATTAAAATGCTGGAATTAAACCACTGTTGCATGTCCACACTGTGCTCCTTGTGATGCTGGAGCTCATCCGCATTAGCAGGTCTTGCAACGGCAAAGACAGCAGTGCATTATGGTAGCTATCCCATTGTGCAGCTGACCGCAGGGTGCTTTGGGAAGGGTTTGCAATGCTTCATGGGGCAGGCATAGCGTCACATGATGCACGTTTCCCAATCCCACTGTTCCATGGGCATCCTACTACATTGCCAGCTGCTTTTCAACTGAAGTGAGGCTGGGGAGTGTGTGTGTGGGTATGGAGGGGGGGAGAGAGAGAGACAGTGTGTTTTGGGGGACAGAGAGTGTGTCAGCAGGCTGTCTTGTAAGTTCAGACAGCGGCAGGAAGCAACCAGTCCTGAGGAAGGGGAAGGGGGAAACCCTGACATCAGCCTCCACTTCCCTCCCCAGCTCTCTGCACAGCAATCTCTCTCTCTCTCCCTCTCTCTCTCTCTCTCTCTCACACACACACACACACACACACACACACACACCTGCCTCTGTGTTCAACAGCACGAGCATTCCACATTAATGGTTTGCTTTGTGTCCCTGGAGCAGATCAGCACAGCACGCAAGGGCTGCCAGAAACGGTGCTCTGAAAAGGGAGGGGCACACGTCTCCAGGGCAGCCGAGTTCAAAACAATGAGCAGAGCGTCACTTGAGGCATTATGGGACAGCTCCAGAGGCCAATCACAGCGCAGAAAGCAATCAAGTGTCTACACTGTCAATAGAGCGCTGGAGCCTCTGCGCAAATAGCCTTACAACTCTCGTCGAGGTGGGTTTTCTGCAGCGCTGCAACTGAGGAGTTTCTACGCACAAAGTGGCTTGGCAGTGTGTACACGTCTGTAGTTTGAGCGCAAAAAGCTGCTTTACTGCGCAGAAACTTGCCAGTGTAAACAAGCCCTCAGTTGCTGAAAGTTTTACACTCAGTGCAAAATTCAAGGCTTTTAGATGATAAATACCCTGTCTGTCATAGATGAGTGGTTACAGATAATTATTAGTCACAGATTCAAAGTATCCACTATCCAGTGCTAATCCTGAATACCTATGACTTTGGGCTTTCTTTCTGTAGATCTATGGGAGCTTTCAGAAAATGTGCCCAGTAAGAAATCACACCTTTAAAAGCCTCATGAGTCTTGGAAGAGATTAATTAAACTCAGTGGGGAAGAAAGGGGGGGGGGGGGAGAGACTAGGACTGACAGAAAAAAGTAAATACTAATAGGAGATCCATAAATTAAATAATTCTTTATTTTAAAATAGTGAACTTCAGTTAACAGAAAAACAAAACAAAACAAACTGGTTCACACGGATAAGCTTGAGTTGTGTTATTTAAGGTGCTTCCAGCTCTCTGTTTTGTTTTTTTTTTTTAAAGCCAGTTTGGCAATAATGTAATTGATCCCTTGTCTGGCCTTTCAGGCAGTCAGCTCCTTGTCAAGGAAGTCAGGGCTGCAATGTACTGCTAGCGTGCCAGGGGATACATGCTCAGAGCTTTCCTTTTCACTGAGTTGTAGCCTGTCATCTTGAGCTGACATTAGACATCACTCAACATGGTTATACCCAAACAGCTAGTGCACAATACCAGGGTGTGTAGCAGTTTGTCACTGGGTTTGATTCAGTCCTAGGTAATACCAGTGTCTACCAGCATAACCCAGGGCAGACGGCTTAACCATTCCTCTACTGATGAAAAGCCGACCTGAAGGGGGACTGCAATAGAGTAATAAGAACTGAGCAAGTACTGCAAAACAAGTTTCAATTTTGATGTTAATGTGTGTTTGATTCAGTTGTCCTCGTGCCCCATTGTGTGTTTGCTTTCCTTGACCAGGCAAGTTGCCAAGATTTAGGCCATGTCTACACTAGAGACTTTACAGTGGCACTGCTGTAGTGCTGCAGCTGCATCGCTGTAAGATCTCCCATGTAGCCGCTCTTGTTGACATAATTAAACCATCCCCAATGAGCAGCAGTGGCTATGGCAGCAAGACAGTGTTTTCCGCCAACATAGCACTATTCACACCAGTGCTTCTGTCGATGTAACTTGTTGCTCAGGGGTGGGTTGTTGTTTTTTTTCAGTTGCTTATGGGAACCAAATCTTTAGTGCATACTGTCAGATATTCACACCAAAAGTGGTGTATTTTACAGAGTATAGGCCACTGCTTGACACATCACTGGGATAATAGTTCCCCAAAATACCTTGGCATAGAGGAAATTACAAAGGGCAGACAAGGTCTGACAGTCGTATTGGGAATTGTGCCTTTAGGGGCTGAGCTTCCCAGACAAGTCTGGGAAGGGTATTGTTAAGCTCCTGTTATGCAAGACACTGAACAAAGAAGATCTCTGGCAAGCATATTAAGCACTGAGTGATTGCTAAACACCAGGAGTGAAAAGGAACTAAGAAAAGCCCCCGAGTGAAAGAACTGAGTAGTTAAAATCCCCACCAGAATGATTCTCTTGAAATATGAAACATAGCTGGAGAAGGTTTAAACAGTGCTTTACTCTGTATCTGTAAGCAATGGGTGCCAGCAAAAAGGAAGACAGTAGAAGGTAGCTTTATTTCTGACCATAGCTGGTTCTGAAGCACTTGATATGTTTAATGGGTTTCAGTTAACTCAGACAGAGGAGGCTAACTCTGAAACTATTACAGAAATTTGAGCAGTATTGCACTCCACACAAAAATGAAACATGAAAGAGATGTTTTTTAAACAGAGTACAAAAATAAGGTGAAGTCAACTGTCTGAAATGGACCACTCTCGTTACCACTTCAAAAGTTATTTTTCCTCCTTTGGTATCCTGTTGTTAATTGAATTGTCTCGTTAGACTGACCTCACACTTGGTAAGGCAACTCACATCTGTTCATGTATTTATACCTGCTCCTGTATTTTCCACTCCATGCATCTGATGAAGTGGGTTCTGTTGTAGGAGCAGCAGTGATCTGTATGCTCTGTATGGCTATGCTATGTATAACCTGTATGCTCAAAAGGTCTGTTATATCCCCCCTTTTGTCTCCTCTCCCTCTCTGAATACCTGTGAAGTGGCTTTCCCCCTCCCCCTCCCTCCTGGAATGATTGTGGAATGAATGGGCTGCTTGAACAGCTGGAAGATCAGAAGAGCTCCCAGGTAAACAAGGTGTCTGGAACTCTAATTAGGCAGCGATCACACGCCCAATGCATGGACACTGCCCGAGGTGGAGTGTGACCAACTAGATGCAGCCAAGTCATCTGTAGTCGCAGGCCATGAGGAACAGGTCCTTAAAAGGGGAAGGGGCCATGTGCTTAGGAGTGCACTCACAAGCTTGTACCTCCTGTGAAGGCTCTTCGCCCGGACCGCCTGGCCAGTGGTTCTCCGCGTTGCATTCCATCGTGCCTTGGGAAGACTTACCTTCATCGCACCATCCATCGCTGCGCTGTGGAACACTTATCTTGAAGGATCCTGACATCTCCAGTGCCGTGCCTGTCCTGGGAGCGTGAGTATGCGAGTGTGAGTGTGACCCTCCCTCCCCACTTCTTTTGAGTTAGCTATCATTATAATAAATGTGCTGCTTTCTGCCAAACACTGGTGGGTCATTAGTCCTCCCTAAGTTTACTAGCTGGCCCAATTTCTGGTAACAGGTTCTAGCCCACGAAAGCTTATGCCCAAATAAATGTGTTAGTCTCTAAGGTGCCACAAGGACTCCTTGTTGTTTTTGATGATACAGACTAAAACACTCTGAAACATATTAGACTTTGTAACTGATCTAAGGCTGAGGAGTCTTCTGATTTTGGAGTGGGGGGCTGAGACACTGATAAGAGACCAGAACATGATTGGCATCTGGAACAAAAACAGAGAGAGAGAGACAGACAGACAGACAGACACTACTGGAAGAACTAGAATTAACCTTTGACAAAATAATTAGAATTTGCCAAGCAGAGGAAGTCACCCTGTCCAGAATCAAGTTTATGAAGGGTAGACAGTGCTCTAATGCTGCAGACATGATAAAGAATCCAAATTACTACAGGAAAAGAGAGCTGAGGCACAAAGGTATGTGGAGCTCAAAATTGGAATCCAGTCAAAACAGCACATGGAACTGCACAGGCTGTGGCAACCAACACAAGGCAAGACAATGGGAAAAGGTGCAAGAAATGCAATGGATTATACCACTCAGAGGAGCAATGGAAAATATTGCAAGAGAAGATAAATGGGAAAAGTAAATGGATATTTATTAATTTTATTTTGGACAATGTGTACAAGCCACGGCGGTGCCAGAATCAGTGTTTTTAACACAAAAGGGAAAACCACAGGTAATGAAAGTAAACAGGTGAAACTCAGAGCTTACAGTGATGAGCTTGTCCTCACTAAAGGTGTATGTAAACTAGGGAAAAGCGCACCTATTATTGGGTTAGAAAATACGTCAAGTCCTTGGTCTCATCAAGAGGGTGCACTCTTTGAAGGAACTTTGGACCAAAACAATTGAGGAAGAATTTGAGGACATCTTCCAGGGAATAGGGAAGCTCTCAACAGAGTATACAGTAGAGCTGAAAGAGTCCAACCACCCCACAATTTACTTTGCTAGGAAAGTTTCTCTGACCCTAAGGTAGAGGCTAAAAGAGGAGCTGGATAGGTTCATTGCTCTGAGAATCACAGTAAGTAGAAGAACCAACAGAGTGGGTACATGCATTGGTCATTGTAGAATCAAAGAAGACTGAACCCTTCACTTATATAGAGACCCAAAAGAATTAAATAAATATGTTAAAAGGGAATATTTTCCCACTACCTACAAGGGGAGAAATTTTGGGGGAGATGCCTGAGGCCAAATATTTTTCTATACTTCACGCATCAGCAGGGTTTTGGCAGGTGCCCTTAGAAAAACAGAGAACGCGTTTGTACATGTTCAACACTTCCTTTTGAAGACACTGTTTTTGGGTTTTGATCAGGACCCAGAGTGTTTCACAGGAAATACAATAAAATTTTAATGGAATAGAAAGTACTGATGATTACATAGATGATGTTTATATCCATGTAAAAAGAACAGAAGAGCATGATCAAAGGTTCCAAGCAGCCTTAGAATGAACTAGAACTGCTAAAGTTAAACAAACAAAAAATGTAAAATCAGTGCAATGGAAATAACATGCCCAGGCAAAAGGGGGTACAGGTAGATGATAGTAAGTCTGAAACCATTACCAACATAACTGCCCCAGTAGACATGGAAAAGGTACAAAGATTCCTTTCAATTGTGAATTATTAGAGATTTTTTTGCCTAATCCAGCTACCCAATCTTGTTACCCTTCACATCCCTTGCTAGCTGCAAATCCAGTTCTGCTTTGGCCTTCCTAACTATACCCCTGCATGCTCAAGCAATATTTTTATACTCCTCCCTAGTCATCTCTCCAAGTTTCCACTTCTTGTAAGCCTCCTTTTTGTGTTTAAGCTCACCGAAGATTTCTCTGTTAAGCCAAGCTGGCTACCTGTCATATTTGCTATTCTTTCTACACATCTGGATGGTTTGTTTCTGCATCCTCAATAAGGCTTCTTTAAAATCAGCCAGCTCTCCTGGACTTCTTTCCCCCATATATTAGCCTCCCAGGGGATCCTGCCCATCAGTTCCCTAAGGGAGTCAAAGTCTGCTTTTCTGAAGTCCAGGGTCCGTATTTTGCTACTCTCCTTTCTTCCTTTTGTCAGGATCCTGAACTCAACCATCTCATAGTCACTGCTGCCCTGGTTGCCACCCACTTCTACTTCTCCTACTAATTCTTCCCTGTTTGTGAGCAGCAGATAAAGAGGAGCATGGCCCTAATTGGTTCCTCCAGCACTTGCACCAGGAAGTTGTCCCCAACACTCTCCAAAAACTTCCTGGATTGTCTGTGCACTGCTGTATTGGTCTCCCAGAAGATGTCAGGGCGATTGAAGTCCCCCATTAGAACCAGGGCCTGTGATCTGGAAACTTCAGTTATTTGTACAAAGAAAACCTCGTCTACCTCATCCTCCTGGTCTGGTGGTCTACAGCAGATGCCCACCACAACATCACCCTTGTTGCTCTCGCCTCTAAACTTAACCCAAAGACTCTCAACAAGCTTTTCTTCAGTTTCATACTGGAGCTCTGAGCAATCATATTGCTCTCTTACATACAGTGCAACTCCTCCACCTTTTCTCCCCCGCCTGTCCTTCCTGAACCGTTTATACCCATCCATGACAGTGCTCCAGTCATGTGAGTTACCCCACCAAGTCTCTGTTATTCCATTCAGATCATAGTTCCTTGACTGTGCCAGGACTTCCAATTCTTCCTGCTTGTTTCCCAAGCTTCTTGCGGATGGATGGCAGGTCAACATCCATTCTCATACTCCTGCACCTCTCTGCAGCAGTCAACGGCCCATCATGGGACAGTACTGTCCTATGTGAGACAGGTGGTTTTATGTTTTGTAGGGAGATCAGTTCTGATGGCTTTCAGGGAGTCAGCTGCAGTGGAATGCTCATAGGGATAATCACTGGAAGGAGGAATGGTTACTTACCCATACAGCAATTGGAATTCTTTGAGATGTGCTCTATGTGCATTCCATCGTAGGCTTGCAAGCACAGCTACAGTAGAATGCACACGGGTACAAATCACTTGAAGAACTGCAGCTAACACAAAATGCAGCAGTGTGTGCCTGCTCATTAAGGGGTTACCATGAGCATCTCAAATCTGTCCTGCCCTGTCTACACTGGCCCTCTATAGAATACCATATCAAGTTCAAGATCTTGTTCCTTATCTTCAAGGTTCTTAATGCCAGGATAGCCAAAACAAGGTCTAAATTTCCTGAGTGATGACCATGACTGACAACTCCACTCATCAAGTGCAATAGAACTGTCTACTTCCAGGGTTTAAAAAGAAAAAGAAAAAGAAAAAAGAAAAAAAAAAGCTTACTTGTGCAGAAAACAAAGCATTTTTGGTGCGTGGGCCAAGACTATTGAACCAAATCCCACATTATCTAAGTACCATCACAAACCTCACTATCTTCCATTCCATGTTTAAGAGACATGTATTTGACCTTCCCTTCTCTAATAAAAGTACATAGAACAACACATGTAAATGTAAAAGGTGTTTTGATTTTTTTTTAATCCACATATGATTATCCCCCTGGAAAAAGGAAGATGGAAAAGGAGGAAAGAACCATGTTGATTAGATTATTTATTGTGAATTATTCACTCAGCTCTTCAATATTAGTATTGTTTTCATATGATATAATGATTCCATCTAGGGTGTTTAAATAACTGAATAGGTTTTCTTACCATTCAATAATCATATGTGCAAGTGGCACCAAAGGATTCATTTTTGATAGTTCTGGCACCTTTAAATGATCATCTATGAAGTTTTATTTTGCAGGCAGTGTTCATTCTGGTCTGGAGTACTCCAGGAGGCTTTCAGAAAATGGTGTTTTCAATGGGACTGCTCCCCTGAGTAAGGGTTTATAGGATTGGGCTCTAAATTAGGATTTTCTCATTGAAATATCCTAAATATTCTTCTTTAAAAATAACTAATGACATTTAATTGTAATTTCCAATAAACTAAAACAGCAAATGGCAATGTGTGTTAAACAGAGCTGACTGGAGAATGCCAATTCCATTTTGTGATAACTTTAAAGATTTTGACATTTGTTTTCATTGTTCATTGGAACCAAAACAAAACCTTTTGAAAATTCTCATGGGACTGAATTGTGTTGAAAGGTCAGGTGTTCCATTCAGGGATGGGGGTGGGGACAGTTTACCTGACAATGGTCTGACGAAAGGTAGAAGAAGGCCAGAATTTTCTTTTTTCTAAACCTCAAAATAGAAGGAAAATACTTTCCAGAATCCATTATATTAGCAATGCACAGGCAAAAATATCAACCCTTAGATATAATTATACTAACTGATTGAACACTCATTTTCTCAGTATTGAAATTGTTAAATGTTGAAAATTGATGGTTTGAGATAACAGTGATTACACTACTGTGAATAATCCTATTGACATCAGTGACAACCAGACATTGTAAGCAGTATGTTCAATAGTAAACGTTTACAGGATCAGACCCTAATTATATATTCTTAATGCCTTGCACTGTATTAACATTGATTTAATTGTATTTGTATTTTGCTTGAAAATAATAAAATATAATCACCACTTTCACACCACCCACAGCCAAAAAAAAAAAAAAAAATCAGCTTATCATTCAGGGTGAAAAAGGCAAGATTCAAGCAGAAGCAGTAGCTCACACTCAGGTATTTATAGAGCACCCGTCACCATAGTATCAGATTTCTAGGAAACAAAGATTTCAAGCTACAGTTTGAATGAAAACCATATATTGTATCTTATTCTGATTAAAAGCTGAAGCACAGTAAATCAGACACTGCTCCTTTTAACTCCTTGGTATCCAATATTTCCACCTAATTTGGAAATGGTCACTGACAAAAATGATTTGGGTAAAGTTTATGCCTGAATAATTTGTGTGTTCTTTTAAATTATTACCCTTACTATTGCCTGTTTAAAAAGCAAAGTACATGGATAACTAAAATCGAGACAAAAAACTACTAAGTCTGTGTAGGGAGCCAGGGTGGCTTCCCTCCGAACCTGAGGGTAAAGAGCCACTCTCTCAGCCTGAGTGGGCGGGGCCAGGGGGGAAGGGTGGAACAGGAAGTACAAAGGGCGGGGCCCTTAGCCCAGTCAGGGCAGCATCAGGGAGGGAGGCAGATGCAGACTGTTCCCTTCAGACCCTGCTGCTGTGCCAGGGGACGCCCTGGACCAGGAGAAACCTGACCTGGAGGAAGGACTGGGGCTACCAGGACTGCCCGCCGCCGAGTACCTGGAGGAACTGGAGGAGCCTGATGCGGAGGGGGAGCTGGAGCTGCTAGCACTGAGTACCCGGAGGAGCTGGAGGGACCGGAGGGACTCACTCAAGCGACGGGGTAGGAAGTAGCCCTGAGACAAAACTGCACAACGCGGTGAGTCTATTTGGTCAGTGTGTTGCAGAAGGACCCTGCTGACCCAGTGGCGGGACTCTCGCCCTGCCACTGCCAGGGCCCTGGGCTGGAACGCAGTGGAGTTGGGTGGGCCTGCGTTCCCCTACCCCAACCAACCCGCCTCAGGTAGCAGAATCCCAACAGTACTATAGACGCTTGCCGGCGCTCCCCTGCCTGAGGGGCGCGCCAGAGACTCTTGCCGGCGCTCCCCTGCCTGAGGGGCGCGCCAGAGACTCTTGCCGGTGCTCCCCTGCCTGAGGGGCGCGCCAGAGACCCTTGCTGGTGCCCCTCCCTCCACTAATTCCCTAGGGACTGATGGCGTGACTCCAGCCAGCCAGGGAGGCAGTAGTTCCCCACTGCCCCCTAGCGGCTCGGTGGGCCAACCAACACAGGTCACAGTGTGACTGAACATAAATGTCATTTTAAACTGGATGTTAATCAAATAAGGACTGGATTCTTGTCCCTTTGAAGTCAATGGTAAAACTTCTATTGACTTCAGTGGGAGCGGAAGCAGGTCTTCAAAAACAGTGTCCTCGTCCCTTTTCCGAATTCCATGTGGGTTATATGTCTTTGAACATGACAGGTATGTGATATGCTAGAAGCAGTCCTTTTTGTAACTCTTAAATCTGAATTTAGGACAACTTTAAAGGCAAACATTCTGGATAACTAATGCATTAAAAAAACATACTAGAAATATTTTTCAAGGTAGCCAAGAAAATACATATTCTCTCATTTAGTCCTATAAAGTTACCTGGTCTATCCTCCTGCCAGAGTAGGATTGTTGCCATTTACTGGAGAACAGTATATCGAAAGGCACACAAAGTTTTGGGCACTTGAATTTTCATCAGAGTTCTTTGTCAACGGATCTGTATATAGTACAATACATCCTTGGCACGGAGGGACTGATCTCCATTGCCTTGAGCTTGGGTAGTCATTTACAGTGAGTACAACATGGGTCAAAATGATACCTAGTCTCAAACGTGCATTTAAAAATATTTGATAGATTTAATGTCCTCAATTTTAATCTGTCATGACTCAGAACAAAATTTGACTCACTTGACTGAAAGCTTTCAAACTATCTACACTGACAGGAAACAAAGGGCAGCCATACACAAAATCCTACCGAGGAAGAAGGGCTGTTTCATTATTATTGACCTTAGATGTCTGATAGTGTTTTGTTAGACATACATGGATTAGGTTAATAAAAGTAAAAATGTCAAGTTTAAAGATGATCCTCAAGTGGAAATGACAGAAAACCAAAAGGGGCCATGTGTCCAAAAAAAGAATTTAGATCATTCAAATGGTGCTTCTAATAAATGGCAAGTGCAACTCATACAGAGAAATGTACTGCAACTTTGAACAACAAGGCACAAGAAGGAACTGCTGTGGTCATATGACATGTTGTATTTACCAGGAGGGGATGCTCCAGTTTTTGTTAAAAAATCCTTACGTCTTTTAAACCCAGTGTGAAACTTCACTGCAGTAGGCAACGAGGATGCTGATAAGCATTTAGAGGGTTACAGTAAAAGGAATTCTAGATCTTTTCAAGAAGCTAAAAACAATTAAAAAACAACATGTATTGCACACAAGACTCATATTTCAAGCAAGTCATTAGGACGTGACAGGAAGCTAACCTATTTAGATGTTTTAGTAGTCAATTTCCAACAAAATTTGTCATTAAAAGACTTACTATAAATGCTAGACATAGATTATGACACCATATTTAAAAGATATTGATGCAATGCCTCTTTAGCTCTACGGTTCCACAATCACGAATCTTCACTCTGTTGCTCATGCAGCACAAGCATTCTTATGGAAACGCATTGAAACAAGAAACAACTGCTGCTATTTCTGTTATGCTATTTATATGTCATGCAAAAAAAAAAATCAACCATTAAATACAATAGGAACAGCTTACCATAGCGTACACATCTATGACACAATGATTATACTCCCTGATATAGTACAATGGTAAATCCACTGTTGCAGGATTGTTTTCAGTTGTTTTCCTATGACTACCAATCAGTGGCTTAAACATACCTTATAAAGAACAGATCTGTGCTGAGGGCAGCACAGGGTCACACTTCCCATGCAAGGGTCCTGGGAAGTATTGTGCACAATGCCTCTTGAGGCTCCCAGGTGTGCAAAGGGCATGGCTATTCACACTGTGAAACCCCTTAAGGAGATGCAGAATGCTCTCCTCCACAGCCAGCCAACTCCATGGTCCACACAGAGAGGGGCGGGGTTCTACCTAATGCCTGGGGTTGTGGGGAAGAGGGACACTAGTAGGTAGCAGTCCTTGCATAAGGGCTTCAAATTTTAACTCATCCAGTGTAGAGCTACAAGAAAGTGGAGGCTTCCTGTGCCCTCCTCTCTCTTATGCAGCCACCCAGAGGCCAGCTATAATCTGTCCACAGACTAGAAAATAAAAGGTGTTGTGCCATCTTGAAAAAAGTTGAAAGGGATAAGAAAAAAAAAAGACTCAAGAGGTCTAGAAACTGCTGAGATAATGAACACAGTTAGTACTACTAAAAATCAATACTATAACTATTTAAAAAAAACCCAGAACTTTACAAGAACATATTTTATGAGCCCCAACCTACCATGCACAGAAATGCAGCAAAGCACTCCTAAATGGCTACATGACATCAAGAAATAAATTTCTCTAAAGTATAATATTCCCTTGATCACAAGGAAAAAGGCAATGAAAACCTGACCTCACCTGATCCATTATATGAATCCTTTTTTCTTATGCTAAACCAAGAAATGTCATGAAATAGCAGAATCCTCTTTTAATATATACCTGTTAACTGAACAGGCCTGTTGAAGGGAGAGCATTTTGGTGCAACAAATTATACATTTGATAGGTTTTCACTGTAGTTTCATCTTCAAAGAACCGAAAGAAGAAAATCCAGCTAAGTGGATACAGAAAAACCTGCATAGCAAGACAGAGAATTACATTGATTTCATTCTGATTGACAGCATCTATATTATTCAGAACATTATAGAATGGAACCAGTTCAGCCCAGGAAGTGACTACCGAATGCTGAGATATCATTTAACAAAACATTAAGCAGGAAAGAATAAAACCGCTCAGCATGAAAACTTCAGAATTAACCAAGACAAGTTCAAGAAAGAATTTAGTCATGAGATGAAAGTGGAAAGACATTATGTATTATTAACAAATTGACTTTCTCTCCATTAAAATAAATGAAAAAGTAACCTGATGTTGTAGATGCAGCCTAATAAGTCAAGAAATTATAAAAATAAAGTTATACTCCCAGGCAAAACACTGTGTTACATGGATATTAAGGCTGAAATTACATAACAGGAGTGTTGTAGTTGTCAAAAAATCAAGCATTAGAAAAGCAGGAAATTATGATTTAAGATTAAACTAAGGAGAAACTCAGACAGCTGGAAGTACAGAAATGCCGAGCTGAGGTTACCACCTTAATTCTGTTCTTTTAAAAATACCAGCTCCCCATCTTCCTTCCCTTCTTAGTTTGTATATTTATATAGTTTTTAATATTATATATATTATAATAATATATATTATATTATATTTTTGAAAGCCATCTTAAAGTTGGTTTTATACATGCATGTCTCTAATATTTAGTGTGGTTTTTCATCACCAGACTTAATGCAGAGTGGGTAACGATTGCTTCCAATATGCTAGGACTAATAAGAACTGGTGGACTATATATATTTTTCTGTGAACAGCTCAGCTTGTGCGCAATTAAAATTATTATGGATGGATAAGATTGTCTCAGTTTGTTTTGTCTCAGTGCATTACTAGTGGGGCAGAGTTAAGGTTGTTCTAGTGACCTTATCTGTGCATTTTCATACTGTATTTTCAAATGTTTGGCTTTTACTTCAGTTAAACTTAAAGTAGAGTTTCCTCGCTTTCCAAGTCTTATGTTTGTTTGTCTTTTTATAAATATGAACACTCTTGTAAGGATTTTAACACTCAATCCTCAGATATTATTTTAATCTGAATTGCAATTTAACAAAGTTTTCTGCCATGTAATTGCTTTCTTTGTTTTTGTTTTTTAATTATTAATGATTACTCACACACACACACACGCCTCTACCTCTGTTCCCAGTCATTTAATGCTTACTAACTTACTCCACACTCACTCATGTTCTCCAATGACTGATTAGTATGTGAGCAGAGTTACTAAACCCTCAGGGTATTCATCTCACCTGGGACACAGGTGCAGAGTTCCACAGGATTTCAGTAACAACTAGAGTCAAAGGTTGAAAAGGCGTGGTGGAGACCTACCAGTACCTAAAAAAAGATATTAAGATCATTATTCTCCCAGCTCTACAGTACTCCTTATGAGCACTTTAGAAAATCCTTATACTCTTTCAGAGTTTCTAAAGTGCTATGTACCCCTGGGATAGTGGCTTATAAAGTAGAAACTGGAAAATAAATGGATTGGGGGAACATCTGTCAATCTTACTTCCTTCTAAAGGTTACTGCTGGCATTTGGTATCTGAATGCCAAAAATATGACAACTCAACATGGAAAGATTAGGAAGTGCCCATGCTAGTCAGGTGTCTCCAACATCCACAGGAGGAACAAGGTAAGAATTGGAGCATAAGGAGCTGATAAGGTCCAAGTGCTATCTAAGGTATTGCTGAATTGCTCAGTGCTGTTACTGGTAAGAGGCAATTAAACACTCAGCAGCTGACAACTTCCCTTCCTAGTGTTGAAGCACCTCTGGAGGTCTGCACGTAGGAAGCTCCATTCCCCTACAAAAGTGCAAGGATAGTACTGTCCCCTAGATGAAGCAAGTATCCTTTTGCTGTAAGAACTAATGCAGCCTACACCGCACAATGTTTCCTGTTTGCTTCAGTTGCCCAAAATGCCCAATTCTGCAGGACTGCCTAGGCTGCTTCTTCCTCATAGGTGGAGGGGTACATATCTGATTGGTGCAAGTCCGTACAGACCTGTAATTGAAGAGGGGTCCAGGCAGTTCAGTTTGTCAAGATATGAGGTGGTGAGAAGTATCCCAGGATTGACACTTTTCTTTTAAAACTTTTTACTGACTCCTAGCTCTTCAGATGAGGTTTATTTGAAACATTTTGATGAGACATAACAC
Organism: Emys orbicularis; assembly: GCF_028017835.1. Classification (NCBI taxonomy): domain Eukaryota; kingdom Metazoa; phylum Chordata; order Testudines; family Emydidae; genus Emys; species Emys orbicularis. Next base: position 94,770,708 of record NC_088685.1, on the reverse strand, counting down.
ATAGGGCCAGATCTGAAACACTGAAAAGCATATACAGAAATGTAATCAGTGATGAACTAGAAATACCTGAGTGGCACATCAGAACCTCCTAAAGGTGATCTGGGGCACTGCTAATCTTTAGGGAGTTTAATGAAGGAGACAATGTCCATTAGATTATTCCATTACAGTGCCCCAGTAGATTCACCAACACACATACTCCCACCCAGACAACTCCAAATTTCTTTCCATACTGGAATAATGGAGTACTATTAAGCAAGAGAAATCACTAAACTTCTAGAGGCTAAAGAAAAAAGAGTGACAGAATTAGTTAGATTATGAAGGAATCACAGGAGAAGCAATAGGTTTTGAAGTTAGTGAAATGTTTGATATATGTCTCACAAAATATCTTACCTGAAAAGCTAATTAATATTGAGTAGGATAAACAATAATGTAGCAAGTTGTGGGAAGGTGTCCTGTGGGACATCACAGATTTCTTGTTTAGATTAGGTCTTGTTTAATATTGTCATTAATTATCTGGAATAGTGAATAAACAACATGTTAATGAAACTAAATTGGGAGAAAATGCAAATCCAAGGCAATACAGAGTAATATTACAAAGAGAACAGAAGCCTGTATGTAACAAAAAGAGAATCAATTTGGAAAAAAAAATCCAGAACACAGATATTGAATGGGAGAGAAAGGTATGGAAAGAAGTAATGCTAGAAATGACCTACTGTAGGGGTAATACTGGATAGCAATGTAGACACGGGTTTGCATTGAAATAACAGCTAAAAATGAGCAGTGGAATTTTGGGCTGCAAACACTGAGCCATCATGTGTCAGAGCAGAGAAGCACTAGTCCATCTCTATAAGGGCTTTGGCATGATCACGCCTGGAATATTGCATTCAGTTCTATGTATCACATTACCAGAAAGAGCCTGACAAATTAGATAGTTCAGAGAAAAGAAACAAAAATTACAAAGAGGACCAGAGAAATTCCTTTAAAGTACTAAAGTTTAACACAACTAAATTGCGTAGCCTAAGACTGAATGGGATGTGGGGATGATAACGATTAACAAAACAGAGTTGGACCCAAGCCACAAAGTTTGGATTTGGATCCAAACTTATCCAAAGTATAGGGCAATTGGCTCAGATTTTAGATTGTGTGCTCTTTGACGCATGGGCTATCATTTACTATATGTTTATATAGCTCCTAAAACAAAGGGACCCAACCTGATTGTCCTGTAGTCACTACGTGTTAAAGTGTTTAATAAAATAAACACATAATAATAAATCGGGTTCATCTTTACTACAGCTATTTGAAGATTGAAAACACCAAAAAGGAAAGGGATTCTTTGGGTTGCTACAAGGGAATATAATAGGAATAACTGGATGAAATTAAGGGTTACATTTTGGCTGTCCGGAAAAGTTTCCCGACAGTGAGATTTATTAGAGAGCTCATAAGGCGCACAGGAAGCCCCTTTGCTTAAGATATTTAAAATTAAACTGGATGAAACACTAGAAAAACTATTGGAGGATAAGATGATTAACTGAATGACTAATAGGTATTTTCTATATCTAACTACTTTGATAGAAGCCCTTATACCAGCACTGAATTACACAAGGTACTACAGTGATGCGGGCTATATAAGTACCATTAGGAGCCTCTTTTGTTATTTTAAATGCTCAATCACTGAGACCTGAAATCACTTAAGATGGGGCAGTGTTTCTGCCCAGCCTGCAAAGAGCTGAAAATAATTAGAGACTGATGTGCAGAGGTCACAGCAGAGAGGCAGGTGGCAGCAGAAGCTGACTGGCGGTCGGCTGGCAAACAAGTGGCTGGTGAGGTAGTGAGCAGAGCAAGTGGCCAGCAGGGCCGCTGGCAGAGAGGCACAGCGAGCAGCCAGCAGGTGAGTGCCCGAGCAGCGGAGCGAATAAGGTGCCTCCTTACCTCCACCCAGGGTGGGAGGCAAACTCTCCAGAGGACACTGCCCAACTTACTTGGGGGGGAGGGATCTTTCACTCATGGTTTATATTTATGAACCCTGTTTATGGTGTTTTCCCAAATTAACGCCATTACTTCCCTCCTTTTATTAAAAGTTTCTTTTCTACACCCAGACTTCGTGCTTGTGAATGGGGAAGTATTGCCTCTCAGAGGAACCTGGGGGTGATGTGTAATTTCCCCAGGTTACTGGGTGGGGGCTCGAGCTGGTTTTGTGTTGTATTGTTGAAAAGGAACCCCTAGATATTGAACCCAGCCCTGGTAACTGCTGGCTTCACCTGGCAGAAGGGTTACAATTAGATCACTAATTTAGACAGATAGAGATGTTCAAACCATCAAAGGAGTGATCCAAATATCTGGAATATTCAAACCATGGCAAAAGGAAAACATAAGCATATAGTTGGTCTTATATTGCCCTTTTCTCCACTCTCTGGGGAAAATCCTGATCATTGCTAAGGTTAAGATTTTGTCATGGTTATTTTTAGTAAAAGTCACTGACAGGTCGCACTCAATAAACAACAATTCACAGACATCTGAGCACTAGGGGTGGAGCCGCAGCCCAGGAAGGGGAGAGAGAGGGGATGACAGCGTGAACCCCGCCATCTGTGGGAGAGAGAGGGCTGACAGGGCTGAAGTCATGGAGGTCACGAAAGACCATGGAACCCATGACAGACTCCTAGCTTTAATCATTGCCAAGATAGCACAGGCCAACCCATTCAAGCTACCATCCACATATTCATTGAAGTCCTGAAAGAGAATAATCCCTGAGGTCTCCGACAAGAGTGCTGACACCAACTGGCTGATGATCTATCACTTGATGTAAAACAGGCTTTCTCTGTCATTCCCATAACTAGCTATGAGTCTCAGACAGATCTGACCGAGAATATTGCTAGTCAATAAAGGCTGCTGAACTTCAACACCCATATGACCCTGGAACTGAAGTGTGGTTTATAAAACAAGAACACCAGTTCATTTGTTCCTATTCAGCTGGATAAGAATTATGTTGTTCATAAAGAAAATGATAATCTTCTGTTATTTTCTATTATTTTTGGTAATGGATGTTTAGGGACCAAGTAACACAACAATAGGGGTCGGTTTTTTTGGTATTTCATTTGGATTCCATAATGCATAGCTTGTGTTTTCATTATTATTTCTTAGTTTTAACTCTTTGTGCAGGATCAAAAGTTTTCTCATGAGGGTGGGCAAGGAGATCTCTTTATAGGTACAATTATTAGGATATAACTATAATGATGTTCATGCTCTGTACAGAGCTTTCCTAAGGAGTCACAAATTGTGTGTGCAATACATTAAAAAAAGAATATTTAATGGTATCCGCAAACATCCCACTCCATCCCCAGAATATCCATATACCTGTAAATGTGCTGCCCACTCTGCAATATCTTTCCGTAATGCTAATGATGTAACATTTCCAGAGACGGTACTTGAAGAGATATCATTATATTTAAAAGGTCTGAGTCTACCACCATCACTCACATTGAGTGGCATCTTAGAGCACATCTACAAAAACACTGTACAGCAAGCTGAGACATAAATGTACAACGCTCCAGTGTGCTGCTCACTGACTGTCCGTTTGGACCCTAATGCTGCACACTAGAAGTTTCCTAGTATGTACTGACATGTCAATGAGCATTGTAGACTTATATCCCAGCAAGTATGCATGTAGACATGTGCTTCCTTAGTCAAGAGTACTTGGGATTAATCTCATGAGTAAGGTGCTATTCAAGGCAAGGGTGACAGATTTGGGCCCAGTGGTCATATCTGACAAAACATATATATTAGAAATGAAGGTGATAGGGCAATTTGACTTAAATTTTCCAAAGTGATTAGTGATTTTGGTTGCCAAATTTGAGATACCTCAAAGAAGCCTGATTTTCATAAAGTGCTAATATAATAGTTGAACATATTGATTATTCCATTATTAATAGTATTTTTTATTTTAAAAAAACTTGTATTTGGTTTGTAATTGGCAGGGCCGGCTCCAGGCACCAGCCCACCAAGCTTGTGCTTGGGGCGGCACCTGGAGGGGGGCGGCGCTCCGGCCGCCGGGGAGAGCGGGGCCACAGCCGGGCTCAATGCCCTCCCCCCGGCGATCTGGCCGCCCTCCCCCCGGCCCAGCAGGGGCTCGCCGCCCTCTCGCCGCCCTGCCCCCGGCGCTCTGGCCGCCGGGGCTCGCCGCCCTCTCGCCGCCCTCCCCCCCGGGGCTCCGGCCGCCCTCCCCCCCCCCCCCCCCCGCAGGGGGGCGGCCGGAGGCTTTTTTGCCTGGGGCGGCAAAAAAGCCAGAGCCGGCCCTGGTAATTGGTATTCTAATTGTTAAGTAGTGTTCTAATTAGTAATTATTGGTTTGGCAATTGGTATTCCAATTGGTTTGGTAACTGGTACTTGATGTGCTCAATGGTAAATAGTATTCTAACTAGTTATTTTAAATTAATATTCTAACTGGTAATTGGTTTGTTAATCAGTAATTTTCTACTGCAATTTGTTATAATAAACAAACAAAAGTATATTTTTGTTTGTTAGACAAATAACAATAGGAAAAAACAGTTGCAATAGGAAATGATCACCTTAACAAATCAATTACAATTAGAATACTAGTTAGAAGTTACCAGTTAGAATACCAATTACAGGCAGAATATAAGCGTGGGAAGTCAGGCAGCCAAGGATCCAGGTTGTCCAGGGAACCAAGGTTACCGGCAGTCCACAAGCAGGCAGTCAGGGAGCAGGGCCAGCTCTAACGTTTTTGCCACCCCAAGCAAAAAAAAAAGAGTGCCGCCCTCCATAACACACACCCTCAGCACCGCGACGCCACCCCCCCCCGCGGAGCACTGCGACGCCGAACCCCCCCAACCCCCCGTGGAGCGCTGCGCTGCCAAAATCCCCAGCCCCCCGTGGAGCGCCGCGCAGCCGAACCCCCCAGACCCCGCGGAGCGCCGCCGAACCCCCCAGACCCCGCGGAACGCCGCCGAACACCCCCCCCCGGAGCGGCGTCGAATGCCATGTCGCCGAACCCCCCCGCCGAGCGCCGCCGAACACCCCCCCCCGCCAAGCGCCGCGCTGCCGAACCCCCCCGCCGCCACACACACCTCCCGCCGAGCCGCGCTGCTGAACACCCCCCCCCCCCCGCGGAGCCACATGAAAACATGTGGCAAAAATTTTTCTACAACACTATTAAAAAACCTCACGTTTCACATATGAATATCCTACACAGCAAAAATTACATTATTACATTAGCAGCCAGGCTATATGTGTAGAGAATAGTTTGTAAGTGTCCTCAATAAAATCAACCCTCATATAGCACTCGGGGGACACAATGTTCATGTCTTGCTGCATCACTGAAAACAGTCAATTGCCATCACGTCGCCCATTATGGTCTCATCCGCCACGCCAGGATGTTAGGGCGGAAACACTCTGGCAAGAGGAATGGAATCTGTTATAATCCCCAACCAGTCCCTCGTCGCCAACCCCAACCGCCACCTGGTTTTGACCTGCCCCGTTGCCAATGGTCCCTGTTGAACAGGTCCCTGTTGAGACCAGGCAAGGTCCCTGTGCAGTCAATCAGTATCGCTGGGGCCTTCGTGAGAGCCCTTTGTGCACCTGTAGCACAACACAGGTGATGACGCACATTGTCGATGAATGCCTAGGTTCAGCAGTGGCCTAGAAGAACTGCATCACGCCACTGAAGATGCCATCGCTTGGCTAGATGACTATGCACATGCTAAATAAATACTGAAAGAGTGGTCATGCTGTAAAAGACATAACCCTGGCCTACGTATACATTCAACACAGTATCAAGGGTGTTATTATCTTCTCTCATGCTTTTTATTGCACTCTATCATTTTTGGTCTTCGCATGAGACATTAACTTGAGGTCCCTTCCTATTTGTCTCATGTACGTGTCTGAGTTCATTAAATGTTTCAGGGTCATCAAATCTACATTTTTCTCCAAAAAAACCTCCAAACTTTCAAACAAAAAATTGCACCTAACAGTAGTTCTAAGTTCAACTTCAATTTAGATAAGCATGCAGAAATTCAGACATCCAAAGCTTATCAGAACCTCAGAGGCTTGACTGAGATCTCACTTACACTGCTTTAACCATCACCACATCCCTGGGTCTTCTGGGGTGTCTTTGTGAATGCCACTTCAGACACCCCCCCAGTGTTATTTGGCATATTCATGTCAAATTTGTGAACAGATTCAGTGCCCTGAAAAACACCCACATTTTCCAGCAAATTCACTATTCCCAGTAAAATTCACCCTGCTCCAAACTCTTATGCAAGGGGCAACACCTTGTGTAAGAGTTCGGAGCTAAATATTATAGCGGTAGAATTGGCATTAACATTGCCTGCAGCACTGAGTTGCTGACCTTTGTGTTCCATCTGATTTTCCTTACAGACAATAGTACAATACCAGAGGCCTTCACCAGTCTCAATTTCATGTATTCTCAGATTCGCATAATAGCTATTTTGGGCATTTACTGAGCTACTGCCTAGGGGCTTCACCTGCTAAAATTGTACTAAAATGTCAATTTTGCTTCAAGTATTTGCCGAGAAGAGCTGGTATTTTTACAAGTTTGTGTGTGAATTTATTAAACAGAAATATTTGCCATCTCTTTTTGAAAATTGTAAGCTGATTTAACAAGTTTAATAGAATTTATAAATTTGCATCAGGATAAGGTTTTGGCATTTTTGTGCTAAAATGTCAAATTTTCACATGCAAATATCTCTCTTCCTCAGACAGCTGAAAACAATCAGCATGTATTAACACTTAGTTTGGTTCCAGGAGCTATAATGCATTTTGCCCATGGGCATAACAAGAGTCAGCAAGTTGCCCTAATATAGATCAGAAATTTGGGCGTTCCCAGAAATACAATATGTGAACCAGGTAAAGGGAAGTTTTGTTTATGAATATGTTCTTTGAATTTGCATCCAACCTCTCTCTGTTTGGTTCATGAGAAAGATTCTTGAATCATTTTCCCCTGGACCTAAAGGCAGTGATCTGTGTTGAGAAAAAAAAATCTACTTTTCAGTTTAATCTAAAATTCAGTGTGAAACCAACTTAATATTCCTCTTCCATGGTGGTTTTGCCAGCACTGAGAATTCTTTTGTAGAAACATACCTTGAGCTGAAATAATTTGTCATTTCTTCTTAACCCTCTGTTACAAGCCCTATATTTTGCTCTCCTGCAACACCAAGAATTGCTGATTTGTTCATTTTAATTTGTCTTATTGCAATGTCTTTCTGCTATTGTTACCCACATCAAAGGCGCTATATAAACAAACAACGTAACTACATACAGTTAGATTCAACAATATAGATATTTACTGATCGACATGGGCAAACAATGTTTTATTAATATTTGCATAAATTTTAAATACAACTTACACTGGGCCATATTTGGATCTTTTCAATACTTAGCTCTCCTCCAGTATTTGAGCAGAGCATGATTACTCTCAGCAAGTGAACACTGCATGAGAAGTGCTTGCAGTGCCCTTTTGGTAATCTCTCCATGGATTTATGAAATAGTGCATGGAAAAATGGAGAGACAAAGCATGAAAGCAAGATGAAAAACTAGAGAAAGAGCCTCAACAACGTAAATGTGGATGAGGGGGAGTAACAGAATGGTAGGACTGGAAGGGACCTCGAGAGGTCAGCTAGTCCAGTACATGCCACCACCATCAGGAAAAGAAGGAATTTCAGGCAGATGGAGGTGCCAAGAAAACTTGCCATGTGCCTGGAGTGTGGCCATAAATAAAGACAGGAGATGAAATGCCTAGGAACTGCTGACCAACCTGTCAAATACACAGTACTCTGAGCACCAGGACTGATTATGACTAGTGCTGCCAGACACCACAAAAAGGAGAAGGGATGGAACAGTATTGCCAACTCCAGGTGCTCACAAATCATGAGGTAGGATCTCCAAAATCATGAAATTGACTTAAATTATGTTTATCTGCTTTCTGGTGTGGGAGGAGCATGCAGGATTAAGATCTATAAGTTTTTCTCTGTAACCTTGAGACCTACTGTATATATATTCCATGAATATAAAAGCTGTGAAATTCATGAAATCATATGACTCCGTGAGCTGGGACTAAGGAAAAACACCAGATACTGTGAGACTTGCAATAGAATCACAAGTTCACAACCCTGAGGTGGGGCCATACAGGCCCCTGGCACTGGTCAGCAGAACTGACTGGGATTAGAAGCATCACGGCTGTGGGTTTAAGAGCTCTGGGACATATTTTGCTGGGCTGGAGCACAATTCTTTCAAGAGCTCCTGTTGGGGCAGTAAACCTCCTCACTGCCCCCAATGCAACATTGTTCTTTAAAGGCACAATTGAGACCTTAGCCTTTAACTCTGGATTTTCTGTCAATCATGGTTTAAATTAGACCCTGGATGTAGCTCTGTGTCTAAATATATAAATATTAGACTCCTGTGTAAGTTAAAGCCCTTAATTTGTATCAGAGTATAAAGTACTTCCCCATGGATGGTTTAGCCTATCGGAGATGTCACATTGTGCAGCAGTAACAATAGATCTTCTCATTAATGTTTAAAAAGAGAGAAGCATTAAAAATGGTTGTTTAACCAAAATAATAAAAGACAATGTGAAACCTTCGCTGGGTGCATCGCAATGCTGTCATAAATGTTACAGTGTTTCTTCTCTTAATCATGTGTGTCCAAGCCCAGGGGTGTATTTTGTTGAACTGCAGGATTTGGGGGCAATGACGGTGGGGAGAGAGAAGGTAGGAGTAACTTTGGTTTACACTCCCCCATACACATCCTGCCACCTTAATGCAAAGCTTTAGACAAGGAGATGAAGCATCTTTCCTCCACAGTTTAACTGTATTTATTTTCTGTTGCCTGCCTGCAGCAGCACTAATGTTCCCAGAGCTTCTGAGCCCATTTGTTTTCCAACCGCTGCTTTGCCCACATGAAGCAGCACTAATGTATCTCAGAAGGTTTTGCTTCTGACAATGACAGAGAAAGATGCATTCTAAACCTTTCGGGCTGTACCATCATAAGAAGAACATTAGCTCAGGTATAAGCACAGTGTTTAAATATGCTTGTAAGTTCTGGGGGCACACACACACTACTGTGGGCACTAGGAACAGCATGCAACTCTATTTGGATGAAAAGGGACTCCGTGTGAGAGGGCGGGAGCAGTATTATGATACAGAGAGGGATAGCTATAGATTCATTGTCAGCTGATTAGTGGATTAATTTTCCTGTTTTGTTTTTCATGTGTTGTCTTTGATACTATTGATCATGAGGCATTGCTAGACCTGGACCAGGCTGCCTTTCAGTGACTTCATCGTTTTCTCACGGAGAGATCACATTGGATAGTTGTAGACAGTTGCTCCATTTCCTGAAGGGCTTTCAGTGTAAACAAGACATGAGGAAAAGCACTATCAATTATTGGAAGGAGCAACAAGGTGAGCTAATTAGTAGAGCATACAGCGTGACCTGGGTAGGCAAATCAAGATGAGAAAGAATCAAAGTCTAAGCTGTACAGGGAGGCAAGCATGACCAGTTTGAGTTTCATATAGGAAATAAGGAGCCAGTGAGAAAAGTGGTATCGTAGGCAGAGCAGAAGGTGAGGAGTGACAGCATGTCGGATGGACTTGAAGGGCGAAAAATGAGAATGGTAGGTAGGAAAGTATTAGCAATAGTAGTCTCTTCTTACAGATGGGGAAAGTGAGGCAGGGAGGCAAAATGACTTGACCAAGGTGCCACTGCAGTTTCAGATTTGGGATTAGAAGTCACAGTCTGACCCACAAAGTTCAGATCTAGGACTGAATTTCTCTACAGATTAAGGGGTATTGGTTCAGGACTGTATCTGGAAGGCAACAGTCCAATCCTGTGTTCAAACCATGCATTCCTCTCATGAAAGTTCGTTAGTGCCTTTGTAACAGGCCATTTCAACTGGTTAGTCATGCTCCAGTTTTTGTTTGTTTGATTGAAAAGCAGAAAGACTCTCACTGATGTGGAATCGAGTTTCATTTTTTAACCCATCCAGGCAAAATTCTACTCACACACTCATCCAAAGGGAATAAAATATCATGAGTTTATTAAATGCAAGTGCAGCTGAGTAGATTTTGTGTCAAATGTTTGTCGCGACTTTGCAAGACTGTTTTATTTTCCCTAATTTCTCTGTGTATGAACGGGGTTACTCCAATACAAAAGGCCTTGAGAGTGTAGCTCCTGAAATTCGGAGGGTGGAAGCTTTCTATTATTTCTTTTTAGTACCATGTGGGTTGAATTCTGTGCTTATACCTAAGCTAACAAAAAACATCATGGAAGAAGAAAACCAATTTACCTGCTCTGTGTATTGAAATCCTCTCTTTTCTTTCTGTTCATTTTAATTGCTGAGTAGCAACCCACCATTACCCTTTCACTTTTTTCCCTCTTTAGGTAAAGTTCTTAAAAATCACTCATTACGTTGCCTGCAAAGCTCACAGAAGTGGGTTTGCTGCCATTCAAGCTTTAAGAACATATTCTGATGTGGCTAAGGGTTTAATTTTTCTTGACTTTCATCAAGAGAAGAGGGGACATTGGATGGGAGCTGGAGAGAGAGATACCATTAGGAAACCAAGAAGTAACGGTGTGTCAACTCTTATGATATTTGGTGTTCTTCCTACAGCCCCATCTCCAGAAATCAGATCACTATATGAGAATCTTGGCTTTTTATATTTTTTTTAAGTAAGTTCCTTGCCCTCATCATTTTGGAGAAAAGCTTGAAAATATCGAACCCTGAAAGCTCAAAACCCAAATGGCAAATCAAAGCAACCCCAAATTGATTAATTTTTTAAAATATCATGACTTTGGGGAGCCTGAGTCATGATTTTTGAATGCCTGGAATGAAAATACTGAAATAATTTTCTTTCACAATAGGCTGACTCTTTAGGTTTGTGACTTTGCGAGATAGCTATAAAAACCCAGCCTTCCAATGGCCTGAGATTTTGCTTGTGATATTACTTGCTGTGTGGCATTTCTAGTGAGACCACTGAAGAGCAGCGCTTTTCATCGGTACAAGTAGAGTTGGCTGGGCATGGAGGGGAGTATATTACAGGATTACAAAGATAGTGATTCTGCTACATGCACACTCCCAGAGCCCAAGGGAAAATCTGAGTTGGACAGAAATAATAGGGCTCCAGGTAAAGTGGAATCTCCCTCCACCCGCCTTTCAACTCAGATTATCGTTTAAACATCTTACAAATGTGTAACTTCTGCCCTTTGCACCTTTTTGGTTTTATGTAATGAACTATCCTCACTTAAATAATTTGGAATCTGGTCTCCTGACTGTTTTTAACCACTGTACCAATACCACATTGGCAGAGTGACATTTCCGCTCTCCTGAAACCAAGATTTGTCATTAATATCTCTGGATCTAGAATCCAAATATGTTTCATGTTATATAAGCTAACACACACATTATGTGAGTTTGTCCATAAAGAACTCTTCCCACTGCAGAGCCCTAAGTATCAGTATAATCTTTCCTTTACATATAAGCTCATTTGCTCCAAGGTATTAAAGGCATGAGAATACCCACTAAAATCAGTGGAAGGACTCAACTTCAGTGGGTCTTGGAACAGTGCCTAAAAAAGAGAAATCTAAGAGAGTGTGTTTTTACCATTTTTCAAGTGACACTGTCCAGTTAAAAGTCAGATACAAATAACAGCTTATATATTTAATACTGAAAGAATGTTTAAAATGTAATTCACTTTCACAACTTACAGTATAATGTTTACTCTTGGAACTCCTTTCAACTTGAACAATGAAAGTAGGTTTCAGTTTCCCTTTCATAATTAGTTTCTATTAAACTCCCCTTCAGACTTTTAAGCACTAGAACAAATGCTCTGATAGTTTGGTTTCAAATACCGCATGGGGAAGATTTATTTGTTAAAGCTGTTTCCACTGGAACAACAAAAACCTCATGGAAACATTTATATAGATGACTATTTTTGTTTAAAAAATTCTAAAAAGCTTAAACTCTGAGCCAATTTTGATGAGCTGCTGACATCAAGAACAACTTTACAAGGAGGGCCCAAAGAAATTTGTAAAACTTAACCTGGGAATTTTGTTCAGATTTGATGAAAACTCAGTCTTGTTTTTTCCTGTCATTTTTCTATAATCATTAACTAACCTAGTTGCAGGTTAAAAACACACCAATAGCAGAAAAACTGTTTCACAGCTGCTGCAGAATCAAAAATCTAAAGAGTAGATACAAGAAACCTGAGAAGAGCATCACCTGGCCAATTTACTTAATATAGTTGACTATGAAGCTCAACTGGGAAAACAAAAGGAACAGACCAAAAACCCGGGGAAAAAATGACAAGTCATGTCTTGACGTCAGACCAGTAAATCACTAAGTACCTAAATGATTGCTCCACAAGTCAAAATTTTCACGCTTGACAAATTTAATGCAGCCATGCTATAGAATCCTATTATAGTATGCAAGGTATTAGTAATTTTATCTTGCTTTCTTCTCCCATGCCTCTACACCAAACTGCTCAAGGGCCTAACACAATGCACAAAGGCAAATCAAAATATAATGTGGTTCTACATAACACCTTTCATTTCTCCATTATCTAAAAGCACTTTGTGAAGTCAGTTAAATGCTGGCAATGGAGTGACTATGCCTAGTCAAACAAAACATCCATTATGCACTCAGCAAAAGCTTATATTCAGCCTTAGGGTGTTACAACTAGGGATGCTGAACTGATTTGGAAACTGAAACCCCCAGATCCCAGTTATACCCATTTCTAGAACCAAACAACCTTTTCAGAGTTTCTGAAATGTATGGATATAGTTCCCCTCTCCTGTTGGCCAGAATGGGAAATGCCAAACTACTGTGAGACGCTGCTGTTGAGAAATTTCCAGCTGGAATCAGAAACGTTACAAATCTTGAGAAACAGCCTGTTCTTACATTGATTCCAGCCCAATCTCGCATACTTCAAGGATCTGATTCATATGTCATTTACACTAGCATAAATCAGCAATAACCCCAGTGAAGTCAGTGGAGATTCTCACTCTCACCCAGTGACTAATTACTTATACAAAGCGGAACAGATTCAAAAGGAGAAACTGAAAAAAGACCCACCCCAGGCTACCTTATAGCCCAGGGATTAGAGCACTCTCGTTCAATGAGGTAGATCCAAATCCAAATCCACTGGAATAAAGTTTATAAGGGAGGCACCTCCTCCTCCAGACATTTTGTGAATCTAGTCCTTTAACCAGACCCAGAAATCAAATGTTTTGGGTCTAATGAAACATCACATTTGACCCCAAAATGGACATAAGAACATAGAACATAAGAAGGGCCATACTGGGTCAGAACAAAGGCCCATCTAGCCCAGTATCCTGTCTTCCGACAGTGGCCAATACCAGGTGCCCCAGAGGGAATGAACAGAAAGGGTAATCATCAAGTGATCCATTCCCTGTTGCTCATTCCCAGTTTCTGGCAAACAGAGGCTAGGGACACCATCCCTGTCCATCCTGGCTAATAGCCACTGGTGGACCTATCCTCCATGAATGTATCCAGTTCTTTTTTGAACCCTGTTATAATCTTGGCCTTCAGAACATCCTCTGGCAAAGAGTTCCACGGGTTGACTGTGCGTTGTGTGAAGAAATACATCCTTTTGGTTTAAACCTGGTGCCTATTAATTTAATTTGGTGATCCCTAGTTCTTGTGTTATGAGAAGGAGTAAATAACACTTCCTTATTTACTTTTGCCACACTAGTCTGATTATATAGACCTCAATCATATCTCCCCTTAGTCGTCTCTTTTCCAAGCTGAAAAGTCCCAGTCTTATTAATCTCTCCTCATACAGAAGCCGTTCCGTACCCTTAATCATTTTTGTTGCCCTTTTCTGAACCTTTTCCAAGTCCAATATATCTTTTTTGAGACGGGCGACCAAATCTGCATGCAGTATTCAAGATGTGGGCACACGATGGATTTATATAGAGACAATATGATATTTTCTGTCTTATTATCTATACCTCTCTTAATGATGCCAAACATTCTGTTCGCTTTTTTGACTGCCACTGCACATTGAGTGGATGTTTTCAGAGAACTATCCATAATAACTCCAAGATTTCTTTCTTGAGTAGTAACAGCAAATTTAGACCCCATCATTTTGTATGTATAGTTGGGATTATGTTTTCCAATGTGCATTACTTTGCATTTATCAACATTGAATTTCATCTGCCATTTCGTTGCCCAGTCACCTAGTTTTGAGAGCTCTGCGCTCTTTGTAGCTCTTCGCAGTCTGCCTAAGGAATTAAGTATCTTGAGTAGTTTTGGATCATCTGCAAATTTTGCCACCTCACTGTTTACTTCCTTTTCCAGATCATTTATGAATTTGTTGAATAGGACAGGGCCCAGTACAGATCCCTGGGGGACACCACTATTTACCTCTCTTCATTCTGAAAACTGACCATTTATTCCTACCCTTTGTTTTCCTATCTTTTAACCAGTTACCAATCCATGAGAGAACCTTCCCTCTTATCCCATGACAGCTTACTTTGCTTAAGAGCCTTTGGTGAGGGACCTTGTCAAAGGCTTTCTGAAAATCTAAGTACACTATATCCAATGGATCCCCCTTGTCCACATGCTTGTTGACCCCTCTCAAAGAATTCTGATAGATTGGTGAGGCATGATTTCCCTTCCCTTCCCAAAAACCATTATGCTCATTTTTGATTCACTTCAATTTTTAGAATTTTCAAATTCAATTCAACCCAAACTGAATTTTTTTTCAGTTTTTCAGAACTGCCAGTGAAACAAAGTATCAATAATTGGCCAAGCAATTAGTGGCAAGTAATGCCTTGCTGATATTGTGCTAGTTACTGGGGGAGGGAACTGTAGACAAAGACATTCGGGGAGCCAAAATTTCACACTAAGGTAGGCACCCCATTTCTCTATCTGGGGGGTGGGTGAAATCAGCATTTCGGAATGTAGTCAACAAAGTATGGATTTGGAAACATAAATATAGAATTAGGTGCCCTATTTTATGCAGTGTTGTTGGAGCCATGTGGACCCAGGATGTTAGAAAGACAAGGTGGGTGAGGTAATATCTTTTATTGGATCAACAAGTTTGTCTCTCTCTTCAACAGAAGTTGGTCCAATAAAATATATTACCTCACCCACCTTGTCTCTCTAGTGACCTATTTTAGGCACATATGTATCAAAATTAACCTGACGTTCATTGTCTCAAAGATGGGATACATCTGCGTCTGTTCTAGAAGCCAACCATGATAAACATCAAAACAGATGTTTTCAACTTTAGTTTCAAAAGAAAGTTTGTGTAATGGAGGGTTGCCATCATCATTTACTTTATACTGTACTGTATTGTATTTATTATAGTTGTAATCCTTCTGCCAAGTGTCAGTAGCCATAACAAGGGCCAGGTTCAATATATGTCTAGGGACCCTTCAAAAATAAATAAAGCATTCAGCTTGAGTCTCACCAAGAACTGTAGTCACTTCTGGCTCTACAAAACCAATATCTTTGTCACCATTAATGGTATTTTTCTTCTCCTTCATGGAAATAGACATGGAAGTATCAGCCAATTTTATCTAGGAAAAAAAAATTGGCCAGCTAGTTGGACCCCCCTGTGTTCCCCAAAATTTTGGCTCCAACCAGAAGCCTCACCCACTGGTCCAGAGCAATCCCATCTTGGTTAAATAGTTACAGGGGCTCCCTCTGTTGGTCCTTTCATCTATGAACTTGCTCCCACCTCTAATGTTCATAGAATCATGGGACTGGAGGGGACATTGAGAGGTCAGCTAATTCAGTTCCCTGCACTCATGGCAGGACTAAGTATTATCTAGACCATCTAGACAGGTATTATCTAGACAGGTATTTGTCTAACCTGCTCTTAAAAATCTCCAATGATGGAGATTCCATAACCTCCCTAAGCAATTTATTCCAGTGCTTAACCACGCTAACAGTTAGGAAGATTTTCCTAATGTCCATCCTAAACCTCTCTTGCTGCAATTTAAGCCCACTGCTTCTTGTTCTGTCCTCAGAGATTAAGAAGAACAATTTTTCCCCTCCTCCTTGTAACAACCTTTCATGTACTTGAAAACTGTTATCATGTCCCTTCTCAGTCTTCTCTTTTCCAGATTAAACAAACCCAATGTTTTCAATCTTCCCTCATAGATCATGTTTTCTAGACCTTTAATCATTTTTGATGCTTTTCTCTGGACTTTCTCCAATTCGTCCACATCTTTCCTGAAATGTGGTGCCCAGAACTGGACACAATACTCCATTTGAGGCCTAGTCAGTGTGGAATAGAGAGGAAGAATTGCTTCTCGTGTCTTGTTTACAACACTCCTGCTAATACATATCAGAATGATGTTCGCTTTTTTTGCAGCAGCATTACACTGTTGACTCATATTTAGCTTGTGGTCCACTATGACCCCCAGATCTCTTTCCGCAGTATTCCTTCCTAGACAGTCATTTCCCATTTTGTATGTGTGCAACTGATTGTTCCTTCCTAAATGAAGTACTTTGCATTTGTCCTTATTAAATTTCATCCTATTTACTTCAGACCATTTCTCCAGTTTGTCCAGATGATTTTGAATTTTAATCCTATCCTCCAAAGCACTTGCAACCCCTCCCAGCTTGGTATCATCCGCAAACTTTATAAGTGTACTCTCTATGCCATTATCTAAATCATTGATGAAGATATTGAACAGAATCGGACCCAGAACTGATCACTGGTGGACCCCATTCATTATGCCCTTACAGCATGACTATGAACCACTGATAACTACTCTCTAGGAATGGTTTTCCAACCAGTTATACACCCATCTTATAGTAGCTCCATCTAGGTTGCATTTCCCTAGTTTGTTTATGAGAAGGTCATGCAAGACGGTATCAAAAGCTTTACTAAAATCAAGATATACCTCATCTACTGCTTCCCCTCATCTACAAGGCTTGTTACCCTGTCAAAGAAAGCTATCTGGTTGATTTGACATGATTTGTTCTTGACAAATCTATGCTGACTGACATGTTAGCACTGTCTAGGCTGCCACTGGCTGACTAGGTCTTTTCTGGTCCACAGCTGCCAGTTCCCATCTGGTTTATTGCCAACACTCCACCAAATTACCTAAAGTCTGCAGCTGCAAGCTCCCATCTAGTTCACTGATGGAATTCCAAGATGACTGGTTAAAGACTCTCTCAGGAAAGTGGTGATAAAAGTCCAAAAGGAATCCTTGCTCTCTCCCCATCCTATCCATCTTGGGCCTGACTACCTAATCTAGGCCTAATACCTTACATGTCAGGGTGGCCCACTTCCACTTTATATGATTGCCATGAATCCAAACACATGCATTTGTATTCCAATTTCTGCAGTTACATAATAATTTAACACAGTTCATGCAACTAGAGCATAAGTAAAATCTGGATTTGGGGACTTTATGGAACTTGTCTGACATTTATGCAAATTACACCTGTCAGCATGTAGAATACCCCTAAGTTTTCCCCTTCTATCTACAGGGGGAGCCAGAAAGCAGCATATGCACATTGACCTGGCAGAAGGAGGAACACAGTCAATTCTCTCCTTTCATCAATAGAGGGAGCCAAAGAACTTTTGCTGCACCAGCATTCTAGCCCTGGAATTTACACCTTTCCACCCAAATCTGTTTAATTCTATTATGGTTCTCTGAAGATTCCATTTGTCATGAAGTGCCTTTATATTCACTGAAGTCTGACTGTCAAATTTCTAGAGGGAATGAGAAATATAAACAGTTATACTAATGAAGACCAAACAGTAATTAGCAACAAACCCAAGAATTACCTTACCTCGCATTACGTAGAACTTTCTCTTCTGGGTGAAATGATATGGAGTTTGCTATATCTGCTGTAAATGAGCAAACAAACAGAACCAGTAACCCATTTTATTATAAAGCATAATCGTTTGAGCATCCATTTGCAGTCTGTTACTGGCACTAACCTCAGAATGCTGAGAAAACAGTCTCTAAAAGTAAGAGCTAAGTGAAGGATGATGTGGCTGGTGCAAACCAGATTAACTTACTTTTCTTAGGCCTTTTAATATTCTGTATATAACGTGATTGTTGCATTTCTTTCCCCCTAAACTGTTCTACAACATATCCTGCAAAAAGCAATTTTATTTTTCAGCTCCTAGAGTAATAACTTGTTAAGGCAGCTGTCTGAGAGACGCTGCCCTTTCCCTGATCCTCTAAAGCCCAATCAAGCCAACCAAGGGAAGAAGAAAGAGTAGCTAAGTATATGAATCACTTTTAACACATGCATATATTTCTGTGTGGTAAGCAAGCCTGTACCATCCCATTCAGAAATGCCATCAATAAATTTCACAACATAAGATACTACATACAGTGAATATGGCCTGACTTTGAAATGACCACCAAGGGGACTAGCAAACAATATTGCTTAGCAGAAGTTGGTCATCCTAACTAAAATCAAACAAAGTTGCACTAGAAACCTTGTGGGTGACTTTATAGTGATTGCTTAAGCCAAGTGTCTGTCCATAGTGCAGGTTTCACTATAAATCAGTGATCTAATGTGCAACAAACATATCAACCACTGGCTAATATCTGACTATGGCTATGGCTTCCTACATTCATTTAAAAGAAAACTGGTATAATAATTACTGCAGTACTATTTGGAACTGATTTTTCATATTTTACTTCAACAAACAACTGTTGAGTAAAATTACATGTACAAATTAATATACTACCTACACAGCATCCTTATCCCATTATCAAACTGAAACCACAATAATTTTAAGCGATTTGATGCAGGGCTGCAAATGCATGCAACATTTTCCTCTTTTTTTCAAATCGATTGTCCATGACTTCATGTATATGGCAGAGAAAATATATATACACAATTTCTCCAGAGGATAACTCAGGAAACAAAAAAGTCTACACCTTGATTATCTGAAACAAGAAATGCCAAGATGGTGGAAATCTAATAACCCAAGGTTGCTGGAATAGCAAAAGCCATGCATGAATACATAGGCAAAAATAGCACAGGGAAAAGCAATAGGTTCTTTCTGTCCTTATGCCAGTGAAATGTAATCAAGAGACTGTGCTACTTTTACACATTTTAAAAAAAGTCACCAGAGAATTTAGGTTGTAAGAGGTCTGCACAGCATATGAAAAAACCTAAATAGAAAGTGCCATCAGGTTGTTAGCTAAATAAATGAGTTCTCTGTCAGAGTTGACAAAGTCACAGTGTAAATACACTGCAAGAATAACTTGGCCACCATGTGGCCAGCTGGTTTGATCGAATGATCAGTAATAACCAAATCTCATTTCCTAAAGGTGAACAGATATAGCAGTAACCGTTTAGTTTTCATACCCACTGCAAGATCTCAAAATGAGAATTACAAGCTACCATCTCATTTTCAAATTATGATTGACCACAGTAATGTACAGCGATATGCAGTGCACTCATTATAATATCACATGACGAGTCTGAAATTTACCTGCATCACTTCACCTTTCTGGGTAGGTCTTAAAACAAAACAAACACAACAACAACAGACCAAGTCAGGCAGAATTGTTTTTCCTAATGAATCCCCCACCAGAAATAAAGTAAAACTAAACTTGTCTTTTTCACAAATCCACATTATGGCTTGCATCTAACATTGAGCATATGCTTGACAGGTGCTTAAAATATGCTTTACATGATTTGCTGGCACCAAGGCCTAAGTGAATTTATAGCATGGTCAGACATTTCTTGAGTCCTCCAATTCTAATACTACCTCTTTGGACCAAAATAAATAGCTGATGCACAACCACCGCCACACCATGTAGTTTCTGCACTTATTATAACTTGTTTGATTTCTATCCTGTTATTATTAGACAATTGCCCCCATCCCCATTTTGAGATCAAAAGCTTCTCTCGCTGCTGCTACTGCTTCTTTCTCTAATGTGACCAACAACAGTACTAGTGATGAATTGTGAGTTGACAGGCAAGTATGCCTCAATGAAAAGCAAAGGCCTGAAGAAAAGGAATCAAACTTGTCTAGTATCAATCCTGTCAATACATCTGTCTGTCTGTAGGAAAGCTTTAAGCCCAGACTAATTGCTGACTACAAAGTAGCTACTGTTTTTTGTGCTGGAAGAGGACTGAATCATAAACACTGACATAAATTCAACAGCAGCAGCAATAAACACTTCCATCAATAAAGTCCTCTCCTTTAATAAAGTTAAGATGGCAACGTAACAGCAATAAAAAGAGTTTGCAAATGTACCTCCCACCGAACAATAAACTTCTTTTTCTTCCATTCACAAAGAGAAGGCAGGAGCCATTGGACAGAAATGCACAGCAAGTGGGTGACCTCATTTGCACCTGGCACAAAGGTGTCACAGCAACACTGACAGTGGAAGGACCATTTTGCAGTATTTGTTATAGTATCTGAATAGTACAGAGGTTTTTACATAGTGAGGGACAATGGAGCCGGTGATTCAGGCCAAGCAATCACATATCGTAAGTTGTCTCCATTAAACAGATGACTCTCATAAGGCAAGAGTGACTCTCATGGCCTTGCTAAAATCCTCTAGGCTCTGGTTCATATCCAGCCCTTGTTGTACACATTTTTAAAGGCTAACGCTGATTTAATTTTTACTTTTAAAGTCTGAAAAACTATACAACTATTATCAAGGAGGAGATCTAGAACAATGACAAAAGTATTGATGGGCAACTATAAACCTGCTCTTTTTCTCCATTTAAAGTTCTTCTGCCTTTTGAAACTTCCATTCCCTAATATTCTCTTTCAGAATCACCAGCCTTGAATTTACTTTCAATAGTTATCAGTGCTACCATGAACAATAGCCAGAGAAAAATTAAGGAGGAGTTATATGAAGAGTGAAACAGCATGCACATATTAAATTAAATTAAACAGAAAAACCCTACCTAAACATAACACAATATTGCACACAGAATTCACCCCCTGGGGAAAGGATGAGAGACAGAATGAACCACAAGTGGCAGATATTAGTCATGTCACTCAGTGCACTGCATTGAAAGGTGCTCGGACACTATAGTGCTGAGGGCATTATAAGAATATAGAGAGAATAAAATAGAATAGAAGTTTATAACATAGAATAAGAAGCAGCTATTTATGAAAGCGACCAGACCTCAGCAATATTGATGATGGAGCTGCTATTGCTAAATCAAATACATATTCAATGCAAAATTTAAGACTGATTTTTACAGTGTCCAAAAATGTGCTGGGTGCTTTTCAGAAGAAATAGGAACACTTGTTCCATGACTTGAAATGTTTACACAGACCTGACATGACAAGTCACGATCACAGGAGATTGGGTGAGGAATGTTAATGGAACATTAGGGCTGAGGTGTCAGTCATCACAAAAGTCAAGAAATTCAAGGTATATGTTTTACATTGCAACATTTTTCTTCCATGTCACACACCCGGTATTGAATATACATGATAAAATATACAACACAAATCCCAGCACATTAACATCTACATTTTATCAAGAAAACTGGAATAAAAAATGCTGCCTGTGTCCAATGTGACCAAATCAAGCCACTTTTGAACAGTGGGAGTCTTTTCCTTGACTTCAGTAAAAATTGGATCAGGCCGTATGCACAAACCAATTTCTTTTGGGCTGATATGTTCTGTGTGAGGATAGCTATGCATCTATTATAATATCAGGAATCTTCAGCCCTTTTTGAAAGGTAGCAGAAGGGACTGCATCTGGAATTAGTCATTTAAACTCTGACTGTTCAATCCTTTTCTTTTTTGCCAGGACTGCTAGGATAACTAGTTTGCCTGCAGAGACAGTGGATTTTGTGACATGAACACCTGGGGCCTACACTGAGATCACCAGCCTTCTGCCAGAGGAGAATATTCAGTCACTACATACTCATCTAGATTGCCCACAAAGCAGTGAAAATGAAGGGAAAGGCTTCCATAACCAATCCTCTGCGCTTTGGTTACTGGAAATACCATATGTATCTATGTATAAACAAACACACACACACACACACACACACACACTAATTCACAGCAGACTAAGTATACAGTGTAAAACACAAAATGGCAACAGCACCAATGGATGAAACATTAAGTATCACATTATTATGACAACGTGCAACCCTGTTCAAATAGTCTCATAACAAATCCCAGTCATTAATATTTCAGAAACTCAAGAGCATGGTTAGAATAGCACAAGGACAAAGTTATAATAGCACAGCCTAATAACTCGGCTTTTAAAGAAGACTGCACTTGCAGGGGATAAACAAAATAAAATTCACTAAAGCAAGTTCAACATCTTGGCAGTAGCCGAAATATTGTTGCAATTTAGCTACACAGTGTGGAGGGTTTTGCCCCCCCAAAATAAAAATTTCTAAAAAATTATTTGAATACCTTTAATTCCACATAAAATAGATTACTACTACACTGCCCTAGGTACTAAAAGACAAAGGCATTGCCCAATAAAGAACTGTTATATAAAAGACTTTTCAAGGTATCAGGGTAAAACTCTATTAGCACAGTACAAAGAAGATGGGAGGGAAAAGTGAGGGTGAGAATGTAGCAGAAAATAGCCAACTTCAATCTCCATAATTGTAAATAATAATGAGGTCAACATAGTATACAGTATATCAGGGCTGCAATTTGCACAAACAATTATTTCAGCATATCATGCTAATTTCTTCCTTTTGCTTGAATTAAGAACCTCTTAGGGCAGGGGTGGGCAAACTTTTTGGCCCAAGGGCCACATCAGGGTGGGGAAATTGCATGCAGGGCCATGAATGTAGGGCTGGGGCAGGGGGTTGGGCTGCAGGAGGGAGTGCGGGGTGTTGGAGAGGGTGTTGTGTGCAGGAAGGGGCTCAGGGCAGGGTGTTGGGGCACAGGTGGGATGTGGGGTGTACAAGGGGGCTCATGGCAGGGAGTTGGGGTGCAGGATGAAAGAGGGGTTCAGGGTGTGGGCTCCAGCCCGGCACCATTTTCTCTCTCGCTTCCATCTACATCTACAGATACCACACCAAGCGACTGAAGCACTGATCAAAGGGGAGAGCCCAGCTGAAGAGCAACCACCCAGCCTGTGGTGAGAAGCATCTAAGTTTGTAAAGGCATTGAAAGCGTTAAGAGCAGCTTAGAATGTGTTTTGCTTTTATTTCATTTGACCAAATCCGACTTGTTATGCTTTGACTTATAATCACTTAAAATCTATCTTTATAGTTAATAAATGTGTTTGTTTATTCTACCGGAAGCAGTGCGGTTGGTTTGAAGCGTGTCAGAGACTCCCCTTGAGATAACATGCCTGGTAAATATCAATTTCTTTGTTTAATTGACGAACTCATATAAGCTTGCATGGTCCAGTGGACATAACTGGACACTGCAAGACAGAGGTTCCTAGGGTTGTGTCTGGGACCGGAGATATTGGCTAGTGTCATTCGGTTGCACAATCCAAGGAGTAGTTTACATGCCAGAGGCTGTACGTGAACAGCCCAGGAGTGGGGGTTCTCACAGCAGAGCAGGGTAAGGCTGGCTCCCAGAGTCAAGGATTGGAGTGACCTAACAGATCACCAGTCCAGATAACATCAGAGGGGAACGTCACAACTTGGGCTTACATTTCCACCATTGTGTCCCTTCAGGATGTGGTAGAAGCCACTAGTACAGACGACACATATTTATGGATGGCTTGGCATATATCTGTATAACTATTCTGTGAGGGAGTGTGGAAATTTGGATCATGTATCATGCTCAATCTCCTCAAGGGATGAACAGCATCTCCCACTCCCTGGAAATATATTTCTTTCATGGAGTATTGTCTCTCGGTAGTTTGCTTCAGATTGATCATTTTAACTTTGCATGAGGTAAGCAGTATGCTCCAAGTGACTCTCCCTGGTCTGACGCACTCCAGCCAACTTGATGTGTTGTTCTTCTGTGACTGTTAAACTCATTACATGTTCCCGGGTATATGCCATTATCTATATATGATAGGATACCTGTAAGGCAAGGCAGCTCATCTGTTGATTCAGTGTAACCCCCTTCACATTTCTACAGGTCTCCTCATTTCTTTTTACATCTGCTTGATGTATGCCTATTGCTGAGCATCCCTGGGGGCCGGGTGATGGAAAAATCCCACCAGTATACCTTAGATTCTGTGAGTTTGTTTTGCCAGATTCCACTCAGGGTGGTTCAAGATTTGTCCCTGCTTGTTCCTTTGTCAGAGTTGTTCCTCTGACAAATTGTGCTAGGTAACCAGTGACCTGTAAAACCTGTATGGAAAATATAGTCACCTTCTGTTTTTTCTCTTCTCTTGCCCCAAGGAGGGCCACATGACCCTGTAGTAATTCCAGCAGGGAGACACTGCTGCCAGAAGAAATCTGTCCCCAGGTGCAATGGCTAGCCTAATGAGTCAATGCAAGGTAGCTGGTGTGCATTGGTCATACAATGGGAGCATTACCAGATACAATTTGTGGTGCAAACTTGTGGGGCTGCATGTGACTTGTTTCCATGTACATCCCTTTGAATGTTCCACTGAGGTTACATTTTCCAGGCCATGCTCCAATCACAACCCTTTGTCCTTCTAGTCACTTGTGCCTGCTGAGCATTTTCAAAGGGGAAAAACAACTGTGCACAACCCTGCTTGATACTATGGATATAAAAGTCCAGTTCAAAGGCACTAACTGTTTGAAAATTTAGTCCACAGTGCTATGATTTCATCCTTCACCAGATGACTAACCAGAATCCAAATCCTGTGATTAGCACTTTCCCGAAAAGTCATAATTAACATTTGCTGCTTTAAAAAAAAAAAACCAGGAAAAAATGACACTGAGCCAACATAATTGCCTATCAGACTGTTGTGCAAAGATGTTGATCATTCTGCAGCATGAATAAGCATTTCAGCCCTACTTCTACCAGTGGGTATTATTGGGCCCCAAGAGTGAGCTTTAAAGGAAAAGAGAATTGCAGACAAGAGAATTAAGGAGAGAAAATTAGAGAGAAGGAAAACATCATCCTAATCATTCTTTGATTCTTTATAATTATGATGTTAAATCATTCCTTCAGGGTGATTATGGTGGTAGCCATTTAACAGAGATGCTAATAGATTAGGATCTTGATATGTTATTTCTAACTTGGTGCAAAATGGAGATGATAAACTATAATAAGTTGCTTTTTTTCCCAATCTCTTTCTTTGTTTTTAGTGTGACAATACAATTACTGTAGAACATGGGGAAATGAGAAACTTGAAAAGGTTCCAAAAGAAGGAGGAACAGATTTACAGTAAATGAAAGAACAGATTCTCCTCGCCTCCTTGCCTGTGTTAATGATGCACTAATGTTCCCATGGGTTCATGTGCTTTTAAAGTAAAAACAGAGGTCTTTTAAATCTCTCAGGGATATATATATATATATATATATATATATATATATATATATATATATATATATTAGAACAGGGAACTAAATCTTGTTTTCAAATTCCAGAATCCCACTTGTATGTGCTGCAGTCAGAAAAAGATGAACCAGTTCAAACTAAATAACAACCAAGCCAGGAGCAACCTATCCCCCAAGCCAGGCATTTCAGAAGGTTTGAAAATGGTTAATTAACTTTTAATTTTATTTTTGAGAATGTCTGCACCTTCCTGCAAAGGGAACTGCTGAAACTATATGAGAGGGGCTGTTCTTGCGGGAATTTCGAGGCATTTCTTGAGACAGTAATACTTGAAATATCACAAGAAATTGCAAGCCCAGTTTTGGTAGTTTCTAGTTTTTGGGGAGAATGTATTTGCCAAGTAACTTGGGAGTAGCCTCATTTTCAGAAGTGCTGAGCACATGCAATTGTTGCTGACCTCAAATTATGAGCAACAAAAATCAAGGGGTAGAATGGAAACTGTTATGCAACCTTAACCTTAGAAGTTCTATGTGTGCCCACTAGAGTATTTCAAGTTCTATATAGCAGAGCTTTGGAATATAGTCAGAATTTAGCATCTGTTTCATTTTTTTTTTCCAGAGTTTTTCAACTTGGGTATTAAATATCAAAATTTGCTTTAGAACTCAACTTTTCAGTAAGGTTCAGAAAATAAAGAGTAGATTTAAATAGTCGGTTTTCATCATGGCAAAAAAAAAATTAACAGCAGGATTCCCCAAGGTTCTGTACTAGATCTAGTGTTTAATATATTAATTATCTGGAAAAGGGATTACTCATATAGCTTAAAAGATTCTAAAGTAATTGTATCAACTCAGGAAAGGGACTTGGGCGTCACAATGGACAGCTCAATGAAGACCTCGATTCAATGTGCAGCTGCACTCCCCCCGCTTCCCCCCCCCCCCCCGCCAAAAGCAAGCAGGCTGTTAGGTTGTGTAAAGAATGGGAAGGAGAACAATTTGGAAAAAATTATGAAGTCACTAAATAAACCAGTGGTATGGCTTCATCTGGAATAGTACTGGTAACCACATTTCAAAAAGGATGTGGCATAATTAGAAGGGGTCAGAGAAGGGCAATGAGAATGACTCAGAGCCTGGGAAACTTCCACGGGAAGAGAAATTGGAAAGATTGAGAATGATTACCTTAGGAGACAAATAATAGGGGACATGATAAAGTACATAAAAGTGAACAGTATAGAGAAGGTAAATTGGGAGCTTCTGTTCTCCCTGATTCATAAAACAAGAAAGGGATGTTCAATGACATTAAAGAGTGGCCAAGTTAAAACAGAAAAGGAAATACTTTTTCACACCGTGTGTGTTTAGACTGTCAAACTCATTGCCACAGGAAGTTTTTGAGGTCAAGAACTAAGCAAGATTCAAAAAGCAATTAGACATATATATGAATAATAAGAAAAACGATTGTTATAATAAATCATAAGAATTTGGAAAGAATATTAAACCTCAAGCTTCAAGGCTTAAACTAATCTCATAAGAACATAAGAACAGCCAGACTGGGTCCATCTAGCCCAGTATCCTGTCTTTTGACAGTGGCCAATGCCATGTGCTTCAGAGGGAATGAACAGAACAGGCAATCATCAAGTGACCCACTGCCTGTTGTATACTCCCAGCTTCTGGCAAACAGAGGCTAGGGACACTCAGACCATGGTTTTGCATCTCCATCTATTAGAGACCAGAATAAGAGATAATATGAGGGGTAGATTATCCCACCTCTACCTACTGAGGAGTTCTTACACCTTCCTTTGAGGCATCTGGTGCTGGCCCCTGTAGGAGACAGGATAGTTAACTGGATGCACATTGGATTTAATCCAATATGGCAATTCCTATGTATGTAAATGAGCCTAGGAGACCATTTCCTTTCCCAGTTTTTTTTTTTAAATAAGGAGGCAGATGTAATTTTTTTTTTTACAGAAAATTTTAATTTTGATTAACATTTTCTGTTCTTTTGAATTAACAAAAGCTGAAATCACTGTTCAAACACTAAGTGTTCAGTTTCCTTTTGCCAAACAAAAAAACTGTTCACAGAAAAGTTCTCTTTTTTCCAAATTTTCTACTAAAAATAATTGGCATTTTCAACCAGCTCTAGTAAATACATCTATCTACACTTTATAAAGGTGCCTCTGCTCTTCCTTACACCTACCTTTTTAATTTCCTTAATACCTGTACAGGAGAGAGACAGACAGACAGGGACCAAAAGAGGACAAACCACTGATCAAGGCATGACTATGATGAAAGAGAAGGGGAAAAAAAGCAGTCCTCCACAGGAACTAGGAAAAGAGTTCCCCAAAGTGACCAATCTTGTAATCAACAACCACTGCATTTTATGCCGCTCTGGCATACTTCAAACCATGTCTATATTTAGAGACAACAAAGTTCTTTAAATCTGTTTGTAGTGCCAACTCCATTGTAAATATCTGGGAAATAAGTTGACAAATACTGAAATCAATCTATGACTAGCTTTAGTTCCTTTTATGCTGAGATTAACCTTTCCTACGGTCTCAAATGCTTCAATGTGCAACATTACTACAATTCAGCAGTATAACATAATGCTTCAACAGCAGATATTTTTGATTCCTCTTTTATTTTCCTCTGGTGATCAAGGTCCCTAGCTTTATAGTTCCATCATAGCAGAAATATGACTGTGCATGTGATACCACATAAGCAGCCAACTACAGAGGGTCCAGGAACCACTAATCGCAGGATTCAAGTAAACATCCTGACCAATAAACATTTTGGAGGTTTCAACCTTCTCGGTTATTCAACTTGGTTCAATAAGTGTAGGGACGCATAGCTCCCGAATCGTCAGCTCACAGGTGTGGCACACTGTGTCTGTGGCTACGAGGCAGGAGTGGCCTTCACCCCAGCGTCTGTGATTAGGAAACTTAGTGGCTGACTTGATCATCACCCTCGCAGCTGGCTTTCACGTGCACAAGATATGGGTTTGTTATCTTATGTTGTTGTACACTGTATGCTTCTTCTATGCGCAAGAATTTAACCAGTTAGAAGTGTTGTAAGCAGGGAAGTAGAAAGAATAAAAACCTCAGGGAAAAGTCCCTGAGGGGTTTTTTTTGGCTTTCTGGCTACCACAGACCAGGCGTTCTGTTTCCTTTCTTCTCTCGTCACCACAGCTGGTGACCCCGACGTGATAACCCCCTGCTCACCGGCTGGATACGCCGAGTGCACCCCCGCGGCCGTTTGCTGCCCCTGATTCGTGAGTATGGGTGGGGGACTTTCCAGTGCCCAGAAGGAGCACGCAAGAGAGTTACAAAAGATTATACGGCAGCGATCATGTGTCGTTGTCTCGGTCGCTCATATTGAGGACCTTCTAAGGGAGATAGATCGCCAGTGCCCCTGATATCCGGACTGCGGGTCGTTACGGCTTCTTGATTGGATACGGATTGGGACCACCTTGTATAGTGAACCCCGTGCCCCGGTCCAGCACCTGCTGCTCTGGCAGCGTTGCAAGGAGGCGCTGGAGGGGGTCGGCCCTCACGGTCCCAGGCCGGTTTCCCTCTTGCCCCCAGGTGATGGGCCACCCCCCTCCTACCCGCAGCTGACCCTCCCTGCACCGCCGCCCGTGGCGGCGCCCCCCTGCCCACCGGTCGGGCGGGAGGGCGCTGTCGCCGCGGCGGTGCGGCGAGCGCGCGAGGCCGGTCTCTTGACCAACGAGGAATCCAGCTGTGGGTTCGAGGCGTTCCCCGTCTCTTGGCGGGATAATGGTAACGGGGGGCAGATCGTGGACTGGGAGGCTCTCCCCTACTCCTTTCTGCGCGAGCTCCGCAAGGCGGTTCGTGAGACCGGGGTGCGGTCCACTTTCACCCTGGGGATCTTGGAAGGTGTGTCAAATGGTTATTTCTTGCTCCCCCAAGATTGGAAAGACATGTGTCGCATGGTGCTGTCTCCCGCGCAATACGTTGTGTGGGATAGCGAGTACCAGCGAGAGGCGCTTGCGGCAGCAGCACAAGGTGGGGGGGCTTATTTCGCTGAGCAGTTATATGGCGCGGGGCAGTTTTCGGGCATCCCCGAGCAGGCGGTGGGTACGCCCCGGGCAGCTTATCCCATCATTGGCCAGTGTGTCCGTCGGGCGTTTCGCAGGGTCACCGCTGCGGGCGAGTCCTCTAAGTCCTTTGCGGTTACTCGGCAAGGTGCCGCCGAACCGTTCCACCAGTTTGTTGACTGCCTCCACGAGGCAGTCCAGAGGCAGATTGATAACCCGCAGGCCCAGACTGAACTAATGATAAAATTGGCTTACGAAAATGCCAATGCAGATTGCCGCCGAGCCATGCAGGCAGTATTTGGGCGCCCGGGGTATACCCTGGCAGAATTGCTGCAGGCGTGTGCTGATGTGGGCACTCAGACCCATCAAATGGCCCTGCTGGCGGCTGCCCTCCACAGGGGGCAGAAGCCTCAGGGGAACTGCTTTAACTGCCAAAAGCCCGGGCATTTTCGGCGGGAGTGCCGGGCCCCTGGGGGGGGGGGGCATGCAAAAACAAGCCCCGAACAGACCAGAGGCCCCGCACGCTGTGTCCAAAATGCAAAAAGGGCTACCATTGGGCCGCGCAGTGTCGCTCAGCCAGGGGTGACAACCGGGTCTTGGCTGCCAGCCAAGATAACCCCCCGGGAAACTAGTAGTCGGGCCTGCGACCAGCCCGAGGCCCAAGGCCACGCCCCTCTCCATGCACGACGTCCCCGCCGCCACAAGGGGCAGTGCGGGGATTGACCTTGTTAATCAGGAAGATATGGATATAATTCTCCCCGGGGAGGTCCTCCTCATGCCGTCCCAGATCCAGGGCCCGCTGCCGGAGGGCATGGTGGGCCTTGTCCTATCCCGCTCGTCCGCCAGAAAGCAGGGCTTGTTTGTGGTGCCTGGGGTGGTGGATTCGGACTATGGTGGAATTATTTATGTTCAGCTGTGGAGTCATCTCCCGAAACAGCTGTTTCAGGGAGATGCCTGGGCGCAACTCATACTTGTGCCCTACTCCCTTCCGGCAGGGGGAAGAAACGTTCCCCGAACCGGAGGCTTCGGGTCCACCGGCCAGCGCACTGTTCACCCGCAAGTGGCAGCGGTTGTTAAAGATATTGGATCACCCCAACCTAAACGCATTTATTGCCTCAACGATCAGCCGTTCGAGGGTGTTATCGACTCTGGGGCAGACGTCACCGTCGTCGCCGCCGCGCAGTGGCCCGCCCATTGGCCCACGGAGCAGGCTCCGGCTGTCTGGGGTGTGGGCGGGGCGCAGGACTCGCAACGGAGTGCCCGATGGTTGGAGGTTAGGGCGCCCCAGGGCACCCGCTGCGCCCGTATCCGGCCTATTATTCTCCCCGTTCACCTCAACCTGTGGGGCCGTGATTTATTAACACAGTTCACTGCCACCATCCATATTGATGATTAGGCGTACAGCCCTCCCCCTCCGTTGGCTCACTGACGAGCCCGTATGGGTTGCGCAGTGGCCGCTTCCTTTGGAAAAGCTGGAGGCCCTCCAGCACTTGGTCAATGACCAGCTACGGGCAGGGAATTTGGAGGAGTCCACTAGCCCCTTTAATACCCCCGTGTTTGTAATTAAAAAGAAATCTGGTAAGTGGCGCCTTCTGCAGGATCTTCGCGCCATTAATAAAATTATACAGCCTATGGGTCCCCTGCAGTGTGGTACCCCCAATCCCAATCTTATTCCCTGTGATTACCGGTTATTTGTAATAGATTTAAAAGATTGTTTTTTTACCATCCCCCTGCACCCTGAGGACCGGGCGCGTTTTGCCTTTACCGTTCCGGTCTTAAATAATTCTCAGCCCACTCCACGCTATCAGTGGAATGTGCTCCCTCAGGGCATGCTGAACAGCCCCACCTTGTGTCAGCATTTTGTTGCGCAAGCCTTACGGCCATTTCGCACAGCACACCCGGATGCTTTAATTTATCACTATATGGACGACATCCTGGTGGCTCACCCCATCCTTCCTGATGACTGGCTGGACGAACTGCACCACCAGCTTGCGGCGTGCGGCCTGGTTATAGCACCGGACAAAGTCCAGCGCCAGCCACCCTTTTTGTATCTTGGTCACCGTATGCTCCAGTCATATGCCCGCCCAGTTTGTCCCGAGCTGGTGTTGCCCGACCCTCTTACGTTTGTACAGCTCCAACAGTTATTAGGGTCCCTCAATTGGATCCGCCCTTTTTGCCCTCTGACTACCTCCATGCTGTCCCCTCTTTTTTCTGGCCTTCGGCAGGGCCGCCTCCCCGGGGATGTTATTTCCGTTTCCCAGGAACAGCGCCAAGCGGTCACCCTCATTAACCGGACCCTGGCCCAAGTGTGGGTCGACCGCCGAGAAAGGGAACAGCCCCTTTTTGCCATTCTGCTTCCCACACTTTCACAACCGACAGCTGTCCTCGCCCAGGAGGGGGCGGCAGCGCGTCTTCGTTTAATTGAATGGATTTATTTGACCCACTCCCCTCCGCATACTATCCAAACACTCCCTCAAGGCCGCAGAGCTGATTTTTAAAGTGCGGGAACGGTCCCGCACCATCTTGGGTTGCGATCCCGCTGCCATTATTGTCCCCATCCCGGCTAAAGACTGGGAACGCGCTGTCTCTTGCAGTGCCACCCTCCAGTTGTCTTTTGCCGACTATGTCGGGGAAGTTAAATATCACATTCCCCCTGACCCCCGTCTCTCGCTCTTGCAACAACGTTGCCTCAGCCTCTGATCGTCTTTGTCCACCGTCCCCATTGAGGATGCACTTACCCTCTTTATGGACGGCGGCCCAACGCGAGGTGCGGTCAGCTGGCAGGCGCAGGGCACTTGGCAAGTCCGCTTTACCCTGCCTCAGCGTTCCCCCCAGCGCGCAGAATTGGCCGCTGTCATCCTGGCCTGCCGATGCTTCCAGGATGACCCTTTTAATCGTATTACTGATAGTCTTTATGTTACTAATGTTCTTAAGTCTCTTCCAGGTTCCTATGTGTCGCCCTCCTGTGATGACAATTTGTTGGCCCTTTTTCTCACCCTGCAACAGCTCCTTTCCTCCCGCTCTAGCCCACTGTTTGTGGCACATATTCGCAGTCACACCACACTACCGGGCCTATTGACAGAGGGTAACGCGGTGGCCGACCAGGCGGTCAAATCGGTGGCCTCGATTTTTTCCTCTCCGCTCGAAAGCCACGCCTTCTTCCATCAGTCCGCCAAAGCCCTTGCCAAGCAGTTCACTCTCCCGTTACATCAGGCGCAGGCCATTGTTCGCCAGTGTGACCTTTGTGCTTCTTTATCCAATAGCCCGGAGTTGGGGGTTAATCCTCGTGGAACCTCAGCCAATCAGCTCTGGCAAATGGATGTTACACACTTTCCTTCTTTTGCCCCCTGGCAGTATCTTCACATGTGTGTAGATACCTTTTCCCATTATGTGTGGGTCACCCCCCAGAAGGGTGAGGCCTCTCGTCATGCCATTAATCACATGATTCGCGCCATGGCGATCATGGGTCACCCGTCCCATCTTAAGACCGACAACGGCCCCGCCTATTGTAGCTCGGCCTTTGCCTCCTTTTGTACCACGTGGGACGTTGTCCACACGTTTGGTATCCCGTATAACCCCACAGGCCAGGCCATTGTGGAACAGGCCAACCGTGCGCTCAAACAGGCCCTGGCCCGCCAAAAACAAAAAGGAGGGATTCCGGTAGGTCTTCCTCCCCGCCAGGAATGGTTGGCTGCAGTGCTTTTTACCCTGAATCATTTGAATTTGACTGAAAATTACTCTGCGGCAGAACGTCATTTCCGCAGCCACCAGGCCTTGCCCCGCCCCCTTGTTAAATACCACAAGGCCCCGGATCCTCAGTGGCATGGCCCAGCGCCCCTTATAACTTGGGGACGGGGTCATGCTGCCGTTTCTCTTCCTACAGGTCCGTTGTGGGTCCCGGCGCGTAACGTCCGCCCGTGGCACGGCGATGGCCTGGCACCAGGGACTGTCGAACCCCATTCCGCAGTTCAACCTACATCTACAGGATCCCGAGTGTCCTCGCCAGCGCCCCCCGCGGGAGCCCCCGCAGCGCATGACCTGGGGACAGGTTAAAGCCCTCTCATTGCAGGCCGAGCAGTTGCGAGTGCAGCAGCAGCTGGAACCTACCGCGGAAAATTATCTTGTGACATTGTTAGCCTGCCTTAATGCTAACTCACTCCTTATTTTGTGTGTATTGGGAGGTTTCTTGCTGGCCCCTGGCTGCCAAGGCGAATCCCAGATGGAACAGCGGCTGCAGTTTAACATCTGGGTCCGCCTGACACAAGTATCGAATCAATTTGATTTCTGCCTGGCCGTTGCCCCGGAAATGCAAGGTCTGTTAAGTACCTGCCTTGTTCCTGTCTGCAAACCACCCAGCGACATACCAGTAGATACATGGTTAGGCCTTAATAATATTATTAATAAATTTGCCATACAATACCCCACAATTATCCTCTGGGAAGAGGCTATTTATTGCCTCCCCTTGCAGGCGGTACAGCCTTGTACCCCCTTTGTAGCAAATTATGCCAATAACACTTGTGCCTAAGTAGTTAATTGTTCCATTTACAAGCCCCATGGGGGGTGTTTGGCAATTGGTTAAGCCTTATGGGATTGGCGTTTTGCTTTGCTGTTTTGTTTAGTGTATACCCAGTCTGATGGCATTGTGCATGCAACCCTGCGAGGGTGCTCCGTCTAAACACCGCATATAAAATAGAATAGGGGGGGATGTAGGGACGCATAGCTCCCGAATTGTCAGCTCACAGGTGCGGCACACTGTGTCTGTGGCTACGAGGCAGGAGTGGCCTTCACCCCAGCGTCTGTGATTAGGAAACTTACTGGCTGACTTGATCATCACCCTCGCAGCTGGCTTTCACGTGCACAAGATATGGGTTTGTTATCTTATGTTGTTGTACACTGTATGTTTCTTCTATGCGCAAGAATTTAACCAGTTAGAAGTGTTGTAAGCAGGGAAGTAGAAAGAATAAAAACCTCAGGGAAAAGTCCCTGAGGGTTTTTTTTTTGGCTTTCTGGCTACCACAGACCAGGCGTTCTGTTTCCTTTCTTCTCTCGTCACCACAAATAAGCATCCTCCATTCTAACAAAGAATGCTGGAATACAGCTATCTTATAAAACAAGAAACCATGGTAAAAGGGCCCTTGAAAGACAGCGTGAGAAACAGACTGGAAAACAATTATTCTGTCTTCATTTCACATATGTGGCTCTAGCATATGTTTACAAAATAATAATTCTATAGTTTTCTTTAAATCAAGGTTCACAGTGTTTATCATGAAATGTCACAGATACTATTAGAGAAACAAGGTGGATGAACTAATATATTTTATCGGACCAACTTCCATTGGTGAAAGAGACAAGCTTTCAAGCTACACAGAGCCCTTCTTCGGCTCTGGGAAAAGTACTGAGGCCTGGTCTACTCTAGGAAATTAGGTTGGTATAAATCCACAACCCCGAGCAACAGTTAAACTAACCTCGCTCCTGGTGTAGACACCGCTAAACTGATGGGAGAATTCTCCCGTTGATCTAGCTATTACCTCTTAGGAAGGTGGATTACCTATGCCAACAGAAGAACCCCTCCTGTTAGTGTAGGTAGTGTCTACACTGAAGTGCTGCAACTGCACCACAGCAGCATTTTAAGTGTAGACAAGCCCTCAGAGTGTCACAGCTTAATACAAGGTGGAAGAGATTGTTTAGAGTAAGTAGTTAACACATATGTAAGAGACCGTTCTGGGAGAAGTGGCCTGTTAACACCTCTACAGTCATAGGCCAAAAATAAGGGGTGGGGAGAGGGTTTAGCGGGTTACAGTTGTCTTTATTAAGATCATGATTTTTAACGTCTAGCAAAGTTATGAATTTAAGGCTCTTCTTTGGAAGGTGTTGTGCAGATTTCCTTTGAGGATGAGGACTGAAAGATCAGATACGGAGTGATGGTTCTGTGAAAAGTGTTTGCACACAGATGGTTTTGTCTTTTACCACTTTTCTGTGTTAGTTCATTTGAAAGCATTGTGATTGCCTGGCTTCACCCACATAGTGAACATGGTTTTAAGTGTGTTAAGGTGTGTACCACCTAAATACCTCAAGAGAATTTGCTTCAATATGGAAAAAATCCTCCAGCCACACACCCCTAGTTGTCACCTACCACCTCACACTGGAACCCATGCAGGGTATCAAACAATTATAACCCATATTCGACCGCATCCTGAAATAAATCTTTCCCGAAAACCCACTTCTGGCCTTCAAACAACATGTCCCCAACCTCTCCAAGCTCATCATCAGAAGCAAGGTCCCCACAGACCAGAACGCACTAACTCAAAGTGGCACCAAACCCTGCCATAACTGATGCAAAAACCTGTAGACATATCTCCACTGCTACAATGATCAATACTCCCCATAATATATCTTTCCAAATCCATGGGTCCTACACATGCCTATCACAACAACATGTGGTGTACACTTCATACAATGCACTAAATGCCCCAATAACTATGTGAGTGAAACCAGACCATTACTGTGCTCTAAAATGAGTGCTCAGAAAAATGATAAAAGACAAGAACAGCATATCATCTGTGGGCAAACACTTTTAACAAAACCATCACTCCGTAAAGGACCTCTCAGACCTTGTCCTCAAAGGAAACCTGCACACCACCTTCAAAAGAGGAGTCTGGGAGATTAAATCCAGAACTTTGCTAGACACTTAAAATCATGATCTTAATAAAGACACTGGATTTATGGCTTATTACAACAATGTGTAACCTACTAACCCCCACCCACTCTTTTTGTCCTATGAGTGAAGACATGTTAGCAGGCTACTTCAGCTGAATGGTCTCTTACAATGTGTGTTAACTACTTATGCTTAACAATCACCACCTTGTATTTAGCTGTGATACTCAGGGTATGTCTACACTACGAGAGTAGTTCGATTTCACTTAAATCGAATATGTGGAATCGATATTGCAAAGTCGAACGTGTGTGTCCACACTAAGGACAGTAATTCGACTTTGTGAGTCCACACTAATGGGGAAAGCGTCGACATTGGAAGCAGTGCACTGTGGGAACATATCCCACAGTTCCCGCAGTCCCCGCTGCCCATTGGAATTCTGGGTCGAGCCGCCAATGCCTTCTAGGTAAAAAAATATGTAGAGGGTGCTTTTGGGTAACTGTCGTCATCCATCCGTCACTACCGCCCTCCCTCCCTCCCTGAAAGCGCCGGCGGGAAATCAGTTCGCGCACTTTTCTGGTCAGTGACAGCGCGGACGCCACAGCACTGCGAGCATGGAGCCCGCTGCTACCATCGCTGCAGTTGTGGCCGTTGTCAACGCCTCGCAGCTTATCATCCACCTTTCCCAGAGGCAGATGCAGATAAATCAGGCGAGGAGGCTACGGCACCGCGGTGAGGGCCTGAAGTCTGAGAGTAGCACAGGCCTGTCAGAAAGCACGGGACCCAGCGCCGAGGACATCACGGTGACAATGGGTCATGTGGATGTTGTGGAACGGCGATTCTGGGCACAGGAAACAAGCACGGACTGGTGGGACTGCATAGTGCTGCAGGTCTGGGATGAATCCCAGTGGCTGCGAAACTTTCGCATGCGGAAGGGGACTTTCCTTGAACTTTGTGAGTTGCTGTCCCCTGCCCTGAAGCGCAATGACACCCGGATGCGAGCAGCCCTGACTGTCCAGAAGCGAGTGGCCATAGCCCTCTGGAAGCTTGCAACACCGGACAGCTACCGGTCAGTCGCAAACCACTTTGGCGTGGGCAAATCTACCGTGGGGGTTGTTGTGATACAAGTAGCCAACGCAATCGTTGAGGTACTGCTCTCAAAGGTAGTGACCCTGGGAAACGCGCAGGCCATCATAGATGGCTTCGCCGCGATGGGATTCCCAAACTGCGTTGGGGCTATAGATGGAACTCACATCCCTATCCTGGGACCGGACCACCAGGCCAGCCAGTACATTAACAGAAAGGGCTACTTTTCAATGGTGCTGCAAGCACTGGTGGACCATCGGGGACGTTTTACAAATATCAGCGTTGGATGGCCTGGCAAGGTTCATGACGCTCGCGTTTTCAGAAACTCTGGTCTGTTTAGACGGCTGCAGGAAGGTATTTACTTCCCGGACCACAAAATAACTGTTGGGGATATGGAGATGCCTACAGTGATCCTCGGGGACCCAGCCTACCCGCTAATGCCCTGGCTCATGAAGCCCTATACTGGCGCCCTGGACACTGAAAAAGAACTGTTCAACTACCGGCTGAGCAAGTGCAGAATGGTGGTGGAGTGTGCTTTTGGCCGTCTCAAGGGGAGATGGAGAAGCTTACTGACTCGCTGTGATCTCAGCGAAACCAATATCCCCATTGTTATAGCAGCTTGCTGTGTGCTCCACAATCTCTGAGAGAGCAAGGGTGAGACCTTTATGGCGGGGTGGGAGGTTGAGGCAAATAGCCTGGCTTCTGATTACGCCCAGCCAGACAGCCGGGCGATTAGAAGAGCCCAGCGGGACGCGCTGTGCATCCGGGAGGCTTTGAAAGCTAGGTTCCAGAGTGAGCAGGGTAACCAGTGACTTTTAAGTTTCTGTACAGAGAAGCTGAACCTGCCCCCATTTCTTTACCCAGTTAATGTTGACTATCCTCTCCAGTTACATATCCCCTTCACCCCCTTCCAAAAAAATAAAATCAGTTCTATTTTGTTAATGAACACCGTTGTCTTTATTACTGTTTTCGCGGGAATGTTTTAAACCCCGGACGCAGACTGTGGTGGGGAGCGGGTGTAGTGTACTGATGCAAATGACGCTTCTAAACTCCAGGAATGACAGGCTCCGCAGTGGTGGACTGGTTGTTTCAACGGAGCCTGATCGGGACTGCGTGTATGTGGGGGCTATGTGACTTTGTGGCAGGGGGAGGAGGGTTACAGATCCCCTGCTGCATGGCTCTGTGATCCAGGATAAGGACCGCTGCATAAGATCTGTAACTGCCCTCCCCCGCCACAAAGTCACAGAGCAACCCCCCCCCCCCCCCAGAACATGAAAACCACCTCCCAGACTGACCAGGGTAACTAGTCACTGCACTGTGTATGTGCCCTGCTGCTGGACCTGCCCCCGCCTCTGTACCCTGCTAAAGGTGACTGTCCTGTCCAATTACCAACCCCCTTCCCCCCCCCTTCAGACAGACTCTCCTCCAAAAGAACATGATGGAAACAGTAATTAACAGAAACATATATTTTATTAGCAATTACACATGAAACGGGGGGTTGAAACTTGGACGGGGGCTTGTGTGAGGCGGGAAGGAAAGGACTTGTCAAATATTGGGGAATGAGAGCCTTCTAGTAGTAGAGCAGTCTGCAGGGGTGGAGTGAGACTCTGCCGCCCCTCCTTCTTTGGACTTTGGGTGAGGGGGGTATGGGACTTGGTGG
The DNA here is from genome assembly GCF_028017835.1 of Emys orbicularis. NCBI lineage: Eukaryota > Metazoa > Chordata > Testudines > Emydidae > Emys > Emys orbicularis. The sequence goes on along the minus strand of NC_088685.1, from coordinate 94,731,899 downwards.
CGGGGGAGGGCGGTTAGAGATAGACTGCAGCAGGGCTCTCTCCTCCTGCCTCCGTTCCTGCAGAACATCCACAAGGCGCCGGAGCGTGTCCGTTTGCTCCCTCATTAGTCCAAGCAGCGTTTGAGTCGCCTGCTGGTCTTCCTGCCGCCACCTCTCCTCCCGGTCCATGTGTGAACGGTGCATTTGGGACAAGTTCTCCCTCCACTGGGTCTGCTGGGCTGCCTGGGCTCGGGAGCAGCCCATGAGTTCCGAGAACATGTCTTCCCGTGTCCTCTTCTTCCTCCGCCTAATCTGCGCTAGCCTCTGGGAGTGTGATGCCAGGCTGGGTTGGGAGACAGTCGCAGATGTGGCTGTGGGAATGGGAAAAAGGGAGTGAATTCCTCCGAAAGATAAATGTAGTTGTGAACAAAGAACATAGTCTTTCTCTGTGAGCAAGACCATGCACTGCACCTATCACATGCGCACTCAGGACAAGGTCGAATTTTCGGACCTCGCCTTCAGTGCCTGGGGTCTTGCATTGCCGATCTGGGAAGTGGGGCAGGACACCGGAATTTGTGTAGCAGGCAGACATGGTAAGCCTTAGACTTGTGGCTGCTTAAAACTTTAATAGTAGCACTGGCCTCCTTTCACATTGAAAGCAATGCCAGTCTCTGCTGCCAGCAATCCGGCAAGCATGAACTCTGCCACTGTCCCACCCCCTCGCGGCTGTCCCAGGGAAAGATCCCTGTATGCTGCCCCTCTCCCGCCTCCACCGCGTGGCTGTAAACCAGCGGTTACAGTTCTGTAAAGGAACGGGCAAGCAGTCCCAATACTAACATTCCCCTACCTAATTCAAAGGAGGTCACCATGAGCGACATCACCCTGATGAGGATCTCAGACAGTGATAAAGAAAGAATGCTTCGGGAAAGCCTGCAAAGACCAGGGCCGTATGCCGCCATGCTCTGCAGGGCAATGATCCCGGAGTACTTGATTGTCTCCTGGCGTGGAAACGTTTCCTACCACGGAGGACCCAATAAGGCCGCTCTCCCCAGGAACCTGATGCAAAGGCTTCCCAATTACCTCCAGGAGAGCTTCGTGGAGATGTCCCAGGAGGATTACTGCTCTATCCCCGGACATGTAGACCGCATTTTACTGTAGCTGCACTGGCAGGGACTAAACAGTAGAGCGGCTTTGGCAGAACAATCATGCAAAACCAGACATTGTTAGATTTTTTTTCAATAGTTGCACTGCCCAGGACTGAAACGTTAAGCGCCTAGGGCAAACTAATCATGAAAAACCCATTGTTGTTATTGTTAATATTCCAGTTCTGTTAAAAATAAATGTTTAGATGTTTAAAACACTTACTGCTTGATCCTTCCCCTGATTCTGTGTCCGGGTTAACGGCTGGGGACGGTTGGTAGGGGATCTCTGTAAGGGTGATGAAGAGATCCTGGCTGTCAGGGAAATCAGCGTTGTAAGCGCTGTCGACTGCCTCGTCCTCTTCATCTCCTTCCTCATCTTCCCCATCCGCTAACATGTCCGAGGAACCGGCCGTGGACAATATCCCATCCTCAGAGTCCACGGTCAGTGGTGGGGTAGTGGTGGCGGCTGCACCTAGGATAGAATGCAGTGCCTCGTAGAAACGGGATGTCTGGGGCTGGGATCCGGAGCGTCCGTTTGCCTCTTTGGTCTTCTGGTAGCCTTGTCTCAGCTCCTTGATTGTCACGCGGCACTGCGTTGCATCCCGGCTGTATCCTCTCTCTGCCATGGCTTTACAGATCTTCTCGTAGATCTTTGCATTCCGTCTTTTGGAGCGCAGCTCGGAAAGCACGGACTCATCGCCCCACACAGCGATCAGATCCAAGACTTCCCGATCAGTCCATGCTGGGGCCCTCTTTCTATTAGATTGCACGGCCATCTCTGCTGGAGAGCTCTGCATCGTTGCCAGTGCTGCTGAGCTCCCCACGATGTCCAAACAGGAAATGAGATTCAAACTGCCCAGACAGGGAAAGGAATTCAAATTTTCCCGGGGCTTTTCCTGTGTGGCTGGTCAGAGCATCCGAGCTCGGACTGCTGTCCAGAGCGTCAACAGAGTGGTGCACTGTGGGATAGCTCCCGGAGCTATTAGCGTCGATTTCCATCCACACCTAGCCTAATTCGATATGGCCATTTCGAATTTACCGCTACTCCCCTCGTTGGGGAGGAGTACAGAAGTCGAATTTAAGATACCTCTATGTCGAACTAAATAGCTTCGTGGTGTGGACGGGTGCAGGGTTAATTCGATGTAACGGCGCTAAATTTGACATAAACTCCTAGTGTAGACCAGGCCTCAGAGTACCTTTGCCAGACCTGAAGAAGAGCTCTGTGTAATTCACAACCTTGTTAGTTCAATAAAAGATATCACCTCACCCACCTTGTCTCTCCAATATCCTGGGACCAATACAGCTACAACAACATTACAAACAGATTCAATTGTTATTTTAGGGCTAGTCTACACTAGAAGCGCTACAGAGGTAGCGATGCCGCGGCACCGCTGTAGCACATCTGAAGATGTTCTATACCAATGGGAGACAGCTCTCCTGTCAGCATCATAAAACCACTTTAGCAAGAGATGGTAGCTATGTCGGCGGGAGAAGCTCTCCCACCGACATAGCACTGTCCATACCAGCGCTTAGGTCAGTGTAACTTATGTTGCTTGGGAGATGGCTTATTCATACCCCTGAGCAACATAACTTACAACAATACCTGTAGTGTAGACAAGCCCTTAGTCAAGGATACACTACCACAATCTCTCACCTCCAGAAGTATCACATATCACACAAAGGTTTCTGAAGGGAAAAAAAGTCAGTCTATTTATTTAATTCACTTCTGCTCTTCCAGAAATCTTGGTAATATGACATCAGGTCTAAGGTTGCTTTACTTATTCAGTGCCAGTTACTGTAAATTCTGATACTCCAAAAGCAAGAAGTAATTTTCCAATTAAAAATCTCAAGATAGAGTGTGGGAGAAGAAAATGGTTTCACAAGAGGAATGCACAAGAAACAAACACACAAAATGAAGGGTGAACAATTTTTTTAGCTCCAGGGACATTGCTGGGGGTGGCGGGGGGTAAGAAGGGGGCAAATGTTGGAACAAAGAGAGCATTCAATCTTTATCCGGATAGATCTCTAGATATCACTCTGTGTAACAGTGTAATGATATATTTTATTATTGGCCATTCCAAGATGCCTGAAATTGCCTTTTTAGACCCCATTTTTTTGAAATAAACACAACAATGGTGACATTAAACAGTTGTCTATGTTCCAAGTTCCAACAAACTGGGACAATTGCAGACATTACTACTCACAGATACCTACTACTTCAAGGAAGCCATCTGAAATAGAATCAAGAGCAAAGTCTCTAAACTAGTTTAGTGAATCTCTCATTTTTAATCATTTTTCAGTCAACAAAATTGTGCAGGATATTTGGAAATAAGCAATGTGTAAAAGGATTGCATAGACTATCACAGGATATTAGTTGGAAAAAACAGAGGATGTAGACATACAAATAACAAGATTGTTGTTGTTTTTTCTAGAAGATATGCTCTAGTTCAAACAGGAATTAATTCAGAGAAATTCTATGGCCTTTGTTACAGATGAAGTCAAACTAGATGACCACAATGGTCCCTTCTAGCTTTTCAATCTATGAAATTACATGTCTTGCTAAAACCGTAATAATAGCTAGATATAGCATTAAAATCTTTGAAATAGATCCTAAAGGGATAAGCACTGAAAAATCTAACATAGGAACATTAGAATGGCCATACTGGGATAGACCAAAGATCCATCTAGCCCAGTATCCTGTCTTCTGACACTGGCCAATGCCTGGTGCCCCAAAGGGAATGAACAGAACAGATAATCATCAAGTGATCCATCCGTTGTCGCCCATTCCCAGGTTTTTCTCTTTTGCAGGAATAGCTTGTTGTCACTCTGTGTGTCCGAGATGTTTACTCAAGATTAATTAGTGGTCCTGGGGGAAACAAAGGATAGAGAAGCGAATACAAAGAGAGATATGTCTTTCTAGAAAATGCTGCAAGAAAAGCTATCTGCCCTAAGCATTCTGTGCATCAAAAGTGACAAACTCTGTAGCTTATCATTTGAGGACATCATCAATGACTTCGCTTTCCAAAAATCACAAAAGAAAATGTTTTAAACGTCAGTGTTAAAATTAATGTGATGAGTAAACAGACATACAGTAACTCCTCACTTAACGTCATCCCAGTTAACATTGTTACATTGCTGATCTATTAGAGAACATACTTGTTTAAAGTTGCACAATGTTCACTTATAACATTGTTTGGCCGCTGCCTGCTAGCAGGTGGGAGCTTGGAACCAGGGCGGGCTGGCAGCCCCCTCATCGGCTTCTGGGAGCCCCACCACCACCTCCCACATGCCTCTTGCATGCCAGTGGGCGCCACAGATCAATAACTCCCCCCCATAATTAGCTGTTATGCAGCATTCAGGAGGCTCTGGCGGGGAAGGGGGAGTAGCGAGGATGCATCACACTCAAGGGGAGGGGGTGGAGTGGGGGCAGGCCTAGGCCAGAGCTGGGGGTTGAGCACCCTCCGACACTTTGGAAAGTCGGCACCTGTGCAGCCATGCATGCGCCACCCAGAGGAGGAAGGGGTGTGCTCCAGTGGGATAGCGTGGGTTCATCACCACATTCAGTTTCCTCAGGGAAGTGTTTGCAGCCACTGCTGTGCATCTATTGTGTCTCCTTCCTCCTGCCTCCCTCAGTGCTGCCTTGTAGAATGTGAGGCTACATTAACAACATGTTAACTCTTGAGGTGCTAGTTCATCATTTAGCAGCAAGGCATTCCCTGGGATATATTTTTTGTCTGATGACAAAAAATTCCCTGTATGACAATCCCCTCTGGTGTTATCTGGACCGGTGATCTGCTAGGTCACTCCAATCCTTGACTCTGGGAGTCAGCCTTACCTTGCTCTGCTGTGAGAACCTCCACTCCTGGGCTGTTCACATACAGCCTCTGGCATGTAAGCTGCTCCTTGGATTGTGCAACCGAATGACACTAGCCAATATCTCCGGTCCCAGACACAACCCTAGGAATCTCCGTCTTGCAGTGTCCAGTTATGCCCACTGGACCCTGCAAGCTTATATGAGTTCATCAATTTAAGAAATTGGTATGTACCAGGCTTGTTATCCCTAGGGGAGTCTCTGACACGCTTCAAACTAACTGCACTGCTTCAGGTAGAACAAACAAACACATTTGTTAACTATAAAGATAGATTTTAAGTGATTACAATTCAAAGCACAACAAGTAGGATTTGGTCAAATGAAATAAAAGCAAAATGCAATCTAAGCTGATCTTAACACTTTAAGTGCCCTTACAAACTTAGATGCTTCTCACCACAGGCTGGCTCATTGCCCTTCAGCTGGGCTCTCCCCTTTGATCAGTGCTTCAGTCGCTTGGTGTGGTGTCTGTAGATGGAGGTGGAAGAGCGTGGAAGAGCATGGCAAACGTCTCTCCCTTTTATCATGTTTTTTCTTCCCCCTTGGTTTTGCCCCTCCCCTTCAGAGGTGAGCATTACCTCATTGTAGTCCCAAACTGACCAAACGAAAGGGGGTGACTCACTCAAGAGTACAACAGATCCTTTGTTTCTGCCTAGGCCAGTGTCCTTTGTTCCTCTGAGGCTGGGCTGGGTTTGTCCCATACATGCCCTGATGAGGTGTGAACTGCCCCTCTGCTCTTGGAGAGTTTTGCCTGGGCCTGTTTTAAGCCATGAGGACACTTTTTGAGCCTCATAACTGTATACATGAAATTACAATCTATTACATAACATTACTATAACAACAACGCTCAGTGCATCATGAGCCTTCCAAAGACACCCAACATGACAAACTTTGCATTGGATACCACACAATCATATTATAAGGATGAACATGGGGATGTAGGGTGTTCCCCCCAGGTAAAGAGCATCACACCCTGGAACCTAACCCTCCCCCTCCCCCCCCCCCCCCCGCATTTACATTAATTATTATGGGAAAATTAGATTTGTTGAACACCGTTTCCACTTAAATCACATTTTTAAGAACATAACGTTAAGCAAGGAGTTACTGTACTGCAGGTTGAACTGCTCCCATTAAGTAAGCTGGTCTGTGTAAATGTAACTGCTTTTGTGTGGCTGTAGATATATAGTTTTCATTTCTACTAATTAAGAAATCCTAGATGAAAATGTTAATTTGAAACTATTTTATAATGCAAAGAGGCATATTGCAAGATGTGTTTTAATTAGATTATTATTCTATTTTTACAACTTTGCCTTTGTATATATGCAAATATAATGCTTTCATGTTTATATATTCAATGGCCTTTCTGTGAAAATAATACTTTTTTTTTTTATGGTATGGGGCCTCTCACACTTGACATAGCTTAGGGCCTCAGAATGTCATAATCCAGCCCTGGGTGGAAGGTCTCGGGACTTCATCCCTGCAGGGTGTGCCTGCCAGGGCTCGGGGCTTCAGCAGGAATGAGGCTGGAGCCCTGAGCCCCTGCAGGCACCTCCTACATGGCTAGTGTCCCCGGATATCCCATCCCCACCATGGGGCTGGAGACCCAGCAGGTACCTCCTGCAGGGCTGAAGTCCTGAGCCCCAACTCTCGAACATCTGATTATTGTTGTATGCAGCTCAGAGGTTTGACCACCCCGTCATATAGGTTTAAGCTTTTCAGCCTATCTTCATATCAAAAACCATTAATACATTTGATTAGTTTAGTAGCTTTTGAAGCATACTTAAAAAATTGTAATTCTGCACTTTACTGGTGTCACGCTGTCTGGAGTGGCTCATCTTCTATTCCTTAACCTTTAAAAATTCTTAATATGCAGTTTAAACTTTTAACAGCACTGAGTTATGATCTATAAATCCAATTGAGCTTTGACACATGAATCCTGCCGACTACGCCAATTGTCATGTTGTCTGGAGTGGCTCATGAGTGAGAATACCAACCTCAGGGCAGACTGTTAAGAAGCAAAGCACAAACCCCAAATGGGTTGTGATTTCTATAATTATATTTCACCTAGTAACAAGTGTAAACTCCTCAGGCACTACACAGCCTTAACATGGAGTCTCAGACAGTCCCTTTGGACATTCTGATCCATCTTGCTACCCAGGCAAGCTTGACTGTGTGATAGATAGTCACTTTACACCAACAATCACAAAATATTCAGGTTACTCTCAATCCCAAGGACCCAGTCACTTACTTCAGGTTAATTTGCATATTAATCTTACACCAAAGACAACCCTTGTAACCAATCTTGTAACAAACTAAGTAAAGGTTTATTACCTAGGAAAAAGAAATAAGAGTTATGTACAAAGGTTAAAATAGATAAACATACACACACGAGTTGCAGTCGTAGGTTTCAGATGGTGATAAAACTGCTGAAATACACCAGCTCTATATGTCCATTAGGGCTAACCCAAGTTAGTCCCAGGGATCTCTTGCTTATGTTTAAGAATCTTTGCCCCTTAAAGTTTTTTTTATTCTGTTTGGACTCTAGTTCCTTTTGGTCAGGGATTTTTATCCTCATCTCCCTAGAGTCTAAGATGATGGGATGACCACTTCTGTACATATCCTCTTCATGAGTGAGTGCAGGGAGCAATCAATAAAGTTTTAGTTCCAGAATGGCCCATTTGGATTCAACAGTCCTTCCTGATGGGCAGATGATAACACCTTCTGTAGGAATCCAGCATGTTGCATTAGGTGAGGGTTTTTTTTCCAGTTTTGTGAGTTACAAGTTTTCAGAACAAACATTACATCTAGAGAGCAAACACTTAAATATTACCTTATAGCATGGGATACAAATATTATAAGGAGGATTAATACATGCAACATCCTACAAGCATTCCATAAAGTCTAAACACTAAACAAACACTAATATCTGTTTTAACTATACTAACCTACAGGTATGCCAGACTGGTTTATGGTTATGCTTTGTCAATGTTCAGTCAGGCTGGGGTCCTTGGCATGAGCTGGCCCCTGGTCTGTCAGCATCACAACTGGGTTAATAATCTTTTCACTGGGACTGATTATTCTATCTTCTTTGAAAACCCTGTTTTAACAGATGACTGAATTAAATATCTATTTCTTTCTTAGACACTATTTATTCCTTGAGGATGTAGTTATTTCATGATAATACACTTCTAGAATTTCTGTAATGCTGTTGGCAAAAGTTTTGATTGATGCATAATGTCCATTTTGGAGCAATAAGAAAGAATGGCTCCTATAGATATTTGCAAAGGGTCCATGCCTTTATGTCTAATGTGTGTCTTTTTCCACTCTGTATATGCTATGTATTTCTGTACAACCAAGGTATCACTAGATATGGGTGTAAATCACATGAATCTGGTTAATAAGTGGCATCAAGATTCATGTGTGTGGCTTTCCTCTTTCTCCCCCACCCCCAAACATACATATGGGTATTTCATGTTATTCTGAAACAAATATATTGATCCTATTGCTGTATTCTCTAGACCAGTGATTCCCAAACTTTAACAACCTGTGAACCCCTTTCACTAAAATGTCAAGTCTCCCGAATCCCCTCCTAAAAATGAATATTTCCAGGGATTTTCTCCTTTACCTGAGTATAAATTATAAAAGCAGTGATCTTGGAAATATAAAATTTGTTTTTATGACATGCTTATTACACAATTTTTAATCATTACAGTATTTTTATTACATTATGAAAATGGCAACACTCTTCCAAGATCTCACTTTCATAGCTTGTATCACTTTGAATAAGCCTGTTATAAGATAAGACTCCTATGTTTCATCAAGGAGTATCAGATGTGAAACAGCACGAAGGTATTTAAGAAGCCAACTCAAAGAGTTCCTCCTGCACAAACATTCAGGTCTTGAGCGGTCCAGGCAAACAACGCACATTACAACAAAGCTTAAAATTGTTCTTCATAATAATTTTAAGAACAATTCTAGCTTACTATTTAATTTTAAAAACAGCAAAAAATATCCACCTCTGTTTCCATTTCTTATAAGGAGTCTTGAAGTTTAAATCTCCTCAGTGTGATAGATATGTTTGCTTTGATCTGCTTAGCTCTTGGAAGTCCAGGGGCTGCTGGCCCCGTGGTGCCCAAGGTGGAAACTTTGTGATTTATGACCATGCAAATTTAGCACAGGTGCCTCTAATTTTGATAGCCTGAGAAAGACTCCTACAGAGAAGATCATGAGACCAGGAGAGTTGCTTCAGCTAGGAAGGACTGGGGGTAGCTTGCTAAGGCCAAGGAAGAGTGCATTGCATCTTAAGATATCAGGCAAATACATCTTCATACACAGTCATACAAAATAAATGAAATAAATTAGTGTTTTAGTGGTGCTGAAAAGTTAAAAAACTGAGCAATATATCAGCCATTCTGGAATTTTAGAGGAAATTATTTTCTTCTATCTACTCTATCTAGCTGTACTCCACTGAATCAGCCTCTAAAGGAGAAATGTCAAATTAAAACCCAATAAGGAAGAAAAACAAATTTGTGTACTGTTTTCACAGCAATATATTCAGTAGCATATTGCAAGACCTTATTATTTAAAGCAATGCTGTAGAATGCAAGCAACAAAGAACTTGGAGCAGACTCCATGGGAACTCATAATCATAAAGTAATCTTAGACAAGGATAATAAAAACACAGTTACAGTAAACAGACTTCATGCTCAATTATGCAGGATAAATCAGAGGGAGAAAAATGGAAGTAATGATTGCAAGAGCACAATTCAGTCATCATTTGTACAGAATGTAGAGGAATTAGCAGACAATGAGGTAATAGAAATGTCACAAAGACAGAATTAGAGGTCCTTAAGACCTTTCTCTCTACCACAAGCATTTCTGAAACTTCTGAAACATACTCAGACTTGAGGGAGCTGCAGAAGGAAAGCAAAGAGTTCATTCTTTATATTAGATGGAAATTTTCTCAAGCAACTTGTACATCTTGACTAATGATAATGATACAGTACTTCCAGGGGTCGGCAACCTTTCAGAAGTGGTGTGCCGAGTCTTCATTTATTCACTCTAATTTAAGCTTTCGCGTGCCGGTAATACATTTAAACATTTTTAGAAGGTCTAAGTCTATAATATATAATTAAACTATTGTTGTATATAAAGTAAATAAAGTTTTTAAAATGTTTAACAAGCTTCATTTAAAATTAAATTAAAATGCAGAGTCCCCCAGACCGGTGGCCAGGACCTGGGCAGTGTGAGTGCCACTGAAAATCAGCTCGCGTGCCGCCTTCGGCACACGTGCCATAGGTTGCCTACCCTTGCTCTAGGCTTTGACAATTAAGGGCACATTGCTTTCTCTCATTACCTTATGGAAGCTGTTGGCTGCAAATTCAGATTCCATGGAAGGTTCAATCTATCAGACCTTGCACATTGAAGCATTTTTAAAATGGTATTTAAATCTAGGGAGTGTGACTAGGTAAATGTTAGAAAGGAGAGTGCAACAGGGTGACTTGTCCTTGGTCTGGAGAAACAATGGCCAAGCTAACCTTGATTACAGAATGAGCCTCACCGGAAGGGAATCAGGCAATTTCTTATGAACAGTAGAAGGTGGCTGCTGTAATGGGGAAGCTCAGTAGGCTGTAGTGAGACATTTTAACCTTTTCTTACTGAAAATTTTGTCAAGATCAACATGTTCTTGTGAAACATTATGAATTCAATAAAACTGCAGTTTTAGTGGAAAACTGTTCTATTTTTTGACCACCTCTAGTTATTAACAATTGTATTTAATTCTTAATCCTGTATTCATAAATTGACCTTATTCACTATTCACCATCACTTATAATGGCAGTAAAGCCAAAGGCTTCCCTCACTAAAGATGGCCAATGTTTCACTAAAGCCTGATGTGAAAATGGAGCTGTGTCTAGTAAAGAGAATCATCATCTCCTATTCTTCAGGAATGAAATAAATGAAGCCAGGCTATCCTTATGCTCTATAGTTAGAAACTACACACAAAACCTTAACAACACAGAACACCACAAAACCTTAGTTGCAACCTCATACTTCCTGCAGTTAATCTCTGTGCATATGTCAATGCTGAATATTTGCTAATGTTACTGAAATTGTAATTAAGATTTTACATTCTATTGTGAGGGAGATAGATGTGTGGTGTGTTTCCTTATCTGTTGGAGTCAGAAGGAAAATTCATGTGAAGATGTGGAGTAAGTGACTGTCAGAATACATGCTTTATGGACATTAGGGTATGACTACGAGTATGTCTACACTTACGGCAGCATGTAGCATACACATACTGCATGCTCCCCTAGCACAGGTATAAATAGTAGCATAGGCTGTAAGACACTGCTTAGGTGAGTAAAGACACACCAGTTCTTCCCCCATCTACACTGCTATTTTTAGCAGTGTACAGTCCCACTGCCTCCCTGCTGTTGGAGACTTTCCCCACCACAGTGAAAGATTTTGGTAGCGTGCAAAGACTCTGGCAGCAGGGAAAGACTGGTAGCTCCCTGATGCCGGAGACTTTCCCACTGACCCCCTCCCCGCTGATCCTTTCATTGTCACACACAGCTTCACACCACAGTGTGGATGCATCCTGTTTTTCACTGTGCTGTGTAGCTACATGCACTCTACATGCCACCATAAATGTAGAGAAGGCCTAAGAGGGGTCCTATAACTCAGCATTTCATTGCTTTTAAGGGTTTGCATTAGAGTGATGTCATGCTTAACTAACCTCAATTTCTTTTACAAGTAGTGTTTGTTTATAGAATATTTATTGGAACATGGGACATCTCAAGCCCTGCTACATCCTTTTCTTGAAGTTTCTTCACTCTTATCTCATTTTCTTTGTTTATTCACTTATTAATCAAAGCAAAAATGGAAGCAAAGTAAGCTTTAAAAGGCTGAGTTTGAATTTAAGTGTCTTCTACATTGTAACCAAGAAGTATTTGAAACACTACAAAAGCATTTAAAAAGTAACAGTGAGAGCGGTCTGATGGCTGCGTTCATTATATAATGTAAAAAGTTAAAAGCTAGTTAAGTGATGGAAAAAATAATTGCTTACTATAAGGAAATGGTAAATAGGCTGGGAGTCTTTTCAAAGGTTGTCAAGGGTCTCCTTAGTAGAATAATCTTCTAATTCCATTCTGTAGATGAGTGGATGCCTGTAGCCTGATTTGGGGTGTGTTAGTAGTGTTGATTTAATGTATCCACTTAATTTAATCTTATTTAATTAATTTTAATCAATTTTAATAATGATTATTGTGTATATTAATTAGTGTGGGTTTCGGCTCGCCAATTTGTTTGATCAGAAGATAAAGTTCATCCTGAATCAGGCTTCACAGAGTTTATAGAAGGAACTTCGGGGGTATGACAGGAAGTTTACACTGAGACAGATATAGTCATAAAGACCTTTTTATTAAAATCAATGAAGATAGTAAGCAAATGGTAAAACAGTTAGAATTACAAAGTTACACTTGTATCACAGTTCTTTAAGAGATAGCTATATATGAATATAAGATTATAAGCTGCAAAGTTGATTAATACTCACACTGTTTTGATAATAACCTGGTGTTGGCAACACCTTGGGCATTTTCACACCTCTGGCAGAAGAAGCTACTGCAGAGTTGTTTACTCTCTAACTTAACTCTATATGCCTTAGCTAAAATAAAATATAAGGGAGATTAAATCCCTTTTTAACTTACAGTCTTGAAAAGAAATGAAGAATGGCCTATCAATAGTTAATAGCCGTTGATACGTAGTTGGAGGTGGAGGCAATGAAGAGTAGACAGGAGCAGATAGGTGGGTAGATTGCCTGTCTAATGCCGAGCTGCCTCTCCTTTTTATAGGGCATTAGTCGGAAATCCTTCCTCTTATGCCCAAATTTCATTCTTCCCCCACGGAAATGTTAGGGTACACTTACCCCATAGGCTAGTATGTATGTGCATATGGATGACAGGTATGTACGCATTTGTGGTGTATCTGTTAGATTGTGGGCAAAAAAACCCTTTTCCCACCCTTTATTGTTATTGGTTCAGGTAAAGGTCTCTAGATATCTGCGTGGTGTTTTGTCTAATTTTACTTTTCTGGGTAAGGGTCTCAAAAGTTGTTAACTTCGCATTATTTTAACATACAGGGTTTTTGCCTATTTGTAGGTCTCTTGCATTACAGCCAAACTTACTTTTAATATAAAAGCTGTAAACCTAATACATCAAATACTCAAATTTAAAAGAAAGATATATTTATACAGACAAGCCAATTAATCCTTAGGGCAACATATCTCATGGCACCCCTGGTGGCCTCAGGGCAGCCCTGCATGCAGCCTGTCAACTCAGTTTTCCTTCTTGGATCCCCAAATAAACTCCAAACAGGGTTTTCTTTCCAGTTCTATCACAACAGACCTCCTTAGGGTCATATTTATTAACTTACCATTCAAAACTAAATACAAATGTCTTTCTTTCAGCCTTCAACTGTGGACATCCCAACCTTCCTTGACCTTAGCAAGCTACCCCCAGTCCTTCCTAGCTGAAGCAACTCTCCTGGTCTCATGATCTTCTCTGTAGGAGTCTTTCTCAGGCTATCAAAATTAGAGGCACCTGTGCTAAATTTACATGGTCATAAATCACAAAGTTGCAAAGCGGGTTCTTATTTTGGTTCTATAGCAATCTCAAATCTGGGCACAAGTGAACAAAACAATCCATACAGCATGGACATTTTGTCTTACGAGCATTTGCAGTTATCTGCCAAGTTCCCTTCCAAATTGATCGATTTGCTACATTTTTTCAAAAATTACATTTTCTCCTGACATGATGTATTAAAAGCATGACTCACAAGTGTTGATGAAAGCCAGCTCTTTATTTCCTAGTCCATCACATGACGTGGGAAAGAGCTACAAAACGGTATGCCACTCATTCCAGTGAGCTATTGTAAAGTTTTAATTTTCATGTGTGTGATGTTTGCCATTAAGTGGCTGACCCCTAGAAAATATAAGAAACAACCAGAAAACACAGGTGATCTACCTTACCTGAAGTGAGAGAAGCCTCTGTTTGTGGAGTGGAAGAACTATAGAATTCTAGTCTCATGCCTGTAGCTATATAATATTTCTAGTTACTATGAGAGTAATTATGACATTGAGCAATTATGCTGTCATTCCATTATAGTGTTTTTGAAAGAAAATGATATAATTTATTAATTCAGTGAATCCATATGAATTGGAATAGTGTGCCTGTCTGGTGCCATTACATGGCAAACATTTTTCTATTTGTCCCACACACACGACCCCTAGGTTAAGAAATATCCCAAGTCCAATGGATACATGATAGGGATGGTATTGTTGCATGCTTAGAGAAAGCACTGGTAGTTTTAAAAGCAGCAGAACTCACAATACAGAAAATGTGTAAATAAACGTTTTGATGACTTGGTTCATATACAGAACAATGAAACATATAGTAACGGTATAGGCATCTGCCCCACCCAGCGATTAAATGACTCTTCTCCCCTCTCCCCCAAACTTTGACCAGTATCAATCTTGGGGTTAGTCAGCATAACAGCTGCCAAGTGCAGTCAGCCCCATAACAATAAACAGTGAAAAAAAGAGTGGGTGAACCCCCTTCCTAACCCTAAACCAAATATTGATAAGGTTCTTAAGAGGGATTGAGTGTCCTGATAACAGAGGTTTGTAAACAAATGTGAACATTTAAGACTATTGTGACAGACCCAGACCAGTGGGGTACAGGAGTCTGGTAGAGGGCAAATATACTGGTCACTGGATGAGTAGTTTTCTGTTCCCTGAGTGACCAGAGCAGGGGCTGCACTAGAGTAATCAGGAACCTGCTAGAACCAGTTAAGGCAGGCTAATTAGGACTCCTGGAGCCAATTAAGAAGAAGCTGCTAGAATCAATTAAGGCAGGCTAATCAGGGCACCTGGGCTTTAAAAAGGATCTCACTTCAGTTTGTGGTGCGAGTGTGAGGAGCTGGGAGCAAGAGGCGCAAGGAGCTGAGAGTCAGAGGGTGTACTGCTGGAGGACTGAGGAGCACAAGCGTTATCAGACACCAGGAGGAAGGTCCTGTGGTGAGACTAAGGAAGGTGTTTGGAGGAGGCCATGGGGAAGTAGCCCAGGGAGTTGTAGCTGTCATGCAGCTGTTACAGGAGGCACTATAGACAGCTGCAGTCCACAGGGCCCTGGGCTGGAACCTGAAGTAGAGGGCGGGCCTGGGTTCCCCCCAAACCTCCCAATTGACCTGGAAAGAGGGGAAGGTCTCTGGGCTGTTCCCCAACCCACATGGTGAATCTCTGAGACAAGAAAATCCGCCAATAAGCGCAGGACCCACCAAGATAGAGGAGGAACTATGTCACACTATTTTAACAATGACCATTACAACTCAGTTGCCACTCTCCACAGCATAAACCCTACCCTTGTATTAACCTACTGGAGGTGCCATGTGATAATAGTCCGTAATGGGTGAATAGTCACAGGAACAAATGGCTAATGACCATCAGCTACAGGGGAACAAAACCCTCACAAAGCCTCAAAACCCCACAAGTATGTTCACTCATGGGCTTTTCCAGCAGCTGCACAGGATGTGAAGGTGCCCCTTGACATATGCAGATGTCACCCTCTGCCTCCCTACTGTTCCAAAATGGGTGCACATATTTCATCTCTGATTTCTCTTGTCCTCTGGGAACCAGGACCAGTGTGCACGTTGGTGGAATCTGACTGCCTGTAGAGTTTGCAAACCAGACTTTTCCTGTGCCCACTTTGGACAGAAGTACTCCCTTTTACCCTCACAAATGTTACGCAGTGCGCAGCAGGAAACGATTGTGCAGATGGCATTGGCATCCAGATGGGTGCATAGGTAGCACCAGTGAGATTTCAGCCTACCAAACACACACACTGACCATTCTGCAGCTACTGACTTTGTAACTGAATTCGTTTTTTCCAGGAACATTGATGTTGGGGTATGGTTTCATCAGTCAAGTTAGGAGTGGGTATACAGGGTCTCTCAAAATAACAATTGACACAGACACACCATAGAGTCACATCGTTTATGAGGAATAAAGTCTGTTCTTTCCCATTCAAGTACGATCCTGATCTCCTGAGAACCCTGGCATTATGAACCTTTCCAGTATTTCCCAAATTGGTATTCATGAATCTGTCTTGTGGTCCATTAAGCCCATGGAGAAGCAGAATGAGCAAATAGTAAACATTTTAGTTCACACTCACTAACCCCTTTTGATGGGCATGTACTGGGATGTGGGTTTCCTCAATGGCCTCTGCACAGTTCAGCAACCCCATCCTCTGAAATCCAGCTATTACTTCTGCAACTTTGCTAATGATAAACTCCCCTGGATAGATCACTGTGTTAATTGCCTCACAAACCTGCACAGCCATGACCCCAACAGTGGACTTTCCAGCTCCACAGTGGTTTGCAATTGACTCATAGCTGTCTGGTGTTGCCAGCTTCCATTGAGCAACAGTGATCTGCTTCTGCATGGGTATAGAAACCTTGAATTGAGTGTTCTGATGCTGGAGGTGTGGTGCAAGGTCTTCACACAGCTTCATGAAGGTCTGTTTCCTCATTTGGAAGTTCTGAAGCCACTGCTGATCAACCCAGGTTGGTTTCCAAAATGACGTGATCCCACTCCACACCACGCCTGTTTTCCCTCAACAGAAGGGACAGTTCACCCATGGGCACACCATGGGAATACCAGCATTCACCATATCTGTTACATGGGACGCTAGTGCCAACTTTCCAAAGTGCCAGGGAGTGCTTGACCCCTGGGTCTGCCCCAGGCCCAGGCCCTGCCCCCACTCCACCCCTTCCTCCAAAACTAATACTTTACCATAAAAAGTTTTGGTTGCAATAAATTGACATTTTCTGATCAATATTTTGTCATAGTTTCCCAACCTGAGCTAGTCAGATGGTGCAGTCTGTTCTGTAACCACTGAATTGCAAATACCACTTGTCTTTGTTTGCAGTTCTTCAGTACATTACATTTTAAGGTAGCAGTCCACTGTATGTTTATCACAGTTGTATATACAGTAAAATATTTTGCTAGTGACAAATGTAGCACATGAATCTTGCTAGAGTTTTAGAAGAAATTATTCCCTCTCCCCAATATATTGTATAGCTGTACAGCACTGAATCAGTTTTCTAATAGGACTAAAAATTCCACAGTTCATAAGATGAAGAGAAATATATTTCTGTACTTGCAACTTAGCAGCATATTCAGAGCCTTCTTGCAAAATATTATGATGCATTGTAATTTTACAAAAGGCAAGCTAGATCTTGTAGGATGGTTACTAAAATGCCTGACTTCATACTCACATTAAATCAATCCATCAGCCAGGGTAGAGAGGAAAAATAAACTTTGAAAACCTTGCAGAGGTTATAAATCTATGTATAGAACATACCAAGCCCTTATTCATGGTGATCATGCTTCACCACTCTTGTTGGGAATCTTTGAGCCCTTTGTAAACTTTCTTCTTCTGTGATGCTTTTATCTACATGGTCACTTGCTGAAATATGTCTAAATTTTACAAATGAAGATACCAAGCCTGATTCTCCACAGCCTGGCACCTTGTGAAGTCATTTGTATTTGTGCAAACTGAGTGGAAGAAAAATGATATTCTACACCTATTTTGGACAAATGTAAATGATTATATATGGCTGGGCTTTTCAATGGAGCCAAGGGATTTGGGTGCCTGTGGAAATCCCTGGCTGTATTTATAATAGGCATGTAAAGGTCTTCTTCGTGTGTACATTTGCTGCACTCTTGCAAAGGGACTGAATGATTGAGCAAATATGCCAGAAGATTCTTGCGACACCGGCTACAACGGTGCCATTAGAACACCTGTTTTCACTTTCAGGTGACACTGTAAACAAGAAACGGGCAGTATTATCTTCTACAAATGTAAACAAACTTGTTTGTCTGAGCAATTGGCTGAACAAGAAGTAGGACTGAGTAGACTTGCAAGCTCTAAAATTTTACACTGTTCTATTTTTGAATGCATGTTTTTGTAGATAATTCTATATTTGTAAGTTCAACTATCATGATGAAGAGATTGCACTACAGTACTTGTATTAGGTGAACTGAAAAATAGTATTTCTTTTGTCTTTTTACAGTGCAAACATTTGTAAACAAAAATAAATATAAAGTGAGTACTGTACACTTTGTATTCTGTGTTGTAATTGAAATCAATATATTTTAAAATGTAGAAAACATCCAAAAATATTTAAATAAATGGTATTCCATTATTAACTGTGTGATTAATCACGATTAATTTTTTTAGTCGCTTGACAGCCCTAGTTTCAGTATGTGGAAAAAACCCTCCAACCTTATAAGTGGCGTGGTGTTCAGAAGAACATAGACAGCAATTACTTAAATATGAATTGGTTGGTGCAAACGCTCATTAGCCATGGTAGTTTCTGTTGAAACTCTGGTTAACTTTTAGCAAGTCTTGGGATTATTTTTGGATGCTCTGAATAGATCCAGATTTGCACTTTCATTCAATTACAGGTTCTGTATACAATATATTACAGACAGTTACAAAAAACTGGCTTCTGCTCAACTTTCATTGCCTTTACTGTGGAAACCAAAACCAAACCAAAAGGAAAACAGCTAAACCAGATGATTATTAGCTAAAGAGCAACTCCACTTGGGGGTCAGGAGATTGCCTGCTCACTTCTCACCTCGTCTACCCAAAATGTTTATGTCTACTGGAAGGTAGTATAATACATAGGGAAGGTAGAAAACATTGCTACAAAGAGAACTTAACCTATTGTTTGTTCTGCCATGAGGAGGAAGATCTTAAGAGGTCCTGCTCCTGAAGGAAGACCCAATAGTAAATCTAAATAGCTAAGACATGAAAAGGGATCAAGGCATATGTTTGAATACTGTTCACTGAGATTGAAGGCAGTAACAGGGACTGCCAGAATTTACAGAGTGTCAACTACAAATCAGTCCCTGGCAGGCCACTAGTGGAAAGGGTACCTCAGAGAGACACTATCATCACAGAGTTGGAGGGTTTCCAAGAGTAAGCTGGAATCTGGCATTTAGCTAAAAGCCTCCCACAGGAGGATGGGGTTGTTGCAGATATTCTCCTGATCCCATAGACGCAGACTCCGTGTGTGCTCCAGGACTGGAGCACCCATTATAAAAACATAGTGGGTGCTTAGCACCCACCAGCAGCCAGTTCCCCTCCTCTCCTATCCCCTCCTCCTCCTGTCCACCTGCATCCCCGCTGATCAACTCCTCCCTCTCACTCCCAGCACCTCCCGCACACCGTGATCAGCTGTTCCATGGTGTGCAGGAGGCGCTGGGGGAGGTGGAGGAGTCAGGATGGGGCACATTGGGGGTAGGGTAACCAGATCAGAGAGATAAAATATCGGGACGCGGGGGGGGGGGTGCGAGGAGAAAAAAAAAAAAAAAAAAAGCAGTTTTGCTGCACACGGAGGGCCCGGGGCCGGGAGCGCAGCGCGGAGGCTGCTCCAGCCCTGCAGCCCGCGGGGCAGCGCGGTGGGTCTGGGCGGGGCCGGGTGGGTGGCACGGGGGCGTGGGCCGAATCCTCGCTGCTGGCGGGGGAGCCCAGCGCGCCTCTCTCCCGCTCTCGCCTGCACTGTGCTCCAGCGGCTGCAGCTCCTTTCCAGCCGTGCGCGCTGCCCTCCCCGCGGAGCCTCCCGCCCCCCGGCCCACCCCGGGCACATGCGGCGCCCGTCCCGCTGCCAGCAGGGAGCCCCGCGCCTCTCCCGCTTGGCTGCGCTCCAGCGGCTCCTTCCCAGCGGGCGCCCCGCTGGAACACAGCCGAGAGCGGGAGGGAGAGGCGCGGGGCTCCCCGCCGGTGGTGGGACGCGCGCCACATGTGCCCGGGGCAGGCCGGGGGGCGGGAGGCGCGTCCTGCCAGGAAGGAGCAACAGCTGCTGGAGCACAGCGCAGCCGAAGCAGGAGAGAGAGGTGCGGGGTTCCCCCGCCAGCAGTGGGGATTCGGCCCCTGCCCGCTCCGCGCTGCCCCTGCCCAGACCCACCGCGCTGCCCCACGGGCTGCAGCAGCCTCTGCGCTGCGCTCCCGGCCCCGGGCCCTCCGTGTGCAGCGGCCCAGGGGCCGGGCAGGAGCCCTCTGGCGTGGCGGGAGCCTCAGAGCTGAGCCCTCCTGTCTCCCTCCCTCCCTTGCCTGCCCCTCTTTGCCCACCCGCCCGGTGCCTGGGTGCCAGAGCTGCAAGCCTGGGAGGGAGGAGGAATGCCGCGTGGTTGGGGAAGAGGCGGGGCCAGGGCAGGGATTTGGGGAAGGAGCCAATGGGGGAAGGAGTGGGAGGAACCGGGGAGTGAGAGTCCCTCCGGGAGGGCAAAATTTCTTGTTTGTCCAGTGTCCGACCAAACATCGGTCGGGACGCGGGACAAAGAAGCAAATATCGGGACAGTCCCAATAAAATCGGGACATCTGGTCACCCTAATTGGGGGAGGGGGCAGAACTGGGCAGGAAGAGACAGGGCAGGGATGCAGCAGGGGCGGGAAGAGGTGGGGTAGGGCCTAGGGAGAAGGGGCTGGGTGGGGGTAGTGCCTAGGGCAGAGAGGAGGGGTTGAGCACCCCCAGGGCCCAGAGGAAGCCGGTGCCTGTGCCTGACCCAGAGATTTGTATAGATTATTTCAGCCAAACTCTGTTTTATAATTTTTACTTAATGCCCTGAAGGTTTCAACCTGAATCAAATACACAAACGGTATCCAACACAAATGTGTGCAAGGTTCTCCCCCACATCCTCCTGATGTGGATTCTCCTCTACTAGGGTCAGTGAAGGGGGCTTGTGACACTAAGCATCCCTGTATTCATACCTTACACGCTTCTGTAATAATCTGTGCAAAATAAGTCTTGTGAGGCATCATTTGAAAACTGACTCACTGATCATTGTTATTATTGCGTGATATATGTACACGTTAGGAATAAGAGTATGACTATGTGCTGGAATTATAACTAAATTGTGTTCAAACCAGGTATGTCAGGGGAGATGTTAAACAGGTTTATCTTAAACAAAGGAATGTGCGTTTACCTCTGTTTACATGTAAACAGTAAACAGACCCATCAAGGGGTGGAGACAAACCTCACATTAACAAGTCGGGGGGGGGGGGGGGAGAGAGCATGGCAGCTACACCCAGCAGGGGAGAAAAGCTTGGACTGGGTTTTAGTTTTCAGAAGAATTCATTTCAAAGGTTTACTGGTCTATAAAGACAGGGGGGCTGAACCTCCTGTGATAAGCAACTGAATCGACTGATTGTATACAGTATTAATGCTTTATAAAAGCATATAGAGTGAGGTCTTTTCTGAAAGCTAATGACACACTGGTAATTATATCATTGTGAAATGTATGTATCAACACTACATAAGGAATTATGGACACTCATTGATATTAGGCTGTACAGTCTGCCCAATCAGGAGGAAATGTTACCGCTATCTACCTGTCTCCTATGTAATTAAGCATGGTGTAATCAAACAATGAAGGCACCATTTACAGAGAACTCATGCTAGGAAATGGGAAGCCCACAGGAAGCATGTTTCAAGCCCTACCTCTTGAAACAGTCTCATTGAAATTTGGGAGATATAAGCAAGGACAGAAGCCATCTTTGGCATCCATCGCTAGACAGACACAAGTGAACAGAGGCCTTGTGAGCTGAGAAAGATGGGTCCCTCAACCAAGGAGAGAGGGGTTGAAGTCCCTGGAACTGAAGAAAGGTGAGAAACCTGCTTAGGTAAAGATCTTTCACCTAAGGCGACAAGGAAACCCTTGTACCTTGTACTTTTGTGGAAGGTCCTGACTGAGGGAAAGTCAGCCACGGCTGGGAAAAACGAATAAGTGGTGAGAGAAACCACCTTGTACAAAGCCTGTATCTTGCTAGATTAAGTTTTAGACTTTTAGATGTGCGTTTTCACTTCTATATTGTAACCCTAACTTTATTCCTTTTATTTACTAATATCACCTAACCTATGTCCTATTGTTAATACATTTGTTTTATTTTACTATAAATCGACTTAGTGCGGTATTTAAAGGGAAGGGTGTATTCACCCCTAGTTAGGTTAATAAGATGTGGTGTGGTTTTGTGTCATTAGAGGAAGAAACGAACATCATTATTTCTCTGAGCTTTCCAAGACAGTTTGGCCACTTCAGTGCACACGATTTTGGGGGAAATTCAGAACTAGGAGTATGTTGTGGTCACCCTGCAAGTAGTAACCCAGGCTAGTGGAAGCCAGTGATAATGTAGACAGGCTGCTGGGGTCAGAGATGCTGAACCAGGCTGTCTAGCACACAGACACTGAAGGTGTAACCTGCACAGGAGTACTGGAACTAGGGAGCAGCAGCACCCCCTGGCTTGAAGTGGTTTCCATCATATCCAGGGTTTACAGTTTTGTTCAATGGCTTTCAGCACCCCCACTATATAAATTGTTCCAACGCCACTGAACCTGCATGCTTTTACCAGGGTTATGAGCAGCCCAGGTTGGGAGCTACAACAGCAAAGCTTTGTGAGGCACCCATGAGACAACCCCTCACTGATCTGGATTTGTCCCCTTGAACCATGGCACCTTGTTACAACTTCCCTGATAGGGACCCTCTTAGACTGCTCTCCCCTGGATTCCTACCTCAATTAGCTCTCCCTTCCTGCACTGTAATAGGAAGTAAGGGGCACTGTTGCCAAGAGTGTTGGGAAGAAGGAGGTGGCTATACTGCACTTGCTCTGAAACTCAGCCAAATACAGAAGGCACAGAAAACACAGAGAATCTCTATTAGGCAAAGGGGGAACTTCAGGCAGTTCAGGTGAAATTCCCAAGCAGCCGGTGGCTGCTCATGAGCTTATGAACAGTCACCAAAATCAGCATCCACTTGTCATAGTCACAATAACTTTGAGAATATTGGAAACACTCCTATAGTTTATTTTTAGTACAAGATACCAAACAGCATCACTCACTGCAGCCCAGAGAACGCAGCCACACGTAGCCCACCTCTTTAAAATCTCACCTAGGAATTTAAATAAAAAGAGGATTGTTGATCCTCTTCTGTCTAGAGCTGGGTCAATAATTGATTTTGCAGTTTGCAGACGGAAGATTTGAGTCCTCATCTCCTACCTCCCAGATGAGTACTTTAAGCACCCCCAACATGATTTGTCCAGGAAGAGTCTTTTGTCAAGGGAAATCATGCCTCACCAATCTATCAGAATTCTTTGAGGGTGTGAACAAACATGGACAAGGCTGATCCAGTAGATATAGTGTATTTGGACTTTCAGAAAGCCTTCACCAAAGGCTTAAGCAAAGTAAGGAGTCATGGGATAAGAGGGAAAGTTCTCTCATGAATTGGTAACTGGTTAAAAGATAGGAAACAAAGGGTAGGAATAAATGGTCAGTTTTCAGAATGGAGAGAGGTAAATAGTGGTGTCCTCCCAGACAGCTGTACTGGGATCAGTGCTGTTCAACCTATTCATAAATAATCTGGAAAAGAGTGAGGTAGCAACATTTGCAGGTGATACAAAATTACTCAAGAGAATTATGTCCAAAGCAGACTGCAAAGAGTTGCAAAGGGATCTCACTAAACTGAGTGACTGGGCAACAGAATGGCACATGTACTTAAATATTGATAAATGCAAAGTAATGCACATTGGAAATCATAATCCCCAACTATACATACAAACCAATGGGGTCTAAATTAGCTGTTACCACACAAGAAAGAGATCTTGGAGTCATCATGGATAGTTCTCTGAGAATATATGCTCAATGTGCAATGGTAGTCAAAAAAGCTAACAGAATGTTTGGAACCATTAGGAAAGGGATAGATCAATGGTTCTCAAACTTTTTTTTTCCCCCACGGACCATTTGAAAATTTCTGAGGGTCTCGGCAGACCACTTAATGATCTTTCCATATGTTGTTTGTACCGTTAGCTAACTATTGTAAAGCGCTTTGGATAAAAGCGCTATATTAAAAAAAAACTTTAATTTTTTTGTTCTACAAATAAAAGCCCACAACTCATATTTTAATATCAGTAGTCTTACCTTTCTAATGCGATGGATGTGCCCTCTCTCCCCCACTGCAGCAGCCCTCGAGCTGGGGCTAGGAAGGAGGGGGGTCTCTCCCCTGCCATGGCAGCCCCCAAGCTGGGGCTGGGGAAAGTCGACTCTTTCTCTGGCCACTGCAGTCCTGCATGTCCCAAATTCCCCCCACCCCCTCTTTTCACCCCACTGCCCCCTCCCACCTACCCCTTATTCCCTCTAAGGCCACCACCTCACCTTACATGTGCGTCTTCTCCAGGGTCCAGGCACCTAATTAGTGAAGCCACGCAGCTCTACTAATTAGGTGGGTAGCCCTTCATTCTCTTGTGTGCGGCTGCCCAGGCGCGCACCTTAGAGGGAACTATCCGCGGCCTACCTTAATGGATCTCACGGACCATCAGTGGTCCGCAAACCACAGTTTGAGAACCTCTGGGATTGATAAGACAGAAAATATCTAAATGCCACCATATAAATTCATGGTATGCCAACACCTTAAATATTGTATGCCGTTCTGGTCATCCCATCTCAAAAAAGAAATTAGAATTCGAAAAGGTACAGAGGAGGGCAACAAACATGATAAGAGATACGGAACAGCTTCCATATTAGGAGAGATTAAAAAGATTGGGATTTCTCAGCTTGGAAAAGAGACAACTAAGAGGGGATATGATAGAGGTCTATCAAATCATTCACTTTCTCCACACCATAAGGAAGTCTTATTTACCCCTTCACATAACACAAGAACCAGGGGTCACCCAATGAAATTAATAGACAGCAGATTTAAAACAAACAAAAGGAAATATTTCTTCACACAACACACAGTCAACCTGTAGAACTTGTTGCCTGGGGATGTTGCGAAGGCCAAAACTATAAGCAAGTTCAAAAAAGAATTAGCAAAATTCATGGAGGATAGGTCCATCAATGGCTATGTTACCCAGGGTTTCTCAGAATCCAAAGCATTGGTAACTTAACTGTTTCTCTCCAGATGCTGTCAGGAATAAATCAATGGGGACATAGCTCAAACCATCTGATAAATAATTGTCACAAGCAGGAATTCTTTCACCTAAAACTACTTTTGTTTTTTAGATCTCAAGCACACGCACACATATATGTTGTCTCAGTAGGGTTTAGAGCATTTCAAAAAACAAGTATATTTACCTAGAGTTAAGAAATGGTTTTGAGGAATCATCAACCAACCTTCCGTGGGGATAGAGGGGGCGTGCCTTTCAGCTAGCTGCTGGGGAACTTAGCTGTCAGATCCTTGCTGAAAAGAAAACTTCCTTGGACTGCTCCAAAGTATATTATTTTGCCTAATCTTTTATAGCTAGCTTCAAAGAAAGAACATAACCTATAGAGACTCCTAATGGGTCACCAATTCTCCTAATTTCAGCAAAAACTACTCATTATCTCATATCATCAAAACATATCTAGTCATAACAACAATGTGTCAGGGCACTTAAAACCAAGGTCGCTATTCACTCACTCTAATCCATACTAGTTAACTTTCTGCCCCATCCTCCCATTCCGATTAATAAACTGCAAGTATGCAGCTGTCTGACCTTGCCTCACAAACGCCTAAGATTTTCCTAGCTATGTGACGTTTGGTTTTCAGCTGGCAGTGGCTGAACATACAAAATTGCTGACTGCAGTATTACCAAATTCTGGGGTACATGCAGGAATATCAGATTCCAGGGTAACAGCTATTATCCAAGATGACCAGGGATGCAACCCCACACTCTCGGTGTCCTAAGCCTCTTACTGCCAGAAGCGGACAACAGGAGAGGGATCACTCGATGTTTGACTGTTCTGTTCATTCCCTCTGAAGTATCTGGCATTGGCCACTTTCGAAAGACAGGATACTGAGTTAGATGAACTATGGGTCTGATCCAGTATGTCCATTTTTGGACTTGGTACACTAGAACCTCTCTCTCTCTCCCTCCCCCCCCCCCCCCCCCGCTTTGGCCCACTGAATATTGAACTATTTATACAAAGTGGAACAGTTTCAACAGGAGAAATGGAGAGAGACCCACTCCAGAATAGCATATTGTTGATTAGGATGTTCACGTGGGAGGAGGTAGATCTGAGTTCAAGTCCCTGCTGCACAGTAGGAATTGAAACTTGGGTCTCCCACATCTCAAGCAAATGTTATAACCACTGCGCTAAAGGTTACAAAGGGGGACAGAAACACAGTTTGTTAGCCTGGAAGAAGTTTTTCCCAGCCAAAACTAATCAGGTCAAATATATGAATAGTTTCAGATCAACAAACTGTATTTTTCAGCAAATAAACTAGTCATTCAAACAAATGTAATGCAACTCTACTTCCATTTCCTTTATTGTTACATCTTTTCTTATTCTGAAAGAAAAAATATGGAGATAAATCCACATATCTTTACAAAGGTATTCCTTAAAACATACATACCTATTAAAAAACATACAAAGACGACCATGCAGTCTGGTTTCACAGTCTGAATCAGGCAGTGATGCACTTCCCTTTACAGTTCATTGTGAAGGCTTTTAATTGATTTGGTGTTTTTATTAGTATACCTGATCCTGTTTTTACTGGCTTGTTTGCTTCTAGTTCAATAGGTATTTGCAACATCAAATTTTTCTTACTTGAAGGTTGATTTTCCCTGTGCTGTTTCTGTCCTGCTGTACTAAAAAAAAAAAAAAAAAAAAAAACGGTGAATGGGTGGCATTTCCTTTCACTTCCAATATTCCCTTCCTGGGATATTTGCAATTGGTGGCCATGTAATACACTTCACTATTCTTGGTGGGCTGTAAATGTCACTGGTTTCTCCATACAATTTGTCCATCTTCGTTTGTATTTCATCTGAGTGGTAGTTTAGAGGTTGGAGAATTAACTTTTTCCTAACCTTTTCTATGTTCACCTATTTGTGGCATTCTTATGCTGTCGTTTTAACGGAGTAGTGGGAGCCCATTGGCAAGTCTAGCGCAGTTAAAAAATGTGTCTGCTTGGATTCTTTCATATCTTTTTTGGAGATTAGTGAATGGACCTAGTTAAAAGCTTTCTATGAAAAGTAACAATGTTTTTGACCTTCTGCTCATCAGTCTGTTGAATCCTTATGATGGGGTATTTTTAGGTATGGATCAGCACCTGTGATTCAGGTGTTCTTCTCCAGTGAAAATTAAGTGGCATCTCTCCACCTTTGCTCATGGTTTCTTTGTCTGGTATCTCCTTTGTCTCCTGTGGCTGGAATGATTTATTCTATGTGTTCTCCCACGTATGGACAGATATCACACTGCTTTAGGTAGTGCCACAACTATGTGCTTTCTTACTACTTCATTCTCCAATAATGAGTGTTATCTGATACCAGACAGTGCCTCAAGAATCTGGTTTAGCTTCTGTTGAAACTCCTCTGCAACTTGACTCATTTCCATAGGCATTCACATACTGATTCATGGAACAACCATACCAGTTCTTCCTCTATTGGCACAGGCTGCACTGAATGCATTAAAAAAACCCTCACAGATGCGCCTCCTTCCTCCTCATGTTTTTTTAAGATGAGGCTGATACTCCTTAAAGCAACAGCAGCCCTGTGTGTTATTCAGGGAGCATTTACTGTTTTAGGTACCTCTACTGCTCCTGGTCCCACCCCTGCTTTTGACATAAGAAAATTCCTGAGCATCAGATGGGTGCTGTATTGGCCACCATAAAAAAAGTCAGCATTTACAAAAAATTACTTACCACCCTATGGTATCTGAGTTACGATACTAGAGATTTTCACTATACTTGGAACAGTAATTAACTAACTGGCTTTTATTGCTGAATATATTCTTAATGGTAACCACTCAACCTGTAAAAAAAGAAGTAGTAGAAAGGAGCAAGCCAGGGCCTAAAAAACACAAAAAGGTTTACACATATACACTCTCTCCCCAGGATTGGCTGATTAGTCATTTTGTCCCGTAGTTTTAGAAAAAAGCAACATCAGTGATTATAACACTGAAAAAGGAGAATATTAAGCAGGAGGAACTAGTTGTCACAACAACAAAAGATACTTTTGTGAATAAAAGTGATGGTATTTTTGGTACTTATAAAAATATATATTCATGGATTATGATGAGCCTCTTAAGTAAATATCTCTCTCTCTCTACATAGGAGTTTTTGTGAGTTTCCATTTAGAAGGTAGAACAATGTAAACTCACTTTTACTAGCTTAGAATTTTGCTATTCACATTATCTGTTATCCAAACATCCCCAGATTTCGCCTATCTCAATTCTGAGGGATTGGGGAGGTTTTTGTAGCTATTTTGCCTTTCATCATCAACATTGCTAAAACTCTTCAAAATGAAATGATGAATGATTCCTGTTTAATTCTATCAAGATTAATGGGCAACTGGACAATAATCCATTCTTTCATTTTACTCTGTGTATTTATTTTTAAGTGGAGGCAGCTGTTCTGGGGTTGGTTACAATGTGTTCTAACTTCAGTGAATCACTGATAATCTTTGCATGACCAGGGCCAAACTATTAATATATCTAATTAGAAATTCAGTCTGAACTAAGTCCCTTTGGAGAGAACATGGATTTTGAGCAGGAAAGCTACAGCCCTAACCTCAGTCTCAAAAATGAATAGGAAATAAGGAAATAAATCATTTCTGAAATGTTTACAGGGGTGATTTTAATCTAGAAAGTGTGACCTCTAGATTTGCTCCATAATGCTGAGGTTCAAAAAACCGAAGTTGTTTTTAAACTGATAAAGTATGGAAATTCCAAATACATAGTTGGAGGACGATGAATATATAACTATTTCACAAGATAAAGAGGTGGGAGACTGGTAATATTTATTCAAATACACTAGGAACATTTATTTCTTAGGATTTTCTGCAGCACAGCATCTGATTCATTTCACTTTTTTGGTTCATGATTACATGGTATGTGCTTTTCTTTTTAACAGGTTCATGACAACAATTCTGCTGTTTATGATGAATGAACTATTTCAGCACACAGATGATGATGTGAGAACAGTGAAAATGTGACAATACTACAGTTGTACAGGAAGCTGAATATTGTAGTAGAAATTACAATGGCCACCATAGCTAAGGTTTCATAACAGTTTCCATTGTAACTCCCTGTTTTCATTAAGTACTACTTTTCGAAAACTTTTGCTTTCAAGGGTGACATTTTCCAGGCTTGTCTCCCACTGTAGGTGCTTTTGTTTGGAAAGGCCGAGCAAAATCAATTAAGCTGCTTTTGAAAAGTGGAAGAGTGAAAAATATTCTTGTGACCTTTTCTGAACAGCTTGAATAGAAAGTAGA
Organism: Emys orbicularis; assembly: GCF_028017835.1. Classification (NCBI taxonomy): domain Eukaryota; kingdom Metazoa; phylum Chordata; order Testudines; family Emydidae; genus Emys; species Emys orbicularis. The sequence goes on along the minus strand of NC_088685.1, from coordinate 94,702,612 downwards.
TTGCAGTGGATCTATGCTGATTTACATCAGCTTTCCCAGGGACAAACAGAAAGAAGTTGTAAAGAAATAAATTAAAAAAAAGTTGTTTCCAGACTTGTGAATTCCTCCAAGTTTGAAGAAATGAAACAAGACAATAAAAGAAAGGTAAAGAGCCCTTTAAACCTGAGATTGTATACCCCAAGAATGCTAATATGCCACATTTAGTAGAAAAACTGGACTACGGTTCCTAGGCATTACAGTAATACAAATAATAAATACTATCACCTATCTCACTATGCTTGTATTCATAACTGAAAAATATTCAATATTCCAGTTCAAAGTTGCCCTTAATTTTAAAAAGACTCCAGGAATTTTCTCCAACCCTCTCTCTCTAACTTCTGTTGGTGAAAGAATCTTCTTCATTACCAATCCGGCCATTCAAATAACTTTCCTGTATTTTTCTGCCTCATGCACCATTGATTTATTTTCAGATCTTATTTGGAAAACCTTCTCTTTCTCCTTATGTACTTTGTAATTCCACCATCCATCTATTTCATATTTTACAGATAACAATGCAATTATATTATTTAATCCTGTAGCATGTCATGACAAACAGCCTGAACCTACTGCTCTTAATTAAATAAGCACTTCCTGTTGACTTCAATAAAACTATTAATGTCAGGGCTGCAGGAGTTTAGGATGCTATAGCTTCTGTGAAAGACAATATGGAAAATGAAGTTGCATTGTATTGCTTAAATGGATTCCTTCAATAATATCACTTCCATCTTGAGGTGCAGAGTCCGGTGTTCATTTTTCCTTTTTAAAGCAATTTTTGTCTGTCTCTTCCTTTAGGTTGAATCCCTACCCTGTCCTCAACAAAGCACACATTAATACCCCTCTTAATGTATAGACTCACTCTCTGTCAGTGGTTTGACTTAACTGACAATTCATTAACACAACAAACTTCAACCTAAAATTCCTCAGAGACTTTGGGTGTCTGTGATTTCCACTGAGTCCTTCTCTCATTTGGCTCCCTAGTTCCGTTTCCTGGGAGACCCACTTTCAGCTCCCTGAGATCCTGAATTAACAAACTGCACATGCCACAATTAGTCAACACAACCCCAGCACCGTTAGACAGGGTTCTAACACATGGCCTTGTCTACGCACAAAAGTTACTCTAATTTATTTACATCATTCTAGAGACTCTCAAACCAATGACTGTCCATACAAAATCCTCACACTAGTTTAACTACAACAGTTTTTAAACCAATTGAGCTAAATCAGTACATCTTGTGTGGACAGACTGGGCCTTAATGACAGGTTAGCGCAAGAGTCCTGCCACTCTGTTACAGAATCCCTTCCTGTTATTTCCTTGTTTAGCGGTTTGTACTTCCGTTGAGTAACCATTAATTATTTTCCCTGTGTGTGTTGAATTTTTTCCACAAAATATTTCAATAAAAATAAATGTAAAAAGGATTTGAGTGTGATTTAAGTAGATTTTTTCTGTGTCTCAGCATTGGGGACTTATTTCTATTTTTGGCCTCCTTCATACTTTTGTTGGTCATAGAAACAGATGGTCACCCCGTAAGTCACGTTTTATGCCCCAAACATCTAAAAAGTGAAAAAATCCTGTTTCATTGATTGACTCAATTAAACTGTGTTAGTCACTGTCCAAGAGGGCACCACTGCTTCTTCATCGGCCACTTTCAGAGGGACTGGGTACTTAAGGAGCAAAACTGTGGTCCAGTAGATAGGGACAGATGGAAGTAACAAAACCTGGGTTCTAGACCAAGCTCTGCCTTTGAGACTTTGCGTACATCTTTTAATCTCCCTGTGCTTCAGTTACCCAATCTGTAAAACAGAAATAATGCTTGCCATCTTTGAAAAATGCTTGGAAATCTATGCGTGAAAAGCACTATATCATGATTATATAAAATTACTGCTGTAGAGGACAGACAGCTGTTTCTTTCCAGTGCTATGATATATGCATTCTTCTCAGAAATACTTTAACAACCTTCAGGGTTCTAAAGCCATTTTGGACAGGAAAATGGAATCAATTCATGAGTCTGAAAGTGGTTGGTGCCCTCCCAAAATAAATTATTTAATTTATTTATTTATTGGGAGGGCACCTACCACTTTACTGAATCATGATAATTTCCAGTATTGTTGGTCTGTATTCAGAGCCTTCCTCATTGAAATCTGCTTCTCATCAGACCTCCCATAATGTATTTGGTTTAATTGGTGTACAAACCCATATTGTTAAGAAAATGTGGTTTCTTAACAGCTAGTGTGCTTAATGTTCCAGAGTTCTAAAGACTATCTACGCAGTGCCACAAGTCAATTGACATGTCCAGTCCTTAACACCAAAGGTGTGTATACGTTCACTGACTAATATGTCGGTTTCATTGCTTTCACAGAAATCTCAGAGTAAATGAGAAATTATTAAATTTTATTAAACAAAAAAAAATGGCCAGCTCTGCTTTGCAAAATGTACACAACGCCAATTTAAACTAGCTAACCAACAACGCTCAACCATGTAGCACTCCATACTGGTTATAGACTCCCCTGGGCCACAGAAATACTTAGGAGAGGAGTTTCAGCTCCCTTCATATCGCTGAAAGTATAAAAGGTAGTAAAGTGAGTGAGAATCTTGGTCTTAATATACACAATTATGTATACCGAGGTATGCATGCAATTGTTCACCTAATTTATAGGCAATTATGATCACAAAAGCAAATGTGGCAACTGCATATGCAGAAAGCCAGTTAGACATGGAATTGGACATTTTGCAAGCAGTTATCCAATTTTGTTTAGCTGTCATGGTAACTGTACATGCAAATTGGGTGGTCAATTGCACATTTCCTCAGTTTTTTCCCCTAGTCTTCTAAAACAGTCACAAAAGTCTCCAGCCTCATACACATTCACAAGTATGGCCTCTTTGGCCTGGTCTACACTAACCCCCAAATTCGAACTAAGGTACGCAACTTCAGCTACGTGAATAACGTAGCTGAAGTCAACATACCTTAGTTCGAACTTACCGCGGTTCAGACGCGGTCCACACGCGGCAGGCAGGCTCCCCGTCGACTCCGCGGTACTCCTCTCGCCGAGCTGGAGTACCGCAGTCGACGGCGAGCGCTTCCGGGATCGATTTATCGCGTCCAGACCAGACGCGATAAATCGAACCCGGAAGTTCGATTGCCAGCTGTCGAACTACCGCGGTAGTGTAGACCTGGCCTTAGGCATTCTTCAAGAGCATCCCATGTTGAGTTTGCTGACACAATTGTTTTAGATTCCTTCACAATCCATGGCCATTCTATTGCAAGGAGCTCTTTTGGGGTCGGAGGGAGGAGAGAGGAGGAGGAGATAAAGGAATATTGAACATTCAGCAAATTCTAAAGCCAATTTTTTTCCATTTACCGCTTTTTCATCAGGGCTCTGTAAAAATACCCAAGAGAGAAGACATATGATACAACAGTTCCAAATAGACATGACTAAGGTGAAATATTGCCAGCTTTTCAGTATTTTGCTTTAATTTGGGCAGTATATAATCCTTATCACTCCCTTTGCATCACCAAAGCATATCTAGCTCTCAACATAACAGAGCACTGGGATTCAGCTAAGAAGAAAAGGAAAACAATAATAAAAACTTTTCCTGTCCATCTGAAGACATGTTTGCAGAAAAGTGGCACTGCTTCAGCAGATGAGAGTTCCCAGAAGATGCAGTCTAGCAGGAAACTCCCAAAAGAAATAAAGTAGTGGACTATAAATTTAAAGTATCAACCAGACAAATGAAACAAAAGAAATTGGAGAATTTATTAAGATTAATAAATTTAAATGGAGAGACAGGAAGAGCACACTGTTTGCCTTCAATGTGAAAGTCCTGAAAATGCTTAAAAAAAAATAAAGAGAAAATGTTTTTCCAACAATGTGATGATCCTGGGATTCAAAGTCAAAGTAATAACAGAAGAAAATGCTGGATCTTAGGGATATAATCATCCCTTTTAAGTGATTTGTTGTATCACTGCTCTGACAAAACCTGCAATATACATAGCAAGTTTTATAAAAGAAACCAAGAGCCAGTCATTGACTAGATCTATTACTGCAGTCTATATTGTTTTTCATCAACGCACTCCAGAGATAAAGAATTATCTACAAAGAAAGGTTGTAAGATAATGCTCTTTTGAAACCTCATAGTCAAACTCTTGAAGGTGAAAGCATAATCCGATTTTAAAAAGTTAATTCCACACTGCAGGAATCTAGGTTGGAGACTAGTAACTAGCCAAATTTTGGATAAAAAGGGAACTCACTCAATTTTTGTTGTTCTCTCTAAACAGAAATACTCCAGAAAACAGCAGCCTGAGGATCCCTAGTACTTATTTGTCAGAAACCAAAGAGCTTTAATTTTTTATACCTACACATCTTTTGATGTTTAATATCAAGGCATTCATTCACTAGCCAAGAAGATAACCAAATATCTCTACCCAAATCCAATATAAATATCTGGAAGATCTTAGACTGTAACCAATCACCTTGAATTCTGAAGGCCAACTGCACTGCCTCCAGGATGTCTCTATTCATCACTGGCTCAGAGAGGCAAGTGACTCAAGACAATTTAAGAAATTAGATATCTAGTAGATTAGAAACCAATGATTTTATATCTTCTTTTTCATACATCTCACAGCACTTTCTAAATTATCAAATTCAATGGCTATGTATGCCAAGATCATAGCTCTTATATTCATCAAAATGGCACACAAGCCGCCCTGTCTTATTGAAAGAAGGAACACTGGCCAAGACAGCAGGTATCTCCTTTGCTTTTTTCATAACGTTCCAGCAGCCAGATCCTCAACCTGTGTAAACAGAAACTTCTCTGTAATTACCTGAAGAGTTATTTTCTTCAAGTAATGAAGTCCACAGATCCATTACAATGGGTTCTTCAGCCTGCTTTCAGCTTGAGGGCAGAATCAAACCTGTCAGTCATTGGCAGCAGAGGAATGCCATATCTCCTGCAATTATCTCCAGTCAAGACAACTTCCACAGCTAAGATAATTCAATTATTATTGAAGAGAGCTGATAGGTAAGTTCCCTTGGGAATCAAGACTGAGGGGAAAAACAACCGAGGAGAGTTGGCAGTTTTTCAAACAGACACTATTAAGGGCCCAAAAGCAAGCTATTCCGCTGGTTAGGAAAGATAGAAAATGTGGCAAAGGACCACCTTGGCTTAACCACGAGATCTTGCATGATCTAAAAAATAAAAAGGAGTCATATAAAAAATGGAAACTAGGACAGATTACAAAGGATGAATATAGGCAAACAACACAGGAATGCAGGGGCAAGATTAGAAAGGCAAAGGCACAATATGAGCTCAAACTAGCTACGGGAATAAAGGGAAACAAGAAGACTTTTTATCAATACATTAGAAGCAAGAGGAAGACCAAAGACAGGGTAGGCCCATTGCTCAGTGAAGAGGGAGAAACAGTAACAGGAAACTTGGAAATGGCAGAGATGCTTAATGACTTCTTTGTTTCGGTCTTCACCGAGAAGTCTGAAGGAATGCCTAACCTAGTGAATGCTAATGGGAAGGGGGTAGGTTTAGCAGATAAAATAAAAAATGAACAAGTTAAAAATCACTTAGAAAAGTTAGATGCCTGCAAGTCACCAGGGCCTGATGAAATGCATCCTAGAATACTCAAGGAGCTACTAGAGGAGGTATCTGAGCCTCTAGCTATTATCTTTGGAAAATCATGGGAGACGGGAGAGATTCCAGAAGACTGGAAAAGGGCAAATATAGTGCCCATCTATAAAAAGGGAAATAAAAACAACCCAGGAAACTACAGACCAGTTAGTTTAACTTCTGTGCCAGGGAAGATAATGGAGCAAGTAATTAAGGAAATCATCTGCAAACACTTGGAAGGTGGTAAGGTGATAGGGAATAGCCAGCATGGATTTGTAAAGAACAAATCGTGTCAAACCAATCTGATAGCTTTCTTTGATAGGATAATGAGCCTTGTGGATAAGGGAGAAGCTGTGGATGTGGTATACCTAGACTTTAGTAAGGCATTTGATACGGTCTCGCATGATTTTCTTATAGATAAACTAGACAAATACAATTTAGATGGGGCTACTATAAGGTGGGTGCATAACTGGCTGGATAACCGTACTCAGAGAGTTGTTATTAATGGTTCCCAATCCTGCTGGAAAGGCATAACGAGTGGGGTTCCGCAGGGGTCTGTTTTGGGACCGGCTCTGTTCAATATCTTCACTAACGACTTAGATATTGGCATAGAAAGTACACTTATTAGGTTTCCAGATGATACCAAACTGGGAGGGATTGCAACTGCTTTGGAGAACAGGGTCATAATTCAAAATGATCTGGACAAATTGGAGAAATGGTCTGAGGAAAACAGGATGAAGTTTAACAAAGACAAATGCAAAGTGCTCCACTTAGGAAGGAACAATCAGTTTCACACATACAGAATGGGAAGAGACTGTCTAGGAAGGAGTACGGCAGAAAGGGATCTAGGGGTTATAGTGGACCACAAGCTAAATATGAGTCAACAGTGTGATGCTGTTACAAAAAAAGCAAACATGATTCTGGGATGTATTAACAGGTGTGTTGTGAGCAAGACATGAGAAGTCATTCTTCCGCTCTACTCTGCGCTGGTTAGGCCTCAACTGGAGTATTGTGTCCAGTTCTGGGCACCGCATTTCAAGAAAGATGTGGAGAAATTGGAGAGGGTCCAGAGAAGAGCAACAAGAATGATTAAAGGTCTTGAGAACATGACCTATGAAGGAAGGCTGAAAGAATTGGGTTTGTTTAGTTTGGAAAAGAGAAGACTGAGAGGGGACATGATAGCAGTTTTCAGGTATCTAAAAGAGTGTCATAAGGAGGAGGGAGAAAACTTGTTCACCTTAGCCTCTAAGGATAGAACAAGAAGCAATGGGCTTAAACTGCAGCAAGGGAGGTTTAAAGTTGGACATTAGGAAAAAGTTCCTAATTGTCAGGGTGGTTAAACACTGGAATAAACTGCCTAGGGAGGTTGTGGAATCTCCATCTCTGGAGATATTTAAGAGTAGGTTAGATAAATGTCTATCAGGGATGGTCTAGACAGTATTTGGTCCTGCCATGAGGGCAGGGGACTTGACTGAATGACCTCTCGAGATCCCTTCCAGTCCTAGAATCTATGAATCTATGAAAAAACAACCCTTGGCAATCTTAGTTTTAGTTGAGTTAAATGGTAATTAGTTATTAGTAACCAAGGGTCTGACACATATTTGCATAAAAGTAATATTTATGAGCACTGGTACAGTGCGCAATATTTTCTTGTTCTTTTCTCAAAACCACATTTTGCTTCAGTATTGGCCAAGTGTACCATATGGTGTCTCACAGATGCTAGCGGGATCCCAGCTAAATCAACACATCTCCAAGTTCCTTGACTGGGGCTATAGTAAAATGAATGGAAATATCCCACAATATGTAATATTTAGGAGAATGAATCACATACATTTGAAAAACCAATGAAGACCTTGATTTCTAGTTTGTCATTAGTGCCTTGCACCAGGAATTTAAACTGGAGTTCTGAAGCTTTCACAAAAATGTCTGTGCTCACTCAGCTCTAACAATGACGTGAAAAATTACTAGTTAACAGCATGAACATTTCCAGACTCTGCTGATACTGTGAGGGTGACAACTGACTACTTTCACTCCCAGAATAACCTGCAATGAAATGCAAAGTAGTCTGCTAAGATTATAATAAAAAAGCAACCCTTTGAAAAGATACCTTGGTAAATCTTCACTCAGTGCTGCTGCTGCTTCCTTATTTTAACTTAAGAAGGGGTGGTTATGTCCAAGAGGGAGAGCTGCTAAAATAAACATGGATATATCTACAAATGGACTTTTGGTGATGCTATTTTGGTGAATACTTTTATATGCCAAGGGGCTGAAGGACTTGATTTTTGTCTGCCCTTATAGCCTTAGCAGAAATATAGTGCCTTTATGATGCATTTGTTTTAATAATGTGGTAAATGTAATATAGTGGATAATAGATTTTAGACCGATTTAGATCTGGCATTCTTCATTTGTTAATAGGGCACCGTAGGTGAAAGGAGGGGGAAATACTTTTCTGAAAGGGATTCACATTCTGTCTATCTGATACAAGATTTACTTGTTCTGATTTTGTTGACCAAGGTGACTTCATCTGTCTGTTCAGTTATGTTTGCCTGGTGCTGCATGCACTGCTGCTTAGCAAAAATATCCCAGGTATCTATCTTTTCCTTAATATTAAAATGTTATGGAGAATCTAACTGAATTTCCTTGGGAGGCCACTCCTAGATCACTCAGTCACTGCGGGGTAATGCTCTTTCCGCTAGGAGAAAAGCAGTGCATTTCCACAGAACTCACAGTGACTGTTGGCCTGGGAACTCAGAAAGAAATAGCTCTTTAGTCTTCTAGTTTGTCTTTTATCCATTTTGTCCACACATATCCTTCTTATTGTCTGGATTTTAGACAAGATTTCTATTTCTTGGCTTGGAATGTATGGACTTTTAAAAAAGCAATATGAACCTTGTATGCGTAACTCATTTGCAACATGAAGTCACTTGTATTTCTGTCTAACTAAGCATTTTTAGCACATGCATTACTGTGGTATCTAGGTACTCTAGAAACTATCTCAATAAGAGATCAAATTGCATCTCCCATCCCTCATTTTAGCCTCCTTCCTGAAGTAAATAAGCCTGTGTGAATGTCTTCCAAGAGAAATGACATTGGACTACTTTCAGATTTCATAATTGAAGGAAGCTCTCTGAAAAGAAATGGGTCTTACAACACCAGGGGCACATAGGGCTAATCTTTGTCAGTGATGTTATCACTTTGTAGTTTGGCTGATGTATGTTGAGATTCCCTCCAAGACCTTCTCCACTCAGTTTATCCAGAACACTTCGTCCAGCTCTGGGAGAACACCGTATCTACTTCTCTGGAATCCAAAAACTCGGTTTGAATCTGGTCTCTACAATAAAGAAACCTCACTGATGCTTTATGAAATGCCAGCTGGGGTGATCAGGCTCAGGTGTAGGAGGCATGGGTTAGAGTGTACTACAACTCCAAAGTACATAATTATAAATCAGATTATATACATATTGTAAAGCAGACTAACACATATGCATTACATTGTAAATTTTATCACTCACTTTGATTGGCTTACTAATTTTGTGAATCAATCTCTGCATAGATCAAGAGCTAACCATGCACTACAAATTGTGCTAGTATGTGAAGCTGCAGCTGCACACTTATCACACATTACTCTTCTTCTTACTATTTCTTTATCTACTAGCTACATATTATTTACAAGGCCACTTGTGAATTCATGCTTTGTCCATTGTTAACCTCTGTTCCCTTACTTCTGATTTCTCTCATTGTTCATGCAAGGCCAATAATGTACTGCAGGGTGCAATAACTGGATGATTACAATTAAGACACATTAGTGTTTGTGGTCCCAAATTATATTAAACGGATTTTTTAAAAGAAGCATTAGTGGTGGTTTTAACATTTTTCTCTCATGGTGTCACTGTGAGGCAGAGTTAAGGTTTTTTTGAGTGCCATCTAACTCTACATTTCCATACCTTAATATGTTTGGGTTTCTTTTAAGTTTAAGCTTACCTCTGTATTTCTAGGTTTGTAATGCATATTTTGGATAAATACAAGATTCTTGTAATGTTGAATACTGATATGTGCTCTGAGCCTTAACTCCAGTTTAACATAAGTTAGTTTTTTTTGGATTGTGGATTTTTAATGAAGTTTCAGCTCAAACAAACAAAAAACCTCTATAGGTGATATGTGAGCCAGAAAAAAATAAAGCTTGACTTGCTGATCCCAAGATGAGTTTGCAGGGCTGGCAGTTACGGGGGGGGGGGGGGGGGGGGAATGTATACTTAAACTGGGCAGATTTGATATGGAGTCTCATGAGAGATAATAAATATGGGATTTCATGAAGCCATTTTTGTAGCCAGTGAGTCAGTTTTCAGCATGCAGTATAATTATACTTCACGTTTTATAGATAGGTTTCTCCTCTTCTGTATAAACATATTATGAAAACTGGCTACAGTATGTAGAATATTATTATTTAATAGAGAATTAACTTATTTGGAAATTTTCTTTTTTTGTTCCAGCAATTCTATATCACGACTCATCTTACTGATTCACAAGAGCACTGGTTCCTGTGAGCCTCACTGGTGCAAGATGTCTGGCTAGAGAACTGAAACAGTCAGTAGTAGCTCTTGAAAGAGAGAGGGAAAAACCACCCCAAACTTCATTACTGTCTGTTGTACCCATAATTGCATGGTGCAGTTGATGATTATGTGGGGAGGGATCTGCAGAGGAGCTATTTGTGGCTTCCTGACCTTGAGGATGGCTAGGGGCCATTTCAGTGTAGTTTAGGCTCATCCTGCTTCTTTTGGTCCCAAGGGGCCAGCTGGGGATAGTCAGAGTGAAGTCTGCTTTGATCCTTTCTTGCTCAGGCATGTTCTGAGAGAGTGGTGTGGAGCCAGTTAAACTGCCCAGTGAATCCTATTATGCAAGGGGAATCCAAAGCTAGGAGTTGTCAGCTTTCTGCCCTCTTTGTCCATCAGAGGAAAGGGGCCAGTCCAGGGCTGAGGACTGAGTTACTTGCCCCTTATTTTTAGAGTTCAATTGACCGATAACTGTGGATAGCACTGTGTAATGGGACTCTGTTAAAGGGTATAGAGAAGCAGTGCTGGGAATAGTTACAGTCCAATATCACTATTATAATGATAATGGCCTGGCTTTACATGGTACTTCTTCAGTCTCATGATATAATGAGTGTGTAATTTTTGTCCCATTTCCTATGGCTTGTTTCTCTTCTTAGCTCAGGTTGCTTATCTGTGTTTTTTTGATATATAAAGTATATACACAATGTGCACATTTATTTTTTATAAATATGGCTTTGTCCTTTGTGTACTTTGTAATTTGTTTTGATTTAATAACAATTGTTAGTGCTTCCCCACTTCATACAATAAAAACATTTAATGAAGAAAGAAAGGTACTTAGGTAAATACAGAATTTTAGTCTGAATATGTGATTGTTGTATCACTAAAGACACGGATTGGCTGGTCTAGATTCTTAAGGCCAATTATTTTAAAATCAAATATATTTCATGGTCAGTGTTTTCAGAAAGGCTATGAGCCATTACATAATATGTTTTTCTGGATTTCTTTCATTACAGTCACTTTTCATGTTACTTTCCAGTCCAAACAGTCTGGGATTGGTGGTGCAGCAGGGGCCAGGGGCTAAGGCAGGCTCCCTGCCTGCCCTGGCTCTGCGCAGCTCCTGGAAGTGGCCGCCAGGTCCTTGTGGCCCCAAGGTGCATGGGCGGCCAGGGAGGCTCTGCACACTGCCCTCGCCCTGAGTGCTGGCTCCACAGCTCCCATTCCTGCGGGGTCGGTGCCTGCAGGCGCGAAGGCAGCAGGTGGAGCCTCCCTGGATGCCTATGTGCTTATGGGCTACAGAGACCTGGCAGCCACCTCCTGGGAGCCGCAGTAAGCGACACTGGTATCCCTGCACCCCGAACCCTCTCCTGCACCCCAACCTTGTGCCCCAGCTTGGGGTCCCCTCCCGCATCCAAACTCCCTCCCAAAGCCTGCACCCCACACCTACCCCAACCCTCTGCCTAGCCCTGATCCCCCTTCTGCACCCCAAACTCCTCATACCCGGCCCCAGCCAGAGCCCACCCTACACTATGTCCCAGCCCAGAGCCCTCTTCCGCACCCCAAACCCATCATCCACAGCCCCCCCACAGAGCCTGCACTCCCAGGTGGAGCCCGCACCCCCCTCCTGCCCCAGCCCGGTGAAAGTGAGTGAAGGTGGGGGAGAGCGAGCGATGGAGGGAAGGGGGATGAAGCGTGCGGGGGCAAGGCCTTGTCGAAGGGATAGGGGCAGGGCAGGAGTGTTTGGTTTGTGCCATTAGAAAGTTGGCAATCCTATCCCCTGGTCTTGTTTTAGTCCCCTCTGCATTCAAATCAGACAGCTTCCTCCTCCACACTGCTTGAATGCCAGAAGTGGGGTAATTGAGAGCACAGTAAAGACAGGCTCCCTGCTCTCATTTCCAGTGCCCACCTCACTCTTTCATGGAGCAGCAATTACAGTGAAAATTCAGCTCAGCTGCTCTGTGGGGACGGCACATGCACAGTCTGGTCAGCACAAGGAGTTGAGAAGCCTGACCATGCTCAGTGAGGGCAGAATCTTCAGAGATTTTAGCTGTAAAGCTCTATCAAGTCTCTTCTGAGCATGTGCAAACTGCAGTTTTTCAGAAACTTACACTTGACCAGATTTGAGTGGATTTTCATTGGCCACCCCCTACTAAATTTCAAGTCCCTGCTCCAAAGCATGGGGGTACCCAATAACAATAGGCAAAACAATGTATTTTTCCCTAGCCTGGTTCTTGGAAATGGCTGAAGTGCTTTGTCTGAAATTCATTGGTGGTCAGGGAATTTGGCCTGCCAGACAATATATAAAGTAATAAAGGTTATATATGGCAAGTTGAAGCAGTCTGTGGAGTACAGCAGGAGAAAATACCGCTTTGCAGGGGTAGTTTGAACAAATTCAGGAGACCTCCACCAGCCCAGTCTGGAGTTAAAACCCTGAGTAGTGCTAGGTTCTTTCAATTTGGGAGTAAATGGCTACCTCTAGCTCTGGTCAGTCTGAGGTCATTGGACGTTGTCCAGAGGGGTACTCTGTGAAGAAGTGCAAGAAACGCAGGAAGGAGCTTTTTCCATTCCCAGTCTCTAGTAATCCATGGAAATGCCAGGACATGAATTCAATCATCCATAATTTCACTTCAGATAGGAGCAATACCAACTGCTCCTCATCCAACATCTAGCCTCTGAGATTTGGAAACAAACAGAGCAGGGGTCTGTCAGAAACATTTAGTTCCTAAAGGAGGCTTATCTTCACATCCCCATTTACCACCCCATAGACAATTCTTCTGTCTTTCTGTGGGTGGCAACTTTTTTCTTTTCTAAACTTTGTTCATTGCCATTTGATCTGACCATTATTACCAGGGTCTTTTCTGGGATCATGGTAGTATTAATTCTGACTATATCTTGTTTATTCACTTTTATCTCTTCCTCGACAATTTTTCTGATTGAGGTCTGTTCAAAGAGAAAGTTGAAAAAGTTCCTGACGTATCTTGGATTAATGATCAACACCGACACACGGTGCCAAGAAAGTTCATCATAGATCTGGGCTGAGGATAAGAATACTATCCAAGTGCAAGATCTCATCTGAGAAGAATGTTAACAGAAGGTGAATATGGATATGAAGGAAAACAAGTGGTGTCCCAGAAACAAAAATCCAATTCTTGTTGATTGGGAATGCTGATCTCCTACACAAACTTGCTCCAAAGAACTAGAGTTCATATGAGACCTACCAAATAGTTCATGTTATCCTCTCTGAATTTCATTCTGTCACATCTGTTGACAAAGATTAAGGTCTCATCATATATTCTCCACTTCTTCAAAAGGTGAGTGCAGAGAATTTGATTTTAAGGGATCCCTTAAAATCAGTGAATTAGTGCTGCAAACTAGGGGGCATATGAACAGAATCATCACATAGAGAAAATCAAATTGTGTCCTGGGCAGAGCAGTTTCCTATGTGCACTGCCCATCAAGAGGAAGATGATCTCCAAGACTTACATAGAAGAAGTCGGAATAAGCAGAATGGAGCCTGCACACAGAAAAAGCTTTACTCATTGTAAGTTAATTGGGTGGACTGGCAAATGACTTTGTTGTATCTGGAAACACCAATAAAGTGACTTGTGGTCGTTGTGTGGTGTCAGGATATGATATGTGAGCTGGTGAATGACTTCTTGCAAAGCTGAACACTGTCTCTGCTTTATGCTTTCTCACCTCCTTCACTGCTCCTTAAGACTGTACTCGATAAGGAGAGGACAGCAGTGATACTGATTATGCCTTTCTGGCTTAAAAACCTTAAAAGCCTAGCATTAGGACCTACTGATGCTGCACAGAGAGGTCTGCTATTGCAAATCAAATCAAAGCAAAACAAAACTAACCCCCCCCCCAAACCTTCATCCAGGGTTAGACAGATTCAAAGTGGATACTTGGATGAAGTGTCATGGACCCTAGAAAGAAGTCAACAAGTAGAACTATGGCTGGTGCAAAATCATCTTTAGACAAGTGAACCAGAACTTTGAGTTTTTCCAGGAGGGCCTTAATGTTGCTGTATAAGAGAACATCCCTTATTTCAGCCCAACAAAGTCATACAGCATGACCTTGGAACCTCCATTCTACTCCGTACAGAACTATGAAGGTAGAATCCCAGAAAGAAGTATCATTTTACTATTAAAGTAGATCTTCCAATAGCTCCATTGAGACAAGTTTTTGAAGTTGGGAGCTTTCTTTGAGACCCAGTGTAGAACTTTTACTTCAGACAAATAGTCCTCACAACAGCACTGACTATCATAGGCTAGAGAAATCATGTCTTCTGTGTTGAAATCAGCTCAGAGGTTCCAAGGCCATCAGTACATGTTAACTTCATTCTATATTAAGCTTATTTAATGTTTAGTCAATCCTTCCCTCCACCCCCCGCCGAAATATTCTCCATGCCTTAGTGCCCAGGGGAAGATGGAAGATATACAATATGCTTCATTTTGGATTACCATATTTAAATGGTTATTCTGCTTTTCACCTTGGAGAGAGACAGCCATGAAAATCCCACTGAGATGGATCCGTGGACCTTAGCACAATGAATAATAGAAAAATTATCTGTGCTTACCTGAAACTTTCCTTCTTTGTGTAATAAGGTTCACAGATTCAGGTTCACAAGAATACAGATGGAAATTGACATCCAAAAAATTGGGTTTGTTTTCATTAGGGAGAACTTCACATCCTCTAAGGTTGGAGAAATTGTTGTGGTTTTGCCTCAAAATATATTAACATAATCCTGTAATTTAAGAAAGTAGAATTGAATTATCTTAGCTGTGGAAGTTGTCTTGACTGGAGATAATTGCAGGAGATATGGCATTGTCTTGATTCCCAAGGGAACTTACCTATCAGCTCTCTTTTGAGCTTATCAAAATCCACCTTCCTGAAATCCATTGTTTCTATTTTGCTGTACTCCCTTCTACCCTTCCTTAGAATTTCAAACTCTATGATTTCATGATCACTTTCACCCAAGCTGCCTTCTACTTTCAAATTCTCAATGAGTTCCTCCCTATTTGTTAAAATCAAGTCTAGAACAGCTTCCCCCCTAGTAGCTTTTTCAACCTTCTGAAATAAAAAGTTGTCTGCAATGCAGTCCAAGAATTTGTTGGATAGTCTGTGCCCCGCTGTGTTATTTTCCAACATATATTTGGATAGTTGAAGTCCCCCATCACTACCAAATCTTGGGCTTTGGATGATTTTGTTAGTTGTTTAAAAAAAAGCCTCATCCACCTCTTCCACCTGGTTAGGTGGCCTGTAGTAGACTCCTAGCATGACATCACCCTTGTTTTTTACCCCTTTTAGCTTAACCCAGAGACTCTCAACACTTCCGTCTCCTATGTCCATCTCCACCTCAGTCCAAGTGTGTACATTTTTAATATATAAGGCAACACCTCCTCCCTTTTTCCCCTGTCTATCCTTCCTGAGCAAGCTGTACCCATTCACACCAACATTCCAATCATGTGTATTATCCCACCAAGTTTCAGTGATGCCAACAATGTCATAGTTGTATTTATTTATTAGCACTTCCAGTTCTTATTACCCATACTTCTCGCATTTGTATGTAGGCATCTAAGATACTGGTTCCATCTTGCCTCCCAGTTTTGTCCTGACCCTCCTTTCTCTCTGCCATTATAGCCCACACTCCCTCTTGTTTCCGACCCATCTCCCAGGTCTCCATGTTCCCCACTTACCTGTTTTCTCCCAAGGAACATGCCTAACAGGTGAAGATTCTTTTTAATAAGTTTTAAATAGATTGGGAGAAACAGATTCTAAACTATCACATGGTGGTATAAAACTGCAACAACTTTGCTGTCACATACCATATTTGTACACGTCTGTCACTTACTAGTTCTATAGTCTATAATAAATCTTTTTTATATTGCTCCTGTATTAGACATCCTTCCCCCACTCCCCCCCCCCAATAGCTGACTGATAGAAACATTGAGTGGTAGGGACATCACCATTGTTTAGTTGAATGAAAATGCTGTAACTAACAAAATACACATCTACTTTCACGTATTTTTAGATCAGTGTCATGGGTTTCTATGGTAGCATGCAAAATTATGTGACATTAAACAAACAGTATTCTTTATAAGAGAATAAATTTGTTGCAGTTCGTGCAATTGTTATTTATTTTAAGAAAGCATATTATACCATACACATTTTAAATGATAGATTTTTTTTCTTCCCCCCAAAAATGCTAAAAAATCATAAATATTTCGACTTCGTCACCATGCCCCTATAATTCCAAAGACATTTTACATATGTGAGTAAATTCTCCCCCAATGGAGGCCATTCCTCCTAAAACTGGACTGCACAAAGCATTGGAAATTATACCACAGGAGACAATCCATTATATTTCTCTCTCTGACTTCTGATTGTATTCTTTCTTCCACCTCTGGAAGCCCATGGGAAGCTGACCAACAGATGTTTACACTTCGTTGATTTATTCACCACAATCTCAGCTAGATTAAAGGAACATTATTATTTAAGAAAATCTGCAGTAGACAGATTTGTGGAGGCTACTAAACTTAAACCACTAATGTTCAGCACAGCATAATGCACTATAATCTCAGCTTCAGAACAATACTCTATAATATCCAGATCAAGCCAGCAATTCAGGTTATACTGCTGCAATTTCACTGTTTTAAACATTAATTCAAATGCAAATTGTACTTGACAATGGCATATTATACTGGAGAAGCATCACTATAGTTAAGATTGCATCATGACTTGTGCTTAAAAGTCAACCCTTCTAAATCCTCTAAAATCAAAATGCTTAATTAAATTGCTTTGAAATTTGGTGTGCCTCAGGATAGTACAGGACAGGGTTAGTGACCCAAATTTGGGGCCATTTGAGCTGGGGTTGTGGAGATATAAGCCCTGAAAAAATATCTATTTTGCAAAAAGTTTCTAGGTGTTTTTTGTTTTTTCTCAGAGATAGAGATTAAACTATTCATGTGATACAGGTCAAAAAATAACTGTTAACACAGAGTTGAAGTTGCATGGTGGTATGTCATCCCCTGGCAGAATGCTGAGTTGAGCAAAATTTATATTTCTGAAAACCAGGAAATGCAGTTAAGGTTGTCCATGCAACATTAACTCTGCCTTCTTTCAGACATGCCCTGATGCATCCCTTTATGGTGCCATCCCAAAGATGCTGAAATATGAAACCTTAACTGTGTTTCTCCTGGTTTTAAGACGTTTGAATTTTGCTCAGCTCAGTATTCTGCACGGGGACAACATACCATCATACATCCTTAATTGTGCATTGGCATTTTTTCCACCATTTAATCTTCACAGGCATGTCAGACTTGGACAGAATCATTTGCACATTCTTGGCCGAGAATCCTGTCTTTAATATTCACGATTTAGAAACATATGTGCTCCCTTGGCACCTTGCACCCAGGCCCATCTGTTCAGATAGCATGAAGTCTGCTCACAAGTTGGTGCTCTAGGGCAGTATTTCTCAATGATCTGTCCATGGACCGGCACCAGTACCTGAGAGCTCCCTGACACAGTTTAGGAAGGCAGCTAGCTGGTCCTTGGTATCAAAAAGGCTGAGAAACTCTGTGTTAGAGTATGTGTGGCATGCAATGCTAGGTTTAGATGAGCAGCCTGCATAATACTGCAAGTGCCTTATCTGCTGCAGGAAGCCTTCTATCTGTACCAGCACCAAAGCATTAGCACCACAAGCCTCCTTATTCTTGATAGGAGCTGTCTGCATGTATGTGCCATAAAAAATAAGAAAAACATTAGATGCCTCCTCTTGAAGATGCGAGGAAAGGGGGGATACTGAGAAATGGAGAAGAGTTTGACAAAACACAGAGAATGTCATTTCCAGAAAATATCTATTCCTTGGCTGCCTGGGTAAATCTCAAGGTATAAAGTGACACAAAGGAAGGTTCAGAACCACGACTCAGTTAATTTAACAAAGCTCATGGCCCAAACACTGTAATACCTAGAAAGATCGAGTTAAGAATTCAATACAATGGAAGGCAATGCCCTTTTATATGGGCTAAAGGAAACTGAGATTTTACCTCTGTTCACTGTAGCTAAGAAGTTGCATGGAGTGGAGTCTAAGAGTATATCCACACTGCAATCTGAGGTTTGCAATTCTGGTAGACATACATGCAATAACGTTACCTATGCTAGAATGTCTAAAAATAGCATTGTAGATGCAGTAGTGTAGGCTTCAGCAATGTAAGTAGGTACCCAGGGTCTCCATCATGCTTGTACAGCAATGTGGACGTCCCATGCCGCCACCACCACCACATTCACACATTGCTATTTTTAGCCATGCTAGCATTGGTAAAGATCACGCCTGTATATCTACCCAAGCTGCAATCAGACCTCAGATTGCAGCATAGACATATGCTAAGTGACAGTAATAGCTCAGAAGAGAGATCATCTTTCTTATAGCTACAGTCAGTCCCTGGACAGAGGTAGAGCAACACAGCAACGCACTGCAATGTTCAGAGTTTAGATATTTAAATGCTTTTTAACACTATTCGGCTCATAAAACAGGATGAGCTATCCACAAGAGTTGCTCCCTGGAAGCACCCCTCAGGAATATTAGCTGAATGACAGGGTCACATAGTGAGGTTAGCGCAGATAATTTATAGTGTCTAAAAAAAGAGACTCATGTCCTCCAATGTATTGTATGCATAGTTGGATAAGGTCAGATTTCAACATCCCTATAATAGTGCCATGCTGAAGAAAGGGTTTATTGTAGGGGTGGGCAAACTTTTTGGCCCGAGGGTCCACATCTGGGTATGGAAATTGTATGGCTGGCTATGAATACTCACAAAATCGGGGGTTGAGGTGCGGGGGGGGGGGAGGGCTCCAGCTGGGAGTGCGGGCTCTAGGGTGCAGGAGGGGTCAGGGATGCAGGCTCCAGATGGCACTTACCTCAAGCAGTCCCAGAAGCAGCAGCATGTCCCCCCCTCCTGCTCCTACACAGAGTCACGGCCAGGCAGCTCTGCATGCTGCCCTGTCTGCAGGCGCCGCCCCTGCAGCTCCCATTGGCCGCGGTTCACAGCCAATGAGAACTGCGGGGGCAGCACTTGGGATGGGGACAGCGTGCGGAGCCCCTTGGCCGCCCTACATGTAGGAGCCAGAGAAGGAACATGCCGCTGCTTCCAGGAGCTGTGCAGAGTGGGCAAGCCCCCGACCCTCCTCCCCGGCTGGAGCGGGGCAAGCCACAGACCCCGCTCCCCAGCGGGAGCTCGAGGGCTGGATTAAAACATCTGGAGGGCCAGATGCAGCCCCCGGGCCATAGTTTGCCCACCCCTGGTTTATTTCTCCTAAGTACGATCAGATACTTTGGCCGACAGATAGGAAAAGCCTTGGCCCCATCCCTGACTGTGCCCCTGCTCCCAGCCATTGCTGGGGGTGGACGGGGTGCACAGAGGGTAAAGGGAGGGACATAAAGTAAAAAGTTTGGGGACCACTGCTTTAAGTAGTTCATGTTTCCCAGGACAATAGAGCGCCAAGGTGTGTGAGGTAATATCTTTTATTGGACCAACTTCTTATACAAAGCTCTTCTTCAGGCCTGGAAAAAGTACTCAGTGCCGCAGCTAAATAAAGGTGGAAGAAAGAAGAAAACAGCCTATGTTGCAAGGGAGACAATGTAAGGTGAAGTGGGCCGTGAAAAGCTGTACAGTCACAGGACAAAGGAGGGTTAGTGGGTTACAGCTTGTTATAACGATCCATAAATCCAGTAGCTTTACTAAGTCCGTGATTTTTGGTGTTTATCAAAGTTGTGGATTTAAGCTCCCAGGCTCGTCTTTTGAAGGTGTTGTGCAGGTTCCCTCTGAGTCAGAGGACCGGGAGGTCAGATATGCAGTGATCATTTTGTGAAAATTGTTCACCCACAGGTGATATGGTATTTTTGTCTTTTATCATTTTTCTGTGAGAGTTCATTCAAGAGCCTAGTGATTTGTCTGGTTTCACTCACATAGTTGTTGTTTAGTGCACTGGATGAGGTTCACTACATGGTGTAATAATCATGTGTAGGACCCGTGGATCTTGAAAGATGTATTGTAGGGGGTATTGATCATTGTAACAGTGGAGACAGGTCTACAGGTTTGGAACCTGTTATTAAGACAAGAGCTGGTGTCACTTTGAGATGGTGCATCCTAGTCTGTGGGGAGCTTGCTTGTGCTGATGAGCTTAGCCATGCTGGGGTGTTTGAAGACCCGAAGAGGGGTTCGTGAAAGATTTCTTTCATGATGTGGTCCCCCTCAAGTATGGGTGGTAATTGTTTAATGATATTCCACATATGGGTTCCAGCATGGGGTGATAGCTGACAGGTAGAAGTGTGTGGTCAGAGGGTTTTTCCCCCCTATATTGAAGCAGGTTCCCTTAGGGTATTCGTGTGGCCCATTCCACGATGCAATCTACTTCTCTGGTGGAGCATCCATACCTGGGGAAGGCGGGTTAAAGTCTGTATCCCAGACTTCTTCCAGAAATTCTGCAGCATTAACAATCTCCCTCAGAACACCATCCTTGCCACCACAGAAGTCACCTCCCTATATGCCAACATCCCTCACAATGACAGAATTACTGTATGCCTCAAATACCTACAAGACATTAGACAACACTCAAATATCCACCCCAAACACAATGCCAAACTGATCCATTTCATCCTCACCCATAACAATTTTACATTCAACAGCAAACACGTTGTCCAAACCGTGGGAACAGCCTGGGCACTAGGATAGCTCCCCAATATGCCAATCTCTTCATAGCCCACCTTGAGGAAGAATTTCTGGACAAATGAACCATGAAATAAGTGGTATACCTGAGATACATCAATGATATTTTTATCCTCTGGAAAGACAACCTAAACTACCTCAGAGATTTCCAACACAACTTCATCCATCACCACCCATCAATCAGACTCTCTAGAACACTCCCACACCAGCATCAACTTCCTGGACATGATCATCTTTAGCAATGGAACCCTTCAGATAACTATATACAAGAAACTCACTCATCACCATACTTACCTTCACAGATAGAGGCCACCCCACACGCACCCCCAGATCATATTATTCATTGTTCACAAGTACTTGGACACAAAATAAATAAGTCTTTACCCCAGCTAGGTTAAGCTCTCAGTCCCTCAGAGGTTATTTGCCCACCTGCCCTCTAGATTCAGCACTCAGACTCTACCCTTCCACTCAGGTGTGGGAGACACCCTACCATGGCCTGGCTTAAGCAGTAGCCGGTCTCCAATAAACCCAAACAGTCCAGTGTTGGGTCTGCCTTCTATCCAGAGAGGGTCCAACTGGTCACAATTCTACTCATTTGCTGGCTCCAACCAGGCATGTCTCCCCAAATAACAGCTGCTAGCCCTCCTGGCCAGCCTTAGCTGAGCCATCTCTCCCCTTTTCAGCCCTTCCTACAGGCCGGACACCCACTACAGATGTAGCAGACAGGGCAGATTGTATCACTACAGTTCATGAATCCTTTCCAGATTAGTGTGGGATTGGTACGCCCCTATTACAGAAGAGTTTGAAAGAACATCCAATCAGAGAATGGAAACAATGCTATGATTTATCTGTAGGGTTGCCAACTTTCTAGTCGCACAAAACTGAATACCCTAGCCCCGCCCCTCTCCTGCTCACTACATTCCCCCTCCCTCGGTGGCTCGCTTTCCCCCGCCCTCACTCACTTTCACTGGGCTGAGGCAGGGTGTTGGAGTGTGGGCTCTAACTTGGGGTGTGGGCTCCGGGGTGGGGCCAGAAATGAGGGGTTTGGGGTGCAGGAGGGGGATCCAGGCTGGCGGTGGGGCCGAGGGAATTTGGAGTGCGGGAGGGGGCTGTGGGTTGAGGCAGGGGGTTGGAGTGCAGGAGGGGGTGAGGGCTCTGGAGTGGGGGTGCTGGCTCCGAGGTGGGACCGGAGGGGGCTCCAGACTGGGGGATGGGGGATTTGGAGTGCAGGAGGGGGCTGTGGGTTGAGGCAGGAGGAGGTGTGGGCTCTGGGTGGGGCTGGAGATGAGGGGTTTGGGGTGCAGGAGGGTGCTCTGGGTTTGGGGGGGCTCAGGGCTGGGGCTCAGGCTTACCTCAGGCAGCTCCCGGTCAGTGGCGCAGCAGGGGTACTAAGGCAGGCTGCCTGCCTATCCTAGCACCACACTGCACAGGCCCCGGAAGCAGCCAGCAGGTCCGGGTCCTATTCGGGGGGGGGGAGGGGGAGGTCAGGAGGCTCCACGCACTGCTCTTGCCAGCAGGCACCGCCGCCCCAGCGGAGCCGGTGCTCGGGGCAGGGGCAGCACGTGGAGCCCCATCGCCCAGCCCCGCCTAGGAGCTGGACCTGCTGGTTGCTTCCGGGGCACAGCGTGGTGCCAGCCAGGACAGGTAGGAACTAGACTGCCTTAGCGTCGAAGCACCGCCGATTGGACTGTTAACAACCCAGTCGGCAGTGCTGACCGGAGCCGCCAGGGTCCCTTTTCAACCAGGTGTTCTGGTCGAAAACCCAGCACCTGGTCACCCTATTTATCCGGCCAATCACAACTAAGCAGCATAGTTAAATTTTTGTTCTGATTTTTAATCAGTCAATCTATAGGGTAAAAAAAAAAACCTGAAAAACTATGTCAAATAAGTAAAAAAATATGAACAGATTTAAGGAATTGCAATATACTCAGAATTTTCCATGTCTTTCCCTATTCTGAGGGTTTTTTCTGTATACTTTCTACTCTTTTGAGCAAACCAAGCTACAATCAATTATACCATAGTTCATGTGACAAACTGAGGCAGGATATCATTTTGTATGTATTTCGGGTTGGAAATAAATATTGTGGATTTATTTTAGTTTCTTTTCTGAATATCAAACTCTTGGCTTTGGCAAACCTGTAATTTGCCAGTGGAGAATAGCATATTAGACTCTACTGCCTCTCTCAGCTAACCTGTAAGGAGACTGTTACAGTCAAACAGTGTTCATTTTATTTTGCTTCTCCTTTCTAATCATAAAGCATTTCTTTTCCCACTCAAAAGGAAACAAAAGCATTATAAATATATTCAAATAACCTGTCCAAGCACTAAAATTGTGTTTAGGAACTTAGGAATTTGTTAAGCAATGACAGATCTCATTTATTTTAAGATGGATTGATATCCTGGAAAAAACAAATCTTAGCTTTTTAAATGTAAATTGGATCCAAGGTCTAGTATAGTGATTCTCAACTCACCTATTCCCAAACTACATATGACTCTTAATAACCAAGAGGATGCTAAAGCTCTTTCCAAGTTTGAGTGAGGCATCATGCAGTGGACTGATGATGCAGGAGCTGTTCAGGGTGGAAAAGTAATTTACATCAAAAATGCACTGCCATGTGTGGGTGGTAATGACATCAATAAAACCAGACTTCTCCAAACTAGTGACAGACTTAGAATGCTAGATTGTCCATGAACACGTAATAGTCACATGTAAATGGTAAATATATTTACTGCATTACTTTATTGAAAAAACATGCATTTGGTATTCTGCAGACTGTCATAGACTCCATTAGATGAAGCAGCACTTTGGGCATTGAAGATTGAGGACCACGTTTACCTATTTGGTTTTCACTATGCTTTTTTCCTGCTGGGTTAAAATAACCTTCATATTTGATACTTATGCTTGCCTACTTTCACACAGATGAAAACCAGTAACAAAGATTGTAGATTGCTCTAAAAGACAAATAATTGAAACTGAAATCTTTAAACAAGATGCTCTTATGGATTTGTAAACAGTAAAGTTTAACCTTCCTTCTCTTGACCCTAAAATAAACTCTTTGGACATGAGTGATGTGATTAAGTGTCTATATATCAGTAAGTATCCAAGACACTGAATTTTCTTTAATACACAACATAATAGGAAAAAAATGCTTGATTTAGGAAAGACGCATAATAATGAGATTCGTCTGAAAACTACGGTAGAAAAATCTAATTTCAAACAGAAAATGTGTTTCCTTGCTTCCATACAGAATGCAGTCGTTAGCTGCATGTTTGCAACACTTTCTCAGGGTGTGCAGGACTGTGAGTCAGAGTCTCAGTGTTACCCCCCTGCCTCAGCTAGTGCTAAACTGGGTGTTCAGCTCCCTGATTCCCCCAGTGTGTTAGCCACCCCACACCTTGCAGGTTAACAGTTGGTGTACCCCAGATCCTGAGCTCCTCTGAACCATCCATCTGCAGTGTCCCTTGTCTCTGGACACTCATAGTAACTACCAGGTTTGCTATTCCTAAAGGAACAGCACACACACACACACACACACACACAGCTTGATTGGTACAACTCAGGATCAGGTCCTTAATAACATCACAGCACAGAAATACAGTCACAGTGAAACAATCATAACTTTATTATCAAAGATTAAGATGTAAGAGATGCTGGGTAAGGATAATGGAAAAAAATCACATATAAAACAAAAGTATAACACACTTTTTAGAGTCTAAACTTTAAGAGGCTCAAATCCTTGTCTAAAGCAGCTTCTCACCTAAAGCTTCTGTTTGATCTTGTATTTAGCTGTGACACTCTCAGTACCTTTGTACCTTTCCCAGACCTGAAGAAGAGCTGTGTGGCTCAAAAACTTGACATATCTCTTGTCTCTCTAATATCCTGGGACCGACACAGCTACAACAACCCTGCATACAACAGTGATAAAGAAACCACCACAACCTCTGCTTTCTTGATCCAATGGTTAATTACCTTCACTGTTAAAAATCTGCATCTCATTTCTAGTATGAATTTGTCTAGCTTCAACCTCCATTAGATCGTGTTACACCTCCATCTACCTATCTTAGGTACTTACCACCCATTACCACAGTATCTGAGCACTTCACAATCTTTAATGTATTTATCCTCACAATACCCCTGTGAGGTAGGGAAAAATTATCCCCACTGTAACAGGGAGGTCTGCCCCACTGAAGGCCAGCTGGGGAGGAGTCTGATGTTTTCTATAAAGGGCTAAGAGCTCAGTTGGAAGGGAGCTGCAGGTGGGAGATGGGCTCCTGCTGTAGCCCCTGAAGCAGGAGTGTTTCCTCCTCTCAGTACTGAGAGAGGCAAGGGGAAAAACCTCTGAGCAGTCCTCCACAGTGGGAAGAGGAACTGCTTTTTACATTTTGTCTAAGTTATTTATGTTGAGGAATAACACTGTGCCCTAAAAGAGACTTGGGCATGGCAGTGAGCCCTTCCTGGACTGAGGAAACAGGCCAGCAGCCCACACAGGGTGGAGAGTACAGGCATGCAAATGGTTCTGGAACTGAGGAGAAACTCAAGTAGCAGTTGGCCCAAAGCCAGACTGGGTAGGCACCACTACTACACCCATTTTATAGGTGTGGGAGCTGAGGCACATAGAATTAACTGTCCAAGATCACACAGGAAGTCTTTGGGGGAGCAGGGACTTGACCCAGGTCTCCCAGCTTCTAGGCTAGCACTGTAATCACTGGACCATCCCTTCTTCATCTGCTAGATTGAAGAGGCATCTGTCAAATTTCTGTTCTCCATGTAGCTAATTATAGACTTACTAGTAGTTGAAAGCCCACACTGTTTCATGGGTGTGATAAATAAATCAAGTAATCCCTCAGACAACCAAATGAAATTGTTACATGTATATTAGCATTAGAGTAAGGGTGGTGATTGGCTGAGTTACCTCTGATGTCACAATGATCTATGACTGTTGGCATGGGGTAGATTCACACCGTACTGTAGCTCTACACCACTCGGGTGTAGTTCATAAAGTCAAAATGGGTGAGAACTTGAAAATTGGATAGTAACAGACCATGAAACCCAGTGATGTTTCAACAAAAAGAGCCCTCAGCAATGCTTGTAGCTGCTTCCACTTCTTCACACTGACTCAAGACATTCTAGGCTTCAGAGAGACACAGAGTGAATCCTGAATTCCAATTATATAGATTGTAAGTTACTTTAAAGATAAATACCGTATAATGACTTGTTACAATTTAGAAGCAATAAACCCATCCAGAGTAACTAGTTCCTATCCAAAAGAGAACTTGAGCTAATATTTGAGATCTACTGAGAGGCAGTATATGTAATGAGGTATATGTAACCTCATTACATTATTATTTCATTGTGTTCTGAAGTGTCACTGAGAAAGATGGAGATGGGCCTTCTTTGCAAGCCTAAGATGAAAGGAACAGCACATAATGATAGAAAATAAGAGACAGGAGGTTTCTGCCTGAGAAAAGAAAAAGTATCTTGCATGTAATATTACTTATTTACTAAGTACAGTGTGCTCAGTACTATAAACCAGAAATACTGTCCCTGCTGCAAAGAACTGACTTTCTAAATTGGGCAAACAGTTCATTGCAGACACACAAGATACAGTTTGTGTGGCACTTTAGAGACTAACAAATTTATTTGGGCATAAGCTTTTGTGGGCTAGAACCCCCACGAAAGCTTATGCCCAAATAAATGTGTTAGTCTCTAAAGTGCCACAAGGACTCCTCGTTGTTTTTGCTGATACAGACTAACACGGCTACCACTCTGAAACCTGTCAAGATACAGTTTGCAACATTAAGATGTCAGCATGTACCTATACTCCAGATAGCAATATTTGAAACACCATAGTTTTTTCCCTATGTTTAAAAATGCAAATTAACTGCATCATGGCAGATGTGGAGCTGCTATGTAATAATGTTATGAATAGTATATGTAACCTCATTACTGAGATACACTGTCTAACTATATTGTGTTAGTAGAATGTTTGTTATATACCTGTGTTGTTTTAATTCAGTGGGAGCTGTTGCCAGGAAGAAACAATAAGAACATGCCAGCACACACCTGAAAAACATTCATAAAGCACTCAGCTCTGAGGTTTCTATATCTTATTTCCAACAAAGGTGCAAGACTTGTTTTCCCAGTGCTGAAAGCTAACAGATCAAAAGCCTATAAACAGTTAAGAAGTGGCTCGGTCCTAGAGTAACCAGATAGCAAGTGTGAAAAAATTGGGGCTGGGGGAGGAGGGAGAAGATGGATATAGTTGTGTATATAATACAAAGTCCCTAATATCGGGATGCGTCTGGTCACCCTACTTGATCCCTTTGATGGGTCTGATCAAAAGACTGAGCAGGATTTAAAGACACACTCCCTGAAGTAGTGTGTGTGAACTAGTTTATGAGTTAAGGGGAAAGACCACCAGGTAGACCCTGGAGGCTTTGAAGTGTCTGTAGGAAGGGCTTGTCAGCACAGTAGGATAATGTGCTTTTCAGGGCATGATTTCTAAAGCACATGAACATGTTGTGAATTAATTGGTCTGTGCAGGTCCTTCTGGTGTGCTCTAATGGTTCCCTAGTACACTTAACTTAGTATCGTTTCAAACAGCACTACATTAAAGCGCATCAGTAGCGTCTCCATGGAACAATACATACACAAAGTTAGTAGGCTTTAGAAAGCACACCCCCACAGAGCTCATTACCCCCAGTGTAGACAACCCCTAAGACCTGCCAGGATCCCCATGGGGAAAATTGTAAGCTAGACATGCTTACAGTTTGTTTATTGTTTTAAAAATCTTTTTCTCTAAAAGGTTTTGGCTCTAAGTAAACAATCCTTTGTTTTAAGAAGGCTGGTGAGTGGATACCATTGGTCACAGCTCCTGGAGGGGAAGAGAATTGTGGGTACTGAACTTAAGTCAGGCTGGGAACTACACCAGGGAACTACAGCCCAAGGCGTAGCCTGAGAGTGGGAGAATCATGTGATTCCACACGAAAAAGAGGTGACAGCTTGAAGCCTGACCGGAAAGGGGCCAAGGAGGGGTTAGAAGTGCAGTTAGCTGGTAACTCTGACAACCATAATCTTCTGTTCTATTTAGAGTCTTGTATTGTGTCCGTCACTGTAATATTTGATCACCTGCAATTAAATGTGACTTTTTAAAGGCAACTACTGTACCTGAAGAACAGATACTGGAAAGTGGAGGGATTTTGTTTGTTTCAAAGGAAAATTATTCTTCAAAGGCTTTGCTGAAGAAGAGAAGGTTGTTTGAGAGATTTCCGTGAAGACAGGGTTGTCCATTGAGTATACAGTAAGAAGGGTATGTTCCCAGAATAGGAACCACATGGAAAAAAGCATGAAGATGAATATGGGAGTGTGACAGGGCCATGCTCTGTCCCTGTCCTCTGATGCCCCAGAAACTACTCTGACCCACTTTCTTCTTGCATGCAGGCTGTATTTTATTCTAAACCCATCTACCAGCAGCATTACAGTGCAACATCACAGTTTTAACTTCTACTTCTTTCAGCCCTTCTTTACTAGGGCCCTAGGCGGAAAGGAGGCCTCTCCTCTCTAGGGAGCGCCTTCATTCCCAGCTGAGCTAACCCTGTCCTTCTCTTCTGTAACACTTCCTTCCTGACTTTGTATCAGGCTGGTCAGCTGAGGGCTAATTAACTCCTTAACTACCCTTCTAACTCGCTGGTTACTCAATCAACCATTACTTGGGGAACTAAATGAGGCTACAGTAATCAGAGTGCTGACTCACCTATCAGATCTCAACACTGTCACGGGGTAATAGCCACAAAAGGAGCAATTGTTTTGCTGTGGGAGTTTGTGGGGTGTGTTTAGAAGGGAGGACAAACCCAAGTAAGTTGGCTGTAGCCCCAAAGTTGACACAATTCTGCCATAAACCCTGACGACACTGAAATCCCAGTACAAAAGAGCCCAAACTGCAGGTAACCAAAGAAATCTGGCCCATACAGAAGCTGCTGGTCCCCATATTCTCTGCATGATCTAGAGATGGATTTTTTCTTTGGCTAGATATTTTCTCATGTGTCCAGGTTTCTCCTGCCATCCACATGTGAGGGACCATGAGCAAAGAGCATTGCACATGAAACAATAGCAAACAAAAGTGAGTAAAAAAATCAAGTTGCTCAAAACATTACTGGCTTAAATATAGTGGGCTTCATTCTCCACTCTGCTATACTAATTTTCCACTAGAGTGACTATACTGACTTAAGTGGAGTCACACTGGCATAAAATCGGCATAAGAGCGTGGCAAATCAGGGCCCATGTCTACAGAACTTCTTGACTCCACATCTCTGCTCCAGGCTACACTGGATTATCTGTTTGTCCTGCATTCTCAGGGG
Source organism: Emys orbicularis (assembly GCF_028017835.1). Classification (NCBI taxonomy): domain Eukaryota; kingdom Metazoa; phylum Chordata; order Testudines; family Emydidae; genus Emys; species Emys orbicularis. Next base: position 94,673,324 of record NC_088685.1, on the reverse strand, counting down.
AATAGCGAGGGCCTGTCCCAATCACATAGAAGCTGAGCATCAGAGAAGTAAAAAAGCATTCAGTACACATATTGCAGAAAAAAATCATGCACTATCAAATGCATGTTTAGACCATGTGAAACAACTTCATCAAACAATGAACCTTATCAACCTTTGCAGCATTTTCATTGTCAATAAGTGCCATTTCACAGTACCAAATAAAGCATGAGGGAGGAAAAGTCTAGCTCAGAGCATGTGTAGTTTGACTAAAAAGGAGGTTCTCTAAAATAAGTGTGGTGACACATTGATCTTTCAGTAGAGTGCAGTTTCCGCTTCAAAGTATGTCAGCATTCCAAAAGCTCAGAATGCACAGCCAGCTGGCACTGCACCTGTGAAAGGATTTTATGCACATCTCATATCTATCTACATATAAAGAATTAAATGCAATGATAAGGAGCAGAGAATAGAAGATTTGTAGTAAGTCTACCTTTAAAACTGATGCCTAATCAAAATATTTTAGCCACTGCTCTGGATCCAATCTGTCAAGCATTTTAAAGACTCTATCAGATGTAATAAAAGTAGATGATCACTATACTATAATAGGTCATTGTTCTGAGATAGGATCAATAGTGCCTGCCCGATCTAAAATGAAAGAACCATCACCTCCACTCATCCCTTCAAAGAAAGCAGATGATGTCCAACTGCTGTTTTAGAATCACACTTTCATTAATATTCGCAACAGGCTCCATCTAAATATACTAGCAGAGAAATAGAAAAGCCTACAATGAGATGAATTATTTGGGAAGAACTTCCTTAGTGCAAGTTTTATTAGGCCTTGTCTACACCCAGCCGCTAGTTTGGCGGCTGGGAATCGAAGTTCCGGGTTCGATTGTAAGTTCAAACTAAGGTATGTCGACTTCAGCTACGTTATTCACGTAGCTGAAGTTGCGTACCTTAGTTCGAAGTTGGGGGTTAGTGTAGACCAGGCCTTAGGCTGTGGAATAGCATCCAAAGGGAAGTGGCAGAAGCTCCATTGTTTAGGTCAGCTAGAACTGGACAGAAGAAAATACTAGAAGGGTACCTTAAGAACAATTCTATATTGGCTGGTGCTGCAGGGGTGGGGGGCTACACTGAATGACTTGATATTAACTTCTATGATACCTACAGATTGCACCAGCATGCTGAATGCTGCTCTACACAGACTAAGTAAAACTTGCTGCTATAGACCTCAGGACTCAGCCCCACAGCCAAAGTCTTCCCTGTGCTTTGTCCCTCATTTGAAGCACCATGAAGAAAAACAGGGCCCAACTGTCCAAAATAACAATGAAGTACTACCTGCATAGAACTCTTCAACAGTAAAGAGGGAAGTTGCTTCATGAGAGAAAGTCAGATTGTCACACCACCAACCGGAACAAAACATTTTTTCAAGATGGTCACCAGGGCTGATTGCTTAATGCATGGTGTTTTTGAGTCAATCCTGCTACACAGGAGTCAGCTAAACTGGGCCAGGGTAACATGCCACGGAAAGGAATCACTAATGCTTCTTCTGTGGACAAGGTATTTCAAAATTGAATAACTATGTAATAATCCACAGGGGGAGGACCTGGGACCTTATTAAGACAAGGCCTCCTCTTCTTAGGGCCTATCAGCATTGTGTGGCAATGGAAACAAAGATATTTAGAATAAGAATTTCTGCTAGCTGGACAAACAGCACATTTGGATATGCAGACCTGACCAGCATATGTACACTTCAGGAAGCTGCATAATCCCCTCAATAATATCTAATGAATAGAGTCTTGCATCAAAGGTATATAATTAGTTTCCAAGTAGGGACTGAATTGATAATTCCACTTATGAGAGGAACTTACTTATACATGGATTTTTAAATCTGAAACCATGCAGAAAGTTTCTTATATGCCACAGCAACATCCATTCCCTAATAAACTCATTACATGGTGTTAGATTATTTATCCTCAAATAAACAAGGAGAAAAAGAGTTTTGATAAAGCAGAGCTAATAGATAAGAGAAGCCTTTCTACCACGCTCAAGGTTTAACGCATTTGTCCTTGAATACAGCTGGGGACTGGGGTACTTTAAGTTGAATGCAGTTGTGTGCAAATGCCCACATCAATAAAAAATGGTTTGTACAATGTTAAACACAGTCCTTGGAGGTAAGCTAATTAGTAAACCTGAGAGTTTTAAAACTCTCAAATGCCATCTTTGAACCAAGACAGACATCTACTAATGAAGTCCCCAGTGGGTTAAGAGTCTAGATTTGGCAGCATGCATACTGCTATAGCTGAATTTCAACGATGTAGATACACAGGCAGCAATATGGAAAGTTGTGTTTAAGGGGGGAAAGGGGTCAGAGCATTTATAATATCTGGGGCAACCCAGTATTTCTCTTCCCATTTATTAGTTACAGTTCACGCTGTATGTGAAGAAGTGCAATCTAAATGTCCTATTAACTGGAAGGAAAACAACAAGAAAGCCACATTTATGGATGACTGGTTTTAGGCCATATTTGAAAAATGTTTTACCTATACAAAATGTAACAAGATTTAGTCCAATGAAAGCAGCATAACTCAATACATATGCAGTATTGGAAGGGGAAGAAATCTCTCTTTTTTGACTTAATACTTTCTGTAAAACAAAGTATATGCATTTACTCTTTGCTAAAACTGTTTAGCATAAAGTACCTGGGCTTATGACTAAACTCAGATTAGAATTTCAAATGTAATAAAAAATCATAACTGGAGTAAATATTCAATTTAGAGCTCTGTACAGATTTCATAATTGTCTTAATCTTGACAATGGGAGAAGGATTGTATCTGAAACAGTGTTACTCACTGCTTATTAAGAAAACATGATTTATTACAATGCAACCAGAGAAGCTGGCTATATGAGAGACATTATCTAATAAGCATCATACTTTCATATGTAACTATGATTTCTCCTCTCTTTCTAACTATGCAGCCTGCAGATTAAACTGAGTTGGCTGCAGGGGATAATTGACACAAATCACAGCTACTAAAAGATAGTGGTTCCTTAGAACTTAGCAGTGCAAAGAGACAAAGAGCGAGAGTGTAAAGCAGGCCTGGAAAACAAAATAGCAGAAGATGTCATTTTAGAGGATAAGAAAAATCAGGATTTGTAAAGCAGCTACCTAGGACAATGAGACAGTTGGGAGGAAAGAGCAAGGCACAATGGAGAGTGCAGCTCCCAAAAATGGGCAAACAGCAAGATCAATAAGATCAGGTACATATGTGAAAAGAGAATTATGTTGTTCTTTTCTTCCCTAGAAAGAATACTTTGAGTGCACCTAATTCAGACTATTTTCCTCTTCTGAGTCAAAGCCTTATACCCTTTTTTGACATGTGGCTTTGTAGAAAGGGAGGAAATAAAGCACTCCCAGGCTACTTCAGAGAGAATCACACAGCTACAATGACAGAAAATACCTCAAATACATCAAAGGTGTGATGACATTCTCTCCCGCCTTCCTTTACCATTCCCAGTCCTTAGATAAAGCACAGTTGAGATTTTGTTGTGGTGGCAATACACTTTTTTTTTTGGTTGAACTCTAACTTAAGCCTGCCTTGCTGGCACATCTATTCTATTATTTGCCAGATGGGACTAGCTTCAAAGGAACACTTATATTTATTCAATCTGCAGCTTCATGCAGTTTTATTGGTATTTAGTGAATAGTTTAATCTAGGGATGGCAGGAAAACATTAAGAAAAAAGTATTGAAGTCATCTGGGGGGGAAAAGCAGGGATATTAAATTTCTTTTAGAAATGCAGGAGCAAGGGGAGGCATCTTAAATGATAAATCACATTTTCTTTCCCTAATCAGGCAGTGTTGGAAGAAGGAAAGGGAAGAAGGATAAGCGACAGGATAGGTAGTTGAGCAGCACTGTGGGTTACAATTAGACATGTACATGAAATGAGAGGCAAGTATGGGAAGAGGAGAGCCTGCAACAGGGAAAGATGACCAGCTGCCTGTGAGGAAAGGAGACTGAACAGAAACAAAGTTTTGGCAATAGAAAAAGGATGCATGACAGGAAAAAGAGAAGGAGTTGGAAAGAAAAATCACATACACAGTGGTACAGGGACAGAGAGACTGATAGAAGACAGACAACTTTTTGGCTACATTATCTTTCAATTAAAAAAGATTATAGGATAAAAAGAAATACTCCAGAGGAAAGCATGAAGGTAGCTTATCGTCCCAGCAAATCTAGGTCAAATTATGGACCAGATTGTGAATCTCTGATTCACATTTGGGAGCAGTTACTCACACAAATAGTCCCATTATAAGTAGCAACCAGTGGTGGGTGCGGGTTAGCTCAAAAGGAAAGGTCCAAATGAGATAAAGGTAATATTTATCTAAGTTCAGCAAGAATTCCATACCAACTGAGGGTCAGTAAATGCACATTGTTGACATGAAACTGCTCTGTCCCCCCAGGAGCAGTGACCCATAAAGCCAGCACAAATTAGCATATTCTCAAATACAGAGGAGATACAGAACACATCAAAGCTTTATTGGACAGCTTGCATTTCTTACTCCTATATTCACTTTGTTGTTGTTCCTTTCTGGAAGGAAAGATATGGTGCACAAGATTGATCCCCATCATTCCTTCCTTTCCGCAAGCCATATTTGTATTTCTCACAGAAAGGCATCCCTCCACTTATCCTGTGAGTATCTCGGCCTACCCGTTCTAATGATCTCCAAGCCACAAACACACACAGACTGTTTCCCTTTCACTACATGTGTACTTAATCTTCAGTTTCAAAGTATAACAGAATGTACCACAGGTATACAGCAGCTTTCTCTCCTATCTCAAACTCACCTTCTGATCTCTCTGTACTTCCTGTTCCTTTCAAAGATACACCCTCCCATTTACTGAGCCAATTGCCTTATTATCCCAGCAATTGCCCCCCCCCAACTGTCAGTAATCCCCATCAGAAACTGGTTAATTGACTTCAATTAAACTCATAGTCTTCCTTGTGCTGCAACAACTTCAGTGTCCAGGATGCTACAAATTACCCTGTCACAAAGATTTCTGTGCATCATTTACGAGACCCTTTTACTCAAGACTGAAGCCTGGGGAGGGAGGGGCAACTTTTCTGGTGGATCTTGTATTTTTTCCACCCATTTAAGTGTAATTTGATCATTTTCTTTCCAGGACATTTTAGAACACACCATTCTGCAGCCCATTTTTGTATATACAAAACCTCAAACTTCTGTATGCAAAATTCACAGTTGCAATAGGGATCTAATGACCTCACTTTGCTAATGCAGTTTGCATACAGAAAAATGTGGCTGCAAAATTTACACCTGAAGCATTAGAGGCTATTTAGAAAATATGGCCCCAAATTCCAGCAGCAGAGATTAGACAGACAGAGACCCTGCCTGCTCATTGATGCTGGCTTTTCACCATTTTAATTCCATCTGCTTCAGTGTTATACCTGATTTAAAGCAGTGTAAATGAGAGGAAAAACAGGTTATGAATGCCCTGAGGCATGGACAGAGTAACGGAGGAAGAGAGACAGATGTTAAATATTGGTATTTTTAGTCCACCGTGAGAATCCCCTTAAAAATTTAGAGTAGTAATAGTCCTCCTAAATAAGTCTCTCGCTATAGAGAAATTCTTAGTAAAGTTTGTTGTTTACCTGCAGTTGGTGTGACTTATTTGAGAATCTATTTGACTTGCAAATATAACACTAGGGAGGTCACAAGAACAGTGAAAAGCAAAGATCATCATATCATTCAATACTCATTGATTCATCCAATCTACATGGTCATATATTTGAGGGTCAAATAAATCCCTTATGTAACTCCACTGATCGGTTATCTAGGAATGAATAATTTTTAACACCACCCCCATTTTATTGAATCCCAAGAACATTTTCCTGTTTTTAAAAAAGTATATGTTTCTTTAAAACAGGTTTACTTTTGAACTGTAAACATCTACAGATTCTCCAGGCTTTATTTTATTTTGAACTTTTGCATAGCAGTCATTAAATTACATCTAGTCTAAAATCAGTTTTGAACTATACTAACACTTTTCTGTTTCCCTGCCAAAGCACCCTCAGAAATTCAAAGCTTATTAGAACCTTCTGACTAGATAATCAAAGCTTTGCATTATTATTATTATTACCTAATTAAAATATATCTAATTTAGAGTTTTACTGCACACCATAAAATTTCTTCTGTCGCAAGCTTATACAAAAATCACTATCCAGACTTCATATAATTGCACATCTCAAAGTGTAGCTCTGTTATAAATTAGCATAAACAAAAACTATGTTAAAGTAATATCAATGACCTCACCTAAGAGAATGCCCACAAAAAAAACACTAGTTATAGAAACGCTTTCCAAGGAATAGATCTCAGCCTGTGCTTTTTAATAGCAATCTTTCTGCTTAGAACACTCTCAAACACCTGCATGTTTTCTTGCAAACATACCCTGAAGATTTTACACACACACACACCCCATTTGAAACATTATAACTATAATTTGTTTCACGAAGAGAAGAGAATAGTGTATATCACAGAAACTGAAGCCGAGCCAAACAGAAACTTTAATAAATTCCAGCACTGGAAGACATGTGAGCAGGATAAAAACTATTCTATCCACATGCACATCTCTTTTCAATGTGACAACCCTTTCTGGATAATGGTGAATGTCTTCATGAGCTTCACTGACACTATTTGGGTTCCAACATGATAGAAGTAAATACAGTTAAGACTGCCATAATGAATTGAACTACTCAGCAGTATCTATCATAGATACTGATGCACAATATATACAATCACCATTCCATTATTCAGAGACTCAGGTCAGAGGAGTGGACTGACTGGCCACTCACTGAAGATCTTGAAGAAGGGAAGGCACCAGTTGGCTGCTCCTGAAGACATTCAGAAGTTCTTAGCAGGTCACCAGGCTTCCTTCTCCAAAAAGATAGCACTATAGAAGGGGGAAAGGCCCAAACCTATTTGGGAGGAAGGGGCTTGTAGAGAGGTATCCGAGCCTAGACCACATCCATACAAACCTCACCTATATTCACTTTCATATAATTATAAATGATGGAACTGCTCTAGTCAGAAAACCACGTGGTAACTTCCCAACAGTGTGATGTTACAATGAAACATGAAGAAAACATTTTTAATTGCAGAGGCGCTTGGCACCACAACATGGCAACACTATTAACGCAATGTAAACATGGGCTGTAATGATGTAACAGGAAAACATCGCACTACCCTGAAATTAGTTTTTGGAATGGTTCCTCAAAATGCAAGACACGTGGCAATCTTAACAAGTACTTCACATAAAAAAGGAACAAGACAAACATAAAAAAAGACAAGGCCTCTTCCCTGAGGAGGTTGTAACCTAAAGTCAGAATTAAGAGGAGAGAGGAAGACAAAAGAAACAAAGTGTTGATCATGGGTGTGCCCATTTCCCATGGTGGGAGGTTCCTATTGTGACTTTCTAGTTATGTGTTTATAAATTTTATTGAAAAGAAAATTAAAGAAATGAGCTCTGTTGTGATGGAAGGGCCAAGACAACAATAGCCTGGGCCCACCATACCTAAAAGATCTAAAACTCTAGGATGAAGACCGTGGTCAACCATTCTGCTCTTCAGCCAGAACAGAACTTTCTATCAACAGGGTAAAGCTTGTCTGTGTAGGGGACAAAGCTTTCTCATGGGCCAGCCCAAGATTGTGGAATGAATTCCCACAAGAACTGAAGACCTCACAAACCTCGAAGTGCAAGAGGCATTTCTTTGACCCTGACCTTCTCTAACACACACACAGCAGTAGGTATATTTTAAAAAAAAAAAGTTCTACCAAACATAACACTACATAGAGGATCTCTGAGGAGATGAGACAGAACAAACCACGTGTCAGATGTTAGAAATGTCATTTAATGCACTACTGAAAGGTGCATATGGATACTATGGTGATGAGGACAGGGAAAGGTAAGATCTGGTCTTGTCTATATCCAGTACCAATGGGCTCAGAAGAGGGAAGTCCTCCTGGTCCACCTCAGCCATATGTAGTGGTGGTTGGAACATGAGGCTCCAGGTCAGAGAGAGAGAAAAGCAAGGGAAAGTAAAGAACTCAAGCAGATTATTCTGGAAGTTTACAAATAAAATTGATTTTACACAAATCTCTTATGTGCCAAGTTCTCATGAGAGAATTAAAAACCCTAGAAAACACTATTTATCATCAGCTCAAACCTATTTTTCATAACTCCATTTGTCCTCATCTTCCTCTAGGAGGTTTTCATATTTTCTGCCCCAAGATGGACACTAATATATAGGATGGATTCCATTCCAACACAGAGTAGATTGTTTTTGTAGGCTTCATTCTGTAAATATAGTATTCTCCCTTCCTTTCACCTTTTCAGTTTATTTCATTTATTAATTTTCTTTTATCTTTATTCTCCTTGCTCCAGTTTTGTGGTGCTCATTATAAACATTTATGAAGGTTTAGTGTTGGGGAATGTGCATATCTGACTGTTATTAGATTACGTAAACTCAGATCAATCAGTGTATGCCATTAAAATCTTCACATAGCTATTAGCACAAAATGACTAGGGAAGTTTTTCATTACTACTCACTGCTCCATTATCTCTATGCAGATTTTATCTTTCTGCATAGTAACATTTATTTTCACAAAAATTAACAAGTAGACAAATCAGAATATGGAAACAATGACACCACCACTTTCTGATGTGGCCCTGGTGTAAGAATACATCATTCTGTAGGAAAAGTACTATCATAAAGCAACACAATAAAGTACCTTCCTTCACGCCATGCAAAATTGCAGACTAAAGGTCCTTTGGCTGTTTCATTTTATGGAGCAGTAAATAAACCTAATTAAAGAAAATCTCTTGTTCAGATTACCCAGCCTTTTAGAAATGACAAGGCCTAAAACTGTCAAACCGTGTAAGTCATGGGTTCTCTAACTTTAATTTAAAAATTATGTATAATATTCTTGTCAAAACATATCCCTCTACAACCTGAATTATTATTATGGGCTTAGAAAGCAACATGATGTTTAACATGTACAAAGAAAATGGAGGGAAAATTAGACTTTGTTTTTAGTTGTAAATAACATTAAAAGAGGGAACATAAACAGGCTAAACTATTGGGCAACAGAGTTCAATTAGGTGGCACAGTGGATTAGTTCACTAGCCTTTCATACTGCAGAGCTAAATTCAAACTTTAGTCTATGCTATAAATAAAAATAAGAACCACCCCCACATCTTTACCTATCACATAAACATTCCGACACACAACAGTTAACCATGCTCTGAACTGGAGAAAACTACAAAGAGGGTAAAGAATGTTGTACAGTAGTTGCCATTTAAAAGTCAGTACTTGGCAACAACTGCCACATGAACTGAGATACCAGTGTTTTTCTATGCAAGTGTAAGACTAGGAAATAGCAGTAGCAACTTTGTGGTATTTACAAACAAATATTCTCTTTTTAATGGCTACTTCTGTGCACAGCTGCATGGGGAGAGCTTGCAATCATCTTCTCACACTATGCCTTCCTGTTGCTAGTCTTATCAGTCGTCGTCTTTCATGAGCATAAAATTCAACAACAAACATTTAATAAAACCTATTAAGCTTGGAATCTGTTTGACACAGCAACACAAGATCTATCACAGACAATTACATTGAGTCATAAAAATAGAAGATAGGAACAACCTAAATCGACCAGTACCTGCTCCCTTGTATGGCATATGCCCACCTGAACTTGCTGAAGAAGTTAAACTGCCCACACCACCAGCCAGACCCTCCAGGTACAGTCTCTACTCAGACAGAGAAACATGGACACTTTGTTTCCATAAAAAGATTCACAAATGAGGTTTGATATAAAGTCTGCACCAGCATTTTCTTACCATATTTGGTTTTTCTAATATAGTGTTAGAAATCCAATATCAATCAGATGTGCACCAGCTGTTTTCCCACTGTATCCTGATAACCTCATATTCTGCACTACCCCCCTTTTAGTGATAAAGGACTGATGCAGAATTTGTGTCCTTTTTTTGAGTGTTGCATACAAAGAAATCTGTTAAAATCAGTCCTTAATATTTGATAAAAATATTTTAAAAATCTATTTTCCAGACCAGAAATCATAAATTTTGCTGTTTCTAATTATTTAAAAGCACTAATAATTATATTATTCTTAAATGATAAGCAGGTTAGCCAAGCAAAATTTGAACACCTTCCACTTATTGTGTCGCTGAGCCACATTATATGAGGTAATTTTTAATTTCTTACTCACTGCATACCCGCACATTTCAGACAGCAGCAATTCTATTCTGAAGTTGTTCTTTGGCAATTCCCTTTAAGAAAGATTTTTTTTCCTGGAACCACAAATTATTATTTTTAGTCAGTTTTGAAACTGATATATGCTTTTGTTCCAATTCATTTTCAGAGTGAGTCCCACCAAATGACCCAGAAGTTAAAAGGAAACTTCTGAAACAGACTCATGCTTCTAGAGAACGACCAGGGTTAGAAACAGTTAGGAGGAGCGAAGAGACAGACATGCTGGGCCAAGTTCTAATAAAAAGGTCCATGGAGATCACAATTTATGGCATTAGTCATTTACCTCCTATTGGATAATATAAAATTACACAAGCAGCATAAGCTGTTTTGATTAATTATCTGAACAATCCCCAAATATATGACAAAGCTCAAGAATTCACCAAGAAAAAAAAAAATCTATAGATTCTGGGCCTATTTTCAAAATTAGGAGTGTGCAATTTCCATACTTACACATGCAGGTCAGGTAACTCACTATAAATATAGACACTTGCCTGAACATTTGTATGCATAATTACTTGATCTGATGCACCATCACAGTAGTTTCACACAGAGTAGATGCACAGTTGTGCACGGCTAATTTTGAACTTCAGGATGACTGTCTCCTTTCAAGCATTGACTGATTTCACAAGAATTACCATGGCAGCCTGCTTCTCCATTTCTGAAGGGTCTCTAGCAATGAAACACTCTATAGTTGTTCCACCACTTTGATCCTTTTGCTTTTGTTCTTCTGTGCAAGAGGGGAGCTGCAAAGTGGCAAGAAAAGAAAAGAAGCAAAGCCGTTGATTATGTTTACCGGACTATGAACTAAGAGGAAAACATTTCAATTTTTTTTTACCCCTTTAGGCTCAACTTTTCTCCTGGCAAATTAGATTTTAAATTCCGATCACTTCACTTTGAAAAGGCTGTCAAGTTGTGTTCACATTATTCTATTTTTGCCCAGCAGGGCATATTATCAGAGCAATAAAACAATGGTCCTTTCCCTTTAATAGGGCTTAACTTTCTCACCCCAGCCTTGCCAACCCAAGGAGAAAGAGAACAAGTTTAAGAACTTAGTTCTAGCCTCTGCATGGCAGCACAGACCACCACGACCATTGTGTTTGCACCGGGAACATTTTATATATGGTATGATAAAAATAGAACAGATTCAGGAGAGAGAAAATATTTGCTGGGATAGTGGATGGGGGAAGGATACCTCTTCTCCAGATATGTGGGGGAACCCTCCTCCATTTCACAGCTTCCTATGGTTTCATACTGGAAGGAAAAGATTGAGATAGACAAACAGACACAGATCCCTACTTTGTAAAGGCCTGTAATGCTGAGACAAGACTATAAAAGATTAGCATCTAAAGAGTCAAATCACTGTTGCTTACAGGAAGAAACAAATGATAGGCCTGCTCCTCCCTGACAATTATACCATCTAGAATTACAGAATCATAGAACTGATTCCTTGAGGACCTGCTCCATGATTTTTCCAGGGACTGAGGTGAGGCTGACTGGCCTGTAGTTCCCCGGATCCTCCTCCTTCCCTTTTTTAAAGATGGGCACTACATTAGCTTTTTTCCAGTCATCCGGGACCTCCCCCAATCGCCATGAGTTTTCAAAGATAATGGCCAATGGCTCTGCAATCACATCCGCCAACTCCTTTAGCACCCTTGGATTCAGCGCATCCAGCCCCATGGACTTGTGCTCATCCAGCTTTTCTAAATAGTCCTGAAACACTTCTTTCTCCAGAGAGGGCTGGTCACTTCCTCCCCATGCTGTGCTGCCCAATGCAGTATTCTGGGAGCTGACCTTGTTCGTGAAGACAAAGACAAAAAAAGCACTGACTACATTAGATGTTTCTAACCCCATCACATAGGACTTCCAGTGACATTGTATGGCCTGTATGTCTCTAAGGAAAAGAAAGTTAAATGCCTCACCTTCATTAGTGTCATGGTCATCATCAACATCTTTCATAGATTTAAAATGTGTCTAGATTCCTCAAGTTATGAGCTGTTTAAAAAGAGAGAGAGTGAAAAATGAGGCGGGACAAAATCCCACAACAGCAATTTAAGTTTTTCAAAATGCGCATAAAGCAATTCAAACCAATTTCTTAGATGTTTTGCATGATAAGGATGAGTTACTTCTTCCCAGCTAGATCACTTGAGATGTTGTCTGTTCTTGAGAGAAGTATGAATATTTTAATCCTTGATTAGGATGTTCCTCCCAGGAGGTTCTAAGGACCTTAGTATAGGAAGAAATCATGCTCCTTTGGTGTCTTTTTATTACGTGTTCTGTTGCAATAATACATCCTGCATTCTTATTTCCTCAGCACTGCATGTCCATTTGTATTCTAGTGCTTCCCTATGTGGGACAATAGTGCTGTTCTTAACATCATTTGCATTATCGACAAAGCAATCCAATAGTCCCCTTCTCTTATTTCTGGGATAACTTCCTTATAAAGTTTGCACCACAATATTATCTCTCTTTTACAAGGCATATGTTCAATAATAAAGGGAAAAACAAGCTGCAAAATCTATATTTCTGCAGTACTCCATGTAAATTTGGAAAGGTCTTAAAACTCTTATAACTCAAAACCCAGCCCATCAAAAGAAAACAAATCAACAACAAAGTCATGAAGTTATATTTAAAGTGAGTTAGAGTGAGCAGCTTTTTTCTTTGTGTTATTTCTTTTAGCAACATATTCAATATTTCTGGTTAGAGTAGCAAAATGTAGCTACAAATACAATGCCCTATGTATTAGGAGAAGGAATGTTAAGAACAGATCACCTTCAAAATATCCCAGATGACTATATTCAAGATCCTGGGACATAAATTAAATAAATGTGCTCATTGTTATGTAACAGCAGTTTCAGGAAAGTGCAGCTGCATGTCCAATTACAATACAAGGGCAGCTTCCAGTTTAATAATCTTTATCTTAAAAGTCTGCCAAAATACTTATTGCAAGTGTATTACACTACATATTCCCAAACAATCCATCAAAATTCATTAATTTATGGGGCCTGATTCTCGTTGAGTCCTGCAGGTGCTATTGCAATTATAATGTGGTCCAAATGCATTTCTTGGCAATGCAATCAGTATAAATCCAAGCAATCACCAGTTAAATCAACATTATGATCCATTCTAGCCTCCATTCACAAATTTTACCACCCCCACATAATCCCAAAACATACTCTGTCTCCTTTGGGTCAGTGTTCCATGGCTTTAATACTAAAATCCAATAAAAAAATCCCATTTAATTCTAGCACTTAATTTAAAAATAAAGGCAGTAATTCTAACATTTAATAATTTTCTTCTTCTGATCACCCATAAAATCTTATATTATTCATTCTTATTTTGTTTTGTAAATTATCACATTTTGTGCACAATTGTCTTTTGCTTTAATAAAAAGAATCAATACTTTTTCCACTCTTTTCCCCCCGTTTGCTGTTCCAGTTAGTCTGCCCCCTCATCTGTTTTTATTAAGCTTTGTTTTATTTCAGAGATTGAATTCTCAAGATTAGCAAATGATGAGGCGGTCTCTTGTCCCAGTTTCTCATCTAAATGGAGGTGACAGCTTGGTGGTGTGGACCACTGTGCGCCCTCTCTGGCATTTTTCAGGTGCTCTGTCTTGGCACTATCTGGCAGAAACAGTATGTCCATTAGTGGTGATGTTTTCTTAATCATATTCAAATCTTAGCTTTCCTCCAAGTCTAGATGACAACCCATCCTTAAAAGGAACTTTAAAGCTTTGCTGGGTAAAATTCACCATTGCAATCAGTTATATAGGACTGAGATAATTTCAGAAAGGGACAGAACTCTTTTCCCAAATGACCATCTTTCACATTAAAAAACACCAGAAGGCCCTCTTTCCTGTTCTTAACCAGTGCATCAGTGCCCTCTAGGGAGATTCAAAACTGATGGAGCTAAATCCTGACCAAGGACACAGCCTTTTGCACTGCTCCAGTGGTGCAAAGTTGCCACATGATCCAAAAGACTTGATCTAACCCGGCAACTGAGGTGTCCCCTGGTTTGGGGAACCCCTAGGCAGTACAGAGTTGTCATAGCCATGCCCTCATCACCCTGCCTGGCAGACTGCATCATAGGCAGTATTTCAGAGACACAGCAGGAATGTTTCTGTGCTCCAGCTACTCCTCACTTATATAACGGCCCTGTGACTATTCTAACTTGTGTTGGTATGTGAATAAGCCCTCAGCAGCCCTGTGGATTGGGGAAGCATGAAGGTAATAGACTCTTTTTCCATGCACCCTAAAGTCTGCACCAGCTGCAGATTTGCCAAACCCAAGGATTAAACTCACAACCCTGCAAGTCCATATGTGCCATTTGTCTCTCACAAGCCTTAATTATGAACATACCAAAGCAACAGCCTTAGAGTTACTAAGCATTGTCCATGTAGAAGAAACAGATGAAGGTAGAAATTAACAGGTTGAAGACCCAGAAGTTTTATTGACCAACCTATTTAAAAAATAAGGGGGGGGGGGTGAAAGCAAAAATCACCAGCCCTGATTTCTCAGTGTCATCTAAAGACTTAAGACTTCAAGTTTTGGCTTTCTTAATTTCTCATTTCTGTATTGCATGGTTTTGTTTTCTGTCTCTGTTCTCTTTATAGGAGCTTTTTGCTAAGAAGTCATTGGGCCAAAGTCTTTTAGTTAGGTTGTACCAGTCTAACTGAGGGCAGAATTGGGCCTGCTGGTTCCTGATCATTCATTATTTTCCTCTTGCATTGTTGGCTCAATCTTTACCCCTGAAACAAGAAGGAAAATCATGCAATGTATCTAATCTTCTGTGGAACAGCTCCAGATTTCTAGGATTCATTTCTTTGAAGTCTGTTTCCTGATCCATGCTCAATTCATATACAGTAGGATGTGAATGTACACTGGGTGATAGCAGTAGAAAGGGGCTTAAGATGTTTCTTTAGATAAAGCTGAAGAACTGTTAGGCATGGCTTCCCAAAGCTTAGAGTTAAAAATGACAGAAGGAGGGGGGGGGAGGAAAGTTTCACCATGCATAACACACAAAGTTCATATGGTCTGAAGCAGCAGGGGAAAATATGCCCTCACCATAAGTTCTTCAGAAAAACTGTATGAAAAAAGAAACCAGGCCCAAAGAGTAGTTAATGGATCAAAAGGCTCAAATACACCACACCATGTCCAAAAGACATGCCTTAGGGAAAGGAGAGAACAACAATCAGTGGCAGGCTTACTTGCATCTCTCCGATCACTGCTCTACAGCCAAAATGCTTCTGAAATAAATGTAGTCAAACATTACTAATTCTGGGTCACTGAGAACGAAAATGATGCTTAAAATTGTTGATTGGCTCTAGTTTTCAAGATATGCTATTGGGTCAGTATATACGACCCTTGACTTGGGAATGGCGGAGGATAAGTGAGTTATAAAGGGAAGGGATCTCAATTTAAACCAGAAATGACTAAAATACATCTTTGACTGGATCTATGAATTAATCTATGACTGGGTTTGGACAGTACTTGCTTTTTAGGCAAAACAATGAATGATGCAATCTGAAGCTGGTATTGCGTCATACATGATATGAATTGCATCATGTTATTCCTAGAAGTCATGGATGATGCAATCATAACGAAGCTTACATCACTCTGCTGAACAAATTGGCCTATATCAGCTCTAGAAATCATACAGTGTCGTGCTCTCTTATTTGTCAGTGTTTGATTTTGCAAAGGGACACATTTCTGTTTAGCCAAAGTGAGCAGAGATGCCTCGTACTTGTGTGAACAGTGCAGATAATTTCTGCTATGTTTGTGGTGAAGTGACTTTTGCATCACAAAAGCGCAGTATAACCACTATGGTTAAGAAAGCCTATCACCTTTATTTTGGCTGCAAAATTGGAGATCAGGACAAGAGGTGGGCCCCACACATATACTGCAACACTTGTGCAACAAATCTTCGCCAGTGGTTGAACAAGAAAAGGAAATCTATGCCTTTTGCAGTGCCAATGATTTGGAGAGAGCCAACAGATCACACCAGCAATTGTTACTTCTGCATGGTGCCTCCAGTTGGGAAAGGTGTGTCAAAGAAGAAAAAGTGGACAGTGCATTATCCAAACATTCCATCAGCTATACGCCCAGTACCCCACGGAGAAGGGCTGCCGGTTCCTGATGCACCAGAATCATTCTCACTTGAGTCAGATGAGGAAGAGGAAGAGGATGAAACTTCTGGTCCTGAACCATCCATGTCACAGGACTCACATTTTCTCCCATCTTCCTCCTCTGAACCACACCTCATAACACAAGGTGAACTGAATGGCCTTGTCAGGGATATGGAACTACCCAAAAGTAAGGCAGAGCTGTTGGGCTCCACACTACAGCAGTGGAATCTCCTGGCAGGTGATGTTAGAGTTTCCATGTTCCGTGACCGTCAAAAGGATCTTGTCCCATTCTTCTTCATGGAAGGTGATCTTGTAGCCTGCAACAACATCGATGGTGTGATGGCAGCCCTCAACATCGTTCACGATCCAGATGAGTGGAGACTGTTTAAGACTCATCTTCGATGAATCAATGAAGCTGTTTTACTGCATAATGGCAATGTTTTGCCATCAATTCCAGTTGGTCATGCAGTCCATATGAAGGAAACCTATGACAACACGAAACAACTTTTGAGGTGCATAAACTATGACCAACATCAGTGGCAGCTTTGTGGCGATTTGAAGGTTGTTGCTCTCTTGCTTGGTCTGCAGACTGGATACACAAAGTACTGCTGTTTTCTCTACGAATGGGATAGTTGTGCAAGAGATTCCCACTACATCAAGAAAGATTGGCCACTCCGACAGTCATTGGAGCCTGGGAGGAAAAGTGTTCAGCATCCACCACTTGTTGAATCAAGGAAGATTTTGTTACCACCCTTACACATCAAGCTGGGTCTGATGAAGAACTTTGTCAAGGCCATTGACAAAACACAAGCAGTTTTCAAGCACCTCCCTGGAAAATTTCCAAAGTTAAGTGAAGCTAAGATAAAGGAAGGTGTCTTTGTTGGTCCTCAGATTCGTGAACTTCTTCGAAATGATGCATTTGACCATTGTGACAAAGTTCCTCCTCTATCTTGGTGGATCCTGCGCTTATTGGAGAATTTTCTTGCTGCAGAGATTCACCATGTGGGTTGGGGAACAGCCCAGAGACCCTCCCCTCTGGAAGAACCCACAGTCGAGGTCAATTGGGAGGTTTGGGGGGAACCCGGGCCCGCACTCTACTCCGGGTTCCAGCCCAGGGCCCTGTGGACTGCAGCTGTCTATAGTGCCTCCTGTAACAGCTGCATGACAGCTACAACTCCCTGGGCTACTTCCCCATGGCCTCCTCCAAACACCTTCCTTATTCTCACCACAGCACCTTCCTCCTGGTGTCTGATAACGCTTGTGCTCCTCAGTCCTCCAGTAGCACACCCTCTCACTCTCAGCTCCTTGCGCCTCTTGCTCCCAGCTCCTCACACCACAAACTGAAGTGAGATCCTTTTAAAACCCAGGTGCCTTGATTAGCCTGCCTTAATTGACTAGCAGCTTCTTCTTAATTGGCTCCAGGTGTCCTAATTAGTCTGCGTGCCTTAACTGGTTCTAGCAGGTTCCTGATTACTCTAGTGCAGCCCCTTCTCTGGTCACTCAGGGAACAGAAAACTACTCATCCAGTGACCAGTATATTTGCCCTTTACCAGACTCCTGTACCCCACTGGTCTGGGTCTGTCACACCATGCACTGCATGGCAAGGAAAAGACGGCATGGAAAGCCTTCCAGTTAGTGGCAATACATTTTCTCGGAAACAACAAGGCAGACAACTACAGGTTGTTGGTGGAAAACCTCCTCAAGGCATTGCAACCTGTCACTAAAAATACATTTTTTGCACTCTCATCTAGATTTTTTTCCACCGAACTGCGGAGCAGTGAGCGACGAGCACGGCGAGCGATTTCACCAGGACATTGCAACAATGGAGAAACGCTATCAGGGCAAATGGAGCCCATCAATGCTTGCAGACTATTGCTGGACAGTGACAAGAGATGCTCCATTTAATGAATACAAGAGACAAGCCAAGAAGCGCCGAGTAGACACTGAATAGGACTAAACTATGTACAGAATAGTTTTTTGCCTTTTGTTTCATAATACATTTTATTTATATAACCCTTTTGCTGATTTTTAAAGTGTTACATAAACGGGACAGGTGAAATATTATCATGTAAAGCAACCATAAACACATGAAAAGACCTAGGTTTACAATTTATGATTAAATCTCTACTATCTACACAATATACATAGACATAAAATGTAAAAAACTTAAATATCTTAGAAACAGTAGCCAATCAGTTGTTTTAATTGTCATATTTAAATTCAGCACATCAAAATACATAATAAATAGCACATTTTATCTCTGAAGCAGACGACTTCTCAAAAATTGTAGACCAGTGGATTACTGTTCCAGGCAGCTTCTTTATCTAGTTGGCCCTTTACCCACTAGATCACAGACTGATTAATAGCTATAGGAATACAATGTTTTTCGTTCACAGATGCTGTAGTTAAGGTTGCAAAATGTTTCCATGATAACCTCCTGTTTTCTATTGTTCATAATTTGAGATTAAATTACAGTTTATTCCAATTTAGACTAGTATAAAACCAACAAAGAGCTGAAATTTACTTTGGTACCTTAATTTTGCCTTCTCTGAAGTCAGCATCTTTGACTTATTATAACTGAATTCTTCCTAGCACAAAGGCTTCCCCGCCTTTCTTCTTTCTCCCACCCCTTCTTACTTCCAGCATCTCCATGTTGTACCAATAGGGGATGCTGTTGAGAGTACTGCGTGCATCTCCAACTACTCAGACAACTGCCATAGGTGAAAAGACAAAACCATATATTATGACTAACAGGCATGGTGAAAGTGAAACCATCTAAAGGCAGGATCCCTTATTCTTATTTATTTATTATCCAGACAATGGAAATGCAGACTTAAGGCAAAGCAAGGTCCCAGTAAGGAGGAAACCTAAGATTCCACCCTCTCTGCAGAAATACTTTTTACACAAGGAAAGGATGGACTGAGCTATTCCCCAGCCAATTGGATTGATTCCAATCTGTCACAACAGGTTAGAGAAAGTTCTTGCGCTTAGCCTTTAGACCATCCTTCTACCCAGTCTTCCACTAAGTTTTCTAATGGGGTGGAGCTTTGCATAAAATAGATTTAAGCCACTTTGCTTCTCTTAAAAAACAAACAAAAAACCCACACCTAACCAAGATTAGTCATTTACTCACCATTGGTGAAATCCTGATTTCACTGAAGTCAATGGAAAGACTCCCATTGACTTCAGTGTGGCCAGGATTCCACCCCATGATCCTCATTTTCCTAAAAAATGAAGATGCTAATTACACCAATGCTCATGTAGATTTATTACATTCAATTTTATCATCCGCAATCATTATTGATATTTAACAACACGATCACACGGGGGGGGGGGGATGTATTTTACTCTTTAATCAATCTCCATAACTATACTGTAGGAAAATAAAGAAACTGGAAAAAAAAATTCAGAGATTTAGGATATTTAAAATGCAGAAAAATAAAGAAAAACAAAATAGATAAATAAAGTTTTGAGAGCACACACACACACACACACACACACACACACACACGTACGTGAGAGTGGATGGTCCAATGGTTAGGGTTATAGCTTGGTGCTCAGAAGACCCAGGTTCAATTTCTATTTCTACCACAGACTTCCTGTGTGACTTTGGGTAAATCACTTAAGTTAGGTCTACTCTGCCCTGCAGTTTGGACTATGGGGGTGTGAATAGCAGTGCTCAAAGTGCTGCGCTGTATCTCTCTACTTTGACATTGCAGGTCTGAACTAAAAGGTTCCAAGTTCTCATTAATGTAATCCTGTTTGAAGAGCATTTTTAGTTCACACCCACAGTGTCCACAGGGGGGAGTTACTGTGCTGCACTTTGGTATGCATTGCTAGTCATATCCCTATAGTCCTGAATTGCAGGGCAGTGTAGACAAGCCTTCTGTCTCAGTTCTCCATCTGTACAATGGTGATAATAGCACTTTTCTACCTCACAAGGGTGTAGCGAGGCACAATGGGGGCCATAGATGTACCTTATATCACTGGTTTGACCTGGCTGCTCCTCCATTATAACAGAGGGACAGCTAGGTCAAATATGAGGGGGCAGAACTGTGACCTGGAGCAAAGGGTATCTATAGGATCTATGTGAGGAACAAATATTTGGGCTCTTCAATCTAGCAGAGAATGGTATAACATGATCCAATGGCTGGAAGGTGAAGCTAGACAAATTCAGAATGGAAATAAAGGCAAATTTTTAAACAGTGAGGATAATTAACTATCTGAACAATTTACCAAGAGGGGTGGTGGATTCTCTATCACTGACAATTTTTAAATCAAGATTCGATGTTTTTCTAAAAGATCTGCTCTAGGAATTGTTTTGGAGAAGTTCTATGGACTGTGTTATACAGGAGGTCAGTCTAGATGCTCACAATGGTCCTTCCTGGCCTTGGAATCTATGAAACATGAATACTACTCAGATTTGGCCCGGCCAACCCTCGAGGAGCAGTTGGGCCAAACCTGAGTGGCCCTGCAATGCTGTGTGCCAGGTCACAACACCTAGTGTGGGGAACTGGACATAGCCCCACGTGCCAGGAGCTGCTACTGCTTGATGAGAGTGGGGCAGGCTCATTCTCCAACACCCCCACACTGGACCAGGAGAACTATATGTTTGCCTAGGCCAGAGCCCAGTGATGGTATAATCCCGCCCTGTACGTGGCAACCCATCTAGAACCTTCCTGCAACCCATTGGTGGGTTGGGACCCACCATTTGGGAAATATTGTCTTTGTACATTTGTATTGTATATTGTCTAACAAGATAGCTTTCCTCAACATAATACAGTGGGTCTGAACGTCAATCCACTTAGAAAAAAGTAAAATGGTACTAAATAATTTATGTAAGCTCCAAAGTACTATTACTGGAGAAACCTTATTTGCCTAATGCAGAACATTATAAATTAAAGAAAGATGGACTGGTCAAGATTTTTTTCCTTACACAAAGAATAAAAATGCAATACATAAAATTATCCTCATTTCTTCTACAGAACCAGATAATGAAGAAGTTTCACAACTCTTAGGAAGTATGCACCCATTGTGAATTCAAAATATATTTTTTTCAAGAAACTGCATAACAGATAACATCTATTTTATTTGGGGAGGAGTCTTTGATCAAGTAAAAAGACAAATTTAAAGACAAAAGATGAACAACCAATATTACTGAAGACAAATAATCACAGCAACTACATTCTACCAAACCTAATAACAATCAGGGGAATGATATTATGAGACACTTGAACATTTAAAAATCCTCAAGAAAAGATTATGCATACTATTCAGTAGCTCATAATTCTCACTGGAATACATCATTTTGTAATACTTCAAAATTGAAAGCTGAAGAATAAAGGAATGCAAATATCTGAAATTTCTGAGCTCACTCCTGTATCTTTAAGCATAATAAATTAATAAACACACAATACAAAAATTATTCTTTAGCAGGGCAAAAAGAAAGTCAACAATTTGCAAAGGAGGCAATAAAATTATTGGTACAGTAATGGTAAAGAAAGCATATACTGTGAACAACCTAAAATGTCTCTCAGGGGTAGAACTCACTACGCTGTATCACACACAAAAAGTTAAGATCATCAAATAAATATGAGATCCCAATAGCAAAATTACACCATTTAAACTATGCTGAAGTATTCTAGTACCATGTGTTCTGCATTTTTTCCATGTGCAGAAATGCTACCCCAGGGGTTGGCAACCTACGGCAAGGGGCCGGCAGCCGGAACCTAGAAGTGAAAGTAAGGCGGAGCGTGCACGGGGCTGAGCGGGGCCGGCGTGCCATTAAAAATCGGTTCGCGTGCCACCGATTTTTAATGGCACGCCAGCCCCGCTCAGCCCCATGCACGCTCCGCCTTACTTTCACTTCTAGGTTCCGGCTGCCGGCCCCTTGCCAGCCAGGGTCCCGGCGGCCAGAACCCCGGCTGGCAAGGGGCCGGCAGCCGGAACCCCAGGGTCCTGTCCGCTAGTCCAGCTCAACCCGTTGCTGGCCTGAATGGATGGAACCCCAGGCTGGCAGCGGGCTGAGCGGGGCCAGTGGCTGGAACCCCGGCTGGCAGGAGCCGGCGGATGGAACTCCAGAGCGGCAGCGGGCTGAGCCGCTCAGCCCGCCGCTGCTCTGGGGTCCCGGCTGCCGGCCCCTTGCCAGCCGGGGTTCCAGCCACTGGGACCCCGGCTGGCAAGGGGCTGGCAGCCGGAACCTAGAAGTGAACGTAAGGCGGTGCGTGCACGGGGCTGAGCGGGGTCGGCCGATGCTGGGGCGCTCCCAGCTGGGGTCCTGCTGGCTGCCGGAACTCTCCTGCAGGCTGGCACTGGCAGCTCCGTGCACCGGACTAAGCAGCAGGCAGTCAGGCAAGTGAAAGGGGCCGGCAGGAGGCGTGGTGGACGTGTCCGCGTCCCAGCCTGTCTTGCTGCCCCCTCTTGCCACTGTGGCTGGATACCAGGGCAGTGCAGGCACGTGCAGTCCCTGCGGCGTGCACAGCTGCGGCCCCTGGGGAGGAAGGGGAAGGGAGCGGCAGGCCAGGGGGTCTTCTGCCACCGCCCCCCATTTGCCTGCAGATGCAGTGGCCCCCCACAGCTCCCTTGGCAGGAACAGGAACAGCGTGGGGCAGGGACCCATCCGCCATCCAGGTAACCTGGCTGCAACCAGGACTGTCCCAGGCCAGCCCCAAACCCCCCGCCCCCACAGGACTTCCCCCCTACACACAGACCCCAACCCCCTGCCCTGAGCCCCTCATGCCACCAAACCCTGACTCCTGCACCCCCATGCTCCCAGCCCTGACTCCTGCATCATCCACATCCCAACCCCCTGCCCTGAGTGCTCCCCCCCACACCAACCCCCTGCCCTGAGTGCTCCCCCCCACACCCACACATCCCCAGCCCCTGAGCTCCTCCCCCCGAGGGGGGTTGCAATATGACAGTACCTGAAAGAAATTTAAGTTACTTTCACCCCTGGTGGAACCCCACACCAGCAGCGGACTGAGCGGGGCCGGCGGTGGGCTGAGCGGCTCATCCCGCTGCTGGTCTGGGTTCCGGCCGCTGGCCCCGCTCAGCCCACTGCCAGCCTGGGGTACCGGCAGCCAGCCCAGCGCTCTTCAGTCACTCCAATGTGGGCTACAGCAGGGAAAACTCAGCAAGGAAAAGCGAGGGCAAGGATCACACTAAACTGATAAGATCTGCATTTTAATTTTATTTTAAACGAAGCTTCTTAAATATTTTTAAACCCTTATTTACTTTAAATACAACAATAATTTATTTATATAATATACATTTATAGAGAGAGACCTTCTAAAAACGTTAAAATGTATTACCGGCATGCAAAACCTTAAATTACCGTGAACTTGGCACACCACTTCTGAAAGGTTGCCTACCCCTGTTCTACCCATATCAATGGAAGTTTTTCATGAACAACAAAACAACAAGTCCAAAATAAATAAATGCTTCAGTTTGAGATCCACAGATTGGCTCAAAGAGAAAAATTTTCTTCAACATCTGAATAAAAATAAAAAGTATACAGATTACTTAAAAGATGCAAAGAACCTTTGCTTTTTCTACAAACTGAACTAACTCTCAAGTCCATAGGAATTTTGTCTGATTAAAGAATATCAATCCAGCACCCAGCTAACAACAGTCAACTGCCATTTAGGTATGACAAACAAAGATAACCACACCAAAGACTCTTAAGCAAAGTGGGCAGTCATGGGATAAGAGGGAAGATCCTCCCATGGGTCAATAACTGGTTAAAAGATGGGAAACAAAGGTTAGGAATAAACAATCAGTTCTCACAGTGGAGATAGGTTAATAGCAGGGTCCCCTAAGGATCTGTATTGGAACAGTGCTGTTCACCATATTTATAAATGATCTGGAAAAAGGGATAAACAGTGAGGCAGCAACATTACAAGATTACTCAAGAGAGTTAAGTCCAAAGCTGAGTGCCACGAGTTAAAAAGAGATCTCACAAAACTGGGTGACTTGGCAGCAAAATGGCAGATGAAATTCAGTATTGATAAATGCAAAGTAATGCAAATTAGAAAATATAATCCCCACTATAAATACAAAATGATGGGGTCTACATTTGCTGTTGCCACTTAAGAGATTTTGGAGTCATTGTGGATAGTTGTCTGAAAACATCTGCTCCATGTGCAGCAGCAATCAAAAAAGGCCAACAGAATGTTAGGAATCATTAGGAAAGGGATAGATAAGATTGAAAATATCATAATGCCACTATATAAATCCATGGTACATCCACACCTTGAATACTTTGCGCAGTTCTGGTTGCCCCATCTCAAGAAAGATATATTAGAGATGAAGAAAGAACAGAGAAGGGCAACAAAAATGATTATGGGTATGGAATAGCTTCCTTATGAGGAGAGATTAAAAAGACAGACTTTTCAGCTTAGAAAAGAGACAACTGAGGAGGCATATGACAGAAGTCTAAAAAATCACAAATGGTATAAAGTGGATAAGGAAGTATTATTTACCCCTTCACATCACACAAGAACCAGGGATCACCCAATTAAATTAATAGGTAGCAGGTTTAAAAAACAAAACACAAGGAAGAACTTGTTCACACAACTCAGAGGCAGCCTGTGGAACTCATTGTCAGGGGATCCTGTGAAAGCCAAAAGCATAACAGAGTTTAAAAAAAATTAGATAATTTCATGGAAGTTAGCCACTGATGGACCATTAGTCAAGAGGGTCAGGGACACAGCCCCATATTCAGAGTGTCGTGAAATCTCTGACTGCCAGAAGCTGGAATTGAACCACAGGGGATGGACCACTCGATAATTGCCCTAGTCTGTTCATTCCCACTGAATCATCTGGCACTGGCCACTGTCAGAACACAGGATATTGGGCTAGATGAACCATTGGTTTGACCCAGTATGGCCATTCTTAGCTTAAATTTAGAAGCAAGTCAAATAGACTGTTTAACAATCAATTAAAGACACAAGAATTTTCTAGAGCCCTGAAAAATATACAATACCCTAAAAATTCAGAAAAGAAAGAGGATGTTAGATAGCAGATGCATTTGCCACATTTTAATAGCCTTTATAATCAGAAGATAATGAACAAAAAAAAAATGACAGTTTTTTCAATAATTTACATAAAATTGCATGGTAAGAAAAGATCAAGTGGAATCCTTAATAGTCCCTATTTCATTGAAAGAGGTAAGATTTGTTGTAAAGATGCTCCAGAACTATAAAAGCCCTGGGCACAGATGGGTATATGACATTTTATAAACTTAAAGAAATTGTTGCATCTAGTCTAACAGATGCTACGAGTAATATATTGGAAACAAAAATAGTCTCTAGCCGATGGCAAGTAAGTAGCCACCATCTCAGAAACAGCAAAGGAAGAGATGTATTTTGTACCTATTGTAGATTGATTTCACCATTGGTTAGTCACTTGAGAATTCTGAACTTCAAATGGAGTTTGTTGACTTGTCTCTGGACCCCAGAGGGTTTAAAAAAAACTGTTCAAGTCAGCTGTTTTGGGTAATTGCTTGTCAGCCTCATACACGGAGGTCCTACCAGGTTCTATTCAGGGAACCGTGTTATTCACCATGTACAAAAAGTGTTTGAAAGTTAGGCAGAGTGGACTTTTTATGCCTTCACTATGTGGATGACAACCAACTGCAGATCTCAATTTTATCAGCTCTAAGTTGTATCTGAGCAACTTACAGAGTCTTTGAGAAGCCTAGGAGTCAGGAGACCTGGGTTCTGTTTCCAGCTCTGCTATTGATTTGCTTTTGGTGGATCACTTAACCCCTCTTTAACCATCTGTAAAATGGGGATAACAATGCTTACCCACTTTTAAATCCTGGGATGAAAAACAATATACACGGTGAGTGCTAAGTATCATTATTTCTATTAATTTCCCTTTCAGCGGTGTCCTTTTATTTGCTTTATCAATTGAGCCATTGGCTGTTACATTTTACCCCCAAGCTGACTGCACATCAGTCATGGATGAAGAGATTCAACCTATGTACATATAGAGGGCCTCGCTCACCTACAGCTGCTTAGGCTTACATGGGATATTTCAAGTCAGTTTCCTCTTCATCCTTCCATTGGATGGCAGGAGTTGTATTTGCAGCAGAAAAGGCTGCAGCCACACAGTCCTGCAGATCTGCCATTAGCTGTTGGAGGCACTGACCATCTATATGAAAGCACTTTATCTCTCCACTGCCCTCTCTGCTTCATGTCCTTCCTCCAGGGGGCTCTTGCAACAGCCATGTTGACAGGTGCACCATGTACTGCAGCTTTCCTTAAAATTTCCCATGTGGAAACAGTCATTCACAATACAGAGGAGGAACCTGTGCAAGTTAGTGCAAACTCAGATTTGTCCCATTGGCATGAGGGGCTATTGGGGATAGGTAACCGAGACCAACTTCCATTCACCTAGGGATACGAATCCCCTCAATGAGGAAGGGCAGAGTTGCCTCTGGAGTCTGCTCTCCTTTTCTATACCTCCCTCACTGAGAAATGGTTTCTATTTGCAGAAGTGGGCTTGGGGCCCATTGTTTGTATAACATGGGATCCTTCAGGATGAGAGGGGATATATAAATCTAAGATACTGAATTCCTACTGAGAAAAATACTTGCAAATACATTATGAATGGAACAAGATGCTACAAAAACTGTCCCCCACAGAAGAATATATCCAGCAAATACAAAGGCAGAAGGCTTCCCACAAATAAGGTAGATATACAACCAGCACTATAAAAATGCAAGTTACTACAGGAAAAGATATGAAACAACAAATATTCCCAGAAACTACAGTGATGTATTATACTTCAATACATCACAAACTCCCTGAGCAGCTGGAAAGTCCAAATAATGATTCAGCAAAACACACAAAACAAAGTTGGTATTCTTATGAACACAAAGTAAAAACAAAAGATACACAGGTGAAAAGCACATTTCCAGTTCCAGAAGAAAAACAGATTTTCCTCTGCTGTCAATACTGCTGAGCTAGGCCCCCCCATCTCAATAGTTGGCTGCTGCCTGTCCTTAGTTTGTGGCTACCATATAGAGAACACAATCCTTAGACATCTACCATTCAAAACGTGTACCTTGACTGGCGAGTACCTTGATGGGGTAACCCTAGGGTTAGACAAAGTAGCACCAAAAGGCATCCACGATCATTCTGGCTATGATCTCCACAAGAGGTATGGCAACCAGGAAATTAATGTAGAGATTCATGAAGGTCAGGATGTAGAATATCCACCTTCCAATAGCCCATAGTCATGGAGATTGGGTGGGCTACCTGTTGAGAATATTAACTCAACATGGTCCCAGGTCTCCCTGCATACACTCCCCAAATCTTGTTTGTGGCATCACTTGTAAATTGGGGGTACCCTAGAGTTGGTAGAGCAATTCTCACAACAGACTACGTAGCTGGGCAAACCCCCTCCCAGCCCCTGACTAAGCACCAACCTCCCTTGATGAAACAGGAGTTAACTCCTATGAACGGATATTACACTTAATAAAGCAACACCTTTATTTCAGCATGGACAAGCCCTCGTGAGTTTCAGAGACATTTCAAAGGAAAGGAGCCCCTTTAATGAGTCACACACACTCTCGACAGCAATAGTACAATATACCGTATCCCTACTGCCTAAATATATAGGTTAATGTCTTCTAACCTGATGAAGAATCCAAACAAGCTCCAGCATCTCAGTCCCAGACAAATATACCTTCCATCCCCCTTGTTTTGATTTCTGATGCTAGAGTGGGATGCGAGCTTGGGGTATTGAATCCTTGCTCCTGCTACATGGATCAGCTCCATACTCCATGGCTGCTGGGCTAGTCCAAACTTCCCTCTTGGGTCTAAGCTTGGGTCATCACCTCAACCTTGGCTGCCTCCTGTGTTGCTCTCTGCCCCCTTCACTCACAGCCCCAAATCAAAAATTGCCTGCCTCCATAGTGGTGCCTTTCCAGCTCTCCATTGTGCCAGCTCATTGTCCCAGAGCCGCCATCATCATCTTCCAACAAGCATAGTCTGAGGACTGTTGTACCATTCAGCATGACTACAATTGACGGCATCGTACCAGGCATTGTAGAGTGAAATTCCCAGATCTGGTTCTGTCCTTTGAATCTGTGACTCTCTGGGATGGGTCCACAGGCGATGCCAGGTAGGATCAGGGTATGCATTCCATTCATGGGTCAATGAAGAGTTTGAAGGCATGGTGTGCTGGGGTATTTTTGTCCATCCTGGCATCATAGCCAAAGAGCATGCAATGCCACTTTTGAACATAGAGAGGGGTGGGAAGCCAGATCTCTGTGAGAGTATGGTATTTTGCACAAATTCAAACCTCTTTATAGGATGCCTCTAACCGCTCCAAGTTTTCCTGTAAGAGTGTCCAGGTTTCTGCCCTGTATAGCGGTTTGAACTTTATCTCAGCACAGAGATATTTTTGCATCCATAGGAGATATGAACTTCATGCTAGAGGCAGCAAGACATAATTGTTCGAGGACATCTGGTTTGCTGCGAGCGCTTGAACTCTGTTTGCAACCTAGGTAGATGAACTTGTCAGTGCTCTCCATAGTGCTCGACTCTACCTGCACCAGGGGTTCGGGTAACCCAGCTCCAGGGTTCTGGATTTGTCTTCTGCCATAAGATATTCAGCCCTGTAGTGTGGGTGGCACCTTGGAAACCTTGAAGGGCAGGACTGGAATTCTCTGGTTCTCCAAAAGCAAGGAAGCTTTGTTGGCATAGTCTTGGTCGGTGAACACTTCTTAACCAATCTTCATTAAAGACATGGAGCGACAACTCCTAATATCCATTGATAGCTCAACAGAATAGTGCCAGGGCAAGAATACATCCCTGCCGCACACCTGAGGTTTCACTGAAACACAGTGAAAGCCATGAACCAATGTGCCTTCTTACACCAATACCAGTGTGAGGGTAGCATGCCAGAATTAGCAAAACACAGAAACTTAAGACTGGAAGGGACCTCAATAGCTCATTTAGTCCAGTCTCCTGCAATGAGGCAGAGCTAAGTATTATCTAGACCCTCCCAGGACAAGTGTTTGTCTAACCTGTTCTTAAAAACCTCCAGTGATGGAGATCCCACAACCTCCCTAGATAATTTGTTCCAGTGCTTAACTACCCTTACAGTTATGAAGTTTTTCCTAACATCTATCCTAAATCTCCTTTGATGCAATTTAAGCCCATTACTTCTTCTCCTGTCCTCGGTGGATAAGGAGAAAAATTTATCACCCTCTTTTTTATAACCACTTCTTACTTGTACTTGAAGACTTATGTCCCCCCTTAGGGTACGTCTATACCCAGCCGCTAGTTCGGCGGCAAGCAATTGAACTTCTGGGTTCGACTTATCACGTCTTGTCTGGACGAGATAAGTCGAACCCGGAAGTGCTCGCCGTCGACTGCGGTACTCCTGCTCGGCGAGAGGAGTACCGCGGAGTCGACGGGGGAGCCTGCCTGCCGCGTCTGGACCGAGGTAAGTTCGAACTAAGGTACTTCGAACTTCAGCTACGTTATTCACGTAGCTGAAGTTGCGTACCTTAGTTCGAATTGGGGGGTTAGTGTAGACTAGGCCTTAGTCTTCTCTTCTCCAGACTAAACAAACCTAATTTTTTTCAATCTTTCCTCATAGGTCATGTTTTCTAAACCTTTAAATCATCTTTGGTGCTCTCCTCTGGACTTTCTCCAATTTGGCCACATCTTTCCCAAAGTGTGATGCCAAGAACTGGACAAATTCTCCAGCTGAGGTTTTATCCATGCTGAGTACAGCAGAAGAATTACTTCTTGTGTCTTGCTTACAACACTCCTGCTAATACATCCCAGAATGATGTTTGCTTTTTTTTTTTGCAACAGAAGCTGAGTGGTGGCGTCATTTTAGGAACCCAAACCCAAAGGGACCTGTCATGGTTTTATGCCCAATTTCATATCAGCCAGCCACAGTATTGAAATTTTCAAGCACCAGCAGCGTGTCATGTGGCAGACTTGACTAGACTGTGCTGTCAGCGGTGACAGAATGCATCTTTTTCTGCAGGTGGCGGGTCTTCTTTTGGCACAGACCACAATGACAGGTAAGTGTCCATGGTGGTATTGAAGCTGAGCATAAAGTAAGCATGAGGAGATGGGGTTACACGTGGTTATGGTCTGTGCTAGAGGTCATCTAATAACAAGAGCCACACCTTGAGTACAATGTGGACCACTGGAGTGGAGGAAGGTTGCTCTCTCCACAGTGACTTGATAGCTTTGTGATGGGTGAGCCTCTGTGATGTTGGCAATTATGACTAGTAGTAGGTGAGTTCTTTGACAAGGGCTGTCTTGTACCCAGTACCACTGAGCATGCCACTAATTGGCATGCCCTTCTGAGGTGTAGTTTGAATTTCAGGGGAGTCGGAGCCATCATGCCTGCACCTTCACAGGGTGGGGTTTGGGTCATGCCCATCATATGCACGCTAAACATGTCCCTCCTCTTGAGCTAGTAATAACAGGGGCTTCAATTCTGGTGCTTTTATCGTGGTCTGTCATGGCTGGTTGCTCCTTCATTTCACTCAGCCTCCATGAGACTGGGGAGATGTATTGTAGAGGACTTGTTTTTTTTTTTAAATCCCCTTTTCCTGGAACTCGTCCACCAATTGATGTTGGTTCCTGAGGCCATATATGACCATTTCAAAGATCTAGCTCCTCTTCCACACACCCACAGTCATAGCTCATCCATCTTCACCACCACTGGAAAACTTTGCCCTCGCCCACAGAGTCTGTAGCTGGCCTTTGCTTGTTACCGTAAGCAGGGGCCCTTATTGGGTGCTACCAACTGGAGCCAGTTGGAGTGAAGGCTTGCATGGGCATGGATGACCACACCTTGAAATAGAGCAGCTAACACCACTACTACCCACTATCCACCCAAAGCCAATCAGGTGACCAATAAGCAATCTGTGTGTGTCCTGGAATGTCCTTCCTTCCCTGTAACTGATCAGGTGGGTGGCCACCAATTCCTTATTATGGTTCAGGAATGAGAAGCCTGCAATTGGGGTCAGGCAGTGTGTAGCCAATCTCCTGCCACTGCCCCACCCTCACAGTGGGAGGTGGACATGACAGCAAAGTAAAGTTGTGACTCTCTCCCCATTCCTAAGCTATTAAGACTTTTTCATGGAGGGAAGAGGTTCTGAACAAGTCAATGCGATCATAAAATCCTAACACCAAGGCTTCCAAGTGGCTTCTCCATCCACCATACAGAAGAAAAGGGGGATGGAATGGGATGGGCTGCAAGAGCTAGCTATCCAATAGAGAAAAGAAAGAAGATATTCACAAATATTGAATCCTCTTGCATTTCTCTTACCCCTTACAAAACCCACCCCTCAAAAACCTATACAAGTATAGTGTTCCACATACCCCTCTTCGGTTTCATTTTGGACTACGTTAACCCTTCTCCCCACATCCCACACTTTTACCCCTCAGGGAAGGTTACAGGAAAGAGGAGGGAACTCCTGCCTACCTTATTCTATGAGTTTTCCTTCACAGGAACCCTACAAAAAATAAAACAAAAACAAAGCATCCAAGCCTTCCAAGAGTGTGGTAGTACACAGCCCAAAGGAGAATGCCTAAATGTCACCCTTCTCCCCCCATCTTCTTCCACTGTACTTAGTTAGGGAAGCAGAACATGCCCCTTCACATCCTCCTAAATGGAGATGTAAAAATATTTTTACATCAGCAATACAACACAAAATAGCATCTCAGTGCCACAATCCCCTTTCAAATTCACTTTAGTGGGACCTACGTGAACACATTAGAAGGAATAATCTAACCTAAGCTTACATCTCCAACAATATTGGAGAATAACCGTAATGTTGGAAATTACTATTGCTTTTTCTGAAACTGCTCTGGTATAGCAAGATTTTGGTTTGACATTAGAAAAATGATGAATAGGAAAATGTACCTCACTTCACCCAAAAATTTCCTTTTCCTAGAAGGAAAGTCCACAGATCCATGGCAATGGGTCCTACTCCTCCTTGCAGCATATTGGAAGCAGAATCAGACATATCAGGGAAGGGAAGGCAGTGGCCGCACCTCTTAAGACAGTCAGTTTAAGAAATAGCTCTGTGAAGCAGATGAGGAAGTAATTCCTTTAACCATTAATGAACAGAGCAAGAAATTCATATAAACACTTTCCTTCAAAGTTCCACCTACCTACTGGCAGACAAAGAGAGAAAAAGGAAGAGAGGTGCGATGGCGTAAACTTTCCCTCAGATACTCTGATAAATGTGCTGCATAGGATGAATCCACAGACTTTCCTACCAAGAGAAAGGAAAATTTTGGTTAAGATATTTTCCCGTTCTTTGCAGGAAAAGTCAGATACAAAACAAATACAACTTCCAATAGCAGTGTATAGCCAGTGAGGGAATCAAGGGATTAATAAACTATACATGATGTAAAGACAGACAGACTTTATTTAAAATGGTATTAGGAAAGCACGGAGTACAGAACCCTTCTTCCAAAGGCAGGAACCAATGAAGTTTGCATGGTTTAATTTGTAAAACAATGAAGATGGGAACAGATGACCCGGTGGCTACCTTATACGATCTCTGTAGGTTGCACAGGACTCTTCAGACCAGGGGGCTGGCATGGCTCTGAGTGAATGAGAATGAACATTCAAGGGGAAATTAAGGCTTCTTCTTTTGTATGTCTCAGAAATGCACCATTTTAGCTATTTATTAACTGAAGCCCTAACTGGGGTGTATTGTGTTTTTATGTTTTGGTTTGTTTTTTGGTGTGTGAGTGAAGGGTGGGGCATCTTTTGATGATGGCATAGAACAAAAAGAACTAGAGATTTTCTGAATTGTTTAGGGTGTTCAGTGTAGCATTTTAAAGTTCTCCTTACATGCAGAATATGCCAGAGCTTTTCAGACCATGTATTGCATGTGGACAAAAAGATGGAAGAATGAATTCTTGTGATCTGTGGAGCACAGTGTATATTTTAGGGATAAAAGCTGTGTTAGTTCTTAACCACAATTATTCCCTCATATGGTGCAATACTTCTCCCAACTCCAAAACTCTCCTTACCCTAGTGATTGCAACCAAGACAACACCTTTCAAAAAAAGATTGCTCCTTGTTTTTTGGTCTCTTTTCCACCAGTTCCCTCCTCTTGACCTTTCCACCTTGCTGCTAACTCCACGCCGCCACTGTTTCTCCCAAGAGTCTGTCACTGCACTTCGGATAACTGATGAATTTCTGGCTGCTAAAGAAATTCATATGCTCTTGACAGCAGTGAGTCACAGAAGCCACCTAATAGGAGTTCATATCACTTGATAACACAGCAACTGGTATGCAATGAAAATCAAACCCTTCAGTTTTCAAGATTTATAGAATTAGTCACTCTTAACTGTCGCATACAGGGCTTTTTCCTCTTTTCTGTGACATCTTCAAAGACTCAAGTATGTCAATTAATTTCAAATCAAGACCCAGGAAATCTGTGAACACTTTCCAGTTCCTGCTGAGTCCTCACTAGATGACAAGGATAACCAGTGAACCAGGAGGTGTTCCAGCAGCAGAGCATGGGAGGTGGGGGGAGGGTTGACAGGCATCAGCACATCAGGCACAGTTACAAGGGGAAGACTATAAAGGGAAACATTCATATCAACGTCAGATGAGTCACCAGGGTGCCAGGCCATAACAAAAAGTCACGTTAGAAACTGTCTGGGTTAGACAAGTACAAAGAAGCCTCTTCTGGGGATGACAGGAAACCAGCTTCTTTTGGAGCACCGAGTGTGAGGAGAAAAAGAGTTTGAGAATGAAAAGAGAAGCTGCGTCTCATTTCTCCCTTATTTAGTAAGAAAAGGGGGGGGGGGGAGAATAAACTCATCGGAACATATTTAAAATATTTTCCAACAAATTGGTAAATGAAAGAATCTGATGAGCACTCTTCAACTGACATTATCTGTGTCAGATCAGTGACAATGTAACTTGATAGCCTTTTCTCACAGAGAGGGAGCAGGAAAGAACTATCATTGATTTATTAAAGCTGAATGGTCAGTACTGTAAAAGTCATAAAGGGATGTGCACACTTGTATTAAGATCAGAGAAGTGTAAAGACTGGGGGAAGTCATCCACGGTCATTTTCACTATCTTTGCATTGCATAGCAATTCAACCACTGTCACAAGCTTTTTCTTTCACTACCATGTCAACGTTCACGTGAACACAGTGCATTTGCACTGATGTTTGGTGAGGAGCCTCTCTCTGCATATTATTCACCCATGATTATGCAGATTCTTGCCGGAACTAATCATGTGCCTACCCAATATATATACTGGTTTGAGGGGCTTTGGGGAGGAAGAGAGGAGTGAAAAAATGGGGAGAGTTAAAACCAAAAATTAAATGTGGCTAAATAGCATGTGAGATGGAAGGGAGACAATGGAAGGATGAAATAATAAACAGCACAAAACGACAAATCCCTTGTGCCTGGAGACACTTGGCTCATGTTCCACCCTATGCAGTACAAGGGGTGTCTACACCATGTCCAAGCACAGAGACCTGGAATTACATTCTTCTAGACCTCTGCTAGCAGCTGCAATGCAAACAGTATTATCATTCTTTTCAGACATCACAGGGACAGATTTCAGAGTAGCAGCCGTGTTAGTCTGTATCCGCAAAAATAACAGGAGCACAGGGACAGATGTTTCAAGCAGCCAGCATCATGCCAAGAATGTGTTGGAACTGGAAGAATTTATACTAACAAAAGCTCACAAATTATATTAGTTCTCTACCACCATGAGTAGCAGTGTCATCCTCCTTGACCATCACCGTACAAGATGTCATACAGAAGGCACCTCACAAACTTCAGGCCCAATCCTACTCCCATTGAAGTCAGTAGAAGCTTTGCAAGTGATTTCAGTGGGAGCAGGATTGAGCCTCTAACATACCGGCATTAAATGGAGATATATCACTGATAAACAGGGTTGCCAACTTTCTGACTACAGAAAACTGGACACCCTAGCCCCCTCCCTCCTCCAAGACCCCCTCCCTTCCCCAAGGTCGTCCCCCCCGCTCCCTCAATCCCCCCTCCCTCTGTTGCTCGCTCTCCCCCACCAGGCTGTGGCCAGGGGTAGAGTGCAGGAGGGGGTGAGGGATATGGCTGGGGGTGTAAGCTCCAGGGTGGGGCCAGGGATGAGGGGTTTGGGCTGTAGGAGGGGGCTCCAGGCTGGGGCCAAGAGGTTCGAAGTGTAGGAGGGGGTTCTGGGTTGGGGCAGGGGGTTGGAGTGTGGCAGGGGGTGAGGGGTAAGGGGTTTGGGGTACAGGAGGGGGCTCTGGCCAGGGGCACGGGTGTGAAGTGGGTGAAGGCTCTGGCTGGGGATGCAGGAGGGGGCTCTGGGCTAGGACTAAGGGATTTGGAGTGTGGGTGGGGGCTCTGGGCTGGAGCAGGGGGGTGGGGTGCAGGAGGGGGTGAGGGCGCTGGGAGGGAGTTTGGGTGCAGGAGGGCTGGGACAGGGGCACAGTAAGGGGTTGGAGGTGAGTGCTTCGGGTGGTGCTTGCCTCAGGTGGCTCCTGGAAGTGGCCGTCATTTCCCTATGGTTCCTAGGCACAGGGGCAACCCAGTGGCTCCCTGAGCTGCCCCTGTCCTCATGTGCCGCCCCCCCAGATCCTATTGGCCGCAGTTCCTGGCCAATGGGAGCTGCAGAGCCGGCACTTGGGGCAGCACCTGCACCATGGACAGGGGCAGCACCCAGAGCCCCCTTGGCTGCCCCAATGCCTAGGAGCCGGAGGGACATGCTAGCTGCTTCTGGGAGCCACGTGGAGTCAGTTGCTGTGGCCAACCAGACTTTTAGCAGCCCACTCAGCTATGCTGACTGGAGACGCCAGAGTCCCTCTTCGACCGGGCATTCCGGTCAAAAATTGGACACCTGGCAATCCTATTGATATATAAACTAGGGTCCATAAACTCATATGCCCATAAACTTTCTCTTTCTCCTCCTCACACCTACAGTATGCGAGTTACCCAAGCACCATCTGACAATCGTAATGAGCTGGCACTATAGGAGAAATACCATTCTATAATATAGAGCTAATAAATTACAATATAGTGATCTGTATCATAGAATCATAGAAGATTAGGGTTGGAAGAGACCTCAGGAGGTCATCTAATCTGCATCTGCATCTGTATGCAGCCCCCTGTATTTTTTAGAAGTGTTTCTTCCATACCAGAGGCAATATGGCTTAGCCTTTTAAGACAGGCAAACATCCGGACCTATTTTACAGCACAGAACAGATATGCTGAAAAAAAGAAACTGGAGATAATGAGAAATAAATAGATTGTAAATCAGGACCACTCCTGCCCATCCGTTTGCATAAAGAAACAGTTATAGTTACAACTGTTGCATACTCAAATCCAACTCAACAAAAACTAAAAGGAGGGGAGGAAGAGAAAAACAAAACCTTTTTGACTGACATGACTGCAAGGGTGTCTTTTGTGCCATTTGACAACTGCCAGTTCCCAAATGCTGAGATCAGGGAGTCCTGGTCTCGTGCTCATTCTCTGTGTGCGTGCGCGTGGCTCCAATTTATTCATTTAATTGAAATGGTCTTTGGAATAAAAGTTAGCATAAGCTCTGTTTGTAAATAAGGCAATTGTTGGCAGGTTGGTTTGGTTTTTTACATGCAGTACATTATGGAGCACATATTATTAGCACTCAAGCTCCTCTGTATCCTGTTATGTCCTTCTGCTACTAGGAGCCATGAGCTCTCACATACAGTATGTGCATCTGATGAAGTGGGTTTTAGCCCATGAAAGCTTATGCCCAAATAAATTTGTTAGTCTATAAGGTCCCACAAATACTCCTCGTTGTTTTTGCTGATACAGACTAACACAGCTACCACTCTGAATACAGTATGTTGTGGAAGCAGGCATTTATTCATTTTAATGAATGCCAGCCTCTACACATTTGCCTGAGGACTGGCAAATAGGCCTGTCCGCGACTGTAGCACTCGCCATGCTAAAAAGCCATTCAGAGTAAACATTTAAGGAAGAACAGCCTAGATGTTGTTCATCTATATTAAATGTGCCCATTAACATATCCCTCCAAATGCCAGTACAGCACAGGGCTGAGGTATGGGCAGACAACAATGACATCCATCAACATTCCATGAAGCCCTATCTTCAGCTAAACCCTTGTGGAGCTCTGGGGCAATTTTGGCAAGGCCAAAGTCCTCCA
This sequence comes from Emys orbicularis, assembly GCF_028017835.1. NCBI lineage: Eukaryota > Metazoa > Chordata > Testudines > Emydidae > Emys > Emys orbicularis. The sequence continues at coordinate 94,635,701 of NC_088685.1, read as the reverse complement.
GGCTCTCACAAAGGGAGATGCTGCTGCCACAAATATGGATCAGGACCCTGCCAAAAGCACTCAAGCCACTGTCAATCAGTCTTTGCTTCCAGTGGTTTATGTCAGTCAGTCCCTCAGGCAGAAGGAAGGAATAATCGCTACTTTAAATCTGGTTCCACATGGTGGCCACAATAGAATGCTCTCGCATATTTCTCTGGGGTGGCAGTCACCTCTCAGTGCACAGGGCATTTTTTGTGCCAGCCAGAGGTACGTCCATTGTTATTTCCCTCACTATACTGCCCAGCCATATAGCTTCCCTTCCCCCACCAAACAAACAGCTGAATGGAATGAGCTGGCTAATATCAGTGGCCTCACCAGCAACAATCCTTGGAGCATTAAAGGGCCTCAGGATGCCTCACACACACTTCGCATTAGCAGCCAGTCTGATGCTGCAGAGAGCAAGCTGCTTTCTTTCTCCACTTGAGTGAAGCTTTGTAGGTAAACAGCCAGCATAGCAGTATTCTGCTCCTCAAGCCAATCTAATACATGCAGCCAGAGTCACTCTTGACTCAACCAGAATAATAGGCCTTCGGCCATAGAAAGTCTGCCAGAATGGGGAAACGGTGCACAAATTGCTTGCAATCCAAGTTCTGCCAGGGAGCCTCAAGCTGGCAGGAGCAAGTCCAAAAATGAGTACGGCTAGTACAGATGAAAACAGAGCCTCCTGTGCCAGCAGGTCTCACATGGAGCCCTACCCGGGTTTTAAAGCTGCCCTCCCAGTAGGATGAATCTCTATTCCACTGGGGTTACCTCTGTAGGCACAGGAGGTACAACTTACACTGACCCCACCCCTTTGGCCATGGGGATGACTCCAAATTTATAACTGCAGAAGTCTGTTATGTCAATGTACCTAGCTCATTATTTGACTGGGAAGTTCAAATTTGGTATAAAAGAACACTCAGCATTAGACTCTTCAATGCAGAGACAATCTCGCTATATGTGTTTGTACCGCACCTAGCACAACTGGTTCCCCATCCTCCTCAGGGCCTCTGGGTGCTACTGCAGTACATATCATAAATAAGAAAAGCAGAGTTTGTAAATGCAGGTTTGGTAAGAGGGACAATATGTTTTGGAAGGACCAAATTTCTATTTCTCACCCATATTCCAAATCACTTCATTCACTGTTTCGTTCCCCCTCTGATTGTCCCAGTCTCCACCTGGCTGCAGCCCTCATCGGACAAAGGTATAGCAAGATCCAATGGCTGGAAGTTGAAGCTAGACAAATTCAGACTAGAAATAAGGTGTAAATTTTTATCAGTGAGGGGAATGAGTCATTGGAATAATTTACCAAGGGTTGTGGTGGATTGTCTATCACTGGCAATTTTTAAATCAAGATACAATTTTCCCCCCTAAAAGATATGCTCTAGTTCAAACAAGAATGATTTCTGGGAAGATCTATGGCGCCTGAGTTACATAAGAGATCAGGGTAGATGATCACAGTGGTCCCTTCTGGTTTTAGACTATTAACTATTTTGTGGGGAAAGGATCAAGACTCTGGGCAAAGAAGAAAATTTGGCCTCTGTGTCCATTGCTGATACTGGACCTTGTAGAAACAAGAACCCTCCATTCAGTTGAGGAACAGTCATGTAAAGTGGAGTTTTGCATAAAGATGATGGGTAACTCTGGAAAGTATGCTGTGTTGCTAGCGTAGCTGAAGTTTGACACTGCAGAGAAACTGGGCCAGCCCTAGCCAGGAATAGTTCATAGTGCAGAACTAGTTAGACGAAGAGCTGAGGTTGGTGTACTCCTTGCTCAAATAGACAATTTCTGTATTACATGGTGGCCACCGCATTGTGTTATGCTCAGGCTGTCAACTACTAATTATATCTGACATCTTTAAATATGAGTGTGTGTGCAAGTGTGTAAAAAAAATAGAAAGTAAAATCCCTTACACTCAGAGTTTCTAAAGCATATGGAAAACATAAGTATCCTGGAAAATAAACGCTGGTTCTAAATAATTAACTTGAGAGAGAAAATACAATGTTAAAGATCCCATTAAAAGGAAAATCCTGATGCAAGGTTGACTACAGAGCTGTTATCAGTGCCTCCACAATAAAAGGCCAGATGCTCTAGAAGAGCAGATATTCAGAGTATGAGCCATAACTCTCCGGGGTATGTGCATCGGAAAGCAAAAAATCAAAGACCTGTGACATGGCCAGCTAATTAAGGCTGTCTAACAGAATCCTATCTGTGGCAAATACTTTACATTATTTCGGGGTTGGTAACTCCACTGAGTTTATTCCAAAAAAAAAAAAAAAAAGGCCTAGTGAAACCTGCTTTGCTTTCCTAAAGTTATGCTTCCCTGTATTAGGGCTCTTCAGGTTTGCCTTTTCAACCCGTCAAGAGAGCTCTCAAGTTGAATTTGGCCACAACTTGAAGAACCTGAAGTTTCCCTTTTTAATATGGAGACAACTTCACTCTAAATTTCACTGTCTCTGGTAACAATAATCCAGATGACACAGAGTATCGCTGGGGCAGGAGAGCTGGAATGTATTATTGATTTGTAATGTTTGCTGCTTTTTCTTGGTTGATCTTTCAAATTATCTTTTTGAAACATTTACTTAAAAGCTTTTTAAACTTTTAAGGATTTTTGATGGGTCTGACAGTCTGATTATGTTTTGTGCTTCTGTAGTCTAAGTCTCTTATGTTTCTTACTCCTTATTTATGATGGGCTTGTGTAAGCAGCTAGATTAATGAATCACAGAAAGTAGCTACAGTGTGTCATCATACCCTACAGCTTGCAGAGAGAGTAGAGTGCTATTTTTCTACATTTCTACTGCTACTAATTTAACATGACATTATCTGAAGCTACTCTCCAGCACTTTTCAGTAAAGTTTCTAAAAGTATAACAAAACCTGACCTTCCCTTGCACTCTGGATGCCCTTAAGGGAACATGAATATCTTCAAGAGGCCATTTTCTGCTTAATTCTGTCTTTTTGCAACTCTGATTACTGTGTCAAGGAGGCTGTGTTATGACAACCTACTATGAACAGGGCTTACTCATAGTATCTTGACCAACAACAAGCAAACCATATGGTTATTGACCAAACAACAGTATATATTTGAGAACTGTTGATCTTTTGGGCTGCACGTGTTGCAATTTGTGTTTTGGGGTCCATTGTTTCAACTTTGAGGTGTACCAGAGTGCAGAGGCCTTAATAGACAACTTTCAACATGGCAGTACTACTCAGGAGCTGATTGATTCCATTAAGGTTAAAAATTCCAAGGTATTGCTCTCCAAGATGTACAAGTAACATTAAGTACTGCAATATCTTCTTAAACTCATTCCTCAAATTCTCCTATTGAATAATGGTTATAGGAAGATGATCTTTCACTAAAAGAAGCTTAACAATTCTTTTTACATCTTTGTCTTTCATTTATTGAATAAAGCCTCTAGATTGGATCACAGAGATCTAAACCCCATGAACACTATTTTCTATTTGATTATAAATCACCAGGAAAGGTATTAAGGAAAATAGGAGATGCTCTGAATGAATATGATACAATACAAGCTAAGTACCTGTCATAAGCATCCTCCAACCTTTGTGTTATCTAAAAAAACCCTTCCCTTATACAATGACTACAACTGTTGGGCTATGCAACCTTAATGACAAATTCAAGGCAACAACTTCCCTTAAAACACTTTGCACTTTAACAAACATTTTTGTACAGCCACACTGCAGTGAGGTGTGTCGTCTCCGACACCAATAGGGAGTCCTCCAAATTTTGAAGAGGCAACAATTTTTCCCTCTATTGGAACTATTCTGACAAGTTTCATGACAACCTTCCCTCTGGTCAGGTAGAGCAGAACACAGCTTCCTCTTGAGCCCATCGGTGGTATTTCTGAACTCTTCAGGGAGGTTAATACAGAACACCTGGTCTCTCTTCTAAGGCTGGCCAAAAATTTTCCATCAAATCAGTTTTCAACAGAAAAAGCACTACAGCAGAGGTTCTCAAACTGTGGTCCGCGGACCACCAGTGGTCTGCAGATAGTTCCCTCTAACGTGCGCACCTGGGTGGCCACCCACCTAATTAGTGGAGCTGTGCAGGCATGGCTCCACTAATTAGGTGCCTGGACCCTGGAGAAAACACACATGTAAGGTGAAGTGGTGGCCTTGGGGGGGAATAGGGGATAGGTGGTAGGGAGCAGTGGGGTGAGAAGAGGGTGTGGGGGGAATTTGGGACGTGCACGGCCAGAGAAAGAGGCGACTTTCCCCAGCTCCAGGGCTGTGGCTGCCGGGGAGAGATGGCCCACTTTCCCAGGCTCAGCTCTGTGGCTGCTGTGGCAGGGGAGAGACGTGCCCCCCTCCTTCCCAGCCCCAGCTTGGGGGCTGCTGCAGCAGGGGAGAGAGGGCACATCTATTGCATTAGAAAGGTAAGACTACTGATATTAAAATGAGTTGTGTGCTTTTATTTGTAGAACAAAAAAATTAATTATTTAGGTTTTTTTATATAGCACATTTATCCAAAGCGCTTTACAATAGTCAGCTAACGGTACAAACAACATTTGGAAAGAACATTAAGTGGTCCGCCGAGCCCCTCAGCAATTTTCAAGTGGTCCGTGAATAAAAAAGTTTGAGAACCATTGCACTATAGCATCTCAGGTGGTTTAATGCAAAACTCACTCAATGTAATGTTTCTTTTTGTTTCAGCAAACCACTTACTTAGATTTGAATTAACCAGACAAATTATTTCATTTTCCCCAACAAAAACTTTTGGTTTTCAGCCAAGAGTTGGTGTGTTTTTGATGAAAAGCCGAAGTTTCTTATGGAAAGTTGTTGGGGGGAAAAAATTAATATTTTTCTTGGTCAAAATTTTCCACAGGAAAAAAAAAATCCTTATGTTGACCAACTCTACTCACAGCATCATGTGCTGAATGCAAACTAAGAAGTGAACTCCTAACCTAATGGTAGGTGTACTGTATTACTGCTAAATAATACAGCCAATCTGTCACCAGAACTTCCACAAAGGCATTTAAGCCAGAATTTTCAAAAGATCTCAGCATGCAAAATGAGGGCCATACTTTCATAAAATTTCAGCATGCCAAGTGTTGAGCGCTTTTGAAAATCTGTCCCTAAGAGTGGGTGTTGAGTACTTGAAAATCTAGTCCCCTAGTCCCTTGAATCATATACCCTCACTTTTTGCTGTAGCCATTAGGAATTCATCAGCACTGTAATAGCAGCTCCGTAACAACTGCTAGCCTGTCCAGGCATAAAATGACTAATGGATAGCCACATGAAGTAAGCTACTCTCATGCTGGAGATGTTCATACTGTAGAAATCCCTGCAGCTGCTTAAAAGTGCATTAGTCTGAACACCATAATTCTTCAAAGTTATCATAATATCATAAAAGATTAGGGTTTAAGAGACCTCAGGAGGTCATCTAGTCCAACCCCGTGCTCAAAGCAGGATCAACACAAACTAAATCATCGCAGCCAAGGCTTTGCCAAGCTGGGCCTTAAAAACCTCTAAGGATAGAGATTCCACCACCTCCCTGGGTAACCCATTCCAGTGCTTCACCATCCTCCTAGTGAAATAGTTTTTCCTAATATCCAACCTAAACCTCCCCGACTGCAACTTGAGACCATTGCTCCTTGTTCTGTCATCTGCCACCACTGAGAACAGCCTAGCTCCATCCTCTTTGGAACCCTGCTTCAGGTAGTTGAAGGCTGCTATCAAATCTCCCCTCACTCTTCTCTTCTGCAGACTAAATAAGTCCTGTTCCCTCAGCCTCTCCTAATCCTCATGTGCCCCAGCCCCCTAATCATTTTTGTTGCCCTCCGCTGGACTCTCTCAATTTGTCCACATCCTTTCTGTAGTGGGAGGCCCAAAACTGGATGAAATACTCCAGATGTGGCCTCACCAGTGCTGAATAGAGGGGAATAATCAGTTCCCTCAATCTGATGGTAATGCTCCTACTAATGCAGCCCAATATTCCATTAGCCTTCTTGGAAACAAGGTCAAGAAGTTCACACTGTTGACTCATATCCAGCTTCTCGTCCACTGTAATCCCCAGATCTTTTTCTGCAGAACTGCCCCTTAGCCAGTCAGTCCCCAGTCTGTAGTAGTGCATGGGATTCTTCCATCCTAAGTGCAGGACTCTGCACTTGTCCCTGTTGAACCTCATCAGATTTCTTTTGGCCCAATCCTCCAATTTGTCTAGGACACTCTGGACCCTATCCCTACCCTGCAGCATATCTACCTCTCCCCACAGCTTCGTGTCATCCGCAAACTTGCTGAGGGTGCAATCCAGATAATTAATGTAATGAAGATGTTGAACAAAACTGGGCCTAGGACTGACCCCTGGGGCACTCCACTTGATACCAGCTGCCAACTATACGTCGAGCCGTTGATCACTACCTGTTGAGCCGGATGATCTAAACAGCTTTCTATCCACCTAAAAGTCCATTCATCCAATCCATAGTTTTATAAGAGAATACTGTGGGAGACTGTATCAAAAGTTTTGCTAAAGTCAAGATATATCACGTCCACCGCTTTTCCCATACCCACAGAGCCAGTTATGTCATCATTGAAGGCAATCAGGATGGTCAGGCATGACTTGCCTTTAGTGAATCCATGTTGACTGTTCCTGATCACCTTCCTCTCCTCCAAGTGCTTCAAAATGGATTCCTTGAAGACCAGCTCCATGATTTTTCCAGGTGAGGTGAGGCTGACTGGCCTGTAGTTCCCCAGATGGGAACTGTATTTGCCTTTTTCCAATAATCTGGGACCTCCCCTGATCACGAGTTTTCAAAGATAATGGTCAATGGCTCTGCAATCACATCAGCCAACTCCCTCAGCACTCTCGGATGCACTGCATCTGGCCCCATAGAGTTTTGCATGTTCAGCTTTTCTAAATAATCCTTAACTTGTACTTTCACCACTGAGGGCTGCTCACCTCCTCCCCATACTGTGCTGCCCAGTGCAGCAGTCTGGGAGCTGACCTTGTCTGTGAAGACAGAAGCAAAAAAAAGCACTGAGTACTTCAGCTTTTTCCACATCATCTGTCACTAGGGTGCCTCCCCCATTCAGTAAAGGTCCCACACTTTCCCTGACCACCTTCTTGTTGCTAACATACCTGTAGAAATCCTCCTTGTTACCCTTCACATCCCTTGCTAGCTGCAGCTCCAATTTTGCTTTGGCCTTCCTGATTACACCCCTGCATGCTCAAACAATATTTTTATGCTCCTCCCTAGTCATCTGTCCAAGTTTCCACTTCTTGTAAGGCAACCAATCTTTTTCCTGCTTCAGCTCTACAGAAAGTTCTGAATGTGCTCTACACATTCCTAACGTGGCAAGTCTGTTATAGAATATGGGGCCAAAGCACTAATAATATGATGTATCATGAAAAAGGGTTTCCCTATGAGTTTGTGGCTGAGAATAAATTTGAGTAAAGAGCCTGAAGTAATTCAAGTATTAAGTAATCAACTTAACAGACAACGCTGCAAGTATGTAGGAATAAGCAGGCGAGTAAGCATTTCTTTAAGGAAGTAATTATAAATAAGGCTACATTTTAGTCATGGGTATTTTTAGTAAAAGTCATGGACAGGTTACGAGCATAAACAAAAATTTGCGGCCCGTGACCTCTCCATGACTTATACTATATATCCCTGACTAAATCTTGGGGGGTGGGCGGTTCGTGGGGGGCGGCCCAGGGGGTGCCATGGGTACTTGGCGGGGGGCAGCCTTGGTGCTCGGGGGGGGCAGTGCGGGTGATGGGGAGGGGGTTGGTGGGGCTGGGGCAGGTTCCTACCTGGCTCCTGGGAAGTGGCAACCTCCACCTCCTAGCTCCACATGCTGCCTCCACTCTGCCCCAAGCTCCAGTTCTGCAGCTCCCATTGTCTGGGAACTGTGGCCAATGGGAGCTGTGGGGGCGGTGCCTGTGGGTGGAGGCAGCACATGTAGCTAGGAGCTGAGGGAGGGGAGTTCCTGTCACCCTTCCGGGGAGCAGGGGCGGCTCTATGTATTTTGCCGCCCCAAACACGGATTCGGCGGCATGCCTGTGGGAGGTCCGCCAGTCCCGCGGCTTCGGCATACCCGCCACCGAATTGCCACCGAAGCCACAGGACCGGCGGACCTCCCGCAGGCAGACACGCCGCCGAAAGCTCCCTGACTGCCGCCCCCACAGCGACCGGCGGGCCGCTTGGTAAGCTGGTGCCTGGAGCCGCCCCTGCTGGGGAGCCCCCTCCAGGTAAGCACCGCCCCACATCGCAATCCCCAGCTCTGAGCCCCTCCACATCCTAACTCCTGTTGCTGGGGGAGGGGATCCTGAGACTGCCCCAGCAGCAGCCAGTGTGACTGGCCATGGGGCTGCCCAAGCTGCTCAGGCGGCTATTGCAGAAGCTACTGAACGGGCTACTGTAGAAGTCACGGAAAGTCACAGAATCCGTGACCTCTGTGACAAACACGGAGTCTTAATTATAAATGATAAACATCTCTTCTCCCTGAATGCAAATGGGGGGCAATCCCACTTGTTGCTGTTATGCAATTGCTGGGTTTTGTTTCCTGTTTATTCCAATAAGTATTCATTATTTAAAGTTTTCTTTTACAGTTTGAGAAATGTAATTATTTTTTCCCATGCCATGGAACAAGTAAGGATTGTATGATCTATGAGAGAAAAAAGTCTGAACAAGCAAAGTCTCAAAAACCAAAGCACATACAAACAGCAATGGCATTTTTTATTAGCATTCTTTCTTAGGAAGTGTTGAAGGAAAAATTAATATAATGGATTAACTCAGATGTACTAAACTGTAAACAGTAGGCAGCAACCCACTTCTCAGCCTGGGGGATTGAAAAATATCCATTTGTTTGCAGTTCTGCTTCCTCATTTACCTGAAACAATCTAAGTTTTTTCCTGCTGATAGCAAGCTATTTATAACAATTTGTTTTAAACTCAAAGGAACTTAATAGTTTTTTTTAAAAAGGGTCTGTTCTTGTTGCATTTTTTGCCAAGTTTTAAGAAAATTAGCCTGTAGACGTTTAGCTGATGCTTTATTTTCCTATTAATCCAACTGCACTGGATTACTGGGACCTCACTCAAATGGGGCCCAATCCTAAGAGGCATCATGCATACTCAACTCCCACGGAAGCCAAGAGTGCACAGTACCCTGTAAAACCGGATTAGTAATTCAGGATAAATGCTAGAGCCTGACTAAGGTTTTGCAAGATTACAAGTCAGAAGCCCATACACTTTGGGAAGAGCAGGGGAGTTTTCTATAAACCTTTAATGCTGACCCTGGGTAGTTTAGATCTAATTTTTCTTTTTAATTTGAACTTGCAAGTTAGTGAGATGAGAAGAACCATTTCTAAGAAATATATGTATTACTGAGATGAGATGCTATATGCTTCTGAGATCCAAATGCCACACATTTGTAAAAGCTCATTTTGTACTGGAACAATAAGGTTACAGTATATGTCCATCTAGAACAATAAGTTAGTAAGTAAGCCTCAGCAAAATATAAACTAGTGGGTTATAGTGAAACAAGAAGAGGGAAGAGCCTTTTTGGAATCATGCTGGACTACTTTTGACTGGCTCTCTTTCGTTCAATACAGTTCAACCCCTAATTGGGGGACGATGGTGGCGAGCATGAACAGACATGATGCAAAACACAACATGAAAATGACTAGCATTTTGTAAGGAACTCCTTGAAAACTAAGCCTTCTGATTTAAATCATCCACATTTAAGCAAGTCTAAAGTTAAGCAAACTACCTAATTCTCAATCATAACCCCACCTCCACATACTCTTTATCACCAACCCCGGCATGCACAGTACCTGGAAGTCTGTCGAACCCTGCTCACATGTATAGGACAAATTAAAACAAATGGAAAAGGTTCAATCATTGAAGTTATGAAGAAACCATATCCTTTGAAGTAGCTGTTCTCTCTTAAACTCAAGTACAAGTAATCCTAAGAAACATTTCTGCCTTGAGGAATTCAAGATGTTTTATGAAAATAATCTCTCATCTCAACCTAGTGCTTAATGGTACATAAAAATGGATGCTGAGTGATCCCACGTTAGTCACTTTGCAATTACTCTCAGACTCAGTTTTTGGACAGACATTTTTATTGTTTGTGAAAATTGCCTGTCATTTGTGTATTAGCTCTATCATTATGAAACTTCATAACCATCCTTCAAGAAGAAAAATCCCTATAGATCATACATACAATTTTGCTAATTGAAGAAACCATTAAATTACAGACAAGGAGTCTGCAAAATAATGTAAAATATTTCTAAGGAAATGAAGGTTTACACAGCCCATTAGGACTTGTCCTCTTTTAGTGCCTCAGTACACAGGAGGGTAACTAATGTTCATCTGGATCATCCCAATGTTTTCTGCTTGAACAACTGTGCCTGGTGTGTTATTTCATACGTTTATTATTCGCAGCATGAAAATCTGTTTCCTAAATTCTTTTCTGTATCTGTTGATACTTAATTTGCATCATCGGTGCTGAACTGGAAAGAGCAGCTCAGATGGGTGTTCTGAGCCAATTAAATTTGTATTGACTTCTTTTAACTGTCACTTTTCCAAGCTATATTAATTTTTGATTTAGGACCTTTTAACCATAAAAATCAATTTTGTTTTCCCCCTCCTTGTATCAAATAGGGGGAGGGGAGTACACTAAAGCCAGTGACAAGATTACATATTTAAAAGTAAGAGAGCCAGGGAAAGTAGAAATTAATAATTATTTAATATTTATACTGGAGTAGGACCCAGAAGCCCCAATAAGAGTTGGACCCCATTGGTCTCGGCACTGTAGAAGCACATTGGAGGACAAGCTCCTTGCAGTATAAACACCTGTCACTGCAAACACTTATGCACGCGAGTAACTTTACGCACATAAGTGGTTCCATTTAACTAATTGGAACTACTCACATCTGCAAAGTTAATGGAGCCACTCACTTATGTAACATTAGTGGCATAATTGCTTACAGGATTGAGGGCTAAAAACAACATCTTACAGTTCTCATAGTAACATTAATTTGCCCACATTGCATACACTGTATATTTTGGTATACATTTAATAATGTATACATGTAATCATAAATGATTGTGCAAAATGGGCAAATAATCTGACCATGAGAAACTAGCCTTTGCATCACTGGACTCAGCATTTAACTATATTACAAGCTGATTGCTGCATTAAAAGAAGTTTGGAGGGACAGGGGTGGGCAGTATTTAAAGCTGCCTCTCTAAAAACAAAATATAAGCTGCCCTCCCTGTGGAAAATTCCTATAGAATTCAATAGGGACTTATACTGTAAATTTCGGGGGACAGAAACTGTTGCTTACTATAGATTTATACAGCTACTAGCACAATGTAGCCCTGACCTTCGTTGGTTCTGTGACGCTCTCTCAGGGAGCCCAGAACTATGGGTCACCTTGTAATCCCCCTGCCTCAGCGAGAGAGAGATTCGCTAGTGCTAACTTGCACGACAGTTCCATATCACCCCAGTCTGCTAGCCACCCCACCAACCTTACTTTGCCTTGTAGGTAATATTTGGTGCACCCCAGTTCCTAAGCCCACTGGAAGAGCATTCCCCTGGAGTATTACTTGTCAGTAGACCCTCACAGAAATGATCAAGTTTGCTATCTCCAAAGAGACAGTGTACACACCAGTTTATTTGATTCAACTAAGAATTCACACTTTCCTTAATATTACAACACTGGGATCTACTTATGATAAAACAAAGAAGTTACAAATAAAAAAAATATGACACTTCTAAGAAACTAAACATAACTTTAGCAAGATACAAGCCTTTGGCTGAAGGTGCAAAAACTGCTTTAAACTTTTTCTGTAGATCTTGCTGATTTTCAACTAATTAGGATTCAGATTTTCATGATTCCCCCACATCATAACGGGGCAAGGCTGGATTTAGGGGCAGGTGACTGCCTAGGGTGTCAAGCTCGGGTTGTTTTTGTTGGTAGCGACAAAAGGGACAACAGAATGTTTTAAGTAATATGTTTCAGGTATTCCGTACACGGATTCATTTTTCACTAACCTCCTAGAATGTTCTGGACCTTTGTAGAATCTCATGGAACCTTCCAGACTTTGAGAACTACATTTTCCTTGAACATCCTAGAATGTTGTCAGCCATGCCCTTGCGGGTATATAAAACACTCTTGAACAATTGTACCGACCTTCACCGGATGCTGACACACTGGGAATGTTCTGATGTCAATGATAAAGACCTCTATGTCGAATTGGATGACATCCGTCACATTTTGCAATGTGGGAAGGACTCTCCAGCTCTACATCATGAATGAATTGGAGAACCTGGAGTGAAGGACACTTTTCCTAATGTGTGACTAGCTTTGAGGATTCTGCTCATGCTGCTGGTCACAGTCGCGAGTGGTGAGCGCAGCTTTTCAATGCTCAGGCTCATTAAAACAGATCTTCAGTCGAAGAGGGCTGACAAGAGACTGACATCGCTTGCTATTACTTGAAAATGTCATTGGCCAGTCTTTGGTTCTCTCTGATGCCATGCTTCAGTTCACGAGGACAAAGGTGAGAAAAGTGACCTTTTGAACTAAAAGACTAGGGTTAACCTTTTAAGGCTGTCACCTACTGTAACACTATTTAATATTGGTCCACCCAGTGTTGGTGCACAGTTCAATTTCTTGATGTTAGTACATTTCAGTTATTCTTAAAATTAAAAAGTTTCTATAAGCTTAGAGGAAACCAATTTTTTTTTATTTGCTTATATATGGCATGAATAAATATAGATTTACGGATCCTAGCATGTACATTTATCATTTTATCTGACGGGGATAAATCATGTATTCAAATTGTGTAAAGTCATGAAATGCATTAAAAGTAAAGTATTAAAAAGGGGGGTGCACAGAAGATGCTCCTTGCCTGTGACGCCATTTGGTCTAGGGCCGGCGCTGATCAAAGATCTCTTCAATAAAAGGATAAAAAGTATCCTTTTTGCTTCCCCTTATAATCTCCCCACACTCATTGTTTTGACCCCAGAGACAAAACAACCTCCTCTGGCTTTGGTCTCCCATACTGATTTCACATCCCTCAGCCACCTGTTTCCCTGTTTACTTAATATGAAAATAGGGCTGTCTTTGTGTTGGCTTTTCCAATACCAAAAGGCTAGGCAGACAGGACAACCAACATTCCTGTGTGTGGGAGAAACATGTTTATCAACCACGCCTGGTTACATAGTTTAAACATATTTTAGTACATACCTATACTTCTTGCATGACACCCATACATACATCTTGCAATGCAGATGGCGACCAAAGTATGATTCATAGATTCATAGATTCTAGGACTGGAAGGGACCTCGAGAGGTCATCGAGTCCAGTCCCCTGCCCGCATGGCAGGACCAAATACTGTCTAGACCATCCCTGATAGACATTTATCTAACCTACTCTTAAATATCTCCAGAGATGGAGATTCCACAACCTCCCTAGGCAATTTATTCCAGTGTTTAACCACCCTGACAGTTAGGAACTTTTTCCTAATGTCCAACCTAGACCTCCCTTGCTGCAGTTTAAGCCCATTGCTTCTTGTTCTATCCTTAGAGGCTAAGGTGAACAAGTTTTCTCCCTCCTCCTTATGACACCCTTTTAGATACCTGAAAACTGCTATCATGTCCCCTCTCAGTCTTCTCTTTTCCAAACTAAACAAACCCAATTCTTTCAGCCTTCCTTCATAGGTCATGTTCTCAAGACCTTTAATCATTCTTGTTGCTCTTCTCTGGACCCTTTCCAATTTCTCCACATCTTTCTTGAAATGCGGTGCCCAGAACTGGACACAATACTCCAGCTGAGGCCTAACCAGAGCAGAGTAGAGCGGAAGAATGACTTCTCATGTCTTGCTCACAACACACCTGTTAATACATCCCAGAATCATGTTTGCTTTTTTTGCAACAGCATCACACTGTTGACTCATATTTAGCTTGTGGTCCACTATAACCCCTAGATCCCTTTCTGCCGTACTCCTTCCTAAACAGTCTCTTCCCGTTCTGTATGTGTGAAACTGATTGTTCCTTCCTAAGTGGAGCACTTTGCATTTGTCTTTGTTAAACTTCATCCTGTTTAACTCAGACCATTTCTCCAATTTGTCCAGATCATTTTGAATTATGACCCTGTCCTCCAAAGCAGTTGCAATCCCTCCCAGTTTGGTATCATCTGCAAACTTAATAAGCGTAATTTCTATGCCAATATCTAAGTCGTTAATGAAGATATTGAACAGAGCCGGTCCCAAAACAGACCCCTGTGGAACCCCACTCATTATGCCCTTCCAGCAGGATTGGGAACCATTAATAACAACTCTCTGAGTACGGTTATCCAGCCAGTTATGCACCCACCTTATAGTAGCCCCATCTAAATTGTATTTGCCTAGTTTATCGATAAGAATATCATGCGAGACCGTATCAAATGCCTTACTAAAGTCTAGGTATACCACATCCACAGCTTCTCCCTTATCCACAAGGCTCATTATCCTATCAAAGAAAGCTATCAGATTGGTTTGACACGATTTGTTCTTTACAAATCCATGCTGGCTGTTCCCTATCACCTTACCACCTTCCAAGTGTTTGCAGATGATTTCCTTAATTACTTGCTCCATTATCTTCCCTGGCACAGAAGTTAAACTAACTGGTCTGTAGTTTCCTGGGTTGTTTTTATTTCCCTTTTTATAGATGGGCACTATATTTGCCCTTTTCCAGTCTTCTGGAATCTCTCCCGTCTCCCATGATTTTCCAAAGATAATAGCTAGAGGCTCAGATACCTCCTCTAGTAGCTCCTTGAGTATTCTAGGATGCATTTCATCAGGCCCTGGTGACTTGCAGGCATCTAACTTTTCTAAGTGATTTTTAACTTGTTCTTTTTTTATTTTATCTGCTAAACCTACCCCCTTCCCATTAGCATTCACTAGGTTAGGCATTCCTTCAGACTTCTCGGTGAAGACCGAAACAAAGAAGTCATTAAGCATCTCTGCCATTTCCAAGTTTCCTGTTACTGTTTCTCCCTCTTCACTAAGCAGTGGGCCTACCCTGTCTTTGGTCTTCCTCTTGCTTCTAATGTATTGATAAAAAGTCTTCTTGTTTCCCTTTATTCCTGTAGCTAGTTTGAGCTCATTTTGTGCCTTTGCCTTTCTAATCTTGCCCCTGCATTCCTGTGTTGTTTGCCTATATTCATCCTTTGTAATCTGTCCTAGTTTCCATTTTTTATATGACTCCTTTTTATTTTTTAGATCATGCAAGATCTCGTGGTTAAGCCAAGGTGGTCTTTTGCCACATTTTCTATCTTTCCTAACCAGCGGAATAGCTTGCTTTTGGGCCCTTAATAGTGTCCCTTTGAAAAACTGCCAACTCTCCTCAGTTGTTTTTCCCCTCAGTCTTGATTCCCATGGGACCTTACCTATCAGCTCTTGGAGCTTACCAAAATCCGCCTTCCTGAAATCCATTGTCTCTATTTTGCTGTTCTCCCTTCTACCCTTCCTTAGAATTGCAAACTCTATGATTTCATGATCACTTTCACCCAAGCTGCCTTCTACTTTCAAATTCTCAACGAGTTCCTCCCTATTTGTTAAAATCAAGTCTAGAACAGCTTCCCCCCTAGTAGCTCTTTCAACCTTCTGAAATAAAAAGTTGTCTGCAATGCAGTCCAAGAATTTGTTGGGTAGTCTGTGCCCCGCTGTGTTATTTTCCCAACATATATCTGGATAGTTGAAGTCCCCCATCACCACCAAATCTTGGGCTTTCAATTTGATACTTTACACCACATTCTTTATAGATAAATACTATGACCACAGTGTGCTTGGTACAATGAGTTTGTCAGGCCTGAGAGGTGTTGCAGTTACAGGACAGTGAATGCCAATTGGCATTGAGGTGCTCATAGGGTCACAGGGTCTCCAGGCACTTCTGTAATACAAACAAGTATCAATAAGAAGAAAAAAAATAGGCTTTGAAGTTACTCACACTCAGGATGCTGAGAACCTTTCCTGCAGAAAATAGGAATTTGTGCTCAGCATCTGCTAGGAGCCTCTCACAGGTCCCAGTTTTCAGAGTTGCTGCTGAGCACACACACAAGTTCTATGGGCTCTCACAGAATTTGTAGGTACTCAGCCCCTTGGAAAAAATCACGTTCTAGCACAGGGGTGGGCAAACTATGGCCCAGGGGCCACATCTGGCCCTTCAGACATTTTAATCTGGTCCTCGAGCTCCCACCAGGGAGCGAGGTCTGGGGCTTGCCCCGCTCGTGCTGTGGCTCTGCACGGCTCCCGAGAGCAGCAGCATGTCTCCCCTCTGGTTCTTATGCATAGGGGCAGCCAGGGGGTTCCATACACGGCCCCCACCTCAAGCGCCGCCCCCGCAGCTCCCATTGGCCGGGAACCATGACCAATGGGAGCTGCAGGGGTGGCAACTGTAGACGGGGCAGCACACAGAGCCACCTGGCCACACCTCTGTGTAGGAGCTGGAGGAGGGACATGTTGCTGTTTCCGGAAGCTGCTTGAGGTAAGCGCCTGCACCCCTGACCCCCTCCTGCACCCCTGACCCCCTCCTGCACCCCTGACCCCCTGCCCTAGCCCTGATTCCCCTCCTGCCCGCTAAGCCCTTCGGTCCCAGTCCAGAGCACCCTCCTGCACCCCAACCCCTCATTCCCAGCCCCACCCCAAAGCCTGCACCCCCAGTTGGAGCCCTCACCCCTCCCATGCACCCCAACCCCCTGCCCCAGTCCGAAGCCCCCTCCCACTCCCTGAACTCCTCATTTCTGGCCCCACCCCAGAGCCCTCACCCCCTCCCGCACCACAGCCCCCAATTTCATGAGCATTCATGGCCCGTCACACAATTTCCATATCCAGATGTGGCCCTCGAGCCAAAAAGTTTGTCCACCCCTGTCCTAGCAGCACCGGGCCCTGTGTGCAAGTGATAGGACTTGTGCTTGCAAATTTACTGGCACAAATACAGAGGCTGTTTTGTGAAGTGTTGATCCTTGGATGTGAAGAGGCAGTGACTGTTTTTGCTTAACTGGCTAGCAATCATGTCTTAGATTGTTCATGTTCCTGGAAAATACTGCACCTATTCAGTTGAAAGTTGCTCTTAAGGAAAAGCAGTATGTGTAGTTACATATTCTTGTAACCTGTGGTGTAACATGTATTTAATTTCAACTGTACAGACTAAGCCTAGAGTTCAGACTGAGGTGATCTTGTAGATTACATTTTGACTACATTCTAAGTAATATAGCCTTTAATGGGAAAACAATATTACTTGATAGTGTCCCTACTTGGTTTCAAAGTACAGAATATTTTATGGATTCTCAAACCTACTGCATTTGTTCTCCTAGTGCTTGGTATATGGGGATAAATATGTCTGAATTTATCTGGAGTTTCTTCTGTTTAGCCTCAGATTGTGAAACACTATAAATGCCCTGGTTTCATAATCATAGTAGATAGCTTCAGTTGCTAAGATGTACAATATATGCCTGCTTAGAGATTCATTCATCGGGGCTTCATGTTACTGCAAATATTGTAAAATTTTACTCACCAGTCCAGAGACCAAGTTCTTTTTCATGAACAATGGAACAGAGTCAAGCAGCATGAATCTGCCAGTGGCTCAAAGAATGAGTCAATTTTTTTGGAGCCAATCCAGAACACTGGATTCCAAGACTTATGTTATGTTACATCATGCCATTCCCCCCTTTCTTTAAATCAAGGCTATGCCTCAGTCTTAATATATGTTAATTTGCAAGACTTCCATAGATTTCCTATCCATACCTCTCAACTAACTTTAATCATAAATTATGTCCCTCACCTCAGGGTGTTTTATTTGTCGTACTGTAAGTGTGCACATTGCTAGGTATATTACAGCACACATACACATCCATAAATCAACACAACATTACACCATGCCTACTTTCTTAATTTAAAAACTGTCTAAGACTCTAAAGCAAGCCTTGGATATGTTGGCTGGAAAACAGTTGTTGCAGGCATGATAAAGGATCACAGAATCTTCATACGGTTAGAAAGGTTAAAAGGCGATTTGCTTGATTGGATGTAGTTTTTGCCAGTGCTATTTGCACTGCAGTCTTACATCAACAGTTCCAAAGATAAATGTTTCATTTGTCTAAATGAATAAATAAGTTTAGTGAAAGGTTTAGAAAGCTGATCTTTTCCTACTGCTCCAGCTATCACAATGACAGCAAAGCAGCTCAACACAGTAAGGTGAGAGAGAAAAGCAGCAGCATGATAGTTGATTAGGGTGGATTATAATAAGAAAAACAACGCACAAACAATGCTGGTATTACTGATCCAAGTTCAAAGGGATACAGAGGCTGCTGACACCTATGTAAGGGAGCTCCACAGCAGCATAACTGATCCCAAGAATGGTCAACTGGCAGATTTGGAAAGTGCCTAGTATTTTGTGGGCACTATCCAAAACAAACACTAAAAGATGAAGGGAATGAGGTAGTTCCATGTTCAGGAAGAATGGTCCAGTGGTTTAGATACCAGCCAAGGACTGAAGGTATTCAGGTTCAATTCCCTCCACCACCACAGACTCTCTGTGTGACCTGTGATAAGTCATTTAGCACCACATCCACAAAGACTTAGGCATTGCAATGCCTAACTTTTAGATACCTAGAAAATCACTCAACACTGTGATCCACAAAGCCCAAGTTAGATACCTAGATTCCCCTATAACAAATGGAGAGAGGCAGGCACCCTGGAATGCAAAGCACAAAAAGCCAAGCTAGCTAGTGGGAGGTACCAACAAAAGGGGTGTGTCCTAAGCCCCTCCACATCACAGAGTTAAGCACTGGGCTAGAAGGAGGTGCCTATCGGTGCTTGCCAGAACCCTTCTCCTGGAGTCAGTTGCCTTAGGCATCCTAAGCTGTATCTTGAGAGAATGCCTCACTCCACTCAAAACAGCTGGGGGAGGTGGTGGCAGTGATGGTCACTCTATAGCTTTGAGCATTTACATAGGATGTGGGAAATCCAGGTTCAATACTTCCCTCTCTGCCACAGGGGAGAAAGGAGTCTCCCACCTCTCAGGAGATTGCTTTAACTACTGAGCTACAGGATATTCTAATGTGGGACTGCTTCAGTCGCTCCTGTTGCAGCTGTTCTACTGTGGATAAATTAAAGAGTCAGTGGGCCAGAGAGAGAGAGAGAGAGAGAGAGAGAATGAGAATGACTCTATAGCCTGGTGGTTAGGCTGTTGAAGGGAACCCAATCCAATAGACAGCCTCTGAGCATGCCTACTGGATGGGGCCCCGCAGCTCAATTAGGCAAAGCAGCACTAATCGTCCCCCAGTTCATGGATCATCCTGGTCCTTAGATAGAAGATAGGTGCTCAGACACCTGGAATAAGGCAGCTGTGAGCATGCCAAGAAGCAGAAACTTGGGAGCCTACAGAACTTTTACAGCATACATTTAGGCACCAACTGTGTTTAGGCACCTACACAAGTTTTGTGGATGGCTGTGGTGCCTAAATCTGGGCCAAAGGCACCTACATTCCTTTGTGGATCTGGGCCTTAGTCTCTGTGCCTCCGTTCCTCATCTGTAAAATGGAGATAATGTACTTCCCTATCTCACAGGGGTGTTGTGAGGATAAATACACTGAATATTGTCAGGTGCTCAGATACTATGGTACTTACATGGCCCTATTACCATAGACAGAGACAGAGATTGGGGGAGGAGAGGGATTATCCAACATAAATTAGCTTCTTCTCTTCTCCACTAGTCATCTTCTGGCCACTGCCTCCCATGCATGCCCATGAACACTACCACAGCTCCATGGGGTAGCACCCCAGCAGCCTGTGGTGTTGAGGGGAAAACAAAGAGGAATCCAGGAATCCCAGAGAACATTGGGTGGGTGAGTCCTGATAGGTTATTCATTATTTTTAATATCATAGCACCTAGGAGCCTGAGTCATGGGCCATGACTCTATTGTGTTCAACACCATAAAAACAGAACAAAAAGATGATCTCTACCCCAAGGCGCTTACAATCTAAGCATAAGACAAGAAACACAAGAAGGATACAGACAGGCTAGGAAATACAAGCAAACAGTGAGACAGTATTTGTCAGCATGATAGACTGGTGTGGAGACTACTACCTAACCATTGTTAAGTTTTTTTTTGTAGGCATCACAGCCAAGGAGAGTTTTAAGGAGGGATTTGAAGGTGGATAATGAGGTACCTTTTCAGATGTTTAGGGTGAGTGATTTTCTAGTGTGAGGGGCAGCACAGGAGAAAGCACACAGGTGCTTGTTTGAAAATTCAGCAAGTGGGCAATGGAGGCTGGTATCATGGGCCCACCAGAGGAGAGCATCAACAGAGCCTGAGAGACGATAGATATGGTTGGGATTGACTGTAAAGACCTTTGAAAGTGAAGACAAGCAATTTATGTTTGATGCAACAGAGAAGTGGGAGCCAGTGGAGGGATGCAAAAAGATGGGTGACATGATCAAACTGACAGGCAAAGAAATTGATATTTGCTGTAGCATTCTGAATGGGTTTGAGTAGGGCAAGATTGCATTGGTCAAGGCCAGACAGAAGGCTAGTGAAACTATTGACACGTGAGATGATGAGAGCTTGAGGAAGACTTAGTGGTGGGGAGAATAAGAAAAGCTGTAACTTAGATGTGTTATGCGGAAATAATCAGCAAGATTTGGAGAGAGCCTGAATGTGAGAACCTTGAAAGAGGTCCATGGTTGTGGTGCTCTGAGGTGTCCATTTCTCAATTGCCAGGTAAAGTGAATGCCTTAGGGCCTGATTAGTCCCCTAAAGTTCAGCTGACAGCTCTAACAGGATGTCTATGAGATCTGGGGGGCATTTGGCTTCCTCAGTGGCTCCACACCTCTCAATCAGCTCAGGCAAAACTCCAGTGCTTTTACAACTTCAGTAGAGCCACTACTTCACAGCAAGCCAGGGGTGGGGAGGAGGAGGAGGAGGAGAAGGGCAAGAGGTAGTCAGAAGGGAACAGAACTAAGCAGTCACAAAGCAGCAACACTGCTGGTGCTCAAAAAGACCTTACCTCTTACTAGTGCTCCATGGGCACAGAGCAGTTTGCTCAGAGTGCTGTAGGCTGGCTTCATACCCTTAGTGGAGTAGGATGAGGGTGTGGCCTTATATTAATCAATACCATCGTGTGATTTGCTTGTTCAGGATCTGCTTTTAAGTAGGTTTGAAGTAAATATTTTACAGGATTTCCCAAATGTTTGAATACAGCATTTTTCTACGCTGGTCTAAACTGCTGTGCAGCATTGTATGCTGAAGTTGTCATGATCTACCCCAAAGGGAAAGAGCTGCATTTCACCAGTGGGTTATGTAAAATACATACACCAATAAGCAAAGCAAGCCTGTGTGTGTATTTGGGGTCCTTCAAGGGGAAAAAAACCATTATGTAAGTGTAATTCACTCTGAATTATAATATCTTGATCCATTTAAATGATCTTCTCCTAACCAGAAAATGGCCAGCTACAACTCTGAACTCCACCTTGAGTTTATTAGGCTGGTTAAGGCAACCACTGATCCATGTTTACCAGCATCACCCCACCTCAGCTCTGCTGAGACCACTGTTTTATCCTCTTATGAAGCTGAACCATGGGACCCCTGTCAGCCTAGAGCATGTGTCCACAACAGCAATGTTCTACACTCTGCCCAGCACCTCCAGCTGACTCTCAACTGCTCAGCAGAGCATGATCTCTGCCCCTGCTGAGCTTGAGAACAGATGGGAGGAAACAAGCAGCAGCTCTTCTTGTTGAGTCAGTCACACCCCAGTGCATGTCCTTCAGCTGCTCATGGTTCTGATCTGTAATCTGGATAAAGAAAGGCATGAGGAGAAAGGAGAGGGTTAAGCATTTGGGAGCATAAGAATAAGATGAAGTAGGGATTGGGAAGAAGAGAAAAATGTTTTGAAACTGAAGTGAGCTTTATAAGCAGCTTTTAATTCCACCAGCAAGGTGCAGTTTTATCATGTTACTGTAATTCACAACAGTAAGACACTTGAAAAACTGCAAGATTTCATAGGAATTTTACCACTACATTTCTCCCTCTGCTAATTAGACTGCAGCTGTCAGTCAAGTACAGATAAACAGAGTGAGAGAAGTCTTGTTATGCTGGTTTTAAACTACAGTAAAGAGAACAGAACTTTCACTCTTCTCAAATGATCTAGTGGATACTTCCAACATATAAGTGAAGTGCCAGATTCTGTAGCAAGCCTCTGAATGCAAAGTGGGGCCAAGGAAGGGGGGGGGAGAGAAGAGACACAAGATGCTTTCCCTCCCTTGCACCTTTCACACAGGGGCTGACCACTATTGCAGTCTCTGCACTGTCCTGAGCACTGTGATTGCTCTCTGATAGTACACCCTGTAATGTAAGCCATACCAAAAAGGGGCTGTGGTTCCTTCCCTTTCCTATGCCTCAGCTCCACAGGAGAGAACATGGGGCTACCCCAATGGCATGTAGGAGATGAGGTGCCTTCCCTCTCTCTCTCTCTCTACACCTGAGAGCGCCAGGAACCATATGTGCTGTTCCCACTGGACCAGGCAATTACATATCTTCCCAATGCAGGGCTGTGGCTAACAGAGGGAAGATGGAGATGTTCTGAAAACAAAGGCGGGTGATGAACATATTAACAAACAAAAGTGTATTTCCCAATCTCTTTCTGTTTGTGTAACAAGCAGAATGGCAACATCACAGAGCCCTGCTGGAGGGACAATGCCAACGACTAGGGAGATGGCACCCACGTCCCCTTTTTGGCAGAGTTCCTTAGGATGATCTGGGCTACTATAGCTAACATTATCCCTCTACACTCTTCTTCCCCTCCATTCCATCCTATAGCTCCAAATTTCAAAACCATCTCCCTCCAGCATGTCCCACACCATCTCACACTCAAACTCTGCCTTATATAAATAAAACACTATGAGCGGCTGAATTTTATAAACAACTCTAAAACCCCCAACGATTTTATTTGAGGTAGGACATTCACTTGTCAAAAGTGTCAGAGGTGGCCTCTGACAAAAAATAATATGACAGTAAAGGGGTTAATCAAGACACTTTCAATGCAATGCACAAAAGAAATTCAGAAAATGGCTGTCATTTCACAAATCTCCAGCATGGAGCTCCGCCATTATTTCTGTGACTCTCTCTTAAAGGAGAGTTATAAAAGTGTGATATCTCATGCGAGCACTTATAATATATCTTTACTGACATGTCTTTTAAGCAGGAAGAAAAAAAACCCATTTATGAAAACTCCTTAAGGCAAAGTGTTACCTAGGGTGACCAGACAGCAAGTGTGAAATATCGGGACAGGGGGTGGGGGATAATAGGAGCCTATATGAGAAAAAGACCCAAAAATCAGGACTGTCCCTATAAAATCAGGACATCTGGTCACCCTAGTGTTACCTGACTTCAGATTCAAACTTTTCATTTATTAGGAAAGATGTAGAAGTGTCTTCAGGTGCTGATGTTGCTTGTTCTGAGCAGTGGAAGTGGAGAAGCCATTCCAGGGGAAACAAGTTTCCAGTTTGCCATTGCTAATTTTAAAACAGTATAGTGTATACAAAGGTCACACCTGTAGCATGATCTACAGGTTATGTATTATTTATATTGGTTACCTAACAATTCCTAATTATCACTCTGAGGTTTGACAGGTTCTTGTCCCAAGGTCAGGGCCAGTATTATTAAAACTACTATATAGTTGGGAACCCCAATGTGCACAGTTGCAACACTCACACTATAGGAACTCCTCTATATTTATTAATACATTTAGGCCTAGTCTAAACTAGAAAGTTAGGTCAACATAAGCCGCATTGGGTCGATTTAATAATGAATGTGTCTACACTACTGAGTCCCTTCTGCCAACCTAAATGGCCTGTAAACTCGACTTCTGTACTCCACCTCTGCAAGAGATGTAGCGCTTGATTCGACCTCCACAGGTTGACATGGGGATAGTGTAGACACTGCGTTGTGTAATTCAAATGAAGTGGCCTCCAGGAGGTATCCCACGTGCTCCGTTGTCAGCACTTTGGAAACTCCACTGCACATCAGCCAGGTACACAGGAAACAGCTGCTCCCCTGTTAAAGCCACAGGAACTTTTGAATTTTCATTCCCTGTTTGATCAGCATGGAGAGCTTGCCAGAACAGCTGATCATGGAGAGTCAAGGCCGCAAACGCGCTCCAGCATGGAGTACACAGGAGGTAGTGGTTCTTATTGCTGTGTGGGAAGAAGAGTCTGTGCAGGCAGAGCTTCGATCCAGCAGAAGAAATGCTGACAGCTATGCCAAGATCATGCAGGGCATGGGGAAAAGGGCTACACCCGGGACACACAGCAGTGCTGCGTGAAAATAAAGGAGCTTCATCAAGTGTAGCAGAAGACAAGGGAGGCAAACGGTCATTCTGGTTCTGCCCCAGAGACATGCCGCTTTTATGAGGAGCTGCATGCGATTCTTGGAGGCAACCGCACCACTACCCCAAAACGCTCCGTGGATACCTCTCAGAAGCTCTGGGCAACCTTGAGCACCAAGAAGGATGACATTGTCGATGAGAAAGAGGAGGAGGAGGGGGGTGACAATGTGAGACAGGCAAGCAGAGGATCCATTCTCCCCGACAACCAAGAATTGTTTTTAACCCTGGAGCCCATCCCTTTACAGGACCATTTGGCAGTGGAGCATGATGCCAGGGAAAGCACCTCTGATGAGTACACATTTCCAATCACACTGTAGGGGTTACATGCTATTATTTTTTATGTTTAATATGAACAAAAAAGTAGGTGTAGTGGGTATCAGTGGCCAGTTCAGCTATGCAGAGGGTGCTCTCCAAGAAAGAATGTTTATGTGCCCAGGGATGGCCCAGGAATCCTTCATGGAGATCTCTAGGAACCTTTCATGGAGGTACTCTGCAATCCTATGCAGAAGGTTTCTGGAAAGGGCTGCCTTATTTCGTCCACCACAGTAGGACACTTTCCCGCGCCACTCCAGTATTAGTTTTGCTGGCATCATTGCAGCACACAGCATTGCAGCATAAGGACCAGGTCTGTACCCAGATGCTTGCAGCATCTGCTCCCTTACTGCCTCTGTTACCCTCAGGAGAGCGATATCACATAGGGTCACGGAGGAAGTTTTCAATGCTAGCCCTTAAACCACAAACAGTTCAACAAGTAATCCGCCCCCGTTTCGTGAAATATGGCTCCCACAACCACGCTTTCCCAAACATGGAAGGGATCACCCTGTATTGCAAGCAGCATTGAAAAAAAAAGGGGGGGGGGGATGAAGGAGGGGCGGCTTCCTGTTTGTCTCCTTTGCCCCCCAACCCGGTGCCACTTTTGTAAAAAACAAACTATTGGGGGGGGCCTGTCCTCAAGCACCATCCAGGTTGCTAGGGGAAAGGGGGCTTTTCTCAAGTTCCAACCTGTGATCCCAAGGATGTCTTCACAAAAGCAGCAGCACAAGGCCTCTCGCCCATGCCTCATGGCCTTACTCACCATGGCTGGAGCAGCAGACCGACCCTTGCAATAGCCAGTGGTTGTGATTACGTTGTGGCTTGCAGTGAAGTGTTTTTTTAATAAAACAAAAATTAAGCTTGTACCAGAAACAATGTCTGCACTGTCAATACTACCCTTGTGCTTTGCATTCCTTGCAGCTGAAACCTAGTCCATCAGCACATCCTCCACACCGGGACAGAGACTCTCCCAGATTAGAAGGCAGAAAAGAGACTCGGGGGCACATGTTCAATGAGTTAATGCACGCCTCTGAGAGTGACAAGATGCAGGTCAGAGCATGGAGGATTACACTGTCCGAGAACCCAGACATGGACAGGGAGGACAGGAGAGCATGCAGGAAACAAGACTGTGCCACACAGGAAGGAATGCTGCGGATTATGAAGGAGCACTCAGACATGTTGAGGTTCTGGCTGAGGTTCAAGAAAGGCAGCTGGATGCTAGAGTCCCTCTGCAGCCTATGCTGAACCTGCTGCCATAATCACCCAGTTCTACATCCTCCTCCCCCAATGTCCTATAAGGAGGGGGGAAAGTTCAGTATCCCTTGCACTCAACACCAAGGGAGGGTACAAGGACCAGAAGGCGCCCATTCCTACACCTTTGATTGTTATTGCACTGCATCTGTAAGCAAGCTTTCTGTGTTTCTCCACCCACAGTGTTATCAGCCCTTTGCCCCAGGTTATCTTACTTGTCTTTGCTGTCTGTGTGTTTGTGTGCACAATAAAACAATGGATTGAGGAGAAAAAAAAAAACTCTTTATTCATTCAACACATGGTGGTTGGTTGGGGTGGAATTTACAGGGGAGAAAATGTAATGGAGGGGACAGTTTGGTAAGAAACAACACAGATAAGGGTCACATTACTTTGGCTCACTGCAGAGACGCAGAGCCCCTCAATGTGCTCTTCTCATTACCCTGGTGTCTGGCTGCTCAAAATTGGCTGCTAGGCAATCTGCCTCAACCCTCCACCCCGGCGGAAACTTTTCTCCCTTTGTTTCACAGATATGATGAAGCACACAACAGGCAGCAATAACAATGGGGATACTGCTTTCACTGAGGTCTACCCTAGTAAGCAAACAATGCCAGTGACCTTTTAAATGTCCAAAGGCACATCCCACCACCATTCTGCACTTGCTCAGCCTATGGTTGAACCGGTCCTTACTGTGATCCAGGCCGCCTGTGTACACAGCTTCATGAGCCATGGGAGCTAGGGATAGGGGCTGAGTCTCCCAGGATCACTAGTGGCATTTCAACATCATCAATGGCTATTTTGCAGTCTGGAAAGAAAGTCCCTGCTTGCAGCTTTCTGAACAGACCTGTGTTCCTAAAGATGTGCACATCAGGCACCTTTCCCGACCATCACACATTGATGTTGGTGAAACGGTCCCTGTGATCCACCAGTGCTTGCAACACCTTTAAGAAGTACCCCTTTTGGTTTATGTACTATCTGGCAAGCTGGTTTGGTGACAAGATAGGGATATGTGTTCCGTCTATTACCCCACTGCAGTTAGAGAACCCCATCGTGGCAAAACCATCCACTATGTCCTGCACCTTGTCCAGAGTCACTACCCTTCTTAACAGAAGTCTGTTGATAGCCCTGAAAACTTGGATCTCAGCAGATCCCACGATAGATTTACACACTCCAAATTGATGCCCCACTGACCGGTAGCAGTCTGGCATTGCAAGCTTCCATAGAGCTATCGCCACTCGCTTCTCCACTGTCAGAGCAGTTCTCATTTTAGTATTGCTGTGCTTCAGGACTGGGGAAAGCTCTTCACGCAGTTCCTGGAAAGTGGCCTTATGCATTTGAAAGTTCTGCAACCACTGCTCATCATCCCATAGTTGCATAACTATGCAGTCCCACTAGTCACTGCTTGTTCCCAGGCTCAGAAATGGCATTCAACTGTGTCAAGGTGATGCGTGACTGTCGTCAGCAACTGTGAATTGCTCTGTTCTAGGTCTTCCAGCAGGGCTGCTTGCGTGGTTTCACATTGTTCCGTGCAGCAGCTCCTGTATTGGTTGTGTAAATACTGCAGGATAAGGTGCAAAGTGTTTGTAATGCTCACAACAACAGTGTACAGCTGAGCGGAGTCCATGCTTATCATGCTATTGTGTCCGCATGAGTAACCCGGGCTTAGAAAAAGGCTTGGTTTGTTTCCTGTTGATTTGAGGGAGGGAGGTAAGTGCAACATGGGAGGCTAATGCCATGTTCCCATAACCACCCATGCCAATGTTTTGGTCACATAAGGCATTGCAAGCCCAACCCAAAATTCCCCTTGGCTATGTGCAGTATGGGATAGCTACCCACAGTGCAGTACTCCATGTGTCAAGGGAAGCCCTGCTCGTGAGGATGCACTCTGCTGACACAATGAGCGTAGTGTGGACACGCAAGATCGACATGCTTAAATCGGAGGCTCGATGTCAACTTACATGAAGTCGACTTAAGTTTGTAGTGTAGACGTGGCCTTAGCAAAGTCACAAACACTCAAACTCAGTATGGAAGATAGAAATAGAAAATGTACATCTGAACATCACACCATCCCTTGCACAACAACCCAAAATGTTAGCCATTATCTTCCTCATCACCATCACCTTCCTCACCATCATCAGTGGTCATCATTCTGGTACCTCCCAACTGCCCCTCTCTCTCCTACTGCCCCTAGGCTGGGATGCAGCTTTTATAATATGTTACACTGATACCACTATGTCTAATGCATATTCAGTAGGGGTTTCTCCCCCTCGTCCTTATTTGTATTTCCTCACCCTACTAATGTTGGAGTGTCCTTCTCCTATAGGTTAATATATCAATGATCTCAACTTATCATCATAATTCAATTCCTTGCCATGGCATTCTTGTGGTCAGTCATCTATGGATATTGACTCATATTCCTGTGGTTGGTAGGTTTCATTATGGTAAATTATGACAAAATCCCCCCTTGCACATTCTATTTTCAGTTCCCCAAAACTTGGGGGTGACCATTAGGTCATTTATCTGTGCCAAAGTTCATAGGCCTCAAGCTTTATGCTAACTGCTGAAGCTAATGTCTTGCAAGGAACCTACAGGCCTGTATCCTGTAGGTTCCTTGCATTACTACTGAACAGAACAACATAATATAATGAAGGCAAGGCAGTGAATATAATAAAGGCAAGCTAGTCCCATGGGCGACACATCAAACAGCTACAGTTCCAAGATATAAATTACCAACTCATAATATGCACACACTTACTAAAGCTAGTTGAACAGTGAAGAGAGAAATTAAATTCTGCTTCCCTGAAGTTAAACACAGATGCATGTAGGCAAGGGACAGAAGTGCGTGCTCACTTTGAGAGACACTAAGGAACCCAAACCACGATTCAGTTCCTCTGACTTCCTTAGTTATTTAAGGCAGGTGGCAAGTTGTAAGTATTTGCAGTACTCAAGACTTTTCCTATAGCAAGTACAGGGCAGCCCAGCAACATGCTGCAAATACTGAGATAATCAGATATACTTTTCTTAGGTAGAACTGGTAAGTTTTCAAGGGCCACTATTCTTCAGCCACTGGTTTCAAGTCCCTACAAGAAAACCTGATACCTGCCTTATAATTTATAGGTAGAGAAGGTTTACCATCCCATAGCATTATTTTCTACCATGGGATATTTTCCACCTTTTAACATGTGAAGAAAAGAAACTATACTTAATTAACATGAAATGAATAGAAAGTGCAATGGGATCGATTATTATTTTGTTTGTATCACTATATAACTGACATCAATAAATAAGCTTTAACTGTGTTTTAAAGGGATGAGTATGTTCTTACAGTTCAGGGCAACTGCACCTATATTCCTCCTCTATGGTCCACCAAGAGTACCCACTCTCAGGCTTCTGGCTCCCCAGTTGTTACCTCTCTTGGGTAGAGATCTGAGTCTCTCACTCCTAACCAGGGTCTTGTTCAGGCTGCACAACTCCCTGCCTACACTGCAAAGTCCGACTGCCTAAAGCCAGGCCTGCTTTACGTCTCTCTTCAGAGACAGTCAGCAGTATAATTGCCTCAATTGTTTCCACCCAGCTTTTTCTAAGCAAACTCATTTATTCTTCAGGTAAAAGAGAAAACATTAAAAATCAATACATAAGAACCTATATGCATACTAACAAACTTGCCAGAGATCACCCCATGACTCCAACCAGGGCTCTGACCGGAGAACAGTCCCTCAAACCCCACCAAGGGTTTTTTCCCTGTGATCAGAAATGCGTTACAGCGGTTAGCTCAGAACAAGTACCCCAATGAATCAGTGAGTTACTCCTTCAAGCCATTTGGGTCTTTTGGTCCTGGGAATAGATAATTCATAGACAAAAGTCCCCTCCCCAGGGCAAAGCTTCAAAAGATCAGGTGTGGAAGTGGGCATTTGTATCCCTCCACACAAGTATTTCCTAGGAAACCTACTCAACTAACAGTTCATTCTTGGTCTTAGCCCATTGTTTAAAAAGAGAGTCTTTTAATGTTCATAACACTTTCCAGGGTTTACATTAGTCACATCTCCCAGACAAATTACATATAATCCCACAACACCACAAACATTTGAATTTTTAATACAAGCTCCTAAAATACTTAAACTTAATTCAATAAGGTTTGACATAATTCAATAAGGTTTGTCCAGGATATTGCAGGCAATTGCCATATCTGTCACAACATTGCTGGAGGGAATATATATTCTACAGTGAGGCCCCAATTCACCAAGGTACTTAAACACACGAGTAGTTCCACTGACTTCTCAGCACATGCTCAAAATTAGGCATATGCTTAAATTCATTGCTCAATCAGGGTCTTAATGTGCCTTTTTGTTGTTTTATACAGTACATTGGTTGGGGAGTATATTTTATTCTGACTAGAATATTGTTCATCTCTTGACAATTCAGTTTTTAAGACAATATATTAAGTCTGCAGAGACTTCATGGTATTATATTGAAATAATAGAGAATGAACAGAGCTTCAAAATAGAACCTTTATCCCCAAAACAGTAATTTACTCACTAGTAATTTTTTATCCTATTTACTGATATTTAAGATGTGTTTGAATAAGTGATTTCCTTCCTTATGGCCCAGCTTCTTTTTCTGTTAATCCTGAAATGAAAACAATTTTTTTCTTAGGCAGCACAGCTCCATGCCTGGCAAATGAACCTAATGTTACAAATTTATCATTAAGATTACATTGAAAGGTCAAGAGCAGCAGAGAAGATGAACACTGGGAAGAAGAGACCCTTATTAAAATACAAATACACTGGATAATTAGCGAACCTGGTGGTAAAGTGATGTGACCAATGGAGAAATTTAAGTTTAAATCTCATATGTTGAAGTTATTTCAAAAAGTGAACAAAATCTTAAAGTTATAAAGTCAAATCCTGCTTTATACTTTTTATTCCAGCATAATAGGAAGTCCACTCAGTTTGAATCAATGGAGTTATTCCGGATTTATACCTGGATAATAAAAAGCAGAATTTAGCTTGTATGTTTGCACTCATTTTTCCTGGTGTTGGCAATAATGATGGTTGTGTTCCTTTAATTTTTTTTCTGGTTGCATTGCATTTTTTTTTTTTTTGTATTTTTCTTGAAAAATTAAATAATTTTTAAATTAAATCTTTGGTTTTTAAAAAAAGGATTTGATAGGTGAGGACAGATGCGAAGAGTTGTCCATAGATTTCCACCACAACCAGGGCCGGCTCTAGCTTTTTTGCTGCCCCAAGCAGCAAAAAAAAGCGCCGCCCCCGAGCCCCCAGCCGAGTGGCCGCGCCGCCCCCCCCCCCCGA
The DNA here is from genome assembly GCF_028017835.1 of Emys orbicularis. Taxonomy (NCBI): domain Eukaryota; kingdom Metazoa; phylum Chordata; order Testudines; family Emydidae; genus Emys; species Emys orbicularis. The sequence continues at coordinate 94,604,425 of NC_088685.1, read as the reverse complement.
GCGCCGCCGGAACCCCCCCCAGAGCGCTGTCCCCCCCGCGCCGCCCCCCCCGCCGCGCGCCGGAGCCCACCCCCCCCTGCGCCGAGCGCCGCCGGAACCCCCCCCCGCCGAGCGCCGAGCCGCCCCCCCCCCTCCGAGCGCCGCCGGAACCCCCCCCAGCCGAGCGCCGAGCCGCCCCCCCCCCCGCCGAGCGCCGCCGGAACCCTCCCCAGCCGAGCGCCGAGCCGCCCCCCCCCCCCCCGCCGAGCGCCGGAGCCCGCCCTCCCGTGCCGAGCGCCGCCGGAACCCCCCCCCGCCGAGCGCCGCTGGAGCCCGCCCCCGCCCACTGCCGAGCGCCGCCGGAACCCCCCTTCCAGCGCCGCGCCCGCGCCGCCCCCCCCGCCGAGCGCCGGAGCCCGCCCCCGCCGACTGCCGCGCGCCGGAGCCCGCCCCCCCCCGTGCCGAGCGCCGCCACCGGAACCCCCCCCCCCAGCGCGAGCCCCGCGCTGCCCCCCCCGCCGAGCGCCGCGCCGCTGGAGCCCGCCCCCTGAGCCCGCCCCTGCCGAGCGCTGCCCCCCCCCCGCCGAGCGCCGCCGGAGCGCCCCCCCGGAATGCCGAGCCGCGCTCCTCCCGCCGCCCCTTACCAGGTGCCGCCCCAAGCACGTGCTTGGGTGCCTGGTGCCGGCCCTGACCACAACTTAAACAACCACCACCCATCCATCAAACTCTCTAGAACATTCCCACACTACCATCAACTTCCTGGACACCACAGTCAGCTTCAACAATGAAACCCAATAGACAAGAAACCCATGGATCACCACACATATCTTTACAAATCCAGTAGCCACCCCTAACACACCAAGAAATCTGTTATCTGCAGCCAGGCACTCAAATACCACAGACTATGCTCAGAGGAGGAAAGTCCAGGATATACCTTAACACTCTTAAAACTGCCTTCATAAAACAAGGACACTCCACTTGAGAAGTAGATTGTATCATGGAATTGTAACATGTATCAGAACACCCAAATACTCAGAGAACCTGCTTCAATACGGGGAGTGGAAGGGAGGGGAGAACTCTGACTGCACACCCCTAATGGTCACCTACCCCCACACTGGAACCCATATGAGGTATCATTAAACTATTATGCCCATACTCATTGGGGACCATTTCCTGAAATCCCTCTTCTGGCCTTCAAACAATTTCCCCAACTTCACCAAGCTCATCATCAGAAGCAAGCTCCGCACAGACCAGAACACACCAACTCAAAGCAGCACCAGACCCCTCCATAAGAGTTGCAAAACCTATAAACGTATTTCCACTGCTACAATGATCAATACCCCCTGCCCCAAACACACCTTTAAGATCCATTAGCCCTGCACATGCTTATCACATGTGGTGTACCTCATCCAGTGCACTAAATGCCCCCAATAACAACTATGTTGTCACTATGCTCTTGAATGAACTCACAGAAAAATGATAAAGACAAACACCTTATCACCTGGTGGGTGACATGTTTCACAAATATGATCACTCCATAACTGACCCCTCAAGTCGTTGTCCTCAAAGGAAACCTGCACAAAACCTTCAAAAGAGGACCCTTGGAGCTTAAAATTCATATCTTTGCTAGACACTAAAAATCATGGTCTTAAAGACACTAGATTTATGGTTTATTACAACAACCTGTAACCCACAAAACCCCATTTTTGTCCTATCACTGCAGAAGTGTTAATTGGCCACTTCACCTTCAATGGTCTCTTACAATAGATAACTACACAGGCTAAACAATCTGTTCCATTTTGTTCTTACCTGTCAAACTCGGAGTACCTCTCCCAGACCTGAAGAGACTTGTAGCTTGAAAGCTTATCTCTTTCATCAACAATAGTTGGTCCAAAGATATTACCTCATCCACCTTGTACATAAGAGACTACGGTCATTGAGATGTAGTATAGACATCATCCTTAAAAGCATGCTAATTATTAAATAGCAAAATAGTACTCCTCATTATTGCAGCATTCCCTCAGAATTCCCCATAGTCAGTATAGGGAATACTGAAGTAACCTTTTTATAGTTATCAAAGACAAAAATGGCAGATTTTTAATGTCAAGTAACATACAGTATGGACAAACAAATTAAATCGTATGAAAAATATACACTGTATCCTAAGGATATTGCCATAATGAAAATGAAGATCTATATGGAATACAGCAGAAATAGCACTCTACTGCCAACACATTAACACAAGAGATCAGACACTATGGAATAAAATCTCTCATCAATATGTCCCAAAGGTCAGACACATGAGCCTTGCACACAGATTTGTAATTTACCATATTCACTTTTTTAGGGTAACATTACATATTATTCTTCACTAATATTTCAAATTGCAATCTGCAGCTGTCCTCTCTATGTCCCAAATGCAAAGTAGAAAATGGATCTCAGTCATATGTCATGTATTTTCTGAAAGCTTAGAAATGTTTCAACCCAGTACACAGGCTTTGAGAGTAGCCCAAGACTCAGTTAAAATAAGAGGAATTCCAGGAGAAACCCAACCTTTAAGCTATTTAAATATTCAGTTACCACCACCACAACATCATGACTATAGAAGCACTCACTTTTCCCAGGTACGGATCAAGTGGCTGAGATAAAGTTTAAAAAAACAAAAACAAAAAAAACAAAAAAACAAAAAAACCAAATACACACACACACACACACACACGCACAGAGAACATTTGCCCTAAACTGGAAATGATCCTAAAATAAAACTTTTGGCAGGTCCAGAATTGTTCAGATATTTTTTTAAAGTTGCTACTTTTACTGGGACCTTATTCATAAAGCTGGTTAGGAATTTGTTTTCAAAAATTCCAATTTGTCAAATATGACATCTTTCATTGGAAAGTGTCTGTTTCAATGAATTTTTTTTACTCAACTTTTTTTTTAAAAAAATGTTGAAATTGTCAAAATGTTTCATTTTAAAATGTTTGAATGAAAAATTCTGGTTTTCTGGTTCAAACTGACATTTTGTTTAGAAATTTAAGCTAATTACAGTAAAAAAATGGAAACACATTCTGATTGATCCAAACCCACTTTTTTTCAGATTTTTGGTTTGGAAAAATTTTTGACATTTAAAATTTTTGTCTGTTGATACCTCAAAATTTTTCATGGGATGGGAAAAATGTTTTTTTTTGCCCAGCTCTACCTGTCAGTACCAAAGTAGCATTCTGGGGTGGAGGGGGGTTGTGGTATTTCAGGCCCACCGATAATCAGAAAGTGCCTGAAATCCTGTGCACAAGAGAATATGATCAAGAGATTTCGGATTTCTATTTTGAGCTACGTTTTCTAGATAGCGTGCCAAATCTAGGCAGAATAGGACGAGAAGATTGTTATGATAACCCTTCTGTAGAGCAATATGTTGCTAACCTGATATTGTCAATCCCAACAAATACTGGGAGAGATGGTAATAAAGAGATAGGATTACATATACACAGCAGCTTTAAAAAGCCAGAAGACACTGAAAAATATCCCTCTCCAAGACACTTGAAAAGGGAATTTTTTGGTAAAGGGTCTGCTCTGATTTTAACTTGTGGACCCTTTTCTTATCCAGTAAGTTGGGGGTGTTTAGTCACTATGGGTATGTCTACACTGGAATGTAAGCCCCGGGTTAAGAGAACTCGAGTTAGCAGACCCTAGTTTTTTCACCTAGGGTTTGAGTATCTACACTCTTTTGTACCCCCAGGCTAAGAATTGTTGAACCCTGAGTACCAACCTGGAGCTCCAGTATCTACCCTGCATTATGTGGGCCTGTGTCCAACCACCCATATCCCAGACTTTGTAGCAACCTCCCGAAATGTGAGCACCCTAGCCCTTTGTTTGTGGTGCACTGTGGGAAAACTTGACTGTCCACCAAACTTGATTATCCAGAGGACAAAGAAATTTGGCCTATGGGATTGTGGGCTACTTTTGGCAGACTCCCAAAACATGAGTCCAGTGGAGCTGCATCTGCACTGAAAAGCAATAGGGTTTGAAGCCTGGGTCCCAGATTGACTCAGGCTCCACTTCTATGGGCTCCTGGGACGCTGTTTCCGAGTCCTGGATTAGTGTGATTTGTGTGTAGATGGAAAGGGTGATAGGCTTGAGCCTGAGTTCAAACCTTGGGCTTACACTGTAATGTAGAGTACCCTGTGTTTTCTTTGGCGAAGGGGGGGAGCCTATAGCAAAGCGTATTCACACCCCATAGAATGCCCCAATAAGGCCAGAGTTATGGGTGTTTCATCATCTGGGGACCAAAATCCAATTCAAAAACCAACTTTTAGCGTGGGTTTCCAAAACACAGAAACCACTTTCAATCTTTCATACTGTAGGCAGTGTGCAGTTCTGCCAAACAAACAAACATATTCCATGTGTTATGTTTTTTCCCCAGTTCATCATATACACACACCGGAATATAGTTAAGGTTAGTATTATGACTGTACTTCATTTTTTGGCCCAAGCCAGTAAATATTAACCAAATTCCTTCCATATAGGGAAAAATATCTACAGTAACTTGTCAAAGTGGAAGTGACATTCACAAAAACGTGTGCTAAAGTATGCTAGTATCCCACTCATCCACAAAGTCTGATTCCTCTTAATTTAAAATATGCCAATGTCATTTTCTACAGATTCTTAATCCCAGTACAGCAAAACGTTCAACATCAAATCCCTGTCAGCTTCCACTAACTAGATTAGGCTGGACATGGGCATTAAGGAGAATATGCCTTTTCCTGCTGAAGAGTCTGCAACAAAAGGAGTCTGCACAACAGAAACAAAGACTGGGGAGAAACTGTCAGCAAAGAAAGAAAAAGGCTGTGTAAATCCCAGCTAGCACCATCTACAGTGGCTGTCTCTCATTCTCTAACATAGATGGTATAGGGGGTCCATGGCCATCCCTCCCCATCAATCTCAGAGGGAGGCCACACCCCCTCACTATCCTGTGTCTATAAAGACAATGTTCAATGGAGAATTAGCAATCTCAGGGCTCTGGCCCTCTGGCGGGGCAAAGGAACAAGCCATTTGAAGGGCTCTGGCCTTCGGGGAAGGGCAGAGTGACAAGCAGTGTGACACTGTGCCTCAAAGCAGCACCCTGGCACCCCCATATTCACCACTATCATATAATTATGACATGTTGTGTACAAAGTATGCCCTGTGAGGTATAATTTTAAAAGACGATCTGTTGAACATCAATATCTTGTTGGATTGTATGTGCTATCATTGTATGGGAAATTATGAAGTTTTGCTATGTGTATTATTGAAATATGATGTGAAGGTGGAAACACCAACAACCAACCTTTCTGGGACCACAGTGGAGCAGCCAGACAGTGTGGCTGGCCCATTAAGAGGAATCCACACTACAAAGGACTACCCCAGGAACCGTTTACCATAGAAACAAATCAGAGATGGCACGTACACAGTGGAGACAGCTTGATTCACGTCATAGCAAAGGATATTTCCAGCAAGCTGGAGGAAACTTTAAAAGGGGGAAATGACATCATCACTTGGCCTCATTCCTCCCACAACTCAGCACTTGGAAACATGTCTGGAAAACAAAAGACTCAACTGGGGAGGTGGTTCCAGGCTGGAAAGAAGAATCCCAGTCTGCGTATTAAGGAACAATACCATCAGGTGAGACACTGCTTGATTCAAATCCTATCTAATGTATAGAACTCAGATTACCTAAGATATGAAAGTAAAACTGCGATCAGCCTTGATTTGTATGCTTACTACTTATAATCACTTAAAATCTATCTATCTATCTTTCTGTAGTTAATAAAGATGTTTTATATTTTACCTAAAACTGTGTTTTGGTGGAAGTGCTTGGTGTACAAAAGCTGGTGCACATCAATTTTCCTTTATAGAAGTGGCAGACTGAGTAATGAACTTGCCCTGATCAGAAGCCTGACCAGTGTAAGACCATACAGGCTCTGGGGTCCTAGGCTGGGGAACTGGGTGGAGCCTCTCTAGTGTCAGTTCATGAATGGCTAGGAGAAGCATTAATGTAATTCAGCTGAATGTGTCCCTGACTGTGAATGTTTGTGTGAGTGCAGGACCTGGAGAGGTTTGCAGCTTGTCACAGCATCACGATGTGAGAGGGAGCCCATGTTAGTAAGCCAGAGGGCTCAGTGGTACCCCAGTTCTAGGGTACCACAAGCAGTTTAAAGGGTTCTGGCCTTCAGGCAGACAGCAGACAAACGCAGGCCTCTTGACCTGGGGTGGGGTGGCCACAGGGGGTGGAGGACCCATGCCCACCATACTCCAGGGCCTAGCAATGGCAGATGGTTCTGCCCCTGGGTCAGTGGAGATCTCACTGAAACACGCTTACACTATTGTCTGGTGTCCCTGGGCTACTTCTTACTATTCTTTTGGAATGTACCTCTGTCTCCTGGGATTCCTCCATCTCCCCGGGGTACATGGCCAGTGGCAATTCCAGTAGCTCCTCCAGGTACTGGTCAGTCAGCAGTATCAGCACCTCCTCTGAGTCCTCAGCGTGGCAGAGCTCTGTCTCAGGCGCAGGGCTCAGCAGCAAGAGAGACATACCTGCTTCCTCTCTGGCTTTCCCACAACTTAGCTGCAGGGCACTCCTTTTAAATTTCCCACTCCACCCCTCTGCTTCCAGCAGGGGGCATGGCTTGCCTGGCTCACTACGGGGTGAAGAGTGGTTCCTCCCCTTCAGTCTCAGAGGGAGGCCATGCCCCCTTGCTACAGATGGTTACAGAAGACCTCATGCACTTTCCCAACAAATCCTGCAGCACAACTGGGTATTGAAAGAGGGCTTTAATGTGGATTATTAACAGCAGCAATATTGTAGGCAAAAAGGAGGACATCAGTGAATTGAATATCTGTCCACTGAGGCACATAGTAGGGTAGTAGTAGTGATGAATGGCAAAGCAGTGACAATGTGTTACTCCCCAAACCAACAAAGAAAGTACAAGCACTACTAGAAGGGAGTTTAAAAAGCCAAAATATAGCAGACTCCTGTAGTTAAACAGAACAATCATCATACTATTTAGCATTTCCTATAGTGCTTTACTAATTAATTCATTGTCACGATCCATGTGATGTTGCTAAGTATTGTCCCATTTTAACAACTGAGGTCAGTAGGGCCTCATTAGAGAGGTAAAGAAAAATTAATCGGGCTGATTTCACAATTCCCAGAGGCATCACAAGAGTTGCAGAGGCTGTGTGTGACAACCTGGGCAAACGTCTATTTCTTACGAATATTGTGTGAGAGTCTCTTGTTTGACTCTCACAACTATTCTGTTGTGTATTGCTGTCTGACTGAATGCATAGAGTTAAATCAATAGAGGCTGTAAAGGTATTGATACAGAACCAAGCAGGAAAGGTAAAACAGTAACAGATAAGACAGCCTCTCAAGTACCAGTTTCAAGGGAATTACGATAACAGTGGCTTGGTTGTCAACTGGGGGGAGAAGTTATCTAGTGACTACATCCAGGCTGTGATTTTTTTTCTTCCCAATGCTAAGTCTGGGATGAAAGGAAACCCTAAAACATCATAGGACCCTGACCAGTTAAAGAAGTGCCTCTGGCAGAAGGGAGGGGAAAAGTGGCCAGAGAAGCTAATCAGGATGGGTCAGTGAAGAAGCTGACTGACTGAGAGACAGAGTATGTTTGTACTGCAATCAGAGATGTGTTTGCAGCTCAGGTAGGCATTGTGATACTACACCCCATATTTGTCATAGTGATATGATTATGGCATAATTATGATCATAGATTCATAGGACTGGAAGGGACCTTAAGAGGTCATCTAGTCCAGTCCCCTGCACTCAGGGCAGGACTAAGTATTATCTAGACCATTCATGACAGGTGTTTGTCTAACCTGCTCCTAAAAGTCTCCAATGATGGAGATTGCACAACCTCCCTAGGCAATATATTCCAGTGCTTAACTATCCTGACATTTAGGAAGTTTTTCCTACATCCAACCTAAACCTCCCTTGCTGCAATTTAAGCCCATTGCTTCTTGTCCTATTCTCAGAGGTTAAGAACAATTTTTCTCCCTCCTCCTTGTAGTAACCTTTTACATACTTGAAAACTGTTATGTCCCCTCTCAGTCTTCTCTTTTCCAGAATAAACAAACCCAATTTTTTTTCCAATCTTCCCTCACAGGTCATGTTTTCTAGACCTTTAATCATTTTTTTGTTGCTCTTCTCTAGACTCTCTCCAATTTGTCCACATCCTTCCTGAAATGTGATGCCCAGAACTGGACACAATACTCCAGTTGAGGCCTAATCAGTGCAGAGTAGAGCGGAAGAATTACTTCTCATGTCTTGCTTACAACACTCCTGCTAATACATCCCATAATGATATTTGCTTTTTATGCAACAGCATTACACTGTTGACTCATTTAGCTTGTGGTCCACTATGACCCCCAGATCCCTTTCCACAGTACTCCTTCCTAGGCAGTTATTTCCCATTTTGTATGTGTGCAACTGATTGTTCCTTCCTAAAGGGAGTACTTTGCATTTGTCCTTATTACATTTCATCCTATTTACTTCAGCCCATTTCTCCAGTTTGTCCAGATTTTGAATTTTAACCCTATCCTCCAAAGCACTTGCAACCCCTCCCAGCTTGGTATCATCTTCAAACTTATAAGTGTACTCTCTATGCCATTATCTAAATCACTGATGAAGATATTGAACAGAACCGGACCCAGAACTGATCCCTGCGGGACCCCACTCGTTATGTCCTTTCAGCATGACTGTGAACCACTGATAACTACTCTCTGGGAATGGTTTTCCAACCAGTTTTTCACCCACCTTATAGTAGCTCCATCTAGGTTGCATGTCCCTACTTTGTTTATGAGAAGGTCATGCGAGACAATATCAAAAGCTTTACTAAAGTCAAGATATATCACTTCCCCCCACACTTCCACAAGACTTGTTACCCTGTGAAAGAAATCTATTAGTTTGGTTTGACACCATTTGTTCTTGACAAATTCATGCTGACTGTTACATGAGATGATCGAGTTCAGGATCCTGACAAAAGGAAGAAAGGAGACTTCAGAAACGCAGACTTTGACTCCCTCAGGGAATTGATGGGTAGGATCACCTGGGAGAATAACATGAGGGGGAAAGGAGTCCAGGAGAGCTGGCTGTATTTTAAAGAATCCTTATTGAGTTGCAGGAACAAACCATCCCGATGTATAGAAAGAATAGTAAATATGGCAGGCGACCAGCTTGGCTTAACAATGAAATCCCTGCTGATGTTAAACACAAAAAAGAAGCTTGCAAGAAGTGGAAGCTTGGACAAATGACCAGGGAGGAGTATAAAAATATTGCTCAGGCATGCATGAGTGCAATCAGGAAGGCCAAATCACAATTGGAGTTGCAGCTAGCAAGGGATGTTAAGAGTAACCAGAAGGGTTTCTACAGATATGTTAGCAACAAGAAGGTGGTCAGGGAAAGTGTGGGCCCCTGATTGAATGGGGGAGGCAACCTAGTGACAGAGGATGTGGAAAAAGCTAATGTACTCAATGCTTTTTTTGCCTCTGTTTTCATGAACAAGGTCAGCTCCCAGACTACTGCACTGGGCAGCACAGTATGTGGACGAGGTGACCAGCCCTCTGTGGAGAAAGAAGTGGTTCAGGGCTATTTAGAAAAGCTGGACGAGCACAAGTCCATGGGGCCAAATCTAATGCATCCGAGGGTGCTAAAGGAGTTGGCGGATGTGATTGCAGAGCCATTATCTTTGAAAATTCATAGCGATCGGGGGAGGTCCTGGATGACTGGAAAAAGACTAATGTAGTGACCATCTTTAAAAAAGGGAAGGAGGAGGATCCGGGGAACTACAGGCCAGTCAGCCTCACCTCAGTCCCTGGAAAAATCATGGAGCAGGTCCTCAATGAATCAATTTTGAAGCACTTAGAGGAGAGGAAAGTGATCAGGAACAGTCAGCATGGATTCTACAAGGGCAAGTCATGCCTGACTAACCTAATTGCCTTCTAGGAGGAGATAAGTGGCTCTGTGGATGAGAGGAAAACAGTGGACGTGTTATTCCTTGACTTTAGCAAAGCTTTTGATACAGTCTCTCACAGTATTCTTGCCAGCAAGTTAAAGAAGTATGGGCTAGATGAATGGACTATAAGGTGGATAGAAAGCTGGCTAGATCATTGGGCTCAAAGGGTAGCGATCAATGGGTCGATGTATAGTTGGCAGCTGGTATCAAGCAGAGTGCCCCAAGGGTCGATCGTGGGGCCAGTTTTGTTCAATATCTTCATTAATGATCTGGAGAATGGCATGGACTGCACCCTCAACAAGTTTGCAGATGACACTAAACTCGGAGGAGTGGTAGATACGCTGGAGGGTAGGGATAGGATACAGAGGGACCCAGCCAAATTAGAGGATTGGGCCAAAAGAAATCTGATGAGGTTCAACAAGGACAAGTGCAGAGTCCTGCACTTAGGACAGAAGAATCCCATGCACTGCTACAGACTAGGGACCGAGTGGCTAGGCAGCAGTTCTGCAGAAAAGGACCTAGGGGTTACAGTGGACGAGATGCTGTATATGAGTCAACAGCGTGCCCTTGTTGCCAAGAAGGCTAACAGCATTTTTGGCTGTATAAGTAAGAGCATTTCCAGCAGATCGAGGGACGTGATCATTCCCCTATATTCGGCATTGGTGAGGTCTCATCTGGAGTACAGTGTCCAGTTTTGGGCCCCACACTACAAGAAGGATGTGGAAAAATTGGAAAGAGTCCAGCGGAGGGCAACAAAAATGATTAGGGGGCTGGAACACATGACTTATGAGGAGAGGCTGAGGAAACTGGGGTTATTTAGTCTGCAGAAGAGAAGAATGAGGGGGGATTTGATAGCTGCTTTCAACTACCTGAAAGGGGGTTCCAAAGAGGATGGATCTAGACTGTTCTCAGTGGTAGCAGATGACAGAACAAAGGGAAATGGTGTCAAGTTGCAGTGGGGGAGGTTTAGGCTGGATATTAGGAACAACTTTTTCACTAGGAGGGTGGTGAAGCACTGGAATGGGTTACCTAGGGAGGTGCTGGAATCTCCTTCCTTAGAGGTCTTTAAGGTTAGGCTTGACAAAGCCCTGGCTGGGATGATTTTATTTGGGGATTGGTCCTGCTTTGAGCAGGGGGTTGGACTAGATGACCTCCTGAGGTCCCTTTCAACCCGGATACTCTATGATTCTACTTATCACATTATCTTCTAGATGTTTGCAAATTGATTGCTTAATTATTTGCTCCATTATCTTTCTAGGTACAGAAATGAAGCTGACTGATCTGTATTTCCCTGGGTTGTCCTTATTTTCTTTTTTATAGATGGGCACTATATTTGCACTTTTCCAGTCTTCCATGACTTTTCAAAGATAATTGCTAATAGCTCAGATATCTCCTCAGTCAGCTTGAGTATTATAGGATGCATTTCATCAGGCCCTGGTGACTTGAAGACATCTAAGTAATTTTAACTTCTTTCCCTATTTTAAATCTCTTCTGATCCTACCTCATTTTCACTGGTATTCACTATGTTAGATGTCCAATCACCACCAACCTTCTTGGTGAAAACCGAAACAAAAGTCATTAAGCACCTCTGCCATTTCCACATTTTCTGTTATTGTTTTTCCCCCTTCACTGAGTAATGGTCAATTTATTAGAAGATGGGTAATTTAAGGTATCATTGGAAAAGTTATGATTTGCTGAATATGATTATCCTATTTGTGTGCATGTATCATTTTTGTATCTGAAGTTATGAATATTGACTATGTATCTGTATTTCAAATGTGTTTACAACTGGGTAACACCCACTAGGCAAAAAGGCTTCTAACCTAGCCAGCTGGTTGTGAAGGGCCTATTCACAGTAACAGGCCATTAGGAAAAACAATAGGCCTTTAGGAGAAGCTTATCCCACACCTGGTGAGCCTTCCTGAGAATGCTCCAAACAGCCTGTAAGTAATGGCTGCTATGACTCAGCAAGGGCATGTGACCAGATCACATGACACTGAACTCCATTTTGTTACCTGTATTTTTCCACAAACTGTCTGGGAACTGAGTTTGGAACAAGGGTTCCCACCATATGTTAAAGCTATATAAGGTGGGGTGTGACATCATCTAGGGGCCTTGCGTCCCAAACAAGAGAATTCCTGGAAATGCCTGAGGAACAAAGACTGAACTGGCAGAAGTGCTGGTCCCAGGCTTAAGGAATTTCTACCCTGTGTACGGAAACCTGCTTGACTGCTTGTATCATCAGCCAGGGTGAGAAATTGCTAATTCATATCCAATCTTTTTAGTATTTTAGGCTCAGTTTGCAGTTTTGTTTATTTACTAGGTAATCTGCCTTGATCTGTTTGCTATCACTTATAACACTGCTCTACAGCCAAAATGTTTCTGAAATAAATGTAGTCAAACTTTACTAATTCTGGGTCACTGAGAACGAAAATGATGCTTAAAATTGTTGACTGGCTCTAGTTTTCAAGATATGCTATTGGGTCAGTATATACGACCCTTGACTTGGGAATGGCGGAGGATAAATGAGTTATAAAGGGAAGGGATCTCAATTTAAACCAGAAATGACTAAAATACATCTTTGACTGGATCTATGAATAAATCTATGACTGGGTTTGGACAGTACTTGCTTTTTAGGCAAAACAATGAATGATGCAATCTGAAGCTGGTATTGCGTCATACATGATATGAATTGCATCATGTTATTCCTAGAAGTCATGGATGATGCAATCATAACGAAGCTTACATCACTCTGCTGAACAAATTGCCCTGTATCAGCTCTAGAAATCATACAGTGTCGTGCTCTCTTATTTGTCAGGGTTTGATTTTGCAAAGGGACACATTTCTGTTTAGCCAAAGTGAGCCGAGATGCCTCGTACTTGTGTGAACAGTGCAGATAACTTCTGCTATGTTTGTGGTGAAGTGACTTTTGCATCACAAAAGCGCAGTATAACCACTATGGTTAAGAAAGCCTATCACCTTTATTTTGGCTGCAAAATTGGAGATCAGGACAAGAGGTGGGCCCCACACATATGCTGCAACACTTGTGCAACAAATCTTCGCCAGTGGTTGAACAGGAAAAGGAAATCTATGCCTTTTGCAGTGCCAATGATTTGGAGAGAGCCAACAGATCATACCAGCAATTGTTACTTCTGCATGGTGCCTCCAGTTGGGAAAGGTGTGTCAAAGAAGAAAAAGTGGACTGTGCATTATCCAAACATTCCATCAGCTATACGCCCAGTACCCCACGGAGAAGGACTGCTGGTTCCTGATGCACCAGAATCATTCTCACTTGAGTCAGACGAGGAAGAGGAAGAGGATGAAACTTCTGGTCCTGAACCATCAATGTCACAGGACCCATATTTTCTCCCATCCTCCTCCTCTGAATCACACCTCATAACACAAGGTGAACTGAATGACCTTGTCAGGGATTTGGAACTACCCAAGAGTAAGGCAGAGCTGTTGGGCTCCAGACTACAGCAGTGGAATCTCCTGGCAGGTGATGTTAGGGTTTCCATGTTCCGTGACTGTCAAAAGGATCTTGTCCCATTCTTCTTCATGGAAAGTGATCTTGTAGCCTGCAACAACATCGATGGTGTGATGGCAGCCCTCAACATCGTTCACGATCCAGATGAGTGGAGACTGTTCATTGATTCATCAAAGACGAGTCTTAAAGCTGTTTTACTGCATAATGGCAATGTTTTGCCATCAATTCCAGTTGGTCATGCAGTCCATATGAAGGAAACCTATGACAACATGAAACAATTTTTGAGGTGCATAAACTACGACCAATATCAGTGGCAGCTTTGTGGCGATTTGAAGGTTGTTGCTCTCTTGCTTGGTCTGCAGACTGGATACACAAAGTACTGCTGTTTTCTCTGCAAATGGGATAGACGTGCAAGAGATTCCCACTACATCAAGAAAGATTGGCCACTCCGACCGTCATTGGAGCCTGGGAGGAAAAAAGTGTTCAGCATCCACCACTTGTTGAATCAAGGAAGATTTTGTTACCACCCTTACACATCAAGCTGGGTCTGATGAAGAACTTTGTCAAGGCCATTGACAAAACACAAGCAGCTTTCAAGTACCTCCGTGGAAAATTTCAAAGGTTAAGTGAAGCTAAGATAAAGGAAGGTGTCTTTGTTGGTCCTCAGATTCGTGAACTTCTTCGAGATGATGCATTTGACCATGCACTGCGTGGCAAGGAAAAGACGGCATGGAAAGCTTTCCAGTTAGTGTCAATAAATTTTCTCGGAAACAACAAGGCAGACAACTACAGGTTGTTGGTGGAAAACCTACTCAAGGCATACAAAAGCCTTGGTTGCAACATGTCACTAAAGATACATTTTTTGCACTCTCATCTAGATTTTTTTCCTTTGAACTGCGGAGCAGTGAGCGATGAGCACGGCGAGCGATTTCACCAGGACATTGCAACAATGGAGAAACGCTATCAGGGCAAATGGAGCCCATCAATGCTTGCAGACTATTGCTGGACAGTGACAAGAGATGCTCCATTTAATGAATACAAGAGACAAGCCAAGAAGCGCCGAGTAGACACTGAATAGGACTAAACTATGTACAGAATAGTTTTTTGCCTTTTGTTTCATAATACATTTTATTTATATAACCCTTTTGCTGATTTTTAAAGTGTTACATAAACAGGACAGGTGAAATATTATCATGTAAAGCAACCATAAACACATGAAAAGACCTAGGTTTACAATTTATGATTAAAACTCTACTATCTACACAATATACATAGACATAAAATGTCAAAACTTAAATATCTTAGAAATAGTAGCCAATCAGTTGTTTTAATTGTCATATTTGAATTCAGCACATCAAAACACATAATAAATAGCACATTTTATCTCTGAAGCAGACGACTTCTCAAAAATTGTAGACCAGTGTAATCACTTAAAAAAAAAAATCTGTTTTTTGTTTTATCTACATCCATGTGCCTTTAAGTGAAGTGTCTGGGGAAAATCTCAACTTAGTTAACACAAGTTTGTTGCATATTCCTCTCCACATTGAGGGAGAGGTAAACTGGGTAATAAATTCATACTGGTCAGGGTTCCACCAGGGCAGGATTGTATAGCTCTGGGGTCTTAGGCTGGGGATTCTTTTGGCTGTAGCCTCTCTATTGTTGGTTCATGCAGTGGCTGGCCGCTGCATGCAACTACAGCTGAGTGTGTGAATGCTGGTGGGAGTGTAGGACTGGGAACAGTCTATAGCTTGTCACAGCAGCACAGTACTGAGAGGGAGCCCAAGCTGGTGACTCAGAAGGCTCAGTAGTACCTCAGTTCCAGACTGCACGCCGGGGGTGACAACCCATCACAGGCATACCCACACTAGCTTTTATCTACCTAGGATAGCTAAAAATAGCAGTGAAAATGCAGTGGCACAGGCTGTACAAGCATGCTAGTGACCCTGGGGACCTACTCATGTTCCTAGCATGCAGTGGGGTCCAATGCAGCTATTTTTAGCTGTGCTAGTTAAATTAAAAATAGCAGGGGCATGCCAATGTGAGCTGCAATCACACCTCTGATTACAGTGTGGAGACACTAAGACACAGAGGGAGAAGACTGCAAGCAGCATAGGCTGGTTCTCCCAATTCAGTGATGGAGAAATAAGCCAGACCACCTGAGCTATGGCTAGAGAGGTTACAATTAGGTAAGGGAACATGCACGTAGGTCTCTTATTTTAAATTCACTTCTCTCAGCACTGTGCATCTTTGGGGCAAAATATATCATGCTTTGTCTCAAAGAAGCTGTCTGTTTCACTGCAAATGTGTGCTGTCACAGCTTCCAAAGAGAAACCTTGATTGTGTTCAACTCCATCTAGACCTGCTGAATTAGTCATGGTTGGTAGCCAGGGGCTGTTACCTAGAGACCCAGTTAAAGTGGTTGGGTCAGTTTCTCACCCCAAGAAAGAAGTGGAGGCAGAATTCTGCCACTTGAAAGGGGGGGTGCACTTGGGAAACTAGGATAGGATCTCACCGGGGTCAGCCTAACTACTGACTCACACTTAGTACTTCTGAAAAATCAAGCCCTCATATGACTTGCCCAAAGTCATGTGGCAGATCTGGGAACTGAAGACAAGTTGTTTGAGTCCCAGTACACATCACCATCCTTCATCTTCTGGGGCTGATGGATAATCTTTCAATTTTTAATAAAAGTGGCAATTCAGCATTTGGCTTAAGTAACATACTAACTAAGTAATTAAGTTACTAATGCTCAGTAGCAACTCTAGTCAAACTGAATAATCCCTTCTCCTCCCAGCATACCATTACCCACACAGTAAACAATCACTAAACATTTTGCAGTGTTAAGTGACCTCTGATTGTGTCTGTATGACACTACCTCCTATACCTATCCTGCAGCATGTCACTTTATTCATTCTAGTGTGGTTTATTTTATTGCATGATTTTTCTAGCAAGATCTTTTCATGACGATCAGTATTATCTGTATTAGACACTGTTCGCTTAAATAAAGTTTTGGGACCAAATGCACTCGTGATGCAACTAGGCTGACTACAGTAGAGTGATCCCAGGAGTTAATTTAGCTGTGTACAATCAGAATAAGTAACTTTTCCTGCACATTTCCTTAAACCCATAGTACATTTTCACAGCATTCATAATAAGTCAGTAATTTCAGCTTCTCTTGTTTGTGTTCAGAGAGTTCACCTGTATGTGGAAGCATACGTTTTGGGTTCGGACACTTTCGTTAGTTTCAGGAAATATCAACATTAATTACATTGGAATCTGGGAGCCTGTTAATTGGGCTTAAACATTCTGGTCATGAATCTAAATCCAAGCTGGTTTTGAACCATGCCTGGGTAGAATCTCTGGTACACTAGAAAGTAAGGAAACGTTAGCTAAATTCATGATTTCTCCCTCCCTCATTCGGAGTTGACTCAAAGGTTGCTCAATTTATAATGAGGTGTGTGTGAAATGACCCATAACTATAATCTTGTTGTGCTTTCATGCCTTTCTCATCTCACCACATATTTCACTCTCCTGTCTCTTTTGTCCTGGAAGCCTATATCATATGCATCCCTATCATCTTTGTCAAGCCTCTTATATAGGGGTTGACTACCCACTAGCTTATTACAGAAATTTTAGAATTAAGCAATTTATTTTCTTATTTTTCCATTTATTTTCTCCATGTAATACAAAGCCACAGACACTTCACAACCCTAAATCCTTTTGTCCCCCCTTGTCTATTCTTCATAGGTATCATTTCTTTTCCTACTCTGGATCCTACCCCATCCTCAGAAACTGTATCTGTGAAACTCTGCATCCTGAGAAACATTTTCTATGTCTGACCACAAACATTATGAACTCCTTTTCACTGAGATCACACTACTCTGCACAGGGCTGGCTTGAGGAATTTGCAGAAGATTCTTTGTGATGCGTCACAAATTAACAGACTCATTGATAAATTTGCATTGCGGGTTGGGAAGAGGGTATCTTTAGTTCCTCTTTTCCCTCCAGCTTCCTGATGCAGAAGAGAAGTCCAAGTAATCGTAAATTTTGCCTAGTTGCCAAAATTTGAGAGACATTTGTTCAAATAAGCTGTAGATCTGAGGACATCAGACACTGGTGAGTTGTGTGTTCATTCTGATGCACTAACAAACATTAGCTATTTAACCACCCTGTAAGGTAGATGCATATTATCCCTATTTTACAGATTTGGGAACTAAGCCAAAAAGATCATTTGACTTGTTGAGATCTAAAGGAGGAGTCAATGTCAGGGCAGGATTAGAATCCAGGAGCACCTAGTCCACACTACATCGGGCTATTAAGCTGTCTCTCCTGGTGGACAGAGATCACTGGTTGATCAGCAATGCTGGTTCAGCTATAGGCAGCTAGCTAGAAAGGAGCCGGGGTGTCTTCAAGCATCTATCAATGCAGTTGCCTTTACAATTACAAGCTTGATCTGGGTTGCTCCAAAAATCAAACATGGTTTTCATGGACTCTAAAAGGATATTTGCAGGAAGACTAAATAACCTGTGACCTTTATGAAAATTCAGTTTCCAAATTTCAACTCTAGCAATGGTTTACTTTGGTTTATATATTTATGAGGCTGCTTTGCAAGGTAAAGAACTAAAGAATTACTTTTCTTTTAAAATTAAATTAATGGAGATATCCTATCTCCTAGAACTGGAAGGGACCTTGAAAGGTCATCAAGTCCAGCTCCCTGCCTTCACTAGCAGGACCAAGTACTGATTTTGCCCCAGATCCCTAAGTGGCCCCCTCAAGGATTGAGCTCACAACCCTGGGTTTAGCAGGCCAGTGCTCAAACCATTGAGCTATCCCTCCCTCACTTTTTTGGAACGGGAAAGCTGAGATTTCCCCTTTAGATTTTTATGTCCCTCCTACCCCCCACCTGGAGGAAGGACCAGCTTCTAAAGCTCGGCAAATATTGCTAAAAAGTATTTGCAAACATTCATTTGACTAAAAATCCCAATTTGCTTTGACATTCATAACCCCTTTAATTCACTTTGCATATATATTTTGCAGGCAAAATTTTGTTTGCAAGAATGTTTGCATAAAGGGAAAGTGTCAAATAGTCAAATATATCCATACAAGTCTGCATTAGTATGCTAATACTTGTACAAATATAAATGTGACATGATCATGTAGCTGTCACAAAATCTCCTTGTGGAAGATATCCAGTAACAAAGAAAAAATACCATCATGTGACTTCAGTAACAAATCATAGTGCAACTGACAAATTGCAGTACAAATAGTAAATGCTTACAGAAATAGTTGTGGTGAATAGTTTACAAGCAATCCATAGGCTGAAATTGTTTGCCTAAGTCATTTGTCAAATAATTCTGAGTAACTAACAAAAAGTAAAAGAAAAGGTCTGTTTGCAGATAATGTACTAACAAAAAGTGAATTGAATTAATCAAATAAATAGTTTGCTGCAAATACTTTGTTCAGCTATTTGTGCCTTGATTTACTTTTGATGCACATGCTGAGAATTACACATGTAATGATTTTAATTTCCCTCTCTTTCCTTAAATTGCGCTTTTTATATAGGTTTTGGGCTGTGGTTCATTTTCACCCTCCCAGCAGAATAATTTGAGGGTGACAGGAATTGTATTCTCTTAATGTCGGTTTCCTCTTTCATCCTACAATTCAAAGGCATAATACAGCACAAAGTTAACACTCTTCATTGCATTTCTACCACATGAATGAACCCATCCTTTTTACTCTCTAGAAGCCAACTACAGGATTATTGCAGTCTACCATCTCTTTTTATGCCCTAGGGATCCTTTCTTTCTTGTTTGGACTAGGGTGAGATACAATTTGTCTATCTGTTTGAACATGGTTCGGATTAATACTCTGTCAGACGTCCTGGAAATACTTAGTTATTAACTAGGTAACAAGAAACCTGAACTAATTAGGGTTGTGCGCGCGCTCACAGGTGCCAATAAGGGATAATTTAACTAAAGCAAATTAAGAGAATCACCCACTGAAAGATTGCTGGGAGTGCCACTGGCTTGGATTACACCCTTTGTTTCTCCTTTTGAGTCTGTACAGTGATGGCAGCACTTCTCTGTGATACATTTTCAAGGGGGTATGTCAGGTCTGTGCCCACTGATGTGGAAATTATTACAGTAGCACCAGGGGCAATGATGGAAGGATAGTTAAAAATAATTAGCAAGAAAAATTTACATGGGGCCAAGGGCTTTGATTGTGTCAGCTGGTATAAGTTATTAGATAGGTACACACAACTGCTGTAGAAGTATCCATTAAAAAAATTGGGACTGGGGGGGAGATGTTGAGGGAATAATTAGCAATCATTCCCTTTCTTTTGTTCTCTTGCTAGACTAACTCGCACAACCTGAAGAGTTTACTCCAAGACAAGTGGCTTAGTATGAGTCACCCCTGAGGCCGTACAGTATCTCAGGCAGATTGCCTGTACCTGGTGTAGGTTGCAAACTGCACAGATAAAAGGAAAGAAAAGCAGGGCAGACTCTCCAGACATAAATGCCCCAGTGGCGAGTGCACACCCCATCACCTTTCAATAAGAAGAATTTCCTTTTCCTTCATTTCAAATGATTTATTATAATAATAAAAGGGAAGGTGAACAGCAAAAGTAGGATTTCATAATTTGTGGTTTGGCTTGATTTCTTAGACAAACTGTCTAAGACAAATTACACCATATCTATAAGTGATACTAGCATTAAAGCTTGCTTTTAGCCAGCTAAGTCTTCTTAGTATCAATTAACTTTTAATTGGACAAGACAGCATGCTACATTATCTGGTAACTCCCTACTTCTGGACTTGAGTTATATGTACTGCAGGATTGCTATTCTGTAGTAAATAAATCCTAGATTCAAACACGTGAAGAACCTCTAGGGCAACAATGATCTTGTGTTTTCCCCTTTCCTGACAGCTACAATAAAGAAAATAAACCAGTATCTTTCTCTTCAGCATACCCATATTTAACCTGCTGTCCCTTACTACTAGAAATTTGGTGACCTACACTTTAGCTCCTGCATGAGAATAGGTGGGAGCATCTATTACAATTCCTCTGATGACATGCACTTGATTACAAGTCTTGATCTATGCTGCAGACAAGTATTTTGGAGACAATTCCCAGCTCATTTCATGGTAGTTTCAGCTCAAAGCCTGACACCTTTTTCTAAGAATACATAGATCTCTTGTTCACTGTAGCAGTGCAATTCCCTGCTCCTGGGGTTTCCTCTGTACATGACTTCAAATCCGTATGATCAATGTGTAACAGGCAGCAATACAATTCAGATAAAGTGAGTACTGACCTATACTCTAAATAAGACAAAAATCCTTCTGGCACCAAAAAAAAACAAACAAAAACACATGACCTAAACCAGGGAATAGTAGAAATCCCATGTAAACATCAAAGTTACAAGATTTCCAAACCAGTATGGTACAGATACATTTTGGATAAGCATTCCATCTTTCAGATGCTTATCCAGGCCTTGCAAGTTCACTAAGCGGTAATAATCCTCTGAAAAATGCAGATCCATATACTCCAAGACCAGAAGGTACCATTGTGATCATCTAGTCTGACCTGTGTAACACAGGACACAGAACTTCCCCAAAATAATTCCGACACAAATCTTTTAGAAAGACCGCCAATCTTTCTTTAAAAATTGCTAGCTACAGAAATCCACCACAACCTCTTGGTAAACTGTTCCAATGGTTAATTACCCTCACTGTTATAAAAAAAAAAATGTACACCCTATTTCCACTCTGAATGTATCTAGTTTCAACTTCCACCCATTGAATCAAGTAATACCTTTCTCTGCTAGACTGAAGAGCCCATTATCAGATGTTGTTCTCCATGTACTTCTAGATTAATCAAGTCACCCTTATCCTTCTCTTTGTTAAGATAAGTAGAATGGTGTCCTGGCACCTATAACTACAAGGCATGTTTTCTAATCCTTTAATCATTCTCATGGCTCTTCTCTGAACTCTAATTTATCAACATCCTTCTTGAACTGTGGGCACCAGCACTGGATTCAGCAGCAGTCGTATCAGTGCCAAATATAGAGGTAAAACAACCTCTCTACTTCTACTCAAGATTCCCCTGCCATGCATCCAATGATGTCATTAACCCTTTGGGCCACAGTGTCACACGGGGAGCTCGTGTTCAGCTGATTATCTACTATAACCCCCAAATGTTTTTCAGAGTCACTGCTTCCCAGGATAGAGCCTCCACCCAGTATGTATGACCTACATTCTTTGTTCCTAGAGGTACAGATTTACATTTAGATGAATTAAAAGACACTGTTTGCTTGTGCCCCCATCTTACCAAGTGATCCAGATTGCTCTAGATCAGTGACCTGTCCCACTCCTCCAATTTCTGGTCATCTGCAAACTTATCAGTGATGACTTTGTTTTCCTCCAGGGCATTGATAAAAAAGTTAATTAGTGTAAGGCCAAGGACTGATCCCTATGAAACCCCACTAGAAACACACCCACTGATGATTTCCTATTTACAATTACATTTTGAAACCTATCAATTACCCAGCTTTTGATCATTTAATGTGTGCCTTGTTAATTTTGTAATTCAGTATTGAAAGCCATGCAGAGAACCACGTGGAAAGATTCATTCCAATACTGCATAATTTCTGCTTGACAGCAGACAGGAAGGCAGTTTCCATGACTGCCACGTTCCTTAGTTGCAATAGTTCTATCCTCTCTTTTAACAATTCTATACATAAGTGATGAGGGGACGGTCAACCACAGTGGGTGACTAAAATGCACCCCATTGTTCAGTGGTATTTATAACAGTTTCTCCAATTTCAAACTTTACCAGCTGGACAATCTGTTTTAAGATTGGTATTGACTTTTCAATCAATGCTTCTTACCAGTAGCAGCAGACATCTTTTCTGTATTAGTTATGCTACCTTACTCTCCCCCTTTGATCCCTCTGCTGTCACAAATGTTATAAAATGTAGAAGCCAGACAGGTAGCCAAAGGCCAAAAAAGTTCATAGTCACGTACATGATACAAGTTCATGTCTCAAACTTAATCCCTCTCTTGGCCACAGGAAATAAAAGGAATGTGAATGGTAGTGCACGAAGCTTGAAGGCCTTGTCCACACTAGATATTTATGGCATAATAATCACTAGGTATAAAATTATTAGCAACAGCTGAGAAACGATCACACCACCACATGGATTGCACTCGATCCAAGCAAGATTAACTGCCTCTTTAATCTCCATCAGTGCCAGCCCAGCCTCAACAAGCACTGTCATAGCAAACAAATTTTCCAGAAGGCCTCACTTCACAGTTGCCAACTTTCACGGGGTAAATAAGCATCCTGACTTTCACAATAAGCCAAAAATCAAACTAATCCCATTTCAAAACAAGGCCAAAACAAGCCAACCCCTAAGAATCCCAGCACTCTATGTGACTAGATCCCCCTGGTGTGCAGTCTGGGACTGTGGTGGGCCCGCTGTGCACTCCTGACTCTTCTCCCCTCCCTTGCCCCTGCTTGCCAGGGGCCAATAAAAAAAAAACGCAACAAGCTACAAGCCAAACAAGCAACAAGCCCAAAACTAGCCAACATGCAACTCACAAGCCAATTAAGCCAAAAACAAGCCCAATTTCTGTTTTTTGTTTTGTTTTTTTTTTTGTTTTGTTTGTTTTGCGGGTTTGGCATGTCTGCCTCACTTCTGTAAAAAATAAATACATAAAATCAGGCTGCACACTCAGATGTCACTGGACACGTCTATTTATTAACATCCATTTCTTTGCATTCATTGTAGTCTTGGCTACACTAGGAAAATTTTGCAAAAACTCTCACTGCTGCTCATACCAATTCAGCTCCATTTGTGCTAGCAATGCGGGGCACCATAGTACAGATGGAATGAGAGCTGCCACCACTAAACTTTGGCATCTAACCCTGCGCACAGCTGATCTAATCCATGTGGGGCTTACAAAAACAGCAACCCCTTCATACTAGACTCCAGTAGAACTGAGTGGATGTTAGCAAAAAAATGACAGTTTTGCAAGGCTGGTAGATAAGACTTGAATTGAACCAAGCCACTTTTGAAGAACGTCTCCGAAGTCATCCTATGAGCATCCTGACAACTGGCCAGAGGCAGACATCTTACTGCTTGAGAACATCTGGGATTTTGCATGTATTCCCTGAAGACATCTGCTCAGAAAAACTCTACTTCAACTAACTCACAGAGGTGGTTGAGGCAGAGAGAACCTCTCACTAAACTGCAGCCACTAGTGTTGCTCTCTGGCTGTCCGCAGATAATGCTTGAATATCCTCAACTGCCTCCTGAGACACTGACAATTTTCCAAACCATGAGCAGAAATCTCTGAGTAAAGAGCAAGTTCTAGCAATCCAGCCTGGTCTCCATTTTGACAGTAGTTTCATTAAAGGCTGAGCATCACAAGAGTTTAAAATAAATAAATAAATAAAATAAATAAATGAAAAAGAGTGGGGGGAGAGGGAGAACAGATGTTCAGCCTGGAAGAATGAAGTCCTCTATTTATTCATTGTGCAGGTAAAGCAATACTGGCTCTTAACTCTGACCTGCCAAAGTACTTCAACCCTTATCTGGGGGAACCACCTATATGGATAACAAAGGTAGCTCTGTCTCCATGCCCAATCATTCCTTCCCCCTTCTGCAAGCAGAGTAAAGGGTGCTGGAAGAAGGCAGCATTCCTACCCTACTCCTAACGGTACACATATGCTAAATAGGATCTGAACTCATCCCTTTCCTGAAGTTTGACATTGTTAACTTACACAACAATCAGATCTTAGCCTGAGCTTCCTCCTCAGCATTACTGTTTTATTCTTCTGAAGGACCTCTGTCCTCATCTCTAGCTTCCTCTGCCTCAGAATTGTTTTAAACGCTTACAGTGGAACTTGTAGGACTCATCTGATCCAGCTCCCAGAGTGAATCTTCATTCATGTGCAGAATCCTAGCATCTGTTTCCCTTTCACAGCTTCCAGCTGTGTTGGTGGTTTTGCGATGGAGACACTTTCCTATTAAGAGCTAGACTAAAACTACCAACTGCTTTTCAAATAGGCAGATATTCATCAGCTAATACCTTATGATGATGAGTACTAAGATGAACCAGCTCAAACTGGTAACCTCAAGTCAAAAGCTGCATATTCCACCATGATCAATCCCCCAAACCATCTGGTCTCCTGAGAGAGCTCTACCAATGCCAAACCTTTCAGAAAGCTGCCAGAGGTAGATGTAAACACGGGTGTGGCATCATTGCCAGCTCATACATGTATTGTTTCTACTGAACTGGTGAACAAGATTTGTTCCATGGGCCATTTGAAGATTGAAGGAAAGTGGGCAATACTGTAAAACATAGACTTGACAGCTGAGATTTTCAAAGAATTTTGGTGCCCAAGTCCCATTGAAATTCTATGTATCCAACTCTCCTAGGCTCCTTTTAAAATTACAGCTGGTATGTTTAAATGAGAATCAGTTCCCTGAACAGGGGAAATGCTGAAATACAAGAATTAATTTGATTGGGGGGAATGGACCTACAACTGCAAGCAGTGTGAAATCTTTGTGGCAATCCTGGGACTCAGTGGTATAGCATGCTAGTCACGCATATCACCTGCTATTAATGAGGAGACACCACACAATATACAAAATGACAAAAAAGCCAGTTTGAAATTCAGTGTAGATTTATTTATTTTGGGGTACTGACACCCCTGTGAAAGTACCCTATTGTGACATAAGCAGGATCATATGTACCCCTGCTTGCTGTTGGTAGTTATACTAGTAATACCTGGCTTCTTTTATTAAGATTGTTTTTATCTACAGCCATAACTGCCATCCTGCATAGGTGAAATCAAAGACATCTATTTTGTGTCTAACATCTCTTGGGGGGGGGGGGGGAATCAATGTATTGGACTAATTTGCTAAATAACTTTTCACTGTCTAGGTGAAAGAGCCCTAGAGGGCCAACCTCTTCACCTGGCATGTTCAGAAACTAATTGCAAATTACTGTGCCTGTGATTTGGAAGCCAGCCATAGAGTGCACCGTGGTCTATGAGCTCTGAGCTCTAATGTGATCAGCCATGCCAGCATTGATTATGGAAAAGTTCCTAGAGGACAACTATGCCTGTTATATAGTGCTAATCAGCATTTTGATAAAAAGTGACAAATCATGGAACAGTGTTTGCAAGCTCATGCAATTTGTCAAGTATTAGGTCTGATTACCTCATTTGGTGCAGAACATGAGCAATTCTAAGCAGCAGCAATGAATTTAACTGAGTTTAACAGAAATTCTTTCAATAAAAAGGGATATGTAGATTAATTGCATGATCACAGATTTCCAACATGTGTCTCCCCTGCCCAAACCCCTGTTAATTTTTCTCCAGGAGATTTCACACAGACTCAGACTTTAAGGTCAGAAGGGACCATCGTGATCATCTAGTCTGACCTCCTGCACATCGCAAGCCACAGAACCTCACCCACTCCTGAAATAGACCCCTAACCTCTGGCTGAGTTACTGAAGTCTTCAAATCATGGTTTAAAGTCTTCAAGTGATAGAAAATTCACCTTTTACACTAGTTTAAACCTGTGAGTGACCCATGCCCCATGCTGCAGAGGAAGGCAAAAATCCCCCAGGGTCTCTGCCAATGTGACCTGGGGGAAAATTCTTTCCTGACCCCAATATGGCAATCAGTTGGAACCTGAACATTTCAGCAAGACCCAACAGCTGGGAAAGAATGATCTGTAATAACTTGGAGCCCTCCCCATCTAGTGTCCCATCTGCAGCAGTTGGGGATTTTTGCTACTGGCAATGTCCAATGGGCCACATGCCAGCATAGGCAGTCCCATCATACCATCCCCTCCATAAACTTATCAAGCTCAGTCTTAAAGCCAGTTAGGTTTTTTGCCCCCACTGCTCCCCTTAGAAGGTGCTTCCAGAACTTCACTCCTCTGATGGTTAGAAACCTTCATCTAATTTCAAGCCTAAACTTCCTCATGGCCAGTTTATATCCATTTGTTCTTGTGTCCACATTGGTACTTAGCTTAAATAACTCCTCTCCCTCCCTGGTATTTATCTCTGATGTATTTATAGAGAGCAATCATATCTCCCCTCAGCCTTCTATTGGTTAGGCTAAACAAGCCAAGCTCTTTGCCTCTTCTCTCATAATGTATGTTTTCCATTCCTGGCATTATCCTAGTAGCCCTTCTCTGCACCAGTTCCAGTTTGAATTCATCTTTCTTAAACATGGGAAACCAGGATTGCACACAGTATTCCAGATGAGGTCTCACCAGTGCCTTGTATAATGGTACTAACTTCCCTGTCTCATACCTGATGCATCCTAGGACTGCATTAGCCTTTTGCACAGCCTCATTGCATTGGCAGCTCAGTCATCCTGTGATCAACCAATGCACCCAGGCCTTTTTTCTCTTCTGTCTCTTCCAACTGATAAGTCCCTAGTTTATAGCAAAAATTCTTCTTGTTAGTCCCTACGTGCATGACCTTTCACTTTGCACTATTAAATTTCATCCCATTTCTATTATTCTAGTTTACAAGGTCCTCCAAATCTTCTTGTATGCTATTCCGGTCCTCCTCTGTATTGGCAATACTGCCCAACTGTGTGTCATCTGCAAATTGTATTTGCACACTCCCACTTTTTGTGCCAAGATCAGTAATAAAAATGTTAAATAAAATTGGTCCCAAGACTGATCTCTGAGGAACTCCACTAGTAACCTCCTCTAGCCTGACAGTTCACCTTTTAGTGTGACTTCTTGTAGTCTCCCCTTTAACTAGTTCCTTATCCATCTTTCAATTCTCATATTAATCTGCATTCAACCTAATAGTGTTTTAAAATGATTCCTTTCCCTCATACTAGTGTAGATATAGTGGAACCCACATGTTAAAGTATATTTATAAAGAAGTAGATCAAAAGTCTCACTGTTTCAATGCATTATAATCCCCACCGCTTCCCACAACTCCCATTGGCCAGGAACGGTGAACCACGGCCACTGGGAGCTGTGGGCGGCCATGCCTGTGGATGGTCAATGTAAACAAACTGTCTCGTGGCCCACCAATGGATTACCCTGACGGGCCACATGCAGCCTGTGGGCCACAGGTTGCCCACCACTACATTATAAATGTACAAACTGCACTTTCAGGTATAGAAATTCTTCACTAATAGAGCCAGATTCCATCCTCAGAAGTGCATACACCTATTACTGAAGTAAATGGGAGTCAGATATGATCACTGAAAGGTATAATTTGGTCCATTGTGAAGTTGCTTTGAGAAAAAGAACTTCCTTAAGAGGGTTCAACATTATGCACTTTTCTTTGACTTATACAGTATTTCCCAAAATGTAAACCTCAATTCACATGGAACGTAGAAAAATAGATTTAAAAATAAATATATAGAGCTATAAGCAGATGTAATAAGACGACAAAACTGGGGGGGAAAAGAGTCAAGTCTTCCGGGATGAATTATGCTAGATTGGCAATCTGCAGGAAACTGTCACTGACAACCAACTTTCCTTTACTATAACATCCTGTATTTTTCTTCTCCTGATGCACCTTGGCCCTATGCATAGAGAATATCCAATAAACCAAAGAAAAGTACTTGTACTGAAACATGAGAAGCACTCAGCTCTATTTTGTCCAGGGACATACTAGGTTGTGCCCCTAAAAACAAGTGGTTATTAAAATAATCTAGAATTAATGTGTTCATGCAAAAAGTCAACTGTATACATCAGTATGTGTAATATTGTGATGTAGCTCTGCTTCTGCTTATAACTATACACCATTCATTTAAAGCAGGGGTAGGCAACCTATGGCACGCATGCCAAAGGCAGCATGCAAGCTGATTTTCAGTGGCACTCACACTGCCCGGGTCCTGGCCACCAGTCCGGGAGGCTCTGCATTTTAATTTAATTTTAAATGAAGCTTCTTAAACATTTTAAAAACCTTATTTACTTTACATACAACAATAGTTTAGCTATATATTATAGTCTTATAGAAAGACACCTTCTAAAAACATTAAAATGTATTACTGGCACGCGAAACCTTAAATTAGAGTGATTAAATGAAGACTCGGCACACCACTTCTGAAAGGTTGCCAACTCCTGATTTAAAGCATTAACATTGTGTTGAGGAGATGGTGTTTGCTGCTGTGGTTGAATTAGATTTCGAGTAGGGTTCAGGTTCGAGGCTGAACCGGAGCAAAGACTCAGGTATGATTGCAACAAGAAGCAGGAGCTTGTTTCCTGAAATTTCAGTTCAACAGTTTTCTCTCATTGCTCTGGCTGGTTCCACTTGTGGCTCTGGTGATAGTTATTTGCTGGTGTAAGCTCAGTGAAGAAGGTCCCCAAACCAAGTCTGACTAGATGCAGTAGTAGTACTTGTTAATGCTACTGAGATTCTCAGCCTAAGAACACCAGCAGCAAGTCTTATCCCAAGAGAGGCACTCATCTAATGTTTTCCTAAATAGAGCACAAGGAAGCTCAAAGAAGCCCAGAGGAGTCCCTAGCCACCCTGGCACCCTGATGAGGATGGCAGGGGAAGAGGAGGGAAGGAAACAGGGGCAGATGGGCAAAACAGTGTGGAGGACAAAGAGAAGGAGGCAGAAATGAAGTTAGCGAAATGGGATAGCAATCTGGTCTGATGAATCTGCTGAACAGATTTGTAACACATCTCACCCCACCACAGTCAGCAGGAGAGAGGGAGCAGACCCAGTCCCCTCCCCAGGCCATCAGAGATGCACTGTAAAAACAGTCTGTTCCACAAAGGGTGCTTGCTTAATAGAGACCCAGCAGCAGCAGTCAGCCTGTGAGAGAAGAGACATTTCCCAGCAGGGGAGCAGGCTGTGGCTGACAAATGTTACAGCAGAATACAGGGCTGAACATAGCAACAAATACTGGGGATAGAAAACCCTAGTGCTAGAAAGCTGAATAGAGGGGGGCCTGAAGGGGACTCACAGGAGCACAGAGACAGCCGCCCACTGAGAGTCTAGAAGGGGCAGTAATTGGAAATAAACTTTGGCAACCAAGGAACCTCAGGCACAGGGGGGATTACTCTAGAAAAAACTGGACCATGTATTAAGTCAGGCATAAAGCATGAACAACGGGGACTATGGGGTGGGGTCTGATTGCCCACACGTGGACCAGTCTGCCAGCAGGAGACTTGAAAAACCATTACATCGGATGACAAATGGCCAACGTGGAGGGACCCACAACTAGACAGACTAAACAGTGGCCAGTGGGACCTACAGGCTGATCCCTAATTGCCTACTAAAGGGGGATGGACTAGAATTCTAGTATCCCAGGCACTAGGTTATAAACTCTTTTGGTTCTGTGTTTGTATGGTGCCTAGCACAATGGGGTCCTGAGCCATGACAGGGGCTCCTACATGCTATGATAATAATGAATGAATAAATAAATAGTAATGATAGGCCTGAGGAGCTGCACAGGGTGTAGTAAATCCTATCTTTTGTTGCAATTTGCAACCTTTCCTTCTAGCCAGTCCTAGTAAATAATGTTTTTGTTTGAGCCAGGGGTGTGAGTGCGCTTATTGGGAACACAATACAGCCTATCAGTTGAAGTCACTTCAGTGTTTGCTTATGAGACATGGTGAACCTGGCACACTACCAAGTATCTGAAAGAGTTTGTTGTTCCACAATGCTCCAGCGACCCCCTACAAGTGGGGACAATTATACTGGGAAGGAGCAGTAAAAAAACAAGGGGATGGGATGGGGAGGGGGGGCACAGACACAAAGGGTATATCTACACTGCAATTAAAAACCCACGGCTGGTCCATGCCAGCTGGCTCAGGCTGTGGTGCTGTTTCATTGCAGTGTAGACTTCTGGGCTTGAGCTGGAGCCCGGACTCTGGGACCCTGTGCAGTGGGACGGTCCCAGAGCCCAGGCTGCAGCCTGAGCCCAGAAGTCTACGTTGCAGTGAAACAACCCCAGAGTCCAAGCCCTACGAAACCGAGCCAGCTGGTATGGGCCACCCACAGGTTTTTAATTGCAGAGTAGACATACTCGAGAGAGACAGATCAAGGAAATTGCAGAAGAAAGGGTGGGAGAAAAACAAAACCACTAAGAACAAAGATGAGGGTAGAAGAAAAAACATCAAATGGATGCAGAGACAAAGTGAGATAGGGCTGGAGAACTACTGTTTATGGGTAGAAGATACTCCTAATTCTTCTTTTTGCCTGCAGCCCTGATTATTACTTTCCATGAATCTGAAAGATCACCACAGTATTATACTTAATAGAAAAGTTTGTCTGAAAATAGCACAAAATTGGGTTATACAACAAGAGCCCAATCCGGCAAGGTATTGAGTGCCTCTGGGGAGTAGAGCAGTTGAGAAGATGATTTTGAATGAAGGATGAAATTCAGGATGTTGAGTGCCTCTTGGAGGAATTCAGCATCTTAAATGATCAGGCCCAAAAAGCTGTCACACAGACGAAAGAAAAAGTAGCACCTGCCATGTTGGAACTATAGTATCAGTCATTTAGAATGGCAGAAACACCACAAAATGTGTTTGATTAGTAAACTGTGAACACACATATACCTGTGTTTTGAGTTTCTTCATTTCTAGGTGTTGATTGTGTGCCAAGTTTTAGAAAAAAAAAAAGGGTTCTGGTCATGCTACCTAAGTGTTTTTATGTAAATAATTTTTTTTTTAAGTAATATTAATTGGAGGGCAGAGAGTCAAGCACTGTGGCTCAATTTTATGAGAACTAATAACATTTTAGC
This sequence comes from Emys orbicularis, assembly GCF_028017835.1. Lineage (NCBI taxonomy): Eukaryota > Metazoa > Chordata > Testudines > Emydidae > Emys > Emys orbicularis. Next base: position 94,573,202 of record NC_088685.1, on the reverse strand, counting down.
TTATGTAACTACAAATAAGATTAATTGAACCTTAGGCTTCAAGGCATAATCTGATTGCCTGTGGTAGTTAGGAAGTTTGCAATGCTGTACACCCCCAATGTAAAGCATTACACCACTAGCTAGGTATACAATAGACGATTTTCTCTTCTTCTGAAGCATTTCCTTCTTCTGAATACCAGTGTTTCCTGTACTTTAGGTTTCTGTAATTTGAACTGTTAAACATGTTAGCGCACTCTAAAAAGGACAATTTTGCTGCTAATCTTACATCCATTCCCCCAGTATTCTATGGGTGATGTTAAGCAACTCAATTCTACATTACTTTGGGAGATGCTCTGCAAATGTGGAGCTTCTGTTAGTTCACTTAAACACCCAATAATCGTGCAGATGCTAAACTGAAGTTTACTCATATCATTTTGCTTGTGAAATCTTGGGAGATTTACAGATTTCCTGGTTTCAATCAGGTCAGAAATACACTGAGGCAAATACTGTAAATTTCTCTTGGGAAATGTTGGTCATTCCAAACACAAATGCTTTGATTTTTTTAAAATCTTTTTTTTTTTTAAACTTTAAAATATATGTTCAGTTTGGTTTGATTTTCAAAGATTCAAGTTAAATGTTGTTTTATCCAAATGGGTTCACCCCTTCCTAGTACCAGGACTGAAAAAACATGCAGTCCTTTTTTCATTGCAAGCTCCCATTGACTAAGTAACAGGCTGCAGAATCTGGCCCACTGCTATTTATCCCAGGGCTATCACATCACCACATTCTATTATTATTATTCTGTTAAAAGATAAGGAGATCTAACCAGCATTTTTCAAAACTATTTGAATCTAACAGAACATGTCACACATGTCAGCTTATATCAGCCAGTTGTAATAGGTAAACTCTGCCTCTCCTTTTAGCCGCTCTCAATCACGAGCCCATCTCTTTCTCATAAAGGTAAAGTCTTCCATGTATTTTGGACAGCAGCAGAGAATTTTTGGTAGTGATCATCTCCAATAAGTCATGTCATCTTTGCTCCATAATTTACAAATTAATACGTACAAACAAGAAAATAAATAGGGAAGCCGCCTGCCTTCCACGGTTACAAATAAAGAACAAGATAAAGCTTGAAAATATTTACTACTTATCATGGAAAATCACGTTAGAGGATCACAGTCACTGTGAAACAGGATACAAACCAATCACAAACGCCATGCTATTCAAAACTCTGCTTCCAGAGAAATTCTCAATCCAAAATACTTGGCTCCAAGCTCACTTGTTCCCTATCTGGCAACCGCTCACCAAAACAAGGCCTCAAAAAAGCTGCTTACACTCAGACCTCCCTACTTGGCTCTCAAGAGGATGGATCAAAAGGATGCAAAGCAAATCTATTCGCTTCCTGGATGCCACCACTGAATAGGAAATTCCATCATGAGACATCCTGGCCTGGAGACATTAAAAAGCACTGCTCACTAGATCCATCACTTCCCATTAAAGCTCAAAAATAACTCAATTTCAAGCTGAATTTATAATAACTCATACCTTTTGTACCTCATGTAGGGCCTAATACAAACAACCATCATTGAAGTAAAAGACTACCACTGACTTCAATGGGCTTTGGCTTGGGCCCTTAAACTGTAAATGTAAGCAAAAAGAGAATCAGAGCACTACCAAAAAAAGAGGGGGGAAGGTGCGGGGGGGGGGGGGGAGAAGAGGGAAGGGATAAGTAAATCAAGTCAATATTCCACACAGGGTTTTAAAATTTCTCTTTATTATTAAAATGCAAGTGTGTCAATCATCTCTTCTAAATGAAAAACATCTCACTCCTTTTTCTTAAGTTTGGCATCACAGTGAGTTTCAGAACTAGCCATTGTGGGACAGAAATAAAAGACAAGTCAGGGCTAGATATATGGTGGGAATGAAGCAGTGAGGCTAGAATTGGTAGGGACATTGTAAGGAAAGCTGTTTATTAAAAGCAATGGGGGAGGCAACAATGCCAGAAAAAAGCCAGCATGCAGTCAGGCAGCAGCAAGACAGAGGGATCAGAGAGAGGTGACTGGGAGCCCAAGAGGATGGGGAAGAATTGGACACTATTTGCTGGTACATTAAAAAAAAAATAGCTGAAACAATTTGGCTACATCTGAGAAAAACTCATTTTCACATATTATTCCATTTAAAAACCCCACAACAGGGGAAAGTCAACAAAAGATTTGAATGAAAATGTAGACTGTCAGGCCCTATTTGCTTACTTGAACACAAAGTCTTTTTAAAAATATCCAGTTGTTTTCTCTGACGTATATTATTGTAAATGAACATGCCCTCAGAATAGACAGAAAACCCATGTCAATGTGTTTCCCTCTTCTTCTTCAGCATGCATTAATTTACTTTGTATAAATTGGCACATTACACTTTGTAAACACTTGAAAAAAAATCTAGGTGCATGAATCCAGGTGCGCCGAGCAAGATGCAAGGTAGCTTAACAATACAGAGCTATTATATAGCCCTTTTCATCTTCCAAGATCTGTACAAGCATTGACGAATTCATCCTTCCAACCATATGAAGTGAGCATTATTCCCATTCTACAGACAGGAAAACTGAAGTTGACCTTCACAAATCCACAGAGAAAATGTGTGCCAGAGCCAGGATTAAATTCAGGAGTTCCTGGCTCATCTCCCAGGTCCTCAACCACTAAGCCATTCTTTGCTCTCAACAAAGACAGTGCCACGCAAAACCAAACAACGTCAGGCTGCCTTGGTTTTGTTGCACCAGTAGGTCCAGCTTTCTGTACTTCCAGTGACCCTGCTGCACAACTTGTGTTCTGAATATTCTGTTAATTAAGATTTTTAAAGACAGGAGAGCTACTGTGCTCTGGATCACTGACCTGCTCAATATGCCACACTGATGCACTAAAAAGGGGTTTCTTTGAATGCTGTTCCATTCACTCGGAAATTAGGGGGACCCACAAATGCTTTGTATCAACAAACTGCACTTAATTACCTTCCACAGTAATTATTAGCCCCTGGGCAAGAAACCTAACAGTGGTGATTTCTAACACTATTGCAATGTGTAGTCCATTTTTGCCTGTCTGTTCTACCAGACTTGCATACTAACATCTTACTGAGACCATTCTGCCTTTATCAATTACCTCAGCAAACATTTCCTAATGGTATTTCCACTGGCTGGGATGTGACATTTTTCAAACACATGCATATGAAAAACGGGATCTTCCTCCACAGCAGCTCTCTGTATATTTGCGCAGCAGGGAGGGTAAATACTGAAAATATGTGCCAAAATAAATATAAGCGTTAGTCTGCCACTGTAGAAGAAATTACTCAATTCTGTGATCAACAGAAGTTTGTTAGAAACATGATAAGCTGATTTTTAAATCAGAATAAGCATTTGCAGATTGCTAAGGGAGGGAACAACAAATACACAAAGAGAGCCATTAAATTATTCCGTTAAACTAGAAGAAGGTTTGACATTAAGGATTTGCCTTCTCCAAATATTTGGGAGATGTGCCCTTACCAAAATTAAAATACAGAAAGGATAGCTGAACTCTTAAATTATCACATCAGTGAATAGAAACAGTAGTTTAAAGAGTCGTTGCTATGATGTGGGGGATGTTTAAAGTCTGAGGTAACAGCACAGCTTTAACAAATGCTCTTGTTAAAGACACTCTAGCAACTTAAAATTATTATTTTAAGCAACAACAAGAGGCTATGTCCAAATGAGTACAAATATATAGGGGTTTTTTCAAAAAGCTCTATTTTAAGGCTGTTCTGATTACCAGATTTCTGTGTCCTAGTTCCCAACCCACTTTGTTATTTCAAAGATAAGATCATTCCTACTTTACCTATCAAAAGATAACACTGTGCTCAGTGACCCTATGTGCTGTACCATGAAAACAAAGTGGATATATTCTCCTGTCGCAATAGCAAAATCAACTTCACTTCTCTCTTCTCATGTTTTACTAGTAACCAGTAATCAGCTTCACTGCACATCAAAATTTAGATCAGTATTTTACACACACTTGATTAAAATCACACAAATATAGTAGGAGAGAGGGAAAGCAAAAGTGATTGTGTAATTGGCAAAGGGATATCCATTCATCATGTTTTCAGGGTGTAAGGGCTCCTTTGCTAACTAACCACATCGCCTCTTTTTTTTTTTTTTTTTACTTATAGGCTTTGCTGTGATGCTCATCACCGTAGTATCTGAACATCTCACAAACATTAATTAAATTTCCATCTGTCTTTCTAGGCAAGGACAACCATGATACAAAGATACAGAAAAGGGCAACAAAAATGCTTTGGGGTATGGAACAGCTTCCATATGAGGAGTGATTAATAAGACGGGGACTTTTCAGCTTGGAAAAAGAGATGGCTAAGGGAGGATATCATAGAGGTCTATAAAATCATGACTGGCGTGGAGAAAGTAAATAAGGAAGTGTTATTTACTCCTTCTCATAACACAAGAGCTAAGGGTGACCAAATGAAATTAATAGGCAACAGGTTTATAACACACAGGCCAAGACTATAACAGGCTTCATAAAAGAACTAGATAAGATAAGGCAGAGCGGGGATGGTGTCCCTAACCTCTGCTGGCCAGAACCTGGGAATAGTCAACAGGGATGGCTCACTTGATGATTACCTGTTCTGTTCATTCCCTCTGCAGCATCTGGCATTGGCCACTGTCGGATGACAGGAAACTGAGCTAGATGGTCTGACCTAGTACGGCCGTTCTTATGATTTCAATTATTTCTAACCATCAACTGCAAAAATGTTACTTCCAATTCAGCCCAGTACCCATAAAACAGTCTACTTTTCCTTTAACTTACTCTGAATCGTACATGTCATGTACGATAGATAAAATTGTTTGCTGAATTCCACTAATTAATGAACTTTGGAAATTAAAAAGAGTCCAACTTTATTGACTTGGTGAGCCAAAGTTTTTTCTGTTTCATGCAACTCCACTGAAGCCAAGGGGGCTGCACAAGTATCAGTGGGGGGGGGGGGAACATAGTGCAAGTGTACACATAGGCCAACATAAGAGGATATAAGATATTTTCTCTCTCAAAAAGAAAAACAAGAGCCTGATCAGTAGCATCAATTGTATTCAAAATGGTAAGCTGGATAATAAGCGTCCTAATAGCTTTTCAATTTATTAATCAGTCATCTAAGACATGTATGTTGCAATGCAATATTTTCATGGTAGTCAAATGTCATGTGACAGAGCAATAGGGAGCTATTCTGCTCAGTTACTACATCTGCTCTTGGAATGCAGTTTTTCCCCCCTCTCCACATTGTTCTTTTGGACTAAGGGGTGTGGGGAGATGATCCCATCTATACACTTGCTCCACCAAATCACTGAATTAATTTCAGCATGCTGAAAGGCAGCTATGGCCTGGGTCAAAACAAGGCCAACCATAGGTACAAAGAAGGAAAGGTGGGATTCAGCACCCCTCTCCTCAAAAGAGCTGTCTGCTCCCTTTCCCCACCCAGCTTATCAAACCATACAGTCTTCTCTCTACATCATTTCTCCCAAAGGTAGCTCCTGTCTCTGCTCAGCTGGGTGTGTAAGAAGAATTTTTTGTTAACCCAGTAACACGCCTAAACCACTGCCTACAGCTAGAATACCAATTGTTATGCTTATTGCTGAAAGCAACTAAAATGAGGCCTTTCGGAAGCCTTAGCACAAACTAACCAACCAGGAGGGGAGGGGGAAGTGAATGACCACGAAGAGTAAACATGATCCTGTGACCTCCTGACTTGAGCTTTTTCCAAAGCATGCAGTTTTGCAAGATGGAAAGTCTGGCAATAGTTAACTATTGCTATGTGAAATATAACTGGTTAACTGATGGGAAATTCCCTGCCTGACAGGCTGGAAAACTCAACGGCTGAGCAGAAGCTAAGTGTGAAGTTTTTTTGATGAACAAGCTATGTGATACTAACAAATCGGGTATAAAAAGAGGAAGAAATCTGGCTCAGTGGACACTTGAGCTCCTCTCAAGTTTTCCTGCAGACAGAAAGTTGGCCATTGGACATCTGCAGTTATCCTCTGGAGGCCTCCTCAAGACCCTAGGTAAATATGAATCTGGGGGTAATCGGAGATGACCTACTAATCTGTTACGGACATGTGCAAGTGCTGGAGACTAAATAATGTAGCAGCTTTGAGTGAAAACACTTTTGTTTGCCTGCTTGCATCAACTATTTATTGGCCAGAAGGCCGTGTCCCCACTGATTTATTTCCTGCCATCACCTTGCAAAAAGTAAAGTTACCAAGAGCTTTGAGTTCAGCAAAACCCCAGGTAACAGGTGAAGCAACAGTGGAGGGGTGGGGTAAGAAGGGAGGCTTGGTGGTTAGACACTGTTTGGATAACAAAGCGATTTAGGACAGGCCTGTTGATAAGTGAGCAAGACTGTCCAAGTATGCTAATAAGGAGCTCTATGCAGTTGCCTACTTAGCCCCAGCCTAACGCTGTACCTAATTCAAAACACTGGAGGGGGAAGCCCTTTTGCTTTGGACCTCAGAGCAATGGGAAATAGTTTTCTGGAAGTGGAACTCAACATCAGAAATACCACAGGCTAGCATGAACCACTTATGCACCTTACTTATGTTAACTAAAGAACCTCTATGACCTTTATGACCCTCAACAAATTCAGATAGAATGGGCTATTCCCCTCAATACAATTTTTAATTCACAACCCATAGCTTATATTGGCAATCAAATCCCTAGAATCTGCAAGAGTAACAGCACTTTGGTAGTTGACTGTGGGTGTTGATTGCCCAAACCCAGATTCTGGTTAGCCAGCTGGAGCTTTTACTGTTATTTATATTATTCATATTACAATAGTGACCCAAGGCCCCACTGAGGATTACAATCCCATAGTGCTAGGCACTATACAAATACATAGATAGACATGACCCCTGCCATAAAGAGCATATGAGTCAATGTACAGCCAGTGGATGCAGAAAACAGCAAAAGCGAAGTGAAATGGGAGACCAAAGGTAATGAGGTACCAGCAACGAGCTTTACTGTAGTAGCAACAAGCCACACCAGCGTGAGAGTTAGACTATTGTCAGACTTCTTAGGCCAATGAAGACTGAGACCAAAGGTGCTCTCTGTCTCACATAATACATCAGAAGCTTGCTCCAAGTAGCCTACTAATGCACAGCTCCTTCTATGCTGCTGAGGACCAGGTCTGGCAATTTATTCTGTTTATAAGAGACAGAATTGACTAGATTAACTTTTTTCTGCGCCATACACCAGTTGCTCTGAGGTATAAACCACATAACAGGTTATTTTACCTCTATATTTGGCACTGGAGTGACCGCTGCTGGAATACTATGTCCATTTCTGGTGCTCACAATTCAAGGATATTGATACATTGGAGAGAGTTCAGGAGTTGAGCCACGAGAATGATTAAAGGATTAGAAAGCATGCCTTATAGTAATAAGCTAAATAGATTGAGCTCTTTGAGTCTAACAAAGAAGGTTAAGGGGTGGCTTGATTACAATCTAAGTACCTACACGGGGAACAAATATTTAATAATGGGTTCTTCAATCTAGCAGAGGATATTATACAATCAGATGGAAGTGAAGCTAGACAAACTGGAAATAAGGCTTACATTTTTAATGATGAAAGTAATTAATAGGTACAATTAACCAAGGGTCCTGGTGGATTCTCCATCACTGACAATTTGATGTTTTTCTAAAAGATCTGCTCTAGGAATTATTTTGGGGAAGTTCTATAGCCTGTGCTATACAGGGGGTGGTCCCTTCAGGCCTCAGAATCTATTAATCTATTGAGAGACAGAAACGACCTTTGGTCTCATGTCTTTCCAAAACATCAGAAGTGTGCCCAGGGCTGGCCTTACCATGAGACGAACTTAGGCGGCTGCCTCAGGTACCAGACTTGGGGGGGAGGCGCCACTAGGACCCAGACTGTAGAAAATTGTGTCTGCTGCTGGTGCATATGTATTCTCTCTGCTCTAGATGCACAGAGATGGCCGAGTGCTCTGCTGGAGGAAGGAGGGCACAAGAAACATAACAGGCAGGCAGGAGAAAAGGTGAGATGGAATAACAGAAAGCAGCAGGAGCTGCAGGGAGAGAGAGAAGGAGGAGCCTCTTATGTACTTCTCTAGCACCCCCCAGGAGCCTGGACTGATTAACACCAGCTTCTCAGGGAGCTTCCTGTTTCCTGCTGCTTCCCTGAACCCCACTTGAGGAGAACAAGCAGCAAAGAGTCCTGTGGCACCTTATAGACTAATAGACATATTGGAGCATGAGCTTTCGTGGGTGAATACCCACTTCGTCGGATGCAACCGCTCACGAAAGCTCATGCTCCAATACGTCTGTTAGTCTATAAGGTGCCACAGGACTCTTATCAGGGGGTAGCCGTGTTAGTCTATCTACAAAAACAACAAGGAGTCTGGTGGCACCTTAAAGACTAACAGATTTATTTGGGCATAAACTTTTGTGGGTAAAAACCTCACTTCTTCAGATGCATAGAGTGAAAGTTACAGATGCAGGCATTATATACTGACACATGGAAAGCAGGGAGTTACTTCGCAAGTGGAGAACCAGTGTTGACAGGGCCAATTCAATCAGGGTGGATGTAGTCCACTCCCAATAATAGATGAGGAGGTGTCAATTCCAGGAGAGGAAAAGCTGCTTCTGTAATGAGCCAGCCACTCCCAGTCCCTATTCAAGCCCAGATTAATGGTGTTAAATTATCCAGACTAACTCTGCTACCCCTTGATACTTGAGAAGAACAGGCAGTCAACTGAAGTAGTAGGAGCCAGTTAGGCCCTTAAAACTCTGATATCTTCCCTCACTCAGGCCCTGCTACCTGCCTGCTTATTTGTCCCCTTCAATTGAGTGTTGAGAGCCACTATAGCTGGCACAGAACAGCAGTCATGAGTGGAAAAACAAAAACAAAAAAACACCCCTCCAGGGCAGCATTCAGAAAAAGAAAGCAAGCACAGGAAGCTTTTCTATCTAAGCAGGAAGCAGCTCTCCTGAGATACAGAGACACAAATGTTCACGGTGAGCCTTCTGGCCCCAGTGAGGATGTGAGTGGCGAGGAGATGCCTGATCTTCCAGTTACTCAGAGTGCAGGTGACCTGGCAGCTACTGCAGCATCCATATCTCCATCTCAAATGGATGTAACCATGCACATTCCTGAAGAAAAGTGTAGATCAGAGAAGAGTGTGGTGGAGGCGCAAGAAACAGCTGCTGCTGAGTTTAGTTCCTTAAGTCTAGATGATCCAGGATGTGGACCCACTTGAGCAGTAGCCTGAGGGACTTCCTTGTACTGCATGGGCCACAGCAAGTGAAAAACTTCATGTTCCCCAAAGACAATAAAAAAATAGAAATTTCCATCCAACACATTACTGGCATGAAATCCCCAATGGTGACAAAGTGGAGAGGCCATGGTTTATGTACTCAAAAACCCAGAATGCTGCATACTGTTTTTGTTGCAAACTCTTCCAGTCAAATGTTCCAGCCACATTGGGTTCTACAGGAATAAAGGACTGAAAAGCTGGCTAGAAATCTGGCATGCCATGAGAAGGCAGCAAATCACCAGAGAGCATTCCATAGATGGAAAGAGCTTGAGATGAGACTACAGTTAAAGGCCACCATAGATGATCAGCATCAAGAGAAGATTGCATCAGAGTCTCTTTACTGGCAAAATGTTCTGAAAAGGCTCATTGCCATTGTGAGAATGCTTGCTACACAAAACCTAGCACTGTGTGGCACTTCAGATCAGCTGTATGTGCCAAACAATGGAAACTTCCTTAAAATTGTGGAGCTGATGGCTGAGTTTGATACTGTACTCCAGGAGCATCTAAGAAGAATCACCCAGGAAATGTACACACACCACTACCTTGGAAAAACAATTCAAAGTGAGATCACACAGTTACTGGCAACAAAAGTCAAACAGAAGATTGTGGCAGATCTGAAGTCAGCAAGATATTCTGGACTGCACACCTGACATCAGCCATATGGAACAAATGACTTGTTACAAAATGCACCATTAAAACAGAAACTAGTGAAAATGTCCCTGCAATGGTGACTGTCAGAGAGCATTTTTTAGAATTTATTGACATTGATGATACTACAGGAGCTGGTATGACAAATGTGCTTCTTAAAAAGCTGGAAGATACGGGAATTGCGATAGCTGACATGAGAGGTCAGGGCTATGATAATAGTGCCAACATGAGAGGAAAGAACAGAGGAGTGAAGACACGGATCTGAGAGTTAAACTCTCGAGCTTTTTTGTCCCATGCAGGTCTCATTCATTAAACTTGGTGGTCAGTGATGCAGCATCAACTTCTAGTGAGGCTGCTGAATTTTTTTAATGTAATTCAAAGCATCTATGTATTTTTCTCTGCATCAACTCATCGATGGCAAATTTTGAAGCAATGTCTGGGAACATCCTCTCTGACACTGAAACCACTGAGTGCCACATGATGGGAAAGTCGAGTGGAGAAGATAAAGCCTATCAAACACCAAATTGGGAAGATAGATGATGCCATAGTTGCCATTATGGAGGACAATGCTATGACAGGGACTGTTTGTGGGAGACCAGTGGCAGAGGGAAATGGAATCACCAGAAACATCCATAACTTCAAATTTCTGTGTGGCTTAGTGTTGTGGCATGACATACTGTTTGAAATAAATGTTGTAAGACTCCAAGGTGTTGACCTTGATATATCTGGCGCAATGGAACAACTGGACAAAGGAAAGTTATACCTACAGTCTTACCGGTCAGATGAAGGATTTCAAAACGTTCTGAAGAGTGCACAGAAGTTGGCAGAGGAACTTCTCACTTAAGCTATTTTCCCACCCATTCAAGAATACAAGAGTCACCGAAGACGATGACATTTTGATTACGAGGCATGGGATAATCCCATAAGAGACCCCAAACAACAATTCAAAGTTGAATTCTTTAACCAGGTACTAGATTGTGCAATACAGACAGTTGAAGAACTTTCATGCAGCTCAAGGAACACAGCAGTATATTTGGGATGTTGTATGATATTCCAAAACTCCTCACTATACCTGAAGAAGACCTACAACAGCAATGCCGGGCACTAGAGACAGTGTTGACACGCAATATTGATGCGAGTGATTTAGGTGATGAACTGAAAGCCTTTTCAAGATACATTTCAGCAGGATCAACTCCAAAGGCTGTTCTGGAATATATGTGCACAAATAAGATGACCACCCTCTTTCCAAATGCTTTTGTTGCTCTGCGCATACTTCTAACACTTCCTGTAACAGTTGCCAGTGGAGAATGCAGCTTCTCCAAGCTGAAGTTAATAAAAAAACATCTATGCTCCACAATGACATAGGAGAGGCTGGTCAGCCTTGCAACCATCTCAATAGAGCATGAGCTGGCCCAGACTGTGGACCTTCAGAAAGCAGTTCAAATCTTTGCAACCAAGAAGGCATGGAAAGCACCACTTTGATTATTCAAACAGATAAAAATGCCAGTGTTTAGTATGCAGACAAGAAAAGTTACATTTGCTGTTCAGGCGTTTGAAAGTTAAGTGTTACTTAAAAATTTTGAACAAGGCATTTTAAGTTTAGTTCTCCTTTATTGGGGTAGGTAGCAGAGCAGTACCATGAGAGGAGTAGAACAGGAAGAAGGCAGAATTGAGACCTTTCAAAGTTTTGGCCCAAGCGAGGGGGCATGGGGAGTCATTTGAGCTCCCCGCCTCAGGTGCCAAAATGTTGTGGGCCGGCCCTGAGTGTGCCTCAGCAGCCTACCACCACACAGGTGCTTTTATGCCGCTAAGAGCCAGGTCTGGCAATATAAACAGAGACTAAAAAAAAAAAAAAAAGTAGAACTCGTTAGATTGACTTTTTGTATGCCACACACCAATTTCTATGAGGTATAAAACACCTTATTATACAACATTTGTTTTCCTTTCTGACAATCTCCTGCCATTTTTGATTATGGTCTGCTTTGGAATGGCATATTAAAGGTTCCATATTGCATAATGTCACCAATCTGCATGTGAAATTATGTCAAGAGACGCATGAAATCCTTTCAAAACAGATATTTATGCAAAACAGAGATGAGAACATTATATAGTCATAGATGTGGCTAATATGAACTGTCAAAGAGTGGGTTTCTTTTTAAGGACTCTTATTTCAAATATTTCTGTCAGTCATGCTTTGTGAGCATTCCCCACTTCAATATGGATTTCTCTTCCCTACTGGAATATGATCAGAATTGACCTCACAACGTTACTTAGCCATGTGAGCTGTATTCCATACACAGTGTACTGTATCAGCTTGTTTCTGTATGCGTATCACCAGCTCCTGCTGGATGCAATATGCAAGTCCTCTTTGCACTTGCATTTGTGTAGAATCTGTATTCAAATATTTTTCATATATTCATACTAATGGAATATATGAGTAACAAAATATACAAACATACATAGATATGCATGCACACACACACGCACGTATATGCCACCCTCTCTGCTCAGAAACTCTTCCACTTGGCATAGGGTCGATCTTCTGGTTCTATAGGCTCAGTGACAACCCCTAATAAGTTTAACACTGCCAGTCAAGGTCAATCAGGGAATTAAAAGACCATACCAGGTCTTATCCCCTCTATCTTCCTTGGGCATTAGTTAATGGGCTTTAGTCTGCACAGTCATCCAGACCAGACAGCTAATCAGACTTTAGAGATACAAGGAGTAACCTTAAGAACATCAATGTTATTCCCAGAGTTTACCTGAAATTCATTGTATTTCTTCACTTTGACATTCAGAGCACTGGGCAGTAATTAAACTGTGTCAATTACCCATCTCAAACGTATCTGATACTTTATTTTAATGATATGGTCACATTCCCCTTGACCATGCAGTTTTAAATCAGCCTTAGACACTGGCCAATTCAGAATGCTGTTCCTACCCTTTGGGGGGAGGGAGAGTAGGGGGGAGTGGCACCCGCCACAGTTTTTGTGATCTACAGGAAGGCCCCAGCTCATTTCCAAAGTCACCACCACTCTTTCAGGACTGGGTAGTGCCTCATCCAGTTATGGCTTAATCTCTGCTTTGAGCCCCAGCCTGATCAACCCAGCCCTTAGAGCTACTGTCAACCCTGGAGTTATGAATATGGCCAAAACCTCATGATTTTGGAAAAGAGGTTCTGGCAGGCTCATTTAGAGATGTCAATAAAATGTCCACAAAAACATTGGTGATTTCATTAATCTTGGTCCAAATTCTGCTTTCTTACAGCCAGCACAAGACAAGACAGCAAGTACTTTATCCATATGGTAGAGTAATGGGGAAATTGCCACTCAGACTTAGAAAATGAGCCTATTTATTGACAACCATTTTTCTAGTGGCAATCAGGCAATATCTGAAAATTTTAAGGGGGCTTTATCTCAGAAAAATGCTAGTTGAATCACAGAAGCTGTCAATACAGTTAACCACTGATGAAACACTCTTTTCAAAGAGTTACATTGTTGTTTTCAATGATAATTTTGTTACTGCTCTGTAGAATAATCCCAAATGCTTCAGTCATGCTACAGTATTTAGAATTTCCCAATATGGTCTCATCCCTTCCTTCTGGTAAAATATTAGGTGAAGGAGGAGCTTTTTATCTATACACAGTGTTACGGTGGTGAACAGCTATTAATAAAACATACAGGGTAACAGCTACATGTAACAAACCTTAACATGAACAACTAATCTTGTATCACAAAGCTATAAGGAGCTGTTTCTTTTAATAGCTCTAGCATTTAAAATCTTCATCTTCACATGGAATACTGCAGCACTTCTAACCTTTAATCTTTATGAATACAACAACACTAATATTGCCAGTTAGCTAAACAAACTGCTGCTGGTATAGAAAAAGTAATCAGAAAAGGACACACATGCACAATATTTGGTCAATATTGGGTGAGAGATTATATTTTCAGATTTTCCAACATTTCAAGACTGATAATGACCTATTTGGACAGATCCCTTCTACCAATGCAGCTTTGTTCCTTGCAATGGAAGAGCTATTAGTCCAGTCTAATTTTAAGCCATGTAAGTGACGACACTTCCACCCCATGTAAGTGATGGGGAAACTCTTCAGCAGTTTAATAGAACTCACTGTTAGGAATACTTTCCAGATATTCATCCTCAATTTTCTTTTCCTCTGTTTCAGCATATTAGTCATAGTTAATCTCTTCTCTCTATTCTTTTAAGGTGTTCATACATAACTTGAATACAATTATGACTATGTAGAGAATATTCTCTCACCCCCTCAGCCATACCATAAAAACAATTAGAAGTTCCTTCACACTGTATGATAATCAGTATAAACTATCACAATACTGGAGCTAATTGAGTTATTCATTGTGAATAAGTTATCTGAGGAACTTAACCCATTTTTTCTGTTCACATATTTGCAAATTCATCATGAATTCTGTAGATCTATTGGTTATTCATAAGTATTTGTCAAGGTCAAATAAAATTTTCAGTCTATGGATTGTTCACAGACTCTTCGAATTGACCACTCAGGATTGGTTATTTAGCATTTGTAGTGTATGATTGGTTGTCTGAGTCACATACTATTTCTGCTCCGAGTGAATGATAGACTTTATAATGAAGAATAGCAAACAGTGAACAGAGAATATGGAATAACATTCTTGTGGAACACATTTATAGATGAGTTATCATTCAAGCTAAAATTTCATGAAAAAAAAAAGTGATTGTTATCTGGATACTCATGGCTGATCCAAAGACCGGTAGCCAAATGAATTGGTCAAACTTTGTTGATAAAAATATTCTCAAATCACTTTTTATATTATTGGACCAGCTCTGTATGGAGCAGTGAAACCTCTTTAGAAATTTTCCATACCCTTAGTTATATTACACACTGAAATACACAAGAGAGCTCTTCTAAATGAATACATCAGAAAGGAACAATGGTACAAAAAAATAACAGTGCATCCAAAGGTATGAATCAACATATAATGCAGAGTTATTGATTCCTAATAAAGAAATAGCTATGTCAAATAGATACAACTCTAATGCACTAACCTATTAAATCAGGTTATGTGTTCAAAGGGACAGTCAACATAAAGGGTACAATTTTCAAAATCACCTAAGTGAGTTAGGAGCCTAAGCCCCATTGACAATACTAGTTAGGTACCTAAGTTACATTTGAAAATGGGACTTAGGTGCTTTTGAAAATTTTACCTAAAATCTCAATTATTGTAAAATAAATTTAAAATTAGTTTCAGATAGCACACCTACCTCCAAGACCCCTTGCCAGTTGAGACTTTACAAAGACCTGTTTGATTTTTTTTACATGTTTTTCATTCTCTTCTTTGCTATGTGAAAGACCCACACTAAGAGGAAATTGACTACGTAGGGGGAAATGTGGAACTGGTTCTACAATATAATAGAGAAAAATATTTTTCCTCTAAGCTCTTTCAGTTGTAGTAAACTTAAGTAAGTATTTAGAAGTGCGATTTAACTTGCAGTGTTCCTTTAAGTTTCTATTTTACAGTACTCTACAGAAAGCTGAAGCATCATGCTGAAGAAATGGAAGAGGAATGCAGCAACGTTCTTTGTAGTTCTGTACGCTTGCTATTGTCTGCATAGCAGCCATTCATTCTGTAAGTCTCTCTTTTCCCCTCTTTAATGTATTTATACACATTGTGTGCATCTGATTTGTGCCTCTTTTTCCTCCCTAATTAGGTAACATACAGTAAACTGATGTGCCTACAGTACCTCTATTTGGTTGTTTCCAGAGGAATACAACTATTTTGAGCAAATTGAGAGTAAACTATTAGTTTTCTATAGCCATTAATATGCTGTTGATATAACTACCACCACAGTTATAATATAACATTTGCCTTTTTCTTTAATTGCGTCCCCAGACTGGGCTTAAACAGAAGAAATTCCTTCAAAGTAATGGTTATTTCATTAAACTAAATTAAAAAAAAAACTGTTTTGGAACAGTGTCATCAAGGTCTAAAACTCCATGACTTCCATGTGCATTAAATATTGTGTTTGTTTTGTTGTTTCTCAGTTGAAAAAGTACACTAATAACCTGCAGTCACTGAATGCACATCAGTTACTTGAGCTTGAACAATGGAATAACCAGAGACTATTGTGTTCTTAACACAATGCATCTTTCTTTTTTTTTTGCCTCACAGAAAACACACACCACACTCCTTTTCTTAATGTCCATTTTGTAACTGTATCCCAGAGGTGTGTGTAAATGTGAAGTGATAAAAAATAAAATGGGGGGTTAATAACTCTCAGTAAAGAGCTGTACAGAAAGCAGCACTGTTTATTCAGAAAATTGCTCATTTTCAACTCACAAAAGAAGAGTTTTATGGATATATTCTTAACCCTCTGGATTATGAATGGTAGTTAAGTTCCCTATCAGAAAGTCCTGCTGCAAGTCAATTTTTTTCTGTTGATTGGCTTCACGTTCCTGCCTGGCTCTATATCCTGGGAAGTTTAGCTTACTTTTTTACTCCATGTCTACCCTTTTTATGTCCCACTCAAAGGCTGCTCTCGCTCCTAGATGGACGGACATGATCTAAAAGAGCACCATTTCTAGATCAACAGTTCTCAAACTTCATTGCACTGAGACCTCCTTCTGACAACAAAAAGTACTACACAACCCCACGGCCCCGTGTTACTCTAGAAGAGTTAATATTTTAAATTTAAAAATGCATTAAAAAAGGATGCATCTACAAAAAGTATCCACTAAATATTTAAATTCATAATACAATCGCAAGACAATATTTCTATCCAGCAGTAAAAAATAAAATATGTACCTAATGGGAGCGATTGGCCTGTATTGCTGAACACACATCCTTGAAGCAGGGCTCTTTGTGGCTGAGGTAAAGATGGTTGTCATCTTCATCAGTGAAATGGGCCCTATATTTGTTTTTCAGGAAAGTCAGTGCTGAAAAGCTGGCATGAGCTGTCAATGCTGCAGATGACAGCTCTGTATATTCTTCTCACACTCAAATCCAGAAGTTAGCAAGAGGTTGTTCAGAAAAATCTCAGCATCAATGTCACATCCATTAATGCTTTTTTCACCATAAGTCAGAGTTGCCAACTTTCATGCAGTAAATAAGCACCCTGACTGTCACAATAAGCCAAAACTCAAACTAATCCCATTTCAAAACAAGGCCAAAATAAGCCAATTCCTAAGAACTCCAACACTCTATGTGACTAGTTCCCCCCGGCATGCAGTCTGGGACTGTGGTGGGCCCGCTGTGCACCCCTGACTTTCTCCCCGCCTTGGCCCCTCTTGCCCCTGCTTGCCAGGAGCGGATAAAAAAAAAAAAAAAAAAAAAGGGCAACAAGCTACAAGCCAAACAAGCAACAAGCCAAAAACAAGCCCAATTTCTGTGGTTTTTTAGCGGGTTTGGCATGTCAGCTATAAGTGCCATAACAGCACTTGCAGCCATTCTGCATTAAAGGGATTTCCAGTCCACGCCTCTGTTTTCTGATCCTTTTCAGGAAATGCTACCAAAACTGCAGTTTAAAGGCTTTCCAGGTGGCTGATGATAATGGCCTGCAAGTCATGCTTCGGGCAAGGCATTTTCATTCAAAAAGACAACCAGTAAAAAAAATAATAATAATAATGCTTCAAAACTGCCAACGTCCACACGAGCATACCACAAAGAAAGTTTCTTGATCCAACTTTCAATTTTGTCAGTGACAGAAAAAATGGAAGCGTCTTGCTCTTGAAGGTATTTAAAACATTTAGGCATTCAAAAACGTCGGCCAAGTAAGCTAGCAAAGCAAGCCACTTGGAATCTTCAAACTTCCACCAGCAGGGAATCTTTGTCTGAAAGAAAAATTCTCACTTCCTCTCAGAGCTCAAACAAACGATTGAAAATCTTTCCCGGAGACAACCAGCAAACTTCTGTGGGGTAAAGTGATGGTGCTCAGCTCCCATCTCATCACACAAAACTCCAAACAGACATACACTTGTTGAGCTACACTTGATGAAGATGACTGTGCGAATGGCTGCCCTTTTTTGGGGGGGTGCGCAACTAGAGCTTGCCTGTGTATAATACTATGAGTCCAAACTGCTTGCGGTGCAACAGCCTGCACTTGGGTGACTAGCCTGCTATTTTTTCCAGTCATTGCACGAGCACCATCAATGCAAATTCCTACACAGCACTGCCATTCCAAGCCAGAATGAGATGAAAAAAAGCTTCCGAAAGTGCAAAGAGCTGTGGTAATGGCCGGCAGAACAGATATTCCTTTTGGAATTTTACATCAGCATCTGAGCAGCACCCGACACATTCATCATTTGTCAAGTTGAATGGGGCGGGGGAAAAAGGGCTTTGCTTCATTTTGGTGATCACTTGTTCAGTCACGTCATTTGCCATACTGTGAATAGCCCTGGCAAAGGGGTCGTTAGATACAGAAATCGAATCAAGTTGAGTCACTGCACCTTGCCCCACATAATCAAAGCCATTTCCTTGGTACATGGAATATTCCCAAGGGCATTCTGCATCAAAAATTAAAAATTCTACACACAATATTTTAAAATTCGGCAATATTCCGCAAATTTTATTGGTCAAATAAATGCAGAGGCTCCAGCATAGCAGTGGGTAGCGCAGGCCACTGGCTGCACGAAGGTGAGAGATCAGCCTGAAGCCTCCCCACCCCCCACCCCAGGGACACTGACTCAGTGGTGAGGCTGCACTCGACCCTGACACAGCACAAGGCCAGGGCCTGCCCCAGAAACACCCTGGGGCCCTGCCCCTCTGCGCCAGGTGCACTAGGTGTGGGCAGGCAGGAGCCAAGTGTGGAGGGGCTCAGGATGGGGGGACCCAGGTGTGGGGTGAGAGGATTCTATGTGGGTGCAGGCAGCTCAGTGGGGGGGGGTCTAGGTTTGGGGGAGGATCTGGATGCACAGAGGCTCGTTAGGGGTTCCAGGTGCAGGGGCAATGGGACTCTGCAGGGGCTTCCAGTTGAAAGTGGTTGGGGCTCAGCAAGGGTTCTGGGTGCTGGGCAAGTGCCGCTAGTTGGGGGTCTGGGTGTGGGGTGGGGCTCAGGGTGGTGTAGGGGGCAGGGCTCATCAGGGTGGAGCTCTGGATGTAGGGGGCTCCAGATGCAGAGGTTGAGATTCAATGGGGTGTAGTTTGGATATGGAGGGCTAGGGGGGTTCTCAGTGTGTGGGGTGAGGCTTGGCAGGGGTGTCCGAGTATGGGAGTTGGGCAAATGGGGGAGCAATTCTCCATACAGTGACCCCTGCCCCCCTGCCCCCACAGCTGAGGAGCAATGGGGGCAGGAAGCAGGAGAGGATGCTGAGCTTCCTGCAGCTGGGGCATGTTTCTGGGGGTGGGTCTGACACAGCCCCAGTCACTCCTTGCATGGGAAGAGGAAGTCTCATCCTCTCCTGCCTCCAGCCCAGCCAGGACTAGCAGCTGATCCGGGCTGAGGGTAGGAGGCACTGGCTGGGGTATCCCCAGCCCTGCGGTAATTTACCTCTCCGCCAGCTGCTCTGGGTGCCTGAAACGTTGTTCCTGCACAGCTAGGGAGTGGTGTGTGACTGATCTTGCAGCTTTCCTTTGCTTCCCTGTCAGAAAGTCATTTTTCTGCAGGAAAGCAAAGAAATCTGTGGGTGACATGAATTCTGCACCTGTGACTAAATCTTAGCTGCTCCTGGCGCCCCAGGGTATTGCTGCACTGGGGGTTCCCGGGGGCCAACAGCTGGCTCCTGCTCCGGCAGCAGGAGCTGACCATCCCTGGCCACCCCCTGCTCCAAGGCCCCTGGGGAAATTGCTGCTCTGATGATCTTCAGGACTGCCCCCGGGGCCACTGCTGCTCCAGGGCCACCCCCTGGGGCCAGCCACACTGGCTGCTGCTTGGGCAGCCCCCAGGGCCACCCAAGCAGCAGCCGGTGCAGCTGGCCCCGGGTCTAGTTGCTTGGGTCACCCTGGGATCAGCCACACCAGCTGCTGCAGAAGTCAACGAGGTCCCAGAGGAAATCCATGACTTCTGTGATAGACTCCCAGCCTTACTCATGGGCTCTCTCATTTGCTGTAGCAGCCATTTTTAGTACTGTTTTCTGGCCCTTCAGCTGTCAACTTTCCCTAAAAAAAAAAAAAAAAAAAAAAAAAAAATCTAGTGGTTTTGTTTGCAGAGAATTGTGCCATGGCTGCAAGTGCCACAACATTTTTGATGGTTTTAAGCTCTCCTTTTGCCAGTACTTCGCCACACACTACGGCCACAGGCCCTCCTTAAAACCAGTCTATGTATGTAAATCCATATTCCAAATCGTATTTGTGGTTTCTTGTTTTTTTTTTTTTTTTTTTTTTTTTTTTTTTTTTACTGCTGCTCAGATCCTCGTGGTCAGCCCTTCTTTTCCCGCAGGTGGCAATCAACTCCTCTTCATTACACCACGTTTCTTCAGAAAATGGTCCATTGCTAAAATTATTTAGACAGCAACTTTTCAAACTGGCTTTAACCACAAGGTGCTGAGTAGGTTGCTAGGTATCTAGTTCAGACAGTTCCAACAGGCACGTGCTTGAGAAGAGGAAGTGACGCATTATAAAACAAAATAGCTGTAATTTAATAGACCTACTTTTATTATTAGTCTTTGCGCAGGTGACCCCATTAAAACCAACTCTCAGTTTGAGAACCACTGTCCTAGATCACTCTCAGTGGTACTTCATGACAGCGCTGGAAAATATGCAAAACAGAAGCAAGGGAAACACTTTTCTTAGAGACAGTTCTCATTTCAGCTATTCACCCAGGACATACATACACACCACGCCCCCAAAGAAAAAAAGAGTCTCACATCCTGCTATTGAGAGCCCAGGAAAAAGGCATTTCTACAATCTCTTTTTAAATGGGCTTGTGACATTGACTGGCTCTACTCAGAGAATGTGGAACGCACGTCTGTTTGAGGAACAGTCAACAAAATACATTACAGCAGTTCATGAACAGTTCATTTGAAGATTAGTTCATGAACTACTGATTACTGCTTAACTGAGCATAAGCCAGAAGCTATTGATGAATCATTAAGATCTGGCTGAGCAAATGCTTTAAACAGTTTTTTAAATTTATTTGAAGAGACATTTAAGCTGTACTTTACCCCTCTCTGCCTTATATAAACTTGTTTAAAGATTCAGAGTGGTTGGGGAAGTGAGAGACTATTAAAGGACCAAAGCAGCATTGAATGCCAATCTCATGCAGTGCAAGGGCCAAATGAGAGTAGCCTATCCCCAATCCTCTGTCCATCTTCCATTTTATCTACCTTTTAGGATTCCAACCCTTTATTCCTTTACTTTTGTGGTTCTTTCTGCTCCCTTCCTCTAGATCTAGTCCTCCTTCACGGATTTTTATTCCTACTCCTCTCCCTGCTGTTCAGCCATTCTTCCTTTCCATAAATCCCCTTCTTCAGCTTTGATTCCATTTGTCTGGACTCCTCACTCTTCTTTCTCCCTGTTAAAACTAGACCAGACTCATGGTTCAAGTAGACCATCTTGTCTCTGACTATGATCAGTACCAGATTCTTCAGAGAAAGTATGATAATCCCCAGGATGGACAAATGTGGAATAACTTGCTGTGATGTAATGGACAAAACCCAGGGCAAGGAGGAGTTAAAGGTTTGAAGCTGGCCCTGTCCTGGAATACCTGGCAGCAATAGGAACTATGATGTGATTGGAATAACAGAGACCTATTGGGATAACTCACATGACTGGAGTACTGTCATGGATGGATATAAACTGTTCAGGGAGGACAGGCAGGGCAGAAAAGGTGAGGGAGTTGCATTGTATGCAAGAGAGCAGTAGGACTGCTCAGAGCTCCAGTATGAAATTGCAGAAAAACCTGAGAGTCTCTGGATTAAGTTTAGAAGTGTGAGCAACAAGCGTGATGTCGTGGTGGGAGTCTGCTACAGACCACCAGACTAGGGGGATGAGGTGGACGAGGCTTTCTTCCGGCAACTAGCAGAAGTTACTAGATCACAGGCCCTGGTTCTCATGGGGGACTTTAATCACCCTGATATCTGCTGGGAGAGCAATACAGCAGTGCACAGACAATCCAGGAAGTTTTTGGAAAGTGTAGGGGACAATTTCCTGGTGCAAGTGCTGGAGGAACCAACTAGGGGCAGAGCTCTTCTTGACCTGCTGCTCACAAACAGGGAAGAATTAGTTGAGGAAAACAAAAGTGGATGGGAACCTGGGAAGCAGGGACTATGAGATGGTTGAGTTCAGGATCCTGACAAAAGGAAGAAAGGAGAGCAGCAGAATATGGACCCTGGACTTCAGAAAAGCAGACTTTGACCCCCTCAGGGAACTGATGGGCAGGATCCCCTGGGAGAACAACATGAGGGGGAAAGGAGTCCAGGAGAGCTGGCTGTATTTTAAAGAATCCTTATTGAGTTGCAGGAACAAACCTTCCCAATGTGTAGAAAGAATAGTAAATATGGCAGGTGACCAGCTTGGCTTAACAGTGAAATCCTTGCTGATCTTAAACACAAAAAAAGAAATTTCCAGGGAGGAGTATAAAAATATTGCTCAGGCATGCAGGAGTGAAATCAGGAAAGCCAAATCACAACTGGAGTTGCAGCTAGCAAGGGACGTTAAGAGTAACAAGAAGGGTTTCTACAGGTATGTTAGCAACAAGAAGGTGGTCAGGGAAAGTGTGGGCCCCTGACTGAATGGGAGAGGCAACCTAGTGACAGAGGATGTAGGAAAAGCTAATGTACTCAATGCTTTTTTGCCTCTGTCTTCACAAACAAGGTCAACTCCCAGACTACTGCACTGGGCAGCACAGTATGGGGAGGAGGTGGAGAAAGAAGTGGTTCAGGACTATTTAGAAAAGCTGGACGAGCACAAGTCCATGGGGCTGGATGCACTGCATCTGAGGGTGATAAAGGAGTTGGTGGATGTGACTGCAGAGCCATTGGCCATTATCTTTGAAAACTCATGGCAATCGGGGGAGGTCCCGGATGACTGGAAAGGCTAATGTAGTGCCCATTTTTTAAAAAGGGAAGGAGGAGGATCCGGGGAACTATAGGCCAGTCAGCCTCACCTCAGTCCCTGGAAAAATCATGGAGCAGGTCCTCAAGGAATCAATTTTGAAGCACTTTGAGGAGAGGAAAGTGATCAGGAACAGTCAGCATGGATTCACCAAGGGCAAGTCATGCCTGACTAACCTAATTGCCTTCTATGATGAGATAACTGGCTCTGTGGATGAGGGGAAAGCAGTGGACGTGTTATTCCTTGACTTTAGCAAAGCTTTTGATACGGTCTCCCACAGTATTCTTGCCAGCAAGTTAAAGAAATATGGGCTGGATGAATGGACTATAAGGTGGATAGAAACCTGGCTAGTTCATCGGGCTCAATGGGTAGTGATCAATGGCTCCATGTCTAGTTTGCAGCCGGTATCAAGCGGAGTACCCCAAGGGTCGGTCCTGGGGCTGGTTTTGTTCAATATCTTCATTAATGATCTGGAGGACGGTGTGGACTGCACCTTCAACGAGTTTCCAGATGGCACTAAACTGGGAGGAGTGGTAGATATGCTGGAGGGTAGGGATTGGATACAGAGGGACCTAGAAAAACTAGAGGATTGGGCCAAAAGAAATCGGATGAGGTTCAACAAAGACAAGTGCAGAGTCCTGCACTTAGGACGGAAGAATCCCATTCACTGATACAGACTAGGGACCGAGTGGCTAGGCAGTAGTTCTGCAGAAAAGGACCTGGTGGTTACAGTGGATGAGAAGCTGGATATGAGTCAACAGTGTGCCCTTGCTACCAAGGCGGCTAACAGCATTTTGGGTTGTGTAAGTAGAAGCATTGCCAGCAGATCGAGGGACGTGATCATTCTCCTCTATTTGGCATTGGTAAAGCCTCATCTGGAGTAGTGTGTCCAGTTCAGGGCCCCACACTAAAAGAAGGATGTGGAAAAATTGGAAAGAGTCCAGCAGAGGGCAACAAAGTTGATTAGGGGGCTGGAGCACATGACTTATGAGGAGAGGCTGAGGGAACTGGGATTATTTAGCCTGCAGAAGAGAAGAATGAGGGGGGATTTGATAGCTGCTTTCAGCTACTTGAAAGGTGGTTCCAAAGAGGATGGATCTAGACTGTTCTCAGTGGTAGCAGATGACAGAACAAAGGGAAATGGTCTCAAGTTGCAGTGGGGGAGGTTTAGGCTGGATATTAGGAACAACTTTTTCACTAGGAGGGTGGTGAAGCACTGGAATGGGTTGCCTAGGGAGGTGGTGTAATCTTCTTCCTTAGAGGTTTTTAAGGTCAGGCTTGACAAAGCCTGTCTGGGATGATTTAGTTGGGGATTGGTCGTGCTTTGAGTAGGGGGTTGGACTAGATGACCTCCTGAGGTCCCGTCCAACCCTGATATTCTATGAATGTCAAGTCTGGAGAGAGGGCCTTCAGTGTGGAGGGAATAAAAAGGATGACTTCAGAATACTACCACTCACAGAGACATCCTGAAAGGGAAGGACCTTGTTCACATCTTCACCACAGTGTTGATTTTTGGCAAGGAGTTCTACCTGGTTTTGTATTTTAACACAGGGGGGAAAGGGAGCATCCACTTTTACTTTCTCTGTACCATTCATCATTCGGCATGCCTCTACTGCATCCCCTATTTATCTCCTTTCTAAAAAAAAAAAAAAAAAAAAAAAAAAAAAAAAAAAAAACACCCACACACAAAAAACACACCTTTTTATAATTTAGATTTATAAAACAGACAGATTAAGATTGGGGCAGCATACTTTCTTTTCTCTCTACACACAGTAATCTCTGCTTATCACCTGCCTCTGGATACC
Organism: Emys orbicularis; assembly: GCF_028017835.1. Taxonomy (NCBI): domain Eukaryota; kingdom Metazoa; phylum Chordata; order Testudines; family Emydidae; genus Emys; species Emys orbicularis. The sequence continues at coordinate 94,548,415 of NC_088685.1, read as the reverse complement.
GCCCACTCCCTTCTAATTCTGCTATCCCTTTTTGAAGATGGGTGTCCAGATATGAACACAGTTGCAACTGAGGGCATACAATGGGATCATTAGATCCTCAGTAGTTTCTATCCTATTCTCTGTGCAACCTGATATTGTTTTCTTTTTTACCACTGCTGGAAACTGAAAAGACATTTTCACTGAGTGGTCCACAGTGGCACAAAGGTCTTTTACTAAGACAAGCAGGTGAATGATCGACAAACACATGGGATGGGGTTAAATGGCACACTGCAACTTCATTAATTATAGCTTGGGGAGGGACACCAAGGAGAAAAATCAGTCATTTAACTGGTTCTACTGCGAGTTACAGCAAAACCACCACCACCTCCTCAGGATAGATCTCTCCCCGCCCCCAACATAAGGGAGGTGGATTGACAGACCACAAGGCTGGTTGGCGAGGACCCTCAGTCTGCAGAGAATTCAAGCGCCTCCCCACTACAAGCACTAGGTCCAACTGCACAATGCTGGTTCTCATTTATCTCTGGCAGTTGACCCTTTTAGCTTTAACCCACACTGGACACCGGCCACTTGGAGCACCAGCAATTAGCATGGATGCACCCCATACCCACAATGCCTGGTACCATCTCCTGCCTGACCTAATCGCTAAAGGCAAGAAGCCAAATCTCAACCCCAGCTTCCATTCTCCTTAAAAAGCTCTGGGTCATCATATCAGATATTGCTCTGTGTTAGCACCACCACCCCTCTTCCAACTATCCTGGCTAAATCATGGTTCACATTTTTAATTCCCCTATTAACACAGGTTGGCTCAATGGCCCCCTGACCAAATTCATCTTGCAAACATCTCTTGCCAAACCAATGAGAGCAATGTCCAAGTTCAGGGCAATTGCACCTATATCCCCCCCCCCCGTGTGGCCCAGCAAGGGCACCCACTTTTAGGCTTCCCCAGCCACCATGTCTCTTGGGCAGAGAACAATGTCTGTCTCCTTCCTTACGAGGGTTTTTCCAGGCTGCACACTTTCCTGCCTATGCTACAATATCCCCAGCAAGTCAGACAGCCTCAACAGGCTAATATCCACACTTTGCTTTCTCTGTAGAGGCTATAAACAGTGTAATTGCTCACAGTTATGTTTCCCCACCACCCTTTCAAGCAAGCACATTTTTTAGGTGAAAGCATTACAGAAAAAATATATTAAAAACAATAAAAACCTGCAGCTTTTTGCTCAGAACAAGAACACATGTAAGTAAGTCAGCCTCTCCTTTATACAGCTTCAGCCTTTGATCTACAGATTCTGGGAATAGACAATCTTCAGACAACAGTTCTCTCCTCAAAGTGTAGCTTCAAAAATTTAGGTCCAGAGGTGGCAATTTGCATTCACCTCCTCTCCCCTCCCCCCCCAGGTATTTCCTAGGAAGCCCATTTAACTTTTTGTCCCAAAAGTTCTCTTGTTTGGCCCATTATTTAAAATAGTATTTTGAAGCTCATAATACTTGCCTGAGTTTACATTCCCCACATCTCCCCCCTACAGAAATTACAGCCAATCCCACAATAATACATAGACATTGTATTTAATATAATGAAGTCCAGCGGTATTGAATTAAATTTAAGTACATTTTCTCAATGATATTGTAGGAAAATCCTGTCACAGGTGAGGCCATAATCATCTCCACATCCCTCTGTATCCCAATCCATAAATTTAACTCAGTGCAGTCCCCAAGATCATTTTCGCCTAGGTGAGTAATCAGGACAGTAAGTGGCTGTAGGTTGGCCATCAATGAGCACTGTGGCCAATTCATGCCCTGTCTGCCACACCACTGAAGACAAACAGCTTCAGCCTTAAAGCTCAGCTGTGGTCTATCTGCAACTGGCTGATGTACAGCCACAATTTCTTAATCAACCCAACCTCAACAAGCAGCATCAATAAGTGCTGGGACCAGCTCATGCCAGTCTACCGTATCAAGAGATGATCCCACACCCTGCTGCTCCATCTGAACTCCTGCTAACCTTCTGAATGCATACAGCTTTGGGTCTTGAAGGCCAGAAGTGATCCACCTGCTGACCTGACTGTCTTCTTGTGGACCCAATACACTATGGAGTGCCTGCAAATCAGAACATCGGCTATGCTTTGGATATCCTCTGGAATCCAGAAAGACAGGGTTAGTTATACTTATGGCCAGTGCCAGCAACCTTTCCTCTGGGGCAGACAAGTCCTATAACAATTTTATTTCCAGTACCCTATGGCCCCAACGCTGCTGCTGTCACTGCTCCAATCCTGAAAGAATGGGTTCCAAAGTTAGCTGGATTGAGAATGCAATAGACCAACACTTTTTTCCATACCTCAGTGAACTGGTATCTTGTTAGGAAGCTGCCACTCCCATGTATAAACAGCAGCCCCAGCTCCCAGTTCCATAGTTAGAATAGTTTTGACTGCCCCTATGGAGCACAGGCCTTCATCGCACATGCCTGCTACAACACCGTGGCCCCTCTCCCACTCTGGTCTGTTTTAGAGAACCTTAAGTGCAGTGACACTTCACTGGATGACAACCATATGTCCAATAATTCAGCTGCCCATCTGGACCTGCCCATGACTTCATCAGGCTCCAACTCACCTACCCTCAAATCCCCAAAGAAGGTCGCCACAAAAGGTGCCTTAAATAAAATGGCCTCAATCCCACAACTATATATCCTGGGCAGAGCATTTAATAGCCCTGTAATTTCTGTGGTTATGGATTTCTGGTCATCCCTCCTGTACCAGTCACCTCTGGACCATCCCTGCAAGAGCTTCTGCACTGAAATCTCTATATGCGTCTGGGAAACCTGCAAGCCTACACCAAAAGGACAGGCCAACTAGTCGACATGATATAGTGAAGGGAGCAAACCTATGGTGCACCAACACTACTACATACCTTACCACCTGATGCTTAAGGATGGGTCACAGATGCTGGAGCCCTTCCCAAGCTCCAAGTTCTATGAGCTCAGTAAATCAGGCTTTATAGACCCTGAACATCCTCAGAGCAATTGCGTTCAACTAGACCTGCGGCTGTCAGAAGCCAGGGTTCCACAGTTGGTTGAGCATCACTTGTGAATTTCTGCTGGCCAACAAGATGAACTCCCAGAATCTGTTGTCCACCAGTCGCAAGGTGAACAGTCCCAGACTAGGTCGTGGTTCCTGTCTGCCGAGATCTCCCTGTCCTAGTCTGCTCCTTAATCTGGATAGGGTGGAGGCTTTCCTCAGTTCCCTCCCTCATTATCGGTGCCTTGCCAGTGGTCTCCTGTCCTCTCTAAGGTCCGGTAGAAACTGAAAATCTCTCCCCCTTGGAGCAGAGATTTGAGGTCCATGATTCCCTAACAAAGCTACATAAAGGAATCCATCGCTGAGGCCACCACTGTCAATGCTTCCATGAGAGATGGACTGGAACCCTCCAGGGCATGAGAGGAGACAAGTACTCTATGGTCCATGGGATGCCCCCCCTCCCAAGTGAGAAGGAGATAAGGGATCAAGGCCCAATGCTGTCCCTGCAGTGGCTCCACCACCATGTGGACCCCAGCACCATCCCCCACCAGCCAAGGGTGGGGGGAGGGGACCCAGTATCTTGCCAGCTCCTAGTCTAAAGTCTCTGGGAGCATGTTCATGACGTTCCCCATGCCACACCAGCAGCAGCCGCCATCACTGCACATCTTCTGTTGGTGGGGGGGGGGAGGGGAGCAGCAGCACCCCATGTGGGTCTGGCAGCAGGACCCAGGAGCCTCTCTCTGCACCCTCTTCCCTGCAAGTAGGGAAAGGGCAGCCACACCTTACTCAGTCCCTGCAGATTCCCCCAGATTGATATATTCTTTTTTGGCTCAGGAAGCAAGCTATGTCAGCCCACCTCCTTCCCCCCAAACAGGACTCCTACAACAGGCTGTGCCTCCAGCTTGGGAAACTTGGGTGTGAAGCCCATGGTGGGACAGAGACCCCTCCACTGATGTGCATCCCCACAAGCAGGGAGGGATTCCCAGAGCTGCTAGCTTCCCTTCTTGCACTGCCTCTCCTGGGTGCAGAAGGCACCTCAATTCTTCCTTATCCTGGCATCTGGGGCTGGGAACCTAAATGAGCCCACGTGCTGGTTCTGTTACCATGATTCTTCCAGCATTACCCACATGTTTTCTTGCTCCAGGCTTAATTAGGGAAAGGGACACAGCACAGCATGCTCACCTAAGGTAACAAACATACATTTCTAGTATTTCCCAAACAAAGGAACTATTTTTGAATGGGATGCCTATTTATCCCATTGACCAATGGCCACAGATTCAGACAGAACTATTATTGGTATTCATAAGTCATAACAGACCCATGAGCATCAATGGACTTGTACATCTCTGCTGCTACCTCCACTTTTAGAGACATCCTAAATTTTCTATCAAAAGTCCTCTTTCTACCACCTCGTTCTGTAACCCTTGATTTATGTGTTCCCAGCTAGTAGTTTAAACACAAGGGAAAATAACCAAAGAGAATTCTTTAAGATTTGAGCCTCCAGAGGTGTAACAAGATAATTTAATTTAGTGGAGGACTGTGAAAGACACCATGAGTGATAAAACTAAAAGACTAAACACAACATTTAAAAGTAAGATAGTTAAAGCAAACAGGCATTACAGTATAACCATACACTGCATTATACTCACATTTTAAGATTGAATGATGCATCTGGGGCAGTCAGTGCCTGGATAGGAAAAATGGGCATAATCCTTTTTTTTTTTTTTTTTTTTTTTAAAACAGTACCTTGATGGTGGATGGGCACGCCACTCTAAAATTAGTGAGCTACCCCTTTTATAATCACTTACAATAACACCTCTGTAATGGGGTCTGCACCTGTCTCTCGCAAGGGGCCCCTTTCTGATCAGGTGTGAGCCTGATTTTCTTTCAGCTCTTACAACCGGGCGGCACCTGCTTCTTGCGAGCATCCCCCGGCTGATGGTTCTTTCAGCAGGTCTTCAGTGACTCATTGCTCCAGCAGAGTCTCTCACACGGTCACCCCTTCCGGGGTATACAGTGTCTAATTCTTACTCGTGGGCCTGTTATGGGTACATAGCACCAAGGCTTCCTCACCAGCAGCACTGCTTTCTTTAACAGCCCAACAGCTTTAACCAGATTAACAGAGCCCATCACAGTACCCTTGCCTGGTCTGCCTAGATTCTGGGCTCAGTCTGCCTGCACTGATCTGTCCATGGTCCTGCTGCTCTTCCAGCCCGCACCCAGTCTTCAGCAGCCTTCCCTGGGCTTGGCCCTGCTACTCTTCCAGGCACCAGATCCTTCCTCTTTGAGCTCCAGGAAGGAACTGAGTGCTCTGCCGCTTCATTTGATATGGCCGTTCTGGTCCGATTGGTTGTTCCAGCAGCCCCTCTGATTAGCTACTCCCTTGCAGCCACATTAGGTGGAATGGAGAACTACTTCTCTGCTCTTTTCTGGGGCGGGGTGAGGCAAGGCTGTGAGGCCTCCAGATCTACTCCACCCAGTCACAGCCCCTTAATTAGCATTAAATAAACCTTTTACCATATCTATATTTCTGCTACCCTAATTAAATGGTTTCTACTTTCTTATTGGCTATTTAACATTAAGCATGGTTTTAATTAACATTGAGTAAATGCCATGCTGATAACTCATTATAGATGTTAATGTTTTGGAAAATGCTAATTTATGTAAGACACTTGTAAAAAACAGTTAGGACCAAAAAATGTTTTTAACATGACAGAGGTTATGCTCTAAATTTGCCTCTGAATTGCCTCTTGACTTCACTCATGTTTTACCAGGCCTTGCTTGACTTTTGTCAAGCCTATTTCTAGGAAATAGATTTTTGGGCCTACTTACATTCCAACACATTTCTATGCAACATAAGCAACCATCTCTATAGGCTATAATTTTTAAAGAGACCACATCAGAACTGTAATGTCAAGAAGAGTTTCTTATATTGCAACTTCAACATCTCAGCCTTTTTTCTTTAATTGGTGATACTGATAGAGAGTTTTCAAACAGTGGGTTCCCACCATTCGGCCTTTCTCCCAGATTTTCATGAGTGTGGTTCCTGGATCACTGGAAAGCAGAGATGTATTTTATCCTTCATATGCTTGTCTTGAAGATAAATGAATAAACAAGGTACTGTGACCTGGGGTGACTAGGGTAGCCCTCACTGAAAATTCAAAGGTCAGGGCAGCCTGCAAAAGGGAGAGCAGATAACCACCATTTTGGGAGTAACACTAAAGTTAAACTCACCAACCAGTCACAAATTGCACTTCTGATCCCCCACACTGGTTATCAAGAAGCTAAAAAAAGAAATCACACAGCCCCCTTATTGCATTCCAGTTCTCTGGCTCCCAATCAGCATGTAGGTCCAGTACAGTGAGAAGTTATTTAAAAAAAAATCTGTTCACTATACAAAATGTTCTTCTGAACCTCAAAGGGCCACCCATATTGCCAGGTCAATATTAGGTTGGATCTTACCCAAAATACCATGCTGCCAGCCAATCCTTTAGTGTCTAAAACTAAAGATTTATTATAAAGAAAAAAAGAATGAACAAGAAGAAGGTTGTTAAATGATAAAACACTCAGATACATACAGAGATTCAAAGTCCATGTATCAGGTTCTTAGCAATATTGGTGAGTTTGCTGGCTTGAAAGTCCCTCTGAAATACATCCACCACTTGGATGGGTCATTCAGTCCTTTGTTCAGAGCTTCAGTTTGTAGAAAAGTGGCTCCAGAGGTAAGAAGCAGGAATGAAGACAAAATGGAGATGATGCAGCTGCCTTTTATATTCCTTTGGCCATATGGCTTGTACTTCCTGTTTCCCAAACACAAGCTTCACAGAACATGGCATGGAAAAGCCTTAGAGTTCTGTCCACTGGCATACCACATGCCTTGCTGACTCATAAGGTGTTTCCCCTAGTTCCTTTCAATGTGTTCACTGTACCATTAATGACCCTTGATGGGCACTCGAACAGCTTGGCAGTGCTGTTGTTAATCTGTCTGTGGGTGTCACTCAAACAGCACAGGTTTGGAAATACAGATATATGCTACATATCTATAACTCACAATACAAAGGTGATACAAACAAACAAGATTATCTTACTATCATATTATACCATTTTCAGATACCTCACATGGCATATCTGGTCAGATTCCTTGCAATTTTATAATATTTGTGTCAACAATATCATAAATGGTCACCCATATTCCCTAGAGCATCACAGGTACAAAAGCAAATTAAGGAAATGAAAAGACACACAAAGCCAGCTTAGGACAATAGAATGAACACTGTCCTTTGGCAGCAGTAAAAACAGTACTCGTAACAAAAGGATTCTTGTGGGAAAAGTTTCAAAGTGATCTAAATTCTGCCCTCAAATTTATATTCATGCTCACTGAAAGTCAATGGGACCTCTGCACTTATACCCAGGCTCCACAATTTGACCAAACACTATAATTAGAGTTAAAAATCAGTGACTGAGTACAGAAAATAAACTCCCAACCTTGGAGTACCTAAATTCAGTGTATTAAAAAATAGGGACAGTCACAAGATTTTATAGATAAACATCATATCCACATTTTTTCTCCAGCCTATCCTGTAGCTACTATTGATTTCCAATTAGTTATGATGCCTGATTTCCACTATAATGGTCAGACATCTGACCTGTTACCCTCTCCACCAATTCTGCATCTTAGCTTGGTCTGACATTTCCTCCTGGATTTCTCGTCAGCTTAAATTTAACAAGCTAAAACAGAATTTCTAATTTTCCCTCTGAAACCCTGCCAATGTTCTCTGTCACTGCTGATAATCCCACCATTCTCCCTGTCACTATTGCTGACACTACTCCTACTACAGAGGTTCTTATAATGCCCTCATCACCACAGTATTTGTAAATCTTCCAGTCATACATTAAGCAACATGACTACCTTCTGTCATGGTGGTTTGTTTCTCTCTCATCCTCTTCCCAGAGGAAAACTTGTGCATACATGTACTGTGTTGTGTTGGTAGGATTTTATCACTCAGGCATTTCACCTGGGCATCACCTTCAACTCCCTCTCTCTTCCCCCAAGTATCCGGGCTGTGTCCAAAACTTGCCACTTGTTCCTTGATGACATTTCTGAGATCCATTCTTTACTTTCTGATCAGCCAGCCATACCCCTTATCTGGGTTCCCATTGTATTTCCTTACAGTAACCCTCTCTGGTCTCTCTAATGCCCACATCTCTCCACTCCAGACAAAATATTAGCTGCTAATATCATCCTTCTTTCCCATCATTCCGATTAAAACACCCTTGTCCTTATCTATGAAGTTCTCCACTGGCCACACATGTTTCACTACATCAAGATTCTTATCACCTTCAAGGGCCTTAACAACTCTGTCCCTCCTTATTTGCCTACCACTGATGTCCTGCCACATGGCTCCCTGCCTCTTCTACTCTGACAAAAATGCCAGCCCCATGCACCCACTTGTTCAAGAAGCTGAACAACATCTTGGTGCATTCTACTTTGTGGCTCCTTCAGCATCCCATCCCTGAAATGAACCTTTAGCCCATCCGTGCTTCACAATATACCAAAGCTAAAGCTTAGCAAGCTTGTTGGGATATTAGTGCCAGAGAATACAAAGCAGCTATCAAGAATACAGACAAGAACATGTTAACTTAAGAATCATGACCACCAGGGAAAATAAAAATCAGAGTTAAGGTGAGGAACAATAGCCCCAACTTTTTTCTCCTGCTTCCTACCACATCCAAATACCTAACTACCATTGAACAAGAGCTGAGTGTATAAGCAGAGGAGTAATTGGATTTCATTGTTCCTCTACATATGCTTCATGGGAGTCCTTTCTGCCTCAGGCATAAGAGAAGCTGAGCTGAATTATTCGCACAACAGCTATGGAGAAGATGATCCCAGTAATGAAATAAACAGCAAAAATAGTACTGTACAATTAACCTAACCTCTCATTATCCATCAGTAACTCAGCAAGTGTGTACTTAGGCTGCATCTTCAGTGCTGCTCTTAATAATGCTTCTCTTGGCCATGCAATGCTTGTGGTCACTGCCGTCATAAAAAATGGCTGTTTCTCTTGTTTCTGAGCATTGGCCTGACAATCTTTTCAAATCTCCATGGAGGAGCCTTTCCAATGCGAGCAGAGATGATGATGATGATCCAAGCTGGCAGCAAGACAGCAGTAATAGTAAATAGTTTAACTATGCTAGAGGGTGGTGCTGAAATATAGCAGCTACAAAAATAAACTTCACTGAATGACATGCCACAGTGGTGAAAAAATAGATTTTTATAAAAGCTTGCAGAATAAGCACTACTACAACTCAAGATCTTCTTCATTGTAAACTCCTATTTTCATTTATCTGTGAATATTTGCTCTGTGTTGAAGACTAGCATTTACTGTAAGTTCTTATCGCAGGAATAGCTTTGAAAAGATGTATTTAATTGTTTTGATCATTTAAATGATGCAAGTTAAACACAAAAATACATAAAGGCTTTTGTGGCAAATCCTCAAGTGAATGACACAGGTCATCCCAAATGCCAGTTGAGCTGCTATGCCACAAGGCAACAGCATGTATTGTGTATATACAACACGATTTACAAGAAAACTCTTTCAGAAGTGTTGGAGAGTTGTTTTTTATTTGGGGTGGGGGGAGTTAATGTTACACACAAAATACAATATCATCGCCTGTAAAGCCCAATTTCCTTTGTACCTGGAGTCTAACTGTACAAACCACAGAAGCAGAGGAATATTGCACCTAACATCTTAAACCTTTAAAATTGACCTAAAATAACTTTTCCATAGAAAAGGTGACAACTTGATTCAGATAACCTGGGACCATTCAGGGGTAGAAGCAAGTTCTTCACATCCCACTGAGAGTCTCAGCTTTCTGAGCTACAAAGCTCCTGGCCTGAATCTTCTAGTCCACTTGAACTTTGATGCAGGTCCTGCATAGAGGGCTAATGTGACTTTATACCACCTCTGAATTTCTCCAGTCCTGTGGCTGGCCAGGAGCTTAAGCCCCTGAGCGTCTTACAGCAGCTGTTGAGCTATTTTAAGTTGCAAAAATCATCCTGTTGGGCCCTAGGCAGTCAAGGGCAATTAGGGAGTGCCAGACCACGGGCAAACAGCCTCTGCAATGGTTGATTACCACCAGGGCATTCCTTTTAAACTGTGGAAAACTGCAGGTAGCCATAAACCACCTTTACACTGAAACAATCTAGAACAGCCCAAGGAAGCCATAGGCTCTGGTTCCCCCATTTCTAGCTCTGATTTTCCATAAGATATCACACCACAAACTTGCCACTGGTCCATGACTGACTAATGTCCATACTGCACCCCAGAACAATATACATTTTGAGAGGAAAGCCCATGCTTTCAGAGTAAGGAGAAAAGATTTATCATGCTTCTATTTTATTTTTAACTTGCTTGGGTGATTAAAGCTGTTCACCACTTTTGGAATGCAATCCTGGGAAATATAGATTTGTGGGCGGAGAGCAGATAGGGTGGTCAAACAAGCAAATTAAATGCAATTTATCACATGAGAATTTAGTTTATCACATGGATATCACCTTCAAATGTGTGTCTATTTTGTTCAGTATAATATTGGGATAGGGTGTACAGACTCCACACTGGGCCAAGACAGGAAGGGGTTTACCAGCTGCCATGGACCCAAGTAGTTAAACCATCCTTAACCTGCAACCCCCACCAAAGCCTTCAATCCTGGAAGGAACTGTACCTAACAACTAAAGAGGGCAGGAAATCAAAGGGAGGAGTCAGGCTTAAACTAAGACAGTCCAAACAGAAAGAGAATATCTCTATCTATGGCTGGGGAGCACCCAGGCCCTGAGTTCTAGAGGTAACCAGAGAAAGATAAAAAAAGCTGCTTTACCCTCAAGGAAAAGGAGGTTGTTTTCTCTGTTGCTATAAACTTTCCCCTTCCATGATCAACACAGGGACTACTAAGGTGCCTCCCTAAAAGAAAGGAAGGTCCAGTTCATGAACTATTCCACAAGAAAATGACCCTGGACAGCATAATACCTAAGGACAAGAATACTGTGTTTGTGCAGTCTTTTTATGACCCCAATAAAACAATGATCTCTCACTTCATGCAGGATGCCATATCATTGTTTAGATCGGGGACACACACCCCTAATCTATGCAGCTAGTCTACGAACTGTATGCTAACATTCTTATGAAAAAAATATTTATTGCTACATGCAAATACATTATACAATAATTTTTCCATTTTATTAATTTTCTTTCCATCACCAAAAAAGTCTAACCCATGATTTTTTTAAAATGGCCTGAAGAGTTGTTTTACAAAACAGCAGGTTATATATTATTTATTGAATGATATACAAAAACCACTACATTTTTTAAAACAGAACATTGCAGGCCATTTTTATTTAGGCAGTGAGAAAAAAGTTTAAAGGGACACTGTCCACTTAAAATCTGGTCAGTTTCATTTAAAAATTTAGAATCAGAACCAATTTCAGGTACCATACCTCTTCCCTACCTCACCCTGACAATTTTTGTGTCTTTTCCAATCAGATTTTTCCATTTTATTTTATATATATTACCTGTTATGAGAAAGAACCTCAAAAACAAAGAAGGAAACTGATTATGGCTCTCATCCCACAATGAGCTTTGCAGACAGAGTCTTATGCCTGAGCATTGCTCATTGGAGAATCAGGGTCTAACTCACCCTACAAGGGAAACAGTGAAACTAATTACACTCAAACTGCTTTGAAATACACTAAACAAACACATAAGCAAAATGTAGAAAAAAACTCCCCTGTAATCGTGTTCACTTACAGCAAACCTCGGCAACACCTGTATTAATAGCAGGTAAAAATATTCCAGACAAAAGTGTGACTTTTAAAATGATGGTTCCTCTCTTTCATATCACTATTGGTTGTTTATAATAAGAGGTATTTGCATAGAGCAATAACTACTTTCCATAAGGATATTAGTACACAGAGATTATAGGCCAAATCCATAAAATAGTTGCCCAGGTGACACATTGGCATGATAGGAACTGAAGTAGTTTGTTCTCCTGCAGGCGATCCATAGACAATATAATGCCTCACACTTCCACTGAGGAGATGGTAAGCCTATGGTCCTTATTTTCTTGCCACATTGTTGCTGAAGGGGTTAAACTAGAAGCCCAGGGTGCCCACAACCTAAGTGGAACTCTGGAGGAGTGTGTGAAAACAGCTGGGAGGCTTGGGTGATGTCAGACACCAGTTTCAGGATCTAGAGCAGCTAGGTAGTGGCACCCAACATCACAAGGAAGGGAGTCAGACAAGATATCTGAGCCCATGGCATACAGGGCCCAGGTCCAGAACACATGGGCAAAGATTTCATTCCTGCTTCAGGAAGCATGGTAGGAATTAGACAAAGAATGCAGTCATTCCAGATTGCAATGAAAATAAGATCTGAAGTATAGTTAAACTACTTTTCCCACTGATACTTCATGAGAATGCTTAAAATGGTTTCCAATATTGTGGGTGGCTCTTTTGACCCTTTCCATATCAGGTATTAGAACCTTGTATAATGATGCTTATTTGGGGTTGGTACAACCCATTAACTCCTCCTAGTATAGAGAACAAGGGAGGTTCTACAGTGAAATCCTGGGGCAAGCAAGCTCAGGGAGGAAGATTAGCCTGTGGTTATTTTCAGTTATAGTGCCTGATTTACCAATAAAGCTAAACACCAGGTAGGGATGAGTTTGGACACAATGACCACTCCTAGACTAAACAAAATAGGTAACATTTTTCTATACTTAGCACATTCTAACACTGGCATAGAAAGGGTTCTACACCTTTAAAAGCATGTTAGCTAGTCACAGTCAACTCTGAAGGGAGCCTAAGATTGAGCAAAATCAACTAACATTCTTCAAGGTGTTAAACCATGCTGCACTAGTGTTTTTAAACACATTAGTTACAACATGTTCACTATCACATTTAAAATACAACTTATTTTCCTAGTCTAGACACAGTCTAACTCAGGGTCTGTATGTTCTGTTGAGGACAATGTAGAGTCCCAGTCCTTAACAAATACTTAACAGGAGTAACAGTCAATAACAGCTTAAAAAGGAAAGTGCACATTAGATCTTATACATCAGGACAGAGTCTTTTAATGCTGTAACACCTGTTTAAACAATACACTAACATTTCATCATTGTTTCTTAAGGCCGGTCTATACAGTGCAGCAATGAACACAGGAGGGGTGTAAATTGTAGAGTGCTCTGAAGTGTGGTGCTCTAGCTGCCTGTGGACACTCTAGTGTGTGTTAATGTAGTACTGTTTCAAACAGGACTGCATAAATGTGCACCATGTACCTTTTAGAGCAGGTCAGCAGGATCTACATGGGGCAGTTAGAGGGCAATACTTCAGAGCACTTTGCAATTTACTGCCCTCTAGGGTGCACTGCCATGCCATGCCATGCCGACAACCCCTTTTCTCAGGACTTGTTTACAAGGAAAAGTTATACCAATATAAGCTAAGGTGTGAATTTAAACCAGAAGTTATACCAGTATGTATGTACACACGCACACACATGCAAGAGTATTTTTAGTTTAGCTATCTTGCTTGGGGAGAGGTTTATGCTAAGCAGAAAAAAACCCTAATCTTTTCCACATGGAGAGTTGTAACTATACTGGTATAATTGGTAAAAACTTTCCCATGTAGACAAGGCCTAAGAAAGGATAGGGATATTATGAAGCAGTTTCCAAGTAAGACAGGCCAATGACTGAGAGTGTCAGTCTACAGTATTTGCATAGCATTTCCCAAAATATCACAAAAGTATTTTATTCAAAAGTCATCTTCATAGGTATGCTATGCCCTCCACAAGGGAAACAGCTCCAGGTTGCACAAACTACATGAAGTAAAATATAAATTCTCTCCAACCATTCATTACCAAACATATCTATAGGCCTGAGTATCCCAATTCTGACCTTGCTCTCAGTGGTATGCAATTTCAGTCTTCAAACTTTCATATATATTTAAAGCCAGAAGGAACCATTATGACCATCTGTTCTGGCTTCCTGCTTAACACAGGTCAGTCTCTCACCCAGGAATTCCTGCGGTGGAGACAATTATTCTTCTTCGTAAGTGAAAACTATTGAGCACAGTAACCTATGGATAACTTGTTATTAAGAAAGCTGAATTCAATCACAACCTAATGTAGTACTTTCCAGGTCAGTCACTCATACACACACACACACTCCTAGAATATCAGGGTTGGAAGGGACCTCAGGAGGTCATCTAGTCCAACTCCCTGCTCAAAGCAGGACCAATCCCCAACTAAATCATCCCAGCCAGGGCTTTGTCAAGCCTGACCTTAAAAACCTCTAAGGAAGGAGATTCCACCACCTCTCTAGGTAACCCATTCCAGTGCTTCACCACCCTCCTAGTGAAAAAGTTGTTCCTAATATCCAGCCTAAACCTCCCCCACTGCAACTTGACACCATTTCCCTTTGTTCTGTCATCTGCTACCACTGAGAACAGTCTAGATCCATCCTCTTTGGAACCACTTTTCAGGTAGTTGAAAGCAGCTATCAAATCCCCCCTCATTCTTCTCTTTTGCAGACTAAATAATCCCAGTTCATAGATCCAAGGACTGGAAGGGACCTCGAGAGGTCATCGAGTCCAGTCCCCTGCCCTCATGGCAGGACCAAATACTGTCTAGACCATCCCTGATAGACATTTATCTAACCTACTCTTAAATATCTCCAGAGATGGAGATTCCACAACCTCCCTAGGCAGCCTCTCCTCATAAATCATGTGCTCCAGCCCCCTAATCATTTTTGTTGCCCTCCACTGGACTCTTTCCAATTTTTCCCACATCCTTCTTGTAGTGTGGGGCCCAAAACTGGACACAGTACTCCAGATGAGGCCTCACCAATGCCAAATAGAGGGAAATGATCACGTTCCTCGATCTGCTGGCAATGCTCCTACTTATACAGCCCAAAATACCATCAGCCTTCTTGGCAACAAGGGCACACTTGACTCATATCCAGCTTCTTGTCCACTGTAATCCCCAGGTCCTTTTCTGCAGAACTGATGCTTAGCCACTCGGTCCCTAGTCTGTATCAGTGCATGGGATTCTTCCGTCCTAAATGCAGGATTCTGCACTTGTCCTTGTTGAACCTCATCAGATTTCTTTTGGCCCAATCATTGGATTTTGATAGAGCACTTCTGCCTCCCCCTCCTTTTCCCCATCTTAATCAGAAAACCAGGAAGTCCATAAAAGCATTTGTGTACAAAACGCTGCTAACTCAGAAACTATGGTTATGAGTGCTATAGAAATAGCTGCAAATCAAGATAATTAAAGAAAACAAGACAAAACTTGGAAGTGTGCCTTCAGTGACATTTTGTTTCCTTTCTGAAAAAGTGCTCAACTTGCCAGTGGAGCTCCATTCAGTAAGCTGAAATCCACCAAAATATAACTTGCAAAACAAAGAAAATTCTAAATGGCTAATTTCTTAAAATCTGTTTTTTAATCATAAGAATTCTGGGTGGGAGACTAAAGTGTCTAGAAATGTAAATTATGGCCTATAAACACATCCACACATGCTTATGAGGTCTTTTTAATCACAGTCTTGAGGATAAACTGGACAGGAGAAAAGATGCTAGAGGGAAACAAGATGTACGTCTGGGAGCACCATCAAGACCACCAGCACAGTATATGGTGTGGCAGAAACACAATTTCCCCCCTCCAGCATATTTCTAAAGGAGCAGTCACTGAAGCAAAACAGTGATGCTGACAGATTTGATTTTTTTTTTTTTTTGAGGCTGAAATATTGACCATATTGATCTTTATTGATCTACCAGATGATCTTTTATCCTTAATTGTAATCTAAAAGGCCCTATATCGCCACAGCCTTTGCTGCTAGAAGTCCTAATACATAACATGCTTTCACAAATCTCTGCACAATTTTCTTTCATGCCCTCCGCTTAGCACATCAGCTCATGAAGCAGTGGGCGGTTATTGTTCTTTGATATCTTCACAAAGATGAGTAATAGGATCAGCTGCCTTATGAGCACCCCCTCGTGGCCAGAGGTCATTCTTTAACACTCTACCTGACCCAGGTCAGCCGTAGGTTTTTTATTGCTGTGTAGAGGTTTCCTTAGATTCACCCTTCACCTGTTCTACTCAGGCTGGCACCCAATTTTTCTACGAATAGAGCTCAATGGTCTCTCCCCCCTGGTTGCCCAACCCCTAGTCTTTACACCGGTTTTACACTATTCCTTCCTAAGGGGTCTGTCTTCCCTACTCTAACGCAAATACCATTCCCAGACTTTACCTGTCTGGAGCTCAGCCGTCTGGCTCCTAAACTCCCCTGGTGTCAAGCTCTTCCCTGCAGGAGCCTCTCTCACTCTTCAGTTTCCTGCTGCTTCCTGCTGCTCTTTATAAGGAAATTACCTGATCCCTGTCACAGGTGGCTCATTCAGTAATCAGGGTTGGCCAGCCCCAGGCCCTCCAGCCCTTAAGGGCAAGCCACCATGTTATAATGATATTAACAGAAATTCAATATTTATGACCTAGTTAGGCACTGGAAATCTCATCATAGTTTAAAGAACCTGAAGTGTGCCATGATCTTTTTATAAAACATAGAAAAGTTCTCATACACATACACACAAAGCCACTATTGTATTTAATGGAAGCAAGAAATAACTTTTCAATTTAAAAAAAAAATCCTTTCCAGGCACCTTTAAAGGATAAATATTTTGTTTGGTTTGAAGCAGAGGTAAGCAAATTATTTATGTCAGTCTAAACAGAGTGGCACATAAATCCATGGTTCTGTATCTTCGGCCCAGACTGAACTGACTGCAGGCAATAAAAACCTCTCAAGGAAGGTTAGTTTCATTTGGATTAAAACACATTTTTAGTGTATAATAATTCACAATATGGATGGATCTCACAGTGGGATTTACAGGATGCCTTTTAATAAAAGGGATCTGGGTTGCAATGAAGCCACAAGAATTTCTGGTTAAATTGTAATTTAAAGTTGATTATTTCAAAACCTAAGTTTCAATATTATTGCAAAGCCTGTCTTTTGTTAGTGGAGGAAGAGGGGCTGCAGAAGCAATAGTTTCCTATGCTGGGCGCTACTTCAGGAAAACATTAATGTAAGTCTGTGCTTCAATCCCATAGATTTCAATGGAATTTAAGCACAGATTTACAATTAGGAATGTGATAAAGTGCTTTCCTAAATTAGGGCCCTGCTTAGGGAGTAAGTACTGTGACATGCTCAGCAGTAACTCCTACATCTAATTACATCTCACTCATTTCTCCTTAGACAGAATAATAGGTACCAAAGCATGGTACCATTAGCAGATGGATGGAGTTTAAATGGTAAATGATTTAGGGATTACAGGGTTGTCAGAGCCCTGAAAAAGATTAAGAAAGTGTAGGCTTCCTGTTGTTATCATGGAAGAAAGAATGGTCTTTTGATTATGGCACTGGATTAGACTTGATAGATTTGGGTTCTCCTCTGGCTCTGCAACAGAATCTTTATGATCTTGGACATGTCATTATATCATTATGTGTTGCAGTTTCCAATCTTCTGCTTTTTTGGTCTATCCCTTTCTCCCAACTTTTTCCTCTCTGGCTATTCTGAATGAGAGCTCTTCTGGGCAGGAACTGTCTTACTGTGCATTTGTACAGCACCTAGCAGAGGGAGGCCCTGATATTGGTTGGGGCATCTAGGAGCTACTGTTATATAAATAAATAATAAAGATGCAGCAATTTAGCACAGTTTATAAAGTGACATTAACTTTAAATGTAGTTTTATGTTTATACTGCTATGGGCCATAAATGAATATTGTCAGTATGCAACCTTCATTACATGTCTCAGTATACATGTAACCCTTCTACCAGGTGAAGTCAGCAGCAACAAGGGCCAGGTTCAATATCTAAGGGTCGCCCTTAACAATACAAAACAGAATGGGCTCGAGCCCCACCCACTAATCTGTGAAAATTTAGCACTATCCGTAGGTGCCTCTAAGGGTATGTCTACACTACAGGATTAATCCGAATTTATATAATTCGAATTTAGGAAACCGATTTTATAAATTCGAATGTATTCGGCCACACTAGGCACCATTAATTCGGTGGTGTGCGTCCAAGCTACCGTAGTAGCATCGATTTCCAGAGCGTTGCATTGTGGGTAGCCAATAACATTGAATTGCCAATAACTTCGAATTGCGGCCACACTAACCTTAATTCGGATTAACAATACCGATTTTGACGCTACTCCTCTCGTCGAGGAGGAGTACAGAAATCGAATTAAAGGGCTCTTTAATTCGAATTAAATGGCTTTGTTGTGTGGACGGGTCAAGCGTTAATTCGAATTAAAGCAGCTAAATCCGAATTAAAGTCGTAGTGTAGACCAGGCCTAAGAGGCAATATTTCCCCACTAGCAAGCACTGAGTCTGTGCTTAACAAGAGAACTTTTATTAGACAGGAAAGGGAACCAAGCATTAATTTGGGAAAACACCACAGCCACATTCAAAAGCATGTGTCCGTAAGCAAACCCAACCGCACAGTGTGACAGACAGTGTCCTTTGCCTCAGTTTTCCCATCTTGCAGTGGGAAAGTCCAATGAACAAATGTCCTTTTTAACACATCACTTCCCTCTCCCCCTGCTGCAACCCACTCACAGTTGGCTATTCTTGGTTAGGTAAGACCCAGAGTTCAGAGGGGTGGTCACAGGGTTTACCTTCCCCTCCAGGGGCAGCAGGGGCCCATCAAGTAATGTCTCTGCTGCTGCCTCACAGCTGCCACTGTTTCTTTGCCACCACTCGCTGCTACCACTGCTTCTCAGCTGCCGCTGGTCACCACTGGCTGCTGTCTCTCAGCTGCCACTCTCCACTGCCACCACTGGCCACGCTCTCTCTGCTAGCACCACTGCTTCTTTGCTCCTGCTGGCCACTGTCTCTCGGCTGCCACTAGCTGCTGACGTTTGCTGCTCCTGCAATGTTCTGCACCTTAACCCAGCCGTTAGTAATCTCAGCTCTCAATGATTCCAGCAGATAGTGGGGAACCTCACAGCCAGTGCAGCCTCTGTACTTACTGTCCCCACACAAGGTCTAAGGCTAAGCCTCTGAACCTGCTCAGAAGAAATGGCAGCTCCAGGACTCACCAACTGAAAACAAGGACTCTCAATTGAGTCTAATCAGCTCTATCATTTAAATACTGGAGGGTAGGTCAAATATCATGGGTGCTGCTTAAACAAACTCCTGTCCCCACCCACTCATGTTCACTGGGATTTGGCATCCCTACCCCCTGCTAAGCAAGTGAGGCTCAGTTTAGGGCGACTCCCTCAACCAGGCCATGCTAAGCACAGCTCCGCTGTCCTTTACTCATACAATAAGGATAACAACATTTCATGATCCCGACATTGAAATACTAGAGTGATTTGCACCCCTAACCAGCCAAAACCGATCATTTTGGCAAAGCGGCTCCATCTGTTATGCATGTAGGCAGAGCAGGCATGTCTACGCAAACACGGTCTGCTCCTGAAGTCTATTCTCCCAGCTCATCACTAGATGTCAGAGGAGAGCTCATTCAGACCCTGCTTACATACAAGACACATACATTTTTCCTATAAGTACCTCAAACAAAAATGCATGAATTCATTAATTCTGTATGAATCTTGCATGGCCATAAGATTTCATACACTTTTAGACCCCAATTCTGCATTGCAATAAATGTGGGCAGACCCCTCTATCCACAGAGCCCAGTGACTTCAACAGGACTCCTAGTGAGTGTGTCCACATCCACTACAGTATAGGATTAGGTCTTCAACTAGTGTTTAGTTGCAGATCAAGTCTAAACTGCTCTGCTGGACTAATGAGTCATGGGGGGGGGGGGGGGATAGCTCAGAGGTTTGAGCATTGGCCTGCTAAACCCAGGGTTGTGAGTTCAATCCTTGAGGGGGCCACTTAGGGATCTGGGGCAAAATCAGTACTTGGTCCTGCTAGTGAAGGCAGGGGGCTGGACTCGATGACCTTTCAAGGTCCCTTCCAGTTCTAGGAGAGGGGATATCTCCACTAATTTATTTTTTATTTTTATTTATTATAGCCTTCCATTTAGGAGTCTACAGTCATTAATAAAGTCCTGTTTGCATGCACAATGAAAATGATCATAGTGTTATTGTCCTCTGAAAGGTGACTGAAATGGGGGATTTCATGCTCAGCATCTCAGTGTTTTTCAGATCAGAATTTGCTCACCTTACAAATGAAAATTGTTGTTTCACAACTGCTAGCTCTGGAAACTTCAGGTGGCATCTGAAAGTCAAGTTGGGGATTTTTTTTTTTTTTTTTTTTTTTTTAAACACACACACACACACACACACACACAGAGAGAGAGAAATATTCAGCAGGCTAAATTCTGCTCTGAATTACAGCTGTGAAACCCCATTATCTTCAGAGTTTGTCCTCATTTTTTTTTCCAATTGGCCCTATGAGTGGAATTTAGTTAAAAATTGTTGATAATACATGAGCCAGAGGAGAATCCCTCTCACCTTCCTATAACTATTGGCCTCTGCAGTACTAGCAGGAGTAAAGTAGTAATAAAAACTTTTTATCTTGCTTGCATTAGTAAGAAAAACAACTCTCAACACACAGAGGAAGCATATCTGAATAACAAAGTCGTTTTTACAGTTCTGTCACAGAGCAGAACTGCTGTTTAAGCAACTGCTCAAGAGACTGACAAAAGTTAATTGCATAATGGAGATGGCCTCCTAAAATGATTTAAAATAAGCATTTGGGGATACTTTGCAGTTGGTGTCTTAAATAAAACACTACCTAATACTTATTGTCTGGTACAGATTTCACTGTATACAAAATAAAGGGGAAATGTTAGGGTTAGTTCATCTGTAACCAACATTTCTGGGAAACCGCTGAAGCACAGTGTAACCCTGACACTTGCCACATGTTGGTAGTGAGATAACAGCTCATTTCAAGTATGTAGCGAGGCATGAGGGAGCTGTAGTAATTTCACCACAAAACCCACATATGTGCTATTCCATTTGAAGTTGTTGCCTAAGGGCCTGCAGTGCTCCTTCTAAAGTTTTCCTGATGTTTGTTGTACATCTCATCATTTTTCATGAAAATCTGCTAGTTACTCTGCACAAGTCCCTAATTTATGGTCAAACTCTTTAGCCTGCATAACCTTTCTAATACTGAAGCATATAGCCAGATTTCTCCTCTATCAGGTTATCAATGACGATTCTATTCCTTTGAAGTTACATTCTGTTGGGAAACACATGCAGGGATCAATATTTGGAACTTTCTGTGTTTTAACTTGATTTGTTTATACCCACTGTGCTTTGGGGGTCATAGTACAAGTGCTTCTCTGACTGGCTATCAGGCTTCCTTACTGCCTTCGGCAGGTGCTTCTGCTTCTTCTCTCATACGCACAGAATTCCATCCAATGATATCCAACACCCTGAATTGTTATTTAGATGCAAGTCAAAACCCTCCGCCTACATAACTCAGATTCCCAACCAGGCTTGCATGTGGCCTGTGCTTTGGGCAGTGGCTCCTATTGTCCCAGCTATTTTTCTATAGCTAATTTAACTGCTTTTCACCTTTATCCTGAATTAAGGGCAGCTGTTATGCCCACTAGCTTCAATGAAGTCTTAACCAACCCCCAGTATAACATTAAGGTTGGTGGAAGAGTGAACTCACCACTAGAGCACCTCCTCATGGCTGGCATAGTGTAGCAGGCTATCTTCTTTCTAGCGCCCCTTGCTGAAGGTCTCTCCAGACCCCAGTGGTGTCTCTTCCCACTCAACCCTCTGTCCAGGTCACATTTAAGTCTACTCCTTCTGGAGTGAAAAAGGCCAACAGAAAACCCAAATGTCGTTATAAGAAACATCCTCTCAGCCCCCACTCTGGAACCCATTGTCTTCATAACCCCTGCCCCCCTCAGGACTCTCCATCATCTCAGTCCCCTTCTCTGGCCTCACATCTTATGAGTGGCTTGTAGGGGAATCTGGGCTCTGGCTTGCAATCCAGGGACCCTAGAACCAGCAGCCAAGGTCTGCTCCATTTGACTCCTGGCTGAGGCCTTCCTGGACTCCTTCCTACTGCAGCCTTTTACCAGGCCTTCTCCCCCACAGCCTCACTACATTCACCCTTCTCTCAGGGCCAGGAGTCACAGGGCTCTTCCCTGGAATCCTCCAATAATTCCCAAATCTTAAACCCACTGCCTGCCCTGCTCAGGCTTGACTTTTCATCACTCACTGCTTCTTTCTGGAATGCCTCCCTGAGCTCTCCTCCTGCAAGTCCAGTGCCTGTCCTTCTTTAAAGGCACACAATCAGAGGCTGCTCTACCCCAGTAGCTACTGTCTGTCTGTCTCCTGGCCACCTCTCAGATTTCTCTACTCAAGCAAAAATCCCAGGGCTTCCTCTTCCTGTGGATTTCCTCCTTAATCATCCTAGTCTCCCTCTGCTCTAATCTCAGAGAGTGATTACAGAGTTTCTTCCCTGCAGACCCCCCATACAATAGGTACATCCCCTGTTTAAACTAACCATCCCAGCTCCTCTCCCCACTTTAATTCAGTCATCTTTAATTAAGCCTGTGCGCCCCCCCCCCCCACCAGGTGCAGACAGGTAGCATAATTGGCCTTTCAAGCCCACATTAATCATTTCAGCACCTGTGGGGGCATATACCCTATCATAAGCTCATGTTTGTAGTGTATATTATTTAAAAAGAAAAGAAAAAAGATACTTGATTACCTTTCTTTTCCAATTTGGAGTTCAGAAATTAACTCCATTCTTATCCCACATTCTTCTGCCTTGGCACTGGTTCATGACAAGAAATCTCAAGCCCTGCATTAAGCCCTTATTGCCTTCTCAATTGTGCAAGGTCCCCAGCAGTCTGGTCCAGCAAAGTCTGTAAGGACTTCAGTGGGACTCTCATGCTTGAAAGTAAGCATGTGCTTAAGTGCTTTGCTGAATCAGGGCCAGAGTGCTTAGCACCTTGTGGGATTCCTAAAATGTCCAGTTTCATGACTTTTATACCAAGGTGCATCAATGCCAGGGCAACAGTTTTAGATAAGACTATCCTGACAATCTCAACTGAACTTTTCTTTTCTTTTTCAGTTCATGGCAGCTTGTTATTTTCAACTATAATTTAATTTGTAATTGTTTGGATCATATTAGTAATGTGAAACTGGACACATCTCCCATGCCAAAAACAAGTAAGGCCACCTGTTTTATCACTGTACCTCCCTTTCTGCTTATCAGACTGCCATTTCACACGATGCTGCAGTCTTTTAAGATCCATCATAGCATGCCAATCCTCAGTTCACCGGCACACATTCTCAAAACACTGCAGCATAGATTAAAACAGGGGCGCCTAACTACATCAATAACAGAGGCTTTGACATGATACACCTTAATTGCTCATTGTTTATCATGTCAACAAGTAGTATAGGTTAATAAATGAATACTGAGCACAATGCATCGCAACAGCTTCTTCAGAGTATTACCAATGCAGTACGTCAATCTACAGCAAGCAGCTATTATGATGTCAATAACAAATTCACTTTTACCATGTGTGTTCCAAGGCTAGATGTCGCTCACTTGTTTATACTCAAGTAGTTTCTAGGTCAGAACTACTAACATTAGGGACAATGTTCCAGTAAACTGGGAGGCCATTAATCCCCCAAGCTTTTACATTCTGGTGAATTTTAGGTTGCAGTTATTATGAATGACTTAATAATCAGGGCCTCAGAATGGACTCTCCCTTTTAGACCCTACAGTCACATAACCACAACATCATAGAGTATCTTCCCGTACCTACATATAATCGGCCATCACAAACACATTGACTGACATAATTAAAGCCTGTAGGAATATGAAGGTTTTTTAAAAGCCATGTTTTCCCCTACTGAGTTGAGTTTCTCATACTAAAGTATGAATCTCTTTTCCTTTTTAATTAATTCTTGTTCTGCTACTAGAACCACATGAAAGTAAAATTAGCAAACAAATAAAAAATCACCATTAAAAAAAAATTCAAGAGCATAAGCAAATCTGCAATTACACTGCACAATGAAAGATATTCCCTCATCTGCCTTGTCTCTTTGCACTGCACAGTTAGATAAAATTTAGTAATGGGAGAACCTCTAAACATTTGTCACTCAGATAAGCAACCAGAAATTCAGGTGCTTGTTTGAACCTATGTAAGGCCCATAAAATGGCCCATGAACCTATTCTTATGGAGAAGTCCAATACCCAGCAACCTACCTCTGACATGGCACCAAATTCTCCCAGGATGCACCAGTGAAATTTTGTCCAAAATAGCAGATATCAAACATGAGCACATGGTCTCACAACATCTCCACTATCTTAGGCTAGAATCTTATGAGGTCAGCTGTTTTTGTGAGATGGTGGCCTAAACCAGAAACAGAAAATGTGGTTTTGGATCAATCCCAGAAACAAACCTTTAATGATGTGTTCAGCTTCTAAGAGTCAAGTCTGAATCTCCTCAAAATTGAAAGGGATTCAGAACAGAGATTTCAGTGTTTGCAGTCTCTAACCACACCATCTACATTA
Source organism: Emys orbicularis (assembly GCF_028017835.1). NCBI lineage: Eukaryota > Metazoa > Chordata > Testudines > Emydidae > Emys > Emys orbicularis. The sequence continues at coordinate 94,523,839 of NC_088685.1, read as the reverse complement.
CAGTATAGTTTTGCATCTTAATCCTTGATCTTTGGTATAAGAATTTCAGACATCCTAATAGCTGACCTGCAGAGTCTATATTTCCCTATTACACCTGAAACAAATTTTTTACCATGTTGCCCCTTTGACTGAGCAGCAGTGGCCAAAATTTGGGGCCTTGGCATCCATTTGGATGAGAAATCAGTGTCAGAGTCAGGGTAAATTCTTGGAATAATCTGATTATTTACAAAATATACACAAAGTCCTGTTTCTCTAAACAGTAGTATGAACACACAGCACATGGGTTTTTGCAGAAATCCCAAGTCAGACAATGCAGCCCTGCACCAATAAACACCTGTGTCTGCCTCTGTTTCCTTTCAGGATCACTCTGCAATTGCTTCTGCCAACCAACATAGCATGGAACCAATACCTAGCCCCTGCATTTGGGATCTCTAAAAAAACCCTTAAAACTCCACATTCCTTAGCTTGGGCTACATGGCTGGCCAGTTAAACCTGGGCCATTAATTTCACAATACCCCTTTATCGACCCTCTGGCTAGTTACCTATCCACCCTTTTAATAGAGAGTCTCCTACCTTAATCCTTAGTGGCACCCAATTGCAACCTTTATGTCATACAACACAATCTACCTATGGCCTTCATCTTTACATGATAATTTTATTTATTTTGAAATTGAAAGGCATACTGCCAAGTAGTTCATGCTCCATTAAAATACATATAAAGTCAATGGTTTACAAAACCTAACAGAAATAGAAATATATACATGATATTTTAATAAAAGTGTCTGTGAGAACTAGACATGGGTAAAATCGAAGGAAATTTGGATACCCACACATTCAAACCCTCTAAAGTTCAAGACAGTTGGAAAAGTTGCTGTTGGCTTGACCTCTCTGCTGTGAAAACAATGTTTTTTTGTGGATTTAAAGATTCATCCGCAGTGTTGAAAATCCAAGCAACATTTTTTATCTAGTGCAGGAGAACCAAGAAAGTGAAACGGATTAAACAGATCACTATGGTACCTGTTAGTTATACAAAACCATTGGTGTGCATAGCACTTTACAGAGCTAGAAAACAGGATTGCTTCCTTGAAGATCTTGCAGCCAAAGAGATAAAACACAGACAAAGGAGGGGGGAAAGGATACCACATGAGAGCAAGTGGCTGAAAGTTTGCAATTGCCTTGTTACTTCCAAGGATGTTTTTGTTTTTTAACTCAAACTACACTAGCAATGGAGTAAACTACCACTGAGGCAAAGAGACACTGCAAGGTTAAGCCAGAAGAGTACCCCACATGTCTGTTCCCTAAAACTTAATGCAGAGTCAAGGGAGACACAGAAAAGAAGGCGCTATTCTAGCTGGGGCTGCACCTATGGCCCCAGCTCCTGGAGTCATGTGACTATATCAGAACCCCAGCTTTCATACAGGGAAAAATGTTTCTGGCCCTCGTGGTTGTGAAGAAGAGCTATTAAAATGTGAACCCAGTATAAACAATTTAGAGATGTCTGCCAGTGTCTGCAGATCACCTGAACAATTGTCTGTGGGTAGGGGGTGTAACAGATTGGAGCACAGAAACTCCCTTGGAATTACCACCTGATGTGCCAAGACTACCTCTGAACCCGTTTTCCCTGGCAGCTTGGGACTTCAGTGCCCTGCCTGGGTTGAGCCAGACATGCTTGCCTGCTACAAACACAGACCCAGGTCTGAACCACGTCCCCTAAAAGCTGCAGGCTTAACTGAAAACAGCTAAAGAAGTATTTCTGTCTCCAGCACTCAGATGCCCAGCTCCCAATGTGGTCCAAACCCCAAATAAATCCATTTTACCCTGTATGAAGCTTATACGGGGTAAACTCATAAATTGTTCACCCTCTATAACACCGATAGAGAGATATGCACAGCTGTCCGTCTCCCCCCCCCCCCCCCCCCGCCCCAGTATTAATACATACTCTGGGTTAATTAATAAGTAAAAAGTGATTTTATTAAATACAAAAAGTAAGATTTAAGTGGTTCCAAGTAATAACAGACAGAACAAAGTGAATTCCCAAGCAAAATAAAATAAAACACGCAAGTCTAAACCTCATACTGTAAGAAAGTGATTACAGATGAAATCTCACCCTCAGAGATGTTCCAGTAAGCTTCTTTTACAGACTAGCCTCCTTCTAGTCTGGGTCCAACAATCACTCACACCCCTGTGGTTACTGTCCTTCGTTCTAGTTTCTTTCAGATATCCTTTGGGGGTGGAGAGGCTATCTCTTGAGCCAGTTGAAGACAAAAATGGAGGGGTCACCCAGGGGCTTAAGTAGACTTTCTCTTGTGAGTGGAGACCCCTTCCTCTCTCCTATGCAGAAACCTAGCTACAAGATGGAGTTTGGGGAGTCACATGGGCAAGTCACGTGTCCATGCATGACTCAGGACTTTACAGGTGGCAGCCATTGTTCACATGCTACCTTGACCGTTCTCAGTTAGACTTCTTATGTGGATTGGAGTCTTCCAAGGTTCCATTGTCCGTTAACTGAAAATACCAATTTAACATTCCTTTGTGTATTTTTTTCTTGTCCTTCATGTACGGATGGTGTTGGTAACCCCTTGATTCCTGCTGACCAGAGGAGACTAATGGTTTAAAATAAATAAAGAACAAATCTATCAGAGGGGACTGACAGAAGGAAAAGAAAGTGAAGGGAGGGTTTGGCAAGCTGAAGCCAAAAGGAGGAGGAGTGGGAGGTCCATAAAATATAACTAGTCTGAAGGCTCTCAACAAGGTATTGAAAGTCAGAGCTAGAATGTTGGGTTTTTTAAAGCGGGGGGTTGGTAGTGAATCAAACTATTGTTATACTTAACTTTCTAAAACCACATTATTTACAAAATAAAGCATTTTCCTGTCTCTCTCTCTCTCTTCACACTGAACTGAGATGATTATTATTTATTTATATTATCGTATAGCTTAAAAGTCCCAGTCATGGATCAAGACCCATTGTGCTAGCTGTATACAGAAAACAAAGACAGTTCCCGTATAGTTCTTCTGAAAGGTGGCTTTGTAAAAAAGAGATCCTTATGTGTATTTAGAGTTTTATCTAGTGACTTTAGTGCCTGAAAATAAGGTTCTTGTGTTTTTTAAATCATTTACACTCATGTTAGCACTGTAGAACCAACACATCTATGACAGAATAAGCACTATATTCCTTCTTTCATCAATACCAGAAGTGTTAGCTAAGTTTCAGTTGCCAAATTCTGGGAATAATAAGGTCACAGAGGTGTAAATGAAGACTGCATTTTGTCTGCAAAATCCGTATTATGGATGTTGAAGGATGAGCTAGAAGAAGGCTTCTGGGGGCAAGGACTATTGAATGAGACTACTCACATGATTAAAGTTAAGCATAAGTCTTTGCATAATTGGGCCCAATCCTCATAATGTACAGTGATGAGTCAGTATCGGTGCTTACCAAACAATAAATAATAATTCAATCTGTTCTTCAGAACCAACATCAGATAACCAGGTCTGGCCGTTAGAAAACCCTTTTATTCTTGACGACTGATCAAATTATATCTGAAAATCACTGACACTAACAGGGAACTCTACAATGCCATTTTTACAGAGACTATTCAGAGTAGGACTGAATTAACTCAAACTATTTTCACTGTTCCAACTGATTTAAATGCCAAAAGTAGAAACATGCAAAAAAGGATGAAGAGTCACTTGTTTATATAATTTATTCCACAATTTAGGTATTATCAATAAAACAGAAAGTATTTTAAAACAGGAACTTCATCTGTACTCCATTGCTTTAACGATACAAACCTTTCCTTATTACACTCACATTCTTTGTTCATAAATTGATCAGAGTGCTCTCTTCAAACTATAAAATTAATTATTTTCTTGTAGGATTTCTTAAGCTACTCCAGAAGGGGACATCATATGTGCAGCTGTCAGCTGCAAAGCTCTGTCCTCTCCCTCAGAGTTTTGTCCTCTGTATTTACGTTATGCTGTATCTGGAATACATTCTTCACCATTACGAGACACATATAAGCCACGGCTTCAGTCTTGAAAACATAAACAAAGCAGAGACTACACAGCAGCTAGCTACTCATTACAACTCACATTGCCATTACATTAATCTCCCAAACCCGGGCAACACTACATATACAGCTTAGGATGATGTTTTTTCACCCATGTTACTCACTCTATGAAAGTTTGTGAGACTTCTGCCTGAAACCAATTAAATATAAAACTTTTCCTTCCACAACTCATTCAGCTGAATGGAATTTTTCCTACCATGTGACTGAACATATTTGTCTTCGGAAGTTAGGGAGCATTTAATGGGTTAGGGAGCATTTAATCATCATAATTGTGATGATTTGGGGTTCAACCCAGACCAGCAAGGGGTTGTGTCACTGCCTGCCCCACAACTCTGTGTGCTTTAAATGCTCTGCTGCTGTGGCTCACAGCCCTGACATCACATACAAACAGTCAGCTTACACCCTGACTTACATGTCCAAGTTGCTTTTTGCACAGCAACCTCAATACTCTCCCAGTACTGAATTTCCCCAAAACTGTCTGCCAATGTGACAATCTGCTAATATTCCCAGAACTGCAAGTTACAGCGGAGCCAGGTCCCAGGTACCCTCCGTTACTCCTCTCAGCCTCAACAAGTGAGAGTTTTGCTATTACTAAGCTGTGTGACACTCCCTGACATAGCAGCTTGTCTGACTTGCCAGCAAACTCTTCAAAACTCTGCCAGTTCAAACCGTGCTGTGCAGCTAACACTGAACCCCAACTCCCGAGTTTCCCAGAGACATCTTCCTGAATCATCCAGCCATCCCCTGGAACGCTCACAGAAGTTCATTGCTCCTTTACAGAGACAATACAATGCAGCTCATTAATTTAACTGGGGTTAACAATCACAGTGCTGAATTAATTTATAGTGAAAGTAAAACAAGTTTATGAAACAAAAGGTCATAGGTCTATGTAATACCAAGTATAAGGAATAAAGATAGAAAGAGTTACTAGCAAACAAACATAACAATATGCTTCCAAGACTAATACTTAATTTCAGCAAGTTACCATCTTTGTCTAAATAGATTTCTCACCTATACTCAGTTCCCAGAGTTATCAACCCCCTTGGCCGAAGAATCCAACATTCTGTGATTTCAAGAACTCCAGCCCCTTGAATCCCCCAGGTGATAGATTCCAAATTGGCTTTCTCTTTCTGCTTATATCTCCCAAAGTTCATTGACCCTGTTACAAGAAGCCGGAAATCCTCCTGCTGTTATTCCCTTCCTCTTAACTTCCCATTCCCCTGCTTATTCATATGTAAATGAAGCTTCCACTGTTTTGATTCCATAATGCTTAATTTACACTGGAGCCAGCTAGATAGCTCCCTTCCCTCCTGTCTGGAAGAAAACCTGTTTCTCCTTGTGTTTGGTCACAGAATGAAAAGCGCAATATCAGTGAATATTCATAATTCCTCAAGTAGTGTTAATGCACACATTTCACGATGATATTAATAATCAGTGTGTCCCAGGCTTTCATAAAAGACATTACTCTATACACTTTTATAATACAGTAATATTGTATATACTCAGTTGATTCACCTGCTTATCATTTGAGGGTCAAACCCCCTGTCTTTATAGCCCAATAAAACTTTGAAATGTATTCTTTGAAAATTAAGCCCAGACCAACCTTCTCTCTTCTTCTGGGGTGTAGATGCCAGGCTGTGTTCCCAAAGTGCATTGACCCTGCTTCAAGAGGAAGGAAGGCTTCCTGGGGGTGCCGTCTACATCCCCATGAAGATAGTTAAGTATTAATCTTTCCCCAGTTGCCCTCCTGACTATTTTGTTTACTTTGCATGTAAATGTGCTTCACTGTCTCTTCCTAACAACCAGACTGGTCAGATAGGCAAATACACATTCCTTTGTATGGGGAAGACTGGGCTTATGCAGTTCTTGCCAAACACATTTTAAGAAAATAATTCTGGCACATATTTATAACTCTTTATACATACCTCGCACATACATCACACAATGATTTTCAAGACCAGGGTGTTACCAGTTTGCATATGATTCCTTGTATGACACCTTTCAGATATGGATTATGACAACAGTGTGTTAGGTGTATGTCAGGCTTCCAACAACCTCCCAGCCTCTCCAAGCTACCATCAGAAACAAGCTCCCCACAGAGTAGGACACACCAACTCAAAGCGGCACCAGACCCTGCCAGAACAACAGATGCAAAACCTGCAGACGTTTATCCACTGCTACAATGATCAACAACCCCCACAACACACTTTTCAAGATCCATGAGTCCTACACATGCAACTATGCCGCTATAAGGCTCATGTAGCTGCTCTATGCCAACAGGACAGAGTTCTCCTGTCAGCATAATTAAACCACCCCCAACGAGCGGCAGTAGTTATGTCGGTGGCAGAGTGTCTCCCGCAAACATAGTACTGTCCATACTGGCACTTTTGTCAGTGAAACATCAGTTGGGGGGGGGCTGTTTTTCACATCCCCGACCAACAAAAGTTTTACTGACAAAAGTGCTAGTGTAGACATAGCCTTAGGAAGTTTCCCAGACATGAAGAAGTGCTCTGTGTAAGCTCAAAACCTTGTCTCTCCAACCAACAGAACTGGATTCAATAAAAGATATTACCTCATCCACCTTGTCTCTCTAATATCCTGGGACCGACACAGCTACAACAACACTGCCTGTAAGAGTTGCTGACACAGAGTAGTGAACCTTCAATGGGCCTCTGTATCACAATCATATATAAATACATTTTTCTTCATCCTGCCGAATGGACCATGCTGGAAAACCTCTTTTGTATCTAAGGTAGTACTGCAGAATGTCATTAAGTTAAAGTTATCCCACTCTTCCAGCTGTTGAAAATATATTGTACAAAATCAGGGGAACCCAGGCCTCAGATATGTTCTACTTTAAACCAGAAATGGATGACAATTAATATACACTTCCCTTTTTTCTTTTCTTCTGCACCATGGTGGTTGTTTCCTAATATGAAGTCATAACTCCCAGTTACTCTGGAGCTCCTAAAATGTCCAATGAAACCTGTTTTAATAGAGTAATCAAGGGACCAAGAATAATCAATTGGTTGCAGAGTTGGTCATCTAATAAGAGTGGAGCAAAATTGTGGGCAATCAACTAAATAAACAAAAAAGTTGATTAAATATCCATAATAATAAGCTAGTCCTGAGAAAAGAGACTTGACCTGAACTCTAATCTTGGACTTTATTTATCCTTCCCAGCCTGGTGTATCTGTCAATTGGCACATAGAGACATTATTTATGACATCAACAGTAGTAAACAGGGACCAAAGTCAAAGAGGTTAACTGATTTCATCTTGCTTTATTTCTTTTTTTCTCCTGATCAGAACTACTACTTAAAAAAATATTTTCAGTAAGATTATATGAAGAACTCAGAAATACCCAGTATATAAGAACAGTGGTCAAAGTATTTTCCATTTAGAAAATCTTTTTCTTCCCTCATGGTATATAATAAGCCTTTGGAAGACTGAGTCTGAAAACTGTCTCTTCACCAATTTTGCACTTACTCTAACATGCATGCATTCATTTGTTACTGTAGTTGCTGTTGCTGTTATGAGTAATGTGCACCTTCTGAACAGGGCTACTTATTTAAGAAACATACTGAAACTTGCTATGTAAATTTAAAAATCTTTTGAACTCTAAAACCAAATACAAGAGTTAAAAAAGAGGTTAAATTTCAACGTTTCTTGCCATGACAGAATCTATCCAGGTAAAAACTGTCATATTTAAGACAATTCACAATTCCTATGGGGCAAAGTGCTTTTTGCACTCACTGTGTGAAATGTAAGAATGTTGTGCCTAGCAAAATTTGTACAAGTTTCCTTTAAACAATTCTTAACTCCTTAAACCACATGGGTACCTCTATCCTACCCTGCTATCTGAAAGTCATATTTTAACTTAACCACGTATATCCAGTCATGGTACGTCAACACTATGAGCTAGAGGTGTGAATCCTCTGCTTGTGTATACATACTTGCACTAGGAGCATGGGAGCAGAGGAAGTGGCAGTGGAGGCACGATTTACCCATGCCAAATACATACCCAGAGGGGTTCAGGTGGGTTGTACTTGGCATGGCTCAGCCATCCCTCAGCTGCTGCTGCCCATGCTACTGAGGCCACACTGCTATTTATATTCATGTTAGCTCAATGAGAGATGGTGCAAGTACGTGTATGAGAGCAGGGGAATCACACTCATAGCTCACAGTGTAGACGTAGCCCATGTATTAATAGTATTTAACATTTATGTAGCACAATTCATTGGTATATCTCAAATTGTTTTCATAGAATGTGAATTACTCCCATTTTACAGATGGGGAAACTGTATCACAGAAACTGCAAATTGTGATTTATGTCATTTGAGACAAGGACTGTCTTTTAGCATGTGTTTGATGCCTAGCTTAGTGGATCCCCCAATACCAGCCAGAGTATATAAGCACTACCATAACACAAATATTTAATAATGAATAATAAAGTGGGATAATGTTAGAGCTGGAAACAGAAGCCAAGCTCAGTGCTATCTCCACTGCACTATGCTGCTTCCCATTCAGCCTATCTATAGTACATAATGAAACAAAAAGGTATGCTGAACACACACAAAAAAACAATAAAGCAGGGACATCTTGAGCATGAGGACTAGCTCAGGAATTGTCCATAAAGGAGAAGATTAGTTAGTTGAGAGTGATAGCAAGCCAGCATCTTTCTAGAGGGAATATGTGATGATGTAATGTGGTCATCCCAAATGCATCGCAAAAAAAACTTTATAGCACACCACACTTTGCAAGGTGCTATCAAGTTTTCATCACCACACATTTGGGATGACTGCTTTACTCATGAGTGCTGGAGACATGAGTGAGTTATGCAACTCTTTTCCAGACAAGTAGCATTGACAATAAAAAATGTATCGCACTCCACACATTTCATGTATAATTAATGTGGGGGATTGTGTGTGTGTGTTTGTGTGTGTGTGTGTCCCTTTTCAGCCTTCCTTTAATTTTTCCCCATTTTGAAGTGCACTGATTAATCTAGAAGCAATGCTGCATTAGGATGGGCAGAGCTCACTTACATCCACATGTGCCATATAGAGTCAGTTTATGGAATGGCTTTTGAAAAAAGTTTGTACAGTTAAATGTAAAGGTTTTTGTTTTAATGGTTTATGACATACAGAAAAGTATGTGATTACACATGTGTGTAATATGTGCATGTAAAGGAGGGAGATAAGGAAGACGACTCTGGCTTTGATCCAGCAATGAGCTCTGTGCAGACCCCTGCACCTCTGGGGAACCCATTGTAGAACTGGAGCCCAAGTCACTGTATGTATGTTTTTTCAATAATTAGTGTGCTTTGTTTTATTTTTATAAAATGCTCTGGGGCCAATGAACAACAAGCTTTCTGGTTTAAAACTGCCTCTCCGACAAATACTGTCCCACCAGCCAAGTTTCTGCTTCATTGCATTGTCCCCTAGGGCAATGTCATCAAACAGGCATTTTCTGAAATCACTATTTAAAAGAAAGCCCTACTAAACTACACTCAGGAACTGATCTCACTTACTAAAATAGAAATCTTGAGCAGTTTGGAGCAATCTTCTAAGAACCAGATGAGATGGTAGCCAATTTGGAAGTCACCATGGAAGGACTTGAAATGATTATTTGAATCAAGCAAAATTAAATCTCTGGAATTCAAAGCAGATATGATCTGTTGAAATGACTTGATCGCTTTGCTTACATAACATATTATGTTTGTCCTTTCTGTTTCTAATGTAATTGTCTTGTTCCTTTGAGGGGCAGAATTAAAGCCAGAATTTGCTTATGTACCTTTCTCAATACTTAGGCAATTTGGCAAAGGGCCAATCAGATTATAGTAGCCCATCTGCCTGTGCTGAATGGGGGAAGTCAGTGGCCAGACAAGATTTCCTGGGATCTTTCTTCAGAAATTGGGTTTACTTTATTTTTAAGAGACTTTTAATACCCCTCTGAGGGTACCTGGACCCAAACTGCAAGCATAGGTTGGGAGTATATTTTGTACGACCTATAATTCTTTGTCATTTCATTGGTTTGGCTGCCACTGAAGAGATATGTCCTCAGCTTCTCCAAAAACCGTAAACCTATATCCCACTTGGGAGTCCAGTGTCACTTTTATTATTTCTGGGTCTTGGGCTATCTTTCAGTTTTGCTTTGTAAGAAATAGTATCTTCCCAACGGACACAACAGAATCCACACGATTGTCAATGGGTACTGCATGTCTTTTTTGCACATTGCTCATGGAGTTGTGTATTTTGCTAGTGCAATAAATAAAGTGCAGAAAAGCTCAAGCAACAAAGAAGTGATTAAATCTAAAGGAAATGAGTGGGGAGGAGTGAACACATCAAAAAATAGGTAGTGTATACAGTGACAAGATTATACGCAAATACAAAAAAGAGGCTTCAGTTAGTGAAAATAGAAAGAACTAGAAAACAAGGAAGAATGAAATATAAGGAACTGAGCAAGAGCTACACACACAAAATATGAGAAAAACGAAAGTTAGTTAAGAATATGTAGTATGTTGAGTGGATTTATTCTCCTTTAAAGTACAGTTCTGTTCTAAAAAAGACTATGTAAAAATGGCACTATTCAACTACATAGACCTGCTCCCTGTGTACATTGATTTTTTTAGTGATTGTCATGCATCAACAGAACTGTTCAATAAGTTCTAGTCACCTGTTCAAAAGTACTGATGATGCTGGAACTGTACAGGCATCGCTGAAGGCCTGATGTGAAGACAATAGGGTTCCACAGGTGTAACTGAGGGCCTAACTTAGCCAACAGAAGCTCTGTTACTGGTGATGATGTGTAAAAAGGAAAGAATCCAGCTTGACTCTGAGCCCAGGTTGAGATTGCATGTCTGGCAGATAGAAAAAAACATCTTTTTTATAGTAAACTGAACACATTTGATATGGAAATCACTGAGAGAAGCTAAGCATGGAATCCCATGATGCCATTTTTAGACTCACTCCTCAGAGCAGAACCACACTTTAAACTGCTGCCAGAGAACCAACATTTTTGGAGGATCCAGTGATGC